>NC_054467.1:157416554-158666554 GCF_017639515.1 Carcharodon carcharias | reverse complement strand
GGGGATGTGTATCATGTGATGCAACCTCAGTTCCACTTTGGCCTGGAGCAGAACACAGCAGACACAGCCCTGCTGCTGATGTATTCAAGTTTTCATCCATGTAGATATGTTCTCATATGCCTAGTTTAAATAAATAAACCCATAATGTGTTAACACGTTATGTGTGATTTGTGCCTTTTATAATTATAAAACCACAACATGATGTTCAGCGGTGGCAAAACATGCAGCAGCAAGATTGAGTACAGGTAAGATATGGTAAACAGCCTTAAATTATGCTACATGGAATGAAGCAACCCTTGATGTTTTAGTAAAACCCCAATGAAGCCACATCATTGGAAAGTGTTGAAATTGCAGCATGGTGACTGCTTAGAAAAGGTTTGAAGAGACTGGCCAGGATAGTGCCCAAGTAAAAAGCTAATAAAGAGATGGATCCCTCCTGGCGAGATTGCAGCACATAGCCTATCATTTCCGTGAGTGGGACATCATGTCGAGAGGACCAGCATCGGGTTAGTTCAGTCGAGAAAGGTAAGTGATCTGGGTATGGGCTGGATCAATAGCGAGCAAGGGAGAGTCAAACAAAACAAAACTAAGAAAACTATCGTAAAAAGCGGGTCAGAGAAGGTTGTGGTTATAATGGGTGGCTTTGGGGGTTGCTGAACAATAAATTGACCTTCCTCCTCATTTTATTCAAAGGGATATTGTCAAGATGTCCACAAATTCTCTAGTTTGAATTGTGATGTATCTGACCTAATACCCAAATTCAAAATGGGTAAACAGCGTTAGAGCATGGTTTCTTGATTCAGAAGCGTCTGAACTACACAAGCGAGCTGTAAAAATTTGCCTCACATTTGGGAACAAAGGCCTACACAGGCTGAACATGTCAGGATTAACAGAAGAAGAGCTAAAGAATCCTCAAAAGGTATGGACTACATTGGGAGACCAGTTCAGAATCGGGTTAATGTCATTTTGACGACAACTTACAGAATCTGTAGACCACTTCAGCAGATGCAGAGAAAAGGATATATACTGTAATTCTTCAAACATAGAGCTAGCAGACAGAATTGTTGATTTGGCAATTGCATCCACTCCCATGGAAGAATTCCAGAAAGACCTGCTAGATGAGCCCAAAACGTATGGCATTGAAGAACTACTAAAGGATAGATGTCAGTATGAGGTGATCCTTGTAGGTCAACTAAGCTTACAGGTCATAAGTATAACCCCAGTTGTTGATGCACTTACTAGAATACCCAAACCTACCAAGACATGTGGAAGGTGTGATCTTCTGCATGCATCAAAGAAATGCCCAGCTTTCCAGCAATTCTGCTAGGCATGTGGCGGAAAGGACCATTGGCCGAGGCAATGTGCTTGATCAAAGGCTGATGCAGCTACAAACAGCCATGCACTGATCCAAACAGACCATACACGATGTGTACCTTCAAGCAATAAGAATGACCATCCACATGCATGAGGTGATGACAGACCAGAAAATAATGGTGATGTGCACAAAGAAACAAAGTGAGGTGAACACGGATTTCACACTGTCAATCTCGTGGAAAACATAGACACCACCACACTGAAGTATTTGCCAAGATTCAAATTATCTGCCCTAACAAAGTTGGTACCTACTTGTCTTTGGCCAAGATTGATACAGGAGCAAGTGCCAACACGGAAGGCCATGCAAAACCTACCACTGCGCAAGTTTTGGCGTACAACAGTTCAGTAATTCCATGCAGAGGACCCATAGTCCTGGAGTGCTAGTACAATCAATCCTCCTGGGTGCCACAGATGTCCTACATTGTGGAGGCTAATGGCCCAGCAATTGTAGGCCTACCAATATTCCATGACCTGGTACTAGTTACAAGCCATAGAATTATTCAGACCGCCTATGGCACTGTGGGTGTACCTACAGCACTGTGGGTGTACCTACACCACTGGGACTTCAGTGGTTCAAGAAGGCAACTCACCACCACCTTCTCAAGGGCAATTAGGGATGGGCAATAAATGTTGGCCCACATCCCATAAATGAATAAAAAAAATCAACCTCAAACTACTCCTATCAGCTCAGTTCATGACATAAGATCAAAATATCCAGAATGTTTCGACAAAGTTGGCAGCTTCAAGGGAGCTGCAACATTACACTTGGAGAAGAATCCAAATCCATCAACTGATTTGGCAAATGCTAGCAGCTACAAGAGGAAACGGTGAAAGATTCCACACTAGAAAACCTGTGGAAAACCATCATTGAAGGATGGCCTGATTCACTTCAGCATGTCATTGAACACGTGAGACCATTTTGACCTTATTGGGATGAGCTAGGCATCTCCAGAGAGTCATTTTTAAAGGTGGGCATGCCATGATACCGGGATATTTGCAACTTGATATTCTTCCACAACTTCATCACTCACACTTGAGCATAAATCAGATGAGGAGTCTCACAAGAGAGACAGTCTATTGGACAGGAATGAACCATGACATTGAAATCATTGTGAAGAAGTGTGTGGCATGTCAAGAGCAAATGTCAAGTCAGCTCAAAGAACCACTGATTCCACATGAAGTTCTTACCCATCCTTGGTCCAAAATCATATCCGACCTCTTTCATGTCCATGGCACTGGGTTCATCATTATTGTTGATTACTATACCAAATACCCCATTATTCAATAATTGCACAATACATCAAGCACAACCGTTGCACATAGTTTAAGTGCTATTTTCAGTATATTTGACATACCGAGAAAGACCACTATGGATAATGGTCCGCAAGTATCTGTAAAAAGAAAGGGGTTGACCTTTTAGAGATAGCTGATGACATCATTTTAAGGGAAGTGTGTCATCTAAGCCAGCCTCAGTTTCACTTTGGCCTGGAGCACAACACAGCAGGCACAGCCCTGCTGCTGATGACCTCAGGTTTTCTGTCCATGTAGATATGTTCTCATGTGCCTAGTTTAAATAACTGAACCCACAACATGTTTACACCATCCCTTATGAGTGATTGGTGCCTTTATATCATTACAAAAACATGACACCAGTCTCTTTACATACTCCCTCTTTGCTTCTCTTATTTGCTTTTTCACCCCTCATCTGAGCTTTCTATATTCAGCCTGGTTCTCAATTGTATTTTCTACCTGACATCTGTCATAAGCACACATTTTTCTTCTTTATCTTAATTTGCATCTCTCTTTTCATCCAGGGAGCTCTGGATTTATTTGCCCTACCTTTCCCTTTTGAGGGAGTATTCCTTGACTGTGCCCAAACTATCTCTTCTTTGAATGTAGCCCATTGTTCAGCTAAGTTTTCCTGCCAATTTTTGCAATTTATTTGGGCCAAATCCATTCTTACCCCATTGAAATTGACTTTCCCCAAGTTAATTTTTCTTACTCTGGATTGTTCTTTGTCATTTTCCATAGCCATACAATATCACTGTTCCCTGAATGTTCACCTACTGACACTTAATCTACTTGGCCCTCCTCATTTCCGAGATCCAGGTCTAGCATTGCCTTTTCTCATTGGGCTGGAAACATACTGCTGTAGAAAATTTTCTCTCTCTTGTAACTCTTGCTCTTCTCTGCCCTTTGCATTACTACAATCCCAGACTATGTTAGGGTAATTAAAGTCTCCCATTACAACTACTGTAAAACTTTTGCATCTCTGTGTAATTTTCTTGCAAATCTGTTCCATTACGTTCTTCCCACTAATTGGTGACCTATAGACTACACCGAACAGTGTAATTGTTTCTTCTTTGTTCCTTAGCTCTAGACAAATCGATTCTGTCCTTTACTCCTCTGGGACATATGCTTTCTCCAGCACTGAACTGCTCTCCTTAATCAATACCACCATCCCTACCCATTTTCTTCCTTTGCTATCTTTCCTGAATACCTTATATTCAGGAATATTTAACACACAGGACTGAGTTTTCACTCCTGGGTTGGGTGCACAGAGTTGGGACATTTCCTAACTGCTTAAATGGAACCCAGAGCATCAGATGGTTGGGTTTTCATTCTGGGGTGGTGGGGGGATTCTTTGGGGGTCATTGGGGTGACCCCGGAATGAGTGGAGAGGATGTCGGTTGCGGAGGTGCCGGGTGGGGCTGAGAACCGGAGCTGTATCAAAGTTTTTAAAAAACATAAAACAGCTCTCCAGCTCTCATCCCTCATACACTGTCACCCCACATACACTCCCCATATTCTGTCCATGACACTTCATGCCCCCCACCCACCCCCATGGACCCTCAAACCCTCCATACCAACCTGTGCTCCCATCAACCCTCCCATGGCCTTTATAGCCCCTTTTCCAACTCAGTGCCAATCCATGCCAACCCATGTGCTCATCCACCAACCTTTACCCCTGCACCTACCGTGCCAGTTCATCCAGTATCCACCATGGGCAGACCACAGAAGCCATGCTGGGATTAAATAAAATAAAGTTCCAAATGTCTATTGCAGACTTTTTTAAAACTCTCATTTATAAAAACCTATTTACTACATTTACATCCTTCAACTACATTAACCTTTATAACAACAAACATTTCATTCAACTGCATAATCCCTTATAAAAACAAGCATTGGAATTCATAGTCCCGCTTCAAAGAGCTCATAATCACATGGAGCCATCAATTAAGCTGTGAAGCGGCAGGCATCCTACTGTGATAATGGACAGTTGTGAAGTCAGTCATGTAGCACTAATCCATAAATTGTAACCCTCAGGCCTATGCCAACAGACAGAGTAAAATAGCGAGCAATACATTTATTAACATTCCAGACAGTTTTGTTTCCAGATTTGAAGGTCATAAGTTTTAAATGCCTTGACAGCTTGATAACTCCCTTTAACAGTTTATTTTGACTCCTCACAGTTGCTTTTGACAGCTCCAATGAGTTTATACAATTTTATGCACATTCATATCTACTTTCAGAAATTCAAAAGGACACCTGACCTCCCCCAAAGGTGTCCCTGGACCATATCTAAAGCGGTAACTTACCTTTCCAAAAGGGTACCCTGGTTACCCAAATGAATCCACAAAGTTCAGAGCTTCTGCTACCAGATCTTATCTGTGCATGTCGAGTTTCAGAGACAGCTCACACCAAAATCACACGTGCATGGTGATTTCTTTGGGCAGCAGCCTCCGCAAAATGTACATACATGAATCCCAACCCGACTTGCATCTTGTAACAGTTTTCCAGTCAGACTTATTCACAATGCAGCGATTGTTATCAAACAGTATATCCTCCACTCTGAGTAAACAATACGATTTGTGATCTGAGAGTTGTGTTTTAATATCTTGTGTGTACTTCCCATCACTTCAGTTCCTGTATTATCACACTTTTGATGTGGAGAATGTTTATTTTTCTCAAAGAATTATTATGACTCTATATGACAGTATTTCAATTTGTGTCCTGAATACAAGACAGATAGACACTGTCCCAATATTTACATTTATTTGTTCATAAAGCTGCTATAGATGAATAAAATCCTTATAGTTTGCTGTTAAATGGAAAATACGAAAGCAATCTAAACTAAAAATGTTGGTATTCCTCATTCTTAGGTCAGCATGGCTTACCTCAAGGTAGGTATTATGTAACTGTGATACTTATTCATCTCGGGGAAAATAATATTTGTCCAGGAACCAATCATGACACAACTAATTTAACTTTTGTAGAGATCTATTATAAATGTATAAAACCAATGCTGCCAAACACTAGGACACAAAAATTGGGAACTTCCTCGTTCAAGTTTAGACCATGGCAGCTTAAAAATTTGAATTCAGTTTAAAAGAAAACTCTGGGAATATTTTGCAGGTATCAGTAAAAGTCTCCTGATGCTTTCAGATTGTTGTAATGCACCTTGGGAAAGAAATCTGTTTTATGCACTGTGTCTGGCCTGTATGTAATTAAAAGGAGTATAGCGACATGAAAAAAGACTCCACCAATCAGTCATGACTGACCCGTACTCAGCTTCTTTTACCCACCTTTGATCCATTCTACCTCCAGTTCACAAAAATCTATCATTCTCAGTTTTGAAAAGTTCAATTGACCCAGCATCCATGGCCTTTTGGGAAGTGATTTATAGATATCTGGGAAAATATACTTTCTGATTTCAATAGTTTATGTCTGGTCTGAATTCCCTACCAGAAGAAACAGTTTAACCTTTTTAGATACCTAACATTCTATACATATACCAAATTTACATCATTTTAAGCAGCAATATCATTCTGGTAATTTTTTAAAAATTCATTCGTGGGGTGTGGGCTTCACTGGTTGGGCCAGCATTTATTGCCCATTCCTAACTCCCCTTGAGAAGGTGGTGAGCTGTCTTCTTGAACCGCTGCAATCCATGTGGTGTAGGTACACCCACAGTGCTTTCAGAAAGGGAGTTCCAGGATTTTGACTCAGTGACAGTGAAGGAATGGTGATATATTTCCAAGTCAGGATGGTGAGTGACTTGGAGGGGAACTTCTAGGTGGTGGTGTTCCCATCTACCTGCTGCCCTTGTCCTTCTAGACGGTATTGGTCATGGGTTTGGAAAGTGCTGTCAAAGGAGCCTGGTGAATCTGTGCTGTGCAACTTTTTGGTGTCATATTTGACCTGAGTTATATCCATTCCATCACCAGACCTCCAATTTTCAAATCACCTGACTCATCCCTACCTCAGCTCATCTGCTGCTGAAACCCTGATTCATGCTTTTGTTACCTGTAGGCTCAACTACTCCAATGCTTTCCTAGCCAGCCTCCCATCACTCCATGACCTTGAGCTGATCCAATTTCTGCCACCCATACCCTAACTTGCACCAAGTCCACTTCACCTATGCCCGGTGGTTGCTGACCAACATTGGCCCCCAGTCGGCCAAATCACAATTTTTAAATTATCACTTTGTTTTTAAGTACCCCATGGCCTTGCCCTTCCCTTTCTCTCTAATCTGCTCCAAACCTAGAATACTCCAAGATCTCTGCACTATTTCAATTATGGCCTCTTGTGCACCCTGAATTGCTGTACCATTGATGACTATGTGTCCAGCTGCCTGGACTCCAAGATCAGGAATGTCTCTGCCTCTCTCACCTTTTAAAATACTCTTTAAAACATGCCTCTTTGTCTAGGCCTTTAGTTAACTGCCCTATTACCTCCTTGTGTGGCTCAGTATCAAAGTGTCTTCAGATGTTTTACTACGTTAAGGTGCTTTGCAAATGAAAGTTGTTGTTGTACCCACTCCAAGAACAACATGTCTTTCCTAAGATACTGTGGATACTGGAAATCTGAAATAAAAATAAAGTGCTGGAAAGGTCTGCAGCATCTGTGGAGAGAAAAAAAGTTAATGAGCTGGGTTTTCGAGGCATGGTATTTTCGTACTTTAAAGGGTTTCTGGGCTCTCGGCCAAGCATACATAGCTTGGCTGAGGACCCAGAAACATTAGCATGTTTAAACACCTGAGCCCAGGTAAGATATTGCTTGATTGACAGCTATGACTCCCTGATCTATGCTGTCAATTTCACTGTTATTTACACAAGACAGAGGTTTCAAGTACTTGCAGTTTCACCTATTGATACCTTAAAAAAGTCTGGGTGACTTTTATTGGGCTGTAGTAAAAAGGCATTTTTAAAGAAGCAGAAGGTTTTCAATTTTTTTTAAAGCTTTTTTCACACACGATATTGCCAATATAGGGTTCAATGGTTCTATACAATGTATAGTAGGTGAATGGGCTTAGAAGTGCCATAGCATGGCATGAGGGGCCAAAGGGGGTTGGTGGGATGCATACCTTGGCATGGTGGACATGAGGGGCCATCAGGGTTGGGTGGGCACAAACCTTGGCATGGGGAGCATGAGGAGGACCTTTTGAACTTACCTTTCAAAATGTTCCCTCATGCAGACTATGCATGACTCTTTGAAAAGCTGGCTCAACTACATGAAAAATTGCAGAGGACGAGCACATGACTAAGGTACAATAGAGCTGGGAGTGCAGGTAACCAGCTTACAACAGGAACCAGCCCAAATCCTTAAAAGACTCTGTTTAAAAATAGGGAGCCCTGGGAATGTGGTTGGAAATTTTGGAATTGGGACCCACCTGCCATTTTTAAAGGGCTTTCATGCCACCCGGACTTGGCAAAAATCCAGCCCAGATTTTCAGCCAGAATCTTCTGGGCCCACTTCCCTGCAGCAGGAAGCTTGGTGGGTGTGGGAACTTAATTTGGTGTAAGGCCAAAAATCAGTTTCCTGATGGTGGGGTGATCCTTTGCAATTTAAGTTCTTGGGACGTCAAAGGTGGGTCGAGCTTCCCAACATCGTTTCGGGAAGCCCTTTTGAATGCATTTGCATTTGCTGATTAAAAGATCAGTTCATCAGAATTAAGTGCTTCTTCCAAATTAGGTTCTGTGTCAATGAGAAATTCACATGTTCACATTTATGACTGCATCTTAGCAATGTGCACCTGGTGAGGTAGACTTCTTCCTGAACTTTAAAGTGAATTGCTGCTGCTTTGGCTGCTGTGGGGGCCGCTCACAAATGTCCACCTCTTGATTGAAATTTGGTGCCAGTAGTCCAAGCTGTGCGAAGGCTGGACAGCGGAGGCAAGATCAGCAGGGAAGGGTGGAGCAAAGGCTGGGCAATGGAGAGCGGTTCAGTTGGGAAGAGTGGAGTGGAGGCTGGGCAAAGGAGGGAGGATCACTGGGAAGGGCAGTGGGTATCTGGGGAAAGCAGCAAGCCTGTCCAGGGATGTTTTGTAGGGCGTCTGGGGAAAGAGGACTGTCAGGGGCTCTTTTAGAAGGGTGTCATACATGCTTTGGTCCTGTTGTAGAGCGGTGGATGGCCTCTGTGGGCAGTGAGCATCATAGAGAGATGGATCTAAAGAGCAAGATCGCTGAGCTCAAGACTTTGGGGCCTGAGAGTTTGAATGGGGATACTGGGAGGCAGAGGGTACAGTCACTGTCAGCAAGGGGAGTTGGATCAAGTAGGGTGGAAGAGCTAGGCTCATGGGCAAGTAATGTATGGCCTTATGGTGGAAGGTGGTTGTCATGGAAAGTCAGGGTATAGCTAGCCTCGAGAATGGGAAGGGTAAGGGTCAGGAGGGGCATGGGCAGTCATGGGAATGGTGGGGGAGAGCAGGAATGTCCACATAAATGATAATAGGGTCCAGAGTAATGGGGAATTTGAAAGGGTACTGGTGGGAGAGGAATGAGGAGGCAGTGATTGTGTAGGAGGGGAGCTTGGTGAGTAACAGGGGTAGGGTATAAGGTTCTTGACACATTGGCAAATCCCACACACACCATTCTGAAGCTGTCAAGGTTGTTGCGCAGTTTGTAATACCTCTCAAACACTCAATATGGGAGGGGTGTCTTAGTTGGAAGGAGTTAGTGCTTCATTTTTTTGGGCCGAGTAAAGGGATAACCTGTTAATTATTAGTCCACCTAATGGAGAAGCAGGCTCAACTGAGTTCTGCTCTCAAGGATCCAATGCCCAATAAACTAGCATTGCTTCCTGTCTAATGGATTGTATTCCAGCAAGAATCCATCAAGGCCTGGAGCTGTCATACATTGTGCACTGATTGTCAGAGGCAAGGAGAGACAGAGTGAGGGAGGGAGGTGGATGCCTCCGAGGGGCACGGGCGGAGAACAGCAAAGCCCCGACTCCAAACCTCCATCTTTGCAGGTAAATAGTCATGGCTGACAAGAGCTTATGTGGTAAGTCTTTCCATGATACCAAGGCAATGTTCTCTTTATAGAGTCTCAAGGATAATGCAGCCAAGCTGAATAGTGTCTGAGGGAGGATTCTCACACATGGCTGTCATTACCCCACTCAATGCGCAACCTCCCCATACACAATTGTATATGAACAGAAGGAACACTCATCTGTGGTCCTCCAATGTGTCCTCTTGGAAGGAGTAGGATGGGGTTGCCATATCAATAGGGATGCGAGGCACAGGGCTTAGCATTGGCTTTGAGACTCAGAGATGGAGGCGAATCTACAAAGAATATGCTGAGTAGGTGGATCTCTGCAATTCGTTCACAGATCCACTGAGGCATAGATGATGCAGGCTCCAAGGAGCCTTGCCTTTCTGCTGGCTCTGGTTCAGATGAGGAGAAATTGGTGCAGTTTAGCCCAGGGCCAGGAGGAGCAACAGCTAGAGCAGCAAGAGACAGTGATGCCTCGAGAAGGTCGGGGTGCTGGCACCCAGGGGCCAGTGCGACAGCGAGCATTGGCCCCAACTCGGCTATATCACAGGTGATGAGTGAAAGGTAATGCCAGAGGTGTCTTAGGATGTCCCAGAATGTGGTTGCTCACATATGCCAGCTTCTCCATGAAGTCCTGTGTCTGCAAGGATTTGGAGGAATCCATTCTGGTGGCATTAAAGATCACCACTGCCCTAAACTTCTTTGCCTGTGGCTCTTTCCAGGGCTCCACTGGGAGCTCTGTGGCATTTCCCAGTCAGTGACAAGTGACAAGGAAGTTTCAATGAACGGCATGGCACTAGGAAGTTCTGAGGGAACAAAGGGACCTCGGCGTGTGTGTCCATAGATCTCTGAAGGTGGAGGGGCATGTTAGTGGGGTGGTGAAAAAGGCATATGGGACACTTGCCTTTATCAATCGAGGCAAAGATTACAAAAGTGGGGAGATCATGTTGGAGTTGTATAGAACCTTGGTGAGGTCACAGCTGGAATACTGTGTGTAGTTCTGGTCGCCACATTATAGGAAGGATGTGATTGCATTGGAGGGGATGCACAGGAGATTCATCAGGATGTTGCCTGGGATGAAGCATTTAAGTTATGAAGAGAGGTTGGATAGACTTGGGTTGTTTTCGTTGGAGCAGAGAAGACCAAGGGGCGACCTGATCGAGGTGTACAAGATTATGAGGGGCATGGACAAAGTGGATGGGTAGCAGCTGTTCCCCTTAGTTGAATGTCAGTCACGAGGGGACATAAGTTCAGGATGAGGGGCAGGAGGTTTGGGGGGGTGTGAGGAAAAACTTTTTTACCCAGGTGGCAGTCTGGAATACACTGCCTGGGAGGGTGGTGGAGGCGGGTTGCCTCACAGCCTTTAAAAAGTACCTGGATGAGCACTTGGCACGTCATAACATTCAAGGCTATGGGCCAAGTTCTGGTAAATGGGATTAGGTAGGAGGTCCAGGTGTTTCTCACGTGTCGGTGCAAACTCAATGGGCCAAAGGGCCTCTTCTGCACTGAGATTCTGTGATTCTGTGAACTGCATCTAGGAGGTGACTGATGCCCTCTTTAGGAGAGCCTGACAATTTGTCAATTCTGCTTGGATCCCCAGAGCCAAGCAGCAAGAGCATTGGGTTTTGCAGCAATCACAGGATTCCCACAAGTGGAAGGGGCTATTGACTGCACACATGTGGCATTGAGCGCTGCCTGGCATCAGCCAGTCACATTCATCAACAGGATAGGTTTCCACTCTGAACATGCAGCTGATATATGATCACACAAGACAACTCCTGCATGTTTGTACACAGGGAGCTCTCACGATGCCTACATTCTGAACTACTTCCAGGTGTCACAAATTTTTGAAGGACCTCTGCGATTGCAGGGCTGGCTCCTTGGGGGCCAAGGGATACCCCCGAAAAACTTGGTTGATGATGCCACGCTGTTGGTAGAGTGCCACCGAGGAGAGCTACAATGCCACGTATACCTCCACATGGATGACCAAGGACCATCATTGAGCAGATGATCGGCCTCCTAAGTATGAGGTTTAGATGTTTGGAGCACCCAGGCGGGGCATCCAGTATTCCCACAGTGTGTGTCCCAGATCATCATTGCTGCACCCTGCACAACCTTGAACAATAAAGGGGGGATTGTCTTGGCTGAGGGAGACATGGAGGACTGAGATGTCTCCTCTAATGATGAGGACAGTGAAGGGGATGGTGGTAACAAGGGCCAGGTTGGTGTGGAGCCATATACAGATGCCCTTGTGAGGGTACGACGCGGTAGTCAAGCCTGGGAAAATCTAATAGGTAACAGATTCCAGGCAGAGGAAGCTGCCGATACTTATCTTTAGGTGTTTGGTTTTCAATTCTCTGCTGGCAGGCAGGCCGCAGCTCCTTATTTGTAACACACATTATAGTTTGCCCTCATGTACCTTTACTTATAGCAGCTGAATTAAGTTGCACGACTTAATGTCAACCCTGCTGGTGATGTGATCCTTTGCATGTGTCAAGCTGTGCTGATATACAGATCCCTTGCACCAAATGCATGCATCAGAACCTGCACAGCACTCGTTCTGCCACGACCTCGGGCACCTGTAAGTAGAAATGAAATTTTTCCTATGCCCTCACAAAGTCCGTATGCATGGCACATTGAAAGCAGCGTGAATTCTTATCTCAGCAGGATACACTTGTCACAGTCACGCCGGCTTCCAATGGAGAGTAGACCTTGTAGATCTTTCGGTTGGAACCAGAAACATGGGTGCACGGGGAAGAACAGCATAAGTAGACTATTTGACCGCTCGAGATTGCTGCTCCATGATCAGAGAAGTCCTTGTAAGTGGTCCCCCATCGCCACTCGCCCACAGTATCCCCATATCCCTTGACATCTTCATCAACCAAAAAGTACTGAAGTAATTTTGGAGTCCACTCAATGACAGTGCCCCAAATGCACTCTGGGGTGTGGTGGACCAACCAATCACGACCCTCCAATTGCAGAGAGTCCGACAAATCTCAGTCCTAGATGGCCTTAGTATTACTGTTAGACTGTGTTCCATCATTCTGGACATGCCAGCCAAGTTAAACATCTCTCCTGCAGAGCCTGATCATTCAACTTCCCCCCTGCCAGTAACCCCGTCGCCTCCAGCAGGTCAGGCCAAGGAGGGTGCACCTGCTTCTATGCAGGAGACCCTTAGCAGGCTGGAGTTCTGTGGGCATCAGGCCACTCGAATACGCTTGCCTAAGTCAGCAGCGTTAACAGGGCATAGCAGTTAGCTGGAGAGTTGGCAGCACCTAGGTGTGGCAGTAGGAAAAGAAAGATAAAGAGGTTTTGAAGGCACATAGGTGGAACGGTGTACAATCATTGTATATATTTCTGCCACCTGTAGATATATGTTCACTTGCATTATTTGGAAGTTTCCTAGATTCTCATCTTGCTGCTGGTTGCTTCAATGCCTGAGGGTGTTTAAGGGCGTGGAACTTGGTCCCTCGTCAGAGTCCAATAATGTCCTCATAGACAGTCACTTCTCTATGCTTCACATAGCCTCTCAGTCCTCCATGCGGTCTAGCACACAGGCCAATTCTACTTGCTCTCACCTCATTGGATAATACCCTGGTTCTTCAATGATGTCCATTGCACAATGGTTACAATTCCTTTGTGAGGTCTATTCCTACCCTTGATAAGGAGGCAGGCTGGCCAAGCAATTTTCCATGTGAGGTCTCTCTTTTATTCCAATTTTCCCACTGCCTCTTTACTTGCGGCCTTCATCTGCACGTTAGCTCAATATTACATGTGAACAAGGGCAGCCAGGAATGAGTGGAAGTGCATACCTTGTCATTTTCTTAATATCTAAAGAAGCTTCTGGTTTTTTATTGTTCAGACCACAATGGAGAGTTTTACTCTTTCAAATCTGAAACTGCATCTACAGTGTTCCTTGCCACTCTCATAACCTGTTTAACTCCCTTTGAGGACTCTTTACGTTCACCCACATCTCACATCAGGGCAACAACAGCAGGAGATGCAAAGACCTCGCTGCATACTCTGCACAGACAACATTGTCAGAGCTCAGGACCTGCTTAGCTGCAAGTAATGAACTGCATGACCCGTGCCCAGGCCGTACACACACAAATGATGGTCAGTGCTTAAGCATCCTCATGACGGAATATTCAGTAATTACAACGTTGATAATGTGAGAGAAGTGACTCTCCAGGAGTACATGATCGGACTCTGATGAGGGACCAAGTTCCACGCCCTTAAATTCCCACGACCATTGAAGCAACTAGCAGCAAGATGAGAATCTATGAAACTTCCAAACAATGCAAGTGAACAAATATCTACAGGTGACAGAAATGTATACAATGGTTGAACACCGTGCCACCTATGTGTCTTCAAAACTTCCTTATCTTTCTTTTCCTACTGCCACAACTAGGTGCTGCCAACTCTCCTGCTAACTGCTATGTCCTGTTAATGCTGCTGCCTTAGGTGAGCGTACTCGAATGGCCTGACGCCTAGAGAGCTCCGGCCTGCTAAGGGTCCCCTACTAAGCTGCAGGTGCACTCCCCTTGGCCTGACCTGCTAGAGGCAGTTGGTTTACTGGCAGAGGGGGGATTGTTTTTAATGTCCTTCCTGAGGCTTGGTGCCCAAAACGTGTTCAATGGCTTAATGGTCAAATGCTATTCAATGCATAGTCAATGATGGGGAAAGCTTCCTTTCACTGTGCTACGTCAATGGCAGCTTCAGAAAAAGAACAAATCTCATGTGGGAAGTATGGGAAGGGGAGGATATATTTTAATTATGTAAATAACTGTGGAAAAGTAAGTTCTGAGGAAGGCAAAATGAGCAAATAAATTACTTTAGTTTTAAACAAATCCTGAAAATCCACAGTGGGAATAATAGAGAAAAAATACTTTACAATAAGTTTGGGGAGGAACAAATAAATTTATTTAAACTCTGAATGATTGTTCATGGCTGCCTACCAGCACTAAGGTAAACAGTGGGAGGAAGGGTATCAGTAGGATCTCATCTGTGATGGGAGTTGGTAGGAGGGGATTAGTGGAACATTAGCACAGCAATGGCATAGATGTTCTTTGTGAGGCTCGGAGGAACGTTTCTGCTCATCTGGAAGTTTCAAACTTATCTTACAAGGCCTCTGCTTTCAGACCAGGTTTATTGAGTGAGGCAGCCATGTCAGATTAAAATGCCATCAGGGTTTTTACATGTTGTAGGATCCTGAATAGCATAAATGTATGAGTCTCCAATTTGATCCAGATGCGAGCCTCAACTGCCTGAAAAAACAATAGCATTGAAATCACCATAGGACAAGAAGTAGACCTATCCATTTTGACTTCCTCCCCACCTGGGTTCCACTGAATGAGGGAAGTCCTTTAGCTACTTTTAACTGGGAGACTTAGACACACATTATTTTCAATATATTGGTCATAGGTTATATGATGCTCAAGCTTGAAAATTCTTCATTTTAAACTGATTTCTTCCAGTTTTGCGCACACACAAGTTAGTCATTCCTTTCAGCATTTTAAAACCTGTAAAATATATGACCCAGTTTTTCGCCTTCCTTGGGTCTCACTTGATTTTGCCACTCTTTGAACTCTATCCTAATATTGTTTCTGCTGTATAATAGAATGCCCAAAACTGCAAAAAGTATGTCAAATATGACTATTGATTTTCTTATTTATCTCCTGGCTATTAGCATTGCCTGGGTACACACAAAGGAAAGAAAATTTGGCGAGGCATGTTGCTTGCCAGTCACGGAAAATTACTTAATTTCCTTAATGGCAGGAAAATCTGACAAGTTCTGTAAGGGTGGCCAGTGTAAGAGGTTCAGAGATCAGAACAATAAATTCTAGACAAGGAGACACTTGATGCAGTGCTATCAGGACAATTTACTAAGCACAAAAGTTATACTTAAATGAAGGCAATTGGTATCCTAGTTCAGATGCTTCTTGCTTCACACCAGCACTAGTGGCATAAATGGCTTGTAACTCCTTATCTCTTTCCTTTCCCTATGTCTTCTTGAAATCTGGGCAACAAACTTCTCCAAGTCCGTTCTTTTTATCCCCTGTAGCCATATTTATTGTATTTGCGGTCAGCCAGCCATTCCCGCCGCAAGAAAAATTTCCGCCCATTTCCGGATTTGCTGTCGGGACTGTCACCAGGACTTTTATTTATTCTTTGATGAGGTGTGAACATCGCTAACTAGGCCACCATTTGTTGCCCATTCTTAATTGCCCTTGAGAAGGTGGTGGTGAGCTGCCTTCTTGAACCTCTGCAGTGCATGTGGTGTAGGTACACCCACAGTGCTGTTAGGGAGGGAGTTCCAGGATTTTGATCCACAACAGTGAAGGAACGGCGATATATTTCTAAATCAGGAAGGTGAGTGACTTGGAGGGGAGCTTCCAGGTGGTGGTGTTCCCATCTATCTACTGCCCTTGTTCTTCTAAATGGTAGACTACAAAGTTCAACCCAATAGCTCAAATAACCAAAGTTAATGGCATGTTCAGAAAATATTTTGGATGTTGGAAGATTCCCAAAGTATGTTCTTTCTCCTTTTCAAAAATGAAAACTAAATGATGCTAATAGTTATTTCTTATTTCAGTATTCCTGGCTTTCAAAGGAATTATGGTATTTGCTAAAATACATTACTTCATTTTTAAAAAACTTGTATTGAAAAACCCAAAGAATATTCAGAAAGATTGTCTGGCCTTGCTCGTTTAAACAGTCTCAGCTATTAGTTTCCAATCTGTGTCCATATGTAAATGAGATTCTGCAGAAATACATGTCTTTATTTCGCATAAAATCTATCCAATTTTCACTTACAATTTTTCTTTGCGATTTGATGGATGGCTGAGTCTTTCTGAGCTAGATGCATTACTTGATAAGTCAGCCATGAAAATACTACTTAAGAGGCTTAAATTGTTTTCAGTCATAAGACAATATTTTAATTCCGCTCACCAAGGTTAGAACGTTTGGTCTGTGGACATGGAATTATTCTGATCAGCATCCAGGTTAGGTATAATGTCAGGCCCAACCATTTTCAGCTGCTTCATCAATGACCTTCCTTCCATCATAAGGTCAGAAGCAGGGATGTTGACAGAATTTAGGGAGCTAGGAAACAGATTTTAAAAAAACAGGACCTCAAAGATAGTAATCTCTGGATTACTTCTGGTGTCACGCGCTAGTGAGTACAGAAATAGGAGGTTAGTCTAGGTGAATGCGTGGCTGGAGAGATGGTGCAGGAGGGATGGCTTTAGATTTCTGGGACATTGGGACCGCTTTTGGGGGCGGTGGAATCTGTACAAGGCGGACAGGTTGCACCTGAACCAGAATGGGACCAACATCCTTGCGGGGAGGTTTGTGGGTGCTGTTGGGGAGGGTTTAAACCAACTTGGCATGGGGATGGGATCCTGAGAGAAGGTTCAGCAGGGGGAGATGCACAATCAAAATTAGATAAGAGAGCAAGTGAGTCTGGAAGGCAGAGAAATTATAGGCCAGTGAAGGCACAAGGGAGTTTGGCAAGGTTGGATGGTATTTATTCTAATGCAAGGAGTCTGACGAGTAAGGCTGATGAGTTGAGGGCACAAATTAACACATGAAAGAATTATGTAGTTGCTGTCACAGAGACATGGTTGAGAGAGGGGCAGGATTGGCAGCTCAATATTCCAGGATATAGGGTCTTCAGGTGAGACAGGGAAGGAGGTAAAAAAGGAAGGAGTATCACAATAGTCATCAAGGAATCAATTACAGCAGTAAGGATGGATGACATCTTAGAAGGTTCCTCAAATGAACCCATATGGGTAGAACTGAAAAATAAAAAAGGAACAATCACGTTGGTGGGAGTGTACTATAGGCCCCCAGACAGAAAGAAATAGAAGAGCAGATATGTAGGCAAATTTCAGAGAAGCACAAAAATAATAGGGTAGTAATAGTGGTGGTTTCAACTTCCCCAACATTAACTGGGTTAGTCATAGTGTGATAGGTTTAAAGGGAGCAGAATTCTTAAAATGCATCCAGGAGAGCTTTTTAAGCCAGTACGTAGAAGATTCTACAAAAGAGGGGGCGCTCCTGGACTTAATATTAGGGAAGGAAGCCTGGCAAGTGGTAGAGGTATCAGTGGGGGAGCATTTTGCAGATAGTGATCATAACTCCATTAGATTCTATATTCCAGTAAAGACAAAAAGGTGGGACCAACAAATCCATGGAACCCTGGATGTTGAGGGATATACAGGATTGGATAAAGAGAAAAAGGGAGGCTTATGGCAGGTACTGAGGGCTCAAAACAGTGGAAGCCCGAGATGAGTATAGACTGTGTAGCGGGGAATTTAAAAAGGAAACTAGGAGAGTAAAAAGGGGCATGAAAAAGCATTGACAGGTAAAATAAAGGAAAATCCAAAGTTATTTTATAAGTACATTAAGATTAATAGGATAACTAGGGAAAGAGTAGGGCCTATTAAGAACCATGGTGGTAATTTGTGGGTGGAACCGTAAGGATTAGGTAGGATTCTAAATGAATACTTTGTGTCGGTGTTCACAAGTGAAAGGGATGACGTGGGTATGGAAATCAGGCAGAGGGACTGTGATATAATTAAAGAAATTAGCATAGAAAAGGAGGAGGTTCTAAGTGGCCTGGCAGACTTAAAATTAGATACATCTCCAGGCCCGGATTAAATATCCCTGGCTGTTGAGTGAGGCAAGGGAGGAGATAGCAGGGGCGCTGGCAATAATTTTCAATACCTCTCTGGCCACAGGAGAGGTGCCAGAGGACTGGAGGACAGCCAATGTGGTACTGTTATTTAAGAAGGGAGGAAGGGATAAACCAGGGAACTACAGGCCAGTCAGCCTAACCTCAATCATGGGGAAACTATTGGAATCAATTCTGAGGGACAGAATTAATCTACACTTGGATTAATCAAGAACAGTCCGCATGATTTTGTTAAGGGGAGGTTATGTCTGACCAATTTGATTGACTTCTTTGAAGAGGTGACCAGGTGTGTAGATGAGGGCAATGCATTTGACGTAGTCAACTTGGACTTCAGCAAGGCTTTTGCTAAGGTCCCGCATGGGAGACTGATGGCAAAGGTAAGAGCCCATGGGATCCAAGGCAATTTGGCAAATTGGATGCAGAATTTACTGAGTGGCAGGAAGCAGAGGGTGATGGTGGAGGGGTGTTTTTGTGACTGGATGCCTGTGTCTAGTGGGGTTCCACAGGGATCAGTGTTGGTTCCCTTGCTGTTTGTGGTATACATAAACAATTTAGACTTAAATGTAGGAGGGTTGATCAGTAAGTTTGCAGATGACACGAAAATTGGTGGGGTGGTAAATAGTGAGGAGGGTAGCCTTAGATTACAGGAGGATACAGACGGGCTGGCCAGATGGGCTGATCAGTGGCAAATGGAATTTAATCTGGATAAGTGTGAGGTGATGCACTTGGGCAGGACAAACAAGGCACGGGAATACACAATGAATGGTAGGACCCTGGGAAGTACCGAGGATCAAAGGGACTTTGGTGTGCATGTCCACCGGTCCCTTAAAGTAGCGGGACAGGTAGATAAGGTGGCTAAGAAGGCAAATGGGATATTTGCCTTTATTAGCTGAGGCATAGAATACAAGAGCTGGAAGGTTATGCTGGAACTGTATAAAATGCTGGTTAGGCCACAGCTAGAGTATTGCGTGCAGTTCTAGAATCCGCATTATAGGAAGGATGTGATTGCACTAGAAAGAGTGCAGAGGAGATTTACCAGGATGTTGCCTGGGCTGGAGAGTTTTAGTTATGTGGAGAGATTAGATGGACTGGGGTTATTTTCCCTGGAGCAGACGATATTGAGGGAGGACATGATTGAGGTGTATAAAATTATGAGGGACATAGATAGTGTAGACAGGAAGGAACTTTTCCCCTTGGTGGAGGGATCAATAACCAGGGGGCATAGATTTAAGGTAAGGGGCAAGAGATTTAGAGGGGATATGAGGAAGAATTTTTTCACCCAGAGGGTGATGGGAATCTGGAACTCACAAGGCAGTGGTAGAGGCAGAAACCTTCATAACATTTAGGAAGTATTTGGATGTGCACTTGCAATGCCATGGCATATAAGGCAAGGGGCCTAGTGCTGGAAAATGGGATTAGAATAGTAAGGTACTTGTTTGACCGGCACAGATTTGATGGGCTGAAGGGCTTTTTTCTGTGCTGTAGACCTCTATGATTCTAAATTAGTGCATTCTGTGATCAAAGTGTATTTTAAAGTGATAGCTGCACATCTATTTTTAGAGGGCGAAGAGTAAACTGTTGCCCAAGGTAGCCCCAAAAGAAAAGGGAAAGTCGGTGATATGTCACCTTCCCTGCCCTGGTCAGGTCACAAAACTTTTTTGTGCCTGGGGATGAAATAATTGGCATTCACTGCCATTTTCATTTCCCTCCATGTAACACAAGTGTATTGATAGTGTCCTATCATCACAGTTTGTGTCCCGAGTTCAATTTCATGAATACGAGCTTGCAGATTAGATTCTGTAAAATTATTGCACCATCTTCTCTGCCCTTGTGTTTTGCTGAATGTATTGCTGCTGCCTAGAACACATATTTGAAAAGTGGCACCAAAGATTCATGGCATGCAGTGAAGCTAACTGACAATCAAATGAGCCAACCTCTGTTCCTTTCATATTGACTCCCTACTCCACCCCAGTTCTTTTACTCCAGTGAATATGCAAATGAGTTGATCCAGGACACATTTGTTTAAGTGCCTCTCTAAACTATTGGCAGATGCAAATCTTTTTGCTTTGCAGTAAAAGCGGCACAACTCACAATATGTAAATTGTTCTGTTCCACCTTTAATAGGAACCTTATTTGGTGTTTAAAAAACCACCTGCCTTCCAGAAGGTGAAAAAAAAATTAAGGATTAGAATCTTCATCATAAAAGTAACATGCTGCACAAAAATTTGGAATTATTCTAAATTTATATTTGTGACACTTTTGATCTTTAACACGGCCACTGCAGAGCCTTCTCGTTTCTCTTCACGCAAACCTATTTTGGGTTTGTATCCAACACAGTGTATTGAATTCAGATGTACAGTAAGACTACCTAAATGTGAGTGACCGTATTAAAATGAAGTACAAATTACCGAGATGTGCTACACAGAAATCTCCCCCCCCCCCCCCCCGCAACAGTTGCAAAATAGGAATGTTGGATGCAAAGGATGTATGGGCAATCTCAGAGAACAATATTGCTGTAACATGGTGAAGAATTTCAATTTTAAAGGTTCCAAGGATTGCAGCAGTGATTTCTTCCCTTTCTTAAATGAAGCTCTTTGACACAGATGCAAATCCTTCCAAATGTCAACTGAATAGATTCAAATGATCGTGACTGGAGCAAAAATGTGTGACCGGGATAGATTAGCCACATGCTTCTCAAAATACATTAATATAAGGTTTAAGGTCTAACCCTTGGATAAAGCATGTTACAGAAATTCAGGCATTGAGGTACTGTGGTAGGATGGATAGAAATGTGGTTCATGCTGTAACCATCATGGAAAACAAAGACTGGACCAGATTAAGCACTGGTTTTTGTTCGTCAACACCTCTTTGTCCTTTTGTCTATGACATCTTTTTAGCAATCTCCACCTATCGCTGGCCCTCTATCCAGCTCTACTTGTCCCACCCTCCTCCTTAAACCATCTTATATTCACCTCTCTTCTATTTTTCCTTAGTTCTGTTGAAGAGTCATATGGACTTGAAACGTTAACTGTATTCCTCTCTGCAGATGCTGTCAGACCTGCTGAGTTTTTCCAGGTATTTTTATTTTTGTTTTTGTTTTGGACTGGTTTTTGTATGTTTGATTTCATGTTAATTTGTAGTTAATTTTTAAACGCTTGGTGATAACTTTGTGAGTATTCCAAACAGCTTCATAATAGATTTTGGAAAGAAGATCATTGGAAGAGGCAGAGGTGCCTTGGTGCATGGCACTTGGAGAAATTTTGAATTCTTGCATATGTTATGATGTTTCTCTTGCCTTTGCAACACTTCTAAAGTGAACTACAAATGTTGACTGTACCAACACTCTCTTTTTCCACTCCCAATTCTACCAACTTTCCTCTTCACCCCATACAGCTGGTTCTAGCAACTCTCTGCGCACAAAAATTAGATTTACACACATCTCCATCACACCCTCCCATTCTACCCCCTCTTGCAATCTCTGCTTCCCCTTGTTGAGGTTTGAACTGGCTGCTGGTGGCTGGGTACAGCATCACTATTTCAGTCTAAGTGTTTTTTTGTGGTACATTTCTTAAATGATTGCCCTTCAAAGGCAGTTAGAATTGCATTTGCAAGCCTGTACAAAAGAACATTGTGCTTGGTAGCTTGGAAATAAAATATTGGGAGTGTAACAGAGTGTTAAGCAGAATGCAGGTTAGACTACATGATGACATTATAGTTCACTGACACAGTAAGTTGTGAAATAAAAACAAAAAAACTGCGGATGCTGGAAATCCAAAACAAAAACAGAATTACCTGGAAAAACTCAGCAGGTCTGGCAGCATCGGCGGAGAAGAAAAGAGTTGACGTTTCGAGTCCTCATGACCCTTCGACAGAACTTGAGTTCGAGTCCAAGAAAGAGTTGAAATATAAGCTGGTTTAAGGTGTGTGTGTGGGGGGCGGAGATGTCTCTCTATCTCTCCGCCATTGAAAAATGTTAACCAGGGTTTAACCCTCAGCCCCTTCGTAACTGAGACACACACTCATCCCAAATGCTGCAAACCACCAGAATCAAACACATAAATAGTCCCTCATCATCATCTTCCCTAATTTACCGCACTCACCTTCAGCACAATCTTTCCAGGAAAGGGCTATGAACCTTGGAATCCTGCCACCCCGGGGCTGTCCTTCAGCCTCTCCACGACCAATGGTCCTGCATCATTGGTTGCTGGCCAACTCCAGTGATCTCCTTCCCCAGTCCGTGACCTCTCACGGGCACTATGTGCCCTCTTCTCCTGCAAAGAAAAAGAGGCATTGTTATTCATCTCCTTTGGAAAGGTCATGTTGTTATTTGTAAGCCCAACATGTATGTTATCAATGGTCACCACTTTGCAATGATCCTTGCAAATTTACGGGTCTTGCATGTCAGACACTAGGCTCCCGCACCCCCCCCCCACCCCAAATCTCCTGGTGCCATGCAGTGTGGCATGTCTGCTTTCTGCACGTGGCCCAGACACTGAGAAATCACACACTTGACTCAGATGTGTGCTCAGATCTTCTTTCCTTCCTGGCAAGGGTTCTAAATGAGACACTACTGGCACAAATGTCACCAAAATGGAAAATCATGCTCTTACCTGCTGCTGCTCCAATACTTCAATAGATTTAATGGTCCTCTTTTAATGCAGTTATATTTACATATATGGATTTCACCTGAAGCTGCCACCAGCCATGCTAGTGTATATTTTAATGGGTATCAGTGACTGAATTCCGGTTCACGGTCTGACCCCTCTCCCACTGGATGTCCCACCCTTAAGATCTGATTGGGTGTGGAGCCCGCTTTTACACAGCTAGTTGGTTACCTTTCCTTTGGGTGGCAGCTAACTGGCCAGAACATGCTTGATTCATGGTGATATAGCAGGAATGGGAGTGAGTGGACTGACAACTTCTGAGTCCGCCTCCCTCACCCCACCGTAAAGCTTAATGTCCAGCACATAGTCTGTGGGTTAGATATTAATCTAATATTTACATTTTTGTAAAAGATAAGGATATATGACAGTCCCAATAGTTACACTAATGTTCCCTCTAATTTCCCTTTGCTGTGTGCGGCCCATTTGTGGCACTGCTCAATCCTTTTAAGATTACCACACAGTCACACATGCGCACATCTTAAAGGGACAGCTTCCTGTGCGTGGCTGCTTGTTGCCTACATGGTAAGTTCTGGACAGCTGCATGGCTGTGCACCCTTAGACTGAACACTGACTTACATTCTCTGTACTTATCATGGGTAGCTGCCTATATCGACATTGCAAGTACCGTTAGAGTCAGTTACAAAGATGCTGCATATCGTCAATTTTGCACACCTGGCATACCTGCCAGGGTGTGTTTAGGGCAGGTGAGCAGGTAAAATGGGGTGGGTGTCCAGCTCACCACTTCCCTGCCCATCCCTGAGTTTGCCCCATAACAGAGTGGGGGCAGGGGGAGGGGAGGGGAGGGGGGTTGGGCAGGCACCAAAATCAGCAGCCCATCCACCATTTTCAAATAAGTAATTAAGGGTCCATTGTTGTCAAGCAAATTGACCCTGATAATAGGCGGCCCATGCTATAAAATGTTTGGTGTGGGCAATCAGGTGGGAGCGAGCACCCTGACTTTTTCAACAAGCTCTTCAAAGGACAGGAAGGAAGGGGATTTTGATTTTTGGGGGCTGCCCTTTGCCAATCGTGGGGTGGCCCCCCCTAAGATGGAACCACCCGCTTCCTTCCTAACCACCTGCAGCCTTAAACCCACCCCCTGCCCTGCCCTGCCCAGCCCAGCCCAACTCAACCCAACCCAACCCAAACCCTCCCTGCCCAAGACCCCAGACTTACTTGCTCCCAGGATCCATCCTTCTCCTGCAGTCCCGGCAGCAACCACTGATGTGCTCTTGGTGCTGCCGGGACTGATGGAGCTGTCAGCCAATCCGATTAGCTGGCAGCTCCAGAGGGTGGGACTTCCTCCCCAGTGAGAGGCTGAAGACCCACTTGGCTCTTGTTTAGCTGCCCCACAGCACTTTATGGCATGGAGCATGCTGACTTTGCTTACTGAGGGGGGAGGTGAGCTATGCCACCACCCACCCCCCCCATATTATTCTGGCCCAGATATTGAGGACAATTCTTCACACCTCATTAATATTTGATATTTATCCCCGATCATGACTCCAGGGAGTTGTTGCCATATACCTCTCCCATGGCTCTCTTTGCTAACAAACTCTCATTTTGTGTTGGAAATACTTAGCAGGTCAGGCAGCATCTGTGGAGAGAGAAACAGAGTTAACGGGTGATATGGCAAATACTGTGATGTGGTTAGGATCAACTAGTTCTAGAATAAACCCCTGTGCACTTTTTTTTTGTGTTGTGCTTTCTATTTTTATGAATACTTTTCAAAAAGTTGATTTTTTTCCTCTCATAATTGGGATCTGTCCATACTTTTTTTTTTGTACTGAAGATCTTGGAAATCTGAAACTTAAAGCAGAAAGTGTTAGAATTATTCATCAGCTGAGGCAAGATTATTGAGAGAACAGGTGAGTTGATATTTCAGGTGAGGACCCTTTGCCAGAACTAGGCTGTTTTTGACAGTCCACATCTAACCAGTTTTTTTTATTCCTTCATGTGATGTGGGTGTCACTGGCTAGGCCAGCATTTATTGCCCATTGTTAGGAAACAGAGGCAGTTTAATTAAGTTATATGTGTATTTGTGGGTATTAGGAATGAGTTTTAGCTTTTAAAGTTTATGTTTGATTTGCATTTCTGTATCTGTGTGTTAAGAAAAGGTCAAATTAAGTTTTCGTTTCATTTTAAAAGGTGAAACCTGGGATTTCCTTTCATTTTCGAGTGAGACAGCATGTCTAAAGCTGTTTGCATATCTGCATTTCTAATAAGTTTTCTGACTCTTGGGGAGAAGTTGAGGTAAACACAAGAGTAAGAAACTCTTACCTAGTAACAGGGTCCAGAGAGGCCCCCCCCCACCCAACCACGCACGCACACACACACACACACACACATACACAGTTTGAGCGCAGTTGAAAACAGCTGCCAGGGAGGGACTGGAGCAGAGAGGCAGATAGCAACTCCCAAACTGAAGTGAAGCCAGGACCCCAGAGAAACTGGACGCTGGGAGAAGGAGCTGCAGAATGAGAACAGATTTCCTAAAAGTACTGAAAGGTCCCAAAGCCAAGGAGACAAACAGAAGAAAGTCCCAAGCAGACCTTCTAGTCAAAGGAAGGACAGGAACCTGGAAAAGGTCTTGTTAAGTGAAGTTAAGAATGAGGAGCAGAGGAAGGCTCCAAGCTTCAAGCTTAAAGGAAGAAAAGGTGCAGGAAGAAGATTTAAAATGAGAAGGCAGAAGGTCCAAAGAGGCAGCTGATGGTCTGTAACTCTTTGCTATGAGCATGTAAAGCAGTGGTGTATTGTTGATAGCTGAGCCGGGGTGAGAGAGTACATGAAAGAAAATTTGAATGCGTGTGGTAACTCAGGGGAGAGGAACATTGGAAGGTAAGTTCGAAACCCTGAAGCTTTTCAGAAGGTGTCTGAGAGAGAAAGCATTGCTTTGGGAGAAAATTCCAAAGTGAGTTCTTGGAGAGTGGAGCTTGGAAGCCCTTGTGTGAAAGATAAGTTCAGTGAGACCAGTTGGCTCAGAGTGTGACAAATGTCTGGGGGGAGTTGAGAAGAGATCCATTGTCTGGAGTGGCATCTGTCACTTGGTTTCAGAGTGTGTTGTGTCTGACCACAGGTCAGCAATTGGTTTACATAGACTGTGTACTTACTGGGAACCTTAGAGTATAAGATAGTTTTGTAACTTGTGTTATCCTTAAAATCTGTATATCTCTGTAAAGGTATAGTTGTGAGTGAAGGACTTTAGTTCATCTTTTCTTGTTGAATAAATGTTTTATTTTTTTGTTAAAAGTTCATCAGCTGACTCCTGTGACTCTGTTCAGTAGCTACTCTCCACGTATCTAAACAAAAAATAAAAGTTAAGTTCTATCAAGATGGACTTCACCATGAGATCAGGTTTGCCAGTAGTAACCTCAGCTGGGATCATAACACCCATCCCTAATTGCCCTTGAAGGTGGTGGTGAGCTGCTGCCTTGAACCGCTGCAGTCCATGTGGTGTAGGTTTCTGGTATCTCCACAAATGCTAAGTGAGTGAGAGTGTTTTCAACATTTCCTATTTTTGTTTAATATTATTTGTTTCTTTATTTCTGTATAATGCTATCAGAAGTGTTCAACTTCAATGTCTTCACCAAAAGCTAATTTCTTTGATGCAGATAATCAAAAGCTTAAATTATACTGATGTTAATTAAGTTTTATCATTTTTATGTCTTATCTCATAGTTCAAACAGAAATAAATGAAGTGCTGTGAGATATCAACCATCTCTCGCTTACAGTCTTAGCAATAGCTTACTTGTGCCTTTATTAATTACAGGTTATCTGGCCAATTTACTCATGGGACATAAATCGTACCCAATGGATCACTGCTGTATGCCACCTACTTATACAACTGGTGTTGTCAATTAACTATGGGAAATTCTTTCTATATTTTTCAGGTATTATACAATCCAGCGCAAAACTGGCAATAATTTTCTTGACTAGTCCCTCCTTAAAACAACTGCCTGATTTCTTCTAACTTTATAACTTATTCTGTATTATACCTAGATTATATTTCTATCTGGATAATATTTACCCTCTAAGTATTTTTGAAATTTGCAAAAGAATTTAAAAATCTCAGGAGCCAGTTGCACCTCTCTAACTCAATAAAGTACGTTAATCAAAAACACATGTCCCATAATGCTATAAATATGCAGTTGGTCCTGCATGGGCTCTCTACCATCTTTCAGTCTGCTTTGACTCAGATCTGCACTGGAACTCCTTAATACAACAATCACTTGTCTTTATAAATTGCCTTGAACATAGCAAGATGTCCCAAGGCAATTCATAGAACCATTACAGAACAAAATAACACACTGAGCATGTAAGTAGATATAGGGCAGATGCAGAAAAGCTTGGTCAAAGAGGGAGGTTTTAAGGAGCATCATAAAGGAGGAGGGAGCGGCAGAGAGATGTAAAAAGGGCAACCAGACACTGAGTGCTTTTGAATGAGGGAACCCCTGGGCCCTGCAAGGTACCTTGCATGGGTTTGCCTGTCATGTTCCCCTCATCGTGAGGCACCCACCTGCCACGGGGTTAATACCAGGGGTAACAGGATGAAGCCCTTAAGTGGGCATTAATTGTCCACTTAAGGGCTTCAATTGGCAACAGGGCAGGAAGGCCATCCACGGACCTCCCCACCATGGACTTAATCTGGGTGGAGGTGGAAAGACAGCGGGGTCCTCACCCTCCACCTTCTCGCTTGCTTAAATGCCTCCAACCCCACTAAACTTGGCACAGGGGAGGGCATTAAATTTCACCCAACATTTCAGGTCTGATTTTTAAAATCTCATATCTCCAGAATCTGCACTTTCTTGCTTTCGCATTTCGTGTTGCACTGGAATCTGCATCTGATAACAATTCATATTTCAGCGACCAGCAATTATAAATCTGTTTACTTTCCAGCACTTATACTATGTTAGCTGTGGCTCAATTGGTAGAATACTCTCCTCTTAATTACAGCATTCTGTGTTCAAGTCCCATTTCAGGACTTGAATACAACAATTTAGGTTGACACTTCAGTGCAGTACTGAGACAATGCTGCACTGTCAGAGGGTACAATCTTTTCAGATGAGGTGTTAAACTGAGGTGGGTGCATAAGTTTCCATGGCATTATTTCAAAGAAGAACAGGGGAGTTTTCCCTGGTGCCCTGATCAATCTTTATCTCTCAGTCACCATCACAAAAACAGATTATCTGGTCATAATCACATGGCTGTTTGCAAGCATTGCGGTGATGGCTGAATGGAACTTGGTGTGAGTTAAGATAAGAGGTTGGGATGATATCAAGCTTATGGAGGGTAAAATGTGGGACACCAGTCAGGAGTGTGTTAGAATCCTTGAATATAGAGGTAACAAAGGCACGCAGGAGGGTTTCAACGACAAGTGAGCTGAGGCAGGGGCGGAGGTGGGCAACATTAAGGAGGGGGAAATAGTCAGTCTTAGCAATGGGATGAATGGTCAAAACTTCATCTTGGGGTCAAACATGACACCAAGGCTAAGAACAGTCTGGCTTAATCTCAGAGTTGGCAGGAAGAGGTAAGGAGTCTATGGCTAAGGCCAGGAATTTGTGATGGGGACTGAAGTTGATTGTTTCAGTCTTTCCAGTATTTCATTGGAAGAAATTCCTGCTCATTTTAGCCCTTGATATTGGACAAGCAGTCTGAGAATATGAAGTAGCAGTATCATGTTAGACCATGATATGCCTTATGAACAGTACAACAGTAAGTAAATG
Source organism: Carcharodon carcharias (assembly GCF_017639515.1). Lineage (NCBI taxonomy): Eukaryota > Metazoa > Chordata > Chondrichthyes > Lamniformes > Lamnidae > Carcharodon > Carcharodon carcharias. The sequence goes on along the minus strand of NC_054467.1, from coordinate 158,637,819 downwards.
AATCTCAGCTCCTTTCCCCTGCTACCTGCATTTCAAAAAGTTGAAATCAATGATTGGATATGAGCATGCATGTGGGAAGGTCTACATTCCCCCATCCAGCACCAATGCAAGTCTAATCATAATGCTGGCTGCCTGGTCACACCATTGTTAAGGAGGTACTGATTATTGCACTTGTGTAATATGGCTAATACATTAAACTAATGTTTTTAACAATTATGATAAAAAGCATTGGGGTTGTATGTATTTTTATTTACTCTTTCTCAGGAAGAGCATTCTCAAGAAGTTCACGTGACTTAATATGTTTTAACTTAATTTCAATGGGAAAGAAAATGGAGTTGGATGTATAAACAGGTGGCCAATCAAATCTCCCATCATATATCATGAACATCAGGGAGGCAATGGCACAGTGGTATTGTCGCTAGTATCCAGAGACCCAGGGTAATGCTCTGGGGATCCAAGATCAAATCCTGCCACAGCAGATGGTGGAATTTGAATTTAATAAAAATCTGGAATTAAAAGTCTGATTAAACCATTGTTGATTGTTGTAAAAACCCTAAGGAAGGAAATCAGTCATCCTTACCTGGTCTGGCCTACATATGATTCCAGACCCACAGCAATGTGGTTGGCTCTTAAGTGCCCTCTAAACAAGAGCAATTAGGGATGTGCAATAAATGCTGGCTTAGCCAGTGACGCCCACATCCCATGAATGATTTTTTTTTTAAATCAGAATTACCTGAACAGTTGGGAAAGAGAATTGGGAGTTATCTGAATCATCAAGTCAGACAAAATGAACAATTCATATAATACTTTTTAAAAAGGAAAATTCACCATGGGAATGGTGAATTTGGATATTTAGCTGGCGTTAGTACAGTTGGATAGATGATTGAGGAGGCTTTTGCAGATGGGGTGACATGAATAAAAATGGAGGAAATGTGGAGGAGAATATGAGACATCAAGGTCTGATGCCTGCAGGCTGTAATGGAATTGATGGGAAGAGGGGGACGAACAGTTGTGCTCCAGGCCTGGAGGAGATTCCAGAGGTAGAGTGGAGCAAAACTATGAAGCAGGGGGATTTCGTAAGCCAGGATGAAGATTGAGGGTTATTTCATTGGAGGTTGAGAAACCAATTGAAATTAACAAAGCTACTGATGAAAACTGATTTGTATGAAGCAGGGTAGTTTATGTTGGGTGGTATTTGGGGGACCAGTGAACAGAACATGAAAGTTAAGCCTGGAGGCGATGAAGCACGGATAAAGATTTCAGCACCAGCAAAGTAATACAGGGATGGAGATACACATGTTGCAGAGGAGGAAATAGATATGGTGATGAATGGGAAATGGAATTTCAAGCTCGGCCTAAGGTAAACAGAGCTTTCATACTGTCATATTTAGCATGAGTGAATAGTTGGGGGGGTCGGTTAGCTCAGTTGACTAGATGACGAGAGTGTAATGCAGAATGATGGTGTGGGTTCAATCCCCGTACAGGTTGTGGCAGCTCATGGATGCCTGTCCCCTTGCCTTGCCCCATGCTTATAGAGTGGTGCCCCTCAAGCTATATATAAAACCAAGAGTCTCTCTCTAATGGAGAGAGATGCTTATGATCCTTTGTGAACTTTGGCTAATTACCTGAATAGTTGTGAAAGAGAATTGGGGGTTGTGGCTTTCTGGCAAGAACTAAGGAGGATGTAAATTTGAGACAAAATAAGGCAGAAACTGCTGCAAATACCCAGGAGGTCTGGCAGCATCTGTGGAGCGAAAAACAGAATTAACATTTGAGACTGATGACCCTTCATCATAACTGTTCTGATGAAAGGTCATTGACCTGAAACTTTAACGTTGTTTCTGTCTCCACAGATGCTGCAAGACTTGAGTGTTTCCAGCTTTTTCTGTTTTTAATTCAGATTTTCAGCATCTACAATATTTTGTTTTCTGTAAAGTTGAGGTGTGTTTGGCAGGCCTCCCTGTCACTCATGCTTTAACATCATGTGTCTAATTTTTCGTCCTATATAATTTGGTCTACTGGGCAGGGAAAACTGAGTTCTCTGTTTAAAAATAAAATACACAAAATCATAATTAGGAATGAAAAGTGCCTAAAGCTCTAAATCCATCAATCGCTTTGGGATATTTAATATTACTCAAGATTTAATAATTAACTAAATTATGAGCATACCACTCAAAATCCTACTGTCTGGTGATGCATTTTTTCCTATTGAAAATTAATGGTTAAGAAGAAAATTATTCTGCAATTCTTGGAGTGAGAGGGCGCCACAAAGGAAATGGAAATCCCAGTTGCCAAATGGCAAAGGCACCCCAACATAACTAAATTGGCTTCATTTTTGGATTTTGGACTGTTCAGGGACATCATTTTTTCAGATAGTCGATATAACCTTACAGTCCTGGAATTTCAAGATCACCCCATGATCAAATACTTGAGACATTTTTGGGACAAGGCAAGCTTGTTTTTGGTGTTTTAGCTGCAAGCTACAACACCATATTTTTTTAAAAATTCATTCACGGGATGTGGGCTTCACAGGCTGGGCCAGCATTTATTGCCCATCTCTAGTTGCACTTGAGATGAGCTGGAAAAGACCAACTTACAGTAACATGAATGTGAACGTAATTGAATCCTTATTAAACTTTAAAATTTTACATTTTGAATGTGTGCCATCAGTCTTGCTGTGAAATTCATGCTGTTTCTCAGTTGATAAGGATATTAATTCAATCTCAGATATGTACCTTGCATTATCTGCATGTGACATTCATTGAATCAATTATAATCAAAAAAAGAAAACAACATAATTTGTGCTTTTAGACCAGTGGGTATTCTGGCCCCTGCTAATTTGATCGAAGCCTTTTGTAGGTCTCTGTCAGCCACTTGAAGTGAGTGCAAGCCTTATTTCCATATAAAAATGAGCTCCTGCGTCATTTCGACCTGGATTAGCAAATTTTACAAATTTACAATATTTGGAGTTTGTGCCACACATGCTTTGACTAAAAATTCAATGTCTTGCACAAGCTAACCAGCAGTCCTTACTTTTAAAATTGTCACTGAGAGTGAGGAGAGATTTGCTTACTCACCAAGTTGCTGGTGCTTCCCCACAGGGAATGTGTAGAGACCATGACACCTTTTGCAGAGAGAGTGGATAAATATTTGAAAAAGAGGAGTGGGAAGGCTGTGGGAAGACTGCAGAGAAGTGAGATTAGTTTTGAATTTAAAGAACTAGTATGGACACGATGAGGAGGACCATTTCCTTCTGTGCTGTGAACGTCAATGGCTCTGCCTCCAGAATCCAAGATGATCTACCCTTTGCTGTCTCCCTTCCTTTATTTACCTACTGCCTCTCATAGGATTATCTCTGTTGGCAAGGGGCCAACTTCCATAAGTAAACCAGCTCTCAGTTTTATGTCCCCACCCCTTCCTTTGGCCCTAGATTGGTGCTATCCAATTTCCTCCCTTGCAGTTGTGAATGAACCAGAATTTCCCCCAGTAGAGTACCTGGAAAATTCTGATCTGTGCCAAAAGCTCTGCCCTTACTGTTAATAATATTCCCCTCTCTGTCTTTGCTCAGTTTGAATCCAATTTCTTGCTGACTCAAAAGTCTGTTGTTGAAAGCTGAATTTCCAGCTCCATTTTATATCCACCACAAAGACCACTTGCCTCTACCTCTTTTTCACACCTGTCCATCTACTCCATGCCTTTGGCACCAGCAGCTTTGATTTTGCAAACACCTACCTCATTGACATGCTGACTTATTTCACGCATAAACATCAACTTATCCAGAATTCAAGTTTCTACATCCTTACTCCACACCGACCTGCTCATCTATGCAGGGCCAGGGAGAGAAATGATGGGCCCCCGTGCATCTCCTGTATCTGGGATCTTAGGTGTGTCCATGCAGTAGAACTTTTAAGAGGCCAGAGAACAAAGGCTGAATGGTTCACAACTGTATATGTTTTGGATCAGCAAGTCTGAAGACTCTGCTGCTTCTCAATACAATATATTTTCAATATTTACTATGAAACTTTATCAAAATATTTCAATACCTCAAAAAATTCATAGACCAAAATACAAACATATGAAATAGAAGCAGAAATAGGGCATTCAGCCCTTCAAGCCTACTCCGCCATTCATTAAGATTATGGCTGATCTGTTTGTGTTTTGAATTCCACATTCCCATCTACCTTTGATTCCCTTTCCTATCAAGAATCTATCTATCACCACCATAAAAATATTCAATGACTCCGCCTTCACTGTCTTCTGAGGCAAAGAGTTCCAAAGTCCCGCAACCCTCTAGTCTCCTTTCCTTCAACCCCCTCCCTGGTATTACTGATTGTGGAAAAGCTTTCAGCTGTCTTAGTCTTGTCCGTGTTAATCCTCCCCTCTTTAAACCGTCCATTTCTCTCTTTCCCCCCCATCTTAAAAAATCCCCTTGGCATATATTCTTTAACCAAATGTCTGTCACCTCTCATCACTGCTCAAAGTTAGGCTTGCAAGCATTCTTTTATTTTCATCTGGCTTTCTCTTGTATATTAGTATTCACAGTTTTCATTAAGGATGACATCAAGCTTTTGCTGCTTGTATGTGTTTTTGATTAATCCCATTTTGCGTGGTCAACACCCCTTTTGTTGCAGATTTAATGATAGCGGGTTTAAATAAAGCATACTGAAGAAAATATTGAATTTTTTTTATTTTAATGCTAGTATTAATGGCGTTGGCTAATAATTACAGGAAAAGATATAGAAGCTGAGCACAAATGCAGCTGACATATCTACTTGATGTGAATGCCATTTAGAAAAGGTTACCTAGAAGACTGAAAAACCTGCAAAGCTCATCTTGGCTAGAATTAGGATATTCCAGTGAGGCAAGTCCAGGACCCAAACACATGAACATTCAACTGGTAAGATAATACTGTGATAAGATTCCTAGTTCATCTCATAGGCTTATAAGTTAATTTAAGCACAACTGCAATATTCATAGGAACTGTATTCAAGTAACACGATGAGAAAAATGAGGTTGAATTTCCATGGAGAGAGGGTGGGGATTCCTGACTATTTAGCATAGCATCAGCAGAATATTGTTGGAAGCACAGATAAATGGTGTGAACACTTCCACTATTTGTTCAGAATTTCCATACATCTACTGCCGAAGTTATGGTAGATAATGGGGAGAACTTCCATAGAAATCCAACCCCTGTGTCTTTACAACTACCACAAAGTTGTCCCTTGTTTTGAGATTTTCTTTCAAACTGCTGTTCAAAAGCAGTCTACGAATGGACATTTCTCAGAACATGTTTCCTCACAATGAGGCTTTGCTCCAGTGAATGAGGACATTATGGCTTTTGTATGATGAATCATACTACTGTATTACTGAATCAGGGCTTCATAATGTCATGGCAGAAGACTTTCTGCATAAAATATCTGCCCTAACAGTTACACTGAAAATGGTACATGTAATTATGTTTGTCATTAAGTTTTGAATCTTAGAATCATACAGCATAGAAGGAGACCATGCAACCCATTTTGACTGTGCCAACTCTTTGAAAGATCTCTCCAATTAGTCCCACCCCCTCAGTCTTTTCTTCTAGCCTTGCAAATGTTTCCTTTTTTTACGTATATCCAGTTCCCTTTGAAAGTTATATTGAATACACTTCCACCAACTTAAGTATTTAAGTAACATATTCCAGATAATAGTCACTGATTGCATAGTTCTCCTCATCTTCCTTGCCATTCTTTTGACTATTATCTTAAATTTATGCTGCTTGTTGATCAACCCTCCTGCCAATGGAACCAGTTTTTCTTCATTTATTCTTATCAAACACTTCATAATTTTGAACATCTCTATTAAATCTCCCTGAAACTTTTTCTGCTCTAAGAGGAACAATCCCAGTTTCTCCAATATCTCCATCTAACTGAAGTAACCTCATTCATGGTGCTATTAGGGGAGGTGATGGCATAGTGTTAATGTCGCCCGACTAGTAATCTAGATGTCCAGGCTAATGCTTTGGGGGCATGTTAATAAATCTTGGTTATAGCGGCCATTAAACCATTGTCGATTGCCGTAAAAACCCATCTCGTTCACTAATCTCCTTTAGCAAAGGAAATCTGCCATCCTCACCCAGTCTGCCCTACATGTGACTCCAACCCACAGCAATGAGGTTACTATTAAATGCCCTCTGAAATTGCCTAGCAAGCCATTCAGTTGTATCAAAACCACTACAAAGCCTATCAAAAGGAATGAAACCAGATGGATCAGTAGGCACTGGAAACGACAACAGTAAACCAAGCCCTGTAGACACTGCAGTGTCCTCCTCACTAACATCTGGGGGTTTGTGACAAAATTGGGGGAGATGTCCCACAAACTGGTCAAGCTACAGCCTGACAAAGCCATACTCACTGAATCATGCTTTACAGACAATGCCCCATCACCATTATACCATCCCAGAGGTGGCAGTACAGTGGTATACCATCAGGAGGGAGTTACCCTGAGAGTTCTCAATGTCAGCTTTGGACTCCATGAAGCTTCATGGCATCGGGTCAAACATGGGCAAGGAATCCTGCTGATTACCATCTCAGCTGATGAATCAGTATTACTCCATGTTGAACACCACTTGGAGGGAGCAGTGACAGTGGCGAGGGCACAGAATATACTCTAGGTGGGGGACTTCACTCTTCGTCACCAAGAATGACTCAGTAGCATCATGACTGACCAATCTGGCAGAGTCCTAAAGGACATACCTGCTAGACTGGGTCTGCGAAAAGTGGTGAGGGAACCATCAAGAGGCAAAAGCCTACTTGACCTCTTCCTCACCAATCTATCTGTCCTAGATGCATCTGTCCATGACAGTACTGGTAGGAGTGATGACCGCACAGTCCTTGTGGAGATTATACCCTCAATCGTGTTGTGTGGCATTACCACCATGCTAAATAGGATAGATTTTGAACAGGTCTGGCAACTCAAAACTAGGCATCCAAAAGTAGCTGTGGGCCATCAGCAGCAGCAGAATTGTATAAAACCACAACCTGTAATCGCATGGCCCAGCATATTCCCCCACCCTACCATTATCATCAAGCTGGGGGATCAGCCCTGGTTCACTGAAGAGTTCAAAGGGGCATGCCAGGAACAGCACCAGGCATACCTAAAAATGAGCTGTCAACCTGGTGATGCTACAACACAGGACTACTTGCATGCCAAGCAGCGTAAGCAGCAAGTGATAGACAGAGCTAAGGGATTCCACAATCAACGGATCAGATCTAAGCTCTGCAGCCCTTCCACATCTAGTTGTGAATAGTAGTGGGCAATTAAACGACAAACAGGAGGAAGCAGCTCCACAAATATCCTCATCCTCAATGATGGAGGAGCCCAGCACATCAGTGCAAAAAATAAAGCTGAAGTACTTGCAACAACCTTCAGCTAGAAATGCTGAGTGGATGATCCATCTCGGCCTCCTCCAGCTACAACACTAGTGTCTATCCAGCAATGTGGAAAACTGCCCTGGTATATCCCTGCCCACAAAAAGCAGGACAAATCCAACCCGACCAATTACGACCTTATCAGTCTACTCTCAATTAGCAGTAAAGTGATGGAAAGTATCATTGACAGTGCTATCAAGCAGCACTTACTTAACAGTAAACTGCTCACTGATGCTCTCTTTGGGCTCCACCAGGATCACTCGGCTCCTGACCTCGTTACAGGCTTGGTCCAAACTTTGACAAAAGATCTGAACTCCAGAGGTGAAGTGAAAATGACTGCCCTTGACATCAATGCAGTATTTGACCGAGTGTGACATCAAGGAACCCTAGCAAAACTGGAGTCAATGGGAATCAGTGGAAAACTCTACACTGTTTGGAGTCAAACCCAGCACAAAGGAAGATGGTTGTGGTTGTTGGAGGTCAACCATCTCAGTTCCAGTACATCACTGCAGGAGTTCCTCAGGGTAGTATCCTCGGCCCAACCATCTTCAGTTGCTTCATCAGTAACATTGCCTCCACCATTAAGTTAGAAGTGGGGATGTTTCTTTATGATTGCACAATTTTCAACGCCATTGGTGACACTTTGGATACTGAAGCAGTCTGTGCCAATATGCAGCAAGACCTGGACAACATTCAGGCTTGGGCTGATAAGTTGCAAGTAACATTCATGCCACACAAGTGCCAAGCAATGACCATCTCCAACAAGAGAGAAACTAATCATCTCCCCCATGACATTCAGTGGCATTGCCATCACTGAATTCCCCACTATCAACATTCTGGGGGTTACTATTGACATGAAACTGAACTGGACCAGCCATGTAAATACTGTGGCTAAAAGAGCAGGCCAGAGGCTAGGAATCCTGGAACAAAGAACTAACCTCCTGGCTCCTCAAAACCTGTCCACCACCTACAAGGCACAAGTCAAGAGTGTGATGGAAAACTCCCCACTTGTTTAAATGAGTGCAACTTTAACAACACTCAAGAAGCTCAACACCATCTAGGACAAAACAGCCAGCTTTATTGGCACCCCATCCACCACTTCAACATCCATTCCTTCACCACTGCCGCACAGTGACAGCATCTACTAGATGCACGGCAGCAACTCACCAAGGCTACTTTGACAGCACCTTCTAAACCCACAACCTCTACCTAGATGGAGAGGGGCAGCAGACACATGGGTACACCACCACCCACAACTGCTCCTTCAAGCCACTCACCATCCTGACTTGGAACTATATCGCAGTTCCTTCATTGTCACTGGGTCAAAATCCTGGAACTCCCTCCCTAACAGCACATGGACTCAGTGATTCAAGAAGGCAGCTCGCCATCACCTTCTCAAGGGCAATTAAGTATGGGCAATTAATGCTGCCCTCACCAGCAATGCCCACATCCCATGAAAGTAGAAAAAAATATATTCTGGTAAATCTCTGCACCCTCTCCAAGGCCTTAACATCTTTGCTAAAGTGTGGTGTCTAAAATTGCATGCAATATTCCTGAGAGCTAACTAGTGATTTATGCAGATGTAGCATTACTTCCTTGTTTTACTCTATTTTGGTCAAGATGTGTTTATATTTGAAACAGAAATTGTAATAACTGGAAGTTCAAATTGGAAACAAACTTTTCCACTCAAGGATTGTTGTCAAGATTAATTAATCAAGTATCTTTATTTCTAACAATATTTTTCATTTAAGTTGTTGAGAGAACATGCATTTTAACAGTCTTTAAATTGTCACTGTAGGTAAAGCAAGGAGTTAGTTTTCTACAGTGATTTCATTTTCTAAGAAACACTGACACTTGTAAAATGTGCACACTAGGAAAGGAGAAAGCTTTCCACAATAAGAGTGAGAAGTGATATTCTTTCATTTTCAGTCCTGAGCAGTCAATTTAATGGTTTCCTGGATGCGCTCATTTGTCAGAGTAAGGTGCCTGATGCTTCTTCTGATGAATAGAGGTGATATTAAACAATAACTTCTACCTAGGTCTTGCTGCTGCTGCTGCTCTTGTATTATGACCTTTTTTTACAACATTAAGTGTCTCAGCGTGACATTTTGGACAAATGATAGATAACTTACTCTAGCAAGATCAAGGCTGGCATGTTTCAAAAGAGAAATGTGTAGCACAGTTTTTATTAGCCAGTGAGTTTTAGTTTAAAAAGTATTTGTTCATGCATTTGAATGATTTCATTTTTGTTATATTAAAATAGTACAAGCTTACTTCAAGACTAAGTACATTATATGGTGGACTGTATTTGGCCCAACATTACCAATCTAAATAAATTTTTAGATGCTATTTTAAGTCTCAATGTAGGAATATTTTATAAAATCAGGCTGAGTTCATTAGGAACTTTAACTTATGAACTCAGCCATCAAGATCCATCAACATGATTTGAACTTTCATGACTCCATTCCTGCTGTTGCCATCACATCTTCTATGTAACCTGCATGGCTATCTCCAGTGTGTTACTACATTCATTCGTGGACCCTCTTTTGCCTTTCTGTAACTTTGTGCTTAAACTTGAAGATAGCTTTTCAATTCATTCCAACGATATCCAGCTGTAGTTCTCCACGTCCTTCTTTTAGTCCTTGCTGTCACTATCTTGTCAGACTGCTTGTCCAACAGCAAATTACAGACAAAGCAACTTTTTTTCTGTAAATCAACATCAAGACTGAAGTCATCCTGTTTCGGCCTTGCTAGAAACTAGCACCTGATTTGATCTAATTCCGCAAATGCCCATTCAAACTCAGCTCGACCACATGGAACCTTAGCTTACTGCTCGATCCTGAGCTGAGTTACAATACTACATCCTATCCTTTAGGGAAGGAAATCTGCCATCCTTACCTGCTCTGGCGTACATGTGACTCCACAATCTGGTTAACTCTGGAATGCTCTCTGAAATGGCCTAGCATGCCACTCAGTTCTCAAGGGCAATTAGGGATGAGCAATAAATGCTGGCTTCGACGCTCCCATCCTATGAACGAATGGAAAAAAAAAGCATGATTTCCTGCTTTCACCTCTGAAACATTCCTGTGTCCCACTTCATCTCTCTGCCATTGAAAGTCCCCTACCTGTCTTTATCACCTTTGCCATAACTAACTTGACTTAGTACAAAGAGATAAAAACAAAAAACTGCAGATGCTGGAAATCCAAAACAAAAACAGAATTACCTGGAAAAACTCAGCAGGTCTGGCAGCATCAGGGGAGAAACCTGTTTCACAACTGCAGCTAAATTTTGGTTCAGTATGCCATGCGAAAATCCATTCCTTTGCATTAATTATGATGTAATTTGTATTTGTTTAAAGATTATTTAATTGTTGAATGAAGAATATATTGTCTATTAACTGAATTATATGTAAAATGTGCAGCCTTTAGATATGCATTGTGTTTTAATATATTGCATAAAGCATAATGACACTCAATTACCCCAGGAATTTCCTCGGTGCTCCTTCTATTCTGTCACTGCAAGGTAGGTGAAAACCCTGAGCTTCTGACCACATATCAGCACCATCAAAAAGAACATCAATTTCCATCTCCATAACATTGCCTGACCCTACCCAAGCCTTAGCTCATTTGCTGCTGAAACCATCAACCAGGCTGTTGTTACCTCTAGACATAACTGTTCCTGACTGACCTCCCACCTTGCAACCTCTATAAACTTGATCTCATTGAAATATCTACTGCCTGTATCCTAACTTGCACCAAGTCACCCCTGTGCTGACTGTACTACATTTGCTCTTGGTTAAGCTCGGCCTCGATTTAAAAAAAAAATCTCATCCTTGTTTTCAAATCACTTCATGGCCTCACCCCTCCCTCCCTGCGCTCCTCCAATTCTGGCTTTTTGCACATCTCCAATTTTAATTATTCCACCATTGCCAGTCATGCCTTGATTTGCTGAGGCAATTACCCTCTGCTTCTCCAAATTTTCCTTTCTTCCTTTAAGGCATGCCTTAAAACCTGCCTCTCTGAGCAAGCTTTTGATCATCTGCCCTCACGTGCCCATTATGTTGTTCGGTGTGAAATTATGTTTGTTAATGCTCCTGTGAAGCACCTTTTGAGTGTTTTGGTATATTAAACATGCCATATAAATGCATGTTGTTGTAGTTTTCAGATTCTTCGGGCCCAGAAAACTAATAGTATCAGATAAACCAGGTGTATAATGGGCCACTGATCCAATAAAACCCCTGTTCAAGTAGACACTATCCCCAAGCTTTATGCCAAACATATAGCAGTAAAATGGGAGAAGGCTCAACCCTCTAATCTTGTTCCAAATTTAAATGAGAACGTAGAAGGAAAGGTCAGAGAATGAATTGGCTTACCTGTCTTTCTTAAGTTATCTTTGTGGCTGGCCACACATTTGACTATGAAGATTCAAACAATACGAGGAATGAAATCTATCATCTGGAGATGTGCAAAATAGGCAATAGCGAGTTGGCTGTCAGTTTATATACAACATCTGATTTTGATTTCCATTAAGTCTATTGATGGGGTTTGGGCAGGTGGTCCAGGAATCTGAGTTTGGGTGGGCATTGGGAGGACCAGAGAAGCATGGAAGTATTGAGTAAAGGGGGTCCATATAATAGCTATATGGTGTCCAATTCTATGCCTAGGAATACTGGGAATGATGTTTTAAGAATGCAGACACAATAGTTTTAGGTTGCTGGCATGGTCAATGGTGGAAGAGGTGATCTTGGGCTATGGAAACATTGGTGTGGTAGTGATGGATTTTGAGAGAAATGGAAAAGCTGTTATGCACTTTATGTAACAGGCTTCCCCAACTGGGAATATCCTTTGGTAATGCCACTCAACAGAATATCCCAAACCCCATATTCCCAGCAAAAAAAGACTTCAAATTATTTTACTGATACAGTGCCAAACATGGTAACCACTCAAAGTTAGTTCTTGATTAGAGCCACAAGCAGGGCTTTTGCAATCTCCTCGTGAGGGCTGGATGAAAGTTGGTAGGTGCTTGAGGGGCTACAGAGAATAAACCAACATTGCATCGAAAAAGTTGCAGGGGGAGTTAGCAAGGTATGGCATTAGGTGGCAGGCCTTTTTATCTATTCATTCTTGGGATGTGGGCTTTGCCTGGCTGGGCCAGCATTTATTGCCCATCCCTAGTTGCCCTTGAGAAGGCGGTGGTGAGCTGCCTCCTTGAACCGCTGCAGTCCATGTGGTGTAGGTACACCCACAGTGCTGTTAGAAAGGGAGTTCCAGAATTTTGACCCAGCAACAGTGAAGGAGTGGCGATATATTTCCAAGATAGGACGGTGAGTGACTTTGAGGGGAACTTCCAAGTGGTGGTGTTCCCATCTATCTGTTGCCTTTGTCCTTCTAGATGGTAGTGGTTGTGAGTTTGAAAGGTGCTGCGAAGGAGCTTTTTCAGTGCAGGAGTTTCTGCAGTGCATCTTGTATATGGTACACACTGCTGCTACTATGCGTTGGTGGTGGAGGGAGTGAATGTTTGTGGATGTGGTGCCAATCAAGCAGGCTGCTTTGTCCTGGATGGTGTTGAACTTCTTGAGTGTTGTGGGAACTGCACTCATCCAGACAAGTGAGGAGTATTACATCACACTCCTAACTCGTGCCTTGTGGATGGTGGACAGGCTTTTGGGAGTCAGGAGATGAGTTACTTGTCGCAGGATTCCTAGCCTCTAACCTGCTCTTGTAGCCACATTATTTATATGGCTAGTCCAGCTCAGTTTCTGGTCATGGTAACCCCCAGGATGTTGATAGTGGGGGATTTGGTGATGGTAATGCCATTGAACATCAAGGGGCGATGGTTGGATTCTCTCTTGTTGGAGATGGTCATTGCCTGACACTTGTGTGGCGCAAATGTTACTTGCCACTTGTCAGCCCAAACCTGGATGTTGCCCAGGCCTTGCTGCATTTGGACATGGACTGCTTCAGTATCTGAGGAGTTGCAAATGGTGCTGAACACTGTGCAATCATCAGTGAACATCCCCACTTCTGACCTCATAATGAGGGAAGGTCATTGATGAAACAGCTGAAGATGGTTGGACCGAGGACATGACCCTGAGGAACTCCTACAGTGATGTCCTAGAGCTGAAATGACTGACCTCCAACAACCACAACCATCTTCCTTTGTGCAAGGTATGACTCCAACCATTGGAGAGTTTTCCCCCTGATTCACATTGACTCCAGTTTTGATAGGGCTCCTTGATGCCACACTCAGTCAAATGCAGCCTTGATGTCAAGGGCAGTCATTCTCACCTCACCTCAGGAGTTCAGCTCTTTTATCCATTTTTGAACCAAGGCTGTAATGAGGTCAGGAGCTGAGTGGCCCTGGCAGAACCCAAACTGGGCATTAGTGAGTAGGTTATTGCTAAGCAAGTGCTGCTTGATAACACTGTTGACAACCCCTTCCATTACTTTACTGTTGATGGAGAGTAGAGTGATGGGGCGGTAATTAGCCAGGTTAGATTTGTCCTGTCTTTTGTATACAGGACTGTATACTGGGCAATTTTCCATATAGCCGGGTAGATGCCAGTGTTGCAGCTGTACTGGAACAGCTTGGCTAGGGGCGCAGCAAATTCTGGAGCACAAGTCTTTAGTACTATTGTCGGAATATTGTCAGGGCCCATAGGCTTTGCAGTATCCCGTGCCTTCGACCGTTCTTGATATCATGTGGAGTGAATCGAATTGACTGAAGACTGGCATCTGTGATGCTGGGGACCTCCGGAGGAGGCCGAGATGGACCATCCACTCGACACTTCCGGCTGAAGATTGTAGAAAATGCTTCAGCCTTATATTTTGCGCTGATGTGCTGGGCTCCTCCATTGAGGATGGGGATATTTGTAGAGCCTCCTCCAATGAGTTGTTTAATTGTCCATCACCATTCATGACTGGATGTGGCAGGACTGCAGCACTTCGATCTGATCCGTTGGCTGTTGGATCACTTAGCTCTGTCTATCACTTGCTGCTTACGCTGTTTGGTATGCAAGTAGTCCTGTGTTGTAGCTTCACCAGGTTCACACTCATTTTTAGGTATGCCTGGTGCTGCTCCTGGCATGCCCTCCTGCACTCTTCATTGAACCAGGGTTGATCCCCTGGCTTGATGGTAATGGTAGGGTGGGGGATTTGCCGGGCCATGAAGTTACAGATTGAGTTCAAATACAATTCTGCTGCTGCTGATGGCCCACAGCACCTCATGGATGCCCAGTCTTGAGTCACTAGATCTGTTCAAAATCTACTCCATTTAGCATGATGGTAGTGCCACACAATAAGATGGAGGGCAGCTGCGGCAGGCAGGTTGGTGAGGATGAGGTCAAATATGTTTTTCCCTTTTGTTGGTTCCCTCACCACCTGCCACACACCCCGTCTAGCAGCTATGTCATTTAGGACTCGGCTAGCTTGGTGGTCGTGGTGCTACCGAGCCACTCTTGGTGATGGACATTGAAGTCCCCCATCCAGAGTACATTCTGTACCCTTGTCACCCTCAATGCCTCTTCATGGTGTTCAATATGGAGGTGCACTGATTCATCAGCTGAGGGAGGGCAGTACATGATAATCAGCAGGATGAGACTTCATGGGGTCCAGTGTCAATGTTGAGGACTCCTAGGGCAATTCCCTCCTGACTGTATACCACTGTGCCTATAACTCTGCTGTGGCTCTCCTGATGGTGGGACAGGACATACCTTACAGATAATGTCCCATCACCTTCACTGGGTATGATTCCGTGAGGATGACTATGTCAGGCTGTTGTTTGACTAGTCCGTGATACAGCTCTCCCAATTTTGGCACTAGCACCCAGATGTTAGTAAGGAGGACTTTGCAGGGTTGACAGGGCTGAGATTGCTGTTGTTGTTTCTGGTGCCTAGGTTGATGCCAGGTGGTCTGTCTGGTTTCATTCCTTTTTTGTGACTTTTTTTTACAATGGAGTTGCTTGCTAGGCCATTTCAGAAGGTATCTAAGAGTCAACCCACATTGCTGGAGTCACGTGTAGGCTAGACCAGGTAAGGACGACAGATTTTCTTCCCGAAAGGGCATTAGTTTTACAACAATCAACAGTGGTTCCACGGTCATCGTTAGACTTTTTAATTCCAAATTTTTATTGAATTCAAATTCCACCATCTACCATGGCAGGACTTGAACCGGGGGTCCTAGTGCATTGTCCTGAGTCTCTGGATTACTAGTCCAGCAACAATACTTCTACACCATTGCCTCGCCTCCCTCTTGCTAAGCAATTGCTGCTTGATTGCACTGTTGATGACCCCTTCCATTCTTTTACTGATGATCGAAAGTTGACTGATGGAGCGGTAATTGGTTGGGTTGAATTTGTCCTGCTTTTTGTGTACATTTATGCATTTGCCAAAACATAGTGTAATAGTAAAGTGTAAACATCTGATACTTTTAGGATGGGTATATTATTTGCAGAAATCTAAATAAATATTTAAAAATGGGTTTGATTTTCCAGTATTCACTGTGCTCAGTTGATTCAGTAGTCCAAGAAATAGGAAAATTTAATTTCTTTATTCAAGAAATGTTTTGGATTCCATTTTTACTTTTAAATCAACAGATAATTGATTTGCAGAACTAAACAACTGTTTGTAAATCAAAATACTATGCCAATAAATAGGGTTTTGGGGTTTAACCATTGTATCACATGCTTTGAAATTACATAGCCAATCAGAAAATCAGATTTTCGTAAATCTTCTACAGCTTATTTTGTTGTATGATAAATGTAGTTGTTTGAATCTATAGAAAAAAATAGTCAACTAAATTTTTGAAGGACGTTAACAACATGTGCCTCAGAGTCTAAAGACTATTTAACTATAGTTCACTTAACCAACAGAGTTGATGAGATGCTTCAATCCTAAATGCTGCTCTTTTGATGTAAAAATTTTCATGGGTTAGTTTTGATGAGAAAGGAACAAAAACCAAAATTCTTGGATAGCCATGCCTGTCATCACTTGCATGTAACAGTTAAATAGCAAAGATACCGTTTTTAAAAAAGCAATGACATGGCAAAGAACTTTGAATACTTACGAATTTAAGAGAATGTATGCATAGATATTGATTGCAGCATTTCATCCATCTGGGGCAAGTCAACAAATGGGAATGTTTAATATTTTATGTATTTATTCAGACCAATATCCTACTGAATAATATATAATTATCTATTCATTTTCTTGCTTTGACTATTCAGTGAAATGTGTAAGATTAGCTCATAGTGCAAGTCCATTTAAAATAGCAATGCAGTATGCTGGAAATTCATTTGTGATTTAAGTAGCAGTGGATGAATACTTAATACTGAAGCAACTGTTTGGGCCCTGATTTGCATAAATAATGGGCTGATCCCCATTTCTGGATGACTATAGGGTTTCTTACATATTACGTGGTACAGCACTCTTCTGACACTGAAAAAGTATACATGCTATATTGGATCGTCAGCCTTATTTTTCACCTCAAAATATGGGCACAGCATAAACAAATTTCTAGGTTGTTTATGTTTCTGACAATACTAAAGGAGATTTGAAATGAGGCTCACCACACTGAAATTTAAATTTAAATGTATGTGTTAGAGTGTATGTGCTAATTTTACATAAATGTGTCATACTTTTATGCACACTCTTTGTTAACACCCACTTATATTCAATTAGAACCTTTTAAGGAGAAAATGAATGGCTACTCAAATTCTTAAGATTTGGGGCTAGATTTTAGGTGGTGGTGTATTCTATTCCCTGATACCACTCACCCCGCAGCCCACAACTGAAATATTGGTCAGGAGCTTGAAGCTGGCTCTCCTGCGGCCATTTTATGCTGGGAGCAGCGTTAATTTGCTCAGGGTGAGACTTGCAGCCCCATCTGGGGAGGAAGTCCTGCCTTGGAGAGCTGCTGGCCAATCTAATTGGCTGACAGCTCTGTTGCCCCAGCAGCACTAGGTTCGAGCGGTGGTCGCTGCTTTGACTACAGCCAGAACCTGAAGAAGGCAAGGTTATGGAGCAGGACTGAAGGCATTCCAGGATATTGGCAGTTCTAGTTCTGTCGAAGGGTCATGAGGACTCAAAACGTCAACTCTTTTCTTCTCTGCCGATGCTGCCAGACCTGCTGAGTTTTTCCAGGTAATTCTGTTTTTGTATTGGCAAGGCCTGGCTGGCAGACCCCAGAGAGGGGGGTGAGGAGGGTGGGAGGCAGGTTTGAGAAACCAGGGGGAAAGATGAAATGGGGGTATGATCTTGGAGGGTGGTGATACTTCCGATGGGCATAGGGGACTCCCAAAGGAGATTCCTCCCCACCTTACCTGACACCAGTAGCAGTGGAAGTGGCCACTTAAGGGCGTCAATAAGCCAAGAGTGGGCAGGTGGGTTGTCTGACACTCCCCGCCCCCCCATCCCCCCAGTAAAATGGGAGGTAGGTCAGGGGCAGGCAAGAAGGTGCTGGGAAGGCTACATACTGCACTTTACAAGCCCCCTAAACCCCCGTGCTGGCAGTCTTCCCACCCCACCCCTCCACCAGATCTAGACATTTGACAGCAAGGCATTATTGGTGCCAGGGCTGCCATTACACTCTAAGAAATGGGAAGATGCACTAGGTGATCTGAAATACACCAAATCAGCAATTGGGCTAATAGGGAAACTCATATAAATGATTAAAATGGCAAAGGGAATGCAGAAAACCCCAGGACGTTTTGATAAGAACATATTTCCCATGCAGCAAACACATTGGTGTTAAGATTATCGGTGGTTGCTGTAATAGGGTAGAGCCATTCTTGAGAAGGCAGAGCTAAAGAGATGAGGCATACAATTCTGTTAAACTATGAACTCTGTATGATAAATGATGTGATATTGTATTAATACACTGAAGATGAGAACACTCCATTGACCCATACACCATTTCTTATTGAACTTAACTGTATGCCTACACCCATCCTCTCACCCTTCCTTTCAACACTCCAGCCCCGAAATCACCTGTAGCCAATTCAGGGAACAGTGGTGGAAAACTCCTTCCAGGCAGCTCAAAAGGTATCTTGAGAAGTCCCAGAAGCTCCCTGTTCTCTCTCTCTACAACTGGGTAGCCCCTATTTCTACCTGGCCCTACAGGGTTAGTGCTGACATTTGCGATCTATTTAACCTTCAATTAATTTAGTACGATTTATTTTACTTTTCTATGGACAGGGACTCAAATTGGTAACCTAAAAAGGATACATGAGCACCAGATGGTCTAATGTGTCAAAATGATTGTTCTTGAACTAACCACAGGACTTGACCAGTGCTGCTGCCAGTTCAGGAGTAATTGAATATTTCATCACTTAAACATTGCTCAGTGCAAAATATTAATCATCCCCAAATGGCATTTATTATTTAATTACATCAGAAATGAAAGCAGAAGCTGCTGAAACTACATAGTAGAACTATCAGCAACTGAAATGAAAAAAGATATTTCAGCATTTGAGGTAAGGTTCTTCATTAAACAGCAAAACTAGTCTCCCCAAAATATTTTGTTTTCTTTTTTCCATGTTACTGGTTTACTGTTTCCATGTTTTCTGCTTCTTCTTCAGAATTCCACTTTCTTTTCATTTTAAAGAATTAATTGCATTTCCTGTATAGAAGAATGGAGCATTTTATTTTACTCTTAACACATTCCTCTTGCTGAAACAGCTTACATGATTTCTTCTTCCCAGTTTTGAAATATTACTGACTTGCTTCATGCAATATGTATGTTTAGCTGGTTTTAGCTTTATGAACAGGTAAGCAAGGAGGATTCCGACAAAGTTATTCCAACACAGGATTTCTATCTTTTTGATAAGTGAAAGGTGGAATGATTGTTGTTGCATGGACTGATGCAAGACATTCCAGTTGCATTGGGTCATTTTTGTGTGAACCTAACAAAAGAGGAAGCACACTGCACAACAGCATTAATCAAATATTTTGGTTTGAGCTCATTAAGTGCATAACTTGCAGTTCAATGAGTGATTTGCAGTGGTATGGAAGGGTGTGTGAACATCAGGAAAACAAAATCCACTATTTTCAGTTCCACCATAAATTCCACTTCATTACCACTGACTCCAACCCTTTCTTCAAACATACACTCAGGCTGAACTGGACTGTGGAATATTTTCGCAATCTGTTCCTCCTAGATTCCAGCTTTGAATCCCACATCCTGTGCACCAACGGGATTGCAATATAGTCCACCTCTGCCTCTACCTTAGCCTTGCTACCACTAAAACCCCCATTTGCAGTCTTCTCACCCACAGACTTGATTATTCCAATTTCCTCCTTGATGTCCTACCAGCCTCCACTTCCCTTAAGTTCAAAACATACCCTGCTCTGTACTTGTTCATCACACCCATCCTCAGAACCTATGTTAGCTCTCCATCATCCAAAGTATTTCCTCAAAGCTGTTTTCAAATCTTTCCAAAATCTCACCATACCATCTCTCTGCAACCTCTTACAGCCGTTCACCTGTTTCCACACCCTTAGATTCTTTGCCACCACCAGCCTCTTGTGGATTATCCCACCTTTCATTCCATCACTGCTGACAGAGCCTTCAGCTGCTCAATCTGTTCTCTTCCTAAACCCCACTACCTCCACACGTCTTTCTCCATTTTTTAAATGCCATCATAAATCTCATCTTTTTGTCAGTTTCCAATCACCCATTATTCTATCCTTATGTGGTTTAACACTGTTCCCTTAATTATTTCCATTGTGAATCTTTGGATTTTTTTCACATTAAAAGTGCTATATGGATGCATGTTATTGTGCTGCAATTGGCTTTTCAATTATATGTGAACTGTAATGTATCTGATCTTACAGAAAGAAGTTATGTAGGTTAGGTGTGCTTTTTTTAAAGGGAGCAATAATGTAGCTTCATTTAATATATTTACAGTATTCAAAGAGAAAATTAAGCAACCCAACTTTAAATTTGTCAATTACAATACTTGTGAGTCTTTTTTTAAATACTAATTCAATCCAATCTGCAGCAATTGTTAACTTTTTCAATAATACATCTTTTTGAAAAACCATGACCTGGTCTTTTTCATCTTTAATTCATTTTGTATTTATTTAGCAACTTATCACATCAAATTACTTAAAGCACTTCACAATGAAATGCAATAACTTATTATGTAAGCAAATAAACAGATATGCTGCATCGACAACATCCCACAGATGAGATGTAGATCCTTTTAATCTTTTTTGTTGGTCTTGCTTAAGGGAAGAATTTTGGCCAAGACTTAAGAAGAACTCCTTGCTTTTCAGTAAATGGTACCATTGGATCTTCATAATTGACAAAAAGAACAATTGGTTTGATCTCTTATCCAAAGGACAGTACCTTCAGAATTGCAGCTGTCAATCAAGAAATAATGGTTACCATGCAGATCCTGCAATTCAGAGACAGCTCTCCATACTTGAATTAGTTGTGAGAGCGCCATTGAAGCTATTAGGAGATAGAAGATGCCATTAAGTTAAGAAATAATGCAGTTGAAGGTAGATTGTCAGTTCTTCCATGAGATGCCCTCCTAATTCAGGGCAGAAGGAGGCCATTTGACCTACCATGCCTGTGGTGATTCTTTGAAATGGCTTGTTAATTAGTCCCATTGTATGGGAGTGGAGGGTTGGTGAGCCAAAGCCTTGTAAATCTACACAAATGTCGATCTACTTATGGGCAGAACTTTCAGCTCGGTGTGCACCCAACCCACTTGAGGGTAAAATAGCATCTGATGCCGGCGGGCAAGCTTCCTAACATCATCCCACGCTCGCGTGATATTTCAGTCAATGGGCGCTTCGATAGAAGTGTTCAAAATCATGAAGGGAATGGACAAAGCAGATAGGGGGAAACTATTCCCATTGGTTGAAGGGTTGAGAACCAGAAAACACTGATTTAAGGTACTCTGAACTCCAGAATGTGATGCAGAGACTAAACACGCATGTGTGAAGCTGGCTCCCATGTTAATTCCATTAATACTGGTCTTCTTATCCTGATGACACATAGAGTGGGATATTTAGTTCAGTGGGCCAAGGAACAGACCACCAACCGCGATCGGAAAGTTGGAAGCGTGCCCACTGACAGTTAAGAAGGCAATTAAGCTAATTAAAGTTCCAATTGACTCTGATTTTTCTTGGTGCATCCAACCTTATGGCTGGCGGATGGGCGAATTTGCCAGGTGGACTTTGCTTTTATAATAAAACCTCACCCAAGGGCAGGATGAGGTTTCTGTTATTAATTTTAAAAGAAATAAAAATGTTTGGACAAAGTTTTCATCTATATATGTTCAGGTGACTGATTCTGATGGCAGCTCTCCGCCTTCAGGGAGCTTTCATTCAGTGCTCCACCGGGCCTGCGCTTACCTGAGCACCCACCGTCCTCCCGCCCCCACCTCTGCAGCGCTGAACATTTTAGCATGGCTTTCACGCTGGCTGGCTGTTAATTGGCCAGCCAATGTGAAATTGCGGTCAGGGTCGCTTGCGGTTGGCGATCTGTTCCTAGGCCCACCAAACTAAAAATCCTACTCTGTGTCATCAGGATAAGAACACCAATATTAATAACATTAACATGGGAGCCAGCTCCACACATGCATGCTGAGTCTCTGCATCACATACTGGAGTTCAGAGTACCTTAAATCAGTGTTTTCTGGTTCTCAACCCTTCAACCAATGGGAACAGTTTCCCTCTATCTACTTTGTCCATTCCCTTCATGATTTTGAACACTTCTATCAAATTTCCTCTCAACCTTCTCTTCCTAGAGCTCTAAGGAGAACAACCCAACTTTTGCAATCTATAAACATAACTGAAATCCCTCATCTCTGGAACCATTCTTGTAAATCAATTCCTGATCCTTCCTAAGTGCAGTGCCCAGAATTCGTACAATGCTTCATTTGAGACCACACCAGTCTTTTACAAAGGTTCATTATAATTTGCTTGCTTTTGTACTCTATGCCTCTAATTATAAAATCCAAGAACCTATTTGCCTTTTAACCACATTTTCAACCCGCCCTGCCACCTACAAAGATTTGTGCATGTACATCCCTCTGTTCTTGCACTCCTTTCAGAGTTGTTCCCTTTATTCTGTATTGCCTCGCCTCATTCTTCCTACCAAAATGTATCACTTCACACTTAATTAAATTTAATCTGCCATATGTCTGCCAGCCTGCCTATATCCTCTTGATGTCTTCCACTGTCCTCCTCACTGTTCACAATACTTCTAAGTTTTGGGTCATCTGCAAGTTTTGAAATTGAGTCCCTGTATGCCCAAGTCTATGTTATTAATATATATCAAGAACTGGTTCCTGGGAACCCCACTGTGTATCTTCCTCCAGTCTGAAAAACAATCATTCACCGCTACTGTTTCCTGTCACTCAGCCAACTTGTTATGCCATTGTCCCATTTATTCCATGGGCTTCAATTTTGCTGGTAAACCTGTTGTGCAACACTTTATCAAATACCTTTGGGAAATCCATGTACACTTCATTATCCTTATGAGCCCTCTCCATTACATTACCAAAAAACTCAATCAAGTTAGTCCACGTGCGTAGATCTTTGAAGGTGCCAGGACATATTGAGAGAGTAGTTAGCCAAAAATATGGGATCCCTAGCTTCACAAATAGAGGTATTGTGTACAAAAGCAGGGAAGTTATGCTGAACATGGTTAAGCCATAACTAGAGTATAGCATGTGGTTCTGATCACCACAATTTAGGACAGTTATGAGGGTCCATAAAAGGGTGCAGAGCAGATTTACTAGAACGGGTCCTCATGGGAGAATCTAGAACTAGGGGGCGCAGTTTAAAGTAAGGGGTCTCCCATTTAAAGTGGAGACGAACAGGAATGTCTTCTCTAAGAGTTATTACTCTTTAGAATTCTCTTCCCTAGAGACCAATGCAGGCTTGGTTTTTGAATATTTTGAAGGCTGAGTTAGATTTATTTTATCTTTAAGAGAGTTTTTTTTATCTACAAGGGAGCTGAGAGTTATGAGGGTGTGGCAGGCAAGAAAACGGAGCTCAGGCCACAATCAGATCAGCCATAACCTTATTGAATGGCGGAGCAGGCTTGAGGGGCCAAATGGCCTACTCCTGCTCCTATTTCTTATCATCTTATGATGAGGGACTTAAAATACAAGGTTAGGTTGGAGAAGAAATGGAGGTTGAGGGGGGATTTAAGTGAGGTGTACAAGATTATGACAGGTTTAGATATAGGCAAAGAAAAATTCCCATTAGCTGATGGTACAAGGACAAAGGCACAGGGTAAGGTTTTGGGCAAGAGATGTAGTGGGGGCATAGGGAAGAACTTTTTTTTACACAGTAATTGGTAATTACCTGGAACTTTCTGCCTACAAGGATAGTGGAAGTGGAGACAAACAATGATTTCATTGGGCAGCTGAGGGAATAAACCTACAGGGTTACAGGAGTAGATTGGTGGACAGGACTGATGAAATTGGTCTACAAAGAGCCAACATGAATGTGATGGGCTGAACATCCTCCTTTTATGCCGTTATGAATCTATGACTTTGTATGATTTGTCTATAGCAAATCCATGCTGGCTTTCCTTAATTAAACCACATCTGTCCAAGTGACTGTTAAATTCATTCTTAATTATCGTTTCTGTCAGCTTCCCTACCACCGAGATTAAACTGACTAGCCTGTAGATGCTGGGTATGCCCTTCTACCATTTTATGAATAAGGATAGAACATTTGCAATTCTCCAGTCCTCTGGTACCATCCCTGTATACAAGGAGATTTGGAAGATTATGGCTAGTACATCCATAATTTCCACCCTTACTTCCCTCAGCATCCTTGGATGTATCTAATCTGGTCTTGGTGACTTATCAACTTTAAGCACTCCCATCCTTTCTAATGTTACTTTTTATCAATCACTAGCCCATTCAGTATCATGACTTTGGCAGCACCTTCTTGTTAAATTCAGATGCAAAGTACTTACTTAATATCAGCTGTGTCCTCTGCCTCCTTGCATAGATCCCTTTTATGGGCCTCACCAGCCGCACCCCTTCACTTATTACCTTTGGATTCCCTTTTATGTTAATTGCCAGTCTCTTCTCATACTCTCTCTTTGCTTCTCTTATTTCCTTTTCATTTTCCGTCTGAAATTTCTTTTTCACATGTATTATCAATCTGCTATCTGTCATGCGCAACATTTTTCTGTTTTGTCTTGCTCTGTATCATTCATCATCCAAGGAACTCTGGCTTTGCTTGCCCTACCTTTTCCCCTCATGGGAATGTGCCTTGACTGTATCCAAAGTAGCTCCTCTTTAATGGCTGCATATTGTTCAATTGTAGCCCTCGTCTAAGACTAAATTTAGTCATCCTCAAATTAAGTCGTTTTTCGCTAGATTGCTCGTTGTACTTTTCCATAGCTGATCCAAATATTGCAATACTATGATTAGTGTTCTCAAAATGTTCTGTCACTACTGTCACTTTTAACCACCTTATTCCCTAGACCCAGATTCAACAATTCCTCCTTCTTCATTGGACCTGAAACATACCGATCAAGAAAATTCTCCTGAACACACTTTAAAACTTCTTCCCCCCTCTGCTATTTACACTATTACTATCCCAGTTAATATTCAATTAAAACTCCCCGTTATCACTACTTTGTACTTTTTGTGCACCACTCTGTAATTGTTCCTGCAAATTTGTTTCTCCATATCTTTTCCACTAGTTGATAGCCTATAGAATACAACCAATAGTTTCATGGAACCTCAAGTGTTTAACACTAACTAAATAGATTCTGTCCTTGGGGCCTCTAGGAGATCCTCTCTCTCCAGCTCTGTAATATTCTCCTCAATCAATACAGCCACCCTCCTCCTTACATTCTTTCCTTCCCTATCTTTCCTGAACACCTTTTAAGCTGGAATATTTAGTACCCAGTCCTGCCTTTTTTTGACCCGAGTCTCCGTCGTCATCATGAGATATCTGCACCTGCAGCTCACCAAC
Organism: Carcharodon carcharias; assembly: GCF_017639515.1. Lineage (NCBI taxonomy): Eukaryota > Metazoa > Chordata > Chondrichthyes > Lamniformes > Lamnidae > Carcharodon > Carcharodon carcharias. The sequence goes on along the minus strand of NC_054467.1, from coordinate 158,612,450 downwards.
CTTATTTAATCACACTTTCTGCATTTATAAACTTGCCTACCTAAACCTAATTTAGACCTTATGCATTCGCTCTTACTTCAACCCCACCTTACTATTTCTTATTCTTGCGCTATCTGTCTCTCCCAACCATATGGGTATTTTGTTTCTCCTTTCTTATACTCCATCCTGGTGCCATCCCATGCCAAATTAGTTTAAATCCTTCCCAATAGCACTAGTAATCCACCATGTGAGGACAGTCATTCTGGCTGAGTTGCAATACATCCTGTCTGGGCTGTATTAGTCCCACCTTCTCCAGACCTGGTCCTGATGGCCCAGGAATCTAAAGCCCCACCTGCTGCACCATCACACCAGCCAGGTTTTCATGTGATTTCTATATTAGCATGTGGCACCAGGAGTAATCTAGAAATTACTATTTTTGAGATCCTGCTTATTAATCTCCTTCCTAGCTCCCTAAAACCTGCCTGCAGGACCTCCTCCCCTTTCTACCTATGTCACTGGTACCAATATGGACCACAATCTCTGGCTGTTCACCTTTCCCCCTCTGAGTGCTCTGTAGTTGCTCAGTGGCATCCTTGACCCTAGCATGCAGGGGGCAACATAGCACCCTGGATTCACGTTTGCACCCTGGTTCCTGATATTCATCATAAAGCTTTGGCTTAAATGGTAACACTCTTGTCCCTGTGTCAGAATGTTTTAAGCACCATGACTTGAACAGATGATCTTGGCTGAAACTTCTGTGTAGCATCGAGAGAGTCCTGTATTAGCAGAGGTGAGATGTTTAACCATGGTCCTGTCTGTCTGTTCAGGTAAATGGAAAAGATCATAGTACAATTCAAGTAAGAGCAGGAAAGTTTTCCTGCATTCTAACCAACACTTGTCCCTCAAGCGACACCAGCAAAAATGATTTAACTTGTTCTTTATTCCAATTGCAAGTGACGATTGTTCAAAAATAATTCATTAGCTGTGAAGCACTTTAGATAAAGTTCTGAGGATAGGAAAGGCCCTGTGGAAATACAAGTTCTTCTTTCAAATCAGTTGATGTGAATTAATCAACGTTCCACGATGAATGAAAAATGGCTCAGCACAATTTATTTTCAGCAGTGACAAAACAGGGTGATAGGGATGTGAATCAAAAACCTGAATTTACACTTATTGTAATGTGTGCTTGTGATGTGAAAAGACTGGTAATTATATATTTTTTTCTACTCACAAGGAATGATACCAAATTCATCTGTAATTGTTAAAAATAACTGTGCAAGTACAGGAAATACAAATTTGGTATTTATTTTGACAATTTGTACAATTATGTTGATACCCTGATTATTAATAAAAACCCTAACTGCTCACTGCTGGTGAGTAGAGGCAGGTAGCTTTATGCTGATGATGTTCTGTTCAGAAGGGTCAGGAAATGAATAGTTGTAACCAGTAATTCTAGTCCTAATAAAGCTACAATTTAGCCTTGTACAATGATTTCCTTTATACTAAGCATCAGGATAAAGGCCATCATTATTTATAATTTGCATGATTTATTCTTTGAATACAAATACAACCTGAGTTTAACCAGATATTTATACAAATTGGATTCTTGTTAAAAGCCTCATTTTCAAAATTGCCCCAACAAGTGTTATTTTTAGCATATCCCATGCCCGAGCATGAAAGTTTTATTTTACATATTACGCAAATTTCGTGTTACTGCTCAGACTACCATGACTACCACAGGAGGGCGTCATTCTCTGTCTTCCCTCTTTCTACTGTGGTTGGTGGTAGGGTGCTTTGCAGGAGGGTAGCAGGATGCAAAAATTGGATCTTGCTGACTTGAATAATAGAAATCAAGGTACAATAAAATAACACCACTCTTCTTGTCCACAAGATTCTCTGAGCAGTCCTATGAAAGAAATTTCTATTTGATAACAAATGTGCAGATTTTTTCATGGCTGATTTAAATTGGATTAAGTTTTTGTTTGCAAAAAACAATTTGCCTGCCAAGACGCTTTATTCTTCATTTTCAGTGCAAATCATGTTTGGCAAAGAATTCTGATCATCGAATGAGTTTTTTTTTCAAAAGAAGTCTTTGAGACATTTTTGGAATACTATCAAGATAAAAGCAAAGAACCGTTTCGCGTCCTCACGACCCTTCAGCAGTTCTGTTGAAGGGTCATGAGGACTCAAAACATCAACTGTGCTCTTCTCCACCGATGTTGCCAGACCTGCTGAGTTTTTCCAGGTATTTCTGTTTTTGTTTATGCCCTCAATACTATCACTGGGTACATACATAGAGATAAAATTGATGCATGAATATAAAGCTAAGTATGGTCACCAGCTGCGGTGTGTCAAGTGTCGAGGAAGAGGTTTTGGGCACAAAATTTGGATCTGTAGCACCAGTTTTTGGGTACGAGTGCCCTCAAAGATCCAAAATGGCAACTGTGTTGCATGAGCATGCTTCTGGTGCAAGTTGCACCAGACACCATTTGGATGAGGGAGTTAGCATACATTGTGAATGTTCCCTGCTAATATGCAGAGTAAACAGATCAAGATGTCTAATAGTGTATCTTTAAAAGGATTATTGACTAGTTATACGTTTGTTGCTGATTGACTTTGACTGGCTGATGCTATGATTGTACAAGTGTTTGGGGCCTTGGATGATGAGGAGAAAGGTAAAAGGGCTGATGTTACATGCATTTGCATGGAAAGGCCCTCGAGGACGGGGTCAAGGCTCCAAACACTCCTTCCAGGTAAAGTAGCGATTTAAGTGTGCTTCTTTCAATCTTATCTGTTGTCTTCGCTGCTCACAATGTGGTCTGCTCTACATTGGGGAGACCAAACGTAGATTAGGTGACTACTTTGAGGAACGCCTCCGTTCGGTTCACAAAACTGACCCCAGGCTTCCGGTTATTGTAATTCTCCACCTTGCTTTCATGATAACATCTCTGTCCTCAGCCTACTGCAGTGTTCCAGTGAAGCTCAATGTAAGCTTGAGGAGCAGCACCTCATCTTTCAATTAGGTGCTTTTCTGACATTGCAAGCCAACATTGAGCTCAACAATTTCAGACCATAATCTCTGCCCCCATTTTGTTTCCTTTGCTTGTTTCAGTTTTACTGTTTTGTTGTTTTCAGTCAGCAGCACACCTGCTCTAGGCAGGTCTTTTGTTGCTTTGTGTTTTTTTTTGTTGTCCCATCTCCATTCCCTTTGACCCCATAAGACTATGGGTGGAATTACCCCAGATTTGCACGAAGTGAGAGAGCGCACATGAAAAAAGGCATTTTACCTGCTGGCCGTAGTGACGTAGTGACCCCTTGCTGCCTCATAAATTATACAGCCACAGGAAACACACCGGATCGCTGGTGGGTGGTCTCCAATTTTCCTGCTTTGCCATTACCTCACTGCTTCCTCACACTGGGCGCCATATTTAAACAGCAAGCACTGGTCTCAATGTTTGCAGCCCAGGACTGCTCCAGTGAAGTCATGACCAAAAGCCAAGAAAATTGCAGCTCCCTGATTCAGTGACACATCTCTGGGACATCTCCTGGATGCCGTGGAGGCCCGCTGCAATGTCTTTTACCCCAGGAGAGGTCCCAGACAGGGGTGGAGTGCCGGACATCAAGGTCCTCACTCTGTTCAAGAGTCGCTCATTGGAGCTGGCCGGAAAGTGCATGGTCCGTTCCTGCAGCAACGGTGAGGTCAGTGGCAAACACCCACGTGAGGATCCTGCACCTTATCATCTCTCTCAATGCTTCTCTGAGTCCATTGTTTTGCAACACGTCACCTCAGGCAACCGTGACTCCACCCCAGCGTTGACAGTACCTCGGATGAGGACCTGAGGACAGCACCGTTGAAGGCCCATCACCACTAGTGCAGCGACGGACACCTCGATGGGATCTAGGTGTAGAGCAGCCTCAGATCACAATTTGGTGAGCATAGCACACAATCTGTTCCATAGCAGGTGGAGGCAGGACCATCTTGGTCGCCAGCACTTAGAGGACTGCCAGATGCAAGGAATCTGCAGAGTCTGAGTCAGATGGTCTTGAACCACAATCAGTTGGTGCAGCTGCAAAAACAATCACGGTTGCGTCAAGGAGGAATGTCTGGTGCACTCTTCAGGGTGCAAGGGATGATGGAGGAGTCCATCCTCCTTCAATCCGAGGTGATAGCATTGGCATGCTGGCGCATCGAGGTCAACACAAGCAGGGTGGTGGCCACCATGGAGACCTTGGTCCAGAACATCGGTCCTGCACTTGTTGGCACATTTATGCTTTTGCGTTGCTTGAGTGGGCAGAAAAGCTTCAGATGCATGACTCTAAGTATATCAATGGAGCTAGAATGCTCACTTTTGACCAGCTTTTCCAGGTGTGTGACCGCTGCCCTCACCCACCTCCTTGCACCCCCTGGCATGTGCTGCCCTCACCCACCTCCTCCCACCCCCTGGCAAGTGCTTGTGTACTTACTTCAGACTGTGCTGCCCTGCCCACCCCCCCACCTCCACCTCCCCAGCACCCCACTGACCCCCCTACCTCACCCACATTAGAGCCCTTTCTCTGGCATCACACTGAAAGCCAGCAATGAGAAAGTGACTTGCCTGTGCCCCCCCCCCCCAAATGTGTGGCACCTCTTTGATGTCTACAGACAATGCTCACGAACTCTGCACAAGGTTGTGTGCACTCACCTCTGAGCTCAGCTCACAAGGTGCATACCTTTTAAAGGCGGTCGTGAAGCATGCTGTTCTGCAGTTGTGCCAATGTGGCTGGTAAATTTGACTTGGGGGGGATGATTCCAGCATGAGGGCACAATGATGAGATTTAGATATATTAAAATTAAGTTCCTGGTGTTGGATGGTGGGAAACATGGCCTGCCATTGACGGGCAGAGCGGACAATCGCAAACTGGTTTCATGGTGGTGTGAAACCGATTTTTGGCCTTCTCACCATATTGTCTGCTCTTGCCCGCCATGACGCCCACCACCAACAGGACTGGACGATTCCACCCTAATTCTTCTGCCATTCAATCTCTCCTGCCTTTCACCCTAACACAGACCTTCCTTTTGTCCTTGCCCAAACAGCCCCTTGATCTAAACCTATTACATTCCTAATTTTTCACATTTCTGATGAAAGGTCATCGACTTGAAATGTTAACTCTGTTTCTCCCTCCACAGATGCTGCCTGACATACCGAGTATTTCCAGCATTATCTATTTTTATTTCAGATTCCCTGCATATGCAATACTTTGCTTTTTGATTAGTGGCATTAAATAGTGTTAACATTTCTCAATTTTGGGCCCCTTCCTGAGGCTTGGAGCCTTAGTGTGCTTATTGCTGGCTGCATGCTATTATTATGGTAATAAACAGACAACACAAAGTTCTCATGCTGCCTGCATTGGGTTAATCCCTGAGCCCACTTTTGGTGATTATCAAATTTTACAGTCATATATTTTTATACCAATAGGGATTAGCTAACCAGTCCCGGAGATGGGAGGAGAAATAAGAAGTGGAAACATAATAAAGCATATTGAACAACTTGATTTGTTTGCTCCATCCTATCTCAGAGATTTGCATATGACTCAATCAGAAATAAAAAATTTGTATCTTGCCAATTATGGTGGAAGAATTTTGAATTGAGGTTGTAAACAATTTAAATATGATCGAAACAATCATAAATTTGACAAATTTTAAAAGATGACTATAATTAAATTTCATTATGTATTATGATGGAAATCTAACTAATTGAATACTCACAATACACTGTAAACTAGCTCTGGACAAAGGGATGAGCGTCATTCTCTTTGGTCAGTCTTTCCTAGACATTTCTATGAACATGGTTGAAATTGTAGTCTAACCAAATTTCAGTTTGGACTTTGTGATGTTTTATAGTATTTTTACATCTTTTGATTTTCTTTCTTTGGCTTTACTTTCAGAAGCATTATACTTTGTCAATGCCACTATTATGAAAAGCACTTCTGCCGCACTTCAGTGTCATTGAACCTGACTGTAAGATAACAGTTAAATGTGAAAAGTTCTTACAAGCTTTTTATCTCTTAACTTGCAAACAAACTGTAAGGACTTCGTGATTTTATACATGATTAGAATTTAAACTTTGTTGCACTTTTCATCACTACTACTTTCAGAAATGGATTAGCATAATTTGATAATTGACCAAAGATTCAGCAATTACGCTCAATTTTCAACTCTTTGCAAGCTTCTTACTTATCAGAATGTGCTGCAGCTCTACTGAAAAGTGTTACAGTAGCTACAAGAATTTTAAGTAGACAGAAGCAAAATACAGCAGATGCTGGAAATCTGAAATAAAAACAAAGTTCTTGAAATACTGAGCAGGTCTGACAGCATCTGTGGTTCGCCAATTCTGAAGAAGAGTCATATTCGACTTGAAATGTTAACTTTGTTTCTCTCTTAGATGTTGCCATGCTGATTATTTCCCCAGTCTTAACACATATTAATGTAAACTCTTACTATAGAATGTATGCAATTGCCAGGAGGAAGTTTTATTTGCACAATCAGATTATCTGTTTCCGATTAATTGTTTCCATATTGAATCAGGGTTAAATTAATGCAAATATTACTTCCCCATAACTTTTATGAATTATACAGAAAATCCAGCTGGACATGAGAAGACAAGTACTTCTTCATTTGAATCTTCAGGCCATTTAATCTCACCCTTCCAGAATACCATCTGTGGTAGCTTCTTCATTAGATAATGGCCAGCATTTCCCACCCTCAGCCGCCACTGGGGTTGCAATGGCCCAGCCAAAGGTCAATTGACTTTCGGTGAGACCGGATGACCCCGGTGGCAGGGGGTCTGGAAAATCCCGCCCGATGCTGCTGTATCATAAATGAGGCTAATACCCTGGCTTTGACCATCCTTGCTGACCATCAATTCTAGCCATTCAGTGACCTTGTGCATAAAGAAATATTTCCTCGTAACCAACCTAAACTTGTGTTTCTCAACCTTGCCTGTCAATCCTTTTCTTCTTGTAATTGGTGTACCTAAAATTGTTTTAGGTTTACTTTCTTAATTCAGTTACCCATCTTTTATACTTTCAAACATTTCTTTTGAAATGTCTCTCTGAAGCTAAAAGCTTTAGGTTATCAGGTAATTTCTCTTTGTTCACAGCTTTAACACTGGGGTTTGGTCCAATTTCCCCCTCTGCACTGCCTCTCGGGTCTGTACAGAACTCATGTTATGGGCCAAAACAAAAACAGAATTACCTGGAAAAACTCAGCAGGTCTGGCAGCATCGGCGGAGAAGAAAAGAGTTGTTTCGAGTCCTCATGACCCTTCGACAGAACTTGACATCAGAACTGTACATAGTACTTCAGACTCAAGCTCATCAAAACACTATTCAGTTTCAGCGTAATGTCTAGCGATATGGTTTAATAATTTGATCTTGCATATTTTCGTTTATTGCTATATCGCACTGTTTAGGTACAATGACCAAAAAGTCAACCAAAACACTTGGTCAGGGAGAAAATTAAAGAGACACAAGTTCTGTTCCACCCATGGCCAAGGTTTTCAGATGATACGCTTTCTTGCCAGGCCACCCAAAGAGTCGATGGGGAATGCATCCCTGTTGATGCCAGCTGCCCCACAGACATTTAATGCTCAGCAGGGCGAAACTTCCACCTGCACCTGAAGGGGAAGTCCCATTTTAAAGAGCTGCCAACCAATCTGATTGGTCAGCAGCTCTGTAGTTTCAGCAGCACCAGGTTTGAGTGATGGCCAGTGCTGAGACTGCAGGCAGATTGAAGAAGAGGAGCTAATGGAGGTCAGACTTTGGGTAGGTCGGCGATATTGGCAGGGCTTGGCTGGCAGGCCCCAGCAGGCGTGGTAGGGGTTGGGTTTGAGAGGTCAGGGTGGAGGGTTAAAGAGGTAGTATGACCTTACGGGGAGTGTGCACAGGGTATCCCCAAAAGAGGTCCCTGTCCTTCATGCCTGACACCAGCTTGCCCAGTAAAAGCTGTTGGGCTACCCACTTGGTGTGAGCCTCCACCTGCCATGGGTAAAAAAGCAGCAGGGGTGGGATGAGGCACAAGTGGCCATTAATTGCCCACTTAAGGGCTTCAATAGGCCCAAGGGCAAGTGGACCAATGCGTCCTCCTCCCTGCCCCCTTCCCCCCCCCCCACACTTTAAATGGAAATGAGGTGGGCACGCGACCTGCTGCATTTTACCAGCTCCCATGCATTCAAACCCATCAACAGGGGACTGTAAAATTCCATGCCGTGGAGTAAGTACTCATGTACAATACCTTCTACTTGTATACAGTGAACATCATTTGGCCAGCTGATAACTCTTGCCTCCACTGCATCTATTATTCTCAGCTCCCACAGCCTTGTAAAAATTTAACAACCTTGCACAGCACTTACCAGGAACAGGTGGGTTCTTGACATAGACCTCTAGAAATGCTATTGAATATATTCCTTCATTTTGATTGCTAGGTTAAAACAATTAATCTGATATGGTGTTTTTGCACCTGAATAAAGAATGGAACTGATTTTGACTGGCTCCAAATATCCCATTTATTTTGATTTTGACAATGGAATAATTAATTAGTCTGGTAAATTTAAAAGATTGTTATTACTTGAGCAAGTGATAGTTTTTTTGCCCTATGCACTTGACAGTTGTGAGATGTGATGCTACATGATTCTGCTAGGCATTATTAATGATATATTGGTATGAAAATCAATGACTTGATTTATAAATATGGAAGATTTTGAGTGAAATTAAGTTAGGTGGCGGGCAGGAAATTTGGTCTGACTCCCACTGGATGGCGGAGCAGGTGAACATAGGCGATCTTCTGCTTTTCAGCACATTAATTATGCATCAGTAAGGAGCTCAGACAACCTTGTAACAGGGCTGGCAGGAAGCCTCCCACCCCTCCATTACCTCATGGGCACAAAGGTCCTGGCGCCATTTTAAAGGGCACCTGGACAGCCATTCACTCAGTGCAGGCCAGGAGCTCTGCATGACTCCTTCAGAGTCCTCATACTGGAGAAGCTTGCAGATGTAAGCAGCCACATCCCAGGACATCTGTGTCTTTTGCTCATCCCTAGATACACTGGCGATACACCCATGGTCGGGCCAATACTCACTGTTGCAGTGGACCATGCTTGCCAGTCTTTTGACTTTAGAGGCCTCGTTGCCTCTTATTGCACGATCCTTGCTCCTCTTGACCCTGTGCCAACCAGCAATGGTCCCTCCTTCTCCTCATCTGGATAAGAGCCATTATCAAGGCAATGTTGTCTGCATCATTAACACCTCAGTGGTCATGTGAATGAACTAAAGTGATACTTTAAGTGAGCATGCCCTTTACAGGTTTCCCTCCATCTCGAAGCCAGCAGGCCAGTACTGAGTCCTTCACTTGGCCTCCAGGTGAAAGACATCCTGGAGGACCAGATGGGTGTTCCTCCCGTTCATACATGATTACATATAGAGACATTGCTCTTCGACCAGGGTGATGGGAGGCATGGGCAAGAAGCCTCACGAGGGCACTTTCCACTTGTCTCCATGATCCTCGGCACTCCATAAAGAGACTATTACCATGGCAGAATAGAACAACTGACCACATGATCCCTTGCCGGCCATAACCATTCATCCAGGAAGGTGGGAGGCTTGGCGTTGCGAGTTGGCTGCCCTCCACCAGCTATGTCCCTTGGAGGCATTCCACATCCCTCCCTTCCCTCATCCCTGCCTGTGACTGCAGCCAATGGCAAAACGCACAGAATGAACGGCAGCTTCCACACCATTCTGGGATCTTGATGTTAAAAGACCCATGAACTAGGAACAAACCTGCTGCAATGCTTCACCAATAAGTGTATTTGACATCCAGTTGCCTCATAATTATTACGGTGTCCCTTTAGTCGGCCACTTGTGATGACATAAGAATATATTTGGTGCACTCCTGCCCTCTGGGTCCCCTTACCTGCCTCACACAGTCACACCCTTCTGTCCCTGACCGCTGATCAAATCAGAAGACCCTATTGTAAGGGGTGTGACCACCTCCTGGTACAAGGTGTTCAGGTAACTTTGCCCCTCCCTGACACATCGCAATGTCTGCAACTTGGTCTTGAACTCCACCTGTCGTAGGGTGTTGGTTACAGTTCAGTAGATCTTAATGAAATCTCCATAGTCATTGCAAGTTAACTGTAAGTCTTTATTAACTATTAGAACTATATTTGCAAATATACAGTGTAATGGGTGCAAGCAAGGAGCTGTCTCCATATTTGCTGGTCCACATGGCTCTGTCCAACACTAGACTAACCCTGGGTGCAATTCATGTGTTCTCTTACATCACAGTTTGGGCAATACTGTAATCGGTTTCACATTGGCAATAACAGTGCCAGACCCTTCAACTAGCCCAACCATCCGAAAAAACCCTCCTCCTACCTCGATGAATCTCACTGACTGGCTAACTGTGTGGTCAAGGTCAGTTTGGAAAAATGGTGTATGTCATTCTTCAAACTAGCTCGACCACCCTTTACCCTCCCCCTGTTACCCAGCAACTTCACTTCATCACCATAGACCCACCAATGTCACCATTCCTCTCCCCTCTGTCACCCTTGAACCTCCCCCTGTTACCCTGGACCCTATCACTATCCATCTCAACATGCCTTTCCTTCCCTCAGAGCAACACTCGTTACCATCCCAATACCCACCCTGACAGTGCCACCTCCTGTTATCCGAGCCACCTGCCTTGTCCCCCTCCGTGACCCATACAATGAGATCTTCATACCATACCAGATGCTCACCCTGGACTTGCCACCCTGACGCATCCCAAACACCCCCCACTGACTGTGACTGTTCCCTCCTATCACCAGTACCTTGAGTTCATTCTCCCGAACCCACCGCCAACACAACTGACCCCGCCCTCCAAGGCATTCCCTCCTCCCCCCACTTCCTCAGACATTCAACCCCCTTCCCCAGACACACTTTCTTCCACCCCCCCACCCCCCAACCCCCCTAACTTTCCTGGATACCCACCCCATCCTCCCCACCCCAAGCCTGCATCCCTTGTCCAGCCTTCATTTCACCTACCACCACCCCTGGGCCAGATGCCTTCCTTGCTCACGTTAATATAGGAGGTAGATCAGGGGAGAATGGGAAAGTGGTGGGAAGGCCACCCGCTGTATTTTATGAGGCCCCCTGCTTTCAAATATTCTGATGGAGGGTACCATAAAATCCAGCCCTAGGTCACATACAGAAGAGTGATAGCAGCAAATAGCCTGAATTTGTAAAACTAGAAAAGTTATTTAACAATGGTTAATAGAGAAAGGGTTTCTTGACCAAGATCAGTAAAATGACCACCAGGCAGTAGAAGGAGAACCGCTAGATCTAATAATGGGATAATAAGTAAGTGTCAGGGGAACTTTTAGGCACCAGCTACCACAAAATAGTAAGGTTTAAGATAAAGGGCTTTAAGACAAAGATCAATGTAATACTGTGGAAAAGTAGTTGATTTTGAGGAGATGTGAATGGAACTGGAGAAAACAAACACTAAAAATTTACTGACAAAAAGAAATTGAACATCTGTGGGAAGCATTTAAAATGATCAATAAATTTCAGGATAAATGTATTGCACTAAAAAGCAAAAACAAACAAGCCAGTAATGACACACCATGGATGTATAAAGAAATAAGAGTAAAATTAAAGGAAAAGAAAAGGTGTACACTAAGTATGTAGACAACGAGAGAGGATGACAAAGCAGAATGAGAGGGTTAGGATAAAAAAGTAAAACTAAAGAAAGGCAAAGAAAAGCTACAAAATTAGGTTATTAAGCAATATAAAAAGAAATAACATTTTATAAATAGAATAGTGCCAGAGGACTGGTGGACAGCTAATCTGATTCTATCTTTCAAAAGGGAGATTAAACAAGGCCATGGAACTATAGACCTACAAGCTTAACATCACTGGTAGGAAAGATAATGGAATGCTTACTCAAAGATATAGTAAAATCTAGAAACTGAAAATATAATAAACTGTCAGCGCAGATTTCAAAAGGGATGATCATGCTTAACAAACCATATTTCATTCTTTGAAGAAGTAACAGAGAGCATGGACAAGTGTAATGCATTAAGCGCGATATATTTGGATTTTCAAAAGCCTTAGTTAAGGTACTACATAGTGGACTCATGACTAAGATCACAACAGATGGAGTCAGGAGCCAAGCAGCAGAATGGAAAGGAATCTGGCTGCAAAATACAAACAGAATCATGGGTCCAATAATATCATTGTCAAGATTTTCTGGATAACATTGCCTGTTCCTTGCAAGATAAATAATATTGGGGGCAGTGTGTGCACTGGGAGTTTCTGCTCCCACGGCCTAAGGTCAGAGACTGCAATATGAGCATATGAATAGGGAGCAGAGGTAGGCTGTTTGGCCCTTTGAACCTGCTCTGCCATTTGATAGGATCATGGCTAATCCAATTGTGGCCTCAACACTTATGTTCCTATCTACCCACTATACCTTTCGACTCTTTTGTCAATCAAGATTCTATCTAACTCAGGCATAAAAATACTTAATGATCCTGTCTTCACTGCTGTCTGGGGAAGAGAATTCCACAGACCAACAACACTCTGAAAGAAAAAAAATTCTCCTTGTCTCCATCTTAAATGGGAAACCTGTTCTTTTTAAACGGTGTCCCCATAAGGGGAAACATCCTATCAGCACCCACCCTGTCACCCAGTCAGGCATAATGTTCTCTACATAGGTAGAAGGAGGGCTCATCTGGGGAATCAGGTGAAGGGTCAGGCCAAGAAAACATATGTACTTTTCCAGACTGAACAATTTAAAATATCAACCTGCTTTGGTCCCCTTACACAGGACATAGGGGGACTCCTTCCCAAACAGTGCCAAGCATCTGATTTTCTAGCTGCATTGAGCAGTCAGACACCAACAATACATAACAAAAACAGAATTACCTGGAAAAAGTCAGCAGATCTGGCAGCATCGGCGGAGAAGAACAAAGTTGACGTTTCGAGTCCTCATGACCCTTCAACAGAACTGAGTAAAAATAGGAGAGGGGTGAAATATAAGCTGGTTCAAGCTGACAATACATCTGTTCACTCAGTGAAATTTAGGTGCTCTCCTGTTGACCTTGCAGATTTAAGGAATGTTGATATTGGATGACACCAGCAGGTGGATTTTCAGGGCCCAGTTGCCTTGTGGGCACTTTGAAGGCAGCTGGTGGAGTAGTATTCACACGGACAGATACTGTGATGATTGGTTGGCTGTATTGTTCCAACTAACCTCCAAAAATAATAATTACTTTAAGATGTGATTGACTTTGATGGGATGTAAAGCAAATTCCAACCAACCACTGAATGCGAACAGGTTTTTGTTTAATTTCAGGTTAGTATTGTAGGACATGGGAGCAGATCACCTTCTCCTTCGTGCCAGAGGAATGCTCAATTCTCAGATCCAAGAGAAGGGTCAATCCTTACACCTGGACAAAGTTCATGAAAATCAAACCCATCTTCTGTATGCCTTTATATATACAATCATTCACTGCATCTAAAAACTTTTTTTCAAACATGACTTGCCATTTATGAACAACCAGAAACAGTGTTGTTATTGTCGATTAAATCTCTGAATGCCTACAACATTTATCTAACATTATGGATTCTAGGAGTTAGCATACAGCTAACAGTAGGATAGCTTTCAAATAACTGGTTATCCCCAAATGAGGAGGTATTATATTGGTAATTTTTCAGTTCCTTGGCATGATTTGCATATCTAAAGAAAATTGAAAATCTGTGATCAGAACCTCTGCAATCTCTTATCTGACTCCCTTCAACAGTAAAATGTGCCTGTGATGAGGAGCTGGTGAGTTATTCACTTTGAGTTCAGCAGTTGATTTGGTGTTTCTTCACTAATTTCTCTGGAAATTAATACCCAAGGCAAAGAGTCCCAGAATTGGAGTAAAGTTTCCTTTGTAGATAGGTAATTAGTCTGAAACATGGCATAATACATAGCTATGAATGAGAACTTTTCAAGCTGGAAAGCTGATACATATGGGAAACCCAAAGTTGGTCTTGCACCCTTGTTGTTTTACATATCATGGCTTAGCTAAGGACAAAAACAATGATTTGGGAGCCCAGCACATCAGTGCAAAAGACAAGGCTGATTACTTACATTTGACATTTATAGCTGAAGCATGTTGTATTTCCCATCTCGGTCTCCTCCTGAGGTCCGCAGCATTCCCAGATGCAAGTCTTCAGCCAATTCAATTCACTCAATGTGATATCAAGACAGTGGATATTGCAAAAACAGTGATATTGCAAAAGCAGCATTTACTCAGCAATAACCTGCTCGTTGATGCTCAGTTTGGGTTCTGCCAGGGTCACTTGGCTCCTGATCTCATTTCAGCCTTGCTCCAAACATGGACAAAAGAGTTTAAATCAAGAGGTGAGGTGAGGGTGACTACCTTTGACATCAAGGCACCATTTGTGGCATCAAGGAGTCCTAGCAAAACTGAAATCAATCAGAATCAGGGGGAAAACACTCCACTGATTGATTGGAATCATATCACGCACAAAGGAAGGTGATTATACTTGTTGGAGGTCAGTCATTTCAGTCCCAGGACATCACTGCAGGAGCTCCTCAGGGTAATGTCCTAGGCCCAGCCATCTTAAACTGCTTCATCAATGACCTTCCCTCCGGAGGTCAGAGGTGGGGATGTTCGCTGATGATTATACAATGTTCAGTAACATTGTGACTCCTTAGATACTGAAGTCATCCGTGTCCAAATGCTGCAAGATCTAGACAATTTTTGGGCTTGGGTGATAAGTGGCAAGTAACATTAGCACCGCACAAGTGCCAAGCAATGACCATCTCCAATGAGAGAGAATTTAACCTTGACATTCAATTGCATTACCATCGCTGAACCCCCCACTATCAACCACCATTGACAAGAAACTGAACTGGACCAGCCAAATAAATACTGCAGCTACAAGAACAGGTCATAGGCTGGGAATTTTGCAGTGAATAACTCACCTCCTGACTCCCCAAACCTGTCCATCATCTACAAGTTACAAGTCAGGAGTGTGATGGAATACCCTCCACTTGCCTTAAGACCATAAGACGTAGGAGCAGAAGTAAGCCATTAGGCCCATCAAGTCTGCCATTCAATGAGATCACGGCTGGTCTGAAAATCCTCAACTCCACTTCCTGCATTTTCCCCATAACACTTGATTCCTTTACTGATTAAAAAAACTGTCATCTCAGCCTTGAATATACCTAATGACCCAGCCTCTACAGCACTCTCCACAGATTGACTATCCTCTGAGAGAAGAAATTCCTTCTCATCTCTGTTTTAAATGGGTGCCTCCTTACTCTGCGATTGTGCCCTCTGGTCTCGACTCTCCCACAAGGGGAAACAACCTCTCAGCATCTACCCTGTCAAGCCCCCTAAGAATCTTATATGTTTCAATAAGGTCATCTCTCATTCTTCTAAACTCCAATGAATACAGGCCCAACCTACTTAACCTTTCCTCATAAGAAAATTCCTCCATCTCCAGGATCCACCTAGTGAATCTTCTCTGGACTGCCTCCAATGCCAGTGTATCTTTCCTTAGATAAGGGAACCAAAACTGTTCACAGTATTCTAGGTGCAGCCTAACTAGTGCCTTGTATAGTTTTAGCAAGACTTCCCTATTTTTATGCTCCATTCCTGGATGAGTGCAGCTCCAACAACATTCAGGAAGCGAAACATCATCTAAGATAAAGAAACCAGCTTGATTGGCAACCGATCCACCTGAATCATTAACTCCCTCCACCACTCATGGTTGCAACAGCATGTACAATCTACAAGATTCACTGCAGCAACTCACCAAGCCTGCTTTGACAGCACCTTCCAAACCTGTGATCTCTGCCACCTAGAAGGACAAGGACAGCAGATGCATAGGAGCACCGCAATCTGCAAGTTCTCCTCCAAGCCACTCACCATCCTGACCTGGAACTATAACACCATTCCTTCACTGTCATGAGTCAAAATCCTGGAACTCCCTTCCTAACTGTGCACGTACCAACACCACATGGACTGCAGCAGCTCAAGACGACTTCTCATGGGCAATTACGAATGGGCAACAAATGCTGACCCAACCAGCTACACCCTGTGAAAGAATTTAAAAAATGCACATTATTGAAAAATCAGAATATTTGCATAGTTGCATCATATATTAATAATGGATAAACTGTTAATTTATAGATACACCCATTTGGCCTTTGTTCAAGTGTTATGGCCTGGCCTTGAAGTAAATGGCTGAGTAATTCAAATTTTGGAACGATGCCAAAGAAGTCAGTTTATGGAATGAAATAAAGTGCAACCAGGTTTAAAAAGAATTGATTCTTTTAAGTGACTGAAAAAATAGGTCGGAGCTGCAGTTTAATGTGATCTACAAAATAACTACAGCTTGCACTATAATAGTGATGATTTTTCAGTTCACATCTGTCCATTTTTCACTTAAAAATAGGCGACAAGCATTGTAACATTAAGGGGGTGACACTGAGCAGCCCTGGGATGCAGTTTGTAAGCAGTTCAGCAAATGGATGCACAGTATGTCTGCCTGATAGTTGGGAGGATGCTCATATATCCAAATTGAAATTCTATGACGATGTAGGTCCCAATTTTCAAGTATAAGTAGCAAAACAGGAATAGCTTATTCTGAAATGTCACATCAGTCATGAGACAAGGGGGCATTGTTTAACACATCCCAAAGCAATTTGTATTCTTAATGCGAGAATAGTTTTCCTCCAGTGCATCCATAAGGGAGCTCAGTTAAGCAGAAAATGTAGCTGTAAATTCACACACAAAGGTAGAGATTTTATTCAAGTTGGTAATTTCATCTGGTAGTTCTTGAGACCTATCATTATCATTGAGTTAAGGGGGTGATAAGAGTTTAACCTTTCTCTGTCCATAAGAAAAACAGAAAATGCTGAAAATACTCAGTAGGCCAAGCAGCATCTGTAGAGAAAAAAAACAGAGTGAACGTTTCACATTGATGATCTTTTGTCAGAATTGTAAAAGGTTAGAGTTTGATGTCTGTCTGCTTTTCTGGCCTACTTGAAAGGTTAATCTGGGCAGCCAGAGAGGGAAAGGTCTTGCTTTCCAGTCATTGAGAGAAGCTGTTAGACTACGGCTGAGGCATGAATGCACAAGACCTGTGAGAGAAGAGATTAGTGCTGGTTAGTTCTAGAAGTATAAGCTTTTAAGTGGGTTCAGCGCATAACAGAAAGATAAGACCATGTATTATATTATTTTATAGAATGAGGCACAATACAGAATTGATTGAATCTCTCTGGAAAACTCTGCTTTGTGAATTTGTGTTGTCTACTTAAAATAAACCAGTTTATTCACAATTGGTCTCTACTGACTAGAATGCTCCCTGGTCCAGCTTCCCAGAAGAGAGGATAATGCATGTGGCAGCATGCGCAAGATCAAGATCATCATTCCAAAAAACATTCGACAAGGTGTCACGTTAAAAATTATTACACACTATAAGGTCTCATAAGTTTAAGTATAATAGATCAATAGAATTTTGGACTTTAAGTGAACCAAGGGATATAGGGTTTGAGCTGGAAAGTAGAATTGAGATTGAGCATCAGCCATGAACTTATTGAATGGCAGACCAGATTCAAGAGGCCATATGGCCTACTCCTGCTCCGATTTCTGATGCTCATACAGTAATGCACAGTGGCATTGAATACAAAAACTATGTACCAGGCCTATGATCTTGCAACAATCTTTAAAATGACAAAATAGTTCACAAAAAGTAGGTGGGGATTATAACAAAGAGAAATTAACACCAACCAGGAATATTGGGGTTGGAAGTGATTGAAGGCATTTTAAGATATAGATGTGGCAGAGAGCAAACAGCCAAATATGTTTTCTTTAAGTATTATTTAGGAATTTCACACCTTTTCTGGCATTAATATAGAAGGCCAGAACACAAATTAAAATAATTTGTATTTTTCAATATGGCATTGACCAGACTCAATGGGGCAGAATGTTACCTGCCAAGGCTAGATGGATTTGAATGCAGATGGGATTAATGACCTGAGAAGTGGAGTGAGTTGGGAACCTAACCTGGTCCTGCCCACTTCTGGGTTTAACCTGGGCAAGTTTGAAGATGAGCAGAGAACCCTGTGCAGCTGGTTGGGTATAAATCGTTAAACTGTGGAAAAAGGCATTTAACTCAGGAGTTAATCATGCATTCTGGCATTAACAGCCAGCACATGGATTTCATGAGCTGCCAAGTAGGCGAGAGCAGATCAGGAAGTGCTACATCCATGAAACTGACAGGCAGAGAAACCTTAAAACAGTGAAGCTGAGCAGCTGCCGCGATGCCTAGGTGATCACAGCATTTCTTTTGAGAGTGTGCTCTTACTGCTTGACAGGTGATTTTCAATTTCTTGGTCGGTTCACCTGTCTTGAACTTCACTCACCTTGATCTACACTTTCCTACTGTCAACCTTCACTGTAGTATAGGAGCAGCTTGTGCAGCTCTACCTTACACCTTTGATAAGGCACAAGAGGAACAGTCGCAGCACCAGCTGCTTTCTCCTCAGCAACATGCCACTCCATAGGACAGAGGTGATGGATGCAGAGGTCCAACTCGAAGAAGGCAAGACCTCCAAAATAGGTTCTACAGACAGAGGATCAGCTCTCTTGACATGTCTGTGCACCAGTGCCTCAGCAGGCTCAGGCATTCACAAGTCATTGCTGACATCTGCAGCCTACCAGAGCAAGAACTCCTTGCCAGTAGACCAGGTGTTAATGGCTTTTGACAAGGCTCTCTCTGGATCTGGATTTTTGCTCTCTGTTCTACAAGGAGAGAAAGCAGTGAGTTGCGAGTGTGAGACATTGATTGTGAGAGGAGGAAATGACATTTGTGGAGGGTGACTGTTAAGCATGGGTGTGGGATGTCAATAAGATGAAGATGAATGTGATTGTTGGCTGTTCAGATGGAGATGCAAGGAGGTGCCTGGAGAGAGGAATGAATGGAGCTACAAGTTGTGTTGTTTTGAGAAGTATTGTGCAGGAGAATCAGTAAAATCAGAGTGTGGGGTATAGCACCTGAAAGTGGGATGCCACTTTTCTTTCCTACCCCCTGCAGTCATTGAAGTTATTGGCGTACTGTATCTAGGTTTAAAGGACCAGACTCCTGCTGCTCACTTCTTTGGCCTCTTTCATTGACACGTGCTTGGCTGGCCTCTTCCCCCTGTCCTTGGCAGATATCATCCCTCATTTCAGTCCCTCAAATCCAACAGGAGAACTTCTAGGTATGAGCTCGAGACTCAGGGGGCAACCCTTCTACATCTCCCTTCTATTCTTGTGGTTGCTGAAGCCACAGAAACCAATGTGCAGTTGAGTCATTCTGAATTCTGCTGAAGTCACTTTAACTAGAAGTCCTTCCTTTGACAGATTCTGCAAGCCATCCCAATCACCATCTATGGTCGGAAAACCCAGAAGTGGAATGCTAATGCCACAGCTGAGTTACAACGCCACAGCAAAGGCCACTTCAATTACAAACAGGCTTCTTACTCACTACTGGCTCCCCAGCTGTGTGCAGGTCTGTTTAGTTAAATTAGGCTCAATGTATTTTGCAATTCTAGTTAACTAATCGATGAAAGGGTATTGTTACAGGACACGAGGGCAAGGTGGACTAAATTATTATTACTGTTCCCCATTCTGCCCGTGACAGCGGTAGTTTTAATTTCTAATTTAATTTGTTTCCCTTAGTATCCTTTCCCTTGTGGAAATGGGCCGTGGTGTGTTTTTCTAATCCCGGTTTATGAGGCCCAATGTTAAAAATAACCCAACAGCAATTTTTTTAAGGTGTAACAAAAATCGGATTTATTAACACATTCAAAACCTGAGGAATGGATTGCGACATACATTAACACTCTCAAACATACAAGGTAGAAAAGCAAAGAAAGAAAAGGAAAGAAGTTACAAATTGTGAGTTACTTAAAAAAAAACTAAGGTATTGGCATTACTTCACATGAATAGATTCCAGTAAGTCAACGTCCAATGAAGGTTCTTTCAGGTGGCTTTGTCTGGCAGAGTCCCTGGTCATTTTCCTAGGAGCTCAGTTGAGGCAGTTGAAGACGCAGTGAATTATTCTTGTATTCTGGGAATTAGTTCACTTTGTAGGCGAAATACAGGATTCTTTCTGAAGATCAGATTTTGAGAGAGACAAAGGTCAGAAGCAGGCTGCTAGCCTAGAGTCTTGGTTTTCTCTTCTGGAGTTAAACAGCAACTGAAGACAGAAGCCAAAAGCTGTATAATTAAAGTAATTCAGACAGCTCAAGTCTCAGTCATATGATAGGGTGATTTCAGGTTGAGCCGTACAGCTAACAATGGACTTTAAGGACCATTGTATTTTGAGCAGATAACTGTCAAACCATTAGCACAACATTGGAGATGCGGAGTCACAATAGCTCTGCCTTTGTCCAGAACTGGCTGGTGCAGACCTCTCATCTACTAGTCCTTTGTGTTGGCTTGGCTGGAATGTTTATACAATGCAAGGGATGTCACATTCCCGAAGGATGATGAGTTAGTCTTTGTCCACTTTTAAAAACAGAATTTAAACAACTGAATATGATAGGGAAACAAATTTTTAAAAAGATTTTTTTACCTCATGCCTTCTTGGCATGACAGTATTTTACTTTTCAGATGAACAAAAATGGAGATTCAGTGATCATTACAGATTAATGAAAACAGAAAATATGAGTAATTGGATATCCTCTCTTTGGAAAATATGAGATTTTGATACAACTGAATTGATGTCTTGAAAATTATAATAGCTTGAGAATTATGAATGGGATTTTCAAAGTTAATTCAGGCGAATTGTTGATTGCGGAAGGACTCAAATACCATGAAACACAATTCCAAAAAAATTTATCCATGAGAAGGGAAGCCACCCAATATTTTTTCATCAAAAGCGTAAAAGACATGTGCATCAGGATTTTCTGCTCCCAAGTGCAATGAGTATCATGGTGGGCATGAGAGCTAAATCTCATGAAAAAGCCCAAAACCGGTTTTACGATGATTTAAAACAAAGAAGCGATTGTGCGCTTCAGCCGTCAATGGCGGGCTGCATTTCCTGCTGCCAAACGTCGTGAACGTCATTAGGATTAATCAGCATCACATTATGATGCCTACTTGCTGGAATCATCCTTCCACACTAGCTTAAGAGACCAGGTTGACGTGCAATTAGAACAATGTGTTTCACAACAGGATTTAAACAACGTGCAGCTGATGACCAGCACTTCTCTTGAGACTCCGAGGCTTATTCGCATACCTTGCATCGTGCAGCTCTCGTGGCGGTCAGAGTCAGGCTTCGCAGGCTGCATTGTATCAGTTTCAGGGGCAGTCTCTCAGGCAAGTCTGTACATCCACCACACAAGCGTTAAAGCAGGAGTGGATTTTACTGTGCTGCAGGGCAAATGGCACCACTGGAGAAGGGGCCAGGCCAGACTGAGGGAAGGGAAGGGATTGCAGGGCAAGGGCTCCACTGAGGGCAATAAGCGGGGAAGGTTCCACTGAGATACATGGGTGGGGGGGGAGGGCATTAAAGAGCCACCCAACTAAATTGGTAGTTCCAAAATGAGGACAGAGGCACAGCTGAGACAGGCTAGCAACTGTTCAACTGACATGCAAAGAGTCAAGAAAGTGAAGCAATGTAGCCCACTATGCAACACTGATCTCTCAAAGTGGCAATGATTGTTCCCCTAGTTCTAACCCCTCGTTCACAGCCTTCAAATTCACCAGAGTATTATAATACTGTAGAACTATTGGGTGACTGGACAAGCTTGAGAACCCCCTTGGAAATGTGGCCATTCACCACTCAGAGATGAGAAGCCTCCTTTCCCCCGAAATTAATCTCATGCATTCACTGAACATTCACCGTCATGCTTAGTCCAAATAGCACAGTCCTGGAGTGCAGGTAATGATGATCCGAGTGGCTGGGCTGAAAGAACATACAGTCACCTGGCTAAAGCTACTGCCAGTTGGTCATATGGACTGGGGTGTGGGGAGGGAGTTGTGGTGAATGTTCACGCACACCCCACACTGGGTATCATTTCAGGGGCCAGTACTCTCTAGCATGTATGAAAAGACCTTGAGCACACAATCCCAGATGATTCCTTGACAGAAAATGGACCTTTGGAAACATGCTGACTCTTGCATGTTTCTCATTGGTACTGCAGTGAGGAGACCATCAGGAAGATGGGGCCTGGTGTTATCGCTGCCTGCATTATTGCTTATAGGCAGGCGAGAAGAATGAGAGGAATATGATGGAGGCTCGCCAAAGGGAGAAGCAGAACCCTCAAGATGATGGGACAGCAGGTCCTCCTGCAGATGTAGAGGATGATCCTCAGAGAGCTGTCATTCATAGGTGTTTCACTAGGCCCAGGGTGTATAGACATTGCATGTGTTATCTGTAGATAAGCAGGAACCAGTATCACTGATGCCTCCACATGTCAAGGGGTCTAGTGACTCACATTTGCCACATTCTGCAGGATTTGGTGCCACTAGGTCTTGGAAGCCATTCATTACTGTGAATGTAACTGCTGCACTCGACTTCTACGCCAGTGGCTTCCTCCAGGGACTGGGGACCTCTGCAGGATCACCCAAGCGTTCACTCACAAATGCGTCCAGGAGATCACAGACACCATTTTTGCAAAGTCCCACAATTTTGGCAACGTCGACAGAGTTCAAGCAAGCCGGGATGAAAAGCACTGGGATTTGCTGAGATCTCCAGATTCCCACATGTGCAGGGTGCCATTGACTGCACTCATGTGGCTATGAAAGCTCCCTGGCAACAGGCAGTCCAGCATATCAACCGGAAAGGTTACCACTCGCTCAATGTGCAGCTGGTGTGCGACCATAGCAAACTTATCATGCAGGTTTGCCAGATATACAGGAAGCGACCATGACTCATACATCCTCAGTATGTCTCATATCCCTGACATCTTCAAGGGAGCACATGGGATGCAGGTTTGGTTCCTCTGGGACAAGGGTTACCTGCAAAGGATATGGCTGATGATGCCTGCACGACAGCCTCAAATTCCTGCAGTGAGAAGGTACAACGAGGCTCACGCCATAACTCAGGCATTGGTGGACCACACCATAGAAATCCTGAAAGTGCGATCCCAATGCCTGGACAGATCTGGCGGATCTGGGTACACTCCCCAGAGGATCTCATGCATCATTGTGGCTTGCTGCATGCTGCACAACCTGGCACTGCAAAGGGGGAAGGACTTGGCAGATGACGAGATGGAGGAGCTGCACATCTCATCCGCTGGGCAGGACTTCAAAGGGGATGTTGGTAATGAGGTGTTGGAAGCCAGAGATGCTGGCAAAGAGGCCACTGCATGGGCCAGAAAAGGTAGGCATGCTCGTAAGGCCCTCATTGCCAGTAGATTCCAGGAGGAGGATGACTAAATACACTGCAGGTCCTCCAGGACAACTCTCCTCCAGCATGGGACAGCATGATCACCAGCATTGCTACTCCTCTAATTTCACCCATAAAATTCCAGGTGACAGTGCATCATCGCACTGCACACTCACATTGCCCTGATGCTGTGAAAGATGAGCAAGCCTCGAGGGCATGTGTCCATGTTTAGATGAGTGCTACCTGAAGGAGGACGTCCTGGCATCAGACATCAGAAAGTGCTG
This sequence comes from Carcharodon carcharias, assembly GCF_017639515.1. Taxonomy (NCBI): domain Eukaryota; kingdom Metazoa; phylum Chordata; class Chondrichthyes; order Lamniformes; family Lamnidae; genus Carcharodon; species Carcharodon carcharias. Next base: position 158,588,767 of record NC_054467.1, on the reverse strand, counting down.
CCTCTTCACACATCCATCCAGCATCCCAGTTGCAACAGAACCCAATAAGACGCAGGGGCACTTGCACAATCCCCAGTGGCCGAGTGGCTGTGTGTCTTCAATCTGGCAAGGCTTATCATGGAGATCCATCAGAACCAACACAACCACGCACGATGTGTTACATCGATGATGAAACAGAAACCTAACACTTGGGTCAAGGCAGCTGATGAAATACCGCAGCTGTGACTGCATGTAGAGATGGCTCAGCCGGCTGTGGTACAATCCTTGAAATGACACTGACATTCATAGGGACTCTGAGCTGAATTTCTCCTAACCCTGATGTGAAAGTGGAGCTTTCTGAGCATGACGAGGTCAGACACTTGGCTGCCTGCTCTTGGGATGCCTCCTCCTACATGCAGTCAGTGTGCCCTCATGGCTAACCCTGGCCCTTGTGAAGCCCTAGATGATCAGACAACATGAAGCACTCAAGGGCACATGCCATTGCTAATGAGGAGCACTGTTCTGCTTCATTTCACACTTGCGCCTGTCCCATTGCTCCCCTCCAGATTGCCTGAAGCAATGATATGCAATTACAGAGCATGCTTAACAGCTGTCTTGGCCTCCTGAAATCACTATTTGGAAGTAGCATCAGTGACTTCTTGGAGTGTCAAGGTGATGGGTCGCAAATCGCTGTCCACCAATTTTGTGACAAGACCCTTCTCCCCTCAATAGTCACAACTACAGAGTGAGAGACACTTAAAGTTGGATGTCTCAGCACCTGCACACAATATGCCATTGCTTTTTCACCTTGAGGTGGCAAGGCGCTCCCAATTTTTGCTAAGCTTAGCAGATTGACACTGGGAATGTCAGAAACCTGTTTGGCTGAGGGCAGCGCTCATAAGCTCATATTATCAAAGCCCTGTCGAGAGACAGCGGGCTAATGGAGTTGGATAGTACACGAGCCTTCTCCACACGTGGGCACATCTTTCCTTACATACCACACCTTCACCTTTCAAGAATACAAATGAGATAGGGGTACACCTTTGTCTCAACTGATTGTACAAAGCCAAGAATGCACATGATTGGATCCTATGAGGCATGCGAACGAGATTAGTTCCACAAGCACGCTTAATGTGAAGATACAGGCTTTACTGATATGGAGAATTATGTTGAAATGGGACAGTCACTGTGGTGAGAAGGCAGCACACTGCACAGAAGAGAGGCCCAGGATAAAGACAATTGCCATAAGTGGGTGCAGGAACCAAGGCATCCATGTGATTGACAGTAATACAGCTCATCATAAGGACGTATAGACAAGAGGAGATATGAAATGATTACAAGTCTATTTAAACTTGGGAACATTATATACATGTCGTTAACACTGTGCCAATGTTGTGCAAATACGTCATCTTCACTTTCCTAACCCTGCCACTACGTCTTGGTACTCCCCGGACATCCAGAGCAGAGGTGGAGGCTACTGACTGCGACGCCCTGCCTGTGATGACTTTGTTGGGCGTCCTCTGAGGGCTGAGACCTGGGGTGACCCAGCTTGCTTTGGGTGTCCTGCATTGGGCCAGGTGTACCCTCCTTGCCCCTGTGGAGCTGGAGCTGCTGGGGCCACAGGAAGAGGGGATTTGGATCGGCCAGACATTCCTGGATTCACTGGGTGGATGGCCCGGGGTGTCAAGCTGCTGATCCTCCTCCCTATGGGTGCCTGAGAGCCCCGGCTGACTCCTTGAGGAGAAGGGGCAGCTGGAGTGAGATCGAGGTGCCCCACAGCCCTCTCGCATTGGCACTGATGGATGACACCAATGGCTAAAATGATGGAGTGCAGTTCCTGCAGCAGTGCAGGACCAAGGTCTCCATGGTGGCCGCCATCCTACTAGTGTGGTCCTTGGTGCGTTGGCATGCCAGTGCTATCACTTCAGACTGGAGGCGGACAGACTCTTCCATTGTGTGTTGCAACCTGAGGAGTGCAGCTGACATCTCTTCCTGATGTTCCAAATCTTGCCTTTGCAGCTCCAGCAACTGATTTAGGACCAAGTTTGGAGGCTCGTCGTCAGACTCGGACTCAGCAGAATCCTGGCTTCCAGCAGTTCTCCAAGTGCTGGCAATCTTGGATATCTCTGCCTCCACCTGCTGTGGAGCCAATTATGCACTGTGCTCACTAGATTGTGACCCAAGGTAAATCTAGAATGAGGTGCCACTGAGGTGTGTGTCTCTGCGCTGGTGGAGGGTCTGAGTGAGCGCTGTGATGGGTCTTCAATTAGGGTGAAATCAGATTCCTCTTCTGTGGTGTCTTTGGGGCTTGATTTGAGGGCTTGGCTCATGGATGCCTTCAGATGCTTCCCAGATGTGCCTGCGAAAGAGAAAAGAGATCATTAGTGCATAGGAGGGACATCACTGACATATGGTTGTCTGATGGATGTTGCAGTGCAGGATCCTCACTTCGGTGTGCGCAGCCACCCTCACCCTCAGCACAGGCATGGTCTACATCCTCTCCGGCTAGCTCTATGGCTCTGTTCATGAAGTTTGTGAGAACCTTAATCTGGGGAACTCCACCCTGGGCCTGGGATCTCTCCTTATTATGAGGCAGCTTGTCATGCATGAAGAAAAATTGAGAGAGTTTTAGCAAGGCGTATGCGAGGTCAGATGATAAGGATACCTGGCATGTATAGGTGGCGAATGGAGCCCTGGACAGGATTGAGATGCAAACTTGAGAGATGAGGCCAGATGAAGATGTCTGGGGGTGTGGGTGTGAGTGATGTCCCTTGAGGTGGCAGCAAGTAAGATCCCTGTGAACATATGATGGGCTTGTGAGTGTGGGAGTTGAGTGATGAGAAGCTTGACTTACCCTGATGGAATGGAGGAGATTGTTCATTCTCCACTGGGTGACTGACCTCTTCTGCAGGGTGTTTGCACTGACCACTTTTGTGACTGCCCCCTTGGTGGAAGTCCTGCGGCTAAAGTGGGGGTAGAGAATATTGCGGTGAGCCCCGACTGTGCCCAACAGGCATACCAGTGAGGCGTCACTGAATTTGGATGCAGCATGCTTTTTGTCTTTGGAAGCCATGTCTTCACTGGAGGTGTCCTAGGCTGCAAAGAGTGTGAATGCTGTGCAGGGCTGCCGTTTAAATATGGCATCTAGAGTTAGGGAGCACGGAGGTCACTGTGGGGTAGGCGAATCAGACGCCGTCCACCAGCGAAATGGCATGTTCCCCATGGATGAATAATTAATGCAGTCTGAAGCACATGATAAGGTGCGCAAACCTGCCATTGATGCCAGTGGGTGGAACACCATTTTTTATGCCCATGAACATTTTTAGTGTGTTTCATGGAAAATCCCAGACCTGGAGTGGGTTATCTGTAACAGGCTTTGAAATGAATGGTATAAATGGATTCTGGAGACAATTGAGTTTGTTGCTAGAAATGGTGTTTTTTTCTTTAGGGAATTTTAGGCAGGTTTATAGGTTGAAAACAATAAAGAAAGAGGCATGAGTAGTAATTCACCTTCTGCTGTTTAATTCATCTGTTTCTTTGACTCCTCTGTATTTCCTTAAAATTATATTTATATAAACACTACCTCCTCTCTCCATCTTCACTAAGTTGAAATTAGACTAGGCTTGTCCAACCTTTTCCTGTGGGGGGGGGCCACATTTCAATTTTTAAAAATAAAGATGACCATTAGGGTGTGAAAGGGTGAGTGTGTGTGTGTCCAGCTCACTCCCAGTCTCAGGGTGCTCACTCACTGACCCTCACCCACTTTGAGAGTGCCTGTTGATGTGTCAGGGTGAGAGCGAATGAGAACCCTGAGACTGTGAATGTGCCAGACACACGCTTTCTTCTCCCTCTCACCCCACTCTCTCTGTCATACACACAGACTCACCCTTTCTCACTTTCTCACACTCACACACTAACCCTCTCTCTCTCTCACATACACACAGCCTCTCTCTCACAAAGTCACACACACAATCACCCTCTCTCACTCACAAACACCCTCTCACACAAAATCTCACCCTTTCACACAAAAAAATCACCTTCTCTGATACACACCATCTCTCTCACACACAAACACATTCACCTCTCTCTCACTCACACACACACACAAACACACACACACACAATCACCATCTCTCATACACACACACACCCACACACACACACACACACACAATCATCCTCTCTCTCATACTCACACACCCTCTCTCACATACACACTCTCACCCTCTTTCTCTCTCAGACACACGCACTTGCCCCTTACAAACATACACATGCTCACCCCTCACACTCACACCTCACATATACACACACACCCTGACACACACATACACACTTATCCCTCACACACTGACCCCTCACACACAAACTTACCCTTCACACTTACGCACACACACTTACCCCTCACATGCACACAAATACCCCTCTTTCACACACACACACTCACCCTCACATACACACTCACCCCTCACACATACTCACCTCTCTCTCTCTCTCTCACACACACACACTTACCCCTCTCTCTCACACACACCCTTCTCTCTCTCACACACACACACCCTTCTTTCTCTCACACACATTGACCCCTCTCTCTCACACACACATACAACCTTACCCTTCACAAGCACACACACACACACACTTACCCCTCTCTCTCACCCACACACACCCTTCTCTCTCTCACACACATATGCACACACACTTAAGATAAAAACAAAAAAACTGCCGATGCTGGAAATCCAAAACAAAAACAAAAACAGAATTACCTGGAAAAACTCAGCAGGTCTGGCAGCATCGGCGGAGAAGAAAAGAGTTGACGTTTCGAGTCCTCATGACCCTTTGACAGAACTTGAGTTCGAGTCCAAGAAAGAGTTGAAATATAAGCTGGTTTAAGGTGTGTGTGTGGGGGGCAGAGAGAGAGAGAGTGGGAGGTGGAGTGGGGGTGTGGTTGTAGGGACAAACAAGCAGTGATAGAAGCAGATCATCAAAAGATGTCAACAACAATAATACAAAAGAACACATAGGTGTTAAAGTTAAAGTTGGTGATATTATCTAAACGAATGTGCTAATTAAGAATGGATGGTAGGGCACTCAAGGTATAGCTCTAGTGGGGGTGGGGAGAGCATAAAAGATGTGTGAGGGTGGGTGAGTGGGTGTGAGGGTGGGTGAGAGGGTGTGAGGGTGGGTGAGAGTGAGGGTGGGTGAGAGAATGAGACTGAGGGTAGGTGAGTGAGTATGTGAAGGTGGGTGAGTGGGGGTGAGGATGGGTGAGAGTGAGGGTCACTCTCACTATTTTTACATTTTTTTTTATTATTATTTTTTTTACATCTTTTATGCTCTCCCCACCCCCACTAGAGCTATACCTTGAGTGCCCTACCATCCATTCTTAATTAGCACATTCGTTTAGATAATATCACCAACTTTAACACCTATGTGTTCTTTTGTATTATTGTTGTTGACATCTTTTGATGATCTGCTTCTATCACTGCTTGTTTGTCCCTACAACCACACCCCCACTCCACCTCCCACTCTCTCTCTCTCTCCGCCCCCCACACACACACCTTAAACCAGCTTATATTTCAACTCTTTCTTGGACTCGAACTCAAGTTCTGTCGAAGGGTCATGAGGACTTGAAACGTCAACTCTTTTCTTCTCTGCCGATGCTGCCAGACCTGCTGAGTTTTTCCAGGTAATTCTGTTTTTGTTTTTGTTTTGCACACACACTTAACCCTCACAAACACACTTTTATAAGCATAGCCAGTCCTATATTTGAATGGTAATAATAGTAAACATTATTCATATATCTGAATTGGATATTTACAGTAGAAATTATGTCAGTAATCCATATGGATGGGTGTTCAATGCTCAAGTTTAGCCAAGACAAATTGGATTGTGCTTTAACAGACTATTTTAGTTGAGAATCTAAATCATGGTTCAAGGATATCGTCTGTGTGTAAACCATCCACCCTCACTCACACCCTCTCACCCACCCTCAGTCTCACCCTCACACACAAACTCACTCTCACCCCCACTCACCCACTTTCACACACTCACTCACCTACCCTCAGTCTTACCCTTTCACCCACCCTCACTCTCACCCATCCTCACCCCCACTCACCCACCTTCACACACTCACTCACCTACCCTCAGTCTTACCCTTTCACCCACCCTCACTCTCACCCACCCTCACACCCTCTCACCCACCCTCACACCCACTCACCAACCCTCACACCCACTCACCCACCCTCACACCCACCTTCACACCCACATCCTCTCACACACCCTCTCACCTGCCCTCCCTCACTCACCCACCCACTGTATCGGCAGCGGCAGGGTTGGGGGCCTAGGTGCAATGAGAGTGGAACAGAGACCTGGAGTGAGGCCCGAGGCCCAGCAGTGCCCGAACACGGGTGCCTGCCAAGGAGAAGGCTGAGAGCCTGGCAAAAGCAGGGACATCCAGGGAGAAGAGGGGGAGAACTTGCAGGGATGTGAGGAGAATTGGGCCGACTCGGGGAGAACTGGAGGAAAGTGACCAGAGCCGGGCCAAAGCAGCAGGAGCTGGGTGAAAGTGGCCGGAGCCACATGAAAACGTGGTGAGCGGAGGCACCGCACACTCCAGTGTCTCTCTATCTCTATCTCCACATACTCGCAGTTGCTGGTGTTTGCTGCTCCTCTAATAGTGAGTCTCTTAGCAGCAAACATGGGACAGAAACAGGCTGTGATTGGAGGAATAGTCCCCTGCAGAAATTTAAACTCTCTGAGCTGCCCTACTGGCATTTTCAACGATTGCTCTGGGGCCACAGAGGGGCGGCCCATAGGCCGCAGGTTGGACAAGCCTGAATTAGGCTCAACAGACCATCATCGCAATTTCATTCTCTTCTCGGAATTTGTTACCTCCCTGTTTAATGTCCTCCCACAATCCAGTTTTTATTAAGAACAAACTTGGCATTATCTGACCACTGCTTCTGAATATCATTTTACCTGACTTTATTTCAAATGTAGTGATGCCCTCAAGGATGGCTCCTAGCTTCTCTCAATTTAAAATAAGTTATTGTTCTGGGGTTGTCCTTGGCGATGCTGGAATTCTGCAGAGTTCTCTATTTCTTATTCTCAACTTCTTGATACTGTCCCAACCATATTGCACTGGGGATGGGGTGGTGCTGCCACCATCAATTACCTCTGGTGTTAATGTGCCCACATGGAGGTAAATGTTTCTGTCCCAAATGTTCATTCGCTCTTATTCAACAAATCTTTTGAAGTACTGTAAAGCAAGCAGAAGAACTTCCTTAGTATAAAACTCCGAGACTTAATGACCTGATATAAATCATTTCTGCCAATGACAAGAGTAAAGCTCTTTCATGATTCTCCTTCATTTAACCATTTTTGCAGCTCTCACTTATATAACCTTTAGACATTACTGTGGATTAGCCCAATTTCAACTCAGGTGCTTAATTTCTATAAACATGTATTTAAGGTTGCTTTTGCAAACGTGATGCTTTATTTTTATTTGTACTATTACAGTTTGGTCCTTGCTTTGTTATTCAAAATAATCCCCCCAAGGAAATATTAAAGCTCCTTTTAGGTCATGTGTGGGAATGTGCAGATTATTTTTGTGCAACTTAATTTCATTAACAGATTTCTATAATGTGGCTGTATCTGTAATATTATGGATTTTCTTGCATCACCATTTTACCTCTTCAAGGTAACGCTGACATTTTTAATTAGTATACGCAACCAAAATAACTTATTTACTGCTTCCTTCAAAACATTTTAGTCTTTCATGGGATGTGGGCATCGCATACTAGGCCAATAATTTTTGCCCTTGAATTGCCCTTAAGAAAGTGGTGGTGAGATATCTTTTTGAACTGCTGCAGTCCATGTGGACTTATTACACCCACAAGGCTGTTAGGGAGGATGTCCCATATCATAAGATACAAGCAACACAAATTATGGATGTAAATTTGGACATTTCTTCATGTTGAACTTGTGACAAACGTATAACAGACTAAAACTAAACAAGCAAAACATATACATTAGCAAATACTTCTAGCCAGTCAGTATTCTATAGTTAAACTCACTAGTTGATGCAAAAAGTAATGCTGACAGCTAATTAGCTGTTATTTATTTTGTGTACATTATTAACTTATATTCGTAGCCTAAAAGTCCTTTCAGCCTGTTATGAACAAATATGAAATGTCCTTATATGTATCCCCAAATGCAGAAAAATTATACCGTTGAAGATATTTAACATATTTTACAGTTGTGTGAATATTTTATAGACATCGACAAGATTCACTTTAGAAGAGGAAACAAATGAGAAGATATATGGGGCTTCTTTCATACCAATCATTTATGGCTCAGCTGCTGGCGAAAACCATAAGGGAAGAAGACCGTGCAACTGTCCAAACTAATTATTTGGAAAGACAAATTGTTACAGTTTTACTGTAGGACAATTTATATTCATATAAATGGGTGCTATGCTCAGCTTGTACTGGCTCCTACACCTGTGGGATTGAGTGTGCAGAAACTATCTTGAAACTAAATGTGACAGCAGCCTTTCTCCAACTGAATCAAATTATGTAGATAAATGTATCACCTGAAATACAATGTAAATATCATCCTGACTTTAGAAATCAACTTGAAGCATCTTGCTGTTCCTATAAAAATTCCTATTTACTTAAATATTTTATTTACATTTAAATTATCTGCTTGAACAAGAATTGCTGGCATCATAGTAATCATTTTGCCTCTGAAGGTTCTGTCCCAACCAACAAGTTTGCATCTGTATAAATCACCTAAACCCAATGCTACTTAAAAACATAATTACAATTTATTCTGTTCACTTTTGTCGCCTTGTTTTAATTATTGAGAAAACTTTTATAATGTAGAGAAATCTGGTGCTGCAGTCATACATTTAGAAATTGTCATAGAACTTTTACTGAAAGTAAAACACAAAGTATGAGTTTAATTTAAATAAACAAATGAATATCTGGAATTAACAATATGTAACAAATAAGTTTGAATCTTTCTGTGATGAATAGACTCTATTTCATGGACATTATCACTGCCCGTTAAAGCACTTGATAGACATTATCGTGGCCACAAATGTGCATTTCTTCTTGTTAAGCTTCAAATTGTATTGTGCGCATTAAGTGAACACCGCTGATAATCGTTGATCATGTTCTGCTTTGTCCCTTCCATGGACGACAACGTTAGCAAGTAGGTTGGGCCCCTCAGTGTCCCCTCAATGTCTGATGAGACTGAAGAAATGAGCTTTTGGAATGCACTAGGTGCTGGACTTAGTCCATAGGGCATTCTGTGGTACAGAAACATATCTGCATGAGTAACAAAATCTGTAAGATATGGGCTTTGCTTTGGTAGTGGTATCTGGAGGTAGCTCCATCACATGTCAAGTTTTGTGAAGATTTTGAAGTCATGAAATGATGCTGATAGTTTTTAGATTGTAGAAAGTAGATACTTGTCTGGAATGATAGCTTTGTTGACTGTTGTAAGGTCACCACCTAGTCTAAATTTACCATGTTTGTGTTGTGCAATTACAAGATTTGATATCCTTGGTGATGAGTTGATTCGCTCAATGAGACCATCTGCTTTGATTCATTTCTGCTGTTATAGTTCAACACTGACTGCAAATGGCAACTGTCTCAAATTTTGCAAAATGGACAGAATTGATGTGTCGATGTGAGGGGAATGACGGTACCCTTTGATCTCCCCAAATCCGATAAATAAGGAAGGATCCTGGCGTGTATAGTCTGCATTATCGATCACGTTAATATTTGCTGTGGTAGGACCTTCAAGCTTGAATCCAAGCCTTTCGAAAAGGTTCACTCTCATAAGGCTTCTACCTTTAGCTACATACAGTACACACTTGTCTAAGGTGACATTTTTGGAGTGTACTGGAACTGTGATAGTTCCCAAAACCAGAGTAATTGAGTCATTATAAGCTTGAAGAGTATCTTTGCAAGCATGAGAGAAGTTGCGAAAAAGACAGATGGTAGAGACTGTCGATCAAAACAGATACATTAGCATCAACATCAATGAGAAGCGACACTGAGATGCCCGTGATCTTGATTGCACATTCTTTAAAATGACCCAGTACTTTACCATTCTTGATGGTATATGCTTGCTGTACCTCTCTCTCAAGAAGAGATTGGTGCATATGTAGAACTGAAGTCCTATTTTTCATCTTGCACACCTTAACGAAATAGTTACACTTTAAGAATGAGTTACATTTTTACCCTGGGACTGGACACGGTGTGGTAAATCGATGGGCACTTCTACAATTTGGGCAATGGTTTTGAAGATATCTGCCATGTTGATACAGCTGAGTTGCCTTTGTTCGTAACTCCTGCACTACAGCTGGTTGGGCAAGTTGTGTATGCAACCCTGAGCCTGATGGTGCATTTCTGTGTAACCTCTTTGAGTCTAACGTGCAAATTCGATTTGGACTGCCAAGGTCTTTGCTTTTTTCCAAGATTGAATCGTCATCTTTCATAAGATGACATTGCCTAATTCATGGAATTGAAGTCTTTTCAATTAATTAGCCGTGAATTAATTTTTCGGTTAGAGTGCCAAATTTACATGTAGGGGCGATGGTTAGATTCTCTCTTGTTGGAGATGGTCATTGCCTGACACTTGTGTGGCATGAATGTTACTTGCCATTTGTCAGCCCAAACCTGGATATTGTCCAGGTCTTGCTGCAATTGGACCTGAACTGCTTCAGTATCTGAGGAATCGCAAATGGTGCTGAACATTGTGCAGTCATCAGTGAACATCCCCACTTCTGATCTTATGATGGAAGGAAGGTCATTGATGAAACAGCTGAAGATGGGTGGGCCGAGGACACTAACCTGAGGAACCCCTGCAGTGATGTCCTGGAGCTGAGATGACTGACCTCCAACAACCACAACCATCTTCCTTTGTGCTAGGTATGAATCCAAACAACGGAGAGTTTTCCCCCTGATTCCGAATGACTCTAGTTTTGCTAGGCTTCTTGATGCCACACTCGGTCAAATGCCATCTTGATGTCAAGGGCAGTCACTCTCACCTCACCTCTGGAGTTCTTTTGGCCTTGTTTGAACCAAGGCTGAAATGAGATCAGAAGCTGAGTGAAACTGATGATACCCGAACTGTGTGCCATTGAGCAGCTTATGGCTTACCAAGTGCTGCTTGATAGCACTGTTGATGACCCCTTCCATCACTTTACTGATCAAGAGTAGACTGATGGGGTAGTACTTGGCCAGGTTGGATTTATTCTGCTTTTTGTGCACAGGGCATACCTGGGCAATTTTCCACATAACTGGACAGATGCCAGTGTTGTAGCTGTACAAGAACAGCTTGGCTAGAGGTGCAGGAAGTTCTGGAGCACAAGTCTTTAGTACTATTGCCAGAATATTGTCAGGCTCCATAGCCTTTGCAGTATCCAGTGCCTTCAGCCTCTTCTTGATATCATGTAGAGTGAATCAAATTTGCTGAAGACTGGCATCTGTGATGCCCGGGACCTCCGGAGGAGGCCAATGTGGATCATCCAATTGGCACTTCTGGCTGAAGATTGTTGCAAATGCTTCAGCCTTATCTTTTGCTCTGTTGTGCAGGGCTCCTCCATCATTGAGGATGGGGATATTTGTAGAGCTTCCTCCGCTAGTGAGCTGTTTAATTGTCCACCATCATTCACGACTGGATGTGGCAGTACTGCAGAGCTTAGATCTGATCTGTTGGTTGTGGAACCATTTAGCTCTGTCTATACTTGTTGCTCATGCTGTTTGGCACGCAAGTAGTCCTGTGTTGTAACTTCACCAGGTCCAAAGCTCATTTTTAGGTATGCCTGGCACTGCTCCTGGCATGCCCTCCTGCACTCTTCATTGAACCAGGCTTGATCCCCTGACTTGATGGTAATGGTAGAGTGGGGGATATGCTGAGCCAGGAGACCACAGAATGTGATTGAGTGCAATTCTGCTGCTGCTGATGCCCCGAAACACCTCATGGATGCCCAGCCTTGAGTCACTAGATCTGTTTGAAATCCACCCCATTTAACATGCCACACAACACGATGGAGGGTATGCTCAATGTGTAGATGGGAGTTTGTCGCCACAATGACTGTGTGGTGGTCAGTCCTACCAATACTGTCATGGAGAGGTGCATCAGCGGCAGGCAGATTGGTGAGGATGAGGTCAAATATGTTTTTCCTTCTTGTTGGTTCCCTCACCACCTGCCACAGACCCTGTCTAGCAGCTATGTCATTTAGGACTCAGCCAGCTCAATCTGTAGTGGTGCTACCGAGCCACTCTTGGTGATAGACATTGCAGTGCCCCACCCAGAGTACATTCTGCACCCTTTCCACCCTCAGAGGAAGCACAAAGTGGTATTCAATATGGAGGAGTACTGATTCATCAGCTGCGGGGCTGGAAGGTGGTAATCAGCAGGAGGTTTCCTTGCCCATGTTTGACTTGATGTCACGAGACTTCCTGGGGGCCAGAGTTGATGTTGAGGACTCCCAGGGCAACTCCCTCCCAACTGTATACCACTGTGCTGCCACCTCTGCAGGGCCTGTCTTGCCAGTGGGACAGGATATATCCAGGGATGGTGACGGTTGTATCTGGGACATAATCTTTAAGGTATAATTCTGTGAGTATGACTGTGTCAGGCTGTTGCTTGACTAGTCTGTAGGACAGCTCTCCCAATTTTGGCTCAAGCCCCCAGATGTTAGCACGGAGAACTTTTCAGCATCCATAGGGCTGGGATTGCCCTTATTGTTTTTGGTGCCTAGGTCAATGCCGGGTGGTCCGTCCGGTTTCATTCCTTTTTATTGACTTTTTAGTGGTTTGATACAACTTGGCTTGCTAGGCCATTTCAGAAGGCATTTAAGAGTCAACCACATTACTGCATATCTGGAGTCACATATAGGCCAGACCAGGTGAGGACGACAGATTTCCTTTCCTAAAGTGAACTAGATGGGTTTTTATGACAATGATGACAGTAATGATGAATCCATTGACCAGAAACTGAATTACCAGTCAAACAAACACAATTGGTTCAAGAGCAGATTCCTGGGATAGCAGGATTGTTGAATAAGGAGAAATTGGGTCAACTCAGCCTGTATTCACTGGAGTTAAAAGAATGAGAGGGGATCTTATTGAAACATATAAAATTTTGAGAAGGCTGGACAGACTGGATGTAGGCATGATGTTTCCTCTGGCTGGGGTGGGTCCAGAATAAGGGGTCACAGTCTCAGGATACAGGTAGGTCATTTAGTACTGAGTTGAGGAGAAATTTCTTCACTCAGAGGGTGGTGAACCTGTGGAATTCCCTACTACAGAAGGCTGGGGAGGCCAAGTCACTGTATATATTTAAGAAGGAAACTGATAGATTTCTAGGGTCAAAGTATCAAGGGGTATGAGGAAAGCGCAGTTGTATGGCACTGAGATAAAGGATCAGCCATGATCAAATTGAATGGTGGAGCAGGCTCGAGGGGCTAAATGGCTTACTCTTCTTATTCTATATGTTTCCATGTTTACTTATCCACAAATATTCACGACTGACCAGAAGCATACTTATGTAATGAAGGAATGCACCTTTTTATAATGGGAGATGAATAAATCTGAAAGAGTACCAATATGTCAACTCTATGGTTTAATAAAACTATGTGGATTTTTTCTTTGAAAAAGAAATTAAGATGGCATTTTTGACAAGGCATGTGTCAGGAGTATGATAAAATGCCCCCCACCTGCCAAGTTGAATGTAGCTTCAACAATACTCAAGAAGCTCAATACTATTCAGGACAAAGCCCAATTGATGGACACCTCATCCATCACGTTAAACATTCACTTCCTCCACCACCAACACACCATGGCAGCAGTGTACCATCTATAAGATGCATGGCAGCAACTCACCAAGGCTCCTTTGACAGCACCTTTGAAACTTGGGATGTCTACCACCTAGAAGAATGAGGGCAGCAGAAGCATGGGAACACCATCGCCTCTGCAAGTTCCGTTCCAAGGTCACACACCCCTGACTTGGAAATGTATTGCTGTTCCTTTACTGTTGTTGGATCAAATTCTTGGAAATCCCTTCTTAACAGCATACTTCGAGTGCCCAAAGTCCAGAATATCTTCAAAAGATTCTCAAAAACATTGAAAAAGTATTTTGCAATTAAACATCAAGGGCAAGGGGAATATATTTTTAAAAATTAATGTATGATCAAAACAACATGGCCCATGCAAAGCAGAAGCTCTCCAGAACTGATCAGAGAAGTTTTCCATTTAAATAATTTATGAGGAGAGTCAGCTAGGGTTAACTTCAGCAGAGTGAGTAGCGCTGGTTCATCTAACTGTTAGAAACTAGAGATAGTTTAAGTAAATTATATTTGTATTTGTAGTTGTTAGGAATAACTTTAGCTTTAAGTTTAAGTTTAATTTGTGTTTCTGTATTTGTGTGTTAAGGAAGAAGGGAACCTGAGTTTTAGTTTCATTTTAAACATTGCCTGCAAGTCTGAAGGCTTTGTTTTTAATGAGGTTTTATGACTCTTCAACTAGAAAAACTGGGCTGTTGCCTAACAACAGACAGGAGGCCCACAGACACAGAGAAACAGAACAGCAGTGTTTTTAGTTCAGTTGATGTTTATGCTCTAAGGTGAAGGAAGCAGTTTATTAGCAGATTGCTGAGAACAATAAGTCTAAGAATCTTAGGTGAGTTGCTGTAAAAGTTAAAGTAACAGTGAATGTTGAGTAGTTCTGGATCTCAAGCAGTCTACCGGGAGTGGGAACTGCAGGAAGCAGGCCCTAAACGAAAAAGAGAAAGGTCCCAAGAAGTCTTTTAAATTAAATCAAAAGACAAGGACAGGAATCTGCAACAAGATCCTATTCAGTGGAAGTGAAAGCAAGGAGCAGAGAGGAAGGCTCCAAGTTTAGGGAGAGAAAGCTACAGGAAACAGAAGGCAAAGTGGACTTTCAGGAAGCCAGAAAATCTGAGCAGGCAGCCAAAGTGACTCCTTACAATGAGCATGTGAAGCAATGGTGTTCTGTTGGCACGGCTGAGTATCTGAGAGAGACTATATGGAAGGATGCTTGAATGCACGTGGTGATCCAGGAGAGAGGAACATCGGAAGGAGATTTTGAAACCCTGGAGGTGGACACTTGTGGAAGGCATCTGAGAGAAAGCATCATTTGGGAGAAGGTTCCAAAGCGGGTTCTTCGAGAGTGGAGATTGGAAACCCTTGTGTGAAAGATGGAGTTCAGTGAGACCGGTTCTCACCAGTGCGACAAGTGTCGGGGGGAATTGATGAGGGATCCATAGAATCTGTTCGGGGTGGCATCTGTCACTTGGTTTCAGAGTGTGGTGTGCCTGACCACAGGTCACCTATTTGTTTACATGGACTATGTACTTACGGTGAACATGAGAGTTTAAAATGGCTTTTGTAACTTGTGTTATTGTTATGAATCTGTATATATATATGTAAAGTTATAGTTATGGATGAAGGAGTATTGCAATATAGTTCATCTTTTCTTGTTTAATAAATGTTTTATTATTTTGCTAAAAGTTTATCATAATAAAAGTTTATCATCATAAATAGGGGAGGCAGTGGTGTAGTGGTATTGTTACTGGACTGGTAATCCAGAGACCCAGGTTAATGCTCTGGGGACCTGAGTTCAAATCCTACCACAACAGATGATGGGATTTGAAATAAATAAAAAATCTGGAATTAAAAGCCTAATGATGTCCATGAAACCATTGCCAATTGTCATAAAAACCCATCTGGTTTCCATTCCTAATGGGAAGGATATCTGCCATTCTTAGCTCGTCTGACCTACATGTGACTCCAGACCCACAGCAATGTGGTTGACTCTTAAAAGCTCCCTAAACAAGGGCAGTTAGGGGTGGGGAATAAATGCCAGCAATGCCCATGTGCCAAGAATGAAGAAATAAAAAGCTGACTGCAGTGCCTCTGTTCAGTAGCCATTCTCCACGTTTCTCTAAACAAAAAATAAAAAGTTAGGATCTATCAAGCTGGGTTCCACCCTGGAACCTGGCTTGCAAGTAACAACATCAGTTGGAATCATAACATATGAATACGGTCTCCATTTTGCTATCATTGAAAGCACTCTGACTAAACCACAGTACTACCATTCTGAAAAAAAGCTCCTTGGCGTGAAGCGTTAGTTCTGTTTCTCTGTCTATACTTGCTGCCAGACCTGAGTATTTCCAGCATTTTCTGTTTTTATTTATTATTGAATGGCAGGGCAATTTTAAGAGGTTTCCTCCTACACCTACTATCCTGTTAGGTGAAACCTAGTGGGTTTTGTGCAGTGTCACCAGGCTGTAGCATATAAAAAATTTTTTGAGCTGCAGGCACTCGGATCAGTGGCATTTGTGTGTTTGGAGTTGAAGAGAGTTTTCGTTTTGGAAATTGCTTCTTTGTAAATGTGTCAGTTTGCCTCAATAAGCATTGAAACCTTATGGGTGTTGCTGGAAGAGCCGGAGGAAGAAAGGCATCAGTAAAAGTATCAGCACTGATTTAAACCTGCAGAAGGAACAGCAGTGGATTTCTGAGAAGAAAGTAGCTGAAAGTGTCTTGCTTGCAAAAGGCCTTATCTTATGCTTCTCGAGGCAAGTTGCCCCAAACATTTGTCACTTATTCTAGTGATTGTAAAGGTAACAACAGACTTGGGCATTTTTACCATGGGATATTCAAGATGGTAGGTCATCCTATGGACATTTTGCAATTAATGGTCCATAAATACATCGTGGAAATGACCCACGCATAGTTTGCTTGGAGGAACCAATTATATAATTTCCAATTGATGATAACAGCTAAAACAAGAGAGCCTTGGTGTTTCACAGCAATAGTTGGCTTTCTCTGAATAGTGTAGCGCTGTATCGACTACACTCATGTTAACAGGCATCCCAAAGCAGCCAGCAAGCTTCCTCATTTGTCACCAACAGAGAGGCTGAACATTTCTACATGAAAGGATTGCTGGCTGAGGTTTTGAATTCAGTTAAAGCTATATTGTTCATAATACATAAAGAGATACATATAAAAAACAGTCACCCAATCGGTCAAGCTGTCAGACTCACCATCTCCAAACCTGATTGCTCTGGCTGTCCCACTTATTTCAATAACCGCCTGCTCCAGCTGGGGGTGAGGCCTATGATCTCAACTGTTCCTTTGAATGTGTACAGAACAGCATCACCAGAATTGTACAAGGGCTTAAAGTGTTAAATTATGAAAGCTGGCATTATGTCTTCTGATTCTCAGATGTTTGAAACAATCACACAAATTTACAGAGATACAGGAGCTGACACTGACTGTACTTCTCACATCCTATTATGTGCTGTGAGTGCTGCAAATTGTTGGTTCGATACACAGACAGTCGTGCAGTAATGAATGCTGCGGCATCCTGGAAACGTATGTAGAACAATATAGTTCCTAACTCTTCCAAAGTCTTAAAAACATAACGAGGTTACTTGACCTTAATTTCAAGCCACTTGAGATTAGAAGTTTAAGAGGTGATCAGTGAGCTAACGAGTGAGCTATTTCATTGGGATGGGCTCCACTTGAATCGCACTGGGACCAGAGTCCTGGCCAATCCTATAAGTAGGGCTGTGAACAGGGCTTTAAACCAACTGGTGTAGGGGGGAGGGTTCAGGTGAAGGGAGACTTGGAAATCCAAAGAGAAAGGTGGAGGTATCAGAACAGTATATCGATCAGGGTAAAAACAAGCAGAGTGGGACAGGAAGGGACAGAGAGTTTAACAAAAAATGTACATCAGCGAATAAGGTCATTGCAGGGAGTAGAAGTAAAAGAATGAAATTAAGTGTTCTTTATCTGAATGCACAAAGCAGCTGCAAAAGATAGATGAATTAATGGCATAAATAGAGGTAAATGATTTAGATCTAATCGGCATTTCATGGTTACAAGATTTCAGGGTACACAATATTTTGGAAAGACAGGCAGAATAGCAAAGAAGGTGGGTAGCCCTGATAGTAAAGAGTGACATAAGGACATCAGCGAGAAAGGCTCTGGTCTCTGGAGATCATGAAATAGAATCAGTTTGGGTGGAAATTAGGAAATTCCATTGAAGAACAAAACTCGGCAAGAAGGACCTAGCCATGGCTCTCTCAGGAAGTTAAGGATAATATTAGATTAAGAGGCTTACAATGTTGCAAAATATAACAGCAAGTCTGAGGATTAGGAGTGAGTGTTTTAGAAACTAGCAAAGGGCCATCAAAAAGTTGATAAAAATATAATGAGAAACTAGCCAGAAAACAGATTGTAAGAGCTTTTGTAAGTGTATGAGAAAGAAGAGAGTAGCTAAAGTAAATATTGGTCCCTTAGAAGCAGAGACAGGAGAAATTAATCATTGGGAATGGGGAAATGACAGACGCTGAACAAGTATTTTTGTCTGTCTTCACAGTAGAAGAGGCAAGTTTCAGACTAGAAATAGGCGATGACCTAGGGGCAACAAAGAGTGATGAAATTAGGGAAATTATTATCCGCAGAGACAAAGTATTGGAGAAACTTAAGGGACTATATTCGGACAAATCCCTGGAACCTGGCCTAAAACCTAGCATTCTAAAAGAGATAGCTGCAGAGCTAATGGATGTGTTGGCTATGATTTTCCAAAATTCTTTAGATTCAGGAATGGTCCCACGAGATTGGAATTTGGCAAATGTTACACCACTTTTCAAGAAAGGAGGGAGAAAGAAAACAGTGAACTGCAGACAGTTAGCCTAAAATCAATTGTTGGAAAAATGCTGCAATTTATTATTAAAGAAATGTTAACAATACATTTGGAAAAGAATGGTAAGATTTGACCAAGCCAACATGGTTTTACTAAAGGCAAAATCCTGTTTGGAAAACTTATTAGAATTAGAATCAAAGAACCATAGAAAAGCCATGGCACAGAAAGAGGCCATTCAGCCCATCATGTCTGTGCCAAGCCCATTGTGTCTGAGATCATGTTGTTTGAGGATGTAACTAGTAGGACAGATGAAGGGGAACCAGTAGATGTAGTATACTTGGATTTCCAAAAGGCATTCAATAAAATGCCACACAAAAGGTTAATAGGCAAAATAAGGGCTCATGGGGTTGGGGATAATATATTAGCAATGGATAGAAAACAGACCCTGGGCATAAATGGAGCTTTTTCAAGTTTGCAGGCAGTGAATAGTGGAGTGCTGCAAGGATCAGTGCTGGGGTCTCAGCTATTTACAATCTACTTTAATTACTTAGATGAAGAGATAGAGTGATGTGTCTAAGTTTGCTGATGATACCAGGCTAGGTGGAAAGGTAAGCTGTGGGGAGGACACAGGCTGCAAAGAGATGTAGACAGGTTAGGTGAGTGGGCACAAGATGGCAGATGGAGTATAATGGGAAGTGTGAAGTTATTCACTTTGGTCATAAGAATAAAAAAGCAGAGTATTTTTTTAAAACATGAAAAACTTGAAAGTGTTGATAAGAGACTTGTGTGCGCTTGTACAAGGAATGCAGAAAGTTAGCATGCAGGTGCAGCCAGCAATTAGAAATGCAAAAGGCATGTTGGCCTTTATTACAAGGAGATTGGAGCACAAGAATAAAGATGTCTTACTACAGTTGTACAGGGTTTTGGTGAGACCACTTCTGGAATACTGTGTGCAGTTTTCGTCTCCACATTTAAGAAAGGATAAACTTGCATTGGAAGCTGTACCACAAAGGTTCACTAAATTGGTTCCTGGGATGAGGGGGTTGCCCTATGATGGGAGGTTGAGTAAATTGGGCTTATATTCTCTGGAGTTTAGAAGAATGAGAAGTGATCTCATTGAAACCCACAAAATCCTGAAGGAGCTTGAAAGGGTGGCCATTGAGAGATTGTTTCCATTGGTCGTGAAATCTAAAACACGGGGTGGGGGGTGGTTGTGCATAGTCTCAGGATAAGGATGATAAATGATCACATTTCAGCCTGCAATGAGGAGAAATTACTTCATGCAGACTTGTGAATCTTTGGAATTCTCTACCCCAGAGGGCTGTGGATACTCCATCATTGAATGCATTTAAGGCTGGGATTGACAGATTTTTGGTGTCTCAGGGAACTAAGGGATATAGGAAGTGGGTGGGAAAATGGAGTTGAAGCCCAAGATCAGCCATGATTGTATTGAATGTTGGAGTAGGCTCAATGGGCCATATGGTCTACTCTTGCTATTTCTTATGTTCTTATCAAATTGAGGTGTTTAAAATGAGAAGAGGATCTCTTGGGTAGATGCAGAGAAACTATTTTCTTTGGTTGGAACAAAAAGACATGAGCTTAAAATAAAAGCCAAGCAATTCAGGGGTAAATCAAGAAGTACTTTTTCATGCAAATACTGATGAAAATCTAGAACTCTTTTGCAAAACACTGTGTATGCTGGGTTAGTTGAGATTTTCAAGGCTGAGATAGATTTTTTGTTGGCTAAGGGTATTGATGACATAAAACAAAGATATGTATATGAGGATAAAGTACAGATCAATCATGATCTAAAAGAATGGCAGAAGAGGATCAAGGGACTGAATGACCTACTTCTGTTCCTATAATCCTATATCCCTCTATTGGTCTTATTTCTTTCCTTTATGTTGTTCCTTATCTTCTCCCGCAAAAGGGTAAGGAGAGAGTTAGATGTTACTGCTGAATGGCAAGTTGAGAAGTCAGGCTTCTACATGCGTTGCAAAAGCTGAGAGCGGAAGGAAGCAAGATTTTAGGAGAATGGGGATATTTTGATTGGAAAATAGGTGGTATGAATGTGAACTAAAAAATAAGTCATTAGAGGAGGTATAAGTTTAGCAATTGAGATGAGAAGAGCATATGCCATAAATTAAAGCAGTAGGCAGGAAGTAAGTTTGTGTGTGTTAGGAATAATCATTAAAGGTGTGGCCTCGTGATTGGTGGTGAGTATTGTGGTGCGGTGGGGGGTGGGGGGTCATTGATCTGAGGACTGAAGGGACCAGATGTGACTAGA
This sequence comes from Carcharodon carcharias, assembly GCF_017639515.1. Taxonomy (NCBI): domain Eukaryota; kingdom Metazoa; phylum Chordata; class Chondrichthyes; order Lamniformes; family Lamnidae; genus Carcharodon; species Carcharodon carcharias. The sequence goes on along the minus strand of NC_054467.1, from coordinate 158,567,809 downwards.
TGCAATGCAAGGCATGGAGAAAAGAAGAGGGTACCACCTTTGCTGGTCAGTGAGCTCATTGAATCTTAACCTGTAATGGATCTAGTTCTGTGGGGGCGGGGGGGGGGGTGTATTTGCTGCTGACTTCTCCTGCCACTTCTAACAAGGCTTTCTTTGAGAAGCTGGTGGGCATCTTCTTTCCACTTTGTGTAAAAATAATTTCTCTCCCTGCCCTGAATGCTGCCAGCAGCACTTTAGCTTCCAATGCAAACAGCCTATCCGCAGATCATATTTTAATGATTATTTTGAATAAATGGCTGGGCCTCATTCTCATTTTATTTTTCCGTTGTGCTTCCCCACAAACGAATCCCAGTCCAGGTTAAAATCATTCCATACACACTTTTTTTCAAATAGAATGGCTCAGCCAAGAAAAAATTCCCTGAAGGATAAATATAAATGAATGGACAGCATGCCTACAAATTACAGATAAATGCTCCCAAAGGACAAGGATATCTCCTGAAGTGCAAAATCGGAACATTATCCCTCCAGTTTGCGAAACGTTAATGCAATACTTTTTGAAAAAAATCCAGTGCAAAAATGCTATTACATGACTTATGTCCAATATAGCTTTCAATTAAATGCAAGTATATTCCTTATCCATTAAATGTGTTTTTGGTTGGCATTTAAGGGGATGATTATAGAATGGGATACAGTAGTATGTAACTAATTTTTCTTAGATATTCATTCATCCAGGCAGTACTTATTAAAGTAACAGATGACAGTTGAACATTTAGCATCCCATCCCAGCATCAAGTGCCCTAGGTCACTTTAGGGTAAAGCTTCTGCAGTGTTCAAATAACGTTCTTTATCTCTATCCACCTACTGCACTGCAATAATGTTTCCATTTCCCACACTAGCCATGATCTATGATTGGAATTGTCAGTTTTGGGCAGTTTAGTGCTTTAAATCCATATCCACTAAGTGGTTCAAGATTGACGATGCATTTCATTCACAATACTTATAGCAGTCAGAGGAAAATGGATTTTAGTCAAGGAACCCAAAAATGGAATAACAGCATTGTAATGTCACTGTTACAAAATTTGCTAGTCTTGCGCAACATAATTTCTTAATGTCATTGGTCAGTACTGTAACCAGACCTCATGTCCCCCAAGATCCGTAAAGCACCTTTATTGTCAGTGCCTAATTAGATAATAGGGTCACCCAGGTGTGGCGTAGAAACAGAGAACTCTTGTGTGTACTAGCTATTGCAATCTATTACACACCATGACTCTGCCTTTATGGAAATTGGACTAAAAACAGTTGAGATACAAGGGATGGGTGTGCACTAGCAAATGGGTTTATTTTGTATAATGCACAAATAAGCAATCTCCAGTTTCCACAGTGGGATTTATCATTTTCAAGAGCTACAATTTGGATTTATACAGCATCTTTAGGAGAATGACTCAAGGCATTTTGTAGAGGTCTAAGGAAGAATGGATGTTGAGCTACAGTGGGAAATATTACGAACGGTGATCAAAGCTTCATCAAAGAAATGGGCTTTAAGAAGGATCCTGAGAGTGGGGGCAGGAGGTGGAGAGGTGCTCTTTATGTAGGTAGGGCCTAGAAACCTGAAGACACGGGCCCAAATCTTCTGGTCTCTGGATGGTCGGAGACCAGATGTCCCAGGAAGTTTGAACTTCTAATGGACAATTCCCCTGCTCCCCGGGATGCTCTGCAAAAGTCTCTGACTCTGAGTTGCAGTTGAAGACTTCAGACAGCTCCAATGTGCTGTCCTGAATAGTTACCCAGGAAATGTTAGACAGAAAAAACCTTAGTCTAATTTCTGAGAAACTCCAAGAATGAGCCCCCAATCATCCACACTGACCCCCTGAATATCCCCTTGATCCATCTTACTACCTCCCCAGACCTGTCTAAAATCCTAACCACCTGCCACTTCACCCATCCACCACCTCACCCACTGGCCACCCCACCCACCTACCGCCCATCCACTTGCCCAACCCATCAAGCACCTACCCATCTGTCACCTCATCTACCTGCCATCTCACCCACCCTATCCACCTACCTCACCCACCTACTCAGCCTACCCATTCACTAACGTTCATCCATCACCCATTCACATTGGACCTTTAAACTTACCATACGGCAGCTTGTGCTGTTAAAAAAGGGGGGAATGTCTTATCTCCTCCCCAACTCTTGTGTGCTTTGTTTGAGTTCCCCAATGGATGATATGCTCCACAGTTCTGGTAAAACTGAGCTTAGAAGACCTGGCAAGAAATGTTGAGCAGCATTGAGTCAGGGAAATGTTCAGCAGAGCAGCAATCCAATGATGATTGCCGCTCCTTGGACGATCCGGACCACAGCTGTTTATGATAGGATGAAAGAAGTGTGCAATGCACATGTTAGAGGAGGGTGCAGAGATAGAGAAGGGGCAGGCATGGAGGAAATTAAATACGAGTGTGAGATTTCTAAATTTGAGGCAGTGGAGAGACCAAGAACCAAAGTAGTTCAGGGAATAGGGTGATGGGTGAACGGGACTTTGCATGGGATTGGCTACAAGCCACAGAGTTAAAGATTATGATGGGTGGAGTGTGGATGGTGAGCCAGGAGAGCATTGGAGTAATTGAGTCTGGAAATGAAGATGGTGTGAATAAGAATTTCACCTAACCTTATGCCTGCAGATGATGTCGCAGATGATATGAGGAAGATGCAAAAGTCCAGAGGAACTCCTGAAATAATGGTGCAGGCATGAAAGAAAAGATATTGCTAAAAATGCTCCAGCTAGGAAAGGAAAGAATTAGGAAAGGTTTTTGTTACTCCTTGGATCATGACTACAATAGAAATACAATTCTACTACTGATCTTGATGGAAACTTGTTTTTGTGATACTTGGAACTGCTTCCCATGAGAGTGGGTCAAATGGAGATGATCAGTGATCTCAAAAGGACATTGCTGGGCACTGGAAGGAAATAAATTTACATGGCTATGATGATAGAATGGGAATGGGACTGACCGATTTGCTGTACAGAGAGCCAGCACGGACTCAATGGATTGAATGGTCTCCTACAGTGCTATAAATGACTCTATAACTCTGATCTCAATCTAACTGGTCATGTATTTCTATGTTACCTGCTATCTGCATTTGTACCACCATCTGGAGTGTGTGTGTGTCAGGAAAGAAAGAGTTCTATTATGCTATAACATTCACATTTTGATGTATTTCATATGGTGTAAACTTATAAAACTGTACCAAGATAATTTATGCAGTATATGATTACATTGCTGTAAACTCAAAAGAATATTTCTATTGTGAATTCCCTGTCTGCCATGTTAAAACAAACCCATATTTAGCTGCAGTACCTTTTATCTAAAATGAGCTTTGGGCTATATAAATGATCTTATGCACTGCTTGGTATGAATGAAGTTTTCCTGGTTAAACCTGGGAATTAGATTTCATACTTGCATTAGAGTAACTGGTGCTGTTAGAAAGTCATTTGAATAAAGCAGTTAATTGTACTCTAGACAATTCTTCCCAGAAACTTCAGCTATGAGCGAAAATAACCCATATTTCCTCCTAGTATAATCCCACAAACAATATTTACGCTGATAGAAAGAATGTGAAGCACCCACTGCAACCTCTGCTTGTATTTTCACTTCCCTCTAGAGCTAAGTAGTAGATTTACATTGGGATTGGAGGGCACACACACTGGTCAGAATAAACACACACCAATACTTCAAATGACCTCTTTTTGCCCCCTATTGTGTTTTTCCATCAATTTGCTTATCCTTTGTGGACGTATTGATTTCAAAAATAAACTTGTTCTGCTGTTAGAGGTATATTTTATGTAGTAATACAAGCTGCCTTCATCTTGTTGATGACCTTGATGCTCTTGGGAGGCGCAACCTGTTTAGAAATGATTTAATGGTTCCCTGTGATGACTAAGAGCATCATTTTCAGCTGTTTCTCCTTACTCCATGTTCAAGGAAAGTGCATCAGTGGCAGCAGGCAGTGCAAATTAAAGATCATAAATCTTATAAAAGTGATGAGAATATATCTCTCTTTAGAATATATTATATCTATTTAGGAAGGTTTTATGGTAATAGGAAGGAAGAACCTGCATTTATGTATCATCTTTCACAACCTCAGGAAATTTCAAAGCACTTTACAGCCAACAAAGAGCTCCTGAAGTATAAACAGAAAATGCTGGAAATACTGGGCAGATCAGGCAGCATCTGTGGAGAGGAAAACAGATTTAACATTTCAATTAATAGACTCATAGATATTTACAGCACAGGATGAGGCCATTAGGCCCATCATGTCTGTGCCAGTCAACAAAGATCTGACTACACTAATCCCATTTTCCAGTGTTTGGCCCATGGCCTGGAGGCTATGGCTATGCAAGTGAATATCTAAATACTTCATAAATGTTATGAGAGTTTCTGACTCAACCACTCTTTCAGGCAGTGAGTTCCAGACTCCCCCCACCCTCTGGGTGAAAAAATTTCTCCTCAAGTCCCCTCTTAGCCTTCTACCTTAAATCTATGCCCCCTTATTATTGACACCTCTACTAATGGAAAAAGTGCCTTCCTATCCACCCTATCTATGCCCCTCATAATCTTATATATCTCTATCAGGTCCCCTCTCAATCTTCGTTGCTCCAACGAAAACAATCCCAGTCTATCCAATCTTTCCTCTTGGCTCAGACCCTCCAGCCCAGGCAGCATCCTGGTAAATCTCCTCCGCACCCTCTCCAGTGCAATCACATCCTTCCTATAATGTGGTGACAAAAACTGTAAAATTAATGTTTCAGTCACTTTTGGTCAGAACTGGCGAAAGGCTGCCAACCTAAGATGCCAACTTTGTTTCTCTCTCAACAGATGCTGCCTGACCTGCTGGAAATTTCCAGTGTTTCCTGTTTCTTTTTCAGACTCCCAGCATCCACAGTATTTTGCCAGAATACTTTTGAAGTGCTGTCACTGTTGCAATGTTTGAAATGTGGTGGCCAGATTATACAAGGCAAGGTTTCACCAAAGCAATGAGATATTGACTGAATAAACCATTTTGAGGTGATTTTAGTTGAGGGATAAATATTGGCAAGGATGCCAGGAAGATCTTCCCTGATCTTCTTCAAAATAGCACCATAGGATCAATTACAGATAAAAAACATAAAGTGCTGGAATAATTCAGCAGTTCAGAATCTATTATGTCCATCTGAGAGGGCAGACAGGATTTCTCAGTTTAAAATCTCAAACAAAAGCAAAGACAACAGTTAGTGGAGCACTCCCTCCATACTGCACTGAAATGGGAGCATAGACTTTATGCATATGTCTCTGGAATGAGACTTCAACAAACAAACTTAGAGGTGAAAGTGCTACCACTGAATTTAAAGTTGACTTAGTGAGCTACCTGTGTTGTGGGGAGCGGTTTTGAAAGCATCTCAAGGATGTATTAAGCTTGATCTATGACAATGAAATTAACTCTAATTTAATCTTTGTTACACATAGGCATTACCTGTACTAAATCATTCATTCAACATATATTTGTTTTTTTGGCAAAAATGTATTAATATATGTAAAATAGAAAAAAATGGATCCTTTTTGTTCTTAAATTCAGCTTCCTGACACATTTCAGGGTTTGTCATTACACAAATGATCGCCTCAGTTATAACAGTACTTTATTAAAATAAAATAAATTCTAAACAAATCACAGAAATAGATGACAGTTAATTGTTTTTCATTTTTAATCATGATATTGATGCCTCACTATTATTGAACCATGATACTTCATAAAACCTAATGCTATTAAATATATCATGTGCAATTCATTGTGGAAAAATATAATAATGTCCCAATGAACATTTCCCCTCAAGTAGCATAGACACTAAATGGGCAGTAAATGCTGGATCTTGCTTCAGTCCTTTAAAATGAGATGGGGACATTTCTAGGTAGTGTACAGATTAGTGTAGAAAATCAAGTACTCCAAAACGCTGTCTACTGCATTATAGATCTGGTGTACAAACTGAATCTATGCAGTATGATTAGTTTGAATAGTGTAGAAATTAAACAAAAACAGAAAATGCAGGAAAAGCTCAGCAGGTCTAACAGCATCTGTGGAGTGAAAGACAGAGTTAACATTTCAAAGCCGTAAGACTCTTCTTCAGAGCTAAAGAGAAGTAAAAGTGTGATGAATATTGTATTGTTATCAGTAGTTCAGCAGCACCAAAGCACCTTATCTCAAAGCTGTCCTTGTCCTCAGTTTCATTTTATTATTTGTCTCATCCGACGCTTAACAAGAAACTTTGTCTCTTCCTTTCAGGTGCAAAGGAACACAAGATCCAACAACTTACTGACACCATCGCCCATCCAGTACCCTCCAACCCTTCCCGTCCCTCTGACCCCATTCCACCTTCTAATCCCAGCCCTTGCCATGTATTTACCATAGCCTTTGACCTTCCCCTCTCTGATGCTGAATGTTCAATACTCAGCAAAGGACTCAGTTTCATGCCCCTACCCCATCCCCCAAAAGGGCCATCTGTCACTTATTCATGCTGTTCTTTCCAGAGTGCTTACTCTTGTCCTGCTGTTACCACATACTGCTTTCTGACCTTAATGCCAGCATCGGCACCTCCTTTAGCCAGTACCACTACCATTAACACCCCCTTTGTCCTTTTGTCCATGACATCTTTGCCAATCTCTCCTTTGCCCCCACCTATCACTGACCTTCTAATCAGCTTCACCTGCTCCACCACCCTGCCCCCGCCAAACAGTATAAATTTCATCATATTTTTACTTCTCTTTAGTTCTGAAGAAGTCATACAGACTCGAAACGTTAACTCTGTCTTTCTCTCCACAGATTCTGCTAGACCAGCTGTGTTTTTCCAGCATTTTCTGTTTTTGTTTCAGATTCCCAGCATCCGCAGTATTTTGCTTTTATTTTAATGTAGAAATTAATGTTGGCCTAATTTCCTAGAGTTTTGCTTAATTATCTTTAGAAGTAAATGGATCTTTCTTGCTTTGAAAGTTTTACTTTGCTGGGCCCACAACAGCACAAACCATAGTGTCAGCTTCATTAAGAAGACATTGAACAAAAATAATGTTAAAGTCCGAGCTTTGTTCAATTGGAGCACAACGAGTCAGAAAATTGTGTGTTTAAAATCCACTCCAAAAAACGAAATTATCAAGGCTAACACTTCAGTGCAGCACTGAGGCAATGCTGCAATGTCAGCGGTGTGATGTCTATTGGAGGCGATGTTAAACCAAAGCTTTTTCTGCTTGTTCAGGTGGTTGTAACTGATAGCAGGCTCCTATACAGAGAAGAATCTCTTGTCCTGGCTGAAATCTTGTCCCTCAACACCGTCAAAGACTAAGAACAGAATTTTTACTTACTCGACAGGTTGGTCAGAAAGTCAGTGGACTTTTAATTTCATAGCATCTCCGGTGACTCAGTGAAGGCTGGAGCAGCAGGTCAGTTGGAGCCTGTGGTCGCGATCGGGAGGGAAGCTGGGGTCGGGGGACAGTGGGGGTCAATCCGGAGGGGAAGGAAGGACGGATTCATTTGGGAGGGGAGAGGAGGGGGTCGATTGATTGGGGACGAAAGTGGGAGGGGAAGAGGGTAGACGGGGGTGTTGGTGAATATATGGGTTTGTTGGAAGCGGATTTGGATCGAAGAACAGATTTCTCAGACTTTTAACGCCCACATGAACCAACCCCGCTATTTTTGGGTTAAAATTCATCCCTAAGGCTCTGATTTTAACCTACACTACCTGATAAGAATGGGAATTGTTCAGGTCCAGCTTAAATCCTACTCGACCTTTGACTCCATTGAGTGTTCCGTTAAAATTTGGGCTCGAGTCTTTTGCTGTTTCGCGATCTTGTATGTTCCGTGCAACCGTGGCTGCAATTCATTAAGTATTCCATTGGTGGTTTTGAGTCATATTACAACCCCTCCAAAGGGAATGTTTGACTTATGCATCCTGAAATATAGTATTTAATTCTTAATTATTTTAAAACATTATTAAAAAAAATATTTTCCGATCAGAAACATTCTGAATATGGCAGTATGGCTAGTGGACAAGAAAGTTCCATGATAAAATATTGCAATGGTTGGCGGTATCCCCGGAAACTGAAAGGTATCTCGTTATTTCGGTGATGCAGAACAGTAATACGCTGTCAACGGTTCAGTCGTGCAACCTGTTAAGAATGGCAGCACATCATCATTTCAGTTTTAATCGTAGTAAAGACCATCTTGGTATCATTATTATCTAACAAAAGCTTTCATAAGATGTTACCCTAAAAGCTTATTCTTACATGTCAGCTAGAAAGCAATTTTCCACCAGAGAGTCCTAAATGGCACCGCATGTTATATCCGTTTAGTGCATTTTATTACTTTGATATATATATAGTTCAATTCCCTAAATACTTCTAGTAGATACTACTGATACTCATTGTTAAGTGCCATTGTTTCAAAAAGGTTACTGCTGTGCAATTTGGAAATGGAGGATATATGGATGGCGTTGATTGGTGGTTTATTGGGGAAAAAAATTTTCAGGTCTACTCAAAAAATTTTTGTGCATATTTTTCATAAACCTCCAAGTGTTGCCATATTTCCTTATACCACTTGCAGACAAATAATGATACATTTCTCATTTAGACCTATTTTACTGGAGAATATCTAAGGCTTTTGCAGCGTATTTTGCTTGCCTTCTCCCCATATTCTCTCCTTTTGCTTAGGTATAATTCCACAGTGGCTGGTGACCCTTAAGTCCTTTGTCAAAGTGACCATTCTGCACATGTGAATCCAGACAGTTAGTGTTGTCAGGCTTTTCAACTGTGTAAGGAAGAAACCCCATGGGTGTACTTCCCTGTGTTCAATGCTGGATAATTGTTCACAACAGGAACAGAAGGATAAATGCTTGTCTTACCACCTGGGTGGGATTCTGATGGGATGAATTGTCTGCCAATTGTAGAAACTATCTGATTTCCATTGAAGTTAATGAAGATAAAAATTCACCTCATTGACTTTTTCCCACCCAGCCCAAGGTTCGGAAGGCAATTATAGCATCTCTGTTGAAACAAGCCTCATTTAGTGCAAATGCAGGGCATTCTGAGTCTCTAGCCCTGTACCACATGAAATGGTTCATTTACCACAGCACCTCCACATTGAACCTGTTTATTTGATTTTATTTTCTAATTTCTTCCCCCATTTCCCGCAGATTTTTCTTCTTTCCTGAGCGGATTACCACCTTGCTAAATTAAGGTCTCATGGATGCCCCAATCATGCTCATCTACAGCTCTACATGTGCGAGGTTGGATTATGTTTCAAAGGCAAGACACCTGTGTCCTCCACCATTCTTCCATACATATTTCCAGCAGGATGCTTTCGGCGGAATTTAATCTGGCAGATGTTTCAGAAAAAAAGTCAATGAAAGAAATGAATTTAAAGCATGAAAAACCAAGAAAAATCACGCATGTAACTGTAGGATACAAAAAGCCATAAAAGTCTTTCTCACATTCTTAAATTCTTCAGACACACATTTATCAAAGTGGCTTGGCTTTCAGGTTGTAGAATTGTGGAACATTTAGTGGTACTGCAATCATGCACAAGTCAGCAACCATATTGTCACTCTCAATTGAGTGAAAGCCATTTCCAGTATTTCAAACAAAGTAGCTTTGAGGTGCAATTTAATACCATTACTCCAGGTCAGAGTCGATCACAATTAGTTGGGAATTGCAGAGAAAGATGTTTAAACAGTAGAGAGCAAGAGAATCCACACCTTATTAACTTGTCTATATATACTGAGGAAAAACTGAAAAGAGTAGGTCAGCATGTGCTGATATATCTTGGGCAGACTTTCGCCAGCTGCTGAGTAGTGGGAATGGAGGCGGGCATGGTGGAGTCAGTAAAGTAGCAAGAAGCCATGTAGGGGCAGCAGCCCAGGATGTTATTGGATCCAGAGGTTCCTTGGCCCAAAGAGGGGGCCGCAAGCAGGAAAGATAGCCTTATGGCCCCAGTGATACCCTGGAAGGGATCTTCTCTGACCTTTGGCCCGCAGAATTTTTTATTTCTATTTACTTAACTGGAAGTGCCCTGAAGTATCCCAGCTGTCTCAGCAGCACCCACCTCTCCCGCTGGTGATGCTGAGGCTTTTGAGCTGCCTGCCCTGCCTTCTGATTGGGATTAGGAGGCTGCCTGCGGTACAATCACCAAGCCTGTCTCACTGCTGGCAGTAGGCTCAGAACCCATTTTTGCCCCAGTGCGGGGTTTGAAGCCCACAATAAATTCAGCCCCTTGGCTCAGTTCTTCAGCATCTAGGAACATTAACAATGGCATCTCTAACTATGAAGCAAACCATGATGTACACCTGGGGATATGGGGCTTTTGTTTGTTATTGGACTAATAATCCAGAGACACGAGTTCTAGTCTCACCACAGCAGCTGGGGATTTTCATTTAATTTACATAAACCTGGAATAAAGAGCCAATAGCAGTAATGGTGACCATGAAACTACTGGATTGTTCTAGAAAATCTATTTATTCACTGGGCTAGATTTAATCCAGCCTGTCGCAGCAGGAAATATTGTGGCTGTGTCCATTTAATCATGGGAGAGGCTGGGTGTCAGTCTCCCAGTGACAGTGAGACCTTCCCCGATTAATGAGCCAATTACCGCCCATTATCCTTGAGCCCATCACAATTTAGTGGTGGCTCAGGGTTTAACTGAAGGCCACATTGCTTTCCTGCGCCATTGGAAACTGCCCTGTCGGATTTGCCAGCGACTTCCTTGTTGGGGGGCGTGGGGGGGTGGATCCTTTGCCATCAGCCACCCCTTGCTCTTGTCTCCAACCCCCTGACCCTTCTCACATGACCTCCATCCTGTGATCTCCATCCTGCCTCATTCACTTATGATGGGTGTACTGTCGCCAGCTGCCACCGATCCCACTGGCACTGGCGACATGAGCTGGCAGCCTGTGTGGAGGGCCATCCTGTATTCAAATTGGCTGTCATACTTGACAAATAAGAAAGTGACAGCACTTCCAAAGTTATTTTGGCTGTGAAACACTTAACAACATCCAGAGACTGTAATAAAATGCAATATAAATGCATGTCCTTTTTAAAAATCTGACTGTAGAAAGCCATGAAAAATGTTCTCCACTGAAAGGGGTTAGAAAGAACTAAATCTGCAGACCTCTGAAAACAATGATGCAATGCACATGGGGTGGTTAGATCAAAACAATTGCAAATGCAGTAAATCTGAGACCAAAACAAAAAGTGCTGGAGATGCACAGTAGGTCAATCAATACCTGAAAAGAACAAAGACAAATTAACACTTCAGAGCTGATAGACTCGCTGTATATCTGTGGCATTTTCTGCTTCTATATTGCCAAGTGATTGGTCCATTGCATCCAGCCATCTATTCTGTGTGCCTAAAAATGCTGATTTAAGCTGGGTTGATGAACAATGGTATTGAAATTTAATTTGATAGCTTTTGTGATGAGGGACCATAGGGAAACTGGCCAGTGTGATGTAGTAGAGACTTGGAATGGATAGATATTCCAAAGTTTTTCTTTATTGTTATTGGCATTAATTATGCAGGGCTTTCCTTGAGAGATTACATTGATGTGATAGAATTCATGATATGGTGCATTGCAGGTGATGTATGGAAGCAGTTAGCTTTATGGACCAGAGGCCTTTTTCTTGTTTGTTATTTTTAATGGCATCCCAGCATTTTTTTAGGCAGCGAGAGAAAGATTAAATTGTAAGTGATGTATGATTTTAAATACAGTTCATAATAACTGATAAATTCTGTACCATCACTGGTCCATTGGCTGTCCGTGTCCGCTATCATGCATGTTGCTAGAGAGATAAAACCCTCAAGTTTAAAACAAAATAAAACACTGCTACAAACATTAGATTTTGCAGCCACTCCCATTGGCGTCAAACGTTTTTGTTGGCGTGAGCGGACAATATGGTGAGAAGGCCAAAAATCGGGTTTATACTGTCGTGAAACCAGTTTGCGATCATGTGCTCCGCCTGTTAATGGTGGGCTACATTTCCCGCTGCCGCATGTCGGAAGCCTAATTTCAATACTTCAGCATCTTATTATAAGCTCTGTTTGTCGGAATCATTCCCCCCCCCAACCCATGCTGGCGTGTTTCACATCTGTACATAAGCAAAGTGCATCTGGCAAGCTGCACTTGGCTCGGGACTTCGAGGTTTGTTTGCCTACCTTGCTTCAGGCAGCACTCGTGGTCGTCATTGCCAGGCTTCGCAGGCAACATCACATCACTTTTAGGGGGCTCACAGGCAGGTCTCTACCTACGAGACCAGCTGTAAGGCGTGGGTGGCTTTTCAACAGTTGCAGGGCTAGGGCTTGCTTGGGGAAGGGGGAGAAGTGGCCTCAGGCAAGGGAAGAGGCTGCAGTGCGAGGGCTGTACTGGGGAAGGGTGGGTATCCCAGGGTGTTTGTGGGGCACATGTTGATCTGTGCAAGTGGCCTCAAGATGGTTAGGGCTGAGGAGGCAGTCTCCAGAGGAGACGTGGCCGGATGGAGATGTGAGGGTCTGTATGAGACAGTGAGTGGTGATATGCCTTGAGCTGGCAGTGAGTGAGATGGCAGAGAATGTGTGATGGGCTTGAGTGTGTGAGTTTAGAGTGATGAGATGGTTGCCTTATCTTGGTGGCACAGATGAGATCATTCGTCTTTTTTCTGCACTGGATGGCCAACCACTGACCACCACTGCCACCACCTCCCAAACTGGAGTGGTGAGATTGCTGGACCTCCTGTGGCTAGAATGGGGGTGGAGGACATCATGGTGGGCCTCTGAAAGGCATTCCAATGACAGGTCACTGAATTCCACTTGGCTTTCAGGGCCGGGTGGGGGGCCGGGGTTGCGGGGGGGGGCATTGGGGTGGGGGGTGGGCACCTTCCCTAAAAGAGGTCAAAGTGGGGCTCTCGTTGGCTCTCCAGCTGGCGACTGAGAACCCGGTCAGTTCCAAAAGATTCCGGCCCTCGCCATCATCGGAAACCTATGATATGATTACCTGTTTGCAATTGCTGCTCTATATCCATTATTCTCTTTGTAACCCAAGATCAAAATAGCTTAGCAATCTAATTGTTTCTCTGCCTTTTTGGACTTTCACAAACACATGCATGCAAGTAGGTATAGAAGATAGCTCCAAATTACAGAAGGCAATTTTGTAGTGTACAGAGATTGGATGGAGATGCAAGCACTGTGCTCATGTTGAATGAGATTAATTATTTGCTGATCTTCTGATTTTTATTTTTTATGCATCAAAAACATATAAATGTGAGAAGACTCAAAGTTGTGTAATCTAAACACGTGCATATGTTTTTTCTAAATACATTAATTCGAATATTTTGTCAAAGAAGTATGCTAAAATAAAAACCACCCTACTTACATAAAACACAAAGCCTTTCAGGGAGTTGAACAGATCATAATGTACGAAGCCACATGAAAATATAGTGCAGGATGTGTTTCTCAATTTAATAAAAAATTCATCTCCTGTCATCAGCAACAGAAGCAAGAAAAGTCATTGTTGGCAGTTTATAAATATGCAAATTCTATAATGTAGAAATATGTCGATCTACTGAGGTTTCAACTTTCCTTTATTATGGAGCCAGTCTTTCTTGTATAAAGTTTGGGAACTTAAACAAACATTTTGGAAACTTCTATTTCATATAAAAATGTAAAATATTCTGCAAAATGTGTCCATTCCAATACAATTTTCATTACTTTAATTTACCCATTAAGTTCTATTACTTGTGATTTTACAGTTCACCTGCATATTTTTACTCAAGGCCTCTTCATATTCAAAGTGCCAGACCTTGTCAAAGTTTCCCACTTCTCGGTCTTCCTTTGGACACTCATCACCACCCAGGCGGTACAAGAAACAGGACAGATTGATGCTCAATTTATCTCCCTGAAATCAGAGAATGCAGAGAGCCATGGTGGCAAAGAAAAGCGAGAATGTGCTAAATATTTCATTCACAGTATTCTCCATTAACACAGAAAGAGGAGATGGAAGTCGTATTTAATTTGAATCCAAAAAGGGCACCAGTTTCTCACCTTTAATTTCCCATGAATGTGGAAGGATGTTCCAGTTGTTGGCTCCTTTACCAGCCATGTAGTTGTAAGCCTGCTCCCAAAATGCCTGAAGAAATGTGAATGGAAGCTGCTTGTGAAAAGCTCCAGCTTCTTGATGATGATTGTCATATTATAGTTTATAGTAATGAGAACTGTCACCTTGCTGTTGGTCACTGTTGGAAACAATTTCTTCATCTGTTAGGGAGGATAGAAAGGATCTAATTTATTATTTCTAGAATTTATGACATGGGGCTGGATTTTACAGACCTCACCAGTGTATTTGAAGGTGGTGGGACTTGTAAAATAAAGCACCACCTTCCCACCATCTTCTCGCCCACCCCAGACCTATCTGCCATGATGTGGCTGGAAAGCATCAGGCAGTTTGCCTGCCCTTGGGCCTACTGAGGCCCTTAACTTGCCAATTCTGCCTCTGCCACTATTTTGCCCACAGCAGGGGAAGGCGAAAGCCAGGTGGGTAGCCCACTAGCTTTCACTGCATGGGCAGCTGCCAGTAAAAACGGGGGAGCTCCTTTGGAGGGGGTCCCCTGTGCCCATTGGAGGCAAGACCCCAAAAATCATAACCCCCCCTTTTAACCCTCCTCCTCCGGCCTCTCAAACTCAGCTCCCTAACCCCCCGCCTGGGATGTGCCACCCAGGCTATCCAAAACCCCGCAATAACCTCAAAGCCTGGCCTTCATCACTTCCTTTCAGGAACTGATTGTAGTTCCAGCAGTGGCCACTGTTTGAACCTGGCGCTGCTGGGACTACAGAGCTGCTGGCCAATCAGATTGCCTGACAGATCTCTAGGGCAGGAGTTCCTCCCAGATGGGGACAGAAGCCTCACTCAGAAACAATTAAGGTTGCTTCCTGCAGTGGAGTGCTGCTTTGGGCTGCATTTGAGTGCTTCAGTTGGAGTTTTGTGAGAGAGGGACTTTTAAGGGTTAATTTCTATCTAAAGTCTAATCTTTCTTTAATATAGCAACTAATTGAAAGTTGCTCTTTGGGTTGGGAGAAGGTGAGTTTTAGTTTAGCTTTAAAGCAGGTGTTATACGGGCTCTGCATGCAGCTGCAGCTAGTTAATTAATTAACTGGCTTAAACAGGTTTTCAAAAGCTAGATTCAGACAGCATAAAAGCCAAGCATCTATACTGCTGCTTTGGGCTGCAATAGAGTGCTTCAGTTGGATTTTGGTGAGAGAGGGACTTTGCTGAAGAGGGAAGAAGGGATCATTTCATTTTCTAACTTTCCTCAGTAAGAATAGTGATGGCCTTGTTAAGTAGGACCTGGTAAGTATTTCTTCTGTCCTTAATATCTCTAAACTAGAGGAAGTGAAAGTAAAGGGAGTAATTTAAGAGTAAGTCATGACAGGGCAGCTCGGCCAAGTGGAATGCTCCTCCTGTGCAATTTGGGAAGTCAGGGACACTTCTCGTGTCCAGGGTGATTATGTGTGCAGGAAGCATATCCAGCTGCAGCTACTCAAAATCTACATTTTGACGCTGGAGCTGTGGCTGGAATCACTGTGGAGCATCTTCAAGGATGAGATCTTCGTGGATAGCACATACTGTGAGGTGGTCACAAGTGCACAGACAGAAAGAGAATGGGTGACCGCCAGAGAGAGTAACTAGGCAGGTAGTGCAGGAGTCCCCTGGGTACATCTACCTCTCCATTGATTTTCCATTTTGGATACTGCTGGGAGAGATGGTTTCTCAGAGGGATGCAGCACGAACCAAGCCTGGGGCACCACGAGTGGCTCAACTGCACAGATTGGGGGAAAACAGTGGGGCAATAATAGTGATAGGGGATTCTATCGTAAGGGAAACCGATAGACGTTTCTGCAGCCACAGATTTGACACCAGGATGGTATGTTGCCTCCCTGGTGTCAAGGTCAAGGATGTCACTGAGCAGCTGCAGGACATTCTGAAGGGGGAGGGTGAACAACCAGAGGCTGTGGTCCATTTTGGTACCAACGATATAGGTAAAAAGAGGAACGAGGTCCTGAAAGCAGAATAGAGGGTGCTAGGAAATAAATTAAAAAGCAGGACCTCAAAGGTATTAATCTAAGGATTACTTCCAGTGCCACGTGCTAGCAAAATCATGAATAGGAGAATAGATCAGATGAATTCATGGCTGGAGAGATGGTGTAGGTGGGAGGGATTTAGATTCCTGAGGCATTGGGACTGATTCTGGGGAAGATGGGACCTGTACAAGCTGGACGGGTTGCATCCCAGCAGGACCAGGACCAATATCCTCGCAGGGGTATTCGCTAGTACTGTGGGCAATAGATGGTTTTTTTGACCAGTATGTTGAGGAACCAACTAGGGAACAGACTGAAAACAAAAAAACTGCGGATGCTGGAAATCCAAAACAAAAACAGAATTACCTGGAAAAACTCAGCAGGTCTGGCAGCATCGGCGGAGAAGAAAAGAGTTGACGAGTCCTCATGACCCTTCGACAGAACTTGAGTTCGAGTCCAGGAAAGAGCTGAAATATAAGCTGGTTTAAGGTGTGTGTGTGGGGGGGCGGAGAGATAGAGAGACAGAGAGGTTGGGGGGGGGGGGGGGCAGTGTGGTTATAGGGACAAACAAGCAGTGATAGAAGCAGATCATCAAAAGATGTCAATGACAATAGTACAAAAGAACACATAGGTGTTAAAGTTAAAGTTGATGATATTATCTAAAGGAATGTGCTAATTAAGAATGGATGGTCGGGCACTCAAGGTATAGCTCTAGTGGGGTTTTTTTTAATAATGGAAATAGGTGGGAAAAGGAAAATCTTTATAATTTATTGGAAAAAAAAAGGAAGGGGGAAACAGAATGGGGGAGGGAGCTCACGACCTAAAGTTGTTGAATTGAATATTCAGTCCGGAAGGCTGTAAAGTCCCTAGTCGGAAGATGAGGTGTTGTTCCTCCAGTTTGCATTGGGCTTCACTGGAACAATGCAGCAAGCCAAGGACAGACATATGGGCAAGAGAGCAGGGTGGAGTGTTAAAATGGCAAGCGACAGGGAGGTTTGGGTCATTCTTGCGGACAGACCGCAGGTGTTCTGCAAAGCAGTCGCCCAGTTTATGTTTGGTCTCTCCAATGTAGAGGAGACCACATTGGGAGCAACGAATGCAGTAGACTAAATTGGGGGAAATGCAAGTGAAATGCTGCTTCACTTGAAAGGAGTGTTTGGGTCCTTGGACGGTGAGGAGAGAGGAAGTGAAGGGGCAGGTGTTGCATCTTTTGCGTGGGCATGGGGTTGTGCCATAGGAGGGGTAGGGGGTGATGGAGGAGTGGACCAGGTGCTCTCCACCCTGCTCTCTTGCCCATATGTCTGTCCTTGGCTTGCTGCATTGTTTCAGTGAAGCCCAACGCAAACTGGAGGAACAACACCTCATTTTCCGACTAGGGACTTTACAGCCTTCCGGACTGAATATTGAATTCAACAACTTTAGGTCGTGAGCTCCCTCCCCCATCCCCACCCCCTTTCTGTTTCCCCCTTCCTTTTTTTTCCAATAAATTATAAGGATTTTCCTTTTCCCACCTATTTCCATTATTAAAAAAAACCCCACTAGAGCTATACCTTGAGTGCCCGACCATCCATTCTTAATTAGCACATTCCTTTAGATAATATCACTAACTTTAACACCTATGTGTTCTTTTGTACTATTGTCGTTGACATCTTTTGATGATCTGCTTCTATCACTGCTTGTTTGTCCCTACAACCACACCCCCCCGCCCACCCCACCTCTCTGTCTCTCTATCTCTCCACCCCCCACACACACACCTTAAACCAGCTTATATTTCAGCTCTTTCCTGGACTCGAACTCAAGTTCTGTCGAAGGGTCATGAGGACTCGAAACGTCAACTCTTTTCTTCTCCGCTGATGCTGCCAGACCTGCTGAGTTTTTCCAGGTAATTCTGTTTTTGTTAGGGAACAGACTATCCTAGATTTGGCATTGTGTAATAAGAAGGAGTTAATTAATTAATCTTGTTATTTGGGGTCCTTTAGGGAACAGTGACCAAAACATGATATAATTCTTCATTAGGATGGAAAGTGAAGTCATCCAATCTGAAACTAGGGTCCTAAATCTTAAACGAAGCTACGAAGGCATAAGTTGCCTAAACTAAATTGTGGAACTTCATTAAAAGGCATGACACTGGACAGGCAATGGTTAATAGTTAAGGAATGAATGTATGCGTTGCAACAGTTATACATTCCTTTCTGGTGCAAAAACACAACAGAAAAAATGACCCAACCAAGGTTAACAAAAGAAATTAAGGATAGTTTTAGATCCAAAGGGGAGTCATATAAAGTTGCTAGAAAACGTGGCAAGGCTGAGGCTTGGGAGCAGGTTAGAATTCAGCAAAGGATTATCAAGAGATTGATTAAGTGAAAAAATATAGTATGAGCATAAACTTGCAAGGAACATAAAACTGGACTGTAAAAGCTCCTATAATTATGTAAAAAGATAATGATTAGTGAAGACAAATATAGGCCCATAACAGTCTGAAATGGGAGATTTTATAAGAGAACAAGGAAATGTCAGAGCAATTGAATAACTTCTTCAGTTCTGTCTTCATGGAGGAAGACACAGATAATTTCCCAGAAATACTAGAGAACCAAAGGTCTAGTGAGAAGGAGGAATTGAAAGAAATTAGTATTACTGAAACAATAGTGCTGGAGAAATTAATGGGACTAAGAGCCTATAAAGCCCGATAATCTACATCCCAGGGCGCTAAAGGATGTGGGCATGGAAATAGTGGATGCGTTGGTTGTCATATTCCAAAATTCTGTAGATTCTGGAACAGTCCCGGCAGATTGGTGGGTGGCAAAGAAAGGAGGGAGGGAGGGAGAAAACGGTGAATTACAGACTGATTAGTCTAACATTAGGGGCAGGATTTTACCCCTGTTGGGGGTGAAGTTGAATTGCGGGCGCGCACAGGCATGCCTCCGATCGGCGCCCCGGATTGGGGGCGCGGTGCCATTTTACGTGGGCGGCCAATTAAGTCCCGCCCAGCATGACGTCTGCCGGGAAGCGCTATATGCTCCCTGTGCGGGCGGGGGGGTTTCCCTAAACCCAAGAGTGCGCTCTTTTGCGCATGCGCATGAAAGAGCGCACTCATCTCCCTGAGGCTAAGTGCTGCCTCAGGGAGATCGGCTGTTCTGTCACAAATATTAAAAATAGAAAAAAAAAAATTCTTGACATGTCCCCTCATGTGACACTGTCTCATGAGTTGGGACAGGTCCATAATTTTAAAAAATACTTTAATTACATTTTTTAAACCTACATGAAACCTCATCCCACCCATGGATGAGGTTTCATGCTTTTTCTAATTCCCGCTGGGGCTCCTGGCCTGCCCGCCAACCTTAAGGTTGGACGGGAATTAATCAGCTAAATGACTCTGTCAATGGCCTCAGTTGGCCATTGACGGTCGGCGGGCGCACAGCTGAATTTGCTGCGCCCCCGCCTACTGGAAAATTTAAATGAGGCATGGTGACGTCGGGAGTTCCGCCCAGCATCACCGTGTTTCATTTCATGCGTCGTCAAGCAGGCCCTGCCCCCCTCGCTTGCCGATGGGAAAATCCTGACCCAGAAGTAGGTAAAATGCTAGAGTCTATTATAAAGGATTTGATAACAGGACACTTAGAAAATATCAATGGGATTAGACAAAGCCAACATATATTTATGAAAGGGAAATCATGGCCAGAATATTTTGCTTAGCATGCGAGTGTGCGCCCAACCTGCTGGAGCATGAACTAGCGTGTGATGACATGGGGCGAGAGTGTCCCGATGTCATCGCGCACTTGCGCGACATTTCGGCTTATGCACACGTCCGCTGACAATTAAGAGGCTTATTAGGGCCGTCAAAGTAGTAATTAACTGGGATTTTTCGTTGCCCCTCCAACATTATGGCTGGTGGATGGGCGAATCGGCCAGGCAGCCTTTGCATTTTTCAAGAAATCTCATCCATGGACGGGATGAGGCTTCTGATATTAATTTTATGAAGTAAAAATGTTTGGACAGAATTTTCATATCCATATGTTCTGGTGACTGATTATGATGCGTGGGCATTTTTTCCCAGATTTTAAAATCTTTATTTTTTGCATTTAAGTTCTCCAGCTTCCTGATGCAGTTCTCTGCCTTCAGGGAGTTTTTATTCTGCATTCCCCCACACCTGTGCTGACTTCAGTGCTCATCCTCCTCCCGCCCACACCCCAACAGCCCTGAGCCTTTCAGTGCACCTTTCATGCTGGCCAACTGTTAATTGGCCAGCCAGCATGAAATCGCAGTTAAGGGCCAATCGCGGTCAGGGGTCTATTCACTGGCCACTCCCAGGCCTGCTGATCGTGGGCGCCCGCCGAACTAAAAGTCTTGCCCAATGTTTGCCAAAGCGACTGTAGCTTTTTGAGGATGTAACTAGCAGAATAGATTCGGGAAAAACAGTGGATGTGGTGTATTTGGATTTTCGGAAAGCTTTTGATAAAGTCCCACATAAGAGGTTAGTATGCAAAATTAAAGCACATGGAATTGGGGGTAATATGTTGGCATAGATTGAGAATTGGTTAGCAGACAGGAAACAGAGAGTATGAATAAACAGGTCTTTTTCGGAGTGGCAGGCAGTGACTAGTGGGGATATTGCAGGGACCATTGCTTGGGCCACAGCTATTCACAATATGTATCTATGATTTGGATGAAGGAACCAACTGTAATATTTCCAAGTTTGTTGACGACACGAAATTTGGTGGTAATGTGAGCAATGAGGAGGGTGTTAAGAGGCTTCAAGGCAACTTAGGTTGAGTAAGTGAGCAAATACATGGCAGATGCGGTATAACGTACCACTTCAGTAGGAAAAACAGAATGGTAGAGTATCATTTCAAGGGTGATAGATTGGGATATGTTGATGTACAAAGGGACCTGGGTTCTGGTATGATAGTCAAGTGGTTATGGTACTGGGCTTGTAACCCCAAGATCAAGAGTTCAAATCTCACCATGGCAAATTATGAAACAATGTAACTTCATCTGAATAGGAACAGATGAAAACGTGTTTGTACTCAAGAGTTACAAAGGGACCTGGGTGTTCTTGTACACCAATCACTGAAAGCAAGCATGCAGGTGCAACAAGCAGTTAAGAAGGCAAATAGTACGCTGGCCTTAATTGCAAGGAGCAAGCACTGGAGCAAGGATGTCTTACTGCAGCTGTACAAGCTTTGGTGAGACTACACCTGGAGTATTGTATGCAGTTTTGGTCTCCTCACATAAGAAAGGAGGTACGTTCTATAGAGTGATTGCAGTGAATGTTCACCAGACTGATTCCTGGGATGGCAGGATTGTTGTATGAGGAGCGATTGGGTCAACTAGGCCTGTATTCACTGGAATTTAGAAAAATGAGAGGGAATGTCATTGAAATGTATAAAATTCTAACAGGACTGGACAACCTGGATGCAGGGATGATATTTCCTCTGGCTGGGAGGTCTAGAACAAGGGATCACAATCTCGGGATACAGGGTAGGCCATTTAGGACTGAGATGAGGAGAAACATCTTCACTCAGAGGGTTGTGGACCTGTGGAATTCTCTATCACAGAAGGTTGTGGATGCCAAGTCACTGAATATATTTAAGAAGGAAATGGATAGATTTCTAGTCTCTAAAAATCTCAAGGGGAATGGGGAGCGAGAGGGAGTATGGCATTGAGATAGAGGATCAGCTATGATTATATTGAATGGGAGCAAGCTCGAAGGGCTGAATGACCTACTCCAGCTCCTATTTTCTATGTTTCTAGATGTGAAAATTAATTTTAACTGCAAGCTCTGTTCATATACCCTGTGGATTTAATCTCAATAAGACTCTTGCCTGGCAAGGTGAGTGTCTCAGACGCTGCAGGAAACGTGCCTGTTACTATGGGCACAAGTTCATTGCGGCTCTGGGGAGCGCTACACTGCCCATATGATAAACTCTTCCCCTCATAGGTTTCTAAAGATGCTGATAATTTATTACAAATTGTTGCCACCAGCCCCTTATACCACTGTGGATTTTTCTCTAAAGGATGTGGATTTTGTACTGTCTTCAATTTTTTAAAAAAAATGAAGATAGACTTTCACAGCAGTTTTTAGGAACACCTGGAGAAAGCAATTGTAAACTGTGACTTTAAAGAGGGAATTATTCTCCCACTGAAAACAAGGCAGAACAGGTGTTCAAATCCAAATGGTACGCTTACTGCTCATTTACTGTAATGCCTTTTCTTGGGCCAAGATTTTTCCTATGGCGGGTGGGCTGATTGGGAGCCATTTTATTCAGGCGGGCCAATTAGCGTAATACACGACCAGTAGCATTCAGCTGTGCGGGTGGAGGGAGGAAGGAGTGTCGGGGCCTGCGCTCTTTCGCGCATGCGCATGAAAGAGCGCAGCAATCTCCGAGGCATGGAGCTGCCTCAGGGAGACTGAATCAATGTTTAAAAAAGTAAATGAAAGGTTTGAAAATTTATTTAAAAATGTCCCCTCATGTGACTGTGTTACATGAGTGTGGGACATGTTTTTATACTTATGCAAATTAATTTATTTACTCAAAAGCTTCAGAAAACCTCATCCTGCTCACGGATGAGGTTTCCTGAAAAACGTGAAGGCTGCTTGGATTGGACGGGCAGTGTTCTCAGGTGGCTCAATTGATTTCTTAATGGCTTTAATAGGCTGTTTCCATTTCTATGGATGCGCAGCCGATTCCAGCGCACGTCCGCTGAATGAAATATCATGATGGCACGCAAAGACATCACGTCATTTTACATGTCAGTGTGTCGGGCCCGCCCCCGCACGCCAACAGGAAAATTCTGCCCTTGGGAACCTGAGGTGCCTGACTTGGACAGGAGTCTCATAATTATATGCAAATTAGAGGTCGATCACCTACTGAATGGGTGTCCACTGTGTATGGTCAGCTTAGTAAAACCTTGCATAAATGCAATGGGTGCCCTGGAAGTTTTGTTAGGGTGAGCCATCAGCAACTCACAATGGGATGAAAATAACACGAGCGACAACAAGCAACCTAGACTTGGGTAAGGACAGAGGAGGGCAATGCATAATGATGCAGAAATAGCGCCACAGCACAGCCCCCTGGTCGCGAAAGCGCAGAGATTCCCAGAGAGGATCTAGCACAGGATACATTGGATTGGATACAAAGTGCAAGGAGCAGACATAAAGCTTGAAGCAGCCACTTGATCCCATGGGTCCAGGACTGTTGCAGTGTCACAAGTGATGAGACCAAGAATTGCGAGCCCAGCTGAAAAAACTGGTGTTTCCTGGTTTTGGAGCTCTGGACTGAAGAGGTTGCAGTGGTGCAAAGGTTATGAAACCTTTCTTTCAATATTTTGAACTTTTTTGCCCCCATTTTTTTTATTTTTCAAGGGTGAATTCGCCCACTGCCCCTGTGTATTTTGAACCCTGCTTTACAGCCTACATCAATTGACCTGCACTTCCCAGCTGTCAGTCTTCAGATGGAAGCTCCTCATGCAGCTTAACCTTGGACCTCAGATGAGGAACAGCAGGAGCAGCAGCAACCTCTCCTCAACTGCCACAGGGTATAAGCGGATTAGCAAGGAGCTCCAGCTCACAGGAGGCTACAGAGTAAAGGATTAACTCGAACACTATGCTAACAATAGCTGCTGAGCATGTGCACAAGGAGCTATGTAATAATGATGCCACACAGAAGAGAATGTGAGAGATCAGCTGTAGCTCTGTGCTTGTGCTTTGTAATCCTATAAACAGTTGAGTACATAAATAAAGGTTACTTTGAAAAAGAATCTTTGCCTACAGTCAGATCTTTTGCTATGAGTAAACACTCAACGTCTTCCAAGATGACCTAACAACAGCAACAGAGAGCTCAGAGATTGAGCATTAATACCTCAGGAGGCTCAAATTTTCCTGTCAGGTGTTTGCTGACATATACAGCCTTTATGAAGATCATGTGGGAAGCCATTGCCAGTGGCAGAGAGTTAGCAGATGTCAGGGATACTTTCTGAGGACCCATGAGGATGCTCGAGAAAGGTACAACAAAAGCAACCTGACTGTAAGAAGGGTGATACAGCAAGCAGTCAGGATGCCGAAGATGCATTTTGGGGCAGATGTGGGGGCATGCTTTAGTATGTACCAGCCAGGATATCCACACTGAACATGATTTGCACAACAGTGAGGGAAGGAGCTCTAGAAGGTGTGGAGTGCTCTGCCTATTGAGAGGTGGAGCAGGACGAGGAGCAGGAGGAAGAGTATTGTGAATGTGGGGAGTGCACCAGTAGCCACTACACAGCTTAAGGGATGCTCAGGATGACCTGATTCACATATGTTTCACTTAAACTGAGGCAGCGTACCTATCTGTCACATATAGTCTGAACTCACTTGACTGCCCTAGACCCCAATACATTGTAGTCCAGCAATCAGAAATCCATCCCTTTCACAGACTCGCTTTTAACCTTAATCTATCATTCTTCACAAGGCCAGAGGGCATTTTTCAGGCTTCAGGAACAATGGAGCAGTGAATTAAATTTTACGCTGCATAAATACGAAATAGAAATTTAATACTGTAATACTATATAAAACACCCAAGTGAATAAATACCCTTGTACAATTACAAATTTGTTATCCTTCTTCCACTGCTACTACCTTCAGCAGAGTCATAGACAAGCTGTCTATCTCTCTGCCCTGATTGCTCAGATGCTCTTTATCAACATCATCTAGGTTTTAGAGGCCAGGAGAACTCTGCCAGCGACTGTTCTGCCTATACCTATGCAGGGGTAAATTCAGACACAAGGCTCTGATTGTTGTGGCAGGGGGTGTGCAGGGGGGTGGTTGCAAATTTGGGGGCCAAAGAGGTCAAAATGGAAGCTTTGAACAGAGTCCCCACTTCCTTGTCTCCTTTTTACAGCTTCCCTCTCATGTCCCATGCACACTTGTTTGTTAGGAGCTCGAGAGCAGTGTGTTGCACGTCAGTGAGGTTCTGAATGGCCAAGTTGAGGTTTTCCTCAATCCTGCTTAAGGTGTCATTCTGACTGAAGGCCACTGTGAGGACCTGTGTCTGATACTCCATGCTGGTGGCCAGTCTTTCCAGGAACAAAGACATTAGTTTGAAGGTCTGAGACATCATTGGCATTCACTCTAGTGACGGTCCTCCAATATCTCTCCAATCATGCGAAGTACCTCTGGAAACAATGACAAAATCTCTCACTTTTCCTATTGCTCCTCTGGAATTGTTTTCTTCACCGACAATCCCTGAGGCTCAGTATCAGCATCCAGTTGAGCAGAGCTTGGAGAGTGCTGTTCCCTCTGACAAGAACTCTTCACTTTTCTGCCTACCTCCACTTCTGCCCCTGATCCCTTATGATGTCTAAGACACCATGTAACGACTTAACTACTTGCCTTGGCAGTTGCACTGTACTGTGGGTATCTGAACTGGTGGACAGTGTGCATGAGTCCTGTGAGGGTATAGCCTCGGAATGGGTGACCTCCACTAAGAAGTCATCCTCGTCCTGTTCCGCTGCCTGAGGAATGCTTGAAGAGCCTGTGGGACATTATCACCTTGTCTGACCTAATTAATTTCTTTATAGTGTACGTTATCAACTTTAATTGCCTGCCGACAAGAAGTCAGCATGAGTGCGTGCTGTATGGGGTGAGATGTTTAATTGTTTTACCAGGTAGCTGGTAAAAGTCAGGTGCAAACACAGTGGCTGTTTAAAAATACACTGTTGAAACTTCTGAGTTTCATGCTGCTGGGGCTTCCCCATTGCGAATGGGTCAGAAGGTTAAAATTCAGCCCTACCTGCTTTTATACATTTGCCAGGTTTATTTTCTTATATTATAGATATGCTTGTATCCATAAAAGTCCCCAATGGTTGCTCCCATTTGCAACCACCATTCTTCATTAATTTCTGGATATGTCACAAAACTAGTTTAGGCAACATACGGGCCAGAATCTTCAGGTCGGCGAGTAGGGATGGGCCCTGCTTGCCGACACATAAAAAGACGCTCCGTGATGTCGGACATGCGAACCGGCCTTAATTGGCCCGCCTGCGTAAAATGGTGGCACGCAGCCAATCACAGGCGGCGATCGGCTCCACACCCACTCCCAGCCAACCCACCCGCCATAGGAAAAATCCAGGCCATTGTCTTGTTTCCTCACAATGTCAAAAAATTAAGAAAATAGCTAATTATATATACTTCAATTGTTATTTTAACTTTTTAAATGACAGAAAAAGGAACATAATGTTCTTCGATGTTATTATAATGAGACATGTGGGTGTCTGCTTTCATCATGAGTTCGTTTCCAAGGTGAACCAAAAGAATTGCCCAGCTTCACTTGAGAAGGTCAGTTCATGGGAATCCAGCACACTTTCAAACCTGTCAGATTCAACAGATTCCATATGTTTGGAGCTAGATTTTTTTTTCAATTAATAACTTTTCCATCTCTTTTAGCTAATTTTGTTTGACAGTTGTTTCCGGGAAATGTTAACTCCTAGTCAGGAAATGAGCTAAACGATTGGACCAACCTCAAGGACTTGGGAAGGAGTGAGAGAGAGAGCATCAGCTGCTCACAATGAAATGAAAATAACAGGAGCAACACCAGACATGGGGAGAGAGGAAGGAGGGAAAATGCTGGTGTGCATGTGTGCGTGTGCTCACATTGCTTAGTGAACGTCAAATGAAGCCCACAGAAACATAATGGTACCCCTCCACAAAATGAAGCTAGGCTGTTATTTGTTGCCCCAACAATAGCCCTCAACAAAAGAGGTTACTGTGACCTCTGCACTAAAGTAGTAGTAGAGGTCAAATCCAAAGTATTGGAAACCACCAGTGAAGCAGCAAAAGCACAAGACTAAGTCCTGTGAGTAAAAACCTTTCACCCAGGCAAGGAAACAGGTGTCAAGTTTCAGTATTTAAAGCATTTCTTGCCTGTCCATTCTCAGCCCCATCAAATCCCACCATCTGTCCTCTCACCTTGTTTTACTTGACGTCACCGCGCACTGTTCAGATATTTTGTTCAGCGGATTCGCGCCGGAGTCGGCTGTGTGCCCGTCGGCAACCGAAAGGCCATTAAGAAGGTAATTAAGTAACTTATGGTTGGTGGGCAGGTGAAAAGGCCAAGTAGCCTTTACATTTTTTAGGAAACCTCATCTGCGAGCGGGATGAGGTTTCCTAAAGCTATAACAAATTAAATAAAAACTTTCTATTGAAGTTAAAAGCATGTCCCATCTCATGTGACACAGGCACATGGGACATGTTTCATTGAATTTTTATGGTATTTATTAATTTTTTTCAAAAAGCGCTTCAATCTCCCCAAGGCAGCTCGCGCACATGCGCAAGCTGTATGCCAGGCCCGGTCTCCTCTTCTCCGCCCCCACACACACCCCCCCCCCCCCCTCCCAGCCTGCACAGGTAGCGGCTCAGCACTGCCACTTGTGATCCACACAGAGTGGACCTTAATCGGCCCGCCCGTGTGAAATCGTGGAGCAGAGCCGATCGCAGGCGACGGCCAGCTTCCCGACCTCCCCTGCCCGCACCCGTTGAGCCCACCCGAGGCGGGAAAAGTCCAGGCCATGGGAAACAGCCAGGAGTCCATTGGAATAATCAAGTCTGGAAGTAACAAAGGCATGAATAAGGGTTTCAGCAGCAGTTAAGCTAAATCAAGTTAAAATTCCCCCTGTACTATCTAGCATAAAACAGTACCAGGTCATTATTTTGGCATATTTCTGTAAACTATTTAAAATGTGATAAGCAAAAAAATTACGTAGATATATAACAAATGTAATCCTGTTAATATATGTACTTAGTTAAACTAAATATTAATCAAAGTATCTCAGCTCATCAGTACAAATGCTTACAACCTCAGAGATGAAATTTTTATGTTCAAAATGGTGATAGATTTTGAAACTTGATTAAAAAAACCTATAAATCATCCAAAATAGTGCCCTTAAGGGTCTCTGAAGATTATGGAATCTACTACATAAAATGCCACAGCAGCATTGCTTGCAGCCTCTAGTATTGATTTTTTTGTTGTTGTAGCAATAAACCATGAAATAGTATTGGTTGTTTCCCATTAAAAAAAAATAACCTTATGCTGAGACAGTTTTAAAAAAAAACATGGTGTGTAATTTAAATAGCTTTGGCTCAGGGTACGTTTAGCATTTTTTTGAGTCTAAGAGCTGACCTTTAAAAAATGGAAGGGTCGAATGCAAAACGTTATAGTTCCTAAAAGGCAGAAGTGACCTAGTTCACAAGATATCCAGAAAGTTCTTTTCAGTTCTCAAAACAGCTGAAGATGACATTAATTCCAAGTGACATTCCAAAATCTGCAAGCTCCCTATAGGGCCATATCACTCTAAGTTTAGTGCAAGATAATAAGGATATGTTATTACTCTAGAAAATTATAAATGATAGCAGTTGTAACAGCATCAACATTAAACTGTAAAGTAAAAATCCTTTCCAATTGCTCTGTGACCACTTGCATGTATATGATAGATATTAATGTTGTATGTAGTGTTGGATAAATTGAGCTCATTATTTGCAATTATATTCATAGAGGGTTAACGTGTAATTGTTGACAAACTTCTTTGGAAATCTGACAGTTAAAATGATTGCTTGTCATAAATCAAAGTTTGAGCATGGAAATGATAGGCAAAGACTGAGCCATTAAACCAAAGCCCCATCTGGTATAAAATAGCCTGTGGAACTACAAGTATTTGAAAGCAATCAAAATAATTCACCACTGACCTGGCCAAATTTTATCCCTCAATCAATATCCCCAGACCAGATTACTCAGCCATTTATCTCATTGTTGTTTATGGGCCGTGTCTGTAAGCAGTTGGCTGCCATTTTTCCCTACATTTCAAATACGAAGACTTGCATTTATATAGCACTTTTCATGGTCACCAGATGTCCCAAAGCACTTTACAGCAAGTGAAATACTTTTGAAAAGCAATCATTGTTGTAAAATAGGAAACACGACAGCTAATTTGCACACCGTCATGTCCCACAAAAAGCAAGGTGACAATAACCAGATAACCTGTCCTTAGGATGTTGATTGAGGGATAAACATTGGCCAGGACACCAGGGATAATTTCCCTGCTCTCCTTTGAAATAGTCCCATGGGATAGTTTCATCCACCTGAGACGGATGAAGGTGCCTTGTTCAGCATTTCATTTGAAAAGTGGCATATCTGACAGTGCAACACTCCTCCAGTACCTTGCACTGTCTTGAGGTCATAATAGGCCCATATGAATGGAAATTTATCTTTCGACCTCTGTCCCTCACCTCATTTCCCTGGGTCTGAATTTGGTGATTGCTCAACTAGAATAATGTACTTAGCCTTGGAGGCTGGAAGTTAGTATCCATACTTGTGCCCAATACAGTCAAATCAGCGAATTCGATTGGGAAAGAGAGAGAGGTTGAAAGCATAAGATGGCTCCAAAAAGGTAAGAACGTATTTGACAGGGTCAACAGAATGAACTACAGTTTTGGAAGCCTTCCTCCCAATTTCTAAATGTGTGTCCCTGCCAAGGGGATGATCTGTGCATGCGAACAAAGAATAGAGGCAGCCTCAGTTCAGGTCAGACAGAGTGCACTTTGGATGTGTTCCCCACCTGACTTGTGTCCAGACAGAAGATTAATGTGTAATAGTTCACAAACTTGTGAAAATGATAGGCCAAGAGGAGGGGGAAATGGTTCCACCATCGGAGCTCTGGCAAAATAATTGCAGCAATGTATTTTCATTCTCTGTCCAAAAACATCATTGGTAAGACACTTTTTTTTCATGAAAATAATGATCCTATTTGAGTGCTGCATGGTGGCACCTTTGATTTCCCATATGGTGAATTGACAATAAGAACCATGCGGGCAGGATGAGTCATGAAACTAGAAGTGCTTTTCCACAGGGAGGGAAAATTGGACAGTTATTTGGAATGTATCATTCATTCATTCATAGGATTTACAGAGGATTTGAAGTTCTTTGCTTTCTTGCAGTTTGAAGAAGAGATCTAAAGGAAGGGAAAGCACAGTTATATGAGCATCCTCTAGAAGGTTGCCCAACTTAATGACCTTGCCATTTATAAATATATATGACCTAGAAATAAAGTCAGAGATTAATATAATAATTTCTCTTTCAATAGTTCAATTTGAATTAGTACCACATTTATGTTTATTAGTTCAGTTTGTAAGAAGAATCAGTACAAGTTGTTGGAAAGATAATCGGCCAATCTAGATTAGCAACTAAAATGGATAGCAAATTAATTCAATTATACAAAAAAGGTTTAACTGAAGTAAACCAAACTTATTAAGAAACATTTTAAGCTGTCTAATCAATGATAAGAAATGTATAATATAGACCATATCAAATTAGACCTGTTTTGGACTCTATCCAACTTATTAACTCATGAACAAAGATTCCTCAGGTTCTCCCTGGCTAAAATTTTCCTGTTGGTATGTGGTGACATTGGCTGAGCATCCTGACATCACCGTGTGCCATTACGATATTTGGGAAGGCGGACATGCTATAAGTTTGGATGCACGCCCGCCATCAATTAACAGGCCTGTTAAGGCCCTTGAGGCAGCAATTGATCTCAATTTTTCGCAGCCCATGCGACCTTCAGGGTGTTGCATGGGCGCAACAGGCAGGCGGGTAGGAGACATTTGGCTAAACCTCATCCATGGGCGGGATAAGAGGGGTGAGTGGCGTCGCAAATGTGATGTTTGAAGTATTTAAATGTGAAAGTAACTTACACTTGCCTGTGTGAGCAGGAAGACTTCAAAACTCATACCAGCTGCTAGCACAGGAGTAAAAGCCTTGGTCAGGACTCCACAGTAGAGATCATTTCTGGGGCCTGCAGCTTTCAGGAAGCCTTTCCATAGCCTGGGAATAGAAGTTGTGCTCTCCACTGGAGGCACCTCCTCTGAAGAGGAAGGGAGGGCCAGAAGGGTGAGGAGGCCGGGAATCCACATTCAGCCTCCAAGGGAGCCACCTTTGGGAGGAGAGGAGGAGGCACAAGGGGCGCAGGGCCAACAGCAAGTGCAAGGCTGAAGGGGCCACAGAAGACGCCAATATCCTGCTGCCCGGGTTTACAGGCAGCGATACAGCTACCACAATATGTCTAAGGTCCAGTGCAAAATGGCTTTATCTCGCAAACAAAACAGTCACCTCCATCTGTCAGATGAAAGGCCCTGACATCTCCACAAACTGTGTGGGTGGGCACCCAATACCACTGGATTTAAAGGTCACAGCTACCCTCAACTTCTATGCCTCCAGCTCTTTCCAGGGGTCAGTGGGTGATCTTTGCGATGGCTCTCAATTGTGTTAAGCAGGTGACAGATGCTCTATTCAGGTGCGCATTGACTTTTACTCACCACCGCTTGGACGATGCCAGTCAGACACAGCGAGCCAGAGGCTTTGCAGCGATTGCTGGCTTCCCCCGCATCCAGAGTGCAATAGACTGTACACACGTGGCCATCAAGGTGACAGCAGGTGAGCCCGGTACCTTTGTCAACAGGAAGAGCTTTCACTCCATGAACGTGCAGATTGTGTGTGATCACAGGATGCTGATTCTACAAGTCTGTGCAAGGTACCCAGGCAGCTCCCACGACGTCTACATCTTCAGACACCCCCAGGTGCCGGGGCTCTTCAGTGCTCCAGCTCGGCTTGATGGATGGCTGCTGGGTGACAAGGGTTATCTCCTCAGAAGGTGGCTCATGATGCCTCTCCACCATCCAAGAACAGAAGCAAAGCAGTGTTACAATAGGAGCCACGCCTCCACAAGGGCTGGGGTGGAGAGAAACACGAGATGCACTTCCGATGCCTGGACCGCTCAGGGGGCGCATTACAATACCCCCCAGATTGTGTGTCACTGATAGTGGCTGCATGCTGCGCTCTCCAAAATCTGGCACTGGAATGGGGCGACACAGTGGATGAGGAAGACATGGATGCAGTTGCTCCGGATGCATATGATGTGTTCAACAGTGAGCCCGAGGATGAGCATGTACAGGAGACGCTGACTCGGGCATACTCCAGGGAGGCAGGGACACCTGGGTGGCTTTAATCGAAAGAACCTTCAGCCAGCCCACCACAGATGGACCTTCAACACATGCCAGGGCTGCAGGCTCCACACTTGATACCTGAGTGCTAAATCAGCCTGGATAACAACTAACTAAGGGTCTTGTCAATAAAGCTCAATGTCAAACAACTCACTCCTAACATCATGGCTTCCTGCCCACATGCAGAAGTAAGGAATCACCCTGAGGCATGGCAACATGTCAAAATCTATTGAGTAAACAAAAGTAAATTCATAAAGCAAAACAAAAACGGTGTTGGACATCACACCAAGTCTTCCACTAAGTGCTAAGGCTATGGCCAACATAAAAGCATCAGTGATAAACTCGTGGTGTGCCAAAGGTGCCTTAAATTTATGCTTATGGGTGCTACTCACTGGCACTGGCATCTGAGCCTGCTCACTGCACTGTCCTGTAGGCCTCAATGACCATGGCGGACGTCCTCTGGCCCGTGGAGCCTTTGATGGCCCTGCCTGGGAGGGAGCGACCAGTGCCACTGCTGGCTTCTCCCCAGTCACCACAGCCTCATTGGATGCCATGGTCACTGGCAAAGGGGGGAAGGAGCTGCTGTCCCATCTGGAGCGCCCTGGGAGGAACCCAGAGAGACGACAGGCAGCTGCTGCACCGACGTGAGGTCACTTCGGACCTCCCTGCTCACCCATGATGGATGGGCACTGAGCTGGGATACTTGGTGCCCAAATCATCTCCCACACTGGCACTGACCAGCTGAGGTCACTGCCGCTGTAGGGGCTTGCAGGTCCGAGCGCATCTCCAGGAAGCACTGATTGGTCTCCTGGAGGAGCCTCTCCACGAGAGTCACCACTCTCTCCATGGAGGAAGCATCGCGCTCAGCCATGAGGCTCATTACATCGGTGATGCTCTGCATGGACTCCTCCAGCACAGGCACCATGCCACACATAGCCTCATGCATCTCCGCCAGATCGTCCCACATACCCTGCTGCACTTCCAGCATTTGCTACGATTCACTGTGTGCAGCATTTTTCTGAAAAGGAGAGAGAAGCATTGATTAGTCCAGCCTGCACCTGAATTCCCATCACATCCCTGCCAACCCAGCCAGAGTGGGACATTGCAGGACTCCAGTTCTTCGTCACCCCGCAGCAGCCACACACTCACCCAAACAAGCCAGAGTTGAACCCCCCCCGATTGCCCAAGTGCTGCCTCCTTCACATGTAGCACCACAAGCTGTCACTTTGCTCAGCAAGGAGGCAGAAGCACGTGGAGCACAAACACCAGCAGATGGATTGTTGCTCCGCAAACTGGAAGCTCCCCTCCCAGCATGTTAGCACCCTGACTTTGACATGCTTCCCAGTTCCAACACTCTGCCTAGGTGCAGACCCTTGACTTTCAACCCCATTCTATACTCTGGGTGTCAGCGTCACACATGCTGCGGATGTAGGATACATTCTTGCTCAACCCTCTCAGGGTGAACTGGGCATGGGCAATCTCTGCTGGCATACCAGCGAGGTTTACATGCTATGAGGTATCAGAGTTGCTGGGTTGGGGTTTGGAAGAAAGGGTGATGGCTGCATTATGTGATTTGAGGCAACATGGTACTCACCCTTTCCGAATGCAGGAGATCATTGAACCTTTTGCGGCACCAGTTCATGGCAGCTCACACTCTTGGCCACCTCCTCCCACACATGTTTGGTCAGGTCGGGGGGCCTCCGCCTCCCATCCCTCGGAAGAAGGACCTCCCATCGCGCTGCCACCTCCTCTAGGAGGGCAACTAGGCACTTGTCTGACAAACATTGCCCCGCTGGCCTATCCTCCGGCCTGGCCTGCCCTGCCCTGCTGGCCTACCGTCCGGCCTGGCCTGCTTCGTTGGCCTACCCTCCAGACTTGCGTCACCAACTTTGCTCCTCTGCAGACCCCTTCTTCCAGCAATTGTGAGCAGCCTTTCTGAGGCTGCCAGGTCTTCGTTTGTACAGACTGCCGGGTCGCCATTGGACCTGGTGGTCTGAGCGTGCCCGCCGCCGCCCGCTTACTCCCACTATGCATGGGAATCGTGAACTACGTTGGGCGGGCTTTAATTGGCCCGCCTGCGTTAAATGAAGGTGCGGGCGGCGATTGGGTCCATGCCCACTCCTGACCAGCCTGTCCTACATGGGGAAAATTCTCCCCCCTCTTTTCAAAGACAGTTATGTAAAACACATTTATATAATCTTAAAACTTATAGCCCAAAACATCCTCAAACAGCAAACCACAAGTTATGATGATATTTCTGCTGATCTTGCTATCAACAGTTTGTGTCAAAATTTCCTGACAATCTCATTACCGTATACAGGAATGTAAAAACCAGCTTGAATGACTGGGGCGTAATGAAAGCCCTAACATATTAATTCTCTTTCTTTAAGTCCCTCTTTCCCTCTTCATGTATGAAAATTAAAGTTTGAAGCTGTCAAGCCACCCTTTGTGGCAATAAGGCATGTTTAAGAACATGTAATCATGGAGTCTTTTCAATGTTTTATGTCACTCTTCTGATGCTATAAAAGGGGATTCAAAAAGACCAAAAATACAGGATAGATCCTAGTGAGGAGAAATATATTTAAAAATTGTGTAAAAAGAAAATCACCATAAAACAGCAGTCGGGTAATTTTGTTTCTGCTGCTCCTGAAATGCCAGCGGCAAGTCATGTTCCCATTTTTTTCTGACTTCTCTAACTCTTGAACTCCTTTGTCATCTAACTCTTGAACTCCTTTGTCATCTAGGGAATGCTGACTGCTCTCTCTTTCCTCTTTGTGGAATTGGACCTAGGCTACACCTGAACTATTTTCTCTTTAAAAGCTGCCCATTCTTTTATTACTTTTCTGCCTTCCAGTCTTTGACTCGTTTATTGGGGCCAACCTCAATTCTCTGAAATGAGCCCTCCTCCAGTTAAGTATTTTTATTTTGGCTTGATGCTTGTCCATCTCCATAACTACTCAAAACCTATGGTTACTATTTCCAAGATGTTTCCCTACTCTGAGATTCTCCACTTGATCCATTTCTTTCCCCAGGCCAAGACCCAGCAATGTCTCTTTCTTCATTGGCCAGGGATCCCTATTGATTGATAAAGGTGTTCGGCTTGTGATGGGAACAAAAAGGCAATGTGGATTTAATTTATACACATTGCACCTGCCATGTGAGCAAAGCATGGTACTCTCTCGTCCTACTTCACTCTGTTTGTACAGAAGGCGATGTAGGTATTTCTCCTGCCACGGAGGATCTTGGTGACTATCATGAAGCTATTATTGTATATAATATTTTGGAAAATATTTTTCTTTTAAAATAGAGGTTTACTCTGCTGGTGTGTCTTAATTGGATTAAAGCCAGCTA
Source organism: Carcharodon carcharias (assembly GCF_017639515.1). Taxonomy (NCBI): domain Eukaryota; kingdom Metazoa; phylum Chordata; class Chondrichthyes; order Lamniformes; family Lamnidae; genus Carcharodon; species Carcharodon carcharias. The sequence goes on along the minus strand of NC_054467.1, from coordinate 158,532,324 downwards.
GTCTGGTGCTTAGATATGTACTAGTTTTGATATGTAAGAAAGATAGCATGCATTTGCATTTTTTGAATAGAGCATTCAAGAGGTGGGATGAAAACCTGATACCTATCTAGCAGATACCAAACAATATGTTAATATTACTAATAAAATTGGTACTATGGAAGGGGTTTCATTGTTAAAAGGTGAAGTTCAAAGAGGCTGTTGATACAATGAGAATTTGAATTCAATCAGTGGTGGTAGGTATAACTTCAGCAGTTTTCGGGTATGCAGGGAGAGATCAAAAGACAGCTGAAAACCTCCCACTGGCTCCACAGTGAAAAGAACCTAATTTTGAATTTGTAAGGTGAAAATGCTTTGCCTGGTGTTTGGTTAAATCTATGGGTTGCTTTTGCCTTAATGGAGATTAGTTTGGGAATTTGTTAAAAGTTAAGATAGTAGTAATTTGTAGCCATGTGTATATATATATATATATATATATATATATATATATATAGTTTAACCCATGTAAATTAATAAAATGTTTCATTTAGTTTAATGTAAAACCTCGAGAACTAATGGTCTGATTCCTGAGTTTCGGGGTCGCCTCTCAAACATAACACTTAAAATTATTGGTTATGACAGTTGTTTGAAGTTTCCCTCTGGGATTTTTTAAAATAGCTCTGCTTTACCAATTGCATCGGTCAATACAGTGACCTTTCAATACATCGGTGTACTGGAACTTGGAGATTTCACTAACACCAGCTGTTGCAACATGGAGGCAAGGACCACAGCGACCTTGACAGCCAAAGACAGTGCTCTCTGTACTTGGTTCAACGTCATTTGTTGTTGCAGCAGGTGATATAGCTCAGTGATAGCCTCCTTCATGAAGCTAAGGCACCTGAGGTAATGCACCAGCTCCCAACTGTCAATGGTTAGGCCCAGGATATCGCTCCTGAGTAAAGTTGTTCCATCGTTAGTGCTGAATACCTGCTGTGGGTATGACTTCTTGTGCAGTCTCCTCCACCTCCTCCCTCTTGTGGCAGATACACCTGCTGTATTCCTTGTTGCTCCCCTCATTGTCCAGTCCCAAAGGCAACCCTAAGAGACCACGCATAACTGCAGCCAACAACAGTACACACATCAGCTCTTGCTCTGTTTAGACAATATGAACTTGCAGGAGTGAAAAACATGCAGAGGTTAGCCAGCAGCCTGAACTGATAAGCCAGTAACTAACTTTAAATATTACATTATTCTTTTAACTGTTGCTGGTGAGGCACTTTTCTGCTGGTTAGTGCCACATTGTGGTGTGGGAGTTCAGCAATTGGCGAGTGAAGAACCGTTTAATTTGGATATTGAAAGTGGGTCCTGTGCCTTGTAATTCTTTCCTTTATATAATACTGATGTGCCTCTCTGCACTATCACCAAGATGGCAAGCAGTGGATTTTGAGTTGGAAATGTGTACATGCTTAATGGCTGCCACATTGGGATCTTGTAGACCTTTTAGCTTCTGTTTCTAGTTTGTTAATCGTAGCTCTGATTCATCATGATTTGAAACTTCATAGCTGTAAAAGTGTTATTTGTCTTTAGCACAGCAGATGTCCTGTTACAGTATAAAACATAACAATTTCTACTCTGTAGTGCCATTGATGTTTTTCTATATTTTTTCAAAATAATCTGAAAGACTATTCTGTTTGCCTTGAGGACAGATTAAATAATGTTGAGGAAATGAGTTGTTTCAGTTTAATTTTGGGGAAAAACAAAATTTCTGTAAGTTTTAATTGATGTTGCTATTTCTATATATTTCCTGCAAAAATGGAAAAATAGTGTTTTGCAAAAGGTGACTGCTCCTAACTGGAACAAAAGCAGCAATTGTTGACATTTTAAAGAATCACTAACAATTTGTCTAATACATTTATAGTTACCATGAGGACTATTTTTTAGTAACATTTATTTATCCATCGACAGAGCAGGCAGAAAATAGACTTGTGTTAATATTTGTTTTCTTCTAATTTGGGTTTAACACACTAATAAATGTTTACTACGATAGACTAAAAACATCAGGTCAGAATTTTGAAAAATCGTGTAGACTCTGGGACCTATAAAAATATCTGGTGGGACCTTGATCTGGAGGTCTCACCCCCATTTTCGATAGACCCTCAGCCCTCATTTTTCTGGTGTGGTCAGGGGGGTGGGGTTTGGGGTGGTGGGGTTATGGAAACTGAGGTGGGGCATGATTCTCACATGTGGGAAACCCAAATTCAGTAGGACTATTTGAACTCTATGCTGAGTTCAAACAGACCCCGTTTTCTTTAGAGCCAAGGGCCTTATCTTGCAGTGTGGGTGTTATAAATCTTTAAAAATGTTGTAAATGCCCTTGAAATGCGGAAAAATTCTGTAGAATTGTTGGGCTGCCGAGTTATTTAAAAGGCCAATCTTATAAAAATTGGAAAAAAACTGTCTGCCTGTGTCCACAAAAATTGAAAAAAAATTGTTCCTGTCGTTTCAATGGTCATTTGTTGACATAACCCTAAGCACCATCATTATAGCATTATTAATGCTTAGCTGCTTTCCACAATATACCATTACCACAGTAGGGGATGGGGGTCTGTGAGTTCACAGTTTGATTTACAGCTCAAAAGGTTATTAAATGATTTGCTGTCTTTGGTGTGGGGTTATGATTACAAGTCTGTTTTGATAAGGGATTAAGTACTTGAGGGGATTTAAATGTATTGAACGGGTTTTCATGACTGGGGGTCTTTTTTTCTAGTGAACTTCTGTAATAGATATTTAGACCTATATTTCATCTCAGCATGGCTCCTGAGTTGTGCCTATGATGGATACTGGGTGATTTGGTATGGGCTATGTAAGGGCAAAGGGTGCTGGTTGGGCAGCATGGGTTGTCATGACTTGGCATGTATGGGCAAGGAGAGTGGATGGGAAATGATGGAGTGTGAGGGGTGTGGGGTGGAGGGCCTGATATTTAACTGTATAAAATGCTGGTTAGGCCACAGCTAGAGTATTGCATGCAGTTCTGGAATCTGCATTACAGGAAGGATGTGATTGCACTAGAGAGAGCGCAGAGGAGATTTACCAGGATGTTACCTGGGCTGGTGAGTTTTAGTTATGAGAAGAGATTGGATAAACTGGGGTTATTTTCCTTGGACCAGAGGAGATTGAGGAGGGACATGATTGAGGTGTATAAAATTATGAGGGCATAGATAGGATAGACAGGGAGGAATCTTTCCCCTTGGTGGAGGGATCAATAACCAGGGGACATAGATTTAAGGTAAGGAGCAGGAGGTTTAGAGGGGATGTGAAGAATATTTTTTTCATCCAGAGGGTGGTGGGAATCTGGAACTTACTGCCTGAAAGGGTGGTTAGAGGCAGAAACCCTCATAACATTTAAGAAGTATTTGGATGTGCACTTGCGATGCCATAGCACACAAGGCAATTAGTTTTTGGCCCATTCTCAGAGAGATTGTAGCAGACATTTCCAAATTATACCAGAGGATTATGATATCAGTGGTCAAAGGGAACTCTTCTCACTGAACTTTTCAATATGGTTGCTCCAAATTTGGAAGGAATCTAAGTGAATGCATTGAATTGTGTATCTCTGTGGGAGTATGGGGAAGAAAATTAACAAAAGATTTGTCACGAATATTATAAAAATCTTGCTAAAATGCTAAATTTTGCTAATAGGCTATGCAACAGCTTTTCTGCCATCGAGTCTTTCTTATACATATTCCAAAAAATGTACAAAGGAGAAAGAGCAAACCCAGCATTTGCACTTGATGGATTTAAGTTTGCATTATTTTTGTACCTAGCACAAATCAACAATATTTCCTCTGGAGCTTTAATGAGGTTCATTCCTGAAGCAGTTGCAAGTACTTCAGCTCACTGAAAGAGAAAACCATGAAATTGCAGGCTAGAAGGAAATTGGAACGTAACATGTTCTCCCAGTTTAATGCTTCTTCATGTCGGTTGCACACCCAGCACACAGGGCAACAGAACAATCCCTAATATTTAGATGATGCCCCTATAAGTAATTTTAACAATTTCTGTGTGAAATCAACGTCTATTTTAATCTTTTGCTGAGTGCTATAAACTGTTTTGCAGCACTTGGCACAAAAAGAGAATGTTCAAATACTAATACTGTGGTGCTTTGAGCAAGTTGGCAAAGTATTTCCTGTACATGACATCAGCAGATGTCTGCAAATAGTTCATATTTTCTGAATATATTTTACGAGGAAAAAAGCAAGATACTACATACTGTGGGATATGACCATACCTTCTGCACATTAGAGTATTTCAATTTGCCAGAGAAACTGAACATCACTTTGTTCACTTGAGATTCTGAAAAGTTAAAAGCATATATTCAGTGCCAATATTTTTGAGATGGTCAGATTTGTATAGCTCCTGCAAGAGCAGTTTGAATGTTGAATCAGTTTTGAATTAGGCAAAAACATTATCAAGGCTAAATTAAAGGTAGCACTGGATGGAATTCAAAAACCACAGCAGCCTATCGTTTAGTTATGTATTGGTATGTTATGGTAAAAGAAACCCGTAGCTTTTTATTACAATTAATATTTAAGAGCAAATTGTGATGTATTTCTACATCACATTCTATGTTGCAAACAAATTTTGTTTTCATTGCTAGTTTAAAAGTTGGTACAATCTGTGAACTAAAAGATAACATTTTGAGTTCATTAACCAACCTGCCAACCTCTCAGAATCATTTACTGTGGTGAGAAAACATACTGCAGGAAACTCAACAGTTTGCTTTTGATATATTATGAATGAAACTAATATCTTCCAAACGCAAAGTGCTCATAAGTGCTTACATGTCTCTTTAGCTCTGAAGAAGAGCCATATGGACTTGAGATGTTAACTCTGTTTGTCCTTCCACAGATGCTGCCAGACCTGCTGAGTTTTTCCAGCATTTTCTGTTTTTATTTCAGATTTCCAACATCTGCCGTATTTTACTTTTATTTTAGTGCTCATAAATAGTTTCTCTACATGCTATTTTTAACCAAGCAGCAGTGTTAGGATATTCAAGTAGTATCTGTGGAATATGGGACACTGGTTTCCAACCTACCATCATTCTCAGGGGGGAATGACCCATTTCGTGGTCAGTTTAAAGAGAACGCTGCAGGGAATGAGACCTCCTGACTTATGTAAGAATGAGGAAGCCTATCCCCGCATTTTCTTTGTGTTAAAATATATCATGGAATATTCCTATGGTAGTCAACAGCAAGAGAAAGTGAAATGCAAGTTTGAGGCTTGGGAAAATACTGAAGCACGTAAAATTGAAATTTCACTTGCTGGAGAAAAATCAGGTAGGATTCATTGTAACTTATTACATATGGAGACCTCCATTATGCATTTTATCTTTTGTAAAAAAAGGTTGCAATAACAATAATGAAAGCTTTTGTTACATCATGTAATTTGGATTAAAATGCATCAGATCATCACACTGTTGTGCTGTCAGCATGATAGGAATATCACTTTCTCCCACTCCAAATAAAAAAGGAAGATTTGCCTGTTTTTTAATGCTGTATCTATTTCAGATGCCTTTCATTTTCCATGTAAATAATCTGTATTTCTCGTTTTCATTCTGAATCTTTGCTAAACATAAGCCTGAAAAAGCACAGAGACAGAGAGGGTCTCTTGAACCACCAAAATTGCGCCGGAGCCCCGATTCTGAAAGCCCCGCCCCCACTCCCAACATTTTAGTCGGTGGCAGCGTGGGCTAGTAAGAACTGGGGCAGGTTGTAATTTGCTTATTCATGGTCCACAGATCCACAGATTCTGCTGCATACTTAAAAGTGCAGCTGCCTTCAAACAGACCCAATTATCATCAGTGGGCTGTCCAAAGCATGACTTGTGGGCATTATACTTTTCAGGAGAAGGTCTAAACTTATGGAGTTCTTTGGAAAGGTAGGTTACGTTTTTGGTGAGGTAAGGTACCCTTTTGGATAGGTCTGGGGACATATTGAAAATAAGTCAAGTGCCCTTTCAGAGAGGTCAAATGCCCTTTGGGATTGTTAAAATTAGATATGAATGTGTGTAAGAATGGATAAGCTCATTGGCACTGTCAAGTTGTCAAGGCATTCAAATCCCTTGCCTTTTAAATGAAAACGTCTGCAGTTTAAAAAAATCAGTGCTTGCTATTTCACTATCTGTTGACATAAGCCTGAAGGCTATCGTTATAGGATTTCTGCTGCATGACTGATTTCACAATCATTATGACAGCAGTTTGCCTGTCAGTTCGCAATTTGTTTGAGGGGGTTTAAGTGGTAATACAGTCTCTGATGTGGAACTATGATTATAAATGCTTGTTTTTATAAGGAATTAAAAACTTGGAGGTGTTTGTTTTACAAGGAGTTAAGTGGTTGAAGGAATTTAAATGTGTTGAATGAGTTTTGATGAATGAGAATGAAAGCAGGAAAAAACTCAACCCAGCCAATTACCTCCCCATCGGTCTACCCTCGATCATCAGTAAAGTGACAGAAGGGTTCGTCAACAGTGCTATTAAGTGGCATTTGCTTAGCAATAACCTGCTCACTGATGCTCAGTTAGGTTCAACTAAGGCCATTCAGCTCCTGACCTCATTGTAGCCTTGGTTCAAACATGGACAAAAGAGCTGAACTCCCGAAGTGGGGTGAGAGTGACTGAACTTGACATCAAGGCCTCATTTGACCGAGTGTGGCATCAAGAACCCCGATCAAAACTGAAGTCATTGGAAATCATGGAGAAAACAGGAGTCATACCTAGCACAAAGGAACATGGTTATAGTTGTTGGTGGTCAATCATCTCAGTTCCAGGACATCACTGCTGGAGTTCCTCAGGGTAGTGTCCTAGGGCTAGGCCCAACCATCTTCAGCTGCTTCATCATTGACCTTCTTTCCATCGTGAAGTCAGAAGTGGGGATGTCTGTTGATGATTGCACAATGTTCAGCACCATTTGTGACCCTTCAGATACTGAAGCAGTCTATGTCCAAATGTAGCAAGACCTGGGCAACATCCAGGCTTGGGCTGACAAGTGGCAAGTAACATTCGCGCCCCACAAGTGCCAGGCAATGACCATCTCCAGCAAGAGAGAATCTAACCATCGTCCCTTGATATTCAATGGCATTACCACCACTGAATCCCCCACTATCAACATCCAGGCAAGTGGAGAGTTTTCATCACATTCTTGACTTGTGCCTTGTAGATGGCGGATAGGCTTTGGGGAATCAGGAGGCAAGTTACCCATCACAGAATTCCTAGCCCTTGACCTGGTCTTGTAGCCGCAGTATTTATATGGCTAGCCCAGTTCAGTTCTGGTCAATGGTAATCCCTAGAATGTTGATGGGGGGTGGGATTTAGTGATGGTAATACCATGGAGGATGGGTAGGGGGCATACTTGGCATGGAGGTTTGAGGGGCCATGGGAGATGGATGAAGAGTATTAGGTGACATGAGTTGGCATGGATGGGACATGGGAGCATGTGAGGAGTGAGGGCTGGAAGGCTGTTTTTTGTTTTATTCTTTTTCATACAAGTTTTGGAGCATCGAGGTTGGCCTGATTCCACACCAAACAGACATCACCCTCAACCACCGCCTCCCCAGAATGAAAAAAGATAATCCAAGGTACTTTATCCTGTGTTGGGTTTGCGGAGTTGGGAATTTTCCTGACTCTGTGCTCCTGACTCGGGAGGGAAGATCCAGGACGTAATATGCATTACAGCCCGTTACACGCTTTGTATGGGCCGGGATTTTCCAGCTCGCAGATGCAGCAAGCCATTCAAATCTCCATTGACTTTGGTGGGACTGTAAGATCCCGCTCTTTGTATGGACAGCCTGCAATATCTGAGCGTATTGGCTGTGTTTCATCTGATTTCACTTGCTATTTGCCCTGCACTTTATTTTAGGATGATTAGAATTAATTTACTAAAAGCATTAGCTCTGTGGCAGATTTATTCATTCATTGTCCTTGAATTGTCAAACCCGACCATTAAAGTTCCAATAAATACCAAAGCACCTCTTTAGTAATATAAAAGATGCTCCAGACTTAGGGAATGACACACAACTTTGCTCAAATAAAATTGTAATACACGATCAGTATTGGCCTGCTTCACTAAATGTCACAGTGAATCATTTAATGTCTTTTGGTCATTTATTTTCTGTAGGATTCTGTCCCTTCTGACTCAGTGTAACTGGTATAATTGTACAAAATTAAACATTACATTATGGACCATTCTTTTCACAATGCAGTAATGTATTATTTAAAAGAGAACATAATGTGATTGAAAAGAAACCTCAAACATTGAAGATGGTACACTCTCCAATCCCACAATGACCACAGAGACTCAGGCTTCCTTTTAACCAGTTTTATTCAAGCATATGCAAGGGAGCCACAATCATTCCTAAGAATGAAGACCCAGCTCCCAGATTGATTACACTTCATTACTTTTGTACTTTTTCTTATCATAATACATTTGAGTACATTTGAATACATCCAATCGGTAACTGACACACCGGTCCCATGCTAACTATCCTGCTGAGTACATAAATATGTGACTTTGCTAACCAATTATTCTAAAGGATGTATACATAATTATATTATCCAATCAAAATTAAAACATGTACACAATGAACTTGGTTCTCAGAACTCAAAACCGTATCTCCTTTCTCAGTGACTGTCTCCATCTCCGAATTACCCCACGTGGATTTCAACTGAAATTCCACCCCTCAAGTTTCGAACCCACCCAGGCTTATAGGTATTTCCGGGACATAAAACGTTTCTTGGACTGCTGTTCCTGTCGCATCCTGACATCCACACTCAGTGCCATGCGCCGCCATATGAACACACTCGACCTCTCCCTCCAGCAGCACCACCGTACCATTTTTCAAAGCTGCGTGTGCCCCCAGTTTCATTTTATTCTTTGTCTCATCCGACGCCTCAACAAGAAACTTTTTCTCCTTCTCTCAAGTGCTAAGGAACGCAAGCTCCAACAACTCATCGACACCAACACCCATCTAGGACCCTCCACCCCTGCCTGTCCCTCTGTCCCCACCCCATCTTCCAATCCCAGCCCCAGCCGTGTTTTCACTATACCCCCTGACCTTCCCCTCTCCGATGCTGAACGTTCAGTGCTCAGCAAAGGACTTAGTTTCATACCCCTACGCCCTCACCTTAATGAATTTCGGGCTCGGCGCGATGCTGAACTCTTCTTCCGCCGTCTTCGTCTCCGGGCTCACTTCTTTGGGCAGGAGTCCTCTCCCCGTTCAATGGATCCTTTCACCCACCTCCAATATTCTCCCTCCACCTGGACCCCTCCCTCTGGATTCTTACCTTCTCTTAATCTTTTCATTGAGAACTGTCGGTGCGACATTAGTCGTCTCAATTTCTCTGCTCCTCTCACCCATTCTAATCTCTATCTCGCTGAACTTACTGCACTCCATTCTCTCAGGTCCAACCCTGACATTGTCATCAAACCCGCTGACAAGGGTGGTGCTGTTGTTGTCTGGCGCACTGACCTCTACCTCGCGGAGGCTGAGCGTCAACTCGCAGACACTTTCTCCTACCTCTCCCTGGACCATGACCCCACCACTGAACATCAAGCCATTGTTTCCAGGACTGTTACTGACCTCATCTCCTCTGGGGATCTTCCTCCCACAGCTTCCAACCTGATAGTCGCCCAACCTCGGACGGCCCGCTTCTACCTCCTACCCAAAATCCACAAACAGAACTGTCCCGGTAGACCGATCGTCTCAGCTTGCTCCTGCCCCACAGAACTCATTTCTCGTTATCTTGACTCCCTTCTCTCTCCCCTTGTCCAGTCCCTTCCCACCTACATCCGTGATTCCTCTGACACCTTACGTCACATCAACAATTTCCAGTTCCCTGGCCCCAACCTCTTCCTCTTCACCATGGACGTCCAATCCCTCTACACCTCCATCCTCCACCAGGATGGTCTGAGGGCCCTTAGCTTCTTCCTCGAACAGAGGCCCGAACAATCCCCATCCACCACTACTCTCCTCCGTCTGGCTGAACTTGTTCTCACACTGAACAATTTCTCCTTCAACTCCTCTCACTTCCTCCAAATAAAAGGTGTGGCTATGGGTACCCGCATGGGCCCCAGCTATGCCTGTCTCCTTATGGGGTATGTGGAACATTCCTTGTTCCAGTCCTACTCCGGCCCCCTTCCACAACTCTTTCTCCAGTACCTCGATGATTACTTCGGTGCTGCTTCGTGCTCTCGTCGGGACTTGGAAAAATTTATTAATTTTGCTTCCAATCTCCACCCCTCCATCATTTTCACGTGGTCCATCTCTGACACTTCCCTTCCCTTCCTTGACCTCTCTGTCACAATCTCTGGTGATAGACTGTCCACCAATATCCATTACAAACCTACCGACTCCCAGAGCTACCTCGACTACAGCTCCTCACACCCCGCTTCCTGTAAGGATTCCATCCCATTCTCTCAGTTCCTTCGCCTCTGTCGCATCTGTTCCGATGATGCTACCATCAAAAACAGTTCCTCTGACATGTCCTTCTTCTTCCTTAACTGAGGTTTTCCACCCACGGTCGTTGACAGGGCCCTCAATCGTGTCCGGCCCATCTCCCGCACATGCGCCCTCATGCCTTCTCCTCCCTCCCAGAAACATGATAGGGTCCCCCTTGTCCTCACTTATCACCCCACCAGCCTCCGCATTCAAAGGATCATCCTCCGCCATTTCCGCCAACTCCAGCATGATGCCACTACCAAACACATCTTCCCTTCACCCCCACTGTCGGCATTCTGTAGGGATCATTCCCTCTGGGACACCCTAGTCCACTCCTCCATCACCCCCTACTCCTCAACCCCCTCCTATGGCACCACCCCATGCCCACGCAAAAGATGTAACATCTGCCCCTTCACTTCCTCTCTCCTCACCATCCAATGGCCCAAACACTCCTTTCAAGTGAAGCATTTCACTTGCATTTCCCCCAACTTAGTCTACTGCATTCGTTGCTCCCAATGCGGTCTCCTCTACATTGGAGAGACCAAACGTAAACTGGGTGACCGCTTTGCAGAACACCTGCAAAGAATGACCCAAACCTCCCTGTCGCTTGCCATTTCAACACTCCACCCTGCTCTCTTGCCCACATGTCTGTCCTTGGCTTGCTGCATTGTTCCAGTGAAGCCCAACGCAAACTGGAGGAACAACACCTCATCTTCCGACTAGGCACTTTACAGCCTTCCGGACTGAATATTGAATTCAACAACTTTAGGTCTTGACCTCCCTCCTCCATCCCCACCCCCTTTCTGTTTCTTCCCCCTTCCTTTTGTTTTTTTTCGAATAAATTATATAGATTTTTCTTTTTCCCACCTATTTCCATTATTTTAAAATATTTTTAAATCTTTTATGATCCCCCCCACCCACTAGAGCTATACCTTGAGTGCCCCACCATCCATTCTTAATTAGCACATTCGTTTAGATAATATCACCAACTTCGACACTTATGTGTTCTTTTGTTCTGTTGTTGTGACATCTTTTGAAGATCTGCTTTTATCACTGCTTGTTTGTCCCTACAACCACACAACCCCCCTCCACTTCTCTCCCCCCACCCAACCCACCCCTCCTCCCCCACTTAAACCAGCTTATATTTCACCCCTTCCTTGGATTAACTTAGTTCTGTCGAAGGGTCATGAGGACTCGAAACGTCAACTCTTTTCTTCTCCGCCGATGCTGCCAGACCTGCTGAGTTTTTCCAGGTAATTCTGTTTTTGTTTTTTTTTCTCACAACTCAAGACTGTTTGTTTGTGTTTCATGAAAGCCCCCTCTTTGTCCATTGTTCATCTTCCCATATCTAAACTAATACCATCTGCCCCTTTGCTATCTGAGAGAGGAGTACACTTAACCTAATTTATGTCATACTTTTGTCTGCAGTCTGACTCTCAATGCTGAGCAATGTTCATCTGGTAATCTTCAACTCTTAACATGTTTAGCAGCCATGTCTGCCTGGAGATTTTAAGGTTTTTTCAGTAAATTCTTACTGTACTCTTAGCGTTTTTAATTTTCCCCCTAACACTTTGGTTCTCCAATTAGCAAGTGGGAAAGCCATTTTAGGCATCTCTTTCTGAATGATGATAGGTAAATGGTGTTATTGTCATTGGTCAGTCAAATATTAGATCAGATTAGATGGCTCTTTTTCGGCCAGCACAGACATGATACCCAAATGGATTTCTTCTGTATTGTAAACCTTTCCATATTTTTAATATTTTATAATTTCATACAATTTGGGAAGGGGAATATGATAGCCTCACTCTTATATCCCAAATGTGTTCCATGTGGGCGGGTACGAAGTTAGGAATGGAAATACGGGTTTTATGTAGGTTGATGGAACGGCTGGAGGGTAAGTTTGCAGCACAAGGCTGCAGACAAGCTGAGAGCTGGTACATTTAGAGGGTTGATGGGATTGCTTGTGCAGTGGGTAGGGACTGGTGGGTGATGGATGGGAAGCAAGCAGATTGTTTGCAATGAAGAGGTTCACTGGTAAGAGCCTGGTGGAAGCATTCCTGCTCCCCTGGCCACAAGTAGTACTGTCAAGGCACTCACCTCATGAATTCAGCCTTCCTTGCCTTCTTTCATCTCTTGGGCTTCTTAGGATTCCTGACTAGCTATAGCTAAAAAAAACTATTAAAATGAAAACATACAGTCTCACTAAATAATTAATTAATTATTCTCCCGTCGCTTTTATGGATGAGAGTGCGGCTTCATTAAAATATTTAAATGACTTACCTGCCTCCTGAAAGCCGATTGGTTTCCTGTCCCTCATCCTGGAAGTGAATTGGGTTCTTGCTCCCACATTTTTACATTTCTAACCTACCAACTCAATGAAAACTACTAATTCTTGTATTCTCTCTTAAAAAAAAATAAATTAAGTTAATTTTTATGTGTTTGTGGCTGGCGACTGATTTTGTCTGTGTGAGTTGCCCTTGATAAGATAATATCAAAAGACACTGAGTTTTTGTAATCTTTTAGAAATTGGAATGTTTTCAGAGTAGAAGTTTCACAATGATTTGTAAGTCCAAATTGACCGCAATTGACCATATTTCTCAATCGGAAACAAAGGTTTTATGAAACAGCGATATTATGGGCAGAATTTTTCATATGGCGAGCGGGCTTGGCGGGGGCGGGCGCAGAGCCGGTCACCGCCCGCGATCAGCTCCGTGCCGCCATTTTATGCGGGTGGGCCAGTTAAGTCTCGCCCAGCATAAGACGCGATCGTTAGCGCTCAGCGCTACCTGTGCAGGCGGGGGGAGGACGGAGAGTCAGGGCCAGCACTCTTTCGCAAATGTATGTGAAAGAGCACTTCAGTCTCCCTGAGGCATCAGGGAGATTGAATCGATAGTAAAATTATTAAATAAAAGTTATTTGAAAATTTATTTAAACATGTTCCCTCCTGTGACAGTGTCACATAATTTGGGACATGTTTTCATATTTATGAATTTTTATTTATTTATTTAATAACTTTATGATGAGGTTTCCTAAAACGCGAAGGCCATTTGGGCTTTTCACCTGCCCGCCAACCTTAAGGTTGCTCGGGCAGTGTTAACAATTACAATAATTTCTTTGTTAATGGCCTTAATTGGCCATTTACATTTCGGTGGGCACGCACCCACCAAACAAAATCTAGCGGATTTGCGGGATGATGTGGGGACACATGCCCAACATCATCGCGCATCATTTTATGCGTCAGAGTGTCAGGACCACCCCCGTAAGCCGACTGAAAAATTCTGCCTTATGAAACACAAATGTTTAAATAATAAGTACATAGCTGTTTTACGCAACGTTAAAGCACTAAGAAACAGATACAGTTGCATTGAAAAATTTTGCAAACATAGAAGACCATAATGGAGATTTTTCTTGGTATAGGCTGAGGTATTCTCTTAGTGCAAATGCAGGTAAATTTCCCCTCATGGACCTGCCGTCCTACTATCCTAGCAGCTGTAACAGATGTGTTTCTTTTTCCAGGTATGTGTTTAGTTTGGCTTTGAAGAAATCTGAACTCTTTGCCCAAATGCCCTGCCTTCGAACATAAGGAATTAAGGAATATGAACAAGAAAAGGCCATACAGCCTCTTGAGCCTGCTTCATAATTAATGACATAAAGGCTGACCTCCGACCTTAACTTTCCTGCCAAAATCTATATCTCTTGATTCCCTTTGAGTCCAATACTTTATCAATCTCAACCTTGGATATACTCAAAGATTCACAACCATCTGTGTGAAGAAATTTCTCCTGAGGGTCAGAGTTATACAGCACAGAAACAAGCCCTTCAGCCCATCATGTCCATGCCAGCCATCAAGCACCTATCTATTCTAATCCCATTTTCCAGCACTTGGTCCATAACCCTGTATGCTATGACATTTCAAGTGCTCATCTAAATACTTCTTAAATGCTGTGAGGGTCCCTGCCTCTACCACCCCCTCAGGCAGTGTGTTCCAGATTTCAACCACCCTCTGGGTGAAAAAAAGTTTCCTCAATTCCTCTAAACCTCCTGCCCCTTACCTTAACTTTATGCCTCCTGATTATTGACATCTCTGCTAAGGGGAAACATTTCTTCCTATCTATGCCCCTCATAATTTTGTATACCTCTATCAGGTCCCCCCTCAGCCTTCTCTGCTGTAAGGAAAACAACCCTAGCCTATCTAGTCTCTCTTCATAGCTGAAACACTCCAGCCCAGACAATGTCCTGGTGAATCTCCTCTGCACCCTCTCAGTGCAATCACATCCTTCCTATAGTGTGGTGACCAGAACTGTGCAGAGTATTCCAGCTGTGGCCTAACTAGCATTTTATACAGCTCCAACATGACCTTCCTGCTCTTATATTCTATGCCTCAGCTAATAAAAGCAAGAATCCCATATGCCTTCTAAACCACCTTATCTACCTGTGCTGCTGCCTTCAGGGATCTATGGATATGTACACCAAGGCCCCTCTGATCCTCTGTACTTTTTAGGCTCCTACCATTCATTGTGTATTCCCTTACCAAGTTAGTCCTCCCAAACGCATCATCTCACACTTCTCAGGATTAAATTCCATTTGTCACTACTCTGCCCATTTTACCAGCCCATCCATATCGTCCTGTAATCTAAGACTTTCTTCCTCACTATTTATGACACTACCAATTTTCGTGTCATCTGCGAACTTCCTGATTACACCTCCTATATTCACTTCTAAATCATAATGCACATTACAAACAGCAAGGGTCCCAGCATCGAACCCTGCGGTACACCACTTGTCACAGGCTTCCAATTGCAAAAACAACCTTCGACCATCACCCTCTGCCTCCTGTCACTAAACTAATTTTCAATCCAATTTGCCAAATTGCCCTGGATCCCATGGGCTCTTACCTTCTTGATTATTCTCCCATGTGGGACCTTGTCAAAAGCCTTACTGAAGTCCTTGTACACTACATCAACTGCGCTGCCCTCATCTACACAACTAGTCACCTCCTCGAAAAATTCAATCAAATTTGTTAGACATGATCTCCCCCTGGCAAAGCCATGCTGCCTATACCTAATTAATCCCTGCTTTTCCAAATGGAGATTAATCCTGTCCCTCAGAATATTTTCCAATACTTTCCTTACCACTGATGTTAGACTCACTGGTTTGTAATCACCTGGTTTATCCCTATTACACTTCTTGAATAATGGTACCTCTCCTGTGGCCAGAGAGGGTTTGAAAATTAGTGTCACAGCCCCTGCAATATCCTCCCTTGCCTCACATAGCAGCCTGGGGTACAGCTCATCTGGGCCTGAAACCGCTAATATCTCCTCCCTTTTATTCAATTATATCACAGCTCCCTTCCCTGATTTCTACAACTACATCGTCCTTCACCATAGTGAACACAGATGAAAAGTAATCTTTTAAAACCTCACCTATGTCAACCGGCTCCATGCACAGATTGCCACTTTGGTCCCTAATGGGCCCTACTCTTTCCCTGGTTATCCTCTTGCCCTTAATAAATTTATAACATGCCTTGGGATTTTCTTTTATCTTGCCCTCCAGTGTTCTTTCATGCCCCCTCTTTGCTGTCCTAATTACTTTTTAAAGTACCCCCTACACTTTCTATACTCCTCTAGGGCTTCCGCTGTTTTCAGCCCTCTGTGTCTGCCATAAGCCTCCTTTTTTTCCTTACCCAATCCTCTGTATCCCTTGACATCCAGAGTTCCCTGGACTTGTTGGTCCTACCCTCCACCTTTAAGGGAACATGTTGGCCCTGAACTCTCACTATTTCCTTTTTGAATAACTCCCACTGGTCTGATGTAGACTTTCCTACAAGTAGCTGCTCCCAGTCCACTTTGGCCAGATCCTGTCTTATCATATTGAAATCGGCCTTCCCCCAATTCAGAACGTTTATTTCTGGTCAATCTTTGTCTTTTTCCAAAACTACCTTAAATCTTACAGAGTTATGGTCATTACCCCCGAAATGCTTCTCCACTGACACTTCTACCACTTGCCTGACTTCATTCCCTAAGATAGTCCCAGTACCGCCCCATTTTTTGTAGGACTTTCTGCTTGCTGGCTCGAACAGCTCTCCTGGATGCACTTTTTAGAATTCTGCCCCCTCTAAGCATTTCACACTCAGACTATCCCAGTTAATATTGGGGAAGTTGAACCCCCCTACTATTATTACCTTATTATTTTTACACTTCTCTGAGATTTGCCTACACATCTGCTCCTCTATTTCCCGTTGACTGTTTGGAGGCCTATAGTACACTCCCAGCAAAGCGATTGCCCACTTTTTGTTTTTAAGTCCTATCCATATACCCTCATTTGATGAACCTTCTAAGGTACCATCCTGCCTTACTGCAGTGATTGACTCCTTGATCAAAAGTGCAATGCCTCCTCCTCTTTTACACTGCCACCCTCCCCCACAAACACCCGTCACACCTGTAGATTCTATACCCTGGAATATTTAGCTGTCGGTCCTGCCCATCCCTCAACCATGTCTCTGTGATAGCAACAATGTCATATTCCCATGTGTTAATCAATGCCCTCAATTCATCTGCCTTACTTGGAAGACTTCTTGCACTAAAATAAATGCAATCCAGCTTTGCATCATCCCTTTGTGCCTTCACAGGTCTATATTTGCTCTGCCTTCCAGACTGACTTAGTTTATCTTCTTTATTTGGCTGTACATCACCCCCTACTGTACCTCCACTCTGTATCCCATCCCCCTGGCAAATTAGGTTAAACCTCCCCTGCTAACAGCTGTAGCAAACCTCCCCACAAGGATGTTGGTCCCATTCTGGTTCAGGTGCAACCCGTCCTACTTGTACAGGCCCCACCTTCACCAGAAACAGACCCAGTGATCCAGGAAACTAAAGCCCTCCATCCTGCACCATCTCTTCAGCCATGCATTCATCCTCTCTATCCTCGTATCCCTATACTCACTAGCACATGGCAGAGGGAGTAATCCAGAGATTATAACCTTTGAGGTCTTGCTTTTTAATCTGCCCACTAGCTTCCTAAATTCTTGTTGCAGATCTCAACCCTCTTTCTACTTATATTGTTGATACCAATGTGAACCACAACCTCTGACTGTTCACCCTCCCCCTTCAGAATGCCCTGCAGCCATCCTGTGACATTCCTGACCCTGGCACCAGGGAGGCAACATACCATCCTGGAGTCACATCCACAGCCACAGAAACACCTTTCTGCACCCCTCACTATTGAGTCTCCAACCATTATTGCTCTTGCACTCTTACTCCTACCCCTTGGAATGAAAGAGACATTAGCAACGGATACAGAATTGGCTGAGCAATAGGAAACAGAGTAGTGGTTAATGGACATTTTTCATGCTGGAGGAATGTTTGTAGTAAAGTTCCCCAGGGGTCAGTGTTGGGAACCCTTGCTTTTCCTGAAATATATTAATGGCATAGATCTTGCATGGTGAGCAGAGCACAATTTCAAAGTTTGCAGATGATACTAAACTTGGAAGCATTGTGGATTGTGAGGAGGATAGTGTAGAACTTCAAAGGGTATAGATAAGGTTGTAGAATGGGCAGACAGGTGGCAGGTGACGTGTAATGCAGGGAAGTGTGAGGTGATTCATTTTGGTAGGAAGACCATAGACAGATAATATAAAATAAAATATACAACTCTAAAAGGGTTGGAGGAGCAGAGGGCCTGGGTGTATGTGTACATAAATCATTGAAGGTGGCAGGACAGGTTGAGAGAGCAGTTAAGAAAGTATTCAGTTTCTTCGGCTTTATTAATAAGAGCATAGAGTAAAAGACCAAGAAGGTTATTTTGAATCTGTATAAGTCAATAGTTTGGCCTCAGTTGGTGTATTGCATCCAGTTCTGAATGCCACACTTTAGGAAGAATGTGAAGGCATTAGAGAGGGTGCAGAAAAGATTCACAAGAATGGTTCCAGAGATGAGGAACTCCATTTATGAAGATGGATTGGAGAAGTTAGGACTGTTTTCCTTGGAGAAGAGAAGGCTGAGAGGAGATTTGATAGAGGACTCAAAATCAAGAGGGGTCTGGACAGAATAGATAGTAAAAAGATCGTGAAAGAGAGAGCACAGACTTAAAATAATTAGTAAAAGAAGCAAAAATAATATGAGGGGAAATTTTTTTACGCGGCGAGTGGTTAGGGTTTGGAATCCACTGCCTGAGATTGTGGTGGAGGCAGGTTCAGTTGAAGCATTAAAAAGGCTGTTATCTGAAAAGAAAGAATGTGCAGGGTTATGGGGACATGATGAGAGAATAGTATTAAGTGAATTGCTCATTTGGAGAGCCGGTGCAGACATGATGGGCCAAATGGCCTCCTTCTGCGTTGTAACAGTTCTGTGATTCTGTGATCCCAGAACCATAGTAAGTTGAATACTTTCATTGAAATCCCACTTAAACCTTTACTTTTCAAAATGTAGTCTCAGTCTGTGAGTATATCCTGAAATATTTTATTAAGGGAATCAAAGAATATGGGCATTGGATGGGAAAATAGAACATCAGCTATGATCTTATTAAATTGAGAGAAGGCTTGAGGGACAGTATGGTTTACTCCTGCTCCTATTTGTTATGTCCTATGTTCTTAATCCCTAGTAGTGTTTAATCAATCTCAACTTCCTTAACAATATTCTGTGTACTTTTTTAGCTAAGCTACGTTTTTTCTGAAATGAGGATTTCAGATCTGCAAATTATACCATTAGTGTGACATGATCAACACTCTATACTGCAATTTGGTAACCTCCTTGAATATATATGCTTCCTCTTTTTATACTACTTAACATCCCATTTGTTTTTAGCATTCGCTTAGTTGATTTAGCATTTTATTGGATTTATCTACTATGATTATCAGATCATTTTGATATTATTTTCCGATTATCCCAATGACGTATCTGTTTATTTCATATGCTTAATTGTATACTCTTACATTTATCAACAATAAAATGCATATTCCAATTGTTTGCTCACCTCTCCAACCTAAGGGCAGTATTTAATGCCCTCTCCCGTGGCAGATTTGGTGGTAGTGGGGGGAATTTAATTGGGCGGGAGGGTAGCAGGTGGGGACCCCACCGCCTTCCTACCTTTGCCCCGATTAAGCAACTATTGCTCACTCAAGGGCATCATCCAAGTATTCACCCCGCAGCAGACAGTGGACTTACCATGCGGGAAGCCCGAAAACCCTGCTGGGGTTGTTTGCAGACTTCCAGGGGGTCCCATGTTCATAGGAACTCAGTGCCTGATCAAGGGATCAGGCATCAGAAAGTGGGTGGGGGGACGTTGGGAGCCACCCCTGCCCTTGATGTGAGACCCCCATCCTCCTTCTCTGCAACCCCACCCTCGATTCCCCTTCCACCATCATTCACTTCTGGCCTGGGTCCTTCAATGATCCTGGGTGCATTATTGGTAGCAGCCACTGCCTCCCCGGTGACACTGCAATGGAGCATGCTGGTCTGTGATTGGCCTGCAGCTTTCAGCAGTTGGAGCTTCTGCTTCCGGGGTCCTTGATCCCGAGAAAGGCCCACCACTGGCCAATTAAGTGGCTGACTGGCACTTAATTTGATGAGTGTTCCTGATGAGGCGACATGGGGCTCTCCAGCCAGCGACGGGCCCCCTGTTGCCTAAATTATATTCTGCCTTAACACCCCAAAATCTTGTTCTCCATCCTCATGGCATTATATTGGTGTCATGCACAACCTTTGAGCCAAAACTATGTCACCCTTCTCTCAGATTGCTGAACATGTTGAAGAATATTCTTGCAACACCAAGCTATTATCATCCTCTATCCAGGATTTGTACTATCCACATTAACCCTCTGGGAATATGAATTGGGTGAACACATTAATCATACACTGACTCAAGATGTAGAATCCAACTATAGTTATGGCAGACTAGAGAACTACTCTCACACCTTCTTAATTCCCCAAGTTGTGTATCAATTGGTATCAAAATGAGAAGATCAGAAACCATTCTGCTCTCATACATCCCTGAATCTCTATATTAGTTCTGTAGAACTTATGATAAGGCACAAGGAAAACAATATGCCTTTTGATATCTCTATTATTGATGAGTAAACTGAAGTACCATACATTCCCAAAAAACACAGACAGAAAGTTTCCACTAATATATTTATTCCTAAACACACGAATGTGGTACTGAAACTCTCTAAATTGAAAATGGAGGTCAGGTTTTCATGGTGGAGGCAAGAATTAAGTGGTGCGTTCATTTCGGGGTCACGAACCAGCCCGACTGGAAGTAGAAAACTTCTATTTTTTTGCGGAGACGAGCTGACAATTGGATCAGGGATGGATCTGCCAGCCAATTAGAGGGCAGATGACCAGGAAGAGCGGTGGATCACTGGAAACGTGGGCTACGACCCGACTTGTGCTTAGACAATCATTGCTCCATTTGCATGGTAACTTTTAAATTTGGAAAAAATGGAAAGTGCAGATTTTTCACAATGCAGATGGAGACATGCAACCTGGGCAGGGTAGGAATGTGAGAATATATTTAAGTTTTTTAGACCTCTCCTGTGATGGGATAGGTCCTTCTGTTCCACTAAACCTCTTAGATGTGAACATACAAAATAGGAGCAGAGGTAGGCTATTTGGCCCCTCAAGCCTGCTCCGCCATTCAATAGGATCATGGCTGTTCTGTTTGTGTTTCGAGTTCCACATTCCCATCTACCCCCGATAACCATTGATTCCCTTGCCTAACAAGAATCTATCTACCTCTGCTTTAAAAATATTCAATGACCCGGCCTCCGCCACCTTCTGAGGCAGAGAGTTTCAAAGTTGCACAACCCTCTGAAAGAAAAACATTTTTCTCATCTGTCCTAAAAGGGTGACCCCTAATTTTATGTCAGTGCCCCCTAGTTTTGGACTCACCTACAAGGGGTAACATCCTTTCCACGTCCATCTTGTCAAGACCATTCAGGATCTTATATACTTCAATCAAGTAACCTTTCACTCCTCTAAACTCCAGTCTGTCCAACCTTTCCTCATAAGAAAAACTGTTCATTACAGGTATCAATCGAGTAAACCTCTTCTGAACCGCCTCCAACACATATGCATCCTTCCTTAAATAAAGAGACCAAAACTGCACACAGTATTCAAGGTGCAGTCTCACCAATGCCCTGTATAACTGAAGCATAACATCCTTACTTTTATAGTTAATTCCACTCATAATAAAGGGTAACATTCCATTAACCTTCTTGATTACTTTCTGTACCTGCATACTAACTTTTTGTGATTCATGCACTAGAACACCTGCTTGAATTCCTACAGTCGTTCTCCATGTAAATAATACTCTGCTTTTTTATTCTTCTTGCCAAAATGAACAACTTCACATTTTCCCACATTATACTCCATCCGCCAGATTTTTGCCCACTCACTTAATCTATCTATGTACATCTGGAAACTTCTTGGCCGGGATTTTCTGGCCCCATTGTGGCTGGTCCCACCGCAGGAAATTCGGCAGCCTAGCCAAAAGTCCATTGACTTTCGGCAGGGCGAGACAATCTTGGTGGGTGGCGGGGGCAGAAAATCCCACCCCTTATGTCTTCTCCACACCATAATTTCCTACCTATCTTTGTGTCACTGAAAATTTAGATACCATGCCTTCACTCCCCTCATCTAAGTCATTGATGTAAATTGTAAAATGTGGATGCCCCATCATGGACCCCTGCAGGACTCCACACGTCACATCCCGCCAATCAGACAAAGTCCCATTTATGTATACTCTCTGTTTTTTGCCAGCCAGACAATCTTGTAGTCATGCTAAAATGTTAACCCTTACACCATTAAC
The DNA here is from genome assembly GCF_017639515.1 of Carcharodon carcharias. Classification (NCBI taxonomy): domain Eukaryota; kingdom Metazoa; phylum Chordata; class Chondrichthyes; order Lamniformes; family Lamnidae; genus Carcharodon; species Carcharodon carcharias. The sequence continues at coordinate 158,510,053 of NC_054467.1, read as the reverse complement.
TTTTATTTTCCACAATAACCTTTGATGTGATACCTTATCAAATGCCTCCTAGAAATCCAAGTACAGTACTTCTACAGGCTCCCCTTTACTCACAGGACATGTTACTTCTTCAAATAACTTTAATAAATTGGTTAAACATGAGTTCCCTTTCGCAAAGCCATGCTGACTCTTCCCGATTACCTCTAAATTTTCTAAGTGCCCAGCTAAAACCTTTTTTAATTTCCGATTCTAACACCTTCCCCATGACAGACTTCAAGCTAACTGGCCTATAGTTTCCTGTTTTCTGCCAACCTCCCACCCCTGAATTGAGGGTTGTATTTGCTACTTTCCATTCTGATGGAACCTTTCCAGAACCTTGGGAATTTTGGAAAATTAATACCAATGCATCTACTACCTAATTAGCCACCTCTTTTAAGACCTCAGGATGAAGTCCAATTGGACCCGGAGACTTGTCAGCCCGCAGCTCCATCAGTTTGCTCAATACTGTTTCCTTAGTGATTCAAATTTCACCAAGTTCCTCTCTCCTTTCCACCTCCTGATTTACAGCTACTACTGGAATGTTTTTTGTATCTTCTATAATAAAGACAAGTAAAATATTTGTTTATTTCACCCACCATTTCCTTATTATCTATTGTTAACTCCCCATTCTCACTCTCTAGATGACCAATACGCACTTTATTCACTCTTCTTTTTAAGTATCCGTAGCAACTCTTGCTATCCATTTTTACATTTCTAGCTAGCTTCCTCTCGTACTCTAATTTCTTTCTCCTGATTAACCTTTTTGTCATTCTCTGCTGTTCCTTATATTCTGACCAATCATCCATCCTGCCACTCATCCTTGCGCAATTATATGTTTTTTCCTTAAGCTTACCCTGACTTCTTTAGTTAACCATGGATGGTGGGTCCTCCCTTTAGAATTTTTCTTTACAGTAGGAATTTACTTATTCTGATATTCTGAAATATCCCATAAATGTCTTATATTGATCTGTCCCCTAGCCTAGAATCCCAGTTCACTCCAGCTCCACTTCGCTGCAACCTACAAGTTGATCTCCACTTGAAACAAAGTTGACCTTGTCTTGCTGCTCCTTCGCTGGTTTGCATTAGCCAGCTTCCAAAGGTCACCCAGCATTGTAAAGATTCTAAGGTGAGTTCCTTAATTGTCACAATTGACCTGATCATTGCTGCAGGCAGGTTCACAAGCCCATCCTCCCCCAGCTCTCCTCCTGCCCTCATGAAAATATCCGGGGCTGGGGATGGTGGCAGCAGACCGAACACAGGCCGTCAGTACAATTTTCTTATGTCGCCCCCCCCTCTGTTCTGACCTGATACAGCTCACAAAAATTATGCCCATGGTTTGCCATGACAAAATATTATTGCGCATGAATGCAGTTTTTAGCGCTGAATCATCTTTGGTGCCTATTTTGCAATTATTTTTTCATTGTCTCACAATCATGCAGAACGTAGATTACTTGTGAAGCCCTTCTGCCAGAAACAGTTATATGCTGTAGTGATTATAATTTTGGGAAACATAGAACTGTATCTTTAAGAATAACCCTGTGTTGTAAGATCATATGATTTGTGTAAACCAATGTGTTAACATTGTAGGAAAGATTTTTTCTTTAGTTATGGAGTTTGATGCACACATGTAATTGCTGTTGCTGTCTTGTAAATAAAGTTGTGTTTCCACTAAGAAAAGTTGTCTGAAGATCAACCCTATAACAAACTGGCAATAAGGATAAATCAGATTTGGTGCTGTACCTCGCCCAGCGATTGAGAGTATCTCAGTTTGTTAAAAATAAAAGAAGATATACTCATCCAAAATGCCACAGTTTGGCAGAATTGATTCCTTTGAGCCAGCCACAGACAATTGGTCTCAAAATATAGAATGTCTTGTGTTCTACTTTCAAGCCAACAAAATCACAGGGGAGGAAAAGAGGAGAGTGATTCTCCTAAGTATTTATGGGAGCAAGACCTACAGTTCAATTTAAAGCTTGATGGCCCCCAGTGCCCCAGATTTTAAGATTTTAAGTGAATTAGTGGACCTTTTCAGGACATTTTCAACCCAAGTTCTCAGTCACAATGCAGAGGTTCAGGTTCAATTCACAGAACAGAGCAACGGGGGAAACAGTGCTACCTACGTGGTGAAATTAAAACAATTAATGAAATACTATGATTTCAACGAAACTCTGAATGACATGCTCACGAATTGTTTAGTATGTGCATGCAGGAAGACACTATTCAGTGAAGATTGCTGGCTATGAATCTTGATTTTAAGAAAGCGTTAGAAATAGCACTGGCGATGGAAAGTGCTGTAAGGGATTCACAAGGAAATCAAAGGGTGCAAAATGGTGCCATTCTCCTCGTCGGGCCGGAACAGTCAGCTGGAAGTGGCGTGAAAAGCCGGAACTTTGCCACGAATTGGGGAACAGCCCCCCCCAAACTGAAAAATGAGAGGAAACAGCTTAGCAACTAAATCGAAAAATAACTTTCATTGACATGGAAGCAATTAGTCTTATAGCGATTGTCAATTTTAAAAAATAGAATGTTATTTTTGTCACAGAAGTGTACACACAATGAGACAGTGCAAAACAACATATAAACAGGCCTCCAAGCAATCAATGAAGTCTATAGTGTAGAAGAGCCAGAAACAACCAATTCTTACATTTATTCACTCTTCAACATGAAAGTTGGGAAGACTGAGCCAATGTTTGTTACAGCGCACGTGAATGGTAAACCATTAAAAATGGAAGTAGACACAGGTGCATCTACCACTGTGAAAGGAGAACACATTTTCAGATATTTAAATAAAGGGGATCAACAATTAAGTCTGGAACAAACATCTGCCAAGTTGAAAACATTAACAGACGAAGAAATCCAAGCAAAAGGTAAGACCAGAGCAACTGTACACTACATGTTCGGCACAGCTACCAATGATGGTGGTAGAATGTGAAGGACCAAGCCTTGTAGGGTATGATTGAAGGAGATTAAAATAAGCTGGTCTGAAATCTTACAGTTCCGAGCAGGTGGACTACCAGAGCTGCTAAACAAAAATGACACCATCTTCAAGGCTGAACTGGGAAAAATCCAAGGCCTACAGGCCAAAATTTATATGGACCCAGAAGCAACCCCTCGCTTCTTGAAAGCAAGACCGGTGTCGTACCCCTGAGAGAGAAAGTTGACGCTGAGCTGAAGCAGCTAGACAGGCTGGGTGTCTGCCAAATTAGCAGGAGGGACAACATATACAAAGCTTGACATGAGTCACGCATATCAGCAACTGGAGCTGGATGATGCCTCCTGAGAATTTGTGACCATAACCACCTACAAAGGGTTATACCAATATATGTGCCTGCCTCAGCCTGTGCCATTTTTCAGAGGACAATGCAGAGTTTACTACAGGGACTACGTCAAGTGGTAGTCTACCTGGACAATGTACTGATAACTGGATTCACAAAAAATGAACACTTGGCTAACTTAGAGGAAGCAGGAGTGCACCTGAAGAAGAAAAAATGCACTTTTCAGGCAAATTAAGTAATCTATTTGGGCCACCAGGTAGATGCCCAAGGACTACACCCGGTTGAAGAGAAAGTTAAAGCAATCAGAGAGGCACCTGCACCGAAGAGCACCTTTGAACTTAAAATCATTTTTAGGATGATAAATTATTATGGGCGATTTCTACCAAATTTATCCACAGTTCTAGTTCCTCTGCATTCACTGTTAAGAAAAAAACTAGTGTTGGTTTTGGGAGGCATCCCCAAAAGAAGCCTTCATGAAAGTGCAACAGCTCTTACACTCTTCAAATTTGTTAGTATATTATGAACAAACGAAGGAATTGGTGCTAACCTGCGATGTGTCCCCATGGAATAGGGAATAGGGAATGCCCCCTATGCGGTACTATCTCACAAAATGCACAATGACACAGACAATCCGATACTCTGTGTATCCAGGACACTTACCACAACTGAAAAAGGATATTCTCAGATTGAAAAGGAAGGCCTGCTAATTATATTTGATGTAAAAACATTCTACTAATATGTGCATGGGTGACATTTCATGATAGTACCAGACCACAAACCACTTTTGGGTCTATTTAGCAAGGAAGGGGCTACACTATCCATAGCCTGTGCAGGATTACAAAGATGGGGCCTAATTTTGGTACCATTTGAATATATATTTGTACATAGACCAGGGATTCAAAAAGCAAATGCTGATGCCCTAAGTCATCTTCCTTTGCAAGAGAATGATGAAGATGTCCCAATCCCACAGGAGCTCATGTTAATGATAAGTTTTCTAGATTCCTCATCAGTCTGTGCCAGGCAGATAAGAAACTGGATGAATCGTGATCCAGTCCTGTCTCAAATGAGAGACCAACAGCAGGATTTTCCACACCTACCCACCGCCAGGATCTTCCGGTCCCACTGCAAGTCAATTGACTTTTGGCTGGGGTGCCGCCTCGCCCGCGATGGGACAGGAAAATCCCGGCCCAAGTGTTACTTGGTTGGTCCCAGGAACCAGTCTCTGATGAATTTAAGCCACTTTTCAACCAAAGACATGAAATGATAAGTCAGGATGGTATTCTATTATGGGGTACAAGGGTAGTAGTTCCTGCACAAGGAAGGGAGCCACTTCTAAGTAGAGCTACACAGTACCCATCCAGGGATCTCCTGAATGAAGATGATAGTGTGGAGTTATCTTTGGTGGCCGAGGATGAACGGCGCTATTGAAAATGTGGTAAAATACTGGTATGCAATGTCAACAGCTACAAAAGTTGCCAGTGGCAGCCCCATTGCATCCATGGAAGTAGCCTGGTAGACCTTAGGTGAGATTGCACATTGATTATGTTGGTCCTTTCCTTGGAACCATGTTTCTACTGATTATAAATGCTTATTCCAAGTGGTTTGCCATTTATGAGGTTAAGTCGCCAATGTCTGGTGCTACTATGGAAAGACTATGTCAGATCTTCGCCACCCACGGATTGCCAGAGGTAATCATCTCAGATAATGGCACTGCATTTACGAGCACTGAGGTCCAACGATTTATCAGCTCAACTGTTTCAATCATGTGAAGACTGCACCGTACCACCGTCATCAAATGGACTGGTGGAAAGGGCAGTCCAAACTTTTAAGGCAGGAATGAAAAAGTTGCCAGGTGATTCGTTGGAGACCAAACTTCCTCATTTTCTGTTTCACTACAGAATGCCTCCCCACATTACGACAGGAGCAACACCTGCAGAATTACTGATAAGGCATTGTCTTCAGACGAGACTAAGTCTAATACTTTCCAATTTGGAGGGGAAGGGGGAGAAAAGTCAAGGGAACCAAAAAGTGACTCATGATTTGCATAGTCGTGAGTGACAATTTACTGTTGGAGAAGCAGTACATCTAAAGAATTTCAGTGGAGGACTGAAGTGGTTACCTGGTAAAGTGAGTTCTGTGATGGGACCATTGTCACACCACATGGAAGTGGAGGGCTGGCTACCCGTAAGTATGTGGATCATTTAAGAAAAAGGGAGGTATCCCAACAAAATGATGTTCCACCTGTAAACATTGCTGAACCTATGGTTCCTGTTGAAGTTGCTCAATCAAGGACAGATATGCCTGATGTCTCTGTCGGACTGGAGGACACTGAACTGCATGTGCCTAATGAGGTATCTGATGTTAATGCGGTTCCAGAGAATGTGTTTCCTACAAAAGAATCTGAAGTCGTGGAGCTGTGATATTCCACATGGATCAGGAAACCACCTGAAAGACTGAACTTGTAATTTCATGACCTGAGTAAATATTGTAATGTCATGAGATAAATATCCTTGTAAATACAAAATGTACAGAAAAGTTAAAGGGGGAGGAATGTAGTAATTATAGTTTTGGGAAACGTAGGACTGTAGCTTTAAAACAAATTCTGTGTTGTAAGATCACATGATCTGTGTAAACCAATGTGTTAACAGTGTGGGGAACCTCTACAGGAAAGAGTTATTCAGTTATGGAGTTTGATGCACATTTGTAGTTGCTGCTGCTGTCTAGCAAATAAAGTTAAATTTTCCAACTAAGAAAAGTTGAAAATCAACTCTATAACATATACTCACACAGCGGACAAACGCTGAATGCAATTTTCAATACACTACAATACTCATCCAATTGTTAATGTGAAATCAGATGTTCCGGGGCTCTGCAATAAAATACAGAGATGGTTTCTGCCAGGAATTTAAAAAATGTTCATATGAATAAAAAGCTACTTTCAAAGGATGAATTTGTTCCTTTATTCAAAGCACCAGGTTGACCTGCATTCAGTTTGTTGCCCTGCTTGCAGCTCCAAGTATGTTCATCCATTTTGCAAAAGTCCTTGCATTCTTGAATATAGAGCAAGAGTGTTATCATGCTATTTGCTTTCTCAGAGTCCTGAGTGTTGTAGGTAGCACTTGCATGGAGAGTTCAGAGAGATCAAGCTTCACTGTAGAACTTGTGCATGTAAGCCATGCTGACGCAGTGGTGCTAAGGAAATGCAACATTTGTCAAAAATATCTCCTTTAAACTGAGAATTTAACCAAGGCCCATCAGACCAATCCTTTGACTCAAGCAACTGCAATAGATTCTATGGTATTATTCGTAGAACTGTAGTATACTGGGCAATATTCCTCCCTCAATTAACACCACCAAAATCAAATTCAGCCACTCATCTCAATTACTGTCTGTGCGATCTTGTTTAATGACAATTTGATGCAATATTTACCAATATAATAAGTGATTGCACTAAACAATGTATTTCATTATATGTGTGATGTTTTGTGAAGCCTTGATAATATTCCATGTCACATATCATCCATAAGTATTTGCTGTAAATCTGAGGGAGTCAAGCCCCTGAAGCTCATACAAAACCTAGTCAACCTGAACTGATCTACTGATGTGTTATTTCAATGACTTAGAATGATCATTGGTATGCCTGGAGTCTATGGCTACTGAGACTATTGGTAAGGTTTTTCAAGTGTCCATACCAGGAATTTCAAGCACAGCAATCATTGAAATTTTTGTCCATTGAAATTGTTGGGCATAAAACCCTGCAAAGTGTTGTCTCCATGTCCAAATTTTTGTTATGCAATAGTTATGTGCAAAATTCCATACCAACTGTGGAAATTCATAAAAACAGGATTTTAAACCAATCAGCATTGATATAAGCATGTGAATAAGACTCCATAATATTATTCAGTGATGTTTGGAACCTGGATCATTGACTGGAGGTACTGGGGCGATGAAGTGGTGAGAGGAGGTAGAAGGGGGTGTAACCTGACAATAAGATGCAGCAAAGAGTTTAAAAAAAGCAGTAAAGAGTAACACCACCAATATGAAAGGTGTCCAACTGAGAAATACAGAATAATGCATCAGTACACTAACAATGGATGGCCAAGCATTCCAACAACTTGCTCAGGAGAGATGTATTCATGCTGACAAAATATTTAACAGTCATCTTATTAAAGAACAACTTAGCTGACCATTCTCGTCATTATTACCTTTACCTCTCATGTAAGATATTTATTGCCTCTGCCTCTTAATTCATAGCTGTGTGCCAGTGTCCCCAACAACTATGGACATTCTAATTTATTTTTATTGTCGCCAAAATTGTTCATGGCTCCAGCTCTATCTTTACTAATGGAATGTGGTTATATGTCTTTCATAGTAAATTATACCTTAATTAAAAGAGTAATTGCGCTGGAGTATCAGAAAATTAACTTGTTTTCTAATATAAAGTATATGTGGTTATCATGTTTCACGTAATACAGTATTCTCACTGAGAACGTTGAACTCCTTGCCACCAGCTGCCCATATAGCTCTAACTCCACTTTTGATTCCACTATCATCAGAGGCAATTGTTATAAGAGAACGTGTGCGCAGTTTGAAGTGTGTGGGAAAAGGACGACATTAGTAACACTACAATGCACAGACAACAAACAGAAGAATGCCATGATTTGCTTCAAAGGACGATTTAATGCATTCTAGAGGGTGTTGCAACAAGATAGCAAACAGGCTCTGTGACATTATGGGCAGATTACTGATTTAAAAGTGCTGGGGCAGAAATGCCTCATGGATTTTCTGGTCTCTCACCAGGGAGAACAGTGGGAGCCCATAGAAAATGGCAGAAGCCCAATTGCATGGCTCTCCATTGTTTCTGGGAGCTTGCCATTCATATCTGTCTGGTCCTTACAGGCTAAGTCATTATAAAACAGCATAGTGGCTGGGGACTCCCTATGCTAAGACTTGCTACTTTAATGGCTGTGTAGGGAACTGATATGTCTGTGGAGGCTAGTATGCTTGAGAGGTGAAGGGTGTTAACCTTCCCCTTCCTTTCTCATTTCATTCCCAAGCAGTTTTCCCCCATAGGTTTTTGTCTATTGTGTTGCTATTTCTCGTTTTGCTGAAACTAGATGTTATTATTCTAACTGAGACTAGATTGAATGACATCTCCCACCTTCACCAAACTTTGTCTTATTAATAACCTCAGTACCTCTTAAATTTCCACATCAGCTATCCTTAGAGCTTCTTAAACACCTACTTAGATTCATGACAGACACATTTGTGGCAGTTTGCAGCACTGCGTCTTGTTGTTGAATCAGTAAGTTACTGTGGATTCTAATGGAGCTATCATGTTGAATGATAATCACTATGGAATAGACTCAAGTTCAGTAATTGGTTTTTAAGACTCCTGCCTCTGTCAAGAAAAGTAGAAAAAACTACCATAAAAACTATAGTTGTATTGTGTCTGATCTGGATCTCAGGTTGATAAATAGAGATTGAACATTAATTCGATATATTTGGGAATTCCTTGCCTAAAGTATGATGGTATGACACAAAAATCATTAAATAAAACCAAAATATATTAATTACACTAATTTTAATGTACTTTTCTGACTTTTTCAAGGAAAGGCATGCTGCAAATGCTCCAGAATAATAGCCCTCCTTTGGTGCTTGATTAACACAGCTGAGGAGGGTAGAGAAGAGTCAAATTGCATCGTTTAAGGGAGCTTTCAAACATCCTGAGCTTTGCTGAAAAAGAGACATGTTGAAGATTTACGTCTTGCACTCAACAGGACACCATCAATTGGTGGATTCTCCATGGTACTGCCTCTACCAATCAGCGTCCACTTTCCAACCAATCAGCACTCACTTCTCATACAGTATAAATTGCTGTATTCTCCTTATATTGGTATTCTTATAAAGTATCCTGATGGGAGCAAGACGAAAAGCTTTGACATGTCTTTTTTCAGCAATCCCCAGGTTCTGTACTACCAAATGACTCCTGAGCTTTCCTTGTAGCTTGTTGCATCAAAGCCTTCATGTTTCCTTGCTGTGCAGCAGGAAACCCTTAAAAGAAAAACAATTATTTTAGGCACTTGGTCTGCATGAGCTGTTAAATGACTTTATGAGACATTAAAGCATAAATGCTTAATGTATTGATACAAAATTCTTCTCTCCAATATTTCAGTGGAGGCATTTTAACCCATTTATTTTAACTAGGTTAACACTTCATCTAAAATAACAGTGATGAACTAAGCATTGATATTCCATGGTGTAATTTCAGGACTATTATTATAACATTCATTATGAATTTTTTGAACACATACTCACATGATTTGATTATAACTATATAGTACATTGATAAAATTTAGCAATTTTTGTTGTAACAGTTAATGTATTCAGAACCTGTTTTCCTTATGCCTATCTGTATAGTGCATTTGGATGTTCTTCATTTATATGAATGCAAGTTTTTGTATGCATTGTATACTGCTATACCTGTAATCATCTAATTTAGCATCAATTTAAGTAGCCAGGTAAAATGTCAGAAGAAATTGGATAACATAGATGACAACTACTGGTGTTTATGCTCCACTACAGCCTTCTCCCATCTTTCCTCCTCTACCATCATAACCATCTATTCCCTTCTATCTCATATGCTTGACTAGTTTCCTCCTAAATGCATCAATGCTATTTGCTTCAGCCACTCCCTGTGTTAGCAAGTTCCACATTTTCACCACTCTTCGGGTAAAGAAGTTGTTTGGGTATATTGAACCAAAATGAAATGTCTCCTGAGAGTAAATAAAACAGAAGAATGGCAGCCACACTTCTTAATAAAAGTAAGAATTTTACAAGCTTGAAATTTTATTATTTAGTCCAGGCATTCTTTAAATGAAGAGATCTTCCTTGATTCTGTTCATTTATCTAATTCCTGTTTTGAAATTCTTGTCCAGAAATTTGCAGAAAATCATTTTATCTTTCATAAAACTGTATGTTCTGAGAGCAGAAAAAAACCCTTTCTGTTCTCAAGGGATAAGCTGTTGCATGGTGTAACTATACAATTTGATAAAATTATAACTCAAGTTTTTACCATCACAAAGATGACATCTGGTGTTTTTAATATAATTATGCAAAATGGTTGATTAGCTCTGTGCCCTAATGCAGTCAGTGCATAGAAAGCACTGAGTGATACAGGGTTGGTGTTTGAGTTTGTGTAATATAAGCATGCATTGTCAAAGGGCAGAAAGATTTGGGTTTCACTTTCATTGAACATTTGTTTGTCCTATCATTGTGTTAAGTAAAATTACTATCACATATTTCTACTTTTCTTCTGGCCACTTGTGATATTAATCATCTAGTATAGAATATATGAAGATAATAGAGCTTGGTTTTATTCATTCACGGGATGTGAGGATTGCAGACAAGCCAGCATTTGTTGGCCCATCCCTAAATGCCATTAAGAAGGTGGTCTGAGTCGCCTTTTTGCAATGCTGCAGTCCGTGTGATGCAGGTACACCCACAGTGCTATTAGAAAAGGAGTCCCAGGATTTTGACCAGGTGGCGGTGAAGGAACGGCAATGTAGTTCCAAGTCAGGATGGTGTGTGACTTGGAGGGGAACCTGCAGATGGTGGTGTTCCCATATGCCTGCTGCCCTTGTCCTTCTAGGTGAGAGAGGTTGCTTGATTTGGAGCCATAGCGACTTTCAGCAGTATACCCTGCAGGTGTTACATTGTGCTGCCATGCTGCACAGGTGGGTGGAGGGAGTGAATGTTTTTTGGATGAGGTGCCGATCAAGCCCCTGCTTTGTCCTGAATGGTGTCGATCTTCTTGAATATTAGAGCTGCATTCATCCAGGCAAGTGAAGAGTACTCCCTCACACTTCTGACTTGTGCCTTGTAGGTAGTGGACAAGCTTTGGGGAGTGAGACGGTGAGTTACTCACTGCAGAATTCCCAGCCCCTGACATGCTCTTATAGCCACTGTATTTATATAGCTGGTCCAGTTCAGTTTTTGGTCTATAGTAACACCCAGGATGTTGATGGTGGGGGTATTCAATGATAATAATGCTGTTGAATGTCAAGGGTAGATGGTGAGGTTCTCTCTTGTCTGAGATGGTCATTACCTGGCATTTGTGTGGCACAAACGTAACTTGTCCCTTATCAGCCCAAGCTGGAATTTTGACTGAGTGTTGCAGGTGGCATACAGTACCTGAAAAGTTGCAAATGGTATTGAACATGTAATCATCAGCAACCATCCCACTTCTGATTTTATGTTGGAGCTCAGGTCCAGTGGTTGAAGATGGTTGGGCTTAGGACACTATGCTGGGGAATTCCTGCAGCGATGTTCCGGGGCTGAAATTATTGGCTCCCACAACCACAACCATTTTCCTTTGTGCTATGTCAGCAACCTTTGGAGAATTTCCCCCGTTTCCCATTAACTTCAATTTTGCTCGGGCTCCTTAATGCCACTCTCAGTCAAATGATGCATTGATAACAAGGGCAGTTGCTCTCGCCTCACCTCTGGAGATTAGTTCTTTGTCCATGTTTGGACCAAGGTTGTAATGAAGTTTGGAACTGAGTGGTCTCGGTAGAACCCAAACTGAGCATTGACGAGCAGGTTATTGTTGAGTAAGTGCTGCTTGGTAGCACTGTCTCCCGCAGCTTCATCATTTTGCTTATGATTAAGAGTAGACTAATGGAGTGGTAATTGATGGATAGGATTTGTCCTTTTTATGGACAGAGCACACCTAGATAATGTTGGCTAGATGTCAGTGTTGTCAGAGGAGTGGAAGAGCTTGGCATAGTTTGTGGCTAGTTCTTAAGCTCAAGCCTTCAGTACTGCCACCAGTACTGTGTTGTCAGGGTCCATGGTCGTTTGCTGTATCCATGATGTCAAGGCTAGTCAGTGTGAATGTGATGTCAGAGGTATAGTGTAGGCCACTTCTTCTCAAGCATGTTACATTACTTCAAGTCCAAAATACTGAGAAATGGAGGACTATAATCTTCATTATTTTTGAAGAAGACCCACTAAAAGTAGGAAAGTTGTTTTAAAATAATAGCTCAGCGACACAACCGCTCACAATACAATGAGTACCTCTTCATTTAATCAGCACTTCTTTTAACAACACTCCAACCACCATAGGGATTTCAGGATTTCTTGGTTCTTGGATAATTGATCTACTGGAAGACATCTTGTTATTTCTATTAATTCTAATCAAATAAGTTAAATTCCTTTTGGCTTCCTGATTTAATAAGAATTGAGAAAGCTGTCTAGTGCGAAAGATTGTCTTATATTCACAGGAGTACAAATGACCATACATCCTCCGATGATTAACATGAGTTGGTTGTTCTATTCAATATGCAAGCTTTTAAGATTAATTTGCAAAACAGTGCATATTATTACAATCCTTTTGATTCCTAGTGCACACAAATATTATACTTTTTTTTTATTCGTTTGTGGGTTGCGGGCGCTGACCAGACCTGCATTTGTTGCCCATCCCTAATTGCCTTGAGAAGGTGGCAATGAGCTGCCTTCTTGAACCGCTGCACTCCCTATGGTGTAGGTACACCCACAGTGCTGTTAGGGAGGGAGTTTCAGGATTTTAACCCAGCGACAGTGAAGAATGGCGATATATTTCCAAATCAGGATGGTGAGTGGCTTGGAGGGGAACTTGCAGGTGCTGGTGTTCCCATTCGTTGCTCTCAATGGTTCTGTTTAGCCAACAATGATGGTCGTTATTAAGCTCACTATTTCAGGATTATGCTGGAATGCAAAGGTAACTCTCCCTTCTTTTCACTACTGCAAGCCATCTTCTTAAACCCCTCACCTTTATCTCTTCCACCCTCAGCACCAATAACAAGTGCAAAGGCCTCATGGATTTCTTTGCGGTCAAGATTGAGACTATCCAATCACCTGATACTGCAGCAAACCCTCCTTTCCCCTAGCCGACAGGGCCAAATTTCCTTTAAGAATCCTCCACCCTATCCCTGAACTTATTTCTTTCTCTAGTTTCTCTCTCATTTCCCCCCTTATGCCGTCTCTGAGCTCATCTTGTCCATGAGACCCATCTGCTCTCTCGGCCATATATCGTTCAAACAACTGACTCACCCAACTTCCATTCCTGGCTCGCATGTTAGCGAACATTATTAACAGTTCTCTTTGCTCAGCCTCTGACTCTCTTTCCTTCAAACCCACTGTCATTGCCTGCCTCATTAAAAACTAACCCTTGACCCCCATCAACCTTGCAAACTACCACTCCATCTCCAACCTCCCTTTCATCTCCAGAGTCCTTGCATGTGTTGCCACATCCCAAATTCATGCCCAATGTTCAATCAGGTTTCCATCCTGACCACTGTGCCAGAACGGCTCTTATCAAAGTCACAAATGACATTCTGTGTGACTGTGACAAAGGCCAACTATCTGTCCTCGTCTTTCTTTAGCTCTTGGCAACCTTTGGCACAGTTGATCGCATCATTCTCCTCCAATGCCTCTCCACCATCGTTCAGCTGAGTGGGACTGCATGTGCCTAGTTCCATTCTTATCTATCGAATTGTAACCACAGGATCACATCAATGGCTTTCCTTCCCTTTCCCACACCATTACCTCTGATGTCCCCCAAGAATCAAAGCTTGCACCTCCACCTATTTGCCATCTACATGATGTCCCTTGGCAACATCATCTAAAAAAATTCAGTTTCTCGATGTAAGCTGACAACACCCAACTCTAATTCAACTCCACCTTTCTTGAACCCTCCATTGTATTTACGTTATCAGAATGCGTTTCTGATACCAAGCACTGATGAGTAGAAATTTCACCCAGTTAAATAACAAAAAGACTGAAGCCATTGTTTTCAGACCCCACCACACACTCCGCTCCCTTACCACAAACTCCGCACCTGAACCACCAAATCCTTCCTTCTCCTTGTCAACTATCTGAGGCTGAACTAGACTGTTTACCACTTCAGTATCATATTAGATCCTGTGATGAGCTTTTAACCACATCTATGTTGTCACTAATAATGCCTATTATCACCTCTGAGGTATTGCCCAATCCCACCACTGTTGCTGACACCCTCACCCATGTCTATATTACCCCCAGACCTGTGCTACTGATCAACCTCCCACATTTTACTGTCCATAAGCTTGACGTCTTGCAAAACTTTGCTGCCCAAGTCGTAACTCACACTAAATCCCATTCACTTATCAGTCTTATGTTCACTGACCTAAAATGGTTCCTGGTTAAACAATGCCTTGATTTTAAAATTCTCACCCATGTTTTTCAATCCCTCCATGGCTTGACCCTTCCCTGTCTCTGTATTCTCGTCTAATCCTACAACCCTCTAAAATATCTGTCCTCTAATTCTGGTCTCTTGAGCATCCCTGATTCTAGTCACTCCAACATTGGTGGTAGTGCCATCAAATGCCAACTTCCCTACCTTCTGGAATACCCTCCCTAAACCTCTCCATCTCACTCTCCTCCTTTAAGGCACTCCTTAAAGCCTACCTTTTCATCCCAGCTTTTGGTCAACTACCCAATATCACATTATGGGCTCAATGTAATATTTTATAATGCCTCTGTGAAGCACCTTGGACATTTTATTGCACCAAAGACACAACTTAAGTTATTAATACTTGCTGCACATTCACAGGGGTTTGGTCATATTCCAGCATAGATATTTCTTTATGATCACTAAAACAGTGAGTGTGCAGCACTAAGATAAAAACAAAATACTGCAGATACTGGAAATCTGAAAGAAAAAGAAAAAATGCTGGAAAATCTCAGCAGGTCTAGCAGCATCTGTGGAGAGAGAAACAGAGTTAAAGTTTTGAGTCCGTATGACCCTTCTTCAGAGGTGAAGAGAAGTGGAAATGTGATGAAATTTATACTGTTCCCCTGTGCAGCACAGTTACTGAAATTAACCCATGTTGTTGTGAACTTTCCCACTTTGGCAGGAAGAATAGAGAATCAGTATACTATTTAAATGGAGAGAGATTGTAGAACTCATTGGTACAGAAGTGTCCTGGTACGTGAATCACAAAAAGTTAGCATGCAGGTACAGCAAGTGATTATGAAAGCAAATGGCATGCTGACAATAATTGCAAGGGGAATGGAATATAAAAGTAGGGTGTTTTACCGCAGCTGTACGGGGTCTTGGTGCGACCACATCTGAATATTTTGTACGGTATTGGTTAATATTTGAAAAAGGATACAATTGCATTAGAAGCAGTTCATAGAAGATTCACTTGACTCACTCCTGGAATGAGGGCCTTACTTAAGAAGAAAAATTGAACAGGTTGGGCCTATACCCACTGTAGTTTAGAAGAATGAGAGGTGATCTTATTGAAACATGTATCATCCTGAGGGAACTTGATAAGGTGGATACTGGGAAGATGTTTCCTCTTGTTCGGGAGAACAGTACTAGGGGACACAGTTTAAAAATAATTGGGTCTCCCTTTTAAGATGGAGATAAGGAGACATTTTTTTCTCTCAGAGGGTTGTTAGTCTGTGGAATTCTCTTCCCTAGAAAGCAGTGGAGGCTGGGTCGTTGAATTTCATTTGATAGATTTTTGATAGACAAGGGAGTCAAGGGTTATGGGCTAGAGACCACAACCAAATCATCTATGACCTTATTGAATGGCCAACCCCTCCTAAGTCCAATGTTCCAATTTGTTGGTTATGAAATGGACAGTGCCTTTGTTTTTGGTAAAGTTGCTTGTCATCTTGAGCTGTGAAAGGCCAGTAGGATGAACATTAAACAAGGATTTGTCATTCCTTGATACTTAATAGGTGGCGTTTAATTTTTGAGACTGTGTGGTGTGAGTGAGAATTCAGGCTACCGCTACTAAATATTTTTAAAGTTAGGCACAAAAACAATGATATTGCAAGTGTGTTGGATATGATGGGCGGAATCTTCTAGTCCTGAATGCAGCAGGAAACTTGGTGGGAGGGGGACCTTAATTTGGCATGACGCCAAAAATCAGTTTCACGATGGTGGGATGAATTTTTGCAGTTGTGTTCTCAGGACTTTAAAGGTGGGTCGAGCTTCCCGATGAACTGCCTGTTGCCCTTATGAGTGTAATTGTGCAATGAGTAGGTGGTACCACCTACCCTGGCGGTGCACAGCAGATCATTCTTCCTTTTCCTGCGCTGCTAGCTGGTTCTTTAGTGGGTCCCATGGGCACGAACCTCTGCTGAGATCTCTGCCTAGGCCACTGTGGTCAAATGGGAAGGCCTGCTGCTGCCATCCCTGGGAAATAGCACCTCCCACATTTCCCGAATGGTCTGGCGGAGAACCTGCAAGGAGGCTTCTCTTAAGTGTGGGACCATACGCTGTCTGCTCTGTGGCATTATGATTGATGAAGAATCCGGAGCTCCTGGCTTGTGGTGAGTGAATGGCTGTTTGGATGCCCTGTAAATATGGCGCCCGGACCTTCGACCCTATGAGGTAACAGTGGTGATGGCAACTTCCTGTCCACCCTTGCTGCATGAATCAGCGAGGTCCTCGCCGATGCACATGTAATGAGATGAACAGTGCAAGATTGCGCACGGTCAGCTGTCCCGCCCCTCAGCGGGAATCACTCTTATTTCCGTGCTCGCCACCGAACTTAGTCTCCAGAATGGAAGACTCTGGCTGATGTGTGGACATCATGGATCCACAGTGTATCCAGGGTCAGCATGTTTGCTCTAAGTGTTGGAAAATTGAGGATCCCTTTGCTTGTGGAGCAACCAACCATAGCTCACAGCATCAGACAGGGTGAGAGTTTTTTTGGATTGCACTCACCAGTCATCCAAGTGATGTAAAATAGCCTGGGACACAGTGATGGTGTAGAAAGAAAGAACTGAGTAACCAGCCACTTGGCCAACAGGGAATGGGGTATGCCCACTTTTGAGAGACTGGAGGGAGAGAGGGCAGGATTAATAATGCTGTTGAAATAGAAGCTGAGAAAAAGCTAAAATAAATTGAGAGAAAACATTGTCAAAGAAAAAGTAAGGCTAACATTTATAAATGATTTAGATCAAGAAATTATTTCTAAATTGTCCAAACTTGCAGGTGATACCAAATCGAGAACAGTGACAAATGATGATTGTCAATGTGCACAAATTCAAAAGGCTCTTCATGAGCTTGTTCAATGGCTTGGGAAATGAGAAATATAGTTTAATACAAGGAAAGTAGTTATATGACTTGGCAGAGGGAAAGTTGATTTGAATTATGAGCTAAATGGGAATGTGCTTGAGGATTCAGAACAGGGGAGATATTTTGAGGGTTGGCCTCCTCCCGAGGTCCCCAGCATCACAGATGCCAATCTTCAGCCAATTTGATTCATTCCACGTAATATCAAGAAACGGCTGAAGGCACTGGAGGCTGCTAAGGCTACGGGCCCTGACAACATTCCGGCAATAGTACTGAAGACTTGTGCTCCAGAATTTGCCATGTCCCTAGCCAAGCTGTTCCAGTACAGCTACAACACTGGCATCTACCCAGCTATATGCAAAATTGCCCAGGTACATCCTGTACACAAAAAGCAGGACAAATTCAACCTGGCCAATTACTGCAACATCAGTCTACTCTCGATCATCAGTCAAGTAATGGAAGGTATCATCAACAGTGCTATCAAGCAGCATTTGCTTAGCAATAACCTGGTCACTGATGACCAGTTTGGATTCTGCCAGGGCCACTCAGCTCCTGACCTCGTTACAGCCTTGGTTCAAACATGGACAAAGAGCTGAACTCCCGAGGTGAGGTGAGAGTGACTGCCCTTGTCATCAAGGCAGCATTTGACTGAGTGTGGCATCAAGGAGCCCAAGCAAAACTGGCATTACCATCACTGAATCCCCCACTATCAACATCCTGGGGTTTACCATTGACCAGAAACTGAACTGGACTAGCCATATAAATCCTGTGGCTACAAGAGCAGGTCAGAGGCTAGGAATCGTGTGACGAGTAACTCACCTCCTGAGTCGGCAAAGCCTGTCCACCATTTACAAGGCACAAGTCAGGAGTGTGATGGAATAGTCCCCACTTGCTCCTACAACACTGAAGAAGCTGGACACCATCCAGGACAAAACAATCTGCTTGATTGGCACCACATCCACAAACATTCACTCTTTCCACCACCGACACAGTAAGCAGTGTGTACCATCTACAAGATGCACTGCAGGAAATCACCAAGGCTCCTTAGACAGCACCTTCCAAACCCATGGCCATTACCATCTAGAAAGACAAGGGCAGTAGATAGATGGAAACACCACCATTTGGAAGTTCCCCTCCAAGTCACTCACCATCCTGACTTGGAAATATATCTATGTTCTTTCACTGTCGCTGGGTCAAAATCCTGGAATTCCCTCCCTAACAGCACTGTGAGGGTATCCACACCATATGGACTGCAGCGATTCAAGAAGGCAGATCAGCATCACCTCCTCAATGGCAACTTGGGATGGGCAATAAATGCTGGCCCAGCCAGTGAAGTCCACATCCCGTGAATGAATAAAAGAAACAGGCTATAATACCATCGGTACAAGGTTCCCAGGTAGGTAAAATAGCAACATACTTTGGGATACATAGCACAGATTCAATATATAAAGGCAGAGAGGTCATAGTAAAACCACCTTTGGTCCTGATGAATCCCGTAAAGAAAGATGAGTCTTTCCAACCTTGAAAAGAAAATGATGGAGATGGAATATGATAGAAATTATTAAAGGTATGAAATATAAAGACAAAATGCCATGAATGTAGCACATATTAGCAAATATTAATGCAACAAAAGAAAGCAGGAAATACAGGAGAAAATTTTCAGGAAAGCAAGGTTCAGATGTGGAAACGTCATTCATTGACCTGAAATGTTGGCCATAATTTTACGCGAGTCCAGGATCTCCCACTGTGGGGACCGAAAGCAGGTCCCAAGCCCATGTGGTTAGACAACGGGGCCCTGGGTGTGATTTTACCGGCATGGCAAATAAGAGGCCTGTCTCTCAGAGCTGCAAGCCCAATCAGAGTGTCAACAGTTTGGTAGCCTTGGCAGTGTCACTGACAGATGTGGCCACTGTTGGGGCTGCAGGGATTAAAATCAATGGCAATAATCTCAAGTTTCCTGAAGCAACACTGTTTCTCTAGCCAATCGCCATTTAAATAATCATGCTGGCGGCCCTGGGTGACCTTGCAACAGTGTGATTTATGGATTTAATGGATCAATGAGTGGATCAATTTACTATTTTTCAAGTAAAACTGCACAAAATTACTTCAGATACTTGCTGTGTGATTTGTAGGGATTTGTTACCTTGTTAAATTTGCCTCTGTTTTACAACAAACAAAGAGATAAGAATGAAGGGGTGTTACTTGGAATAGAGAAGTTGGAAGTAGCCTGCCACTACTGGACCCACTTTTCTTCTTGAACTTGCAAATGGGAGTGTAATTTCTGCAAGTTCTTCTGCAACACAGGAGCAGAATGTTTGATGAATGGAAGGAAATACTGTGGCAAATTGGTGATTGATGCATTTTAATTTGGAATCGTACATTTTGAAGAAAAAACATGGAATCAGAGTTTATGGTCAATGGAAAGTTGCTGAAAATGTGGCTAAAGAGACCTGAGAGATGAAACATGTAACTCCCTGAAAGTATGAGTACAACGGGTAAAGCCATAAAAAGGGTATTATAAATAGGCAATAGAGCACAAGAGAAAAGAAGTAAAGATAAATTTATTCAAAATATTGGTTAGGCCACAGTTAGAGTACTCTTTGAAGTTTTGAGTGCTCCATTATAGAAAGACAATTAAAGTCATGGACGAGTGGAGACAGTGAACATACAAACATATAAATTAGGAGCAGGTGTAGGCCATTTGATCCCTCGTGCCTGCTCCACCATTCAATAAGACCATGGATGATCTGATTGTGGCTTCAACTCCACATTCCTGCCTACCCTCAATATCATTTCACTTTCAATTGTTAGTAAAGAATCTAACTCTGTCTTAAATGTGTTCAATGACCCTGCCTCCACCACTCTCTGGGGAAGAGAGTTCCAAAGACCTACGATCCTCAGACAGAAAGCAATTCTCCTCTTCTTTGCCTTAAATGGGAGTTCCCTTATTTTCAAACTGTGTCCTATAGTTCTAGTCTCTCCCACAAGTTGAAACATCCTTTCACTATCCACCATGTCAAGTCCCCTCAGGATCTTATATGTTTCAATAAGATCACCTCTCATTAAAAGGAAAGCTAATTTCCAAAGTAATGAAGACTTTTCACAGAATCACAGTGCAGAAGAGGCCCTTTGGCCCATCGAGTCTGCACCGACACGTGAGAAACACCTGACCTACCTACCTAACCCCATTTACCAGCACTTGGCCCATAGTCTTGAATGTTATGACGTGCCAAGTGCTCATCCAGGTACTTTTTAAAGGAGGTGAGGCAACTTGCCTCCACCACCCTCCCAGGCAGTGCATTCCAAACCGTCACCACCCTCTGGGTAAAAAAGTTTTTCCTCACATCCCCTCTAAACCTCCTGCCCCTCACCTTGAACTTATGTCCCCTCGTGACTGACCCTTCAACTAAGGCAAACAGCTCCTCCCTACCACCCTGTCCTTGCCCCTCATAATCTTGTGCACCTTGATCAAGTTGCCCCTCAGTCTTCTCTGCTCCAATGAAAACAACCCAAGTCTATCCAACCTCTCTTCATAACTTAAATGTTTCATCCCAGGCAACACCCTGGTGAATCTCCTCTGCAGCCCCTCCAGTGCAATCACATCCTCCCTATAGTGTAGCGACTAGTACTGCATACACTACTCCGGCTGTGGCCTCACAAAGGTTCTACACAACTCCAACATGACCTCCCTACTTTTGTAACCTATGCCTTGATTGATAAAGGCAAGTGTTCCATATGCCTTTTTCACCACCCCACTAACATGCCCCTACGCCTTGGCCAAGGTCCCTTTGTTCCTCAGAACTTCCTAGTGTCATGCCTTTCATTGAATACTTCCTTGTCAAATTACTCCTTCCAAAGTGTATCACCTCACACTTTCCAGGGTTAAATTCCATCTGCCACATATCTGCCCATTTGACCATCCTGTCTATATCTTCCTGCAGCCCAAGACACTCGAGCTCACTATTAACTACTGGCCAATCTTTACGTCATCTGCAAACTTACTAATCCTACCCCCCACATCGTCATCTATGTTGTTTATATAAATGACAAATAATAGGGTACACCACTGATCACTGGCTTCCAGTCAGTAAAGCATCCTTCTGTCTCACCCTCTGTCTCCTACAACTAAGCCAATTTTGAATCCACCTTATCAAATTACCCTGTAGGCTATGTGCATTTACCTTCTTTATAAGTGTCCCATGTGGGACCTTTGTCAAAGGCTTTGCTGAAATCCATATAAACTGCATCAACTGCACTACCCTCATCTACACACCTGGTCACCTCCTCAAATTTTTCAATCAATTGTGTTAGGAAAATAATATTTTCTTTGCCTGAAGAGTCAGCGAGAGAGGATCATGCACTTAAAACTGTCACTCAGATACAACAGCCCTTGTCCAAACATAGACAAAAGACCTGAACTCAAGTTGAGATCAGATTAACTTCCCCTGACATCAAGATAGCATTTGACCTACTGTAGCATTAAGGAGTCCTAGCAAAACTGAAGTCAATGGGAATCAGTGGTAAAACTATCCACTGCTTAGAGCCATGCCTAGCACAAAGGAAGATGGTTGTGGTTGTTGGAGGTTAATCATCTCAGCCCCAAGACATCATTGCAGGAGTTCCTCAGGGTAATGTCCTAAGCCCAGACATCTTCAGCTGCTTCATCAATGACCTTCCCTCCACCATAAAGTCAGAAGTGGGGATGTTCACTGATGATTGCACAATGTTCAGTACCATTCTCAACTCCTCAGATACCGAATCAGTTTGTATCCATTCGCAGCAAGACTTGGACAGGATTCAGGCTTGAACTGATAAATGGCAAGTAACATTCATGCCACACATGTGCCAGGCAATGACTAACTCCAACAAGAGAGAATTGAATCATCGCCCCATGACCTTCATTGAATCACCCAATATTAACATCCCGGGGGTTGCCATTGACCAGAATCTGAACTTGACTAGTCATATCAATACTGTGGATACAAGAACAAGTCACAGTCTGGGAATTCTGCGATGGGTAACACCTCCAGACTCCCCAAAGCCTGTCCACCATCCACTGTCCACTGTCCACGGTCCACAAGGCACAGGTCAGAAGTGTGATGGTTTCCATTTGCCTGGATGAATGCAGCTTTAATAACACTTGAGAAGCCTGATACCATCCAGGACAAAGCAGCCCAACTGATTGGTACCCCAGCCACCAACTTAAACGCTCACTCCTTCCACCACTGATGCATAGTAGCAGCAGTGTGCACCATATATAAAATGTACCGCAGCAACTCACGAAGGCACCTTCAAGAGCACCTTCTGAACCCACAGCTTCTAGCTGGAAGGACAAGGGCAGCAGGTGCATTGAAACACAACCACTTGCAAGTTCCCCTCCAAGCCATACGCTATCCTGACCTGGAACTTTATTGCCGTTCCTTCACTATCACTGGGTGAAAATCCTGGAACTCCTTCTCTAACAGCACTGTGGACGTACCTACACACATGTGGTAGTTCAAAAAAGCGGCTCACCACCACTTTCTTGGGGTGAATTAGGAATGGGTAACAAATGTTGGCCTAGCCAGTGACACCCACATCCTGTGAAAGAATAAAATAAAACAAAACAAAGAGAGTGGGGAGAAACTGCTTTTTGCAGAGGTTTATTGGGGGTATGGCATCCTCTGTCACAGTGAGTGGATGAGGCAGAGGCACTTGAACTTTTAACAGAGAAGTGGGCATTTGAAACAAAGGCTAAGGTATAGGGCTATGAGGAAAGGGTGGAGTACTGGGATTCATTTTGGGTTAATCTAGCAAAGAATCAGCACCGACACAAGAAGCAAAATGGTCTCCTTCTGTGCTGTAAACCTCTACAATCCTCCTATGCTTTGATATTACTTTAAGATTTGTAAACAAATGCAAGACCAGGCAAATAGCAGCACAATTATGTTATTACACAATTCCTATTGTAGATCTGATAAACCTGTTGCATTCAATTGTTCAATGTTTGATTATGAGTGTCTATTGACTGTTCTCTGTTCTGAGTACTATTAGTCAAGCCTGGATGTGGTTACAGGAAGAAACAAGCTAGACAGAAAACAAGAAGCTGTAAGCATGAGAGTAGGCATTTTAAAACATTATAGATAAAACTCCAGTTCAGACATAGAAACTGGTGTGTCATCTGTGTATATCTCTGAGGCATAAAACACAACAAAACAAAACTTGAATTGTTAGAAAAGATGAAAATGTCCCAGTGAAAACAGAATTCTAATATCTTGTCGGGTGAATTAATTGTTTTCTTTTGCTCAAAGATGTTTACTAGAACCAAAATGGTGACTCCACAAAGCTGACACCGGAGGGGAAATTCCATAACCCTTCCAGGATACTTGCACCACAACAGGAAAACAGACTATAGACTAGATCAGAGCACTGAAATGTCAATAAAATCCATGCCAACTCTCTGAATGGCCTTGTAAGGAGAAGAGCCTCTCCTTGCCTCTTATCAAGTCAATGACATGGAGGTGATTAGGATGCCTAATTGGGAATTCCTGGGACCCCCCA
This sequence comes from Carcharodon carcharias, assembly GCF_017639515.1. Taxonomy (NCBI): domain Eukaryota; kingdom Metazoa; phylum Chordata; class Chondrichthyes; order Lamniformes; family Lamnidae; genus Carcharodon; species Carcharodon carcharias. The sequence continues at coordinate 158,486,104 of NC_054467.1, read as the reverse complement.
GCTCAAGAGGTCTGACAGAACAACAAATATTGTTGTTGGTCCAGCTGCCTGCTATCAATATTGTTGAATGGTAATCTAACATTGAACACACCTAATCAAGTCAGGTCATTGGTAAAGTCACTGGCAGATAAAACCTAGGCATGATTTCCAGGTTTGCACCTTGGATGTTTTTCTTTTCAGCCACCAAAGAGAATCAGGAATTCAGCCTGTCATTGATTCATGAGTTGCACGGCATTTGTGATATTACTCACTGTTTTGCTGATGTGTAAGTGAAGTTCACAGTTTTCCTCTCAGTCATATTCGGAAGACATTGCTGTTATGGCAGAATCCAATTCAGCAGTGTATTGTTCAGATAAATTTTGTATTAACTACTCAAGAGTGAACAAAGGTTATATATGAATGAACCAGAATGAATACATTTTTGAGATGGACTATGCATTGTTATTTGGCCCCCTGAATTACTATTTGGCCAGGTTTTGCTGGAGCGGGGCACCTCACAGGATATCCATTAGACTTGTGATTGCATCCACCAGTATTAAAAATTTTTGCAATATGGCATAAGGGATCTTCCTGAACAATGGAACACACAATGTGTTTTTTAACCATTGAGTTTAAAGGATTGAGAAAGAAACAAAGGAATGATGGAGAAGGGTAACATGGTGAATTCAATGAGCCAAACCTTCCGGCCTCGGGATCGTCAGAGACTGGACATACAGCTGAAGATGCACGTCAGCACTCTGTGAAATCCTAACATGTGAACCTATGTGGGAATTGCCCAGGAAGTTTCAGTTTCCGATAAGCAACTCCCCTGCTCCCTGGGACCATCTGTGAATGGTTGGAGACTTTGGACAGTTCCACGATACTTGTGTGGGTAGTTACCCAGGAAAAATTGGAAAGATTAAAACGTATCTGACATCTGGGTAACTACACAACTGACCCCCCCAATCACAACCCCCACTGACTACCCCATCAACCCAAGACTACCCCATGACCCAACCAGATTGCCCCCTCCAACACCCCTAACTACCCCTCCCCCACCCAACTACCAAGCTAACCCCCAGCACCAGACCAGAGTACCCCCAACCATGTGACTACCCAACCCAACCATGCCCTTGTTACTGCCCCCGACCTGACAACTCCCCCACCACCCGCCCCACCCCCAACCACCTGACCACACCCCTTGACCCATGCTGACTACCTCCCTCCAACCATCCGATTAACCCGGACACAACCTGACTACCTCCCCAAGCAGACTACACCCCTGACCACCTGACTATTCCTTGACCAGACCAAAATACCCACCCCGATTACTAAACTATGCCCCCCACCAAGCAAACCTGACTACCCTTCCAACCATCCAAGTCCCCCCCATTCCTCACAACAATTGGACTACACTCCGGCCCGAACCGACTGGACCCGACTATCCCTGACTACCCAACTCCATTCTGGCCCGACCTGAATATCCACCCTGACTACCCCTCCCAAACATCCAACTATCCTCTGACCCATCTACCAACTCGCCCATCTACCCACCAATCACCTCATTACCCACTTCACCCATCTATCCATCTCACCCTACCCACTTACCCACCTACCCAATTACCCACTTACCTACCTACCACCTCACTCAACCTATAACATGGACAATTGTAAAGTTACCCACTTTGGTAGGAAAAACAGAATGGCAGAGTGTTATTTAAGCAGTGATAGATTGGGAAATGTTGCTGTACAAAGGGACCTAGGTATCTTTGTACACCAATCACTGAAAGCAAGCATTCAGGTGCAGCAAGCAATTAAGGTGGCAAAATGGCATGTTGGCCTTCATTGTAAGAGGACTACAACTGTACAGAGCCTTGATGAGACCACAGCTGGAGTATTGTGTGCAGTTTTGGTCCCCTTACCTAAGAAAGGGTATACTTGCCATTGCGGGAGTGCAGCGAAGGTTCACCAGACTAATTTCTGGGATTGCAGGATTGTCGTATGAGAAGAGATTGGAGCAACTAGGCCAGTATTCACTGGAGTTTAGAAGAATGAGAGGGGATCTCATTGAAACATATAAAATTCTGACAGGGCTGGACAGACAGGATGCAGGGATGATATTTCCTCTACAAAAACAAAAATACCTGGAAAAACTCAGCAGGTCTGGCAGCATCTGCGGAGAGGAGCACAGTTATTGTTTTGAGTGCGAATGACCCTTCAACAGAACTAAGTAAAAATAGAAAAGAGGTGAAGTATTTCCTCTGGCTGGGGGGGTCTAGAACAAGAGGCCACAGTCTCAGGATATGGGGTAGGCCATTTAGGATTGAGATGAGGAGGAACTTCTTCACTCAGAGGGCAGTGAATCTGTGGAATTCTTTACTGCAGGAGGCTATGGAGGCCAAGTCATTGAATATATTGAGGAAAGAAATAGATTTCTAGACTGTAAATGCATCAAGGGATATGGAGAGAAAGCGGGAATATGGCGTTGAGATAGAGGATCAGCCATGATCACATTGAATGGCAGAATTGGCTCAAAGGGCCCAATGACCGACTTCTACTCCTATTGCCTATGTTTCTAAGTTTACCCACCTTACCCACCTAACCTCCCTGATCACTTACCCACTTACCCACCCAACTACCACCTCACCCATGCTAACCACTTACCCACCTAGCCACTTAACCACTTACTCTATCCACCCTACCCATTTACCCAGCTATGCACCTAGCCACCTCACCCACTGCACCCAACTATCCCTCCACTCATTCACTCACTCACCCAATCCTCCAATCAACCATTCACTAACATTCAAACAAGACCTTTAAACTTGCCATACGGCACCTAGTGCCATAAAAAGGGGCATGTCCTGTATTGCCCTGACTCGACTCCACTCTGATGGGGTTTCCCGGATTACTGTCTGCTGTGCATTTCTGTTAAAGCTGGAATTGGGATGTCCCTGAAGGAATGCACAGCAGCAAGAAGATGTGGCGGTTTTCGAGCGGAGCAGCAAATCGACTGTCATAGTTGCTGCTTGGAAGTTACAGGCCATTGTCAAATCAGGTAGAGGAAGAGAAATAAAGAGAGGGAAAGAAAGATTTGATTAAGAGAGAGAGAGAGACAGATATAAAAGTAAGAAAAATAATTAAAAAATTTAAATTTCACATTTTTAAATTATTGTCAAACAATTCACATCTTGAAGGAACAAAACAGCATATATATAAATGTTTACTTTCTAGGTAAGAAAGGTTAATTGGCATTCATTTAACAATTATTACATTGTTAAAAGGTACTTAGTTTATATTTCCTATAGACTTAACCTTTCTGGCATGTTTAATGGGCAATTAATGTGCAAATGCAGCAACTTCATGGAAAATCACAGGGAAGTTAAAGGATGCTATTTTTGCAAAGCTAATGGCAGAGAGGCACAAAGAGGCTAGCAACCTGTGACAATTCATAATTCACAGGGACCTCTTTTCCACAAGTTGTTGCCTTACACATTAATACCATTATATGTCATTTAGATGCCATTATTTTCTCAGATAATTCTGGGCCATTGTTAGTAGCAGGAGAATATCCATGTATGGTTTTTAGATTTTACTTTTTTTACCTTTGCATCAAATACAAGTGTTCCTTTGAAGGCAACTTACTCTGAATCAGATACTTCAATAAATGCTTTCATGGTTTGTGGGCTTTTAAGTTTGACAATGACTGCACATATGATGGGCACTTCTTTACTCTTCAGTAGATCACATCAGGTTCAATCCAGTGACCACCTTCCCACAGTGAATGCTCAATGTCTTGCAAATTTGTTTCATGGGTATAAATAATTAAAATTTTGGATCATTCTTGCTCAAAACTATTGCATTCCATCACTGATCTACAGGGATAGGGCGAGGCGGCAACTACCTAATTTAATATATTGTAAATGATTCATGATACATTTTGAGCTCAGGCTTCATGCACTGAATGAAATTAAAGTGGTAAGTGATCATCTTTTTGACCTGCATAGCAAGTCACAGAACTAAAGTGCCAGTAGACATGAAGATTATTTCATATTTTATTGATTGTGTATCCTGTAAAAAAGAACACAGAAATGTCTGTCATGTCATAACCTAGTCACTGTAATTTAAAACCTCAGAGCAGAAGGGCAAGTTAATTCTTATGGCTGAAGTATATTCTTTGTACAAATGTATGAAGTACAAGGAACAAATTGGATGAATTGCAGGTGCAAATTCCAGTTGAAGAGTATGACATGGTACTGAGATATGGCTGCAAGATAATCAGGTCTAAGAGCTTCATAATGATGATGATCACGGATACTTCACAGTCAAAGATAATGCAAAGGCTTGACTATGTGATAATTGGCATAATCGTTGAGGACTGAAGAGAACAATTCTTCATCTGTAGGCTCTTGAGGATTGGGGCGTAGGAACTCCTGGTTTTGGACAGGCTCTGGAATAAGCAGACTCCTTCTGTTGTCTGCTCCTTACTTCATCGACCTTGCATCTGTTTATTTTGAACTTGTAGGTTACATTCCTGGTTGCTGTATGCCAGCTGTCTCTGTCGGCAGCCTCCTGCTCCCACACTTGTTGTTCAATGTTAGTCAGCGAGAACTGTCCTTTCAGCTTGTCTTTGAAGCATTTGAGAGTTCACATTGATCTTGTTTCCGGGAGCATTGTTCACCATAAAGCACTGCTTTTGGTATTCTGGAATCCTCCATATGTGAAACATGTCCTGAACCGTGCAATTGGCATTCATGAGAATGCATTTAATGCTCGGCAGATTGGCTCTATTGACAACTTAATTGTTTGTCATGTAGTGCTGCCAGTGATGTTTATGATGGATGGAAGATAGAGTTGATGGAAGGGCTCCAGCAGTCACATTTATTTTCTGTACATAACCCATGGCCAGGATTTAATGGTGCAGTGATGGCCGTGTCTACAGACCAGAAAATCAGGGCAACATGCCTCAGCTGGTTATGGAAGCCCCAACTGGATCTTACGATCCTCAGGCAATTAATTGCGTGCAGTCAGAGCTTCCGCCTCTATAAGGATTGAGATCCTGCCTTCAGGAGCAGTGGCCACTCCTGGGACTGCACCAGGCCCGGATCAGCCACATGGAGGTAGCCTCAGAATTAAGTTGAGTTGTGGGGCTCACCAGGAACAGTAAGAGAGGTCCCGGTGAATGGTGGGTGGTGGTTTGTGGGGTTGGATGTGAGGGCCCAGGGCTATGAACAGGGGAAACCCTTGCCACCAGTGGGTGTGGTGGGGGGCTCTCTGTGAGCCACAGGGTGGTGAAACAGGGAAGACCACTTCCACCAAGTCCATAGGGAGGCCGCCAGGATATACTTGGTAGCATCCCCCCATGGTGAAGTGCCGACCCGCCACTGATAAGTTACATGGAATCTTTTACATCTACCTGAGCAGACAAATTGGGCCTCAGTTTAACATTTCATCTGAAAGGTGGCACCTTCAACAATGCAGTGCTCTCTCAGTACTGTACTAGATTGTTAGCTGTGATTTTTGTACTGAAAGCTTGGAGTGTCACTTGAATCCAAGGCCTTATGATACAGACACGAGAGTGCTACCAACTGAGCCAAAACTGATTTTAAGCCAGTGGTTCTCAAATGTTTCCACCCGCACACCACTTAGGACCACCTCCTCACCCAAACCCACCCACTTTTGCTTACTGCCGAAAAGAAAAACTCAGCAGAATTTCTGGTTCCAGCTACTTCAGTCTCATGTTAGACTCCATGTTCAGCCAGCTCCTCTCCTTTGCTTTCAGTCCCTCAAGTGTTGAAAATCTGACCTTGCAGTTTTATGTTGTAACAGTAACATATATCTAGCTTGCGCTACCTGTGTGGGCGGGGGCAAGAGGGAGAGTCGAAGTTGCCTCAGGGAGATAAAGAACATGTTGAAAATTTCTAATATAGAAAGTTAAAAATTATTTACACATGTCCCCTCATTAGACAGTGCTGGGACATGTTTATGAATTGTGTAAAAATATTTACTTATTTAATAAAACCTTGAGGAAACCTCATCCCACTTGTGGATGAGGTTTCCTGAAAAACATGAAGGCCGCTTGGGCTCTTCGTCTGCCCGCCAACCATAAGGTTGGGCGGGCAGCCCTGTTAATTATCTAAATTAGTCTCCTGATGGCCTTAACAGGCCTTTGACAGTTTGGCCGGCACGCGCTACCGAACCGAACAAAAGATTGGAATGATGCGTGGTGATGCCGGGCTGCGTGCCTGATGTCACCGCATGTCATTTTACTCATCGGCATGCCGGGCCTGCCCCTGCATGCCGACGTGAAAATTCTGTCCTTAGAGTTTCTTGTTTGGTGGGCAAAGCATATGGTACATGGCAGGTAACTAATGAAAAATAAACACACAGCACTTGCCTGATGGTATCATAGTCTTTATTCTCCCAATAAATGTATCCTTCTCAAAGCAAAGTTCCTATTATCTTCTTTCTGGATCTTGACCTAGTTTGAGGATATAGAGATTAACAAGGAAAATTATGATATGCCAAAATTATTACAAATTTGATTAAATGGATTACATCTTCTTACAAAAAATTCATTTAGGTTGTTTACTAAAGTTTGCAGATTTATGAATGTTATTTAAAAGGGAGGGCTCTGGCCTCTGAACGTTTTTTTTGTACCTTGGGACTTTTTCTCCTTTTCTGGTTATTTTAACAAGAGGCTAACTAAGATTGCTGTGACAAAAACAGAGCTTTTCACCAACATCACATAGTGGTTGGCATTTCTATTTCCTTTCTACGGTTTTGGAATAGTGAGCATTAAAATGGAAACTTTCTCCGCTTATCGACACTTTCAGATGGAAAAGCAGGCAGTTTCTTTGATCTTCAGATAAGATAGGATGCAGAAGTGTTTTTCTAGGTGTAAATCAAATGATTGGCCCTTTGAAGGGCGAGGAATGAAGTAAATTTCCTGGTATAGACCCTTGCTCTCCTGTCCATTCATTTCACTTCAATTATCTATCTTACATTGATGGTAACTAATCTCCCTCGTTGCCAGCATATAATTTAAACTTGTACGTTGATGCCACATCTTGCCAATCAGACACAGGAATGCTTTCAGTTTCCTAATATTTACGTACTTAGAGTTAAGTGCATTGCATTCAAAATGATTTAAACATTAACTGAGTTTTTATCTGAGAAGCTATGGTTGTACATTATTTAAAAGCATTTTTGAGCGTGTAAGATCTGATAAATTGTGATTTCATTGGCCAGTGGGCAAATAAGCTAAATGGTGACCTGCCTTTACATTAAAAAAGGATTCCCAAGATAATTTATAGGCCATCCTTTGATTTTCAGTTCCTTGCTTCATGTTGCCAATGCAACAAGAGAGGGCAAGAGGGCTCTATATAAGTCAGCTTCCAAAATAGTATCCATCAGAGGCTCAGTCGAAATATACTTAAAGAAAGTAGTTTTACACTGTTTTGCACTTGTTTTGATAGTGTATGAAAATCAGGTATTATACATTTTAGGTTCCTGTTTCTTCTGCGTAATGGATTTTACTTGCAAATAACTCTGATCATTAATTTTAGTCTGAATGTAACAGCCTCACTAGGTGACATTTACTGCTCTTTTGAAACATATCAGAGAATATGGTAGGTGGCCCATGTGGTCTCCAATGCAATAAAAAACAAAAACAGAATTACCTGGAAAAACCCAGCAGGTCTGGCAGCATCGGCAGAGAAGAAAAGAGTTGACGTTTCGAGTCCTCATGACCCTTCGACAGAACTTGAATTCGAGTCTAAGAAAGAGTTGAAATATAAACTGGTTTAAGGTGTGTGGGGGGGGGGGGGGCGGAGAGAGAGCGGGAGAGAGAGAGGGAAGTGGAGGGGGGTGTGGTTGTAGGGACAAACAAGCAGTGATAGAAGCAGATCATCAAAAGATGTCAACAACAATAGAACAAAAGAACACATAGGTTTTAAAGTTGGTGATATTATCTAAATGAATGTGCTAATTAAGAATGGATGGTAGGGCACTCAAGGTATAGCTCTAGTGGGGGTGGAGGGAGCCTACAACCACAACCCCCCCCTCCACTTCTCTCTCTTTATCTCTCTCTCCACCACCCCCCCCCCCCCCCCCACCCCGCCCCCCCCACCCCCCGCAACACACACACCTTAAACCAGCTTATATTTCAACTCTTTCTTGGACTCGAACTCAAGTTCTGTCGAAGGCTCATGAGGACTCGAAACGTCAACTCTTTTCTTCTCCGCCGATGCTGCCAGACCTGCTGAGTTTTTCCAGGTAATTCTGTTTTTGTTTTGGATTTCCAGCATCCGCAGTTTTTTTGTTTTTATCCAATGCAATAAACCCTGGTGAAGAATAATTGTTCTCCCATGGCATGCTACTCATATCATGCCCCACAATTGTGTACTTTTTAGCTCTTAGGACATAGTGGGCAGGAAATTCATATCTGTAGTGCTGCTGGAGGCCAGAAGCCAATCGCCCTCCTGTGGATGCACACTGCACCACTGGCTGCTGCTGGCATGATACGGCCTACTGAAAAGAATGGTCATGCGGACATCCCTTGCTTTCACTGGAAGCAGCAGAACCGGTACTTCCTGATGTCACACAGCCCTACCAGCTGATGGGACGCCCATACCATAATTTGGACCACATAGGTCCATTCAATGACTTTGTACATCATTCACCAAAGATCCAGCTTTCTGTTGCAAAAAGGACCCAGCACTAGCATCATTTAAAGGGTCAGGAACCCAACTTTCAGGTAAGGTAATATTGAAGAACTTCTGCCACCTGAAAATATTCTCGAGTGTTTTTGTGGTTGGTTTCTGAGAGCTGGTCCTTACGGTCGGGAAGGATAGAGGACTACCTAACGCAGGTAAGGGTCCTGTGATGGAAGTGCCTCTTGGTCTGCAATATGACCACAAAATGGAGCAGAAAAGGTACAGATGGGAAGATCTGCGAAGAGGGAGGAGGAGGCATCCAGGACCCTCTATATTTGGACCAGATGTCATCAAACTTCCTTTTCAGTGATACAACTTTCCCTAACTAACTAACATGGACCCACCCTTTCCCCCTTTCATCAATCTAAGCTGCCCCATCACAGTGTTCCCTAGACCACCACTCAATAAATGTTACCAAAAGAAACCTTAACACCTTTATTCAATAACACAATTATAGAAGTAACAATAAATTACTCATCCTTGTATAATCTCTTAGTGCCTGCATTGTGGTGCCTTTCCCTATCCTAATAGTCCTACCCTGTGCCATCCCAGTAACTGTCCACATTGGTGAGACCAGTGATTGGTGGGGGTGGGGGAGTTTCCCAAATAGAAAACTATGCCTTCGCAGCTATGCCACATATAAAATGTTTTACTTTACTCCGTTGATGCTGAGCACACTATTTCCTCAAAGCTCCACTTTGCTTGCCAGATGCTCTACACTGCTCGCCAACACACACACACATTTAACCAACTCCCCTCACTGACAGACATATTCCAAAGGCACTCTCCCAAAACCTATTCACCCCCTGTTCAATCGGCAGTCACTCTTTCCCCCTTATTTATCAACTATGCAGCCCCTCTCCCCAACTCCCCTTATTCCCACCCACTTGGTAGCCCCTTCTCCGCACTCTCCCCAATCACTCATGGAGTAGTGTCTGCGGGCAGAACCCTGCCACACCTCTGACTCGCACCTGCTGCTGCTGTTGCCCCCTCCCACCTCTGAATTGAGGCTGCCGCCAGACCCTCCTCCTGATTGGGCCTGGTGCTGCCTGCCATCCCCTCCTCCATCCCCCTCCATCCCAACTCAGACCTGACCCTGCCGCCAGGCCTCCCTGCTGACTCGAGCCTGAACCTGTCACTGGGCCCCACTCCACGACTCAGGCCTGCTACCAGAACCCCCTCCCCTCTGACCCAGCCTGCTGCTGGACTCCCGCCCCAGCCAACCGCCCACCAGCTGAACAACTTTCAGGGAGAGTAAGCCCAAGTCCTAGCCAATCCTCATGGCTGAGCATACACGGACACCAAAGATGCTCAGGCAGTGGCAAGAGAAGCTTCTGAGCAGTGTCCTAGTCTCTGCTTGGAGAAATGCATGACTGGTGTCCAGGAAGCCAATGGGCAATTTGGAAAATTACAGGACGATTCCATAAAATATAGGACGATTGGTCACCCAGCCTGAACTATTGGTTACTGGCAGATAAAAATCTGTGGAGTCCACCCCATTGACAAGGTGTATCTCATGCAATTTACAAGGCAGCCTGTAAGTTTGTGAGTAGCATGCCCACCTCAAAATAGGTGGGAAGCTTTTTAAATATGCAAATCGGAATCCTGTGTCAGTCATAGAGTTCCAGTTGGTTTTTCAGGTTCAAACTGGCATGACACTGCCTAAAAAACAGCTCAAGTCATTTTTAGTGATTAATTTTGCAAGACAGTAGGAGCACAAGTACGCCCCTAATTGGCTTCACAATAAAAGCCTGTCCCAATGCCAACCTGTGCAAGCAACTGTGCTGCACCCTCCTCCCAAAACCAATCTCCTGACTGACTAAGCATTGGAAGATAGTTGATTCCACACCTTCCACAACCGATGAGCTGAAGCAAAGAACCTATTTGAACACCTCAGCTCACCAGCGGCAGCCAATTAAAGTTCATCCAAAAATGGTTCAGGCCTCCCAACGGTGGCTTTGCGTGGAAGGGTTAGCCGCTGTGCCTGCTTTGTGCATGTTTTGCATGGAAGATGGAAGATCGGCAACAAAGATGACCATCTACCATTAAACTGTTTTAGTTCAAACTGGATCTGAAACAGAAGGGGCCTTTCAGATTCTGTGTCCAGGCAAATTGGGCCACTGGGGAGAAACAAATATTGGAAAATCAGATGGAACGCATTGCACTCCTGTAAAGATGCCTACTTTAGATGAAGAAAAAACATCTGGGTCCCAACTTGCCCAATTTTCTGATTCACAGTGTTGAGGGGCAGGATTTTTGGGTCATCGGGTGGGCGGGCCTGGGAGTGGCCGTGAAAACGGCTGCCGCCCGTGATTGGCCCCTGACTGCGATTTCACGCTGGCTGGCCAATTCATGGCCAGCCAGCATGAAACTCACACTGAATGGCTCAGTGCTGTGGGGAGGGGGCAGCAGGAGGGCGAGAGCAGAAGTCTGGGTGGGCACAGGGGAGCGCACAATGAAAGCTCTGTGAAGGCAGAAGCTGCCTCAGGAAGCTGAAGAATTTTAAGCCATGAAATAAAGATTTGGAAATGCTGGAAAAAATGCCCACACATCAGACTCCCTCACATGAACATGTAGATTATAAAAATTATGTCAAAAACCTCATCCTGCTGGTGGATGAGATTTCCTCAAAAATCCAAAGGCCACCTTGCCGATTCACCCACCCATTGTGTAACGTTGGACAGGCAGCAAGAAATCACATTTAATTAATATATCAATGGCCTTAATAGGCCTCTTAACTGTCAGTAGGCGTGCTGCCAACTCTCACACGCGCCTGCCGACCGAAATATTGCACAAGTGTGTGATGACTTTGGGACACTTGCCCGATGTCATCGCACGCTATTTTATGCCCAATTGGGTTGGGCACATGCCCACCCGTGGGACATAAAATTCTGCCCCACGTTTTCCAGTGCACTTGGGCACAACCCTAACAAAATCTAAAGTTCAAAGTACTTTTTTTAAAGCTGCTCAATTCAACTGTCAAAAGAACTATTTTTCTATTATTATGATGCATGGCAAAATACTTTCTCAATGTTTGACAAATTTCAATAATTGATATTCCTCTGGAAAATTCTTTTCAATCTCCCTCTAATGAGGATTCTGTTAATGAGAGTTTAGGTACTTACATCCTTCCAAGTGAAATTGTAGCCCATTAGAATAGGGTTGTTTTGGTTGGTGATGCATGGGTCCATATCTTCAACAAAATTTTCTGTAAATTAGTGAGTTCAAATAAAACACTGTGCCATTATCTTTGGCACTAAACATATTGTTTTTTTGTGTTTCATTTAATGAAAGATCATTAGACACCATATTTATTGTGGTAAATTGTCGATCCAAATTTTGCAGTTAATTTTACCTTTAATGAGAAGAAGCATGGATGCATTGCTTTGCTATTTAATAACTCAACTTATGTAGCTACTTGACATGACATAAACACAGAGATGCCCGTCAAACAACAAAATTTCCTGTAGTCACCTGCAATTGGCTCCAATGAAATTGTCATTTTAATTCTAATGTGTGTTGTTACCATTAAATTCCCTATTGTAACAAGGTTGATTCTGCCTGCCCAGCAAATGAATGGAGGTAAAAGTACTTTTTTAATGCTTACTAACATTGTTACTACAATTATTATGTACTTGTAACTACCATGTTTACTAGGGGAAATTTAGCCTTGGGGCACCTGACGCCATGGAATGTTTTACTATGTTAAAGGCATTATTATAACTACAAGTTATTAAGCAATATGCTGTTCAATCTTATATTACAACTGTAATTACAATTTAAAAACAGTACGTTGGCATTAGGACATCCTGAAAGGTGTTATATTAAATGTAGGTCTTCCTTTTCTTTCCTTTTAATCCAATTACTGATGTTATGACATGGCAGGTGATGTGTGCCAGGTGGACCAAATCCACAAGGGAAACTTGGTTGCGTTCTTACAATGGTTTTGCAATTTTTATTTATTATGAGAAGATGTGTGTACTGAATTCAGAAGCAATGACTCCACCAAGACCTTTAGAGGTTTTAAAAATTAAATTAAAATATTTTTTGACAAAATAAAAGATCTCATGCACATACTTAAGACTACAATTACTTAATACTATAACAACTTCTAAAATTCCTAATTAACCTGACTGCCAGTTACACACCCGCTTTAAGGCAACAGTCCAAAATAGATTTTAGATTTTAAAAAAAACCAGCAAGTTAACACAGTACCTACCTGACAGTGGAATTCCAAATGGCTTAGTTACTGGACATAACAGACTTATGCATAAATGTCTGGAGGCTTCTACAAGGCTGTTTCACACACTCCTGTTAGATCTAACATGGGCTTCAACATAGCCTTTTATTCTCCTTTATATATGTTTCTCTCTTTGTAATATGTACATTCTTTTGTTCCATATATCTTTGGAACTGCACCTTCCCTATAATATAAAAACTTTCATGTTACCAATATTGTCAATAACCTTTGGGAAAAATAAACATACTTCTTAGCTTTGTTTATCTGGCTAGTTGTAAACAGACCAACATCCCTTTGAAATCCATAAACTCCCTTTACTTATTTAAAAATGCAAATTCCCTTCACACCTTACGTACTAAGACCCCATCCATGTCTATTCATTTAGCATTTCAAATATATCTCTATACCTAGTTTCTTTTGAAAATTTCAAGCTTGCAGTCTACCTGACACCAAATGTAATTAAATCACACAGACAGAGCCATCTGCACTCATGCCCATAAACCTACCATTTCATATTCAGGAGAGTCTGCAGATTTGGGTCTGCATGTACGGAACCTTTCTCCAGAAATATCATATTCTGTATTTAATGCAAGGCCATTGGACTGAATTTCTGAAATGTTCTTTTTTTTTGGGAGGCAATAAATATTTTCCCCTGAGTGAAAATTGGCAGGAAACCTTTCCAAGTTACTAATGCTTATAGCTGTTGATTAACCGTAGTTTGTCTCTTCATGAATTCAGTGCCAGCTCTTAAGTATTTGGAGATTCCACATTTAATGTGCCTGGGACACTTCAAACACCCAGAATGCTTTCAACTTGCAGCAGAGACCATTGCATCTTTAAAATAAAGAGCATATAGGTGACATTTTCAACTTTAGCAGGAGTGTAAAATGGACAGTTGCAGATTGGCCAACTCTTGCCCAGTTTTTCTTTCCATTGAAAGCTAATTCATTGCCACCCATTTTACGTCCATCAGAGAGGAAGTTAAAGGACAATAGGGAGATAATGGGGAATGTTTGTTCTATCAAAGAGCTGGTACAGATATGATGGGCTGAATGGACTTCTAGGATCTAAACCTCTAAAGTTCTCTGATTCTGTTTCCTAGTATTAAAGCTATCCACTTACACGAGCTAAAAGTTTTTGACTTTAATGTGTTGGGAATACATTTCATACACTTGTAATTCACCACCATTGTGAATCATTCAGTGAAGTGAAATTCAGCATAGTCAGCTTGCCAGCCATAAAACTCCATCAGCTGAATAAGTGGTTCCATGTGATCAGTCTTTAAGATGTCCATGCTCAATTTACCATTCTGAACAGTAGTTAGTCTCAAGTTCCAACTGCAGCATTAGTTACCAGAACTATGTGCAGTCCTGTGAACTAAATTCAACTCTGGATTTTAGAATGGTCTAGTGATGACAGCTCATGTTATCATTCCAGGTACTCCATGTGCAGTTTGGCTTAGATGAAAATGGTCAGATGTGGCTTAAAGAAACAAAAACAGAATTACCTGGAAAAACTCAGCATGTCTGGCAGCATCGGCGGAGAAGAAAAGAGTTGACGTTTCTAGTCCTCATGACCCTTCGACAGTTCTGCCAGACCTGCTGAGTTTTTCCAGGTAATTCTGTTTTTGTTTTGGATTTCCAGCATCCGCAGTTTTTTTGTTTTTATGACTTAAAGAAACATGGGGCAGAATTTCACCCTTGTTGGACAGGCTCGGTGGAGCAGTCGGGAAGTCTCCCGCTACCCGCGATCGAGGCTGGAGGCGATTTAAAGCTGGCGGGTCAATTAAGGCCCGTCCTGCGTGAAACACAAGCAGCAGTGCTTAACGCTGCCTGTGCAGCTGGTGGGAGCCGCGAGGGCTACCTTTGCTCATACATGCAAGTGCGCGCTTCATAATCTCCCTAAGGCATAAAGCTGCCTCAGGGAGAAGAAGAGTTCAAAAAAAATAAAGAAATTATAAATGTTATAAATCACGTCCACTCATGTGACTCTGTCACATGAGCAGGGACATGTTATTAATTAAATTTTAAGTTTTTTATTGTATTTTTATTTGCTTTAGAAACCTCATCCCTCCCGCCTGTGGATGAGGTTTCCTAAAAAGTGCAAAGGCTGCTTGCCTTTTCGCCTCTCCACCAACTGTATTTAGTTTATCCTTTAATGGCCTTAACAGGCATTTTCATTGTCAGTGAGTACGCTGCCAACTCCGGCGCATGCCAGCTGAACGAAATAGCTCGCAACTGCGCATTGACGCCCGGACGCTTGCCCGACGTCAGTGCATGTCATTTTACGCTCAAACAGGTCAGGCGCGCAGCTGCCCACCGAGCTAAAGATTTTGCCCGAGGTGTGGTCTCACCAAGGCCCTGTACAGCTGCAGTAAGACATCCTTGCTTCTGTACTCAAGTCCTCTTATACTGAAGGCCGACAAACCATTTGCCTTCCTAACTGCTTGTTGCACCTGCATGCTTGCTTTCAGTGACTGGTGTACAGGGACACCCAGGTCCCTTTCTACATCAACATTTCCAAATCCATCACCATTTAAATAACACTCTGCCATTCTGTTTTTCCAACCAAAGTGGATAACTTCACACTTATCCAGGTTATACTGCATCAGCCGTGCTTTTGTTCACTCACTCAACTTGCTGTCTCTTTACATTCTCCTCACCACACACATTTCCACCAAGTTTTGTGTCATCAGCAAACTTGGAAATATTACATTTGGTTTTTGAAAGTTGTCTGAATTTACAGTAACCTGGATGGAATAAATTCTAGCATTATGATGTGATTAGGTAAGTTAATGACAGTCTGCATGGACCTTGGGAGTTATAATTGCATTTCCCCAAAAACGTTACCAAAAGATAAGCTAGCTATCGGCAACTTCACTTCACACTGGTCATTAAATTTTTTTACAGAAAAGAGCCATTTCCAAAGAAATGGACAGGATGGGATAGAAATTTGTCTGAGTCCACCTATGGGCCAAGAAACAGTGCTGCGTAAGTAGCACATTTGTCAAATGAGAGCTCTAAGGCAAACCCACTTTTAGGTTGGATAAAAACAAAAAACTGTGGATGCTGGAAATCCAAAACAAAAACAGAAATACCTGGAAAAACTTAGCAGGTCTGGCAGCATCGGCGGAAAAGAGCAAAGTTGACGTTTTGAGTCCTCATGACCCTTCAACAGAACTAAGTAAAAATAGGAGAGGGGTGAAATATAAGCTGGTTCAAGGTGGGGGGGGGGGGCAGGTGTGGTTGTAGGGACAAGCAAGCAGTGATAGGAGGAGATAACCAAAAGATGTCACAGACAAAAGAACAAAGAGGAGTTGAAGGTGGTGATATTATCTAAAAGAATGTGCTAATTAAGAATGGATAGCAGGACAAGCAAGGTACAGATAGCTGTAGTGGGGGTGGGGTGAAATATGACTAAAAGGGCATAAAAGGTATAGATTTAAAAATAATGGAAATAGGTGGGAAAAGAAAAATCTATATAAATTATTGGTAAAAACAAAAGGGAGATGGAAGAAATGGAAAGGGGGTGGGGATGGAGGAGGGAGTTCAAGATCTAAAGTTGTTGAACTTAATATTCAGTCCGGAAGGCTGTAAAGTGCGTAGTTGGAAGATGAAGTGCTGTTCCTCCAGTTTGTGTTGAGCTTCACTGGAACAATGCAGCAAGCCAAAGACAGACATGTGGGCAAGAGAGCAGGGTGGAGTGTTAAAATGGCAAGTGACAGGGAGGTCTTGGTTATGCTTGTGGACAGACCGAAGGTGTTCTGCAAAGCGGTCACGCAGTCTGTGTTTGGTCTCTCCAATGTAGAGGAAACCGTATTGGGAGCAACGAATGCAGTAGACTAAATTTGGGGAAATGCAAGTGAAATGCTGCTTCACTTGAAAGGAGTGTTTGGGTCATTGGATGGTGAGGAGAGAGGAAGTGAAGGGGCAGGTGTTGCATATTTTGCATTTGCACAGGGAGGTGCCATAGGTGGGGGTTGAGGAGTAGGGGGTGAGGGAGGATTGGACCAGGAAACGATCCCTACGAAATGCCGCCAGGAGGGGTGAAGGGAAGATGTATTTGGTGGTGGCATCCTGCTGGAGACCTCTTTCAGACAGCCTTTGGGCAATGAATGATTGTCCCCAAAATTGGGTTTTGTTGCACCCATTTTATGTCTATTTCTGCCCTGCTGGTGTCAGTCCAGTAAACAGTTAAAATAAATAAGATTCCTCAGTTTAGAAAAACTCAGCTATCCCTTTCCCATGACTTACACTTGTATAATCCAGGTCCAGGCAGTGCCTGTTCCAGGAATATATTTTGGATTTCCAGTGCACTATTACTATTGGAAGTAACTTCAACTGTTTATCTTCAAACCTATGCTTGCCTGCCGGGCTTATGGTCCTACAGCAGTTTCCATATACTATTTATTCTGTTTTTTATACATTTTGGGTTATGGTCACTGCGTGGCAAGTCTCTAAGTTGCTCTGAGAGAATGGTGAAGGACTTTCTTCTTGAACAGCCTTAGTGTGTCGGAAGTGCTTCCACAATAATTGCTTTTTGCAAACATTTGATATAACTGAGTGGCTTGTTGAAGGAATTAAGAAGGCAGTTAAGAGGCAATCATGTTGGCTTGACACTGGAGTTACATAATAGCCATAGAGCAAGTTTCCTTTGTTAAAAGACACAACTGATTGGTTTTTAATGACAACCCAATAGCTTTTGCTCACTATCATTGATGCCAGATTTTTATTCCAGATTTTTTTTAAAAACTTGATTCAAGTGTTCAGCTGTCTTTATCAACTGTGGTTACAAGACTAGGTCAGAGGCTAGGAATCTTGCAGCAAGTACCATCTATAAGGTGCACTGCAGAAACTTACCAAGGCTCCTTAGGCAGCACCTTTCAAACCCATGAACACTATCGTCTAGAAGGACAAGGGCAGCAGACACATGGGAACACCACACCACCTGGAAGTTCCCCTCCAAGTCATTCACCTTTCTGACTTGGAAATATATCACCGTTCCTTCACTGTCACTGGGTCAAAATGCTGGAACTCCCTCCCTAACAGCACTGTGAATATTCCTACACCACATGGACCGCAGCACTTCAAGAAGGTGGCTCACCACCACCTTCTCAAGGGCAATTAGGGATCGGCAATAAATGCTTGTCTAGCCAGTGATGCCCACATCCCATGAAAAAATAAAAAAACGTAACTGCATTTCAAAAGTAGTTAGTGATTGTGGGATATCCTGTAGATGTAAGTGATGCTGTATAAGTGCTAGTTCCTTCATTGATTTGTATTGCATAGTAAAATACACACACACTACAGATGGTACCCTGGACTGATCATTTCCCTTTGTTATGTGGTTAAATTATTACATTACCTGACAACTCCTCATAGGCTTTTGGCAGAAAGCTACTGGTTTCAATTAGTTTGCTTTGTGCCTAAAACTTATGAGGTCGCAGCAATTTTAACACTGGGCATCATCAACATGCTATTGGAACCCTTCATGTCAAGAACAGGTGGAAGTGGGTATGAAGTTGATGCCAGCCTTGGAAAGTTGGGTATACCTTAGCCACCCACCAACTTAAATAAATGCTAAACACGAATTCCGTTTTATACCAAAGTTGGCTTGTAATTATATTCTTTACCTGAGTAAATGTTCTTAAATGAATTGCTTCATGTTAACATTCACCATTTGTCTAACTCTTAACGAAGAGGGCAATAGGAAATAATTGAAGCAGCAATGATTTTGTCTTTTGGGAAAAAGTAAATAAATATTTTAAGCAGAGGAAGGTACAAAATGTATCTAAATGCGGAGCAGAAAAAGCCCATCTGGCCCATCCAGCCTGTCTTGCAACTCATTAGGTTTGGAACATTGTCACTAGATACTTCCTACACCCAACTAGTTTTGTATTCTCTTGGAAGACAGAAAAAGTGTGGGGTTTCACCGTGGCCAGTCTGGCAAGCCCTGGTGAGAGCTTGGGGGCCCCGATTCAGAGGGTGGGAAGGGAATACGTGGGGTAGCAGGGGTTGGGAGTACTGTTGCACGGGGCCTCCATTGGGCACAGTGTACTTAAGCAGAAGAGTTAAGATTATTTTCCCAGTTGTTAATTTTGTTGGAAGATTACCTTTTTATCAGTAGGTAATTGCAAGAATTGAATACCCAAAAATTTATCTTTCTCTTGAGAAAGTCAGGAGAATACCTTGCCTCATGAAGCAACTGAAAATATTAAAGTAACAGATGCAGTGTGTATGAGAGTGAGTCTAAATATCAGGACCATTTTAAGAATCAATTAGTTCACAAGAATGAATATCAAGTTTGAAATCCATTTGCTATTTATTCTGTCTTATCTGCTTATATTTTATATTCTTGTTTGATCAATAAATGCTGTTGACATTATTCAGGGAATTACTTAAAACAGTAGTGGTATAGAGTTATCTGATAGGACTGATTTAACATACACACAGCTCAAGTTGATGCATCCTGATAGCATCAATGAAGCTAATTTAATTCTTTTGCGTTACCAGAATTACTAAAGCCCCCAACTCCATTCTCCGGTGACAATAACAGGAGTCACTGCTCAAACAATAATCAGCACAAAAGATCAACAGAAAATAACAAAAGGGGCCAATTAATTGTTTAATCATAATTCATTGCAATCACGGGATTTTTAATAATGAATGCTAGTGGCTCATCATCTCCTTGAAAGAAGTGAGGTAGAAATTCTATTTTGGGGACGCAAAGTTTCCAGCAGCAAAGTGGGCTGGTGTGCTTCTACAGACCGGAGGTGCCCTACGCTGAATAGTAAAATGAGCCCCTCCTCAGAAATTCAGGTGGGGGCAACTGTAGGACGAAGCGCGAGAGAAGATCCGTTCCCCACTGCACATTTGCAGAAGTTTGAGCCCGCAAAGCATTAAAAGTAGAAATTGCTGCAACTCATTGAACAAAAGATTGAATGTTAATCTAAGCTTTAAAAAAAGGTCAGAGGCACAATCCTGGGAATTATGAAACCATTAACTTGATATCTATAGTAGGAAAATGCAACAATTTATTATAATGAAAGCAATTCAGTGGCATCTATTGAGTGTAATGATAATGAAACCAAACCAGCAAAAGTTGAGAAATACAAGCCTTGCCTAACAAATTTATTTGAATTCTTCGAAAATGCTGGAGTTACTGGGTGATGATAATATGCCTCGGCTTCACATTACCTTAGGAACAACTCTAGAATATTTAGAAGAAGGCCAGAAGGCCAAGCTACACTATTAATGTCCAGAGATCATCCCGTGAACACCATTTGTTGTGTGGTAACTGTATTTGTCAACATGGGAGGTGGTTGACATAGGAGCTCCTGATGTTGGCAGTCCCTACCATTGGATCTGGTCCCTCCTGTGACTCTCCACCTCATAAAAGCTTCGGCAGAATCTATGGGCAGAATTTTACGTCCCACGGGACGGCACACACCTGACCTGATCGGGTGTAAAATTGTGCGTGATGACGTTACGTGAGTGCCCTGACGTTGTCGTGCACTCGCACAATATCTCGTTTGACGGGCATGCACAGGTACTGGAGCAGTGCCCACCATTAATTGAGCGGCCATTTAAGGCCCTTAACAGTCCAATTGACTGTGATTTTACCTTGCCTGTGCGATTTTCTGCTCGTTGCATGGACAAAATGGGGAGGTGGCCAGCCGACATTTTCACAAACCTCATCCAAGGGCGGGATAAAAAGGGTCAGCAGCATTGTCAGTGCGAGTAGTGAGGAGTTTGGAGATAGCTTGCAGCTGGTTGCTTATTGGCACTTGGCAGCTTCATCTCTGTTCAGGACTCCATTCTTAGCATTTCCAGGCCTCATTTCAGGGCTCATTGCTGCCTGCCTGGCCCCTAGAGGATTCAGACTGTGTGGACCCTTCCAGGTATCAGACAGCCTTCCCTTACCCTGGTAATGGGGATTGTGGTGTCTGCTGGAGGCACCTCCTCTGAGGAGGAAGGGAGGGCCAGAAGGGAGAGAAGGCCAGGTGTCCCAATGCAGCTTCCAGGGGAGGAGATCTGTGGGAGGAGAGGCACAGGCACAAGGGTTGCAGGACCAGCAGGTAGTACAAGGTGGAAGGGGCCGCAGAAGATGCCACTATCCTGCTGCCAGGGTTTACAGATAGCAATGCAGCTACCTCAATGTGTCTGAGGTGCAATGCCGAAGGAGGCTCCATCTCTCAAGGGAGATAGTGACTTCCATTTGCCAGATGATTGGGCCTGAGATCAGCTCCAACTGTGTTTGCAGACACCACATGCCAGTGGCTCTGAAGGTCACAGTGGCCCTCAACTTCTTTGCCTCCAGCTCATTCCAGGGGTCAGTGGGGGATCTGCGTGGAGTCTCCCAATCAGCTGTCTACAGTTGTGTCAAGCCGATGACAGAAACTCTGTTCAGGTGGGTACTGACCTTTATTCTTTACCATACGGTGGAGGCCAGCCAGGCTGAGCGAACCAGAGGCTTTGCAGCAATTGCTGGGTTTCTCTGCATCCAGGGTGCTGTCAACTACATGCATGTGGCCTTCAAGGCATTAGCAGGTCAGCCAGGTGTCTTTGTCAACAGGAAGGGATTCCACTCCATGAACATGCAGATAGTGTGTGACCACAGGATGCTGATTCTACAAGGCTGTACAAGGTGCCCAGGCAGCTCCCATGACGCATATATCCTGAGACACTCCCAGGTGCTGAGGCTCTTCAGTGCTCCAGCCCGACTGGATGGATAGCTGCTGGACGACAAGGGCTATCTGTTGAAGAGGTGGCTTATGAGGCCTCTCCGCCACCCAAGAACAGAAACAGAGAAGAGTTACAATATGAGTCATGCCTCCACAAGTGCGGTGTTAGAGAGATGTGCTTCCGATGCCTGGACCGTTCTGGGGGAGCACTATAGTAACCCTCCAGGGTGGGTGTCACTGATCATGGTTGCATGCTGTGCTCTCCACAATTTGGTCCCACAGAAGGAAGAGGATCTTGAATGCAGTTCTACAGGCCACAGATGATGAGCCCAGTAGTGAGTCTGAAGAGGAGCATGGTGAGGAGAATGCTGATGGCATGGAGCCAGACTTTGGTAACCTGCAGGGGAAGCAGGGACACCAGGGATGCCTTGATCCACGCTCCTTCACCTCGGCTGCCAAAGATCAGCTTCAAATGTGTGCTAGTGCTGCCGCCTCCATCCCCGCTCTCTGAAAGGACCCTTTCATTTGAACTCAAAGAACACCCAGTGCTTGTGCAATAAAGTTCAGAGCCACCTACATCCAGCATTACATACTGGCATTCCCCACACCAATGAAATAAAAAGGTGAAGCATACTCATGCCATGACGACAAAAACGCAATTTATGTCATGCTGACAGTTCAATAATCTTAACAGAAATTTTCTGGTATTCACCATCCGGCCACTATACATAATGTAAACAGAAATGAACATAATATCATCTGTGACCTGTCCCTCTTTAGCTCATGGCATCTTTAACTTAGGTTTGTGAGTGCTATGTCTAGGTGCTCCCCCATCACTGACACCGGCATTGGAAACAGCCTGCTGACTCTGCTGTGTCGTTGTCCTTGATGACTTTGGTGGTCATCCTCTGGCCAGTGGAGCCTGTGCTGGCCCCTCCTGGGAGGGAGCGACCAGTGCCATGGTTGGCATCTCCCCAGTCACAGCAGCCTCATCAGATATGACGGTCACTGGCAGAGGGGAGGACGAGCTACTGCCAGCATCCAAATCATCCTGAGAGGAGCCTGCAGAGATGGCAAGTAGCTTGTACGCCAATGTGAGATCACTCTGGACCTCCCTGCTCACCATTGATGGACGAGCACCTAGCTACTGAGTAGGATACTGGGTGCCTCATCCATCTCCCACATTGACACTGACCACCTGAGGTCAGTGCCTGTGTGAGGGTTTGCAGGTCTGAGCGGAACTGCAGGAACCCTTCATTCTGTCCCTGGAGCTGCCTCTCTATGAGAGTCGCCACTCTCTCAATGGAGGAGGCAGTGCGCTTGGCCAAGACAGTCAATGCAGTGCTCACACTCCACATAGATTCCTCCATCACAGAAACCATGGGCAGAATTTTATGTCCTGCAGGCGGGTGCCTGACCCGAATGGGAGTGAAATAGTGCATGATGACATCGGGCGAGTGTCCCAACGTTATTGTGCACTCTCGTGATATTTCAGTCGGCGGGCACACAAGAGGTGGCAACGCGCCCATTGACAATTAAAAGGCCTATCATGTCCCTTCAGGAATTAATTAAGTTGCATTTTGCGCTGCCTGCTCAACTGTTCATTTGATGGGTGGGCGAATGGGCCAGGCAGCCTTTGCAATTTTAACAAAACCTCACCCACAGGCGGGATGAGGTTTCCAATTTTTACTAAAAAAAAACAATACTTTTTTTTACATCAGTTTTTACATGCCCCTCTTCATGTGACTGAGTCACATGTGGGGACATGTTTATTTCATATGTGAAAAGTTTATTTTTCATTTTAATATCCTTTAGCTCCCTGAGGCAGCTCTGTGCATATGCACACTTCAGCACTCGCACTCTTCCCACTCCCACCCCAGCAATGCTGAGGTTCTTAGCATGCCTTTCATGCTGGCTGGTCATCAATTGGCCAGCCAGCGTGTAATCACGGTCAGAGCCCGATCGCGAGTGGCGGCCGGTCTCATGGCCATGCCCGGGCCTGCCCGCTGTGCCCACCTGACAAATGGAAAATCCTCTCCCTTGACATGCATACTCTCGTGGATCTCTGCCAGACCCTCCTGCACATCTTGCTGGACATCCAGCATCTGCTGCCTAATGGACAACTCCAGAGATTTATCATCAGCATTTGACTCAGCATCGTTCTAGTCCCCAGCAGTCCTCTGACTACCGGCATTCTGGGCACTCTCTGCCTCCACTGGCACTTCAAATGATTGTGAACTGCACTCACCAATGTGCACTGATATACTAGCAACCGATCTAATGCCCTCTGTGGTGCTGGCATCTGTGCTGGTGCCTGCTTCAGAGACCAGGTGTGATGCATGGGCAAATGACGCCTGATAGCCCTCTGGCATCAGGGGTAGCCCTTCAGGGTCCAGAGAGCGAATGCCTGCTGGAGAACCTAAAAGGCAGAAGAAGGACATGTCATTAGTTAAAGTCATCACACTGTCACCGTGCATGTCAGGCACCCTGGTGAGACAGTGGAGATCTGCATCATGGTGCCTTCATCTTTCGGTTATCAATTGGGACTCCAGGTTTGAAGCTCACATCAATGAAGAGACAACACTAGAATGGTTACACAAACTGAAATTCTCACCTCTGTGCACTGTGCTCTTACCTTCGTCAGACACCCCCGCCTTTCCACGCCTGGTTGCACGTGGGGCGTGCCGGCTTTCGAGATCCAGGGTCTCTTGCTAACATCTTGAGAGAATTAGGAGGTTAGCGGGCCCTCTGCTGGTCCGTGACCTTTCTGTATTGTTGTGGGCTGCCTTCTGCTGAAACAACAGAGGAGCATCGATTAACCCACTCTCTACCTGCAGTGCAATTGCAGCCTGGCCAACTCCAGCTGAGGAGCACCTGGCGGGGCACATCCAAGTCATGGCCTTCAAGCCACAAGGCACTCAGTCCAAGCAGCCAGGGCTCAGCCCCTTGGATAGCTCCCGCATGATTGACAGTCAGACCCTGAGGTTCATGCTGGGATTTCAAGACCTTAACTCACCCTTCCTATACGCAATAGGTCATTGAAGTGCTTCCGGCACTGCACCCAGGAGCACTGCACTACATCATGGTTGCTCACCATTGCTGTCACCTCCTCCCATGTCCTCTTGGTGATGTGCGATGGCCTCTTCCTCCAATCTCCGGGGTTAAGGATGTCCCTCCTGGCAGCCACCTCCTCCAGGAGGATGGTGAGGCACTCATCAGAGAGCGGGGGGGCCGAGTGCCCACCCAACCTGCCCTCCCGTCTGCTGTGTCCAGCTGCACTCGGGTCCATAGTGTTGGTTCAGGGGACGTCCTCCATGGCAGCCTTCTGGGGGCTGCCTGGTCCGCTTTTAAACCGGCCGTCGGGTCCCCATTGGACCCAGCGGCCAACAGGCCCCCGACCCCGCTCGGCCCTTCCCATCCAATGCGGAACCATGTTTCACGCTGGGCGGGCCTTAATTGGCCCACCAGTGTAAGATCGCGGTCAGAGCCCTATAGCGGGTAGCGGTCTATTTCCTAGCTGCTCCCAGGCCCACCCAACGACTGGAAAAACCTGCCCCATGTTGCAGTGCCTGGCGTATCCTGCTTCCAGCCTGTTTTGTGACCCTTTTGCATAATTTTCAGTGTGAACTCATCTGCATAGCTGTGCATTTTTGTATCTCCTACTTTTAAATACTGTAGATGAGCTGAGTATTTGTCAACTTTTGGTCAGCTAGAAAGTCCCTTCAGTGTGAAATGGACTATGAGAGAACACAGTCATTTTAAAAGTTGCTGCTAATTTAAACTGAAGTGCAAGTGAAGAGGAGAAAAAAACTTGACTGGGCCCCAGCAGGAACTGATTTTGCTTGTTAACAGAGCTCTGCCACTAACCACCTGGCTCTAACCAGGGTCCTCAATTAGCAATGAATACTTGCATCGGCATGATGGTATTGCTCCTGGCTTGGCCTAAATAGCCAAGTGGTTATGGTACTGGGTTTGTAACCCCAAGATCAAAAGTTCAAATCTCACAATGGCAAACTATGAAACAATGTAACTTCATCTGAAACAGATGGAAAAGGGTTTGTACTCGAAAGAGTTACAAGGTTGAAAACTGTTACAGGTGACCAAGAAACATTATGGTATTGTTCCTAATAAGGTTACCACAGCTAAGAGGAGGGAAATATAGAACTGTTGCAGCCTTTAACCTTTAAAAGGTGAAAGCCAATTACAGTGGAACATAGATTTTTGAACAGATGCGAGATGTCTGACGGTGTGGTAGCTTTTGCTGAGTGGGTGGGCTGGGGCCAAGGGAGCATCAGCAACATAAAGAACTCCCAGATTTTCAAAAACAGAATTACCTGGAAAAACTCAGCAGGTCTGGCAGCATCGGCGGAGAAGAAAAGAGTTGACGTTTCGAGTCCTCATGACCCTTCGACAGAACTTGAGTTCGAGTCCAAGAAAGAGTTGAAATATAAGCTGGTTTAAGGTGTGTGTGTGGGGGGCGGAGAGATAGAGAGACAGACAGGTGGGGGGGGGGGGAGTGTGGTTGTAGGGACAAACAAGCAGTGATAGAAGCAGATCATCAAAAGATGTCAACGACAATAGTACAATAGAACACATAGGTGTTAAAGTTAAAGTTGGTGATATTATCTAAACGAATGTGCTAATTAAGAATGGATGGTAGGGCACTCAAGGTATAGCTCTAGTGGGTTTTTTTTATTATATAATGGAAATAGGTGGGAAAAGGAGAATCTTTATAATTTATTGGAAAAAAAAGGGAAGGGGGAAACAGAAAGGGGGTGGGGATGGGGGAGGGAGCTCACGACCTAAAGTTGTTGAATTCAATATTCAGTCCGGAAGGCTGTAAAGTCCCTAGTCGGAAGATGAGGTGTTGTTCCTTCAGTTTGCGTTGGGCTTCACTGGAACAATGCAGCAAGCCAAGGACAGACATGTGGGCAAGAGAGCAGGGTGGAGTGTTAAAATGGCAGGCGACAGGGAGGTTTGGGTCATTCTTGCGGACAGACCGCAGGTGTTCTGCAAAGCGGTCGCCCAGTTTACGTTTGGTCTCTCCAATGTAGAGGAGACCACATTGGGAGCAACCAACTTTAACTTTAACACCTATGTGTTCTATTGTACTATTGTCGTTGACATCTTTTGATGATCTGCTTCTATCACTGCTTGTTTGTCCCTACAACCACACCGCCCCCCCCGCCCCCACCTCCACCTCTCTGTCTCTCTATCTCTCCGCCCCCCACACACACACCTTAAACCAGCTTATATTTCAACTCTTTCTTGGACTTGAACTCAAGTTCTGTCGAAGGGGCATGAGGACTCGAAACGTCAACTCTTTTCTTCTCCGCCGATGCTGCCAGACCTGCTGAGTTTTTCCAGGTAATTCTGTTTTTGTTTTGGATTTCCAGCATCCGCAGTTTTTTTGTTTTTATCCCAGATTTTCAAATTCATCTGTGCTGCTGCCCTCAGGTGAAGATGGGATTTATTGTTGACTACTGAGGGCAGGAAGCCCAGCTGGAGTCGGGGCACTGTTATCAATCTACACCCTGTACCACTGATAACAACTACACTAGCTTCTTACTTCTCGTGGTTTCTCTCTCTCTCTAGCAGCACGTGATGTCAGGGAAACCTCTGCAACCATGCAGGGACCCATGACTCAGAAAGCATGTAACAGGGGCTTCTGCTAGTCATCGAATGCAGTTTATTGAAAATGCACCACCATTCTGAGATGCAAGCATTTCATGCAGAGAATGCTGATCTCTATGCCGCTCACGTTCCCTTACATTATATTCTCTCCTCTCAAAGGGCAACAATGGTGAGGGGAAGAAAACCAATACTGAAAGTTCTGAGTTCACATAAAGAGGAAGCTCTGCAAGTAATAGGCACGCAGGAGAGGCTCTAGAAGATAACAAGGTAGCTTCAGAAAGTTGGTTAAGGCAAGGCTCCTGAATAGTAGTGTCAGCTTCATAGGGCTTTCTCAAAGTATTACAATGACCTTGCAGTCACCTGCAATCATACTCTTCTGTATTTCACATAATAGGAATTCCATGGAAGAAGAACTAGTCACTCTGATTACCTCCTCCAGATATAAAGCTACTTTGAGGCAGTTTCTATGCATCTGATGGAGAAACAGGATGTATCCACTACCCGCATCTACAACACATTTTAAGAAGTTTTCTACAACATGATTTGGGAAAGGGAGTTGTTATACATGTTTTACCTTGACACCCTTTGTAGATATTGGATCAGCTTTCACAACTATGCTCTTAATTCTCCGCTGCCTCTGACTGTCAGATTGCTTAACCAACATGTAACTTTGGGTGTCCTGAAATTTCCTCCAGCTAAACATTGGGAAGACTGAAGTCATTATTTTCAGCTCTGCTATAAACTATATATCCTTTTCAATATATCCAACCATTCCTTGGTTACTGTTATAGCTGACCTAAACTGTTTGCAATATTAGCATCTTATTTTACACTGTATTGTCTTTATCACAAACATTTCCTGTCTCAGCACCTGTCTCAGTCTATTTATGCCTGAAACTTTCATCTATGCCTTTGATATCTATAAATAGCTATGATAACCTAATGGTTACAAGCCACTATACTACAACCTAGAAGTTGAGAGTTCAGATTCTACTATAGCACATTGTGAAGTTGAATTAAACAAGGAAAATTGCTATGAAACGTATCCATTTGTTTTAAAACTTAAGGGATTCACTAATTTTTAAAAAATTATTTCACGAGATGTGGGTGTCGCTGGCTAGACTAGCATTTTTATTGCCCATCCCTTGTTGCCCTTAAGAAGAAGAATATCCTCCAGGGTAGGGAGCCTGAAACCCCTATTCAGCCTGGATTGCAAGTTACTCCTGTCCTACAATTTGGCCAGGACCTTCCAGCCCCCCCGAGCACCAGGTTCCCCAGCAAGGGGGCCAGCGAGCCATTGAAATCTCTGTTCACATCTGCGGGGCCGGAAGATCTCGCTGGTGTGAGGTGCTGGAAAATTCCAGCCTTTGTTTTTGACTTCTAATACTCTCAGGACAACTAGGGGTGGGAAGCAAATATTTCCTTGCCTATGTTTCCACATCCCAAGGGCAAATGACAAAAAAAACTTGATCATTTTAATTGCTCCCAGCCGACCTCTAATCCATTACAATCTATGAATGTCAATTCATTCAAAACTCTTCAGCCCCATCCCAACCTACAGCATTCCGTTTACCCTTCATCTTTGTCCTTGCTGGCCTATTTTGGCATAAGTCTCCCAAAGCCTCAAGTATAAAATTTTCACCTTGTGAAAACCTTTCTGTTTCACCACTCCCTATTTCTGTAACCTGCTCCATTGCTACAACCCCTTGAACTTTCCATTGCTCCAATTTCCATCAATTTTCCATCCATCCCTTACTTCAGTCATCTAGACCCAATACTTTGGAACTTCCTCTCTACCACTTTTCTACCTCCCTGTCCTTCTTTATGATGGTCCTTAAAAGCTCTTTGACCAAGCTTATAGTAATTTTTCTAAATCCTTTCTTCCTTTGCCTGGTGCCTAGTTTTCCTTACACCTCTGTGAAGGGTGACTTTTTGATGGAAGTGGGAAGTGTAATTAAGGCATATTTGATGTGGAAGGGGACAGTACCCAAAGGGAGATTTGTGTGTCAGGAGCATCTAACCTTTCTAATCATGTATGACTGGGTATGGTAATAGTGCTACAATTGTGGACGACTAATCTAGCCGAGTGACCCAGTGGTAAGATTTCAAATCTCACTACATTAGTAGGGGAATTTCGATTCAATTAAATAAATCTGGAATAAATACAAGCTAAACAAAACTAACATCCGTAATGGTGACCACGTAACTACTGAATTGTTATAAAAACTAGTTTTGTTCACTGATGTCCTTTAGGTAAGTAAATCTTCTATTGTTACCCTGTCTGATCTCAGGTCCACAGAAATGCTGGTGATCTGAACTGCCCTCTGAAATGGTCAATCAAGACATTTTGTAGCCAAGGAGGTAGCTCATCAAAACCTTCTCAAGGGCAATTAGAAATTGACACTAATTGCTAGGCTTGCCACTGATACCCACATTCCATGAATAAATATTTTTTAAAATTTGCAAGATGATTCACTTATTTCCGGCAATCTAAAGTGACTTGGGAAACTTACTCTTTTCTTCCTGAGGAAACCTTATGAAAAGAGCTGTAATTTGAAGAATGAATTGATTGGGATCTGGCTGGTTGGGTTGGAATCAATTATGGAAAATAGTACTTTGGAGTTTCATTCTGAGATTTTTGTCTCTCTTAATATTTGTGGATAATCTCAATGTTGGTATTTTACCTGGAAATCGAAACAAACACACGGGGGGGTTGATTGTAATTTAAACATAAATAATTTAAGGTGTAATTTAACCCTTTTTAAGGGCTACTGTATTCATATTACTTATAGCTCTGAACTGACTATTAAAAATTTAGCCTCCAACAATGTGGCTGTAAGTAACGTGACTGACATTAGAAATGAATTTCTCACTGTTATGTGTGTAAAATGGTTACATGATACAAATATCCTGGATAAAATAGTTCTATTAACTTCAATTCTGTTCTACCTCTCCTTGTTTTCTTCTCATTATCACTCTTTCCATCCTTCCCTCTGTATTCTCTTCCTTTGCATTATTTTCTTTTTGCTCAGCCTTTATCCTCTGATGATTGTCATTGCTGGCTGCTCATCCACCTTCTGCTGTCTCGTTGGTTTCAAATTCATGCCATTGTTTATTCTGATCATTTTCTAACTGACTTGAAAATCCATCTTAAGCTGTTTTAAAAGATTCTTGTCAGCAGAATGATGAGTCAATGTTCTGGCACATTTTCAGGTTGACTCCAGAAAAAGATAGCCCTGCTTGCAGCCCAGCTAAAGGAATTTATCAAAACCAACTATCTCACTGATGGTTCTGAAAGGTCAAGGACTACATTTCTCATTTGCAGCTGTTAAATTAGGGAATAGGGAATCTAGCTCATTGTGTAGATTATCACATTAAATGCTGACTTAATTTTCAAATATGAAGTAGTTGGACATTTCATTTTACAAAGAGAAGAAGACAGGAATAAGGAAAATGAAAATTATTATCCAAGTCCTGTTTTAGCATCTAACTGAACAGCTAGAATCATCGAATATCCTTCTTTCATTCCTGTCTACTATTGCTCTTATAGTCAATGTTTCATTATAGCTAAATGCACAGGAAAATCAACATCCTCTATTGGTTTACCAAAGTTGCTAATTTGTAATCTGAATTTAGCCTTTGATGGGCGGGCAGGCCCACTGGCTCAGCGGCAGGCGGGCAGCTGAACTCCGCCGCTGAAATGGGCCCTGCCGCCATTTTGAGTGGGCAGGCCAATTAAGGCCCACCCAGCGGGCTGCCGGTTGGGAAGTGCTATGTGCTTCCTGTGTGGGGGGGCGGGGAAAGGTTTCCCGGGCGGGGAAGGGGTTCCCCAACTGTCAAAGTGCACTTAAAGAGCACATTGCTCCCTGAGACTAAGTGTTATCTCAGGGAGATCGCTGCAAGTTTAATAAACATAAAAAAATAGCAAAATAAAAAAATTATTAACATGTCCCCCTCATGTGACAATGTCACACAAGATGGGACATGTTAATAAATATTAAATAAAGTTTATTAAAGTTTTTAAACACAGACATGAAACCTCATCCCGCCAGTGGATGAGGTTTCATGTTTTTTCAGAAGCCCGCTGGGGCTCCTGGCCTGCCCACCAGCCTTAAGGTTGGACGGGCAGGTCCTTTATTTGGGTTAATTATCCTGTCAATGGCCTCAATTGGCCATTGACAGGTTGGCGGGCGGACAGGTGATTTTGCTGCCCGCCCACCTTCCTGAATGTTTAAATGGGACGGGATGACGTCGGGGGTTCCTCCTGACATCATCTCACGTCATTTTCACGTCAGCGAGCGGGCCCCGCCCCAACTCACCGATGGAAAAATTCTGGCCTAGATCTTTGCAATTTAGAAATTATTATCCCAATTTGCCTGAGGTAAAGAGTACTCCTGGCACAGAGCTCAGACGTCAGAGATGCAATTGGTCAATCATAGTAATGCAGAATTGGTGGTAGTAAATCAGAAGTCCATTTTACGTACTGCCCAATTTTCTATTCCAAGTTAGTGGGGTGTGAAAAAGCCAAAGACCACTTGCACCCCATTGTTCACGGCATTGGTGAAACTATCACTTCATTTGTGTGTTATTATTGGCAATGAGTGCTAACTCACTCAAATATTATAGCTTGCGTTTGATGCTGAGCACTGTGCTATTTGTCCATTTTCTTATTTTAAGGTACTAATAAAGTTAATATCAGTTTCTGGGTGGTGTAGTTCTGACAGAAAAAAGCAGTTTTTATTCTAATAAGAATAAAAAAGAGCATTTGTGCTCAAAGGGAGTATGAGTGCTTGACATTTTAATTTTAGAGTCAAAAATTAGAATGCTTAATAAAGAGCTCAACATAGGAAAAGGAGAAAACAGTACCAGATACACTGCTCACTGTTCAAGAAAGTATTATTTGCAGTAGAATCACGCATATATTTGGTTATTTAAATTTCAGAGGAAATCCTTTAGTATCTAAAGCATATAAGACCAAATGAAGAGGAAAGAAGACCGTGAGCTGTGGAGAAATTAGCAGAGGTGCTCTTAGGTAGATCAATACTAATACAAATACAAAGAATATTTCTTTGTTTGAGAAATTATTTTCTATATTTTTCCTTTTCCTCCCTTTTAAGTCTGCATTTTTAGGCCTCGTTTTACTTGCACTGCCACCTTTCAATGACCTGTGTATTTTTTTATTTGTTCATCGGATGTGAGCATCACTAGCATTAACAATTAATGTCCAATCCTAATTGTCATTGAGTAGTGGTGGGATGCATGGGAACACTATCACCTGCAAGTTCCCCTCCAAGCCACACACCATTCTGATTTGGAAATATATCGCCATCCCTTCATTGTTGCTGGGTCAAAATCTTGGAGCCCCGTCCCTAACAGCACAGTGGGTGTACCTGTACCTCATGGGCTGTAGTAGTTCAAGAAAGCAGCTCACCACCACCTTCTCGAGGGAAAATAGGATGGGCAATAATTGTTGGCCTAGTCAGCAACACCCACATCCCATGAAAGAATAAAACAAAAGATGGTGGTGAGCTGCCTTCCTGAACCATTGCAGTCCATGCAGCATAGCTACTGCTACAGTGTTCTTAGATACGAAGTTCCAGGATTTTAACCCAGCAATGATGAACGAATGGCAATATTTTTCAAAGTCATGATGTTGTATGACATGTTCAGAAAATTCAGGTGGGGAACTTGCAGGCAGTGGTGTTCCCATGCATCATATAGGTTATTCATAGATGAGCCGATCCTGGTTCAGGCTTTGTATGTAGTAGAGCAATAATCTCAGTGAGAGGTATTGAAAATCAGCCCTCAAGCCAAATGTTGTAGCAGTAGTAATCCTGCTCAGTATGGAAGGAACTGCAGATTCAGCCATTTGCTGTTTACTCTTGGCTGAGGAGCAAATGGTGTGACAGTACCATTTTCGGAATTATGATTTAATGCCTTTAGGTCAGAATTCCCACCTAAATGTAATGAAAACCTAGCACTGCAGATCATTGGTTGGCTTGGGATAGCCTGCTCTGGTTGTCATGCAGCGTACTTTAGAGCTGGAGTTGGGTGTCACCTCTTTCTCCGATTAAACATAGCGCGCAAACTGGAGGAACAGCACCTCATCTTCCATTTAGGCACTCTACAGCCTGCCGGACTTAATATTGAGTTAAACAATTTCACATCATGAACTCTCTCCTCCATCTCCACCCCCTTTCCGATCCCCCCTTTTCCAATAATTTATAATTTTTTTTACTACTATTTTTTTCTCTTCCCTCCTATTTTTAAGTTTATTTCGATCTATTGTTTTATCTCCACCTTTTAGCCCATTTCGATCCCTTCCCCCCACCTGACCTGCACTAGGGCCATCTGCCACTAGCTTGCTTCTCTTAATGTCCCCATTAGCACACCTTTTAGATAATATCACCACCGTCAACACCCCTTTGTCCTTTTGTCTATGACATCTTTGGCAGTGTCTTCTTGGCCTCCACCTATCACTGGCCCCCTATCGAGCTCTCCTGTCCCACCCTCTTCTACTAGCTTATATTTCATCTCATCTCTATACGTTTTAGTTCTGATGAAGGGTCATACGGACTCAAAAGGTCAACTGTATCCCTCTCAGCAGATGCTGTCAGACCTGCTGAGTTTTTCCAGATATTTTTGTTTATGTTCATGGGGAACCTGGTGCTAAATTATTCACGTATTTACAAGCAAAGGTCATTCTTCTCCATTTCACTTAAAATCTTGTCATTTGAGATATATTTCCCTTACTTTCAAATGTATTAATTTTCTACATTGAATGGCTTTTACTGTTCACTGTGATCTCTTACTTGTGTCCTTCTGCAGAATTTCATAATCGTCAGCATAATCTAATGACTCAATCCCAATTTGGCATCATCAGCAATATTGTTTCGACAAGTCGGAAACCCTGATCATTTAGATATATTATTTTTTAAGAGCAGCCAAACATGCACCCCTGTGGAATATGAATTACAACATCTTTAACGAAATTTATCTATGTTAACTATATGTTATCTATATTAATGAAATTATCTATGTGCCTGATATCCAACTATCTCACTTACACAAATAGCCGTTTGGTAGTACAGAACTTGAGTACTGCTGAAAATAGAGACATTTTGAAGCTTTCTGTCTTGCACCCTTCAGTACACTTCGCAAGAAAACCAATATGGGGAAAGAGAACAATTTATATTGTATGTGAAGGGAGTGATGACTGGTTGGCAAGAGAACTCTGATTGGTAGAGATGTTGGAGGCAACCTGAGGAGTGCAAGATGAAAAGATTTGACATGTCTCTTTTTTCAGCCAAATTATCTCACTATTCCCATATTTCCCATAAATTAAAGTCATTATCTTTGTCATAAGTTTCATGTATACCTTTTGTGCTACTTTTTGAAAAATTATATAAGCCACATACACTACATTTCCTTTGCTCATTGTTACAGCCCAAATTTCCCCTGTTAGCAATCATCCAAAAACAGAAAGATGTTTTGATTTTAATTTCTCTCTTTATAAACAGTGGCATAATTCCCAACCCCTCCTTTTGGTGTTATCCAATTTCTATTAATAACCCCAAAGCAAATTCGAGATAGGGTAAACTCAGAGGGCTAGTTTATTTGCACATACGCAAAAGCGGGGGAAAGGTAGCAACATTTCCTCCTTTTCATTCATGCAATAAAGGTGGAGTCAGAAAGAACAATTTACAGGGCAACAAGTACAGAGAAAGAGAGTGGGCAGAATTTTGCCCTCAGATGGCGGGCGGGCCCCACCGTTTCGGCAGCGGGTGGAGAGCCGACCCCGCCACCAAAACGGGACCCACTGCCATTTTGAGTGGGCGGGCCAATTAAGGCCCGCCTAGCGGCCTGCCCAACAGGAAGTGCTATGTGCTTCAGAAGCCCACTGGGGCTCCTGGCCTGCCCATCAACCTTAAGGTTGGACGGGCAGGTCTTTAATTATCTTAATTAGCCTGTCAATGGCCTCAATTGGCCATTGACGGGTCAGCGGGCAGACAGCCAATTTTGCTAAAAATTTAAAGGGACCGGGATGATGTCAGGGGTTCCTCCCGGCGTCATCCCTCATCAATTTCCCATTGGCGAGTGGGCCCCGCCCCCAAATCGCCGATGGGAAAGTTCAGGCCAGAAAGAATTATTGTTTCACGTGATTCCAGAGTTCAGAATCAAGGTCCAATGATGTATTCCTTCACCGAGGTTGGCAGGCTGAGCTGATGCAGGATAATTCACTTTTTCAATAGAGTTGACTTCCTCGATGAGATCGGCACACGTAGATGGTATAGAAGTTCAGAAGTTCCAGTTAAGACAGTGTAGATGGGGGCAGGCATTCAAAACTGGGCTGAGCCCCTTTCCTGAGCTGTTGCATGGTAGACGGAAGGTGGCAGACTGATTTGCAGTGCAGCAAGGCAATATAACTGGTTCTCCCAGGAAGAAGGGGGGGGGGGGGGGGGGGGGGGGGGGGGCGGTGCGGGGGGCTCATGTCACATGACTCCCACCTCTCCACTTTGGCGTTGACAAAGTGTGTGTATTCCTTTGTCTGGGTTCCTGAGATTGTTTATGTTCCAACCATTAAGAATTTGAAAGGAAGTTTGCAGGGCTCTTTGTCCTGGTAGATTAGCAGACCCTGGTGTCCAGGCCTGGCTGAGGAAATGTAGATGGCCTTTTTGTAATTCCCTTTGAATTTGGTCGCTGTAATTTCCTTTCAATTTGGTCACTGTAGCCCACAGGGTTTGTTCGTGTTTCTTCAGAGATAAAGAGGCGCAGATTTCTTTGATACTGCCAGATTAGCTCCGATTGTTGGAAAGTCACAGCCATCTGCTTCAGTCATTTTTAAATGGTCATTGTGCAGTTTTTAAAATGTTAGGAATTAGCCTTGATGATATATGTAAATGTATATTTCATAAAAATATAGTGTGAAGCCTTAGCCCTGTTACATTATCCTATTTGTTATTTCTTCACAGATTTATATAAAATTCATCAAGCATTGCCTGAATTTGAGAAAGCTGTGCTGACTTAGGTGTCAGCTGTGGCTCAGTGGTAGCATTTATGCCTTTGAGGCAGAAGGTAATGAATTCAAGTACCACTGCACAAAAATCTAGGCCAGCACATAAGTACAGTACTGAGGGAGTGCTGGCCTTTTGGAAGTGCCTTTTCCAGATCAGACATTAAATTGAGGCCCAAACTCCTCTTTCCATTGGACGTAAATGTTCCCACAGCACCTTTTCAAAACAGAGTAAGTGCTCTTCAGTGACCTCTTCAATATTTATCCCTCAACCAACATTACCAAAATAGATTATTTTGTCATTGTCAGATTGCTATTTATGGCATCTTGCTGTCAGCAGTCACATTTTCTATGTTATAATAATGGCTCTACTTCAAAAGTACTTTGTTGGCTGTGTAAAGCACTTTTCAGCATCTGAGGTCATAAAAGGGCCAGAATTTTACATTCTTTGAGCGGGCATACGCCTGAACTGACAGCGCATGAAATCATGTGAAAAAACGTTGGGAGCATGTTCCGAAGTCATTGTGCACTCGCGTGATATTTCGCACGTGGCCGCTGACAATAAAGTGGGCTGCTGGCCTCACCACTGCCTGATTGGCACATGGTTCACTCGGTCTTCACAAAAAAAGGCATCACAGGACTCTCGTTGGCTCTCCAGCCAGCAGGCGAGACCCCTGACGCCTTAACAGGATTTACTTAATGGCCTGAATTTTACCTTTGGCGGGCAGGCCACGCGCGCACGATCGGTGGGCCTGGGAGAGGCCGGGAAATGACCCGCCCGTCTGCATTCGGCCCCTGACTGCAATTTCACTTGCTGGCTAATTAATGGCCAGCCAGTCTGAAGCGCATGTTGAAAAGCTCAGTGCTGCCGGGGTGGGGGAGGAAAGAGGGTGGGCAATGACATCACTGCATGTGCGAGTGAACACTGCGTAAGAGTCCCCTGAAGGCCAACAGCTGTCTCAGGGAGCTGTAGCCTTGAAATAATGAAATACAGGTGTAAAAAGCTGCAAAAAATGTCCATGCATCACAATCAAGCACCTGAAAATATACCTCATAAAAATATTATGCACAGATATTTATTTTCATTTTATTTCTGAAAGGAGGTTTCATCCCACCCTTGGATGAGGTTTGATGAAAAATGTAAGGGCCCCCTGGCCGATTCGCCCATCTGCCAACCATAAGGCTGGACGGGCCATGAAAAATCAGAGAAAATTGTGCTGTTAATGGGCTTAATTGCCCTCTTAATTGTCGTCGGGTGTGCTTCCAACTTTTGTGCACGCCCGCTGAGTGAAATATCGTGCGAGTGTGCGATGATGCCAGGACACTCACCCGACATCATCTCATGCGATTTTATGCCCGATCGAGTCGGGTGCATGCCCGCCCACGGGACATAAATTTCTGCCCAGTGTTTCTACTTGACCCTTATTGTGGAGCTCCTATTTGAAAGAAAGGCCTGCTCAATTTGTGCTTTGTAGATTGGCAAATTCATAACAAACATCCCGCCTCAAAAATATGTTTTTCCTACCTAGCCATTGCAGGATGATTTAGTTGATAGAGTCAGATGCTCATGTTAGTACAGGTGCTATCGTGGCACCTGGTCTATGGACTCGTACCAGGTTTCCAAATGAAAGGGAAAGGTAAGTTTGGCTGAAGGTTAAAACTTTACAGATCTTCTTCTCTGCTGCTCCCTCACCATTCTGCTGAACATCAAAAAGGCAAACAATCTCTCTGATTTATTACCATTTGGATAGGACTTTGAGGGGCCCACTTACAGCCATGAATGGGAAGGATGGCTGTTTCAAACAGGCTAAGTAAGAGGCAAAAATATGGCATTTCTGGGGAAGCCTGGAGTTCGGCCAGCCCAGTCCCAGCACTGACTTCACACACACAAGAAGCAATTACCCTTGAAAGAATTTGTAATCATTTTCCCAGAATGGTAGTAACCTGGTGCAAACATGCTCGGACCAAACTTCCTGTTCTCCTACAACCAGTGTGCTGGATTTTCACATCCTAAAGCCCTGAAATTTCAAATCTCTTATTCTTACAAGTACCAAATGTAATTTGTCTTGGAATATACAAGCCTATGGTCACACTTATCTTAATCTTGCAGACTGGGGTCTTTTTTCGTTGTTCCACCTAATTTATCAATCAGATTTATCACATTAAATGGTCTACAACATTGAACAGATTTGTCAAACAAATAGAAGAGGGCACAAACTGTAAAGATATTAAATTAAATCAACTGGAGAAAATTAGGCTAGAAATAATAAGTGGAGTGTGAAGAATTAATTCTAAAGGTCATGAGTCTTTATACAATAATGCACTCGTGGTTTCAAGACTATTCAGAGCACTGTTCTCATTTCAACTGGTCTGAGATTTACACATAACTGGACTGCGTTTTTAAAAGAAAACTTTCAAAATGTGTACTTTAAAACATTTTGTTTTGAACTTAAGAATCCAATCAGTACTGGCTTATTCCAAAACTTGGTTGTACAGGGGGATCTGAGTATGCTGGTATATGAATCACAGTTAGTATGCTCTACAGCAAGGGGAGGCAAATGGAATGTTGGCATTTATTGCAAGGTGAATGGAATATAAAAGTAGGGAAGTTTTTCTGCAGTTGTACAGGGCCTTGGTGAGACCACATGTGGAATACTGTGCACAGTTTTGGCCTCTTTATCTGAAGTAAGGATATGAATGTATTAGAAGCATTTCAGAGAAGGTTCACTCGCCTCATTCTGGGATGAGGGCCTTTATCTTTTGAAGGAAGGTTGAACAGATTGGGCCTGTACCCATTGGAGTTTAGAAGAATGAGAGGTGATCTTATTGAAACATATAAGATCCTGAAGGGTAGTATTGGGAGGATGTTTCCACTTGTGTGGGGATCTAGAATTAGGGGACACAGTTTAAGTACAAGAGGTCTTCCTTTTAAGACGGAGATTAGGAGAGTTATTTTCTCTCAATGGGTCAATAGTATGTGGAATTCTCTTCCCCAGAAAGCAGCGGAGGTTGGGTCATTGAATTTATTCAAGGCTGAGTTAGACAGATTTTTGATAGACAGGGGCGTCAAGGGTTATGGAGGACAGATAGGCAAGTGGAATGAGACCACTACCATATCGGCCATGATTTTATTGAATGGTGGAGCAGGTTTGAAGGGCTGAATGGCCTACTGTTGCTCCTAAGTCCGATGTTCCTATGTTCCAAGTTAGGCTAAAGTATGTCTACTGCATCTCCCCTCACACTGCATACCAAATATATGACCACTGTTTGCTCAGCCAATCCTATGGTGTAACAGGAGAACTTTATAACAAGTTTTTTGAAGTTGATATATAATTTGTAGATTATTGACAATACTGTTGCAATACGACCGATTACAGCCCCAAACTTTCACAAGCTGCCCTGATCTCCCCATAACTTCAATGGAAGATTGACAAAAACCCTAGAAAATGAAGTAAGTAGGTGCTTTCCACCATTTACTCCATTCTATCGGGGATCAACAAATCTCCCTCTGAATTTCTGGTAAACCACAAGCAGAATCCCCAAAGAAATTTAAGCCATTTTTACCAAAGAAATTTAAGCCATTATCACCAGAAAGGTTGCAATAAAGAGTCACTTGCTTCAAGGAAAGACATT
Organism: Carcharodon carcharias; assembly: GCF_017639515.1. Lineage (NCBI taxonomy): Eukaryota > Metazoa > Chordata > Chondrichthyes > Lamniformes > Lamnidae > Carcharodon > Carcharodon carcharias. The sequence goes on along the minus strand of NC_054467.1, from coordinate 158,446,206 downwards.
TGTCTTTTTATTCATAGAAAGCAAAATGCTCACCAATGTGGTGCATCATACTTATTATGATAACGAAAAAGGAAAAGTTGCATCTATATAACACCATGGCCTGAATCTTGTGCTCATCACTGCATGCAATTGGCAGGCCAGGAAGCAGATGTGAAATGTGCTTCCGGCTGCAATCAGCCCCCAAGCGCAATTTCATGCTGGCTGGCCAATTAGCATGAAACGCACACTGAGAAAGGCTCGGCTCTGCTGGGGGGGCGGTGGGAAGAGGGCGGGCGCTGAGAAAAGTGAGGGTGCGGGTGGACACCTCTAACGAGCTCCCTCAAGTCAGCCAGCTGCTGTGGAGCTGCCTCAGGGAGTTGCAGACCTAGACAGATTAAATGAGAAGAAAAAAATGCAGCAAACTGTGTTTATGCAGCACCTGACAGCAGAGCTCAAAAAACCTGTCACCAGACATCTTTTTTTATTATATTTCACCCCGGTCATTTCATCCCACCCTGGATCGAGGTTGTAACAAAAACGTGAAGCCCACCAGTCTGACTGGCCTATCTGCCAATGGTAAAAGTGCATGGGCCACGTAAAATCGCTTTCAATTGACTCCTTAACAGACTTAATTGTCAGCAGCCCTTGTGCTCAGCATTGCCACCGAGGAGGCCGTAGCTACTGCTGGAAGGACAGGCACTGGAGTCCCATGATTATGGAGTGACCCAGGCCAAAGGTAAGTAATGTTGGTTGGGAGGTGGGGGAGGACGGTGGCAGAGTGGGGGTTGTGGAGGGAGGGATGTAGGGGGCCAGCAGCATGGGCAAGGTTGTGGTTTTCAGGAAGCCTCCCATACCCCCTACTTCCCAATCTCAAGTCCCTCGATCAGGCACTGAGTGTCTGATCGAGGTTCCCCCCCCCCGCTACCAACCTTCCAACCCACCTCAAAGGTGACAAACTGGCCACACGGTTTTAGCTGCCATGCATGCTGCATGGTGACAGGTCTGCCTGCAGCTGGGTAATATCAGCAATGGCAGGGTGAGGCCCTTAAGTGGACATTAATTGGCCACACAGGTGCCTCAATTGCCAATGGGCTGGGAAGGTCAACCGTTGGCCTTCCTGCCCATAAATTAATTCTGGTGAAAGCAGGAAAGCGGTAGAATTCATGTACCCCATCATACCATCTAATTGAATGTCATTCTCACCTTCAAGTTTGCCAACAGAGAGAGCAGAAGATTCTGCCCGTTATTACTTCCATTAATCAAACAATTCAAATAAAGCAAATGGAAAGAAGAAGAATCTTGTCAGACAAAACCTCTAAAGCAGCAAGTTTGGTGTCTGCTTCTGTCTTGTGTTTATCGATAATTTCGCTGCTACTGACTGTACTATCCCACTGAATGTTTAGAAGTGGAAGTTCAACTCATGGCAAATTTGATCCAATTTTTTGAGGAGGTAACCAGGAGTGTTGATGAGTGTAATGCATTTGATGTGCTCTACATGGACTTTAGCAAGGCTTTTGATAAGGTCCCTCATGGCAGACTGGTCAAGAAAGTAAGAGCCCATGGGATACAAGGCAAAGTGGCAAGTTGGATCCAAAATTGGCTGAGAGCCAGGAAGCAGAAGGTGATGGTAGAGGGATGTTTCTGTGACTGGAAGCCTGTTTCCAGCAGAGTTCCGCAGGGCTCGGTGCTGGGCCCCTTGCTGTTGGTGATGTACATAAATGATTTGGACTTAAATGTAGGGGATATGATTAAGAAATTCACGGTTGATATGAAAATGGTTAGGATGGTAAATAGTGAGGAGGATAGCCATAGACTGCAGAAGGATATCACTGGACTGGTCAGGTGGGCAGAGCAATGGCAAATGGAATTCAGCCCGGAAAAGGGTGAGGTAATGCACTTGGGGAGGGCTAACAAGGCAAGGGGTTACACTATGAATGGTAGGACCCTGGAAAGTTCTGAAGATCAGCGGGACCTTGGTGTGCTTATCCATAAATCCCTGAAGGTAGCTGGGCAGGTAGATAAGGCGGTTAAGAAGGCATGTGGGATACTTACCTTAATTAGCTGAGGCATAGAATACAAGAGCAGGGAGGCTATGCTGGAACTGTATAAAACGCTGGTTAGGCCACAACCAGAGTACTACGTGCAGTTCTGGTCACCACATTATGGGAAGAATGTGATTGCACTGGAGAGGGTGCAGAGGAGATTTACCAGGATGCTGCCTGGGCTGGAGTGTCTGAGATATGAGGAAAGATTGGATAAGCTGGGGTTGTTTTCCTTGGAGCAGTGAAGGTTGAGAGGGGACCTGATAGAGGTGTATAAGGTTATGAGAGGCATAGATAGGGTGGACGGGAAGGCACTTTTTCCATTAGTAGAGGGGTCAATACCAGGAGGCATAGATTTAAGGTAAGAGGTAGAAGGCTAAGAAGGGAGTTGGGGAGAATTTTTTTCATCCAGGGGATGGTGGGAGTCCGGAACTCACTGCCTGAAAGGGCAGTTGAGTCAGAAACTCTTGTAACATTTAAGAAGCATTTGGCTATTCACTTGCATTGCCAAAGCCTCCAGAGCTATGGGCCAAGCGCTGAAAAATGGGATTAGCGTAGTAAGATCTTTGTTGACCTCATGGACATGATGGGCTGAATGGCCTCCTTCTGTGCTGTAGACATCTATGAGTCTGTGATTCATCAGTTTTTACCGATCTGATATGCAGAACAATTTAGTTCTGGAAGAATACTTGTTTGTGTGCTCAAAAGAAAGAGTGATCCAATTTTGAAATAAAAAGTGTCAAATTTTGAGGCTGTTTGAGCACAATGAACCTCTTCTTACTTATGGGATTGTGATCTGTCTCCAGGATGTGGATTGGGGTCAAGGAGAGGGTAAGTTGGCAGGTAGAAGTCCGATCTGATGGAAGGTAAACTCTGTTTCTCTCTCTACAGATGTCTGACCTGCTTAGTGTTTCTAGTATTTTCTGTTTTTATTATTGCCAGAAGTTCAATCCTGTCACACTTCAGAGGACACAGCACTAGGAGTGCAATATCAAATTAAAAATTAAAAATTTAACAGTATCCCAGCTCATGTCAATTAACCAAATTTAAATTGCAAAAGATAGATAGATTGGAAACATTTTTAAAATTCAATGAGTATACGCAGATAGTTAATCAGAAGACACAGACTATATAGTCTAAGGGTCACCAAACTTTTTTGGTACAGAGGAGATTCGTGACGTGCCCATGCCAGTCCACTGAAAGTGAACAGTACACAAATTTGGTACTCCCAGCTCATTTGCCTAATTGTACTGTAGGGAAGAGTGGGTTTCTTGCTTCTGGCATCAGCCTTGTGTTGCCAGCTGCCCCTGCGCTTAGCAGAGGGGTGACGAGCATTGTGTTGAGAGCATGAGGTGCAGTCAGTACTCTTCTTAAAGACAAGTCTGCCCCTCCTAAAAAGAAGCTGCACTGAATAATGTTGTGGGACCAGGAGACCTTCAAGGGCCATCTTAAGAAGTGAGTGGGAGCAGGTGATCAAGTCCAGGATTTTGAACTTGAGGACCCAGTGGCAGTATCACAACAAGTATAATGACCTCACGTGGGTGGTCAAGGTCAATAAATTTTATCTTTATATGAAATCTTCCACTCACCACATCACTAACCACTCTCACTGCTCAATACACCAAATCACTCACCTAGCAGCACTCCCAGACACCCCATACTCATACCTAACATTAAGATACTCCACCTCACCCTCACACATGTACCAGTGCAGCCAACCTCATACCCATCACTTGCTGCCTCCACATATCGCCAGTCATTCAGCTATGGCATGCAGATCAGTCAAACACAATTGTACACAATCACTGACATTCAACCCTCTCTTTTGAAGGACAAGGTGGTACACAAAAGAAGGGAACAGAGCAGAGTCAGTGGGGAACAAGGCTGGCTGCACCTCATCAGCCCTATGGAGGACAGTGCTCTCAGCATCATGGAGCCAGAAGTGATGGAGCCTGTGATATCTGGCATCGCTGAGAACATTAAGGATGATGGTATGTTCCTGCCTTTTATCTCTTTTCAACTACCAATACAGCTGTCTGGCATGTTGAGCAAGCTGCTGATGGTGTGACTATCAGTCTCTTGCTTCCCATCCACTCCCCTCACTTCCTTCCCATCAATCTGCTGCTTCCTGCTTTCAGACATCTAAGAGGTTCTGCTTGCACATGCACATCAGCCCCTGTCGGAGGAGAGGGAGAAATAACACAGCGCTATGAAGATGCCCAGCCATTTGTTCTGGCACTTAGAGCCTCCAGTTCAGAGGCAAGTATAGAGTAGGGATCGGCATGGTGATTCATTCGGGTGAGTGGGCTGCAGCCGGGCCACAGAGAAAGAATAGTTCGTTTGCAGTTCACTGGAGGACAAGTTCTCAGATGAGGACAATTCAAGTGAAGATTTTGACGGGACGACATACAAGAGAACGATGATTGGTGTGCATACTGAGATGCTGGGTGCATTGACTAGCCTGCCAGATCGCCTCCTGTCAAGAGTCCAGCTCCAGCTTCACTTCTGGCACAAAGCTTGCTCTTTCCACAGTTTGCTGCATCGCCTTGTCATGCTGCAGATCTTGAGCTACTGCAGCTGCTGCCCCAAACCTGTTGCAGCTTTTGTGTGACCAAGCCTTTTGGTGCTCTGCCTTCCCTTTAAGGGTGCAGCAACATTCTCTGACAAAACTAGGAACACACTACAACAGTTGAAAAGCACTCCAGGATACTTACATGCACCTTACAATCGCAGAGGTTTTTTTTAACTATTATCTTAAATGCAATTTAGGTGCCTGGCCCTTTAAATAACTCTAGTGCAGGGCCTATCTTGTAACGTAACACTTGTTCTTCGCAAAGCGATGCACAAATTCATTGCCTCGAACTTCGCAGTTGAACTGTGTGATGTCAGAACAGTGCCGATTCAGAAGCCTGCAGCACATGGAGATGCTCGTGCCTTTACATGCCACTCGTGCTCATGCCACTGAATGGGCCACGTCACAGAGGCAGAAGAGCACAAATTGCTGCCTCCCACCACACTATGGAGGTGAAATATTGTGTGTTTTACCATCCAGGGAATGGTATGGATGTTTGCTATTACAGTCATTTCTTTGTTCTTTTGCTGCCGACCTTTGTTTGAACAGTCAACAACTGGCAAAGCAAACCTGCCTCACACTCCAATATTATTTCCCAGTAAAAATTATTTACAGAGTAGATATCCAAACTGGCTATGAACAAGAAACAAATGAAATGAAATCATTATTTCAGCATTTTCTGTTTTTATTTAAGAAGCAAATACAATTGTTCCCTTGATTAAAAACATAAATGTGCCTGCAATTTCTCGGGCTTCATTAAAGATACAAGCAGGAGTTTCAATAAGAATAGTGATACTAACAGTGCTCAAATAAACTATTCTAAGCATATATGAACCTGCTAATCTATAAACTGTAACAAGTATTTCAGCAAGACGGTACATGAAATAGCTGAAACTGACAGAACTTGCCAAATATCTAAACTTAGTAAGACATAACACAGCAGAACACAGTGAAAAGTAAATTTGATCCAATTTCTTTGTGATGTACTGTGTAAGCACCATTACACACTGCACATTGGATACACTTGGTGATATTACCAGCAGGATGTTCCAGTTAGTTGTCTGATGGATAATAAATGACCAGTCCTTTGAGTTGATTGAAAAATCAAATGGAATACCAATTATCGTGTGTCTGTAGCAGACTTAAAAGTGTTTATGAATCACACACCAGTTCTACCATTGTTCTTTTAAGAAATGCTACTTACATTTCTCATTCATTAGTGTATTATTGCTCATTTTTAAAGTCTGTTAACTGGATAGAAAGAAGTGACAGAGACTTCATAAGGATATTGATTGGTTGTCTTCAGTATTGAGACAGGTAGTTCTTCAATATGGTGCTTGCAAAGAACACATCTTGGGGAATCATGCTGTATAGAATTGATGAATGGAAAATCACAGACAGAAGCTAGCAATATACTCCCTGTGAGCACCACTCCATTATGGGAATACAAAATCATGGTTCCCTAAAAATTGTATCTAACTACAATCTTGCATTAAAATACTGAAGTACCACGGACATCCTGATCCTCTGGACTCACCTTCCTGTTCTGGCATCATCCATTTTGATTGGTTTGATGAAACAGAACAACAAATCAAAACTCCACAGCCATGGCTGGTAGAAATGGGCAATAAATACAGGCTTGCCAGCGATGTCCACTTTCCAAGAATGACTGAAAAGCTGAACCAACCAAATCACTCAAAATGCATGTTTCAAACCCATTGTTTTATTCCGCCTACTAAATACAAAATACTATTTATATAATGTAGCAAATATCTGAAAACAAATTATTTGCAATAAATATGGTATTTTACATGTTTCATTTACTCTTGGCCTCAACCCTTTCTCCATGGCTCTATTGTTACCCTTGTAATATCCTTAAAGTACTTTCTTACCCCGTTCTCTTAGGCAATTGTACATGAATGTCAACTATAATCTTCTGGTGAAAAATGATTGGGGACAGGGAATAATTGTATTGACAGGATAACCAGATATAATTCAGACCATGTTTTAAAATCATGCATTTGTCCTTTAATAGTCGTTTGGTAGTACAGAACATGAGTATTGCTGAAAAAAGAGACACGTCTAAGTTTTTTGTATTGCACTGATCAGGACACTTGCAAGAATACCAATATAAGGGGGAGAACAACAATTTATACTGTATGTGAAGTGAGTGCTGATTGGTTGGTAAGTGGCATTGCCATGGAGAATGCACCACTGATGGTGACTGACAATTAACTGCCAAGCATTGTTTGAAATTTAAACCAGGCAGCTTGACCCTGATTGGTCAAGGAATTGCCCTGAGGAATGAGTCAGCAGGCATGGCTATCACTCATTACGTTTAGCTGAAACAGGCGCAGTGTATGTACATGTTATTTCTGTCTGCAAAGATCAGGGCCCTACGTATTAATATATGGGGCTTTCAAATTTTGTCCTTGATTTTTATACAGTAGTTTGATTTTATATAATAATATAAAGTTAAAAATAGAAAAACTGGCAATTTGGGAAACAGAGAAACAATTGGCTGGAGTATAGGGGCTTCTCTGTAACCCAGGTGCTGGGAGATACAGAACAATGACATTGTAGCAACACTGCTAGCTGGATTGCCCAATTACATTGTAATATGGTTATATAGGTGAATCAGTTATAAATATGGACATAGAAATTTAAAATGCACTGAGAATGTGGTGCTGGATCTTCTTCATTGCAGCAGCTTGATGTAACTGAGTGGCTTGCAAGGTCATTTCAGAGTGCAGTTAAGTAAAGGCACTGCACATAGTAGACAGGATTTTATCAGGACAGCAGTGGCTTGTGAGAGCAACCCCACCTCAGTTGTCTGGGGGAGCCCAGGTAGAAATCTGTGGTAATCAGGCAGTTAATGAGCTAGCTGTCAGGGCTTCTATCCCCTTAATGAGAGTGCCAAGAGCTGGCAGCCAATCAAAGGACTAGCAGCTCTTCAGTCCCAGCATCGCCATCTGGAGTGGTGGCCAATGCTGAGACTGCACCCAGCCCAGAGAAGCAGCATGGAAGCTGCCCTTGGAACATGGTAAATGGAATTGGGCAGGCCCAGGTGAGAGGTGTGAGGGTAGGGCCTCCTATTGCTACTGGGGAATCTCTAGGCCACAGAGTGCACAATTAGGAAGGCCTTCACCCGAGCCCACAGGGAAGTGCCAGGTTTAACAAACAGTCTCCCCTTCTAGCAGAGGACCCACTCAGCACAGATAAAATGGCAGCAATAGCAGGAAGAAGCCCTTAACTTCTTAATTGGCACGACTGACCTCTGGTCTGGAGGGACATCCTCCACCTTCCTGGCAGCTTGCAGAATGCAATGACAGTGGGAAGGTGATGGGCATGTCACCCTGCTCTCCTTTCTGATTTTTCAGCCTCACACCGCCTCCCAGGCCCCATCAAATTCAGTCAAGAAAGTGCAGATCAAATGCTGCCTTCAGATAAACTGGACTTAGAGGGTGGATGATATTTGTATCAGAACATAACATCCAATTTTGAAGTCATGGATGCTGTGCTTATTGTTTGGAAATAGAGAGTTTTAAAGTTAAATTTGTATTTGTAGGCATTAGGAATGAGTTTCAGCTTTAATGTTTAAGCTTGATTTGTATTTCTGTACTTGTGTGTTAAGAAAAGAAGTTGAATTTTAGTTTCGCTTTAAAAGGTGCCTGCATTTTAATGAAGGTTTCACAATTCTTGAAGGGAAGTTAAAACAAACAGAAGGTTAAAAAATACTGTGCTATTGCTTAGAAACAGGAGGCCCCATAGGGACAGAAAAGTAGTTTCAGTTCAGTTGAAAGCAGTTTGAGTTCAGTTGGAAGCAGTTGCCAGCAGACTACATAACCATTCTTTTTGTCATATTTTTGTTACCATTTTATGTCAACCCTTTCTAAAAGAGATTTCTGTTGCACATTTAGAGCTTAAAAGTTCTATGTCAACTTTTTAATTATACAATCTGGTCACTGAATGGCCCTGTGAACTAAATCTTATTCTTCAAGCTCTGGTGCCATTTTGATTTCTATGCAGACAAGTTTGTAAAATGAATTTCCCTTTGTTGTGTTATGGGTTCATTTGATGTCTCAATGATGAGATGTTGAGACTTGTATGTTTAAACATGAATCATTTAATGTTAGTCTTTAACTAAGTACAGATCCCAGTTAATGGCATGCATGGTGCTGCTACCAACTGTCACCAGTTGCTTCTAGAGTGTTCTCTTTGAAGCTATTACCATGTGACTCTATACATCATATGGTGGGCAGTGCTATTCTCCAACCACATGTTAACCCTTGCTCTGCTGAGCACCTTTACATTACAATGGCATGTAGGCATATACAACATCCCCCTTTTTCAAAAGAAAACTTTCCTCCCTTCCAACGGAGTATAACTATTTGTGATGCAATCTTTGCTTGCTATTCCTTCTCGCCCACCTCAATTCTCTGACTTTATAAACTCAGACAGTCTTGAAGCTTGACAGTCTTTCCACAACTTGGTCTGTCACATTTGAATTAACGGTAGTATACTCTGTTTCTGGTACTTGGTTATCTCCATTTGATTCACTTTTTGTGCTACTTTGAGCTGTTTCTCTCTTTATTAACAATCCATCTGTTTTTTTGGATACTGTGGGTTTGTCCGATTCCTTCTGAGGACAATATGCACCCTGTTCATTCCTAGGGTGACTCGAATTTTCTTTTTCCGTGGTGTCCACTATGTTCTTGCTAAACATATAGCTTCGCAAATGGAATCTTCATTTCCACTGGTTTCATGATTTCAGCCAAACATTTGTTTGCTATTTTCAGATTGTTTTGCAAGCTTATGAATCCTTTCATTCAGCTTAATAGTTCACAGTACACCAGAGATATCCAGTGTTTTTTTCTTCTCTTAGTTCCTTGTGCATCACTGTCAGATTTACATTTTTTGATTTTATTTCTGACTTTGCTTTTTCTGCCTGCAGCATAACTTTGTCCTTCATTTTGGTTTCATTGTTGGTCAGGTCTGTCTCCAGCGAAGTCTTAATTTGTATCAGTTCTGTAATTGTGCTACTCATGGCTTCATTGTCTGCTTGCAGCTTGGAAAGTTCTACAGCTTTTCCTTTCAATGCCTCCTCTTTTCCAATCAACTGCTTCTTCAGCTCTTCGGTCTGTTTCTTGTAGCTTTTGGCTTCCTCCTGGAATACAGAACATTGCTGAATCAGTTTCGTTGAAGGGTCATTCAGACTCGAAACGTTACCTGTGCTCCTCTCCTCAGATGCTGCCAGACCTGATGAGTTTTTCCAGGTATTTTTGTTTTTGTTATTGCTGAATCTTCTCTGCCAACTGGTTCTTCAGTTGGTTCAGAGTGACTTTGAATTCATTTTGCTTCTCTTCAAAATTTTCCAGAGGAATAAACTTGGTCCTGAGGAATTCTAATAGCACATGAAGGTTTTTCAACGGGTTTTCCTTTTCTTTGTGAAGCCTGCTTTCTTCATCTTGGGCTTTCCTGTAATTCAGTAGAGTCTCCTCAAGTTTCTTCTGTTGTGCTTCCATTCTGTTGTTTAAGACAGTCTTCATTTCTTCATGTTGCTGAATAGTTATGCATTCCTTTTGTATTTGATCTTGAAGGACAATCAACTGTTCTTTCACCTGTTTATTTTCTTATTGACCTCTTCCCAACTCACTCTGGGTTTCAGTGCATTGATTTGCTACTGATAGTTCCAACGTGGCTTCTTTCTGAAGAAATATTCAACATCCTTGTTAGCCCTTCGTGTTTGTCCATGGCTACATATTGATTCTGCAAGGAGTTCTTCAGGGTAGTTACTTCTTTTTGTGCCTTTTCTGCCTGTTGCTTTGCCTGGCTATACATCTGGTTGAGTTTTCGCAATTCCTGCTTTGATTTGCCAACTGTGAAATGGAGGGTCATTACTTCCTCCTAATACCTTTGTGTCGTCTCTGAAATTTGTTTGTTCAGATCTCGAATAGCTTGGTTCATTAAATACTTCAATTTGTCATGTGTTTTCAAAGCTTTATACTCAGCTTTAATCTTGCACTTCAAATTCTTCCAGTTCAGCTCTTATGTGAACATTTTCCGATAGAACATCTTCATTAACTTGTTGCATGTTTTGCTTCTTTTGAGTTACCTCTGATAGCTTTCTTTCATTCACAGCCATCTGCTCGCCATGCGCTGCTATGTTTCAGCTTGGGTGCTGTGTCAGCAATTTCAAAAATCTCTATTTTTTAAGTTTTTTAGCTGCTTCTGAGCCATTTCTTTATCTGCACTAAATTTTTCGGCTTGTGCATTTCATTGCTCTGACATGATTGACAACTATCTTGTGGTGTACTTGAATATTGTCTTCCATACTCTGGGGTCTTCTGTTGCCCTTGCTCTGGAATCTTTTGTTGCCCTTGCTCTGGGGTCTTCTGTTTCCCTTGGAATTTTATTGGGGGTGTGCTTAACTTTCTTCTGTGGTCTGTGCTCTCTACAACTTGGAGGTTAAAATATCTGTCAAAGCCTCTTAATATTTCACCAAATGTTATTGAATATTGACCCATACATTGGCTGTGGAGTAGTTCACCAAAGATGAATAAAAACTTATCAACTTGTATTTGCTTCCTTATTTAATGCCGTGCTTCTCCAGTGCACTAAAAATTCTCTTCTCCAAGACTCCTACTCTTTGGTCTGGTTTAGTCTTTTCCTTAGCCAAAACGTGCCTGGCTATTCTAACTTCCTGTCCGTGGCTGTCTTTTTTTTGTAGTTACGGCTTTAAATGTCATTCCCACTTTAAGGTGGCAACCTTTTTTTAACTTCAGGCTGTCTCTGCAACCTATTAGTTTCATTGTTCTGGGTTTCCTGCACTTTTCCAATCTTAGTGGACTCTCCAGAGATTGGCCACTTCGTTTTTTTTACTGTTAAATTTGGATAACTTTTCCCTTATTCAAAAGGAAATCCACTACAGCCATTTCTTTTCTGGCAATTCTTTCTCGCCCCTCTTTTACCTCTGTGGGTCCTTTTTGTTTGAACTTCTTTTGAGTGCTTTGGGAACTTCGGTGGGCTCCTGGAGATGATGGCTGTTTCTTTTTTAAAACTGGGGACCCAACTGAACTTGGATTCCTCTTCGAAACTCTGCAGGGTTTTTTTTTAACACACACTGCTTTTTTAAAAAAATCTTCAGAACAGCAGCAATTCTTTTTTTTTTCTTTACTGTAAAATGTTACTTTTCCCTACTGAAAAGGGGTCCACTGTCTCTGAAATTCTGCATGCTTTTCCTTTTTGTACTGTGCCCTGCAGGTTTCTCTCTTCACTCTGCCAGCCAATGTTTTTTCCAGGTTTTTTAATCTTGCAGCTGCCTTTCAGCTTCTCTACGTATATGCTGAGCCATGGGGCTGCAACCTAATCTGTAATGTAAATACAGTTTATTTTATGTATTTTTGCTCACTGTCATGAACGAACCATGTCGTTTGACTCTGCATCACTAAGGGTCTTACAGTTTTTGTAGTTTTTCTCATCATCTTGTGATTGGAGCAGTTTTTGCTCTGTTGCACTCAGGAGTCATGCAATGGGATTCCACTCACTCTGGTGGATTCCTCAACTCCTAAGTCTGTAACGAAGCTTCTTCAATTGTTTCTTCAAGTTTTCTTCTTTGGTGCATGTCTCTCTGGTCAGGCTTCAGCTATTTTTAGTTTCTCTCACTGTGGAAGCCTATTCTGGGTTCATCATTTAAAATGCCACCTTTCTCACCACTGCTGATCGCTTTGTTGTATTATGGATTTGTTTGATATCTCAATGATGAGATCTTGAGACTTGTATCTTTAAACATGAACCATTTATTGTTAATCTTTAACTAAGTACAGAGTCCAGTTAATGGCATGCATGATGCTGCTACCAATTGTCATCAGCTGCCTCTAAAATGCTCTCGGAGTCTAATATCATGTGACTATGCATCATACAGTGGGTGGTGCTATTCTCCAATCATACGTTAACCCTTTACATTACAATGGCATGCAGGCACATAACACACTATACAACACCCTTCTAATGTGAATTTTTATTTTGAATTTTTATTTATTAATTCTTAAACATATGTTTAAATATTGTAATACTCCTCCCTCTCTAAGTCGACTTCTGGCATTGCTCCCTGTCTGAAAGAAAACAAAATTGTGCCTTGTTTCTTAAATTACCTTTGTACTCTTCTTTACATATATGTGCTTTTTATAGGTCCTTTCAGCTATAGAGACAATGGCCCAGATTTTAGTGAAAGGCTACCAACAAGTTTAGGGTGCATATTAGCCAGCAACTTGTCGTGAGGAAGAGATACTCCATGACTTTCAAATTGCCACAAGTTGCTGGCCAATTTTTACCAATCTGCCATTAGCTTCATGAAAATGGCATCTCGTCCTAATCTATCTGCGCTATTCATGGGGTTGCTGCATTTGCGCATTAATGGCCCATTAAACTCACAAAAGAAAATTAAGAGAAGTACTTACTGGCATAAGTACCTGTTAGTGATTTGATAATTGCTAACGGTTGCCAATCAAACTCTCTTGCACAGCAAATGAACAAATAGAAGTGAGGTGTCTCATTCCTTCAGGGAATGAATTGTCGTTGGAGATTTTTAAAGTATCAAATTCTAAAAGATTAATATTTTTCCGACTTTTCCTTTCCGCCTCCTTTTCTTTCTCAAACCATTCTTTCCTTCCATCTCTTTATTTCCCATTCTCTAACTGATTTGACATTGAATTCACCACTCTAATTCCACCTCCTCCATTATTCCTCTATTTGTTTGTGCTGTTGTTCACCAAAATCCCACATTCACTGTTGGTCGCACACTTTCAGCAACCTTGCTGGCAAATTGTTATCTCGACAGATGCAGAAAGAAAAGGCTGCATTTGTTCAGCAAATTGGTGACAGGCTGGGAGGTAGGACAGCTGGCAAAATAGCAAGGAGAGAAGTCAGGAGGGAAACCTAACATCTTTCCACTGCTATGCAATATTGCCAGCAACAGAAAACTTCGTGGCTTGACCACGCACTGGGCACTCAATTGAGCTCCTTACGTGATCAATTCCATGGACATTCAGCCCCGGTTGGGAGGGCCTGCCATTCTGTGGGGAAGCAAATGCAATGTGAGAAAAAGCTTTTTCATACAGCGAGTGGTTTGGTTCTGGAATGCACTGCCTGGAAGTGTGGTGGAGGCAAGTTCAAGCGAGGCATTCAAGAGGGCATTGGATGATTATTTAAATAGAAAAAATATGCATGGTTAAGGGGAAAGGTATTGAGTCATAATGCTCATTCATAAGACCATAAGACATAGGAGCAGAAATTAGGCCACTTGGCCCATCGAGTCTGCTCTGCCATTCAATCATGGCTGATAAGTTTCTCAACCCCATTCTCCTGCCTCTCCCCGTAACCTTTGATCCCCTTACCAATCAAGAACTATCTATCTTGGTCTTAAATACACTCAATGACCTGGCCTCCACAGCCTTCTGTGGCAATGAATTCCATAGATTCACCACTCTCTGGCTAAAGAAGTTTCTCCTCATCTCTGTTCTAAAAGGTCTTCCCTTTACTCTGAGGCTGTGCCCTCGGGTCCTAGTCTCTTCTACTAATGGAAACTTCTTCCCCACGTCCACTCTATCCAGGCCTTTCAGTGTTCTGTAAGTTTCAATCAGATCCCCCCTCATCCTTCTAAACTCCATCGAATATAGATCCAGAGTCCTCAAACATTCCTCATATGTTAAGCCTTTCATTCCTGGGATCATTCTCATGAACCTCCTCTGGACCCTCTCCAGGGCTAGCACATCTTTCCTGAGATACGGGGCCCAAAATTGCTCACAATATTCTAAATGTGGTCTGACCAGAGCCTTATAAAGCCTCAGCAGCACATCCCTACTTTTATATTCTAGTCCTCTCAAAATAAATGCCAACATTGCATTTGCCTTCCTAACTACCGACTCAACCTGCAAGTTAACCTTAAGAGAATCCTGGACTAGGACTCCCAAGTCCCTTTGCACTCCAGATTTCTGAATTCTCTCCCCATTTAAAAAATAGTCTATGCCTCTATTCTTCCTCCCAAAATGCATGACCTCACACTTCCCCACATTGTATTCCATCTGCCACTTCTTTGCCCATTCTCCTAACCTGTCCAAATCCTTCTGCAGCCTCCCTGCCTCCTCAATACTACCTGTCCCTCCACCTATCTTTGTATCATCTGCAAACTTAGCCAGGATGCCCTCAGTTCCTTCAATTAGATCATTAATGTATAAAGTGAAAAGTTGTCGTCCCAACACTGACCCCTGCAGAACTCCATTAGTCACTGGCCGCCATCCTGAGAAGGACCCCCTTATCCTCACTCTCTGCCTCCTGCTAGACAGCCAATCTTCTATCCATGCTAGTACCTTGCCTCTAACACCATGGGCTCTTATCTTACTGAGCAGCCTCCTGTGCGGCACCTTGTCAAAGGCTTTCTGGAAGTCCAAGTAGATAATATCCATTGGCTCTCCTTTGACTAACCTACTTGATACCTCCTCAAAGAATTTTAACAGATTTGTCAGGCATGACCTCCCCTAGATGAAACCATGCTGACTTTGCCCGATGTTACCATGCACTTCCAAGTATTCTGAAATCTCATCCTTAATAATGGACTCTAAAATCTTACCAACGACCGAGGTCAGGCTAATCGGCCTGTAATTTCCTGTCTTTTGCCTCACTCCCTTCTTAAACAGAGGGGTTACATTAGCAATTTTCCAGTCCTCTGGGACCCTCCCTAACTCCAGCGATTCCTGAAAGATCGCCACTAACGCCTCCACTATCTCTTCAGCTATCTCCTTCAGAACTCTAGGGTGTAATCCATCTGGTCCAGGTGATTTATCCACCTTCAGACCTTTCAGATCCACTACCAACCTGATTTTCCCAGTCTACCTGCATATTGAAATCCCCCATGATCACTGTAACCTTGCCTTTCTTACACACCTTTTCTATCGCCAGGTATATCTTGTGCCCCACATCCTGACTACTGTTTGGAGGCCTGTACATAACTCCCATTATAGTTTTTTACCTTTGCGGTTCCTCAACTCTACCCACACAGATTCTACATCATCTGACCCTACGTCATTTCTTGCTATCGATTTCATTTCATTTCTTACTAACAAAGCAACCCCACCCCCTCTGCCAACCTGCCTATCTTTTTGCTAGGATGTATATCCTTGGATATTTAGCTCCCAGTCTTGATCCCCTTGCAGCCATGTCTCCATAATGCCCACCACATCATACCTGCCAATTTCAATCTGCACCACAAGCTCATTTACCTTATTTCGTATACTGCGTGCATTCAGATGCAACACCTTCAGTCCTATATTTCCCGTCCCCTTTCTCATTGTTGTCCCTTTATCTGATGTGTTTGAAGTTAAATTCCTAGCCCTTTCCAAACACTCTGTCCTATTTTGTGTTCTGGAGACTTTAATAGCCTCTCCTGGGCTCTCCTTTCTTTTCAGTTTTTTCATAAGTTTCCATGAAGTTGAATCCACCCCCCCACACGCTAACCTGCTGCTTTGTTTCCCATTAGGCATACTTCTTGGAGTTTTACCCTTCCCTCGCACCCCCCCCCTTCCTAGTTTAAAGTCCTGTTGACCACCCTATGTTTCCCTTTTCGCTAGAATATTGGTCCCAGATCGGTTCGGGTGGAGACCGTCCCAATGGTACAGATCCTTCCTTCAGACAGCCAGTGCAGACACGATGGATTGAGTGGCCTCCTTCTGCACCATAACAATTCTGTGATTCTATGAAACCGCCAGGTAAATCCTAACAGCCTACAATGGGTTATGGCGGGGGAGTCTTCCATGATGGGCACTATATGGCCCATGGCGAGCCCACTACCCTCCCCTTCCCCTGGTGGCAATGGTTGTTCTCGAGGCAGTGGTGTTGCTGCTGCTGCATAAACATACCGACCTACCCACCCACACACCCCCTCCCACCCCCGACCTGCCCCAATCATCAGGATCTGGCTGGCAGGCCCTAATTTAACGCAACTGTCTTCGTGGGCACCTCACCACTGAGGCGCCATCTCCCTGGTGTTGTAGCCTCAGCAATGGCCACCACTAGCGGTAGCGATGCTGAAGCTGCTGAGTTGCCAGTCTTCTGATTGGACTGGCTAATTTTGGGGGCAGGCCGTGGTCCTTAATTGGACAGCAGCCGCACTGGCAGCCTCTTAATTGACACTTGCAAAATGTCACTGGGGGACCCATCACCTCCCGAAGCAGGCTTGCTTCTAACCTTTGGCTCCGGAGGTGAAATTTTCAGAAAATTCAGCCCAAATTTTACCAACAGGCCTTGTTCCAGAAAAAAATCTGGATTAATATTGATGCTTTTTATCATATGTTTCACATTTTTCCACATTCAGTGTTGGTCTTCTCCCTAAGTATTTGCTCATGTCATTTGTTGGACTATTTTCACAAGTGACTACATATTCCATAGTTACAACTTACTCTGTGTTGCTGTCATTAAAAGACTTTCAACCTCGATAAGAATGCAAACTTTGTTTTCCTAGGGATCAAGAAGCTAATTAGCTGCTTCAGAAATGATCATTTTTTTCAGATGCAATTGATACATTTTATTACCAAATCACAGTTGTTATAATTAGTACTTACACAGTAGGGACTGCAGCAGTTCAAGAAGGCAGCTCACCACCACCTTTTCAAGGGCAATTAGGGATGGTCAGTAAATGCTGGCCTAGCCAGCGATGCCCACATACTGTAAATGAATTAAAATAATGCTGCTGCTCCTGTAATTTAGTTAGTGTTTAATTAAGATGTTCAAAAACATATTTATCATTCATTTTCTTTGACAGTAGGAAAGCTGGCTCCCTGGGTATTTAATGCATAAGTCCAGGTGGCTATTTAGTTTTATCATGTGGGTCTCCTTGTTATGACAATGAATGTCCAGGGCATAATAAAAATTAAAAATAAACCACATTTTTATCACAAAGACATTTGTTTTAACAATAGTTAAACTTTTGCATGGTAAAATTCTACTGATTTGCACCACTATATACTGTCTGGAAACCACTTCTTGATGTAAAGGCAGCAAATAATGACTTGTTTTTGGGCCTCTTAAAACTTACGAAGCTGCTGTATTTAACAGATGGCTTAACCTGCCAACAACAAAAGAAACTTCATGAAAAATTGTGCACTCCTGCTGTAAAGCAGCACATGCTTGGGGCCAAATTTTTGCCTCCCAATTGAGGTGGCATCAGGTCCCAAAATACTGAACTTAGTTTTTGTTGCTGGAAAAGCAATTTTCCTCTGCCTTCCTGACCTCACGCCTTTTGTGTTGCCTTTTTGTGGGCCCGGAAGCCTTGGGTGCAAAATGCATATGCACTCCTTCTGAGGTAAGGGCCCCCATTGTGAGGACTGCAGGAAAATTTTATTTCCTTCTGCACACAATTTTTGTGTGCTGGCGTAGATTTTGAAAACATAAAAAAAACACACCTCCTTGGAGAGGTCGTAACCATAGGGATAAGTCTCCTGAAGGGCCTGGAACATTCTAAAATGTAAATGTAAAATGTTTTGACTCCTTCAAATATCATGATGAGATGCTGCATTGTAATTTAGGTACGTTCTAATGCAGTGATTCATCATAGGGATCTGTACTGCAAAGGTAAGTTGATCCTTTCATTGACCATCATTGTTTAAGTATTACCAGTTGTTATAGTACTTTGCCCTTTGATGAAAGTGTCATAATGCATTTAAAATGTAGAAAAAGAAGCCCCATCAGCCTCTTGTGTCATGTTTTGTGCTGTGATTTAAATTGACTGACAGCTCTGGCTGTTAAAAAAGCCATGCTTTTGAAAGTAAAACAAAAATCTCTCTGCACCTCTCCATTGATTGACAGGCACTGTTTTTAAATGGAAATTGGACACCATTCTGTTCTGTTAGTTTCAGGCAAGGTAGCTGGAAGCATTTGTTATGTTAGCTGGTATGCTAATATGGTAGCTAGTATGAATGCTTGGCTGAGTTTCAAATGCTCAAGGGCTTCAGCTCAGCAGGTGGTTTATTGATCCAAGAACTATTGATTCTTTCAAGAAGCTATGATAACAGAATATACCTTTGATGTGGTTTCTTGTTTGTTTACAACCTAATAGGCATTTAAAGGATTACTTTTTTTACAGCTGGGTAGGTTTTTTCCCAGTATCACCAGTAGTAAGTTAGAATTCAGGGTTTTATTAGATTGTTAGAGCTTTTTATTCTCAATAATTTAAAAATAATTCCATTGCTATTGCTTGGCTCCTGACAACTGTTACATAGCACATAGTGTAAAGATACATGATGGTAGTATGGATGATCTGAGGGGGCATGAAGTGGCATTGGCAATCTGGGTTGGCATGGAGTGGCATGGGGTGAGTGGAGGAGTTGGGGGTAAGAGGTGAGTGATGAGGTTTAAACAATGTTGGCAGCTGGGCTGCTATCTTTGAGAATGGGCCTTCTAACCAGCCCGCCTCCACACCCACACACTCCATCGTGGCTTGCAACATGCACTATGAACCCAACTTCTGGTTGAAAAGACAAAGCTGCTGGTTAAAGTCACACATGGGTCTGATGTGCATTTCAGAATGCACAAAAGTGTGCAGGTCAGGTTTTCCTGAACCCACAGGGAAATCCAGCCCCTGGAGTACATATTGCAAATCAGTGTGCAGAGGATTATGTATCTGTGCAACCCACCCAATTTTCCAATATTAAAATGAAATTATCGGTTGTGAGTGTTTCCTTTTGTAGCAGTAAAATGCTGACTGGGATCAGATTATACAACCATAGGCATTTAGTGCACAGATTGAGTCCATTTGGGTGTTTTTGCCTGTGCCATGTCTTTGCTAGAGCGATCTAGAACCAATTATTTGTTCTCTCCATGTTTTGTTCTCTATCAATGTATTTGTGTTTCATTGTTAGCCTCAATTTCAACAGCATGGCTACTTCCAGAGGAACAGAGATCCAACCTGAACAGATGGTTTTCACTGTTTCACTGGTGTCTCCCATAACAATAGTTGTCACATATGTAGCCTCAGACTGTGGCTCGATCATTACTCTGCACATGTCTTCAGAAGGGAAAGGTGAGTGACCTGGACTCTTTCAAACAATAGTGTATACATAGGTTGTAAGTGCTTTTTTTCTGACTTTTGCTGCCAATGCTGCATTGTAAATGGAGTGAATTCAACAGTAACAGCAGCCTATGCATAGAACAATTCTTTACCATAAACACAGCAATGATTTTTTTGAAATTGTGATGTGAATGTGTTTTATTCTTTTAGTAATAATTCTATTAAACATATACTGCCAGCCAGTGACATCAAAATCCGAAAACAATTCTCTGATTGCACTGTTCATTATTTCAAACCTCAAAATTCACTCATATCTTAAGTTGAGCTGAAGCATGAACCATTTCTCCATGATAGCCCATTAAATTGTTTACTTTTATTAAGTTGATCAAGAGCCTGAACTCCTCACAAAACCTGGAAATCGTTGAAATGATTTTTCTAAGAGTACAGGAGACTTGGAGAAATACGGAGCTTTGAACAATTACTGCTAAATTCCTTTATAGTTTACAACCTGTGAGCCAAGATTAAGTTATCCTTTTGGCACTCAGCCAACTTTGTATAATCAAATTTTCATTTCAGTGTACTCATTGCAAAATAAATGGTGAGTGACCAGAATACTATATAATTCTCTCTTGACAAATTTCTGTTAAAGTCAAAACTACTTTGAGTTCTAATTAAGGATATCTACACAAATCCTTACTGGATGTTTCATTACTAGACGGTGTCATTAGAGAATGAAATGCAAAAACATAATTAAAACATTTTTCTAGACACAGTTAAGACTAAAGAAACTGTAACCATTATTATCTGTGTCTTGTCCATTCCTGTTCCGCTTAATCTGTTTGGATATAACAGTTGAATGGCATTGCAGCCTGAATGATCTTTATTTAACTGGACAGGTATGAAACAAAATGCAGTGAGACACCATAAAATAGATTTTCTGATTCATACAATCCAATTTTTGTACATAAAGTTGGTGTTAACAATCAGAAAATTGGCCAGCGATTTATTATGCTGAATCTCTACCGAGCTTTTATCTTTTACAATTTCCAGTGCAAAATTGGAAGAGGTCAAGTTGGTGAGAGCTAAAATTACATCATGACACTTGCACACAATTTTCTATCATTTCCTCTGGTTTAGCCTTGTTTTCATTACCCACCTGCATTAACTGGGTTCCCAGGATTGCTAAAGCTGCAAACACGAAAATGGAGGAGTGTACAGTCTGCAATACAGTCCATAGTGCTCTCTCTCTCTCTGGGAATATAGAAGTAAGTTTAAAGAGATCTGTTTTCCCCTGTTTTGTCTTTTAGGTTTCAGGAACTTTTGTGACAATTGCTGTGCTGCCTTTTTTTCAGTAGCTTTAGTAGTGCTAAAATGCATTTGGAAATCCCCTATTGGAGGAAGAAGAGGACAAATGGAAAGATGCCAAGCAGGTTAGACTGCACCAGAAATGGCCCCCCATCTACCCATTAATAACCTACACCAGAAGCTATAGCCAGAAGTGCACATATCTGCATTTGTCAGGGTGCCTGCAGAGATTGTAATTCACAAGGGATATGCCACATTTCCAATCAGACCTACAGGCATTCTCCTTTGCTTTAACAACACTGCCAGTGGCTGTCATGGTCACACCCGTCTTTGACTTTCATGCTTCGGTTTCATTTCATGTTTACACTGAAGGCATCGCTGTGAGCCAACTAGTTGCAGACGCCCTCCCCCTTGACAAATGACAGAGGGAGATAGGATTCTTATAGATTTTGCAGATTACATCACGCTCTCTTGCACAAGTGCCACCACATACCGAAGAAAGGTTCTATTTCCTCAATGTTCAATTTGTTTGTGATCAAGATCATGTTGGCCCTGCTAACTTCCTAGACAGCTATCATGTTGTATTCATTCTAAGGCAGAAAACCATCTCTTCAAGATTTGACCTACAAGACATAGTGAAGAGTAGTTTATGGGCAATTAAGACTCATGAAAGCTGTGCAGTGATTTTTTATTCATTCACGGGATGTGGGCTTCGCTGGCTGGACCAGCATTTATTGCCCATCCCGAGTTGCCCTTAAAAAGGTGGTGGTGAGCCGCCTTCTTGAACCGCTGCAGTCCATGTGGTGTAGGTACACTGACAGTGCTGTTAGGAAGGGAGTTCCAGGATTTTGACTCAGTGACAGTGAAGGAACGGCGATATACTTCCAAGTCAGGATGGTGGGTGACTTGGGGGGAAATTTCCAGGTGGTGGTGTTCCTATCTATCTGCTGCCCTTATCCTTCTAGATGGTAGTGGTCGTGGGTTTGGAAGGTGCTGTCTAAGGAGGCTTGGTGAATTGCAACAGTGCAGCTTGTGGAGCGCACACAATGCTGCTATTCTGTGTCGGTGGTGGAAGGAGTGAATGTTTGTCAATGTGGTGCCAATCAAGCGGGCTGCTTTGTCCTGGATGGTGTCAAGCTTCTTGAGTGTTGTTGGAGCTGCACTTATCCAGGCAAGTGGGGGGTATTCCATCACACTCCTGACGTGTGCCTTTTAGATGGTGGATAGGCTTTGGGGAGTCAGGAGGTGAGTTACTCATCACAGGATTCCTGGCTTCTGACCTGCTCTTTTAGTCATAGTATTTATATGGCTAGTCCAGCTCAGTTTCTGGTCAATGGTAAACCTCAGGATGTTGATAGTGGGGGATTCAGTGATGATAATGCCATTGAACATCGAGGGGTGATGATTAGATTCTTATTGGGGATGGTCATTGCCTAGCATTTGTGTGGCGCGAATCTTACTTACTACTTGTGAGCCCAAGCCTGGACGTTGTCCAGGTCTTGCTGCATTTGGACATTTGTATCTGAGGAGTCGGGAATGGTGCTGAACATTGTGCAATCATCAGCAAACATCCCCACTTATGATGGAAGGAAGGTCATTGATGAAGCAGCTGAAGATGATTGGGCCGAGGACACTACCTTGAGGAACTCCTGCAGTGATGTCCTGGAGCTAGGATAATTGACCTCCAACAACCACAACTATCTTCCTTTGTGCTAGGTATGACTCCAGCCAGTGGGTAGTTTTCACCCTGATTTTCATTGGCTCCAGTTTTTCTAGGGCTCCTTGATGTCACACTCTGTCAAATGCTGCCTTGTTGTCAAGAACTTCCACCCCACCTCTGGAGTTCAGCTCTTTTGTCCATGTTTGAACCAAAGCTGTAATGAGGTCAAGAGCTGAATGGCCCTGGTGGAACCCAAACTGGGTATCAATGAGCAGGTTATTGCTAAGAAGTAGTGTTTGATAGCACTGTTGATGACCCGTTCTATTACTTTGCTGATGATCGAGAATAAACTGATGGCATGTTAATTGGCCAGGTTGAATTTGTCCAGCTTTTTGTGTACAGGACAGACCTGGGCAATTTTCCACATAGCCAGGTAAATGCCAGTGTTGTGGGTGTACTGGAACAGCTTGGCTAGGGGCACGGCAAGTTCTGGAGCACAAGTTTTCAGTACTATTGCCAGAATATTGTCAGAATACATAGCCTTTGCAGTATCTAGTGCCTTCAGTCATTTCTTGATATCACGTGGAGTGAATTGAATTGGCTGAAGACTGGCATTTGTGATGCTGAGGAACTCCGTAGGAGGCCAGGATGGATCATCCACTCAGCACTTCTGGCTGAAGATTGTAGCAAATGCTTCATCCTTATCTTTTGTACTGATGTGCTCAGCTCTACCATCATTGAGGATGGGGATATTTGTGAAGCTTCCTCCTCCAGTGAATTGTGTAATTGTCCACCACATTCATGACTGGATGTCACAGGACTGCAGAGCTTAGATCTGATCCGTTGGTTGTGAGATCACTTAGCTCTGTCTATTACTTGCTGCTTATGCTGTTTGGCATGCAAGTAGTCCTGGTTGACACCTCATTTTTAGGTATGTCAGGTGCTGCTTCTGGCATGCCCTCCTGTACTCTTCATTGAACCAGGGTTGATCCCATGGCTTGATGGTAATGGTAGAGTTGGGTATATGCTGGGCCATGAGGTTATGGATTGTGTTTGAGTAGAATTCTGCTGCCTCTGATGGTCCACAGTGCCTCATGAATAGCTAATCTTGAATTGCTAGATCTGTTTGAAATCTATCCTACTTAGCATGGTGGTAATGCCACACAACACAATGGAGGGTATTCTCAATGTGAAGGTGGGACTTCATATCCTAAGATTCCAGCTGAGCACAGGTTAGAAAGAATTGCCAATATCTGTCAGAACAATCATTAGGTACATTAAGGTATTTTTTCAATTTAGATATATTGAGGGCTGTTCTTGAAATGCTGCCAAGCTATGGTTTCAAGGATTGTCTTTCAGAT
Organism: Carcharodon carcharias; assembly: GCF_017639515.1. Taxonomy (NCBI): domain Eukaryota; kingdom Metazoa; phylum Chordata; class Chondrichthyes; order Lamniformes; family Lamnidae; genus Carcharodon; species Carcharodon carcharias. The sequence goes on along the minus strand of NC_054467.1, from coordinate 158,422,229 downwards.
GAAATTTTAAACCAAGGCCTGGTCTGCTGTGACAGGTGTATCTAAATGTCCCTTAGCACTGTTCAAAGAATAACAGGGGAGTTCTCCCCAGTTTCCAGGCCAATTTTTATCCCTCAACCAACATCACTAAAAGGCAAATTGCCTGGTCATTTATCCCGTTGCTGTTTGTGGGGCCATATTGTGCATAAATTGGCTGAATCTTTTTCCAAATTTTCCTCCAACAAATATTGGGAAGGCTGAAACCATTATTTTTAGTCACCTCTCCAAACTGTTACCTAGCTCCCGACTCCATCCCTCTCCATGGGAACAGTCTGAGGTTAAACTAGTCACTTCATAACTTTGGTGTGACATCTGAACCCAAAGTGAGCTTCCGATCTCATATTCACACCATCACTAAAACTGTTTATTTCTACCTCAGGATCATTGCCTGACTTCACCTGTCACAGTTCATCTAGTGCTGAAACTATCATTCAAGCTTTTGCAATCTCTAAACTTGACTATTCCAAAGCACTTCTGGCTGAAATCCCACATTCTACCTTCTGTGAACCTGAGGTCATTCCAAATTCTGCTATCTGTGTCTTTAACTCACAACAAATCCCATTCACCTATTGCTCTTGTGCTCGCTGACCTGGGGCAGAATCGTCCCAGATTTGCATTAAGTGCGGTAGCGCTTTTTCTATGGCGGGTGGGCTCCAATTCACCTACCACACCATCACCTCGCCGCTTCATCAGCCAGGCACCAAATTTAAAGTACAGTCGTGCTCAGTGCTTCCAGCCCAGGACTTCAGCAAAGAAGACATGGACCCAAAAGGCAAGAAGACTGCAGCCTTCAAGTGCCTTTTGGATGCCGTGGAGGCTCGCTGTAATGCCTTTTAACACCTCTCTGGCTGCGGCAGTGGAGGTCAGTGCCAATTCTGCACAGAAGAGGTTGGCCATCCAATGCAGAAAGAGGATGAATGATCTCATCTGTGCAGCCAGAGCATGGCAAACATCTCAGTGCTTTAAACTCAAACACTCAAGCCCACCACACATTCACTGGCATCTCACTCACTGTCAGCTCAAGGGACATCACCACCTATTCTCACACACACACCCTCACATGTCCATCTGCCTCATCTCCTCTGAAGACTGCTTCCTCAGGCCACTTGCACAGATCAACATGTGCCCCCACACACACCCTGGGTTACCCTCCTTCCCCAGTACAGCCCTCGTCCTAAAGCCTCTTCCCTTGCCTGAGGCCACTTCTCCCCCTTTGCAAAGCAAGCCCCAGCCCTGCAGCCATTAAACAGCCACCCACATATGGCTGATCTGGTCGGAAGAGACCTGCTATGAGCCCCCCAAAAAATGATGTGGTGCTGTCTGTGAAGCCTGGCACTTATGACTGTGAATGCTGACCGAAGCAAGGTAGGTAAACAAACCTTGAAGTCCTGACTGAAGTCCAGCCCATGAAGTGCACGTCACTTATGTGTTGTGAAACATGTCGGCGTGTTTCCCTGCTGACGTGGGCAGACGATCCGGGGGGGTGGGGATGATTCCAGCAGGCAGGCCTAATAATGATATGTTGATGTATTACAATGAGGTTCCCGACGTCTGATGGCAGAGAACGCAGCCTGTCATCAGCGGGCTGAGTGGGCTATTGTGAACTGGGTTCACGCCGTTGTGAAACCGATCGTGCCATACTGTGAGCTCATGCCACTGACCACGCCTGATGCTGGCGGGCACAGAACATCCCGGCCCTACATTGGCTCCAGCTCCAGCAATATCTTGATTTTAAAAAGCTCATCCTTGTTTTCAAATCTCTCCATGGCCTCACCCCTCCCTTTCTCTGTAAATCTCCTCCAGCCCCACAACGCTCCAAAATATCTGGCTCATTTAGTTCTGACATCTTGAGTATCCATGACTTTAATCACTCCATCATTGGTTTTTGCACCTTAAGTTGCATAGGCCCTAGTTCTGGAATACCTTCCCCATACCTGTTTTCACCTCAGCTTCTTTTTACCTCTCTTTCCTCATTTAAAATACTCCTTAAAACCTGTCTCTTTGGCCAAGCTTTGGTGATCTGATCTATTTCTATTATGTGGTTTTATGCCATATTTTATTATGTAATGCCCTTATGAAGCACCTTGGAATGTTTTATTATATTAAGGTGCTAAATAAATATAAGTTGTTGTTATAGATTTTCCCACATTACAAAGGTAACCACGTTTCAGAAGTACTTTACTGGCTGACTGTAAAAAAAAAGTCATGAAACAATCTAAATACTATAGAAACAAGATAAATGCACATTTTTTCCCCTTTGCTTTTGTTGTATGTTGAGTGCTACACAACTTCACATATCAAAGAGTGGCTCCCTAAAGGAGGAAAGACCATACCCATATCAAAGTAACTTTTTAACAGGAGCAAGACTGTTGCAAGAGCGCTCTCAGTACATAGCTTCAGCACAATCAGATTTTTCCTGTTTTACCAACTCATACGTAAGAGCACTTAATGTTTATTGCCACATAGCATTCCCTTGGTGACAGTTCAAGACTCGTGTCTTTTTAACGCTAGCCAAGAGCTTCATCTAAATGCTATCCCAGTGACAGGAATGCATAATGAGTTGATGGTTGCTCTGTGTATACAGGAGTCAGAGGACTCCCCCCGCCACCTCCCTTAGCCTCACTTCCCCAGAGGAATCTTGCTTACCTGCTTGAAATGCCAGGATAATCTGTGGCCTTCTCCATTCTTGCAGACATAGCTTTTCTCCAGAGCTTGCTAGTTCTTGCTCTTTTTGTCATCATCATATACACTTCTTCGCAGCACTGAACATTGGGCAAACGTTCAATCACAGATGTTTCATAGGAACAGGAGGAGAACATTCAGCCACTCAAGCCTGGGAAATTTAGTTCATGGCTGAACTGTACCTTAAAATGCATTTACCTGCTGGGTGCTTGCCTACTGTATTACTGTTAGACTGGTCCTGCTGGTACTGTGCACTAGTAGATAAGTGTGATTGTAAACTTACCCATGTCTGTCTGCAAGTTTTGGGGAACATTCCTGTTTAGGTAAATGAAAAAGCCATGAATTGATACCAGAGATGAGAAAGTTCAATTATGTAGAGTGTTTGGAAAAGTTGGGATTCTTCTCCTTAAAGGATAAGTGAGGCATACAGGCATTCAGAATTATGAGGGATTTTGATACAGTATGTAGGGAGAAACTAATTGCTCTGGTAATTGAGTCAATAATCATGGATCATAGATTTAAAATATTTAGTAAAAGAAATGGAGAGGAAATGAGGAGCTATTTCAACACATAGAGGTTTGTTAAGATCCGGAGCAGACTAAAATGATGGTGGACATATACTTGAAAAGGATTGATTTGCATGTTTAGGTGACAAAAGTGGGATTGTGGGACTAAGTTGAATGATTCTGTCAAAGTGCTGGCAGAGGTATTGTTTCGACTGGATGAGGGCCCCCAATTTGTTATGATTCCAAATGAGAGACCCCCAAATTATTATGCTCCCGGGTGAGGAGGAATGAACTGGCTCCCTGTCTTTATTCAACCCCTCGATTGGTTGCAACAAGGTTAATTTGAAAAGGATCCCTTCCCTCGTGGATACCTTTTCTCAGTCCAGATGTGTTTATGTTTGAAAATATTCACATTAGAAAAGGAGCCAATTTAACCAGGCTTTCTTGAGTTAAAGAAGGAGTAAGTTTATTAGTTACTAAAACACAAGGAAAAAATAAAAACACAACACACATACACACAGATTAGAAATGAGAAGTGAGTCCAGAAATAAAAGTTAAAAAGCTATACAAATTAGTCTTTGGATTGTCCATGAGGAATAGATAATGAAATGTTGGGACTGCTAAGTTAGGTGATTCCAATGGAGCTGACTTTGGGCAGTTGAGCAGTTGGTTTGGAGATTCTTAGTTCTGCAGGTTAGCTGAAAGGAGTTGTCCTGTTTCCTTTTTGACTGTGGCTTTGCTGACTTGTGACTTGCTTCCAGCAATCAGAGAGAGAGGACATTTTTACCTGCAAGCACAGGGATGCCTAGTTGTTCTTAAGCTGAGACCACCAGGCCTAGAACACCAAAACTAGCACACAGGGACCAGGGTTGCAGTTGGCTTTTAACACTTTTTCTTGTGTAAACAGGAAGGCAGATTATTATCTGAATGGCTATAAATTGAGAGGGGGAATATGCAACAAGGCCTGGGTGTCCACATACACCAGTCACTGAAGGTAAGCATGCAGGTGCAGCAGGCGGTAAAGAAGGCAAATGGTATGTTGGCCTGCATAGCCAGAGGATTCAATTACAGGAACAGGGATGTCTTGCGGCAATTATACAGGGCCTTGGTGAGACCATACTTGGAATATTGTGTGCAGTTTTGGTCTTCTTATCTGAGGAAGGATGTTCTTGCTATAGAGGGAGTGCAGCGAAGGTCTATCAGACTGATTCCTGGGATGGCGGGACTGACATATGAGGAGAGATTGACTCATTTAGGAATCTATTCGCTGGAGTTCAGAAGAATGAGGTGGGATCTCATAGAAACCTATAAAATTCTAACGGGACTAGACAGGGTTGATGCAGGAAGGATGTTCCCGATGGTGGGGGAGTCCAGAACCAGGGGTCACAGTCTGAGGATACGGGGTAGACCAGTTAGGACTGAGATGAGGAGAAATTTCTTTACCTAGAGAGTGGTGAGCATGTGGAATCCGGTACCACAGAAAGTAATTGAGTCCAAAACATTGTATGTTTTCAAGAAGGAGTTAGATATAGCTCTTGGGATGAATGGGATCAAAGGATATGGGGAGAAAGATGGAACAGGCTATTGAGTTAGATGATCAGCCATGATCATAATGAATGGCAGAGCAGGCTCGAAGGGCTGAATGGTCTACTCCTGCTCCTATTTTCTATGTTTCAATACCTGGAGGGGAAAAAAACGAACATGTCTTTCACCCAGAAACTGCTTTCTTTTAACTCAGTTCATGTCCACAGTCTGGGATATAACTCAACAGGAGGTGGTTTTTGCTGAGATGGTAATCAGTGATTTTGCATTTCGTCCCTTCCTTTGAAGTGTCTCTGCCTGAAGTAGGCATTGACACCTTTTTAGGTGCATCATTCTGTTCTCCTTGGTCAAGTGTAATCCACATAGAAATTTTCCAGGAAGTGGTTACTTCACAGTCTCAGCCAGCTTTTGCTTGTATGTCCTTTTGAAAAAACACATATCTTAAACAATTCAATATGTACTTAAGTAATTCAGGGCTATGACCTGCTGTCATGACAGTATGACAGGTCGAATAGTCTCTTTCTGTGTTGTAGGATTCTATGATTTCTAATTGGTCACATATTGTTAAAATCTTGCATTATATTTTTTAAAAAAATCTTGATATATATGAGTGCTAATGTGGTACAGGATTAATTATACAGCAGAAAATGAGCTTATTGCAAAAAAAAGCATTTCTCATCAAAGTGTTTAGTCCAACACCTGTGAGTAACCCAATTTTAAATAATTAGAAATGACTTTTAAAAAAATCCAGAACCAAGTATTGGTTTCATTGCTGTAAAGTAGTCAATTTCTGAATAAATTAAGTATTTTTGCAAGGTGCCTTAGCAACTTAAAAAAAAGCTCAATTTTAAGATCTTCCTCAAAGGCCCACAAGTGTATACAATTAGTGCAAACTTGTCATTGTGATTAATTCAACCTAGAGGTGTTGCCAGTTTTGTGGGTGAGGTGGAATTCCAGTGTGTTGTTTTTTAAAACTCGATTTGCACTGGACATAATTTACGCTTGAGATTCCTTGGTTTTTTTGGCACTGGGTTTTCCAGATGAACTGGAAACACAGTCTGAACTAATGAAAAGTCTAGGCCAATATTATTATAAATACTATATGTAATATTATAAAATCAGTTATATACACAGCACTGTCTTTTTAAATACTCATTATAGTTTCCATATTATAAGAAAAGCTAGGTGTTGTAGTATACTCAGGGCACGTATTAATAGCTGCTCTAAAAATTAATGGTAAATTATTTGCTTCAGCTGCAAACCTAGCTGATTGTCCAGGTAAATAAGTTAGAACTTTTTGAATGACTTTATGAGTGCGTCTCTTTATGTAACAAGATGATAGTGCACTGAGTATATTCTTACCTTACAGTGACAAGCTTGCATGTTTAAAATATTGAGAGCCGGAGGCAGACAATTAAAGGAGGCCTGAAATTTCCCATTAACAATCTTGAATTGTAGAATTGCTTGGATTTTCAAATGCAGTGCAGAGATCAGTCTAATTGTGATTACTGTAAAGTCCAGATTCCAGACTATATATATCATTCTGTCATAAGATTAGTGTGTATGTAGATGAATAAAGCCATAGGAAGCCTTGAGATGAGCTGGTAGTTCTTCAAGGAGCTTTTCTCTCTCTGATTCATTTTTACTGTCTGTCTTCACTGCATATCATGTGCCAGCTGAGAAGGTGGTGATGGAGAGCCTGCATGCTGCTCTCTGCCAACAATGGCTTAATTACTGAGAGCAGGTGCTTGGGAATAACTAGGATGATGCATCCTTCTCATCTCATTCATTTCCAGTTGTTAAGCATTTGGCTTCTGCTCTGTGCCTTCACCCAACCACCATGCAAAGAATATTAGTGATATATGCAAATAAAATTGACCATACTATAGAGAGATGCTTGAAAGAGCCATTATTCCTGGCCAGTAGTGCTGTGTGTACTTAGCTAAGTCTAGTCAAGAAGTGACTGTGTGAAGTTATCTTTATTTGTTGCGATTTAAAACAAAATGAGAAATAGCTATTTTCAGATAAGCAATATCCAGAGAAATATATGAGATGTGGGTTGGTAATATCAAAGCGTTACTGTACTGGAAGTGACATTATTTCTTTAAAAATAAAATAGACTTGCATTTATATAGCTAATTTCATGAATACCGGATGACCCAAAATGCTTTCCAGCCCATGAAGTGCTTTTGATGTGTAGTCACTGTTGTAATGTAGGAAACATGGCAATTAATTTATGCACAGCAAATGCCAGCAAAAAGCAAAATGATAATTACGCGATAATCTGTTTTCGTGATGTTAACTCAGGAATAGCTATTCACCCGAGGTAGAATTTTACGTCCCACTGGCAGGCATGCGCCTGACCCGATCAGGTGTAAAGTCACGTGAGAAGACGTTGGGCAAGTGTCCCAACTTCATCCTGCACTCGCACAATATTTAGCTCATCAGGTGCGCGAAAGTCAGAAGCGCACCCACTGACAATTAAGAGAGCAGTTAAGCCAATTAATGGTGCAATTGTCTCTGATTTTTCGTGTTCCGTCCAACCTTACAATTGGTGGATGGGCGAATCTGCCAGGTGGCCTTTGCATTTTTCATCAATCCTCATCCAAGGACGGGATGAAGTTTCCCATTATTAAATAAAATAAAAATAAAAACCTATAGACAACATTTTAATCATGTATATGTTCAGGCACCTGATTGTAATGCTTGGACATTGGGGGTTTGGGTGGGGGGAGAGAGAGAGAAGTGGAGGGGGTTGGTGTGGTTGTAGGGACAACCAAGCAGTGATAGAAGCAGATCATCAAAAGATGTCACAAACAACAGAACAAAGGAACACATAGGTGTTAAAGTTGGTGATATTATCTAAACGAATGTGCTAATTAAGAATGGATGGTAGGGCAATCAAGGTATAGCTCTAGTGGGGGTGGGGGAAGCATAAAAGATTTAAAATATTTAAAAATAATGGAAATTGGTGGGAAAAGAAAAATCTATATAATTTATTGGAAAAAAACAAAAGGAAGGGGGAAACAGAAAGGGGGTGGGGATGGAGGAGGGAGATCAAGACCTAAAGTTGTTGAATTCAATATTCAGTCCGGAAGGCTGTAAAGTGCCTAGTTGGAAAATGAGGTGCTGTTCCTCCAGTTTGCGTTGGGCTTCACTGGAACAATGCAGCAAGCCAAGGACAGACATGTGGGCAAGAGAGCAGGGTGGAGTGTTAAAATGGCAAGCGACAGGGAGGTTTGGGTCATTCTTGCGGACAGACCGCAGGTGTTCTGCAAAGCGGTCGCCCAGTTTACGTTTGGTCTCTCCAATGTAGAGTAGACCACATTGGGAGCGACGAATGCAGTAGACTAAGTTGGGGGAAATGCAAGTGAAATGCTGCTTCACTTGAAAGGAGTGTTTGGGTCCTTGGACGGTGAGGAGAGAGGAAGTGAAGGGGCAGGTGTTGCATCTTTTGCGTGGGCATGGGGTGGTGCCATAGGTGGGGGTTGAGGAGTAGGCGGTGATGGAGGAGTGGACCAGGGTGTCCTGGAGGGAATGATCCCTACGGAATGCCGATGGGGGGGTGAAGGGAAGATGTGTTTGGTGGTGGCATCATGCTGGAGTTGGCGGAAATGGTGGAGGATGATCCTTTGAATGCGGAGGCTGGTGGGGTGATAAGTGAGGACAAGGGGGACCCTATCATGTTTCTGGGAGGGAGGAGAAGGCGTGAGGGCAGATGCGCGGGAGATGGGCCGGACACGGTTGAGGGCCCTGTCAACGACCGTGGGTGGAAAACCTCGGTTAAGGACGAAGGAGGACATGTCAGAGGAACTGTTTTTGAAGGTAGCATCATCGGAACAGATGCGACGGAGGCGAAGGAAATGAGAGAATGGGATGGAGTCCTTACAGGAAGCAGGGTGTGAGGAGCTGTAGTCGAGGTAGCTGTGGGAGTCGGTAGGTTTGTAATGGATATTGGTGGACAGTCTATCACCAGAGATTGAGACAGAGAGGTCAAGGAAGGGAAGGGAAGTGTCAGATTATTTGAAGCATTAGTTTAACAATGCAATGTTTAGGAAAGTTCCTTAACAGGAGGAACTAACAGTGAGTTACATTTTTTAACCCATTGACTCCTCATCATACTTTGGGGCAGTCAAGATGAGGCAGTTGACATAATTACAGCTGGGTATTTATTGTTGGTCACAATGATTTGGTATTTGATTTATTTTTAATCTGTTAATGACCTCTGGGGAAGCACTGCTGGATCATGACTTGATGTATATGGAATAAATTCTGCTTTCCTTGTTTATTAAATAATGACCCAGATACTGAATCTTGTTGCACCCATTTTACAGGCACACAAAAGTTCAATATGGCAAGTATAGTGCAGGGACTCATTCTGTGCCAGAAATGCACCACCTGGCATATTGCATTGTGCTGCTCAGCAGCTGTATAACATACATATCTAAACTGGCATTACGTTCATTACATATACAAATCAGAGGCCTTACACCTTTTTTTAGATTCCTTTACGAAATTTGTCTGCAACATGCACCATAGGGTCAGTACTTCTCAGATGTTTGCAGCCAAATAAATCAACCAAAGCATAAGTTTCAAGTATATTACTTACCTTATTTTTTATGTCAGAAGAAGTGCTTCACCGAGTTTCACTTTAAACCTCCAGGCTAATTCCTGGTGGTCCTGCCTCAACTTGACTGGGCTTGTGCAACATACATTGCATCAGGCATGCACCTCAATCCAGGAGCAATCTAATTTCTGAGCCAACATTGCTTAAATTTATTAACAATTTAATTCTGCCCTCTTAAAGATATGGTGCATGGTTATCTAATTTTAATTATTTTAGGAGATTTGGAATTTCATTGCCAGAGCTTCCAGTAAACATTGATACTAAATGCATTGATGCTGCCCGTGCGACTCGATGCTTTTACAATTTTTCAGCCATATCTTCTGATCCCAGCTGAAGCATCGAAGGGTCAGCACAGCTATTGCCAGATAATATCGTCAGGAGCAATGAAGAAACGGCCTCTTTTATGACAATAGCTGCCAAATGCAGGTAAGTTTTTAAAGGTTCAAGTCTTTCAGTAAGTGAGTGAGTGGGTGAATGGGTGAGGGGATGGGTGGGGGAGGTGGGTAGTTGGGTCAGGGGGGTGATGGGGTGTTGGGTGTGGTGCTCAGTTGAGTTACTCTGCCTGGCCACTGAATTAGACCAGGTATTAAACTGTGTAACGTTTCCAGGGTAAGTATCCAGTTAAGTCCCATGTATTTGATCCGAGTCTCCACCCTGAGCTCAGGGTCGGAGACATTAGTGGAGTGTCTTGGGCAGTGGAAATCAGTCCATTGGAAGTTTAAACTTCCCGGGCAATTTCAGCATGTGTGTCCACCAGGACTTGCACAGGGCTCTGGCACACAACTCCTAACTTATGTCCCATCTCTGACGATCCAGTGGGGCTGCAAACTCTGATTGGACATATTCCTGGAGGTTTTGTCACATGACTTCCTGACTACACCCCCCCGACCACCTCCATACTCCGACCTTTGGTTGTCCAACTCAACCATCCTCTTTGTGCTCCACCTTCCTGCACCCAATCTAAAAACAAAAGGACCCTTCATCACACGAATGCCTTACTATTAACTATCAGTCAAACTGCCTTATTCCCCATTTCAGATACTTTTTATTACTATTGGCCAGAGTGTTCAAAGAAAAACACACTTTCCAATGGTCCTATAAATTTTCGCCTCAAGTTTGCTCGCAGCTATGTCCTGGGGGCTTACTTTAATTCCTGAAGACTCCGGGGGAGAATTTTCTCCATTTCAGGTGGGCCGGTCAGGAGCGAGTGTGGAGCTGATTGATGCCCGTGTTTGGCTGTGCACCACCATTTTATGTGGGCGGGCCAATTAAGACCCGCCCAGCGTGACGTGCGCCCGGTAGCGCTTAGCACTATCTGTGCAGGTGGATGGAGGAGGGAGAGTTGGGGCCTGGGCTCTTTTGCGTGAAAGAGCGCAGAAATCTGCCTCAGGGAGATTTAGAACATATTGACAATTTTTATTGAAGAAAGTTAACAGTCATTTACAGAAGACCCTGACACATGAGCTGGGACATGTTTATGAAGTGAGCAAAATTTATTTATTAATTTAATAAAACTTTCATGAAACCTCATTGGGTGGATGAGGTTTCATGAAAAACACAAAGGCTGCTTCAGCTCTTCACCTGCCCGCCAACCTTAAGGTTGGATGGGCAGTGTCCGCCAACCTTAAGGTTGGATGGGCAGTGTTCATAACTACCTTAATTGGTCTTTTAAATGGCCTTAACAGGCCTTTGTCAGTTCGGTGGGCGCTCAGCCACCTCTAGCGTGCGCTCGCCGAACGAAAGATCGGAATGATGCTTGGTGACGTTGGGACGCACGCCTGATGTCACTGCGTGTCATTTTATGTGTTGGAGTGCGGGGTCTGGCCCCGCATCTGACGTGAAATTCTCCCCCAGGGAAATCCTGGAGGGTTGGCAGCCCTACAGGCCAGACTGGAAGATTTGGGCCATAAAGTGCATCTTTCATTTCCAACAAATACAGGGCCATTTGGGATTAGGTACAATGGAAAATCTGATAATGAGCCTCCAAGCATATTTGCATGGTCAGAGCAATTGGTGAGATAAGCATTGTACGTCAACAATCCATAGTAATTCTAGCATTTGATTTTAGTAATGTCATGAATGTTTGAAAGGCTTTACAAAAATTTTAAAACAAAAACAGAATTACCTGGAAAAACTCAGCAGGTCTGGCAGCATCGGCGGAGAAGAAAAGAGTTGACGTTTCGAGTCCTCATGACCCTTCGACAAAAATTTTCCCTGTTGAGCACTTATAACAAGATTATAAACATGTTTCCTTTCAAACTGCAGTGTGTAAACTATAACTCTTAGACCTTAAGTGGCTCCTAAGTCCTGACAGTGCAGCCTATGAAACCCAGGGAATCCATTTCCATTTGTATCTTTTGTTTCTTACTCACTATCTTTCCCTGTTTGAATACTTGTTTGAAATATGCAAGTGTTGTCTTAATATAATTGTGTCATGGAGGATAAATGCAATAAAATGTAGGCATCAGCAGTTTGAGATATATGAATATACAAAACTTATTTTAGAACACAGGTGAATTTACCCATAGTATTGCATGAGGAAGTTAATAAGACCAATTTCAAACTGGCCTGCCAGGTGGGAATGGAAAGGTCGCGACCCTAAAATCGGTTCCCTTAACTAACTGCACCATTGCTGTTCTGGTCCCACCTGCTACAGTTTTGCACATTTTGAGCATTTACAAGGACACCCATTGCCATTGGCAATCTCATTAAAGTGTGTAAATCATGGTCCTATAATTACATAGAAGCCCAATTACAATTTCAATGTACAAACATACCAGGCAGCCTGTGGTCCAACCAATACTCCTTAAATGAACTACTGGAGACTGCTCACAATACAGCCCAGGAATTACCTTTCATTAGTGTCACACCAACGCATCCAGGCTCAACTTCATTTAAAAATAAAATGGGGAAAAGGGTTGTATCAAATATCAGAAAATAAAAATCAAAATGAGTCATCATTTTATAATACCAAGAAAATGGATGGAATGCAAGTTAATCTGAACCACACGGTTGACGCCTGAATTGAGCAATTGGCAGGTGAAGCTTTGCACTGAGAATGCTAAAGGTGAAAGTTGGGTTTAACAACTGGTGTGGGAATGTATTCCCAAGGCTCGAGCAATGCCACTTTTGATCTGCTCAAAGCCTCACGAGAGCATATTCTTTGATGATTTCACCTTGCTCCTCCTTCCCACTCTCCCTGTACCATTTTTCCTTCTCTCATTTACTGCTGCCCCCTGTTTGCCTAATGGAACATCTAAAATCAGAAACTCATCCGGCAGTGAGCCAAAGATATCTGTATTCTCCCAACTAATAGCATAGTGCATTGGGACTTGAGAATACTGCTCACTGCATCATTTTGTTCTAATAAAAGTATGTATAATTTAAATAGCTGGAACTGTTCATTTGAATATCAACTGTCCAGCGAATTGCTCAATAAATTGTGCATTAACTATTGGTATCTTTTAATATGTATAACATAATGGCCCAAACTTGCTGTGACAGAATGGTGCCTGCCATTATTTAGACTTGCCCCTGCTCATTTAATGTCCACAATATTTTGTGCTGCTGTTGTTGGAAGTGCAAGGTGAAAGTAGTACAGTGTCCTTTACAGGGCATCAGGGATCTGAGTCAACAGGGAAGGCAGTTGTGTATCTCTTTAACCAAGCATATTGAAGTCACGCTGCAAGATCTGAACAAGAGAGTTAAATTAGAGGAATATCAAATCAGGCACAGAAAGAGAAGTTAGACCATAAGACATAGGAGCAGAAATTAGGCCATTCGGCCCATCGAGTCTGGAGAGAGAAGGAAAAATTGGATTAAGAGATAAAAGAAAAAGAAAAAAACTGAAAATGGTAAAGAAACAAACGAGCATGCGAACAAGGAGCAGGAGTAAATCATTCGGCCCCTTGAGCCTGCTCTGCCATTTAATAAGATCATGGCTGATCTGATAGTAACCTGAAATCTGCATCCTGCCTACTCCCAATAACTTATCGCCCCCTTGCTTACCAAGAATCTATCCACCTCTGCCTTAAAAATATTCAAAGACTCTGCTTTCATCACCTTTCCTGAAAGAGTGTTCCAAAGACTCATGACCTTCTGAGAGAAAAAAATTTGCCTCATCTCCATTTTAAATGGACGACCCTTTATTTTTAAACAGTCACCCCGGTCCTAGATTCTCCCACAAGAGGAAACATCCTCCCCACATCCACCCTGTCAAGACCCCTCAGGATCTTATATGTTTCCATCAAATTGCCTCTTGCTCTTCTATACTCCAGTGGATACAAGCCTAGCCTGTCCAACCTTTCATCATAAGACAACCCGCCCATTCCAGATATTAGTCTCATAAACCTTCTCTGAACTGCTTACAATGCACTTACATTCTTCCTTAAATAAAGTGACCAATACTATACACAGTACTCCAGATGTGGTCTCCCTAGTGCTCTGTATAGCTGAAGCATAACCTCCCTATTTTTGTATTCAATTCCCCTCACAATCTATTAGCTTTCTTGATTACTTGCTGTACTTGCATACTAACCTGTTGCAAATCCTGCACTAAGACACCTAGATTCCTCTGCAGTTCAGAGCTTTGCAATCTCTCACCATTTAGATAATATGCTTCTATTTTATTCTTCCTGCTAAAATGGTCAATTTCACATTTTCCAACATTATACTCCATTTGCCAGATCTTTGTCCACTCACTTAACCTATGTATATATTTTTGTAGTCTCTTTATGTCCTCTTCACAACGTATTTTCCTTCCTATCTTTGTGCCATCAGCAAATTTGGCAATCATCCCTCTAATCCCTTCATGCAAGTCATTTATATAAATTGTAAACAGTTGAGGCCCCAGCACTGATCCCTGTGGCACACCACTCATTACATCTTGCCAACCTGAAATAGACCCATTTATACCTACTCGCTGCTTTCTGTTAGCCAGCCAATCTTCTATCTATGCCATTATGTTACCCCCTATACAATGGGGTGTTATTTTCCGCAATAATCTTTGCTGTGGCACTTTATCAACATTTTGATAGTAATTTCTGAACAATAGTTGCTCGTATTTCAAGGACAAGGACAGCAAATACATGGGAACACCACCACCTGCAAGATCCCCTCCAAGCCACACAACATCTTGATGTGGGAATGTAGTGCTGTTCCTTCACTGTCACTGGGTCAAACCCCTGGAACCGCCTCCTGACAGCACTGTGGGTGTACCTACACCACCTGGACTGCAGCGGCTCAAGAAGGCATCTCACTACCACCTTCTCAAGGGCAGTTAGGGATGGGCAATAAATGCTGGCCTAGCCAGCGATGCCCACACCCCATGAAAGAATGAATAAAGAAAAGTCAAAGAAATATAGAGCTATACTCCTATTTCAATCTCAGGAATTCCTGGGATCTGCTTGCAGACTTCCTTTAGATCCAGAATCCCAGGATGAGATCTGTTCTTGCACAAATATTGTCCTAAAAAAAAGCCATTGCCTAGATAATCCTCCGAACAGAGTAGAATGTGTTCTTAAAGAGTATCTAGCACCTCAAATCCAGTACAAAAAAATTTGCTTTCCTACAAGCCATCAGTTCCCTCTAAGGCCTTTCACGAGCTAGCACTGCCTCATTTGAATGGCATCAAGAGGTGTTACTAACCCACTGCTCCATTCTTCCCCACATCTGCCCAGAATAATTACTGCCACCATAGTAATGTTGAAAAGACTTGTTGAAAAGTATCTGTGATGTGGATATCACAATAAGGAGGTCATTTTATGTGCTGTTACTAAAGATTGGTATTCATTGAAGGTTGCCAGCCTAATGATTTTGTCGCACTTTAGGATTAAGGAAAAGAAAAGGATTATACCATATTAAGAGTTGTGTATTGGTTCCTAGTAGTAGCTGTGAACTGGTAGAATGTATAAAATGCAGAGATTAGCAAACATGCAGCAAAGGCAGTGTGATTTTAATGGGGGATTTTAACTTTAATATGGATTGGAGTAAGTAGACTAGTTCACATCAGAAAGGCAGGATATTCTGTGTGTGTTCAGTATAAAGTGATGGAAGTTTGGAACTCTCTCCTAAAAAGGCACTTAATGCTAGACACTAACAGTTAATTTTAAATCTAAAATTGATAGATTTTTGTTATCCTAAGGTATGAAGACATATGGGGAAATGGTGTATGATATATGGAGGAAGATTACAGATCAGCATGATCTCATTGAATGCTGAAACAAGCTTGAGGGACTAAATGGCTACTCCTGTTCCGATGTTGCCACTGTTTTTGCATGGGATTGACATTCCAAAATCATTGTTCATTGAAAAGTAGGCATCAATATCCTGATTTGTAGGCTCAAGCAGCTGAAGGAGGTCCTATTTTCTCCACTTCTGTGGAGGAATGGCAATCTCTGTCTTTTCCATGTCTGGCAGCAGACATGATGCCTTTATTCTTCAGCAATCCACTTAACGGCTTCATTTGAGCCACCAGGGTAAACTGTAGTATTGCTATGCTGATGATATTGCTGAAGACTCTGAAGTACAACCCATATCTACGTGCACAGCATTCATCTAATAGAGCCATACTGCCATATGAAATATGGTAGAGCAGAACGCTGACATACTGAAAGAACGCTTCCACTGCCTGAACCAGTCTGGAGGAGCCCTGCAGTACTTGGGAGGATGGATGTCAAGATTCATGGTGGTCTGCTGCATGCTGCACAATCTCGTCATCATGCCACCACTAACTCTGACCACTTGTGTGACATCATTGATCTTCTTTTGGCAATATATCCAGATGCTCGGGGTTTGACTCCTGGTGTTGGGCCTTACAGCTACCTGCTTCCACTGCCTTTTCAGTTTGTGTCTAGATAATTACCTAGCCCTTTGCAGATACAGGACTTCTCTCCTACTTTCAACCTCCCTCACCAAGGCCTCCAGTGGTTCAAAAAACTTGGAGCCCATTCTCTCCCATGTTGTGCCATTCTGCAATGCTTCCCAGATCAGCATCACTTCCTGCACAACTGCCAGCACCTGCCACAAAAACAATGCACTGTTTCTTTAAGATGTGCACTCTGCAGTGCAAGTCAGCTCTATGTAGTGCTAGCAAGTTACAGTTTTGGGCCCCCTGTTGGCGCATGTAACCAATGAACAGCACGGTTTGTGCTGGCTGCATGCAGGAATCATTCAAATGAGCAGGCAGCAAGAAGTTGGCACGTTGCCGGCATTACATTGTACAGGAGTTGGTTAATAGTGCATCATGATCTCTGTGCCTGTTTTCAGGGACTACCTGATGTATTATGAAAGTAGTATTGCTACCCTTTGTCCCAAATCATATGACTTGACCCAAGTTCCCAGACAATGTGCCCTGAAATAATACTGTACTCCATTCAAATATTCCACACACACCAAATAATAACCTTTCAGGGTCATTCTCTGTCTTTCATTCTCTTGACCGTCTCCCCTTCCCTGTCTCTACAAAATGCTGTCTTCTGTTAGTATTTCCTTTATCGTGTTCTTAATTGGTCTTTTTACTGTCTGCCTTTATACCATTCTCTCTGTTCATATATGCTAAGTGACCTAATTTCTTCTCTCAGATTTATCTCTATTACAAGCTGGAATCTCCTCCTCGTTTGTATGGATGTCTTGCTGTCAGCTTCACTCATCCTTTTAAGCACAGATTCTGAATCTTGTTTCTTCTCACTGACATTGATTTCAACTGGATTTTCCTACGACAGAGAAAAACTGAAAGCACAAGTTTGACACGCAAAACTGACAGTTAGCAGTTGTGTTGAATTCGCCTATTTGTATTTTATTTAACACTTTCCTATCAATGTATAAAAGGAAAGCCTGGGAGGATAATGCTAGGAAACAATACATATGAGACTGATATGTATTGTATTTTTAATTGAAAATTGAATCAACATTTGAAGCAGAAGAAATGCAGGGCTATGGAGAGAAAACAAGGCAATGGGATTAGATTTGGATTTCTCTAGCAAAAACCTGGCTCTGTTATGATATGTCATTAACTTGTATCTTTCTATGGATGTTGTGATCCATTATTTTCCTTATTAATCTGGACTGATTGACCACTTCCTTTAGCCATAACAACAACGTCATTTACTTAATTTCATTTACCTCTCAAAACATAACAACACTTTCCAGAAAACAGGATTTAAAAAAGAGCAGTGTATATCATGAAATTTCTTTTAAAAATCAAAGTCAGTCACTTGCAATGAATTTTGAATGCCACTGCAAGACATGAATGAGAAAGTCAACTTAGAAAATTTCTCATAGAATCAATACCAACTCTCTGGTGTTGTAAAATTGGCACCATCATCATATATAAAGCATCTTACTGCCTCAGACAAAATACAGATACATTTATTGCAACAAAGAACTGAGCTCTGCATTATGAGAATCTTGGGTAATTTGTGTACTGAATAAAACATGTCCAGGATTCAGCACAGTGCTTACTACCATAAAATTGCAAATTCAATTTATGATTGCGTTTCATGGCAGCATTATCCAGACTCCATTATCTTTCTAAATAAAGATATGACACAGGAAGGTTAGCAGATATTGAATGTATCTCAACAAGCTATGAGAATTATAGTGTGTAGAAAGTAGAGGGTGAAGTGTGGCGGAGGATAGACGAAGTTAGAGCATCACAAAAGCTTGCTTCACCCTGGCAAAAACAGTATGTTTCCACTATTGAATCGTAACCTACCTGTTTATTACAGACCTGTTTAGATCTTCCACTGCTATGCAGTAAAACCCTTACATTTGATTACAAATATAAAATGATAAACTGATCGAGTAGGAGCTAAATGCGGTTTTGAAACCAGCATAAACAATAACATGAATGTATTCTCAAGAAGTAACCCATTTAAAACTTAGCTATGTTTACCAGGTCTGTACAAAACACAATTGTTCCAGATATCCTTCATTTTTGTTAGAAGGAAATGGTGAGTTTATAATTGGTCTACAACAAGCAATAAGTAAAACAATTAATGTTACACATATTTTTCAGTTATATTCAGATTTGTAAGTAATAGAACAGTGATTTGTGAATTGTTTATTGCCTTGTAATGACTACCTTGTATATGTTGTTTTTTATAATACAGGGTAGTGTTTATTTTTTAAGCAAGTGTCATAGTAGATACTGATGAGACTAGGATATACAATGGTTGTGTAGGCAACTATCTTGAAAGGTTAATAACTTTGATGTAATTACTAAATTTGATAGGGTAATTTAAAATGACAGATGAATTGCATTGGTTTGTGTTATCGCAATGCAGTATTCTTCAGCTTTTGGTCTGATCTGTTTATCTTGTGTAGATTGGACCTATTACAGTGCAACAGTAATGGTACTGGGCTAATCTCGCCATGTCAAGTTATGAAGATAATTTTCAATAAATCTTATAAATTTTGTTTTAGAAAATGACTGTGAAAGCTATTAGATTGTTCTAAGAACCGTCTTAATTCAGCAATGTTTTTTGAGTACAGGAACAGTGTCGCTCTGACTCAGTCTGGCCTACGTGTAACTCCAGGCCCATACTGCATGATTGACTTTTAGTGGTCTAGGAAGCAACTTCTTTTAAAAAAAACAATTTCAGAACAACAGCAATAACTTATAATTTATATGGTACTCTTAACATTGCAAAGCTATCCCAAGAAGGGAATCTGCTGTCCTTACCTGGTCTGGCCTACATGTGACTCCAAATCCATAGCAATGCTTCTTAAATGCCCTCTGAACAAGGGCAATTAGGGCTGGGCAATAAATGCTGGCCTAGCCAGTGACACCCACATCCCATGAATGAATTAAAAAGAAAATTCTGAGAACAAATAAAGAAATTGTGTTTATAATATGTAGTGGGATTAACATCTTCCTGCAATGATGGTAATATATTTATCCACATTGCATGTTGTTTTTGTATTCTGTGGAATCAGAATTGTGCTCATACTGAGTTGTGTGTGAAACATTTTCATGGGTAATGCTGAGTAGAAACAGGAAGGTAGTACCACTAAAATAGTGGGGAAAAGCTTACTGATGAACACCTACAAGATGGCTGGAGAGACGCCTGATTCTGTGTATATGCCCTTGTACGATATAAGCTGGAGACCTATTACATAGGTAGATAGGGCACTGATTGTCACTTTGGGACACAATTTGGTGTGTCTTCTATGTTCTTCCTAGTTTCACCTGGTCATCAAAGGAAACATGAGCCAAAAAACAACATTTTTATTCAGTGCTGAAGTGCTTCTCTGAGTTCCATACCTTGCATTTATTATTCCTAGTGCTGGATTTTGAGCCCCTGCCAGGGCCACAGTTGGAGATGGGCAAGTAGGTGGATGCTAAAAATATCCCTGCCAGAGTGCCAGTTCCTCGACTCCATCACGCCCCCAATTCATTTTTGTAAGGCAAGACGTTGGTGGGTTTGGGGATGGTGTGGTGGCAGGGCTACCCGCCTGCATGAGGCTAACTAAGAGCTTATTATAGGAGGTCAACTTGGATTTTCTTGGGTAGATTGGAACCTCCAGGTTCCTGCAGGTGATGGGGGCCATTTCAGCTGTGTAAAGTGGCCTCCTGGTGGCAGACCAGACGTCAGGGCTTCAGGCAGGCCCAGAAGCCCTCACTGCCTGTCTGGATGCAGGGGCAGCTGCAAACCATCATGTGGAGAGCATTCCTACTGCCCCTCATTGCTCACCACATCGTGGCTTGGCAGCAAGATCCATTTTTAATTTTAAGTTTAGAGAAGTTGCAGAGAGAGAACACCTCCCTCTTGAAGCACCCCCTCTCTTAATTACTCTCTATTTTAGCCTGTTGCTCCTTTCAAGCGGAAGGTCTCTGACTGCCCTTCAGCTTTGAGAGCCCACCCACCATCCTTAGCAGGATGGTCAGCCCACCCATTAGCCATTAATTTTCTGCTCCTGCAACTGTTTTCCCCAGAGCCAGTTTCAGGACCTGGAAATTGTCCTGACCTCTGTTTCCTGGCCCTTACTTTTTGATGCTCAGACAAATGGAAATATTCTCCCCACATCTACCCTCTGTAACCCATTTATAATTTTAAAGACCTCTATCTGGTTACCTTTAAAACCTGGTCACCTGGTCACCTTTCCTTCTAAAGGAAAACGGCTCAATATGTTCAGCCTTTCCTGATAGCTGTATTCTCTCAGTTCCTTGTAAATCTATTTTGCACTTTCTCTAGTGTTCCTATGTCTTCATTATAGTACAGAGACCAGGACCCTGTACGTTATTGGAAATGCAACCTGACCAGGATCCTACACAAGTTTATCATAACTCCTCTACTTTTGTAATCTACAAGCCTAGTGGTAATTATGGTTTTACGTAATGTGTAGTATACCTTTAAGAAGAATAGTATAATGGAAGATCACATGACCTTGTGTAACCAATAGAAGAGTAGCATGGGCTAACTCAGTAGCTAGTTAGGAGTCAGTTGGAAGTGAATAATCTGCAAGTGAGCAGCAGAAGTATGTAGATAAAGTTTGACGAAGAAGCACACATGTAGCTGCTGAGTATCATGTAAATAAACAGAATGTGTTCCATTAAGTAATCTGCTGAACTACTCTATCTAAAGTACCAATTCGGCCATCCCAGAACAAGCATCCAATTGGGGCTCACAAGCCTCAACAAACTGGCGACAAGGATAAAGGCGAGCATAAAATGAGGATAAAGCGAAAACCCAACAAACTTGCGACGAGGATGCAAAAAATTAGCAACAAGGAAAATGCAAGGATAGCAGGAAGAAACAACGAGCTAACGTCGAGAGTAAAATCACTTAACGGAAGAAATCGAGCGAAACGACATAAGGTTGTACCTCGCACTGTAATCGTAAGTAGAATTTCCAAATCATCAAAGTAATCCCCTCACAGAATGCCGCAATTCGGAAGAATTGATCCTTTTGATCCAGCCATGGGCGATTCATCTCATTATAGTGAGCGCCTCACATTCTATTTCCAAGCGAGCAACATTACGGGGGAAGAGAAGAGGTGGGCGATCCTCTTATCTACATGTGGGAATAAAGCCTACAGCTTAATTCGAAGTTTGATGGCAGCCATGCCCCAGATTAGAACAATTTTAATGAATTGGTGGACCTTGTGCCTTGTGAAGGTCATTACCAACCAAAGCCCCTGGTAACGATGCAATGTTTCAAGTTTAATTCAAAGAACAGAGCCCCGGGTGAGACAGTTGTTTGTTATGTGGAAAGTTTGAAACAGTTAACAGAACATTGCGAGTTTAGTACCTCTTTAAAGGATATGCTCAGAGATTGTTTAGTGTACGGTGTGAATGAGGACACGATTCAGAAGAGATTACTGTCTGAAACAAATTTGGATTTTGAGAAGGCGCTAGAGATAGCACTGGCCATGGAAAGTAAGGGATGCAGTAAGGGATTCAAAAGCTATACAAGGAATGCAAAATGGTGCTGTCCTGTATGTTGGGTGGGAAGCCCCAGCCAAAAAGGGCGCGAAAATGCAAGATTCTGCCGAGAAGCGGGAAATAGCCACCACTATCAGAAAAATAAAAGGAATTGACTCAGCAACAAAAATAAGGAAAAATGGCAACAGATGTGGAAATAGGCAGACTAGTACTGATTGGCAGTTAAAAAGATTCAAATGTTTTTATTGTCATCGAAGTGGACACATAATGAGACAGTGCAAGGAAAGAATCAGGCAGCCTTTCAAACAAAAGGGAAAACCCCATGAGATTTACAATGTAGAAGACCCTGTATCAACACGTTCAGATATTTATTCATTATTTAATTTGAAGGTAGGGAAAACAGAACCAATTTATGTAACAGTAAAAGTGAATGGCAGAACTATTTGTTTGGAAGTGGACACAGGAGCTTCCACTACAGTGATTAGTGAACATAGCTTCCGATCTTTGAAGAATGAAGAACATGACCTAAATTTGGAAGAAACTGATGTCAAATTAAAAACTCCCACGGGTGAAGTCATCCAAATGAAAGGCAGAAGCAGAGTTACTGTCCATTACAGAAGAATAAAAAAAAGTATTCAGACATGTCCCCTCATGTGACAGTGTCTCATGAGCTGGGACATGTCAATGAATTTCAATAAAATTTTTTATTAAACTAATAAACCCTTTGTGGAACCTCATCCCACCCATAGATGAGGTTCCAAGAAAAATGCGAAGGCCGCCTGGGCTCTTTGCTTGCCCACCGGCCTTAAGGTTGGATGGGTAGCCCTGTTAATGAATTCAATTGGTATTTAAATGGCCTTAATAAGCCTTTAACAGTTCGGTGGGCATGCAACCGACTCTGGTGTGCGTCCACCGAACTGAAGATCGGAATGATACATGGTGATTTCGGGACACATGCCCGACCTCACCACGTGTCATTTTACGCATCAGCGAGTGGGGCCCGCCCCCGCATGCTAACTAGAAGATTCAGGACCATAGCACGCAGCTATCTATGATGGCCTGGGATGGATAGAGAAATATAGAGCTTAGTGAAGAATTGTGTGCAGTGTCAGAAATTGCACAAGTTACCTTTAACAGCTCTGTTACATCCTTGGGGGTGGCCAGGAAGACCATGGGTACAATTACACATTGACTATGTGGGACCTTTCATGGGAACAATGTTTCTGCTCATTGTTGCTGCCTACTCAAAATGGATAGACATAAGGCCTGCCCAGCACTCAGCGCTACCTGTGCAGGCGGGGTAGGAGCGAGAGTTAGGGCCTGCGCTCTGTCGTGCATGCATGCAAAACTGCGCAGCAATCTCCCTGAGTCAGCTCTGTGCCTCAGGGAGGTTAAGTGAATAATAAAAGTTTTTTTTTAAATAAACTAAAAAATAATTTGAACATGTGCCCTCATGTGACAGTGTCAAATGAGCTAGGACATGTTTGTGAAGTGGACAAAATTTATTTATTAATTTTATAAAACCTTCAGGAAACCTCATCCCGCCCGCGGATCAGGTTTCCTGGAAAATGCAAAGGCCACTCTTCTCCTGCCCACCAACCTTATGGTTGGATAGGCAGCATTGTTAATAGGGTAAATTGCTTTCTTAATGGCCTTAATAGGCCGTTGACAATTCGGCGGGTGCACGGCCGCCTCTGGTGCTCACCCGCCGAATGCAATATCGAAATGACATGTGATGACGTCGGGACTTACATGTCAGTGTGTCGGGCCCGCCCCCACATGCTGACAGCAATATTCTGCCCCTGAGGTGAAGTCACCAATGTCTTCTACTACAATAGAGAAGCTAAGCCAAAGTTTTGCAATTAATGGACTACCAGAAGTGGTTGTTTCTGATAATGGCACAGCATTTACGATTGCTGAATTTCAACGGTTTATCAGCCTCAATGGTATCACTATGTAAAAGCTTCATCGTACCACCCTTCTTCAGATGAACTGGCTGAAAGAGCAGTTCAAATGTTCAAGTCTGGCATGAAAAAGTTAACTCGAGAATCCCTAGCAACCAAGCTAGCATGCTTTCTTTTTCATTACCACCCCTCATACAACAACAGGTGTCACGCCTGTGGAGCTATTAATGAAATGCCGTCTCAGGACCAGATTGAGCTTAATAATGCTGAACTTAGGGGGCAAGGTGGAAAGGAGTCAAGGAAGTCAGAAAACTGGACATGACTGGCATAGCTATGAGAGGAAATTTACCCTGGGAGAGACGGCATATGTGAAGAACTTTGGAGAAGGACCAAAGTAGTTACCAAGTGAAATAAGTGGTGACTGGACCTCTATCTTACCACGTGAAGGTGGAAGGCCGAGTCATACGGAGACATGTGGATCATTTGAGGAAGAAACAAATCACCAAGAAATGATTCCACCAGTGAGTCAATGTTTCCTGTTGAGAGAACTCAACCTAGTACAGGTGTGTCTGAAGTGCCTGTTGTACCGGCAAGAGTTGAGGAAATAGATTTGCAGGTTCCCGTCAAAGAACCTGACCTTCAGTCAACTCCAGAAAATGAGATTCCTAACAAAGCATCTGAAGTTGGAGAGCTCAGATGTTCTACACAACAAAGGAAGCTCCTGGAAAGACTGAATTTATAAATTACTTATCTGTGCAGATAACTTATTTTGAGAAAATTGTAATTGTAAACATAAGATGTATGTTCTGAGTAAAAGGGGAGGAATGTGGTAATTATGGTTTTATGTAATGTGTATAGTATACCTTTAAGAAGGATTTTATAATGGAAGATCACATGACCTTGTGTAACCAGTAGAAGAGTAGCACAGGCTAACTCAGTAGTTAATTAGGAGTCAGTAGTCTGCAAGTGAGCAGCAGAAGTATATGGGTAGAGTTTGATGTAGAAGCTGAGTATCATGTAAATAAACAGAATGTGTTCCACCTAAGAAGTGTGTGCTGAACTACTTTATCTTAAGTACCAGCTTGGCCATCCCACAACAAGCGTGCAATTGGGACCCACAATTCTCAACACCTAGACATAAATTTCAGTACTTGTTAACATTTTTAATTGCTTTGCTGATCTATGTTGGGGCTTTTAATAATTAATTCAGCCATATCCATAGATCCCTTTGTTCTTCTACCCCATTCATTTTCTTATTTTCGAAGGTGCAGGTGTGTTTCTACTTTTTCTACCAAGGCACATCGCCTCACATTAATCTACGTTGAAGTTCATTTATCACTTAACTGCCTAATCTGCAAGTTTCCTAATGTCTTATTGTATTATGTTGCATTTTTCTTTGTGTTCGCCATACCCTCCAGTTTGGTGTCATCTGCAAATTGATATAGAGTTACTTGTTCCCAACTCCAGATCACTAATGCAAATTATGAATATGGTCCCTGTGCTGATCCTTGTGGAATATCATTTTCTACTGTTATGACCACAACCGGTATTCCTTGCTGCGCAAACCCAGAGTTGAAATTTGGCTTACGGGCCACAACCTTGTTTTGTATTCTAATAATGAGAAGATGTAGTACCAATCTCAGCAGTAAGAGGTCCAGCAACACTTTCAGGTTTTTAAAAATTAAAAATAAAAGTTTTATTAACAAAAATAAAAGAAAACTTAAGCATACAATTAAGGTTAGTCTTCCAAAACATTCCCCCCAAGTCAAACCCACAAGCAAACACTTTCCAGGCAACACTCCCTTTTGGATATTTAAATATGGAAAATCCAGTGATATCACACAAGGCAAACTGCTGTAGCTTCAATACAGGGGTACCACATGACCTTTACCCTCTTACACTCTGCTGTGGAATTCACTTCAGAATAAAACTGCTTGCTGCAGCCCAGGACTGCTGAACAACTCAGAAAGCTCCAGCCATCTCCTGCTAAACGGCATGACAGCTATCCAGCTCAATAGCTAAAAATCAGCTATCCATAGTAACTCTGACATATCAATTTTCCTTTTTGTCTCAAGCCCATTTTTCTCACACCGCTTTGAAACTCAAAACCTTCCAAATATAAAATCTTTTGTGTTTCCATCTTGTCTTTGCTTTTGGGTCAATAAAAATATAATATCTCCACTACTATTTACCTATGGACTCCAGCAAGATACAAACATTTTCCTTTTACCTCTGACTCTACTTTGAAATTCAACAACCTCCCAACTTATCTAAGAATGCAAGTGTTAGATCCAACCCGTTTACGTGTATCTCAAACTTAACACTTTTAACCTTTTCATGTTTCCAAACACCTAGGCAGCCTGACTCCTATCAATCGCTTGCCCAGCTTAATTAAATCACACACACAGGCACAGACATCCAGCCTTCTTTACAAAATAGCAGAATATGCCCCAAAATATTTTAAAAAATCTATTCTCACACTACCTTCCTCCAATCTAAGTAACTACCTTTTACCCCAACTCTCTGCTTTCTATTGTTTAGCTACTTTACTCCCATTTGTTGACTTTGGACAGTTAAACTTGATTTTTACTGTATATGTCCCTTTACAATCAGATCATATGTTTCAGAATAAAAGCAAAGGTAATCCCTATAAAAGGAACCATTTTTCACAGAATAGCTGCATAATAATAGCGTGCAGCCAGAAAGCACTCAACCAAGTACAGATTCTCAGGAAGCTGACCCTGGTAATTGACGGGAGCACAAAAAAAATTACACTGGGATGCCAACTAGGAAGTCTAATTTCCTGTTATCTAATTCATGCTCCAGAAATTCTGGTTCAGCAAGTGATATTGATTCTATATTTGAACTACAGGGGATGGGGTTTAAGGTTACTATATTGTCCACAAGAATGATATTATCTACAAAAGTGTTATTGATATTCTGTGAAGATGTTTGAGATTGACACAGAATATCTAGCTGTATTGGATCTTGGGTTCCGATCATAAACATAAAGATAAATGGAGAACTAAAAAGCACTAATGATTGGCAACAGGCACCCTGGCTGATCTTATTTTCAACTCCCACGAGAGACCAAAATCAATTGTACCATTCCAATCCAGCCTAGCTCATATCAACTAACTCAGCAAAAAATGAGAAATTCAACTGGGGCTACCTGACCTATATGATGGAGTGATATACAGTCAATGCCTTTACATACTAAGAAAGAACTTGCATTTATATATCTCAAGGGCAATTCAGGGTTGGCAATAAATGTTGGCCTTGCCAGTGATGTTCATATTCTATTAATGAATAAAAAAAACTTTCATGAGCTCAGGAAAAGAGTGCTTCACAAGGCAATGTAATACTTTTGAAATGTACTCATTGTTGTAATGTAGGAATATGTGGCAGACAATTTGTGAGCAGCAACGTCCTACAAACAACAATGAGATACATGAGTAGACAATGTAGACCTTGGGGAGAGTTTATTTGGTTCTTAACACACATGAGAAGCAGAATATAAGGGCAGATTCTATATTCAATTCAGTACACTATTTAGCAGTCTATTAGATAGCTTAGGTACCTGTAAACAGCTGAATATTTGGGCTTCAGTGAATATTCTATAGTTACATGATTAAGCCATATTCAAAAATATTGTTATAGTTGTGAGAACAATGTTTATTGCTATATAGAATTTAAGTGAGAAATGGGGCTACAACAGAAGAATTTTATATTTTATGAACATTTGAAAGAATGTGAAAAGGACATCAGAAGAGGGGGAAATGTAGCAAGATTGAGACCAGATCACAATGATCAAATAAGGATTTTGAAAAATTAATTTGCAGTCTAAACAGAATAATTAGCCTAGCTTTTGTGGTCCACCTTGAAGTGACGGGTCTCGCTGCTGACCTTAAAGAAAGCTGCCTGCAAAGATTAGGCAATCTCTGTGGCATGGATTTCCTCTTTCCCAACATTAATCTGATTCTGGTGTCAAGTATAGGGAATCATCAACATCCAGGACTATGACATCATCAAGCAGATAAAGCAGCCAGTCACATTGAAGAATTCTCACAGACAGCAAGAAAGTAAAATGCATTTGTTATCTGTCACTTTTTAAATATTTTACAGAGAGCAGAATAAAGATTGGGACATGCACATGGGATTAACCTAGAAACTGAAATATTAAACAAACTCTGACAAGAAAGATTAAAATCCAATGGAATTTTTATCACAATGGAGAATTTTGATGTTTCACAAATACAAAATTAGTTTTTCACGGATAAATAAGTCTTCTGGCAGCAATTATGTGTTTAGTACATTGTTAAAAACCCAGTTCCACATCATTCAGCATCATTTATTGAAGGGTTTTAGAGAGAGACTAATAATGTAAAATGGATGGATGTTCATGTCGATTCAAGTTATTTCAAAATAATTCCAGCTGTTGGGACTTCAACATTGCACCCTGTGGAGGAGCAGGGAATCACTGTGAGTAGACGTCAGAATTTGCTGATGTTTCACAGATATAATGTCAGCAAATGCTAACAGATCTGTTGTCATTACATCCACAAAATCCAGACCATTGTAATAGAATTATTCTAGAGGATCTCCCACTAATGCTTATACGCTGCTTCTTAAGGATGCAGATTAAATCTGATTTATGGGTGTGTCTGTGGAGAATTGATGAAATTATCCTTTTAAATTGGGATTTAGTAGAGTGATAGGCTTATTGTACACTCTGGTTGCTTGCTTTTCATTACTACTGAATTGCTGACATTTTGGGCTATTACTATAACCTGTATTTCGTCAGACCATGGCTGTACGCCCATGCCAGTATTTAGTTGCTGCTGGAATTGAGATACAGTACTATCTCAATATTGCCAACTTGCTGTTATCCTTGATCAAATCTGGGTCTTTTGTTTTGTGAATGAGGTCATACAATTATGTATCTACACCCTACTTAAGGCAGTTCTACATGACGTCTGATGGTTCAACAAATTAATCTAGTGAGGCACATCGATCAGGAATATCTTAGGTTCAATCCTGAGTCTGTGCTCAGTTGGCTAATCTCCACTAAAGTGATTTTAGGGGTGTTACAATTGGACTCAAATCATGGAGAGGAAAAGTGCTTCCTCCTGATCAACTATCCAGCAATACCTTGTTTGTAAATGCATGTGAGTTGAGCAGAAAAATTGTCTCAGCGGTGAGTACCAACACTTTCTGTTAAGTATCGCACATGAGTAATGGACAGTTTTGGGGAGAGGGTGGAGTTGTGGTAATGCCACTGGATGAGTAATCCAGAGACTCAGGCTCTGGGGGCATGGGTTCAAAACCCATCTTGACAGCTAGTGGAATTTGAATTCAATTAATAAATCTAGAATATAAAGCTAGTGGGCAGAATTTTGTCCTTAGTGGGTAGTGGGCGGACAGCCAACCCCCGCCACCGAAACGGGGCCTGCCACCATTTGGAGTGGGCGGGCCTCAGCGGCCTGCCTGACAGGAAGCGCTATGCGCTTCTTGTGCAGGGTGGGGGGGCGGGGAGGGATTCCCCATCTGTCAAAGTGCGCTCTTTTGCACATGCACATGAAAGAGCACACTGCTCCCTGAGACTAAATGCTGTCTCAGGAAGATTACTGACAGGTAAAAAAACACCAAAAATAGAAAAATATTAAAATTATTAACATGCCCCCCTCATGTGACAATGTCACACGAGATGGGACATGTTAATAAGAAACACATTAACTTTATGAAACTTTTTAAAAATGAACATGAAACCTCATCCCACCAGTGGATGATGTTTCATGTATTATTAGAAGCCCACCGGGGCTCCTGGCCTGCCCACCAGCCTTAAGGTATTGGACGGGCAGGTCTTTAACAATCTTAATTAGTCTGTTAATGGCCTTAATTGGCCATTGACAGGTCAGCGGGCGGACAGCTGATTTCTTGTCTGCCCGCTTTTCTGAAAATTTAAAGGGACCGGGATGACGTTGCGTGTTCCTGCCGACGTCATCCCGTGTCATTTTCCCATCAGTGAGCGGGCCCTGCCCCCAAATCACCGACGGGAAAATCCTGGCCAGTCTTACTATTAGCGACCATGAAACTATCATTGATTGTTGTAAAAACCCATCTGGCTTGTTAATGCCCTTTAGCGAAGGAAATCTGCCATCCTGACCAGTTCTGGCTAAATGTGACTCCAGACCTATAGGGATGTGATTGACTCTTAACTTCCCTCTAAAATGACCTAGCAAGCCACTCAGTTCAAGGACAATTAGGAATGGGCAACAAATGCTGACCTTGCCAGCAATGCCCACATCTCATGAAAGAATAAAGAATAACAAGCATACGACCATACGGGCAAGCATCAGGAGTAGGCCATTCAGCCTCTCAAGCCTGCTCCGCCATTTAATAAGATCATGGCTGATCTGATAGTGACCTGAAATCTGCATCCCACCAACCACCAATAACCTATCACCCCCTTGCTTACCAAGAATCTATCCACCTCTGCCTTAAATATATTGAAAGACTCTGTTTCCACCATCTTTTCAGGAAGAGATTTCTAAAGACTCACAGCCGTCTGAGTGAAAGATACTTGCCTCATCTCCATTTAAAATGGGCGTACCCTTATTTTTAAACAGTGACCCCTAGTTCTAGATTTTTCCACAAGGGGAAACATCCTCTCCACATCCACCCTGTCAAGACCCCTCGGGATCAATCAATTCACCTCTTACTCTTCTAAAATCCAACAGATACAAGCCTAACCTGTCCAACCTTTCCTCATAAGACAACCAGCCCATTCCAGCTGGTATTAGTCTGGTAAAACTTCTCTGAACTGTTACTCTGAACCTCCTTAAATAAGGTGTAAATAATACTGTACACAGTACTCCAAATGTGGTCTCACTAGTGCCCTGTACAACAGAAGCATTACCTCAGAGATAAAAACAAAAAACTGCGGATGCTGGAAATCCAAAACAAAAACAGAATTACCTGGAAAATCTCAGCAGGTCTGGCAGCATCAGTGGAGTAGAAAAGAGTTGATGTTTTGAGTCCTCATGACCCTTCAACAGAACTGAGTGAATATGAGGAGAGGGGTGAAATATATGCTGGATTAAGGTAGGTGGGGGGGGGGGCGCGGGGAGAGAAGTAGGGGGTGGGTGGTGTGGTTGTAGGGACAAGCAAGCAGTGATAGGAGCAGATAATCAAAAGATGTCACAGACAAAGGAACAAAGAGGTGTTGAAGGTGGTGATATTATCTAAACGAATGTGCTAATTAAGAATGGATAGTAGGGCATTCAAGGTACAACTCTAGTGGGGGTGGGGTAGAAAGACTAGCAGGGCATACAAGATTTACAAATAACGGAAATAGGTGGGAAAAGAAAAATCTATATAAATTATTGGAAAAAAACAAAAGGAAGGGGAAGAAACAGAAAGGGGGTGGGGATGGAGGAGGGAGTTCAAGATCTAAAGTTGTTGAATTCGATATTCAGTCCAGAAGGCTGTAAAGTGCCTAGTCGGAAGATGAGGTGCTGTTCCTCCAGTTTGCGTTGGGCTTCACTAGAACAATACAGCACGCCAAGGATAGATGTGTGGGGAAGAGAGCAGGGAGGTTTGGGTCTTTCTTGTGGACAGACCGCAGGTGTTCTGCAAAGTGGTCGCCCAGTTTATGTTTGGTCTCTCCAATGTAGAGTAGACCGCATTGGGAGCAACGAATGCAATCAACTAAGTTGGGGGAAATGCAAGTGAAATGCTGCTTCACTTGAAAGGAATGTTTGGGCCCTTGGACGGTGAGGCGAGAGGAAGTGAAGGGGCAGGTGTTGCATCTTTTGCGTTTGCATGGGGAGGTGCCATAGGTAGGGATTGAGGAGTAGGGGGCGATGGAGGAGTGGACCAGGGTGTCCCGGCATTCCACAGGGATCGTTCCCTCCCGGACACCCTGGTCCACTCCTCCATCACCCCCTACTCTTCAGCCCCTACCTATGGCACCTCTCCATGCCCATGCAAAAGATGCAACACCTGCCCCTTCACTTCCTCTCTCCTCACCGTCCAAGGGCCCAAACACTCCTTTCAAGTGAAGCAGCATTTCACTTGCATTTCCCCCAACTTAGTCTACTGCATTCGTTGCTCCCAATGCGGTCTCCTCTGCATTGGAGAGACCAAATGTAAACTGGGCGACCGCTTTGCAGAACACCTGCGGTCTGTCCGCAAGAATGACCCAAACCTCCCTGTCGCCTGCCATTTTAACACTCCACCCTGCTCTCTTGCCCACATGTCTGTCCTTGGCTTGCTGCATTGTTCCAGTGAAGCCCAACCCAAATCGGAGGAACAGCACCTCATCTTCCGACTAGGCACTTTACAGCCTTCTGGACTGAATATTGAATTCAACAACTTTAGATCTTGAACTCCCTCCTCCATCCCCACCCCCTTTGCGTTTCTTCCCCATTCGTTTTGTTTTTTTCCAATAATTTATATAGATTTTTCTTTTCCCACCTATTTCCATTATTTTTAAATCTTTTATGCCCTGCTAGTCTTTCCTCCCCACTCCCACTAGAGCTGTGCCTTGAATGCCCTGCCATCCATTCTTAATTAGCACATTCGTTTAGATAATATCACCAACTTCAACACCTCTTTGTTCCTTTGTCTGTGACATCTTTTGATTATCTGCTCCTATCACTGCTTGCTTGTCCCTACAACCACACTACCCTCCCCCTACTTCTCTCACCGCCCCCCCCGCAACCCACCTTAAACCAGTTTATATTTCACCCCTCTCCTAATATTCACTCAGTTCTGTTGAAGCGTCATGAGGATTCGAAAAGTTTCTTCTCCACCGATGCTGCCAGACCTGCTGAGTTTTTCCAGGTAATTCTGTTCTTGTTTTGAAGCATTACCTCCCCACTTTTGTATTCAATTCCTCTCGCAATAAATGATAACATTGTATTAGCTTTCCTAATTGCTTGTTGTACTTGCATACTAGTCTTTTCTGATTCATGCACTAGGCCACCCTGATCCCTCTGAATCTCAGAGCTCTGCAATCTCTCACAATTTAGATAATATGTTTTGCTTTTATTCTTCCTGCTAAAATGGACAATTTCACATTTCCACACTCCAACAAGTCATCACTGCCTTAATGAGAGGACAGAATATGAAGGAATAAAACCAAAATACTCTGACCATACATCCAAATCTTGTGTCTAGCATTTATTTCATGGTACTAATAAGGGAACACTGGAATGGAGTGCGAATCAAAAAGTAATCAAGTTCATTAGCTGCTCCTTTATTGAGTGCTTGCAAGTAACTGGGAGACTACTCAAACACAACAGTTCAAAGAATTGTATATTGCCAACACTCATGTGAGAAATTCTTTTCAGTCTTTTGTTTTACTGTCATAAAACTCTTATTTATGTTATATAGTAATTACTCATTACAGTTGTAGAACTCATTGGCAGGATTTAAAATTATTGCCAGATAATTGCTGTCTCTATTGACTGTATCACTAGAGTAGCAAATTCTTATAGGTCCTTAATGGCTGATTTTAATCTGTCATATCAAATGATTTAATTGCAGTTAAAATATATTCATCAGCATGAAGGACAGAAGCACGTGATCAGAAGGTTTAACAAATTCCATTGTAATTTTCTGATTTAATGCATCAAATAACATGTTAGAATTTTTCCACTAGGACAAAAGATTAAATGACTACTGACACATTAATTAAAATATGTATATTTTCACTATGAACTGAATTATTCTTAATTATGTATCAGTAAACTAATGTTAAACCAAAATATAATTGTATAGTTGACCAAACCCTCCAGTCTTTGCTATTTTGTAAGTTAAATGCCTATACTTTTCCTAGTCAGCAATTAGTTGATCGGAATATTGTTACCATGCTCGGCCATCCTGCTTTGCCAATTGCATTTGTGAAATGAGCTTCAAAAAGTACTTTCTGTTGAAAAAGCCATCAATAATCAACATCCTTTGATCTGTTTGCACTTTCACTCAGGTCTTGATTATTTAGCTTTTCATTTATTCTTCCATGGCAAGGCTAGCATTTGTTGCCCATCCCTAGTTTCCCTGGGGACAGTGGTGCTGTTAGGAAGGGAGTTCCAGGTTGGTTGATTTAAAAACAACATACTTTGTTATATACTTCACTATATGCCTTTTGGTATTCCCAAAGTCTTCCAACATGCACTTCATTGTCCAAACCATTTTATTGCAACTGCTTATCCTTTGAAACCTCCACAGAATATTAGCATGTAATTTCATAGCCAACTTTCGTGTTGTTACCTGCTAAGCCTGTTTGCTGAAGCTGACAAGGTTAACCATTGTAGAGTTTCAGCCTGTGTTACCTTTTGATTCCCTTGGGAAGCTTTCTTTCCCTGCTGCAAATTATGCAAACACATTTTATTTGGATTAAAGATTTGTGGTATATAGAATATCTAACATAGAGAATAGTTTTCCAATGAGATTTTGAATGGCCATCAACGTCCTGTCAGTCTGGGTCAGCACATGTTGTATTTATTTTTGGAAATTTGGACTTATTGGTATGTTATTTTTCTTGTATTTCCTACATAGCATTTTATCTTGGGTATCTTGCACTACATATTCAGAGTGGGTCAGCATTTTCAGGAGCATACCAATATTTGTTGGTAGTCACTGGAAGTGTACCAACATTTTCATAATAGGAGTGTGACACATCAACAACAACTTGCATTTGTTGAGCACCTTTAATATAGTAAACTTTCCCAAAGAGCGTTACCAAAGAAAATTGACACCAAACTACGTTAGGAGATAGTAGGACAAATGACATGATGGTGAGTATCTTAATGGAGGATAGAGAGGCACAGAGGCTTGGTGAAATTCAAGAGATTGGCTGAGACAACTGAATGGAATGATGGAACAATTAAAATTGATTCTGTGCAAGAGGCCAGAAATGGAGGAATACAGAGATCTTGGAGGATTACAGGGCTGGAGGAGGCTCCAGAGATAGGCAGGGGCAGGGCCATCGAGGAATTTGAAAACAAACCGAAGGATTTTCCCCTCAGTGATTTGGGGGCGGGGCCTGCTCGCTGAGGGGAAATTGACACGGAATGATGTTGGGAGGAACCCTCGATGTCATCCCGATCCATTTAAGTCTTCAGTAAGGCAGGTGGACAGCAAAATCAGCTGTCCACCCACCGGCCTGTCAATGGCCAATTAAGGCCATTGACAGGCTAATTCATCTTGTTAAAGACCCTGCCCGTCCAAGCTTAAGGCTGGTGGGCAGGCCAGAAGCCCCAGCGGGCTCCAGATTATTCATGAAACTTCATCCTCTAACGGAATGAAGTTTCATGTCCGTTTTTTAAAAAATTAATAAGCTTTATGTGTTTCTTATTAACATGTTCCATATAGAAAGAGTGCACTTTGACAGTTGGGATTCCCTCCCCCCTGCACACAAAGTGCATAGTGCTTCCTGTCGGGCAGGCCACTGGGCGGGCTTTAATTGGCCCGCCCACTCAAAATGGCGGCAGCCCCATTTCGGCGTTGGGGGCCAGCTGCCCACCCGCCGCCAAGCTGGTGGGGTCCGCTCGCCCATCGAGGGCTAAATTCTGCCCTTTATAAAAATTTTAAAATCAAGGCATTGCTGATCCAGGAGCCAATGTAGGTCAGCAAACACAGGGGTAATAAGTGAACAAAATTTGGTGCAAGTTAGGATAGGCAGAGAGTTTTGGATGAGCTCAAGTTTACATAGGGAGGAAGATGGAAGACTGGCCATGAGTGCATTGGAATACTCAAGTCTAGAGTAACAAAGGCCCCGGATGGTGGTTTCAGCAGCAAATGGATCAGAATTTAATGTTTATGATGGGAGTCTCATCCTGCTGCAGGGGAACTGGCAGAAGCTCCACACTACCTCCGTTAGTGAAGGCCCGCTGGTATTAAGTGTACATGAGGCACTTAAGTGGCTAGCATTGGGCCTTTCCCTGGATTAAGATCGCTGGGGGTGGAAATCCCACCCCACGAGAGTTGCTAGCCATTCAGAGGCTGACAGCTCGCCATAACCATGAATCTCACCTGGAGCAGTGGCAGCTGCTGGCAATGCACCCACCAGAGGGCCAGGATCAACGAGGGACCCCAATCCAAGCTTGAGTGTGGGCGGTATGGAGGTCATGGGGTGGGGTTCGCGGGAGAGGATGGGGAAGGGGGGTGGTCAGAAGTAAGGACAGGGGTGGCTTCCAGCAGGGCCCCCCCATTCCCAAAGCTGGGCCCATTGAATTCCATTGAACAAAGGACCCCCCAAAAAATAAAAGCCCGCAAGAAAACTCAACAGAGTTTGCTGTTTGGGCTTCTTGCATTGCGACTGTCCTACCTACCATGGGTTGAGTACTAGCTGCAGTGGGATAAGGCCATTGAGTGGGCATTAATTGGCTATTAAGGGTCTCAATTAGCATCCGGACTTAATTGGGCAGAGGCATGAAAGCTGCAGGGTCCCCTCCCCACACCGTCCCATCTGGTTAAATATCCCCCCAACCTCAAAAACACCACTGGGGAGCATTCATGAGCTGAGGCAGAAGCAAAACCAGGTATTGTTACAGAGTTGGAAGCAGGTGGTCTTGCTGGTGGTGTAGATATATGGTCAGAAGCTGATATTGGGCACCATTATGACACCAAGGTGAACAGTCTGGCTGAGCCTCAAATTGTTACCAGTTTGAGGAGCCAATGGCTCCTCCACTGTCTTCCTGTTGCCAGGTTGGTTTCAAACATCCTGTCTTGGATGAACTGTACCTTCCTCTGGTTAAATATTAGAAGAACTAAGCCATCAACTTCAATTCCCACCACAAACTTGTATCATGGTTGGGTTGCTTATAATGTCTAGTTTCCAGATTGTAAATTTGACCACCCCAGGACTTCATGAACTGCATTTTCTTGTATTTTCCTTGAAAGGGTTAGGAGTACCCACTTCCATAATCCCACATGATCCTGGCTTGGTATTGATTTGGGTATTTGGTATGCATAGAGAGTTTCCAATCGGATTCAGATGATCCAAAGAATGGAGAAGCCTGTGCCAGAAAGCCTCGGCTGAGTCCTTCACTAGGTGAGCGATCAGAGGAAGAGGAGGCTTCTAGTAAGCCTTCACCCTCAATTTGCTGTATGTAGTGCAAATACCAACTGCTACCCTTAGTCTATGCCCATTGTTTTTTGCTTGTCCTATGGAACAACTGGAACAGGTAGGAGGGAGATGGGCAGGTAACCAAAGCTTCAATTTCAAGTGGGACAACTGAGGAAAATCCACCTCAATATGTCTTACTGGAGGAAGAAAATCATGACAAGCTGGAGCTCAAAAGCCAAGTTGCAACCTTCCTGGATTTAACACTTCAAATGTTAATATTGGCAAGAGAACACTTGTCAAATTATTGGCCAAGACAGCCTGACTTGTTTGTCCATTTCTTATACATCATCCCCTTATATAATTGAGCATGGTAGTTTTAAAAATAATGTTTAAACCATAACCATGCCAAGCGTCATCACAACAATAGTTTTTTTAAGCGCAAAGTTGCATATAACTAGAAAATAAGGTTTGTCAAAACTGTTGATTAATATTACCGTTAATTAGTTGTGGCATATATTTCAGTTTATTCATGACATATATAAATAAGTATGTACTGAAAACTGATATTTCCTGCACTGAGAAATTTCACACTCATTAGCCATTTTGTCTTACCAACTTGATGTTAGTCATGATATCAGTCCAATGACCATAAAGAAATTTGATATAATAGAGTAATCTCAAAGTTGTAATTGAATTTCTGGGGATCATATTGTTATCTATATTATGTCATGCTAGAGTAGATTTAATATTCCAAAACATATTTTATTCTTCTTTGTATTCTGTACACTTTTGGCATTAACAGCTGCTCAGCACTTCAACCAAGTGAGCATTATCCATGTATGAGCCTGACCAGAGTGATGATAGATTTCTTCATCTTCATGTTTTGCAATGTCGCCTCTCCAACTTTCACAGTCCTTGAAAGCAGCCAGCCTCTAGGTGTTGTTCTCAAATCATATACTTGTTCTGCTTCTGAAATGTTGCTGTAGTTCCTCCTTTGTCTTCCTCTTGCTCTGCTACTCTCAATTTTACCAGTCGCTACTAGATACTCTAGTTTCTCTTTCCTAAGTATGTGCGCAAAGAATTGTAGTTGTCTCCTGGTGATCATCTGCAAAAGTTCTTGTTGTGCGCCTGCTTTCCTCAAAACTTCCTCATTAATTGTCTGCATTGTCCAACTAATCCTCATCATATGTCTCAGAAACCACGGCCAGGATTTTACACTCCCCCACCAGCAGGTTTTTAGACGGTGAGCAGTGCGGGATTCCTTCTGGGTTCCTGCCTGCCTCAACCATACAGCGATTTTACAAACATAGAAACATACATAGAAACTAGGAGCAGGAGTAGGCCATTCGGCCCTTCAAGCCTGCTCTGCCATTCATTATGATCATGGCTGATCATCCAACTCAATAGCCTGCTCCTGCTTTCTCCCCATACCTTTTGATCCCTTTCGCCCCAAGAGCTGTATTCAACTCCTTCTTGAAAACGTACAATGCTTTGGCTTCAACTACTTTCTGTGGTAGCGAATTCCACAGGCTCACCACCCTCTGGGTGAAGAAATTTCTCCTCATCTCAGTCCTAAATGGTCTACCCAGTATCGTCAGATTGTGACCCCTGATTCTGGACTCCCCCAACATCGGGAACATCCTTCCTGCATCTACCCTGTCTAGTCCTGTTAGAATTTTATAGGTTTCTATGAGATCCCCCTCATTCTTCTGAACTCCAGCGAACATAATCCTAACCAACTCAATCTTTCCTCATATGTCAGTCCCGCCATCCCAGGAATTAGTGTGGTAAACCTTTGCTGCACTCCCTCTATAGCAAGTACATCCTTCCTCAGACAAGGAGACCAAAACTGCACACAATATTCCAGGTCTCACCAAGGCCCTGTACAATCGCAGCAAGACATCCCTGTTCCTGTACTTGAATCCTCTGGCTGTGAAGGCCAACATACCATTTGCCTTCTTTACCGCCTGCTGCACCTGCATGCTTACCTTCAGTGTCTAGTGCATGAGGACACCCAGCTCTCGCTGCACATTCCCCTCTCTCAATTTATAGCCATTCAGATAATAATCTGTCTTCCTGTTTTTGCCACCAAAGTGGATAACCTCACATTTATCCACATTATACTGCATCTGCCATGCATTTGCTTACTCACACAGCTTGTCCAAATCACGCTGAAGCATCCCTGAATCCTCCTCACAGCTCACCTTCTCACCCAGCTTTGTGTCATTTGCAAATTTGAATATATTACATTTAGTCCCCTCATCTAAATCATTAATATATATTGTGAATAACTGGGGTCCCAGCACCGGTCCCTGCTGTCACTGCCTGCCATTCAGAAAAAAGACCTGTTTATTCCTACTCTGTTTCCTGTCTGCCAACCAGTTTTCTATCCATCTTAATACACTACCTCCAATCCCATGCGCTTTAATTTTACACGCTAATCTCTTATGTGGGACTTTGTCGAAAGCATTCTGAAAGTTCAAATAAGCCACATCCACTGGCTCCCCCTCATCAACTCTACTAGTAACATCCTTGAAAAATTCCAGTAGATTTGTCAAGCATGATTTCCCTTTCGTAAATCCATGCTGACTCTGTTTGATTCTGCCACTGTTTTCCAAGTGCTCAGCTATTAAATCTTTTATAATGGACTCTAGAATTTTCCCCACTACCGATTTTATGCTGGGGTGGGCGAGGACTCAGATGGGAAGACCGGCCTTGCCCCAATTATTGGCCTCAATATCTGAGCAGGCATGGGGGAAGGTCGAAGATCAACAGAGTTACATCTTGGGTGAGTAGGGGAGTGGGTGCCTCCATCAGAAGCCCCCTTCTAAAATTGGGCACCCCTCCATTAAGGTGCGATGGCCTCACAGATCTCCCTCCTAACCGCTACCCCAGGCCTTTCCTATCCTCCCCACCCCAGGACTCCTTGAATTTACCTGGGCCTTCACTCTGGAGACTTAGGCTGTGACTTCTTCCTGAACTGCCTCTTCTGTCCACTGCAGCGCTGTTGTTGCAGGAACTGGAGAGTCTCTAAGGCATGACGTCCTGCCGCAGCCAGTTCAGCATGAATTCAGAATCAACAGGGAACTCCTTGAATGGAGTGAGACCCCACCATCTGAAAAATTCAGGCCCACATCTCTGTTGCCTTTAATTTATCTTTCAATGCCTTGCCATGTTGTAACATTGGCTAGATGTAGCCTTTTTTATTCTTTCATGGGTGTGGGTGTCACTGGCAAAGCCAGCATTTGTTGCACACCCCCAACTGCCCTTGGACTGAGTGGCTTGCTAGGCCATTTCAGAGGGTAGTTAAGAGTCAGCCACATTGCTGTGGGTCTGCAGTCGCATGTGGGCCTAACCAGGTAAGGATGGCAGATTTCCTTCCCTAAAGGACATTAGTGAACCAGATGGACTTTTACGATAATCAATAATGGTTTAATTGTCACCATTACTGAGACCAACTTTTCAATTCCAGATTATTATTTGAATCCAAATTCCACCAGCTACCGTCTTTTATGATGGGATTTGAACTCTTGGCCCCAGAACAATTAGCCTGAGCCTCTGGATTACTAGTTTAGTGACATTACCACTATGCCACTGCCTCCCTCTGAGAGACACAGATAGGCTATTTAACTGTTAATGTGGAGACATGGATGGATATTGTAGTAAGGGAGAACATGACAGAAGATCCTGATCCTATCCTCATCCAATGACCACAAATAGAGAATTTTCCTCAGTGGTTCCTGATAGTGATCATGAACAAGGGCACTGGCTAAATAGCCCTTCCCTAACCTGTTGGGAATCACTCCTGCTTACACTGTTGCCCAGTTTGAAATAACTAACTTTCCACAGAGCAAGAGTCATAACTTGGACCTTTGTGGTTCTTATAGCTCAGTATCAGATCACATAGTGAGTTTCTCTACTGAGCCAATGGGATTAGCCACACCTTTTCCTTAAAAAAGTCTTCATTGTTACAATGTATTATGCAACAAATCAAATAATTTATGCAATAAATGACATTAAGCGATATGCATCAGTGGTGTCCTGAAGGCATACATCTGTTTAGTATGTAAATGACTATTACAGTTGCGTTTCAATTAATTGGGTGGGTATCAAGAGAACAGCCAGTGTAAAGAATGAGTATGCCTGATCAGACATGCTCAAGTTGTATTACATTATACCATTCTTTTCATCATTGGAAAAAGAACACAAGAGTTGAAGTGAATGTCTTTAGAGTCCAGTTCAACTCTGTGCTGAGCTTTATACACATGAACTACCACCAATGCCCACTAGTACAGCATTGCCTGACACTTTCAGTCTGCTTAGCTCCATTTTACATAAACTGCAACTTACACCTAAATGGCCAAGTACCACACCAAATGGTTATGGTACTGGGTTTGGAACCCCAAGATCAAGAGTTCAAATCACACAACGGCAAACTATGAAACAATGTAACTTCATCTGAAACAGATGGAAATGGGTTTGTACTCGAAAGAGTTACACCTAAATAGCCAAGTGGTTATGGTACTGGGTTTGGAACCCCAAGATCAAGAGTTCAAATCTCACAATGGCAAACTATGAAACAATATAACTTCATCTGAAACAGATGGAAATGGGTTTGTACTTGAAAGAGTTACATCATGAGTCAAATGTTACACTTCACCAGTGTCTTTGCCTCAACCCATTCAGGGTTTGAATGAGACAGCATTCGAGGTTAATAACACAGGATCTTGAATCTGCTTATGTATTCACTAGGGCAGCCACTGCCAGAGACTGCTAATACCAGGCACTTATGACGTGTGGGAGTGATGTCATTACATGAGGAGTTGACTTCATCATGTATGGGGATGACATCATCATGTTTGGAGGAAAAATATGCCCACTTTAACAATTACATAGCCTATCTGTGTCTCTTTGAGGGAGGTGGTGGCATAGTGGTACTGTAACTGGACTAATAATCCAGATATTCAGTGACACCCTGTACTGCAGAGGTGTTCAAACATTAGCTCATAGGCCACATTTGCTCTGAGCCCTGACAATCTGTCCCTCAAGTCCAGGAAACCTAGGCTGCAAGATTCAGCTCTGTAATGCTTTTTAAATCCCATCAACTGCTCTGAGATTCATTGCGCATTAACTGCTGCTCACTCTGAGT
Source organism: Carcharodon carcharias (assembly GCF_017639515.1). NCBI lineage: Eukaryota > Metazoa > Chordata > Chondrichthyes > Lamniformes > Lamnidae > Carcharodon > Carcharodon carcharias. The sequence goes on along the minus strand of NC_054467.1, from coordinate 158,380,320 downwards.
TTTTCGGAGTGAATGGTAGTTTTCAGACTTGTTTAAAGTTGGCTAAGTCGACAGAGAGTAGTGCTGCACCTAGAGAAGGTCTTGTTTCTGACTTTAGGGTTTCTGATCATTTAGGGCTGAGCTGCAATGAAGAAGCAAACTGTTCACAGAAAGGGGTGAAGGAGGGTGGTGGAGAGGAGCTTTCAGCAGGAGACTTTATCAAAGTCTCTTCTGGGAGCATTTCTCTCACTTCAACCTTAGTTTTAAAATGTGGGCATGGGCCATTTCTGGGTCCTGTCACTGATGGTTTATGAGTTCCACTCGCCTGGGAGATCTTCCTGGAAACAGTCAATTAAAAGGTCAGCTGCAGATGCCCCATGTAATTAAAGATGGCAGGTCAACTGTAGAGGTTGGAGGGCCAATGGAAGTGCTTGAAACAGCCAGCCGCTTCACTGAGAGATGTAGGTTGGACACCACAAGGGTGTCTCAGGTTGGAGGAGCCCCCTGAAGACTTAAAAAGCAGCTTAAAATGTGACAACAGCTGCCTGACCATCATTGCGGAGGGGGATCAACAAGGTGCCACCTGATCACATCATCTGTGATCCTCTGCTAGCTGTCAGCTCCAAGGGATGGAGTTGGGGTGGGGGGGAGGGGTAAGTTAAAGGAGGCCTCACCGTGTCTCTGGCCCACCATCAGGAGGCAGCCTCTAGTCATATTGCTGGGCTTTGGCCTCAGCTGTTGAGAGGGTGGGAAGGCCTCGGCAGCCGATAAAATCCTGATGCCCCTTACTGGCTCCTGATTAGCTACCCACGACTGCCAGTGGGTTTTTTTCATTAATTCATGGGATGTGGCCATCTTTGGCTTGGCCAGCATTTATTGTCCATCCCTAATTGCCCTTGAGAAACTGAGAGGCTTGTTAGGCCATTTCAGAGAGCATTTAAGCGCCAATCATATTACTGTGGATCTGGAATTACATGTGCCAGGCAGCTATTCTTAGATGGCAGATTTCCTTCCCCAAGGGATATCAGTGAACTAGATGGGTTTTTACAACAATCAACAATGGTTTCATCCAGACCTTTTTATTGAATTCAAATTTCACTTTCTGCTGTGGTGTGATTCAAACCTGGGTCCCCAGAGCATAGCCCGGGGTCTCTGGATTACTAGCCCAGTGACAATGTCACTGTGCCACCACCTCCCCTATGACACTCCCACTCCACCACCAGCAACAGCACACAGGGTGGGAACACAGCAGGGAGCTGCCATAATCCAGGATTTTCTAAAATTCCCAGCCGCCTCCAAAGTCACCTCCATAGGGCTGATAAGATTCTGTGTAATGTGTGCACCATCTCCATTTTACAAAGAAGCTGCTCGGGGACACTGCCAGCTCTTGCAGAAGACCTGCAGCCTCAGATTAGGATAAGGAGAAAGCTGCCATTAGCTGGGAACGGGACTGTGCCAATGAATTTCTTTGTGTCAGATCTTTCCAGGCTGGAGCAGTAACACGTGTAATATCTCCCAGTTCACTATCCAATGCTGCATTCTGACTTCCTATGCCAGGAGAGTGAATTTCATTGTATTGTCTCTGAGTAGAGTGAAGCAAGCAGTGAGTGTGAGGCTTGCAACAGTACTAAGTGTGTTAGTGAGATAAGGCTATGAATGTTAGGTATGAGTCATGCTTGATAGAGAATATTGATGGTTGAGTGAAAGAGAGGGTTGTGAATGGAGCAGTGTTTGAGGCTAATGGCTAACTTGTAAGGATCTGGCATCTGGTGATGCGTTCACTAGGGTGGCCACTGCCGGAGGCCACTAATAGCAGACAGTTCTGACATGTGGGGGGTGATGTCATTCCATGAGCGGGGGGTGACTAAATCATATACAGGGATGACATCATGTGTTTGGAGGTTCATAGTATTTTGAGAGACAATGAGGGGTGTGGGAAAAAATATGAAAACCAACCTCTTTCTGTGTCTCAGTCACTTTGAGGCTGCTGCAAGTGGGGAAAGGAATGAACACTGAGATAAGTGCGCTAATGCACAAAGTACCTGACATAAAGCCATCCAGTACCGGGCAATGGCTGGACTGGCTAAAAACTGGATTGTCCCATACAAAAAGAGACACCTGGACATCCTAGCATTCACTGACCTTGACCACTCATGTCAAGCCATTAAGCATTTTCCTAGAACTGAGTGTGTATAGTTATTGGACTCAAAAATAGTATATGTTGAGCGAGAGGTGAGCGGGAGAGGATGAAAGGTGCTGATCAAGAGGCCTATCAGCAGTAAGACCAGCGGCAGAGTGACGTCATGAACCACAATGTGACTTGAGTGCAGGGAAATCAGTGGATTGCTGAGTAGGATTGGTGAGTATTTCTGGTCTTTAAAGTAAAAGTAAAGTCTGTGGTTTGTGTTTTGGTCTCTAGTCTTTTTTTTTTCTCTTTTTCTTAAAAATAGCTTGTTAAGTATAAGGTCGATACTGGTGTAAAAAAAATTGATTACAATAAAGTGTAAAGAGCGGGGAATTCTTCAAGTGTAAAGAGCAGGGATGCTAGAGTAATTAATAAATTAAATATAATACGATAGCAATGGCAGGATGGGTGATGTGTTGCTGCTGCAGCATGTGGAAGCTGCTGGACACAAAAGTGATCCAGAGTGAACACATCTGTAGTAAGTGTTTGCAGCTCGAGGAACTTTGGATCTGAATTGAGGAGCTGGAGTCCGAGCTGCAGATGTTGCGCCATATCAGGGAGCAGGAAAGTTACCGGGATGCTTATCTCCAGGACGTGGTCACACACCCCACAGATTAGGTCATCCAAATTTGTCTGTAATCAGGGACAGGAGGCTGTGACTGCAGGAGAGGCAGCAATGGGGATCCAGGGGGTGGCGTTTAAGCAGCCTCAGCCCCGAAACTGTCCAACAGTTACGAGCTTCTTACAAGCTGTGTGGACGATTGCGGGAACTGCAGAGAGGATGATCGAACTGATGATGGCACTGTGGTACAGGGAGACATTCAAGTGAGGGGAGGAAATAGGAATGTAGTAGTGGTAGGGGGCAGTATAATTAGGGGGATAGATACTGTTCTCTGCAGCTGTGAGCATGAGTCCCGAAGGCTGTGTTGCCTGTCCAACGCCAGCGTTAAGGACATATCCTCAGAGTTGGAAACGAACTTGGAGTGGGAGGGGAGGGATCCAGCTGTCGTCGTCCACATTGGTACCAACAACACTGATAGGGCAGGAAGGAGGTTCTGCTGAAAGAATTTGAACAGCTAGGAGCTAAATTAAAAAGTAGAATCTCCAAGGTAATAATCTTGGAATTACTGCCTGAACCACAGGCAAACTGGCATAGGGTAAATAAAGTCAAGGAGTTAAATGTGTGGCTCAAAGATTGGTGTGGGAGGAATGGGTTTCAGTTCATGGGACACCGGTACCAGTACTGGGGTAGAAGGAAGCTGTTCTGGTGGGGTGGGCTTCACTTGAACCGTGCTGGGACCAGTGTCCTGGGACCAGTATCCTGAGACCAGTGTCCTGGCGAATCGAGTAACTAAGGCTGTAGAGAGGGCTTCAAACTAAATAGTGGGGGGGGAGGTTCTGGAGAGGGGTTACATAGGCTTACAAAGCAAAAGGACATGGCAGCATAGCAGGGCAGCTAGTTGGGTAATGATACCCAGAGTGTGACAGGAAGGGACAGATTGTCCAAACATAAACAAAAGCAGCAAATAGGATAAAAGGAGGAAAAAAATGGTAAAAAGACAAAATTAATGGCTCCTTACATAAATGCACATATTAGTCAGAACAAAATTAATGAATTAACTGCACAAATAGAGGTTAATCGTACGATGTTATAGCCATTATGCAGATATGGTTATAAGGAGATCAAAACTGTGAACTAAATATTCAGGGGTATCTGACTTTTCAAAAGGACAGGCAGGAAGGAATGGGTGGTGGGGTAGCTTTGTTAGTATAAGTACAATAGTAAAAAATGATCTTAGATCGGAAGATGTAGAATCCATATGGGTGGAGGTAAGAAATAACCACGGGGAGAAGACACTGGTTGAGTAGTCTATAGGCCCGCTAGCAGTAGCAATGCTGTAGGACAGACAATACATCAGGGGATAATGAGAGTGTTCTAAAAAAGGGGAAAAAAAAGAGAAATAAAATGGCGCATGCTGGAAATCCTAAACAAAAACAGAATTAGCTGGAAAAACTCAGCAGGTCTGGCAGCATCGGCGGAGAAGAAAAAAGTTGACGCTCATGACCCTTCAACAGAACCGAGTGATTTTTAGGAAAGGGGTAAAATATAAGCTGGGTTAAGGTGGGGGTGGGGGGGGGGTCGGTGGGGGGCGGGGGGGAGAGAAGTGGGCGGGGGGGTGATGTGGTTGTAGGGACAAGCAAGCAGTGATAGGAGCAGATAATCAAAAGATGTCACAGACAAAAGAACAAAAGAACACAGGCGTTGAAGGTGGTGATATTATCTAAACGAATGTGCTAATTAAAAATGGATGGTAGGGCACGCAAGGTACAGCTATAGTGGGGGTGGGGTGGAAAGGCTAGCAGGGCATAAAAGATTTAAAAATAATGGAAATAGGTGGGAAAAGAAAAATCTATATAAATTATTGGAAAAAACAAAAGGAAGGGGGAAGAGACAGAAAGGGGGTGGGGGATGGAGGAGGGAGCTCAAGATCTAAAGTTGCTGAATTCAATATTCAGTCCAGAAGGCTGTAAAGTGCCTAGTCGGAAGATGAGGTGCTGTTCCTCCAGTTTGCGTTGGGCTTCACTGGAACAATGCAGCAAGCCAAGGGCAGACATGTGGGCAAGAGAGCAGGGTGGAGTGTTAAAATGGCAAGTGACAGGGAGGTTTGGGTCATTCTTGCAGACAGACGGCAGGTGTTCTGCAAAGCGGACGCCCAGTTTACGTTTGGTCTCTCCAACGTAGAGGAGACCGCATTGGGAGCAACGAATGCAGTAGACTAAGTTGGGGGAAATGCAAGTGAAATGCTGCTTCACTTGAAAGGAGTGTTTGGGTCCTTGGACGGTGAGGAGAGAGGAAGTGAAGGGGCAGGTGTTGCATCTTTTGCGTTTGCATGGGGAGGTGCCATAGGTGGGGGTTGAGGAGTAGGGGGCGATGGAGGAGTGGACCTGGGTGTCCCGGAGGGAACGATCCCCCAGGAATGCCGCCGGGGGAGTGAAGGGAAGATGTGTTTGGTAGGGCATCATGCTGGAGTTGGCGGAAATGGTGGAGGATGATCCTTTGAATGTGGAGGCTGGTGGGGTGATAAGTGAGGACAAGGGGGACCCTATCATGTTTCTGGGAGGGAGGAGAAGGCATGAGGGCGGATGCACGGGAGTTGGGCCGGACACAGTTGAGGGAGTCTGGCGCACTGACCTCTACCTCGCGGAGGCTGAGCGTCAACTCACAGACACTTCCTCCTACCTCTCCCTGGACCATGACCCCACCACTGAACATCAAGCCATTGTTTCCAGGACTGTCACTGACCTCATCTCCTCTGGAGATCTTCCTCCCACAGCTTCCAACCTGATAGTCGCCCAACCTCGGATGGCCCGCTTCCACCTCCTAACCAAAATCCACAAACAGAACTGTCCTGGTAGACTGATCGTGTCAGCTTGCTCCTGCCCCACGGAACTCATTTCTCATTATCTTGACTCCCTTCTCTCTCCCCTTGTCCAGTCCCTTCCCACCTACATCCGTGATTCCTCTGACACCTTACGTCACATCAACAATTTCCAGTTCCCTGGCCCCAACCGCTTCCTCTTCACCATGGACGTCCAATCCCTCTACACCCCCATCCCCTACCAGGATGGTCTGAGGGCCCCTAGCTTCTTCCTCGAACAGAGGCCTAAACAATCCCCATCCACCCTTACTCTCCTCCATCTGGCTGAACTTGTTCTCACACTGAACAATTTCTCCTTCAACTCCTCTCACTTCCTCCAAATAAAAGGTGTGGCTATGGGTACCCGCATGGGCCCCAGCTATGCCTGTCTCTTTATGGGGTATGTGGAACATTCCTTGTTCCAGTCCTATTCCGGCCCCCTTCCACAACTCTTTCTCCGGTACAATGATGATTACTTCGGTGCTGCTTCACGCTTTCGTCGGGACTTGGAAAAATGTATTGATTTTGCTTCCAATCTCCACCCCTCCATCATTTTCACATGGTCCATCTCTGACACTTCCCTTCCTTTCCTTGACCTCTCTGTCACAATCTCTGGTGATAGACTGTCCACCAATATCCATTACAAGCCTACCAACTCCCACAACTACCTCGACTACGGCTCCTCATTCCCTGCTTCCATTCTCTCAGGTCCTTCGCCTCCGTCGCATCTGTTCCGATGATGCTACCTTCAAAAACAGTTCCTCTGGCATGTCCTCCTTCTTCCTTAACCGAGGTTTCCACCCACGGTCGTTGTCAGAGCCCTCAACTGTGTCCGGCCCATCTCCTGCGCATCCACCCTCAGGCCTTCTCCTCACTCCCAGAAACATGATAGGGTCCCCCTTGTCCTCACTTATCACCCCACCAGCCTCCGCATTCAAAGGATCATCCTCCGCCATTTCTGCCAACTCCAGCATGATGCCACCACCAAACACATCTTCCTTTCACCCCCCCCCCCCCCCCCCCGGTGGCATTCCGTAGGGATCGTTCCCTCCGGGACACCCTGGTCCATTCCTCCATCACCCCCTACTCCTCAACTCCCACCTATGGCACCACCCCATGCCCACGCAAAATATGCAACACCTGCCCCTTCACTTCCTCTCTCCTCACCGTCCAAGGGCCCAAACACTCCTTTCAAGTGAAGCAGCATTTCACTTGCATTTCCCCCAACTTAGTCTACTGCATTTGTTGCTCCCAATGCGGTCTCCTCTACATTGGAGAGACCAAACGTAAACTGGGCGACCGCTTTGCAGAACACCTGCAGTCTGTCTGCAAGAATGACCCAAACCTCCCTGTCGCTTGCCATTTTAACACTCCACCCTGCTCTCTTGCCCACATGTCTGTCCTTGGCTTGCTGCATTGTTCCAGTGAAGCCCAACACAAACTGGAGGAACAGCACCTCCTCTTCCGACTAGGCACTTTACAGCCTTCTGGACTGAATATTGAATTCAGCAACTTTAGATCTTGAGCTCCCTCCTCCATCCCCACCCCCTTTCTGTTTTTTCCCTCTTCCTTTTGTTTTTTCCAATAATTTATATAGATTTTTCTTTTCCCACCTATTTCCATTATTTTTAAATCTTTTATGCCCTGCTAACCTTTCCACCCCACTCCCACTAGAGCTGTACCTTGAGTGCTCTACCATCCATTTTTAATTAGCATATTCGTTTAGATAATATCACTACCTTCAATGCCTCTGTGTTCTTTTGTTCTTTTGTCTGTGACATCTTTTGATTATCTGCTTCTATCACTGCTTGCTTGTCCCTACAACCACACCACACCACCCCCCCACTACTTCTCTCCACCCACCCCCCCAACCTTAAACCAGCTTATATTTCACCCCTTTCCTAAGATTCACTCAGTTCTGTTGAAATGTCATGAGGACTCAAAACGTCAACTATTTTCTGTTCCGCTGATTCGGCCAGATCTGCTGAGTTTTTGCAGGTAATTCTGTTTGTGTTCTAAAAAAGCCAGTGCATTAATCATGGGTGACTTTAATCTTCATGTAGATTGAGAAAATCAAATTTGCAGAGGTAGCCACAAGCAACAATTCATAGAGTGTATTTGCGACTGTTCCCTGGAACAATATGTTGTGAATCCAACTAGGGATCCGGCTATTTTGGATCTTGTAATGTGTAATGAAGCAGGTTTAATAAATGATCTCAGAGTAAAAGATCCCCAAACAAACAGTGACCATAACATGGTAGATTTTAGCATTCCATTTGAGAGTGAGAAAAGTGGGTCGGAAACAATTTTGCTAAACTTAAATAAGGGTAATTACAATGAAAAGAGGGCAGAGTTGGCTGGAATGGACTGGGAAAGGAGTTTAGCTGCAAAGACGGTTGATGAACAATGGCAGACATTTACAAAAGTAGTTCATCACTCATAACAAAGAAATGTCCCAGTGAGGAAGGAGCATTATAGGAAGGGGATAAACCAACCATGACTAACCGAAGAAGTTAAGGATAGTATCAAATTGAAAGAAAAAAATACAATGTGGCAAAGATTAGTTGTTAACCAGAGGATTGGGAAAGTTTTAAAAACCAACAAAAGATGACCAAAAAAAGGGGAGAAAATAAACTTTGAGGGAAAACTAGCAAGTAATATAAAAATGGACATTTAGAGCTTCTTTAAATATATAAAAAGGAAGAGAGAGGCCAAAGTCAACATAGGCTCTTTAGAGAATGAGGCTGGCGAAATAATAATGGGGAACCAGGAAATGGCAGAGGAGCTAAATAAATGCTTTGCATCAGTGTTCACCGTAGAAGATACTAATAGCATTCCAAAAATACTGAATAATCAAGGGGCAAAAATTGGGGGGTTGGGGGGGAGGAAATAAATGCAATAGCTATCACTAGAGAAAAAGTACTAGGGAAACAAATGGGTCTAAAGGCTGATAATCACCAGGACATGATTTGTTGCATCCTGGGATACTAAAGGACGTAGCTACAGAGATAGTGGATGCACTGGTAGTAATCTTCCAAGAATCCTTAGATACTGGAAAAGTCTCAGATGACTGGAAAACTGTCAATGTAACACCCTTATTCAAAAAGGGAGGGAGACAAAAACAGGAAACTATAGGCCAGTTAACTTAACATCTGTCATTGGGAAAATGTTAGTGTCTATTATAAAGGATGTAATAGCTGAGCACTTAGAAATGCATAATATAATCAAGCAGAGTCAGCATGGCCTCATGAAGGGGAAATCATGCCTAACAAATTTATTAGAATTTTTTGAGGAGGTAACAAGCAGGATAGATAAAGGAAAACCATTGGTTGTAATATATTTGGATTTCCAAAAGGCATTTGCTAAGGTACTGCACATAAGGCTACTTGATAAGATTAGACCCCATGGTGTTGGGGTTAGCATGGATAGAGGATTGGCTAATGAATAGAAAACAGAGAGTTGGGATAAGGGGGGCATTTTCAGGATAGCAACCTGTAACCAGTGGAGTGTGCCACAGGTATCAGTGCTGGGGCCACAATTATTTACAATATATATTAATTACTCCGGTGAGGGAAGGGAGTATACTATTGCCAAGTTTGCAAATGACACAGAAATATGTGAGAAGGCAAGTGGTAAGGATGACCTTATTAAATCTTCAGAGGGATATAGACAGATTAAGTGAGTTGGCAAAAACCTGGCAGATGGAATATAAGGTGGGAAAATTGAGGTTATGCACTTTGGCAGGAAGAAATAGAGGAGCTGAATATTATTTAAATGGAGAAAGACTGCATAAAGCTGCAGCACAGTGGTATTTGGAGTCCTTGTGCATGAATCACAAAGAGTTAGCATACAAGTTCAGCAGGTAATAGGGAAGGCAGATGGAATGTTGGTCATGGACTATAAAAATAAGGAAGTCTTGTTAAAACGATATAAGGCACTAGTTAGACCACACCTATAATACTGAGAACAGTTTTGGTCCCCTTATCTAAGGAAAGATATACTGGCTTTGGAGGCAGACCAGTTCACTAGGTTGATCCTGGGGATGGAGGGATTTTCTTATGAGGAGAGGTTGAGTAGGATGGGCCTGTACTCAATGGCATTTAGAAGAATGAGAGGGGACCTTATTGAAACATAACATTTTTAGGGAGCTTGACAGGACAGATGCTGAGTGGTGTTTCCCCTTTTGGGAGAGTCTAGGACCAGAGGGCATAATCTCAGTGTGAAGGGTCCCCCACTGAAGACCAAGATGAGGAGTAATTTCTCCTCTCAGAGGGTAGTCAATCTGTGGAATTCTTTACTGCAGAGGGCTGCACAGGCTGGGGGCCGTTAAGTATATTCAAGGCCGAGATAGACAGACTTTTAATCAAAAGAGATTCAAGGGTTATGGGGAAAAGGCAGGAAAATGGAGTTGAGGATTATTAGATTCATTGAATGGTGGAGCAGATTCAATGTGCCAAATTGCTTTAACCTGCTCCTATGTCTTATGGTCTTATGGTCCACGACTGCATTCAGGTATTCAGGGTTGGTCTTGCTTGCATTGACACATCTGCTCCCACTGCTTTCTATGGGTAGAAGACCTTTCTCCACTTGTCCTGCTCCTGCACCAAACAGAGTGTCTTGGAGCATGCTCTCATACCTTATACATCATATTCACTTTTCCTGTAGATCAGACAATCTTCCTCAGTCACTCCCAGTGCCTGCTGCAGGATGCATCTCTGGTTCAAGAAGCGCAGAGCTTTATGGGTGCGAGCCTCACATAAACTTGGGCTCCCTTTTGAGAAGTGCATGCACTCTACTGTCGTTTTAGTGAGCAGGAGCACAATGTTTGTCTTCTGACTGCATCACAACAAATGGACACAGACTAATCATGCATCGTGATCCCCGTGTCTGTTTTCAGGCCTTATCCAATTTCTCCCTTTGTCTGCTTTGCAGTCCAAATATATTACAAACAATGATTTAAAAAAAGTCCTGTTCAAATTTTACCTCCTGTCATCTTCTCTACCATTTCTTCTTTTACTGTGTAATGTCCATTTCTTCTTGGTGAAATGCCCTCTATGTTAAACTCATTATATAAGAACACTATGCAGCAAAGGTTCACTAGACTGATTTCTGGAATGGATCTCATTCAGGATTGTCATACAAAGAGAGATTGGGTTAACTTTTTTAAATTTATTTGTTCTTGGGATGTGGGCATCACTGGCTAGGCCAGCATTTATTGACCATCCCTAAGGGCATTTAAGAGTCAACCACATCTGGAGTCACAGGTAAGGACAGCATTAGAGGACCAGATGGTTTTTTACAAGAATTAACCATTAGACTTAATCTAATTAACCATTAGACTTTTTAATTCCAGATTTTTACCGGATTCAAATTCCATCTTCTCCGTGGCGGGATTCAAACCTGGGTCCCCGGGGCATTACTCTGCGTCACCAATCTGGTGACAATACCGCTATGCCACCATCACCTGTAGGACTAGGCTGTATTCACTGGAGTTTAGAAGAATGAGAGAGGATCTCATTGAAATGTAAAAAATTCTGACAGGACTGGACAGACTGAATGCAGGGACCATGTTTTACAGTCACAGAGTCATGGAATCATAGAGGATTTACAACACAGAAATGGGCCTTTCAGCCCACTGAGTCTGTGCTGGTCAAACAAGTACCTAACTATTCTAATCCCATTTTCCATAGCCTTGTATGCCATGGCATCGCAAGTGCACATCCAAATATTTCCTAAACATAATGAGGGTATCTGCCTCTACCACCCCTTCAGGCAGTGAGTTCCAGATTCCCACCACCAGCTAGGTGAAAAAATTCTTCCTCACATCCCCTCTAAGCCTCCTGCACCTTACCTTAAATCTATGCCCCCCGGTTATTGATCCCTCCACCAAGGGGAAGAGTTCCCTCCTGTCTACCCTATCCTTGCCCCTCATAATTTTGTACACCTCAATCATGTCCCCCCTCAATCTCCTCTGTTCCAGGGAAAATAACCCCAGTCTACCCAATCTCTCCTCATAACTAAAACTCTCCAGCCCAGGCAACATCCTGGTAAATCTCCTCTGCACCCTCTCTAGTGCAATCACATCTTTCCTATAATGTAGATCCCAGGACTGCACGCAATACTCTAGCTGTAGCCTAACCAGCATTTTATACAGTTCCAGCATAATCTCCCTGCTCTTATATTCTGTGCCTTGGCTAATAAAGGCAAGTATGCCATATGCCTTCTTAACTACCTTATCTACCTGTCCCGCTACCTTAAAGGACCTGTGGACATGCACACCAAGGTTCTTCTAATCCTTGGTACTTCTCAGGGTCCTACCATTCATCGTGTATTCCCGTGCTTTGTGCATCACCCCACACTTATCCGGATTAAATTCCACTTGCCACTGATCAGCCCATCTGACCAGCCTGTCCATATCCTCCTGTAATCTAAGGCTTTCCTCCTCACTGTTTACCACCCCACCAATTTTTGTGTCATCCATGAATTTACTGATCAACGCTCCTACATTCAAGTCTAAAATCATTAATATATACCACAAACAGCAAGGGACCCAACATCAACCCCTGTGGAACCCCAATGGACACAGGCATACAGTCACAAAAACACCCCTCCACCATTACCTTCTGCTTCCTGCCACTCAGCCAATGCTGGATCCAATTTGCCAAATTGCCTTGGATCCCATGGGCTCTTACCTTCGTTATCAGTCTCCCATGCGGGACCTTATCAAAAACCTTGGTGAAGTCCAAGTTGACTATGTCAAATGCGCTGCCCTCATCTATACACCTGGTCACCTCTTCGAAAAATTCAATCAAATTGGTCAGACATGACCTCCCCTTAACAAAACCATGCTGACTCTCCTTCATTAATCCCTGCATCTCCAAGTTTTCTCTGGCTGGGGTGGGCTGGAACAAGGGGTCACAGTCTCAGGATACAGGGTAGGCCTTTTATGACTGAGATGAGGAGAAACTTCTTCACTCAGAGAGTGGTGAACCTATGAAATTCCCCACCACAGAAGCTTGTGGAGGCCAAGTCACTGAATATATTTAAGAAAGAAATAGATAGATTTCTAGACTCTAAAGGCGTCAAGGAATATGGGAGCAAGCGGGAGTGTGGCTTGAGATTGAGGATCAGCCATGATCACATTGAATGGCGGAGCAGGCTCGAAGGGCCGAATGACTGAATCCTGCTCCTATTTTATATGTTTTCTATGTTTATTGAGAAGGTTAAGTGATAAGCCAAGACCCATAGTGTAAGACATCAAGTTACACAGAGCAAAATATTATCGAAGAAAGAGGAGAGACAAAATCCAAAGCTAGGGTTTTGAAAGTCTGTATTTTGGAGAAGACAGAGAAGATTCAGGGATGTAAAAAGCTTATGACTTTTGAGGTACTGAAAATCAGTGGGTTAGATAGACCATTGTGTTTTGAAACTCGGATAGACCTTCATCAGGTTGCTGCTGCAGACGTCAAAAATACAGAAGAATACAGTAAAGATTAAACAGCTGAAAAATTCAGCATAAAAAGGTACACTATCTTTTTAGCTTTGCAGTATGCTTGCATCATGAGCAAATTTGAGAGGGATTTATTTGCTTCAGTAATTTGATGGTGTAATGTGTTTGACATCGTCTTCAGATTTGATTAAGTCATAGAGCTTGGGCTAACAATTTGTGAACATGAAGCTATGAAACAGTGAATAGGTTCACACACAAACTCTCAGTACTTCATGTGCCTCTTTCAGGGAATGATTAACCTTCACCTTCAAATGTACATCCTTTAGTCATTGTACAGAAATAGATGTGCTGAAGTGTTCTTGCTATGGGGTAAATGTTGCTAATAGATCTTTTGAAGCTAATCAAGGTTACAACAAGAGATTTGATCACTTACTGAAGAATAACACCAAATATTTAAATAACATGCCTAACTTAATTGAAAGATGAAATTAATTAATCTCATAATAGGTTGCATGAATAAATGCTACTATTAACCTCATTCTCCTATTAATGGAAATACAGAGTGGGTGTGGGTGTCAATGAGTTAGAGCACTTTATCAATTACAGATGAGGGAACGTACAGATGTGCTCAGAAGCCTAAACATTTTTGCTGCAATAACTGATAACGGTAGCAAGTTGGCATTGTCTCGCCAGCTAGTGTAATCTTTATAGTCAGTGTGACCTTGTAGTGTGATCACAATGCTGCCTTAAGGCAACTGGCAGATGGCTGTATAATACTGTTCCCAGATACCCTGAAGGCCACAAGGATCTAGATTCATAATCAGTACCGACCGCGTGAGTTATATTTCACAGAGGATTCATCAGGCAAAAATCCGATATGCTTACTATCCACTCAAATGGATATAACAGGGTAGATTTTCATCTTCATTCCTGGGAGTTAATCTGGCGAAACAAATTGCCTGCCCTTTATAAAACCCAACCCATTTTCGATACAGTAATACCAGCCACATTCTGTAACCAGCGGGCAATCTACTTGTCCAGGTGATGAAAACAAGAATCTACCTCAATGTCTCCATGCTTGAGTCGATCAAGGCACTGGGTGTTTCAGTATTTTTGTTGGTATGAATGAATCTAATTTTTTTTTACAGGATTAAACAAACTAAGGGAAGCACAGTGTTTGAACAGTTACATTTTAATTATGTTTATAACTTAATTGAAGCATATAATCTCATTCCCACGCAATATAACCTCTTTAGTCTTATGTTTACTTTCTGAAGACTCATTAGTGAATATGAGAACAATCCTCTGCTTAAATAAGTTTTTCCTAACCTAGCTCCTCACTTTCCTAATGACAGTTTTCAAGCAGGGACCCCTCACTGACGCCCCATTCAAAGGATTTTTAAAAATCTATTCTATCCGTCTTGGGAGACGATGCACTGTGCCCAGGGGTGTAAGCCACTTCTGGATTTGACATTGCCTGTTGTGGCATTAGAGGCTGATTCATGAGTGGCAATCCCTTCTGCAGCTGGCCCAGATGAATAGTTTTGGCCCGAGGTCCACTGTCTTTCTTTCCTTCTGGGTGGCTCTCTTTTCTGACATCTGATCATTTCCTCTGACCTCTGCTTTGTCCACACCCCTTCTACTGCTTGTCTCCAAGGACTCCGGTCAGCAGCAAGGACTTCCCATGCATCAACTCCGATCCCAATCGAAGTAATCTATTCACTCCATCAAAACCCTTTGTAATGTTAAAAAACTCTATTAAATCTCATCTTAGCTTTCTCCACTCCAGTAGAAGATATTCCAGCGTCTCAAGTCTCTCCTCATAACTTTAGTTTCCCATCTGTAGCATCATATTTGTGAAACTGCACTTTAACTTTCATACCCTTTACATATATACTTGTGTGTTAAGAAAGGTACAATGGTTTCAGTTTCATTTTTGGTTGTTTATGAGCCTTGGTGCCTCAAGTCTGAGTGGACCTGTGGCTGGAAGTTCAGCCTTTTGGGCTTGTTTTATATATATTATATTTAACAGAGTTTTACAACCCTTGAAGTTAAAGAGATGGGTCGAAAAGGGATTAGATGTTTCATGATTTTGGGGGGAAAAACTTAAAGTAGAAAAAACTGGGCTGTTGCCTAGCAACAGTGGTCAAGTGTCATAGAGGCTGGAATTTTCCAGCCCCATTGGCTGGTGTCATGGTTGGCAGGGGGGCAATATGGTGAGAAGGCCAAAAATTGGTTTTACACTGTCGTGAAACCAGTTTGCGACTGTACGCTCCACCCGTCAATGGAGGGCCTTGTTTTCCGCTGCCACATATCAGGGATGTAATTTCAATACTTCAGCATCTCATTATAAGCCCTGCTTGCTGGAATCATCCCCCCATGTTAGATCATGTGGGCACACGCCGACGTGTTTCACAACTGTACATATGCGATGTGCACCTGGTGAGCTGCACTTCTCTCAGGACTTTGAGGCTTGTTTGCCTACCTTGCTTCAGGCAATACTTGCAGTCATCGGCACCAGGCTTCACAGACAGCATCACATCACTTTTAGCGGGGTTCACAGGCAGGTCTCTACTTAAAGACCAGCTATAAGGTGGGGGTGGCTTTTCAATAGCTGCAGGGATTGTTTGGGGAAAGGGGGGAAGTGACGTCTGGCAAGGGAAGAGGCCACAGAGCGAGGGCTGTACTGGGGAAGGGATATATCCCAGGGTGTCTGTGGGGTGCACAAGTTGATCTGTGCAAGTGGTCTCAAGATGGTGAGTGCTGAAGAGTAAGTCTCCAGAGGAGATTAGACCAGATGGGGATGCAAGGATGTGGGTGAGAGAGTGAGTTCCTTAAGCTGGCAGTGAGTGAGATGCCAGTGAATGTGCAATTGCCTTGTGAGTGTGTGAGTTTAGAGTGATGAGATGGTTGCCTTGCCCTGGTGGCACGGAAGAGATAATTCATCTGGTTTCTGCGCTGGAATGGCCAACCTCTTGTGAGCAGCATTACCAGTGACCACCTCTGCCACTCCCTCCCAATCCCAAGTGGTGAGACTGATGGGCATCCTACGGCCAGAGTGGGGGTAGAGGACATTGCGACGGGCCTCCACGGCATCCAGAAGGCATCCCAGGGATGTGTCCCTGAATCAGGGAGAGCGGGGATGGGTGGGGCTGCACTCCTCTTGGCTTTTGGGGTCTTATTTTCACCTGAGAAGTCCTGGGCTACAAGCATTGAGAAGCGTATGTGCGGCTGCGGTTTGAATATGGTGCCCTGTATGAGGAAGTGGCGAGGTAATGGTAAGGTGGGCAAATTGGAGGCTGCCCACCAGCGAAATGGCATGCTCCCTTTGGCTGTGTAATTAATGAGGTGGGATTGGAACAATATGGCGTGAAAACCCGCCATTACGGCCAACAGGTGAAACGGCTGTTTTTGTACAAATCTTGGATGATTCTGCCCAGAGAAAGATAGGGAAGAGTTCACTGTGTGTCAGAGAGTGAAGACAGGGATTTTGCAGCTCTCTGAGAAGAGAAAAGTACAAGGCTAGTGGGATTGTAATTAACTGAATAGTCAGTTATAGGACTCAGTAATGTAATCAATTCAGCAGTGTTCCCGCTGAAACAGTGAGTTTAAAGTGTGGTTATTTTTGAGAGTCTCGGGGAGAGATACAAGTGGATGTGAAATATCAAGTCAATGTTCAAGAATTTACAAAAAGAAAACCATTTGCACATGTGCCAGTCCCAAACAAGGAACCCTTGTGTCAGGCTAGTGGTAGCTCTTCACTGGTTCATATGTCTGCAAAGGTATGCTGGGTAAAGGAATATTGCAAAATTGAATCATCTTCCAGTGGTGGTATTGAGATCTTTCCAACCTTTGTGCCTGGTAGAATATTGTTCATTTTTCTTGTTTTTATAAATATTTTATTCTCTGTGTTAAAAGTTCATGAGCAGAATCCTGTGAATTTGTTCAGTAACTTTCACCACGGTTTCTAAATAAAAAGTATCAAGCCAGGTTTCATTCTGGGATCTGACTTGTCAAGTATTAACAGCAGCTGGGATCGTAACAATATTGAGACACTCAAAACTGCACATTATCCTCTAACTGTGGTCTAAGCAATGTTTTGTATGGATTCAAAATGATTGCACTCTTACACTCTATGCCCTTATTTATCAAACCACAAAAAAAAGCTGTTGGCTTTTTATGGTTTTGTCAGCCTGCATATTCACTTTCAGGGAATTATGTATTGGAATTACTTGTTCTCTATGTACATCAACACCTTATAGTATCTTTCCATTAAGCATATGCTCCCATTTCTTACTTTTCTCCAAAAATCTATCAGCTCACACTTATCAACAGAAATTATAGCTGTCAGCTGTTTGCCCATTCCACTAACCTCTGTTTTGTTCTGAAGTTTGGTTTTACTATTGCCAAACTCTTTAATGTTGTAATATCAGCAAATTGAGATTATTTTCCATATATCCAAATCTAAACCATCAAAACAAAAGCTAGGACAAAAGCAAATAACTGCGGATGCTGGAAATCCAAAACAAAAACAAAAATACCTGGAAAAACTCAGCAGGTCTGACAGCATCTGCGGAGATGAACACAGTCAATGTTTTGAGACCGCATGACTCCTCAACAAAAGCTAGCACTGAACCTTGGGTACATTTGCATCCATTCTCCAATTCAAGCAGTACCCATTTATCCTGATCAATTTTATATCCATGGTACAACATTTCCTCTTATACAATATGCCTATGGCCAGAATTTTTACCTTTTCGGGTGAGTGTGCACCCGACCAAAACGAGCATAAAATGACCCACGATGACATTGGGCGAGTGTCCCGATATTTCAGTCGGCGGGCATGCGCGGGAGTCAGCAGCGCACCCGCTGACAATTAACAGGCCTATTAAGGCCATTAAAGTCCCAATTAAATATAATTTTTCGCTGTCTTTCCAAACTTACAGTTAGCGGGCAGGTGAAAAGGCCAAGCGGCTTTTGAATTTTTTAGGAAACCTCATCCACGGGTGGGATGAGGTTTCCAACAGCAAATAAAAATAAAATAAAAATGTTAACTTTTTATTAATAACAAGTCCCTGCTCATGTGACAGTCACATGAGGGGACTTGTTTTGCAACATTTTTAAGATCTTCATTTTATTTCTTAAAATCTTCATCTCCCTGAGGTAGCTTTGAGTCTCAGGAAGCTTTTCCTGCACGCATGCATGAAGTTCCCCGCTCGTCCTCCCCATCTCTTCCTCCAACACAGACAGTGCTGAGCGCTGCAGCATGCATTTCACACTGGGCAGGCCTGAATTGGCCAGCCAGCGTGAAATTGCGGCTGTGGCCCAATCATGGGCGGCGGCCAGCTTGCCAACCGCTCTCACAGTCCCCACTAAGCACACCCGACAAGGGCAAAATCCTGGCCTATATTTTTCTAATCAGCTATATTGAATGTTTTCTGAAGCAACTGATTAAATTGATAAAGGGAATTCAATCTAATTAGCTATTTCTTTTTTAAAAATTTATTAAATTTGTCAAACACGATGCAGGAAAAATGTGTTCACGTAGCACCGCTTTAGACTTACGTTGATTCGCTGGGCCCAGACAATGCTATGGGCCATTACCTGTGTGGCCTGTGTAACATTCTCATTAATATAATTGAAAGGAGCTGCACTGGTTGCACAGACAGTGGACAGCAGTGCTGTCTGCCCCCAAGGAATTAACCTAAGACTGTATAGAGCAAAGCTACAAATTTTTCCCCAACTCGTCTTTAACAAGTCCATATCATGTATTTCTAAATACTCATTTTTTTCAAATTGCGGATTTGATGAGTTTGTGTGCAACTGAGGGTAGAATAACTTGTCTATAGTTAGACCAATTATTCCTTCTTTTCCTTCTTGAAGAAAGATCTATTTCATTGACTGCGTTGGCTGCTCTCAATGTACAGGGCACAATTTGCATATTTAATGAGATTGAAAGGTTGCGGGCTGTTGTAGGGTGTTGGATATTGTTCGGTCGGTCATAATGAAGTCTTCGTAGTCTTAAGTGGTTCACTGTATGTGTTTATTAATTACAGGAACAGTGTACATATATACAGTAAAGGGATCAAGCTAGGAGATGTCTTCATGCTGGCTTGTGCACATGGCTCTGCCCAACACTAGACTGACACCTAGGCACGGGTCATATGCTCTCTTACATCACTGTGCGGACGGTACTGTACTCAGTCCCATGTCAACCCGATATTTGTCAGACCCTTATATTACACCTCCCCCCCAAGCCCCCAAGACTTTATCCAATGTACTTCAAGTTATTCTAGTTTGGAATTACATAATCCCATTGGGGAGGAAGGGCTGTAGTGGTATTGTCGCTGGACTAGTAATCCAGAGACCCAGGGTAATGCTCTGGGGACCTGGTTTCAATCCATTACGGTTGATGGTGAAGTTTGAATGCAATAAAAACCTGGAATTAAAAGACTAATGATGACAGTGAAACCATTATTAATTGTTGTAAAAACTCATCTGGTTCACTAATGTCCTTTAGGGAAGAAAATCTCCTGTCCTTACCTGTGACTCCAGACCCAGTTCTGTTGAAGGGTTATGAGGACTCGAAATGTCGGCTCTTTTCTTCTCCGCTGATGCTGCCAGACCTGCTGAGTTTTTCCAATGACAAACCTGGTCCTGACTACCCTGCAAAGTCCTCCTTACTAATATCTGGGTGCATGTGCCAAAATTGGGAGAGCTGTCTCACAGACTAGTCAAGCAACAGCTTGACATAGTCATACTCATGAAATCATACCTCACAGATAATGTCCCAGACACCACCATCACCATCCCTGGGTATGTCCTGTCCCACCAACAGAACACACCCAGCAGAGGTGGCGGCACAGTGATATACAGTCAGGAGGGAGTTGCCCTGGGAGTCCTCAACATCAACTCTGGACCCCATGAAGTTACGTGTCATCAGGTCAAACATGGGCAAGGAAATCTCCTGCTGATTACCATGTACTGCCCTCCCTCAGCTGATGGATCAGAGCTCCTCCATGTTGAACATGATTTGGAGGAAGCACTGAGGGTGGCCACGGTGCAGAATGTACTCTGGTTGGGGGACTTCAATGTCCATCACCAGGAGTGGCTCGGTAGCACCACTACTGACCAAGCTGGCTGAGTCCTAAAGTACATAGCTGCAAAACTGGGTATGAGGCAGGTGCTGAGGGAACCAACAAGAGGGAAAAATCAATGTAACTCCATCCTCACCAATCTACCTTTTGCAGATGCATCTGTCCAGACAGGATCAGAAGGAGTAACCACCGCACATTCCTTGTGGAGTTGAAGTCCTGTCTTCACATAGAGGATATCCTCCATAGTGTTGTGTGGCACTACCACTGTGCTAAATGAGATAGATTTCAAAAAGATTTAGCAACTCAAGACTGAGGAATCATAGGTGCTGTGGGCCATCAGCAACAGCAGAATTGTACTCAAACACAATCTGTAACCTCATGGCCCAGCATATCCCCCACTCTACCATTGCCACCAAGCCAGGGAATCAACCCTGGTTCAGTGAAGAGTGCAGGAGGGCATGCCTGGAGCAGCACCAGGCATACATAAACATAAGATGTCAACCATGTGAAACTACAACACAGGACTACAGGCGTGCCACACAGCATAAGTAGCAAGCGATAGACAGAGCTAAGTGATTCCACAACCAATGGATCAGATCTAAGCTCTGCAGTCCTGCCACATCCAGTCATGGATGGTGGTGGACATTTAAGCAACTCACAGGAGGAGGAACTCCACAAATTTCCCTATCCTTAATGATGGGGGAGCCCAGCACATCAGTGCAAAAGATAAGGCTGAAGAATTTGCAACAATCTTCAGCCAGAAGTGCCAAGTGGATGATCCACCTCGGCCTCCTCCAGAGGTCCCCAGCATTACAGATGCCTGTCTTCACTCAATTTGATTCACACCACGTGATATCAAGAAATAGCTGAGGCACTGGATACTGCAAAGGCTAATAGACCTTGACAACATTCTGGCAATAGTACTGAAGACTTGTGCTCCAGAACTTGCCACGTCCTTAGCCAAGCTGTTCCAGTACAGCTGCAACACTGGCATCCACCTAGCATTGTCGAAAATTGCCCAGGTATGCCCTGTATGCAAAAAGCAGGACAAATCCAACCCAGCCAATTACTGCCCCATCAGTCTACTCTTGATCTGGAAGGGGTCATCAACAGTGCTATCAAACGGCACTTGCTTAGCAATATCCTACTTACTGATGCTCAATTTGGGTTCCGCCAGGGTCACTCAGCTCTTGACCTCGTTACAGCCTTAGTTCAAACAAGGATAAAAGAGCTGAACTCTCGAGGTGAGGTGAGAGTGACTTCCCTTGACATTAACACTGTATTTGACTGAGTGTGGCATAAAGGAGCTCGAGCAAAACTGGAGTAAGTGGGAATCAGAGGGAAAACTCTCCACTGGCTGACGTCATACCTAGCACAAAGGAAGATGGTTGTGGTTGTTGGAAGTCAATCATCTCAGTTTCTGGGCATCACTGCAGGGGTAGTGTCCTCGGCCCAACCATTTTCAGCTGCTTCATCATTGACCATCCTTCCATCATAAGGTGAGAAGTGGGGATGTTCACTGATGATTGCAAAATGTTCAGCACAATTCACAACTCCTCAGATACTGAAGCAGTCCATGTCCAAATGCAGCAAGACCTGGACAATATCCAAGCTTGTGTCAACAAGTGGCAAATAACATTTGCACCTCACAAGTGCCAGGCAATGACCATCCCCAAAAAGAGAGAATCTAACCATCACCTCTTGACATTCAATGGAATTACCATCACTAAATTCCCCACTATCAGTATTCTGAGGTGATCATTGACCAGAAACTGAACTGGACCAGCCATATAAACACTACAGTTACAAGAACAGGTCAGAGGCTAGGAATCCTGCGGCGAGTAACTCACCTCCTGACTGCCCAAAGCTTGCCCACTATCTACAAGGCACAAGTCAGGAGTGTGATGTAATACTCTCCACTTGCCTGGATGAATGCAGCTCCAACACTCAGGAAGCTTGACACATCCAGGACAAGGCAACCTGCTTGATTGGCCCCCATCCTCAAACATTCACTCCCTCCACCACTGATGCACAATGGCTGCAGTGTGTACCATCTACAAGATGCACTGCAGGAACTCACCAAGCTTCATCAGACAGCACCTTCCAAACCCACGACAGTACCATCTAGAAGGACAAGGGCAGGAGACACATGGGAACACTTGGATGCTCCCGTCTGAGACACACACCATCTTGACTTGGAAATATATTGCCATTCCTTCACTGTCATTAGGTCAAAATCCTGGAACTCAGTGGCTCAAGAAGACAGCTCACCACCACCTTCTCAAGGGCTATTAGGGATGGGCAATAAATGGTGACCTAACCAGTTATGACCACATCCCATGAATTAATAAAAAGAATTATTACTACCCAATCTCCTCCCTTCAACTCTCTGAATTCTTAGATTCCTTATGAAGGCCTTATGACCCCTTGATATCTTTGTCACAGTATAGTCAGAGGAGTGGTAGGCTGTGTCCTTGCAGGTAAACTCTGTTGATTTGGAGGTTGTTCTGGCATTTATGTACCTTTTTGCCCTCTTTTTCCATCCCTTGGCATTTGTCAATTCAGCAGTTGTGGGGCGAGGTAGCTGTTGATTTATCCTGTTTTTTCTGGTGCCTACAATGGCTGTGCTGGTCCCCAGAGAGATTTTTTTTCTCTTCTTTCATTGTGTCTCATCATGACACATTTGGAAGTTTAACTTTGAACAATGGAACTTTCATCCTCACTTGTTTCACAATTTTAGCCAAATTTTTTATTCCTTTCTTCTTTTCCAGTTGTTTTACGAGTTTATGAATCTTTTCATTCCGCTCAGCAATTTGAACCATAGAAAGGTTACAGTGCGGAAAGAGGCCATTCAGCCCATCTGCACCAGCCAAAAAGAAATAAAAAAAAACTAGTGATTCATTTTAATCCCACCTTCCAGCACCTGATCCGTAGCCCTGCAGGTTACAGTGCTTCAGATGTAGATCCAGGTACCTTTTAAATACGTTGAGCATTTCAGCTTCAACCACCGTATTTGGCAATGAATTCCAGACACCCACCATCCTCTGGGTGAAAAGGTTTTTCCTCATCTCCCCTCTAATCCTTCTACCAATCACCTTAAATCTATGCCACTTGGTAATTGACCCCTCAGCTAGGGGAAACAAGTCTTTCCTGTCTAACCAATCTAGGCCCTTCATAATTTTGTATACCTTAATTAGGTAATTCCTCAGCCTCATTTGTTGTAAGGAAATCAACTCCAGCCGATCCAATCTCTCCTCATAGCTGCAATTTTCAAGCCCTGGCAACATTCTTGTAAATCTCTTCTGCACTCTCTCTCCAGCAATTATGTCCTTCCTGTAATATGGTGACCAGAACTGTACACAAAATTCCAGCTGTGGCCTAATGTTTTATGCAGTTCCATTATTACTTACCTGCTTTTGTATTCAATACCTTGCCCAATAAAGGAAAGCATTTTATATGCTTTCTTAACCATCTTGTCCACCTGTCCTGTCTCCTTCAAGGACCTGTGGACTCCAGAGGTCTCACATCTTCAATGCCTCTCAATAATTTCTCTTATATTGAGTATTCCCTTGCTTTGTCTGCCATCTCTAAATGCATTACCTCACAGTTTTCCGGATTGAATAAGATAGCTTTTGTAACTTGTGTTAGCCTTATGAATCTGTATATATCTGTAAAGGTATAGTTGTGCGTGAAGTAGTATTGTAATATAATTCATCTGTTCTTGCTTAAATCGTTCTTTCTTTTGTTAAAAGTTCATCAACTGACTCCTGTGACTCTGTTCAATAGTCATTTTCCATGTATCCTTGGTCTAAGCAAAAAATAAAAATTAGGATCTATCAAGCCACATTCCACCCTGTGATCAGGCTTGTCCAGTTGTAACATCAGCTGGGATCATAACACAGGATTGTTTCCAATAATTCACCCACCACCGAAGTTAGACTATTCCTTGCACCCTTTTTAACTGCTCTGGTAAGTTGAATTATTTTTGTCTCAGAGTTATCTGTGGAACTCTTTTATAATTTTAACAACTTTGCCTGGGCATTCAGTTCTTTTAGGAATCATACTTTCATGGTCACCGACTGCTTCTTAAACTCTTAGTCAATTCATTCATTACATCTTCAATCTGTTCCATGGAATTCACCTTTTATGTTTTTAAAATCTGGATTTGCTCTTCCATACTGCGCATCTCATCCTTCATGTTGTTCAGATTGGACCGAAGTTCAAGAAGTTCATCAGTTTTGGTTGTTAATTCTGCTTTCCAGCAACTGTTCTGATTCATCAGCAATTCCTCCTTTTCCTGACATTTTGCACAATGCTTACAAAAGATTTCTGATGCTGAAAGATCATAAAGTTTTAATAGAAGACCCATTTTGTTGAATTTGTTTCTACAAGTTCATCATTTAAACTTTTCAAGCTTCCTTTCAGTTGTTCTACTTCCTGTGAGCGACATTCCAGTGTTGTCATTAGTTCTTATTTTTCCTTATCAAATGCGTCTTTCATACATGAAAGTTGATTCTGTACACTGATCAGTTTTTCCTTGGTAGTGTATAATTCCTCTGTGCTATTGTTCAAGCTTGCATTCTGTAATTGTGCTTCTGCTAATTGTTTTGAGACTGCTAATGCTCTTCTGCTCATACTTTCTCTTGCCATTCCAGGTTCTTGATATTCATCTCTTCCTATATCTCCTTGAATATTTTCCAAGTTTTCTTCTGAAAATCCAACCATTTTCTTCAGCTCTGTAGTCTCTTTCTTGTACTTCTGTGCTACTTCTCTATTTTGTTTGTTCAGATTTTGAACCGTTTGGTCCATTGAAGACTTAAATATCTCACGTCTTTTCAAGGGTATATGCTTAGCTTTTATCTTGAGTTTCAAGTCTTCCAATTCAGTTCTGATATGAACATTTTCCAACCTTATTTCATTTCTCTTTTGCAAGGTTTGTTTATTTTGGATTTCATCAGATGACTTTCCTTCATTCACAGCCAGCTGTCCGCTCTACACTGTCACCTGCTATTGCAGTTCAGGGTTTCCAAAAAGATAAAATTTTGAGACATCGGAAAATTTCCTGCCTCTCTGGTGCCCTCGTGTGGTTTACTCAAATATTTTTTTCTCTATTCGGTGCTTTACTGAAAGTTTTCTATGCCTCTTTTTAAGCCCTATGCGCTCCATAACTTGAAAATTAAAATACTCGTCAAAGGAATTTAATATTTCATTGAAGCTGGTTGAGGATTCTTCAATTCACTGCATTAGGATTACTTCATCAACAGATTCACCAAAGCAGTATAAAGATGTATTAATCTGGACTTTTTTTGACTTTCTATTTAGACCTGGGGCACAATTTTTGCCTCAGCGGGTGGGTGTGTGCCTGATCCAGTCGAGCGTGAAATGTTGTGCGTTGATGTTGGGCAAGCATCCTGACGTCAACGCACTGTTGCACGATAGTTGGGTTGGTGGGCGTGCGCAGGAATTGACAGTGCACCTGCCGACAATTAAAAGACCTGATAAGGCCATGAAAGTATCAATTAAGTTAAATTTTTCACTGCCCGTCCAACCTCACAGTTGACGGGGAGGCAAATAGATGAAGAGGCCTTTGCATTTTTTGGAAACCTCATCCATGGGTGGGACGAGGTTTTCAACATCAAATAAAAATAAAATGTTTTAAATTTCACTTATAACATGTCCCTACTCATGTGACAGAGTCACATGAGGGGACATGTTTTATAATATTTTTCTAATCTTTATTTTCTTTATTGAAAACTCTTCGTGCTCTCCCCGCTTGGCCCCCCTGCCCACTCGACACAGGCAGCACTGTCGCTCGTGTTTCACGCTGGGCGGGCCTTAATTGGCCCACCAGCATGAAATCACCTTCTGGCCTCAATCATGGGCAGTGGTCGGCTTCCCGATCGCCATGGCCTGCCCCCGCCAAGCCCGCCCAACGAGGTCAAAATTCTGCCCCTGATGTACTCCGGTAGCTTAAAAATTCTCTTCTCCCGGTCACACAATTTTCTATTAGGTTTGGCCCTTGTTCAAGTCCAAACTGATCTGGTAAGTTGGATTTTTGATCCATGGTTAAAAAAATTTGAAGTGTGTGTTCAGCATAATCCCTCTATTTAGCAACAGATTTCCCACTGTTGAGCCATCAACCTGGTTCTAACTTTTATGCAGGTTACTTCAGCCACTTGATTGATTATGGTGCAATAGCTATAAGTTAGTGAGTCATGATTAGCAGTTAGTATCACTTGTGACTCAGGACTGTATAATTCCTGTAATTAGCTTTTTATTCATGGACAGATAGTTACTGTTGCACAATGCAGATTTATTTTCTGTTTTACTGCTGCACTCACATTCTGTAGTAATGATGACACTCGTGATCTTATGTTGAAAATAAACTGAAGATGATTGGCAACAACAACATACTCCTCTCCTGTTATGGTACATGCACCTGCAGTTTTTTTAAATGTACTCCCAATGGGTGAGACTTCTTGCTAGGAGGACACATTCATAAGATTGTCCTGTAGGTGTCATTGTCAATTTAGGTAGATGCAGAGTAAAATTCCCTCTATAGTAAATTGCTTAAAGTTGATTCACTTAAAGTCACAAATTTCATTTTGTAGTTGTGTTCCTGAAAATCATGGGAAGAATTTTATGCCCATTGGGGGGGAAGTGCAGGAATGGGCATGTGTGGGTGCACCTCCAATCAGCGCCCCCAAATGGGGACGTGGCGCCATTTACGTGGGTGGGCCAATTAAGGCCCGCCCAGCGTGACGTCCACCAGGAAGCGCTATGCACTCCCTGTGCGGGCGGGGGAGATTCCCTCAGCCGAGAGTGTGCTCTATCACGCATACGTGAGAAAGAGTGCATTCGTCTCCCCAAGGCTAAGTGCTGCCTCATGTAGATCAGAGCCAAATTTAAATATGGTAAAGGGGCAAAAATAAAACTTCCCTAACAGTTCCCCTCATGTGACACTGTCACATGAATTGAGACATGTCCATCACTTTTAATCAAACATTTATTAATTTTTAAAAAACCCTCATGAAACCTCATCCCACCCGTGGATGAGGCTTTGTGCTTTTTCTGATGCCCGCCAGGGCTCCCGACCTGCCCACCAACTTTAATGTTGGACGGGGAGGTCCATTAATGAGATTAATTACTTTTTAATATAAAAGCAAAAAACTGTGGATGCTGGAAATCCAAAACAAAAACAAAAATAAAAATACCTGGAAAAACTCAACAGGTCTGACAGCATCTGCGGAGAGGAACACAGCTAACGTTTCAAATCCGTATGACTCTTCAACAGAACTTAATTACTTTTTAAATGGCTTCAAGAGGCCGTTGACAGGTCGGTGGATGCACAGCTGATTCGGCTACGCCCCCACTGACCTGAAAATTGAAATGATGCGGGGTGATGTTGGGAGTTTCACCCATCAGTTTACACCTCGGCGAGCGTCGGCGAGCGGGCCCGCTCGCCGATCTAAATATCCTGGCCCATGACTTTAAGTGAAGCAACTTTAAGGGTGAAATGTTACTGCAGTGGGATTTTACA
Organism: Carcharodon carcharias; assembly: GCF_017639515.1. Lineage (NCBI taxonomy): Eukaryota > Metazoa > Chordata > Chondrichthyes > Lamniformes > Lamnidae > Carcharodon > Carcharodon carcharias. The sequence continues at coordinate 158,352,650 of NC_054467.1, read as the reverse complement.
TTCCCACCGAAGCCAATGAAGTTTAGAATGGCTCGCTGCATTTTACGGCCTCGTCCCCACCGAAACAGGGGCGGTAAAATTCTGCCCTAAGTGAATCATAGTTTCCTATAGAAATCAATGTTAAAACTGGAGTAAGGTTCCTTTGGACATTCCTTGCCCTAAAAACCAATGTACACTTTGAAATATTGTACTGTACATTCCTAGGTGAAATAACTTACAGAATAAAATAAATCACTTAATATAAAATAAATTCAGATTAAATAACACTCAGCAATCACTCTTTCTTCTTAGGCAGTCCTTCAGGTTCGTGGATGACTTGCTTCCAATGATGAGTTCTGAGATGGCTGATAAGTCCAGTGCACGATCTACAGTCTCTGACACGTATGGGGCAGGTGTTCCTTAGGGGGTCAGTTGGATGAGGTGTTTGGAGGTTTTCGCACTCTCTCCACCACCTTGATTTACCTTTGAATGTTCCCGATGAAGTCTCTCTATGTTTGGTACTTTCCTGAATGAGACTTCTCCCATTTTGATCAGTCAACATGAATCGATGGAGATGTTTGATCTCTACAGGGATGCTTTGAGAGCATCTCTAAAGCATTTTAGTGGAGGTGGTTTGTTGCTGGACTCTCTCTTTAGCTTTAAAATGACCTCTCTGACGCACCTGCTGCAAAGTTGATATAGGGCCAGAGCTTGGGGCACCAAAATTAATCAGAAGATTGCAGAGTCAGGTTCCTGAAGAGTACATACTGCACATTGTATTTTTCATCCAAACAAGCCCTCAGACAAAGAAAACAATTTTACCTGTGTACACTAACAAATGCCTCTCTCTCATAGAGTTTAAAATGGCCCCTCTGCCTCACCTGATGTAAAGCTCCACAACAAACAAATCTGGAGCTTTCAGAAGTAAAACCAGCTTGCAGAGACAAGAAATGAGCCTTTTCTGCACAGAAATGATCAACCCAGTCTTCACCTTCTTCCTTGCAAAACAAAGCCTGTTGGTTTGAATATCCTTCATTGAGAACTTTGCTTCAGAAGTTTTTGAAAAAAAAAATCACAGATCCTTGAGTGTGAACGAACGCCCCTGGTTGCACTTGCTTATGAATGGCGTTGATCGAGTTATGGGGCCTGACATCACATTGACGCAAAATGACGAAGCAATACAATGTAAAATTATCTGAAATGATCCGCGAGGATGACGTGCAGTGACGCAAAACAATACCGGCCCTAGAAACTTCGCGACTTTAAAGCAAAACGATTTAAAGCAGGACAGCTTAAAATGGAGACTTACCGTAGCCTGTCCCGATACAATGCTTTAGCTCCAACTTTAGATAAACAACCCCTATTGTACCAGTGTAACACTTCTTTTTTGGCACCCACACAGACATTCTGTGGTGTCACTAAATGAGATTCCAAATTTAGTTTACATTAGAGTAGATTTGACTTTGTGTCTATTCCCATTACAAACTTCAGTGAACATTCACCCGCTCATTTCATTAGGCTCATGTAGGCAGAGAACATAGATTTCCATCCCATCAGTTTGCGCTTGACTTGAACTCAGGTCTAGAGGTGATAGAGCCTAACCAAACTTATCACCTTATCCCCTGAGCAGGCATCTTTATAAAATTTAGGAAGTAGCAGCACATTCTTAGTAATTTAGGATACCTATTTTATAGCAGAACTACAAGGAGACTGTAAAAACAAATGTAATACTTTGCCAGCTACTTTGATTACAGTGCACATTCAGCTTCAGGGTAAAAATGACTGTCATCAATTTTATTGTACAAATGCTTAATACACCTAATTTCATCCCTTCTACTTTAACAGAGGTTTTAACTCATGTAAAATGGGCAGTTAATATTGCCATCAAGGTAGCAGAAAGAGTCATTTTGTACGAGAGCATTAAGCATTTGTGTGATAAGGTCGTCATTTCTACACTTACACCTTTGAGTTTAAGCCCAAATAAGTTAATTGTCAGTGTTCCCTGGAGCCCAAGAGAAAGATCTACCAACAATAATACAGAAACATTTAAACATCTGGTGTACACATTCACCTTAATTTCATTGCAGTGCTAATTGCAGAAATAATGTAACATGCATAATGATGTTAATATTGAAACTTTTGATATTTTCTTTTCATGTTTTTTCATCACCCCAGCATATTAGAATGAGGGTTTATTATGAAGTCACTAAGGTGACAAGTTTTTTTTTCATGAATAGATAGACATAGGCCAATTCCACTCCTGCTACTTTCATGAAATGCTTCATCAGGTGAATAACTTGATCCATTATTAGACACTACCAAGCTTTAAAAACAACTCCTTTGGTAACCAACATTAAGAAATCTCAAAACAATCATGTTCCCTTTATTTCACTGCCAGAAAATTTAAAAGAACAGGAAATTGAGTGGCTTTGAATATGTTCTTTTCTCTGACTGGGACCTGACACTACTTCCAACTGAAAGCACACATGTTGAAATGGCAGTTTTATTTGGTTTTTCTGGCTAAAACTCCTTTGTATCACCACTGAAGTCAATGTTCTGACTATAAAAGTGGCATGTTACTGCAAATTGCTATTATATGAAATTCTGAGGGAAAAAAAAATCACAGTTATAACAAACCTTACTTCAAAAGCTATTTGTGACCTTTAAGACTGGATTCCCACAACACATTGTCTCTTTAAAACAGTGATAGCCTTTATTCTCTCAAGTGGAGACTAGATCAAACTACAGAGATTAATTGAAGTAGCAAAGGGAAGACAGCTTTTGACAGAATATCGTGTTGGAACAAATTGCTTCAATTACTGTAGAGTTACACTGCTGATCATTTAAAACAATCCTATATCAAGATATCAAGTCTGAAGAAAGCAATTTAATCAAGAGAAAGAAAACTTAAAGGTTTATTAAAATATGAAATGGAAATAATCACTTCTTAGAAATAAATCTTGCAAAATGACTTTGTTTTGACCATCTTACTGAAAGCTAACATGTATATAATTGATTTTCAGTGTTAATATAAATTCATTTCAATATCATTTGACATAGCTAAGTTACAAGTTGAGGAATATATGTATGTATGCACAGTACAATAGCACACACACATTGTGATTTTCAGTCCATCTTTACTTTAATTGAGGACTTCAAATGAATAAAAACAGAGCATTTCCAAAATACTCAGGTCAGGAAGCATCAATGCGCAGGACAGAATTAATGATATAAGTGTGGACCCTGACAATGGGACCCTCCAATTTCTGGGTCAGGCCTCCCCCACCAGCTCCTGAGACCTGTCCAGTATTGACATATAACAGTGGAAACTGCTCCTGCATTCTGGGATCCTCCTTCCCTTCTTGTGCGCCCCAGAAATCCTCACTCTGATAGTTGTTACACTCTCCCAAGTCTCATTCCCACTCCTTCCATTTTTCTTATACTTTAGTGTCCACTTCCCAGTATTCCAAATGCCAGTATTTCTCCCCAATGCTTCATGTCAATAGTACTTCCATATCCTTGAGTTTCTAAATTTCTCCATCCAGCTGAATCTGTCTCCACCACAAACACAGCTAGAAAGCATTTTTTTTCAAGCTCATCAAGGAAACATGACTGGCAGCTGCAGGTTCCTTTCATAATCACATATATCTGGCTGTTCTCAGGACTTTATCCTGACTGCTTGAATTTGTGCTTTACTTCAGGTCTGACACCTTCTTAGGAACATTTTCCATGACCAATGATGTGTCAGCCTTGTCCCCTTTGATAGCCTCTCATGTGTGCCTTAACTCTCTTCCAGTGGTTGATTGGAATGTTGTACAGTAGGGAATTTCTGCACTTCTGCATAACCTCTACAATACTGTGCATGACCTCATTCACTAACCTGATCTTTGAGGTTCACAGTATCATTGTATCTTTACAGTGCAGAAGGAGGCCATTCAGCCCACCAAGTCTGCACTGGCTTTCTGAAAGAGCATTCCACCCAGTCCCACTCCCCAACCTTATCCCCATAACCATGCACATTCTTTCTTTTCAGGTAGCAATCCAATTCCCTTTTGAATACCTTGATCGAACCTGCCTCCACCAGCCTTTCAAGAAGTTTGTTCCAGACTCCAACCAGCCTCTGGGTGAAAAATCTTTTCCTCACATCACATTTACTCTTTTTGCCAATTATTTTGAAATCTGGTTCTTGATGTTCTCTTGTATGGGTATAATTTCTCACTATTTACCTGATCCATGCCCCTCAGGATCTTGAATACCCCTATCAAGTCTCCTATCAGCCTTCTTTTCTCCAAGGATAACAGTCCCAAGCTCTCCAATCCATCCTCTTAGCTATTGTTCTTTATCGCTTTATCTGTGTCCCATCAATAATGTAGAAAATTACACTACTTTGCTGAAAGGGTTTCCTCAGCAGCATTATTGAGTAACATCTGATTAGCTCTTCACTTGAGGACTACTTATAATGTAGTTGAAGTTCTAAAAGTATCGTCAGCAAAACTGTGTTTTACTGGCAGTATAATGAGAGAAAATAGGGAAAGATTATGTCTCATTGAATGCAGATCAGTGGGTCAAGAGTATCTTTACCTGACAGAACTGTGCGTTAGCATAATGCTAGTAATAATCATAATTCTAGATAGGTGTGCAGCCCACATCTACGGTATAGATTCTCATCCTGGGGATTCTGGATTTAAGGGAGGCCTGCAAGGAGAGTCCAGGGTTCCTGAGATTAAAGTGGAAGTATAATTCTGCATTTCTTTGACTTTTTAAGAATTATTTTATGGGGTGTGGGCTTCGCTGGCTGGGCCAGCAGTTATTGCCCTCCCTAATTATCCTTGAGAAGGTGGTGGTGAGCTGCCTTCTTGAACCGCTGCAGTCAGTGTGGTTAGAGAGGGAGTTCCAGGATTTTGACCTAGCAACAGTGAAGGAATGGTGATATAGTTCCAAGTCAGGATGATGTGTGGCTTGGAGGGGAACTTGCAGATGGTGTTGTTCCTATGTATCTGCTGATTTTGTCCTTCTGGGTGGCAGAGGTCACGGGTTTGGAAGGTGCCGTTGAAGAAGACTTGCTGAGTTGCTGTAGTGCATCTTGTAGATGGTACACACTGCTGCCACTGTGCATCAGTGGTGGAGAGAGTGTATGTTTAAGGTGGTGGATAGGGTGCCAATCAAGCAGGTTGTTTTATCCTGAATGGTGTCAAGCTTCTTGAGTGTTGTTGGAGCTGCACTCATCCAGACAAATGGAGAGTATTCCACTGCACTCATGACTTGTGCCTTATTGATAGCGGACAGGCTTTGCGGAGTCAGGAGGTGAGTTACTGTCCACAGAATTCCCAGCCTCTGACCCACTCCTGTAGCAACAGTATTTATATGGCTGGCCCAGTTCATTTTCTGGTTAATGGTAAGCCCCCAGGATGTTGATAGTGGGAGATTCAGCAATGGTAATGCCATTGAATGTCATGGGGCAATGGTTAATTATTTCTTGTTGGAGATGGTCTTTGCCTGGCACTTGTGTGGCACGAATGTTACTTTCCACTTATCAACCCAAGGCTAAATATCATCCAGGTCTTGCTACATATGGACATCTACTGCTTCAGTATCTGAGGAGTTGCGAATGATGATGAACATTGTGCAATCATCAGTGAACAACCCCATTTCTGTCCTTATGGTGGAGAGAAGGTCATTGATTGGTTGGGCCTAGGACACTACCTTGAGGAATTCCTGCAGTGTTATCTGGGGCTAATATGATTGACCTTCAGTAACCACAACCATTTTCCTTTGTGCTAGATATGATTCTAACCAGCACAGAGTTTACCCCCTGATTCCCATTGTCTCCAGTTTTGCTAAGGCTCCTTGATGCTACACTTGGTCAAATGCTGCCTTGATATCAAGAGAGTCACTGTCACCTCACCTCGGTCGTTCAGCTCTTTTGTCCATGTTTGGACCAAGGCTGTAATGATGTCAGGAGCTGAGTGACCCTGGCAGAACCTAAACTGGGCATCAGTGAGCAGGTTATTGCTAAGCAAGTGTCATTTGAATACATTGTCGACACTACCTTTCATTGTTGTTGGTGACTGAGAGCAGCTGTTGGGATGATAATTGGCCAGGTTGGATTTGTCCTGTTTTTTGTGGACAGGATGTACCTGGAAAGTTTCCACATTGTTGGGTAGCTGCCAGTGTTGTGGCTGGAGCACAAATCTTCAGTACTATTGCCAGAATGTTGTCAGGGCCCATAGCCTTTGCAGTATCTTGTGCCTTCATCCATTTCTTGGTATCACGTGGAATGAGTTGAATTGGCTGAAGGCTGGCTCTGTAATGCTGGGGACCACTTGAGGAGACTGAGATGGATCATCACTTGGTATTTCTAGCTGAAGATGGTTGCAGAGGCTTCAGCCTTGTCTTTTGCATTGATGTGTTGGGCTCCACCATCATTGAGGATGGGAATATTTGCGGACCCTCCTCCTCCAGTGAGTTGATTAATTGTCCACCACCATTCACAACTGGATGTGGCAGAACTGCAGAGCTTAGATCTAATCTGTTGGTTGTGGGATCTTTTAACGCAATGTTGCTTAGGCTGTTTGGCATGCATGTAGTCCTGTGTTGTAGCTTCACATGGTTGACAGTTTATTTTCAGCTATGCCTGGTGTAGTTCCTGGCATGCCCTGCACTCTTCTTTGAACCTTTGAAGGATTGTTCAGCTGGCTTGATGGTAGTGGTGGAGTGATGGATATGCTGGGCCGTGAGTTTACAAATTATGGTTGTATATAATTCTGTTGCTACTGATGGATCACAGCATGTCATGGATGCCTAGTTTTGAGTTGCTAGATCTGTTCGGAATCTATCCCATTTAGCACGGTGGTAGTGCCATACAACATGATGAAGGGCGTCCTCAATGTGAAGGCAAGACTTCATCTTCACAAGGACTGTGTGGTGGTCACTCCTACCAATACTATCATGGACAGATGCTCCTGTGACAGGTAGATTGTTGAGAATGAGATCAAGTATGCTTTTCCTTCTTGTTGATTCCTTCACCATCTGCTGCAGACCAAGTCTGGCAGCTATGTCCTTTAGGACTTGGCCAGCTCTGTCAGTAGTTGTGCTACCAAGCCACTCTTGCTGATGGACATTTCAGAGTGCATTACTGTGGGTCTGGAGTCACATGTAGGTCAGACCAGGTAAGGACAGCAGATATCGTTCTCTAAAGGATTTTAGGGACCTAGATTAATTTTTAGTGACAATCAATAGTGATTTCATGCAGAGCACAAGCATAGATTCCTGATGTATTCACTGCTGGCCATTTACAACTGGCAGGAGAATCCATTGCTAGGCATTGATATCCCTCACCTTGATGTGCACACAAAATCACTAAAAAAATACATTTTTAATAGAAAAGAATTGCTATTCCTAGTCATACTGTATTTTTCATATTCTGACAGATTTCATGATATGGAACATCGGGTTTGAGTGATCTGAAACATTATTAACAACTCCTGAAGAGCTGCAGATAATCTTTCAGAAACCATGAAACCTGAAAATTGAGTTAAGTGCAACTATAGGTGCTCTAGTACTTTATCTTCATGCTTAAAATAGCTCATAAAAATGCACACTCCCATTAACCCTAATATTCTTTCCTTGTCTATTTGCCATTTGGTGGTTCTCTGCTTATTAGACAATAAAAAGCCAGAAAGTTTCCCTCTAGGATTTTTAAATAACTGCTGGGTCATAACAACTGGGGGCTCTAGTAAGATAAAATGTTTCTAATTCTTGATTGATTTGGAATTGGTGAATCTTAAGGTTACGAGTACGAGAAGCACTTTGAATTCAGGAGTTGGTGAGTATTTTAGAAGTGGTGAGACTGCAAGATGGCTTTGGCAATTGCTAAGACTTGTCTGGGAGTAGAGGAAGTAACCCTGATTGGGTTGGAGAAAATAACCAAAAATAAGTTAACAGAGTTGGAAGATAAGTTAAAATTGTGGTTACCTGAGTGTGCTGGGAAATCAGATATAATTAACAGTATAGCACAGCTTTCTACAGTTGGAAGTGAAACCTGACACTAGTGAGTCACAGCTGGAGGTAGTGAGACTCCAGTTACAAATGAAGTTGCTTGAATTTGAGCAAGCAAAGGAACTGAAAAAATTTGAGTTTGAAGCAAAGGACAGAGAAGTGACTCTTAAAATGGAATTAGAAATTGTGAAGATAGAGAAGGAGGAAAGAGAGAGAGAGAGAGTTCCAATTGAAAATGTTGGCAGTTAAAAAAGAGATGACAGTATGTGAGGAAGGATTTGTTTCCAGAGTAGAATCCAGTGGGGAGATGTTTAACTTTGTACAAGCGCTTCCAAAGTTTGAGGAAAAAGATATTGCAGTATTCTTTATTTCATTTGAGAAGCTAGCTAAACAGATGAAATGGCCACAGGAAACTGGATGTTATTATTACAGTCTAAGTTGCGAGTAGGACGCATGAGGTATATGCTTCGCTATCAGAAGAAATATCGCTGAATTATGATGTGGTGAAAAAGGCTATTTTAAATGCATTTGAGTTGGTTTCTGAAACATAGAGGCAGAAATTTAGGAATATGAGAAAACAGCCTGGGCAAACTTATATTGAGTTTGAAAGAGTAAAACAGTAGTTTTGACCGGTGGATATGGGTATTAAAAATAGAAACAATGAATGCAACTCCTAGGGAAGTAATTCTTTTGGAAGAATTTAAAGATTCAATCCTTTCGGTAGTGACAACTCATGTGGAGAAACAGAGGGTTGATTCTGTAAGACAAGCAGCAGAGATAGCTGATAATTATGAGTTAGTTTGTGGTGCTAAACTTTTTTTTGGTCACCCTCACAAATTTGAAAAGGATAAAAAGTGGGGAGGTGAAAGGAAGGTAGATAGTCAGGGAAGAGAAGGAGTAGGTGGAAATTCCAAGGAAGTTTTTTTTCCTCAGAATAAAAAGGAAGGTGTTGAAGGGAGAAGAGACATTCAAAACTGAGGTGTTTTCATTGTACTAAAATGGTGCACATGAAGTCAGTGTGTTGGAGATTGCAGGAAAAATCTGTTGGAATTGTTAGCGTACAGAAAAGCTCTGGAAGTAAAAGTACTGTGGATTTTGACATTCAGGCACAGGAAAAACCAGTGGTTTGTGCACAGGTGAAACGGGGAGAATTAATGATAGGTGAAGAAGTGGGATTAGTCAAGAGAATTCTAAGGAGCAGGTTACAGAGATGTTTAAAGATTTTATGTGTGAAGGGAAAGTCGTTCCATATGTATAGTGTGGAGTAGGTAAAGATGTTAAAATTTTAAGAGACACGGGACTAGTCAATCCTTAATGTGGGATAGTGATATTTGTTGTTCAAAGGGAGCATTGCAGGAGCAGGTAATAATAAGTGGAGTTCATAGAGATGCCGAATCTATTCCATTGTGGAAGGTAAATTTAAAGATCAAATGGAAGACTGGAGAAGTTATTGTTGGAGTGGTGGAAAAATTGCCCATTGCAGATTCAATTTATTCTGGGTAATGATATAGCTGGACCGCAAATGTGGATGATGTCTATGGTAGTGGAGCAGCCTGCAGAAGTGTTTTCAACAGAGGTATTACAGAAGGAACATCCTGGATTGTTTCCTGATTGTGTTGTAACGAGATCAAAGGCTCATAGGGAAGAAGAAGACTAATGAGAAGGACAGGCTGTTCAAAGGCAAGACGAAGGTGTTGAAATGCAATTAGCTGGCAGTATATTTGATAACATTGTTCAGGAGGGCGGAATGCACAGCAGTTCAGCTGAAGTGTTTAACTCAAAGAGATTAGTGGAGTTACAGAAAAATGATTTGCAATTAAAACAGTTATATCAGAAAGCTTATTCAGAAACAGAAGGAAAATATATTCCAGTATGTTATTATCTTTGAGGAGATATTTTGATGAGAAAATGGAGGTCTGATTATGTCTCAGCAAATGAAAGCTGGAGAGAGGTGTATCAGATTGTTACCCCATTAGGGTATAGAAATGAGATTCTGAGGATTGCTCACAAAATTCCAATGGAGGGCACTTAGGAATTAGGAAAACACAGGAAAAGATACAGAGGTTTTTTTGGCCAGGATTGCATAGGGATGCAGTCAAATTCTGTAGAACCTGTCAAATAACAGGAAAACCACAAACAATAATTAAGCCAGCACCTTTAATTCCAATACCAGCATTTGAAGAACCTTCTACCAGGGCCATGATTGATTGTGTAGGACCCCTCCCTAAGGCTAAAAGTTGAAAATCAGTATTTACTGACACTAATGGATGTGTCTACCAGGTTTCCTGAAGCAATACCTTTAAGAAATGTTACAACTAAGAAGACTGTGGAGGAGTTAATTAATTTTTTTTACAAGGTATGGTTTAACTAAAGACATACAATCAGATCAGGGGTCAAACTTCATGTCACAGCTGTTTAAGCAAGTAATGAACAGTTTGGGGATAAAACAGTTGAAGTCAACAGCTTATCATCCAGAGTCTCAAGGAGCTTTGGAAAGATGGTATTAAATTTAAAAATTATGATAAGAGCATACAGGATTATGCACAGGATTGGGATACAGGAATTGCATTTTTGTTGTTTGCTATTAGAGATGCTCCTAATGCATCAACTGATTTTAGCCCTTTTGAACTAGTTTATGCTCATGAGGTAAGTGGGTCATGAGAAATTGGTGGGTCAAAATTCAGAAACTACTCTCCTGGATTACGTATCAAATTTCAGGGAAAGATTGAACAGAACATGTGAGTTGGCTGGGGGACATATAAAGACATCAAAGCAAGTGATGAAAGTGAAAGCACGTAAGAAAGCTAAGACTTATAGTGTTGTTTCTGGAGAGAAAGTACTAGTTTTGTTACCAGTACTAGGTGATTCATTAAATGCAGGATTTAGTGGGCCTTACAGGATTGAAAAGAAATTGAGTGAAGTAAGTTCTTTGATAAATACTCCAGATAGAAGAAAGAAACAGAGGGTGTGTCATGTAATTATGCTTAAAAAGTACTTTGGCAGGGAAGAGAAACAAAAAGAGGTATTAGTGATGGAGGAAGCTGAGAAAGAGGTAGAAGTGGAGGACTCTGAAATTGATTTTCCTCTACCCAAATTGGATAATGAGGGGTGCTTGAAAATTTAAATGAAATATTGATTACCTTCCAAGCAAATATCAAAGTGATTTGGAAAAGTTATTGCAGTCACACAAATCTATTTGTGGAAATAAGTTGGGAAAGATACATTTAGCTATACATAATGTATGCATAGAAATTTCATCTACAATATGGAACATCCTTATTAAATCTGGCAAAGTTATCACAAGCACAAAAAGAAATTGAGTTCATGCTTCAAAATGATATCATTGAGTCAAGTTGCAGTAACTGGAGTTTGTCTATTGTACTGGTACCGAAACCGGATGAAACACAAAGACTGTGTCTTTGTGAACTATTCAAGATGAATGCGATGACAAAAGCAAATTCATATCCCATACCATGGTTGGAAGATTGCATTGAGAAAGTGGGACAATCAAAATTTATCACAAAGATTGGCTTGCTAAAAGAATGTTGGCAGGTTCCGTTGTTGGAGCGAGCAAAGGAGATATCAGCTTTTGTAACACCAAGTTCACTATATCAGATTAAAGTAATGCCATTTGGTATGAAGAACGTACCTGCAACATTTCAAAGATTGACAAATAAAGTAATTGCAATTGTGCTTTGTATCGATGATCTACTAGTTTTCAGCCACACATGGGAGGGGCATTTACAGCATCTGGAGGAATTATTTACTCAACTACAAGAAGCTAATTTGGTGATGAAATTGGCTAAAAGTGAATTTGCAAAAGCGTAAGTTACGTATCTAGGCCATACCATTGGACATGGTAAGGCAGCTCAGTGAGATGCAAAGGTCAAGGCTATCGTGAATTTTCCAGAGCCTACAACAAGTTGAGAAGTTTTGAAATTTCTAGCATGAGTTTGTTTTACTTTAAATTTGTACCAGATTTTAGCCAAGTGGTTGCTCCACTGACTGAACTATTAAAACAGAACAAGAAATTTTGATGGACACCTTAGTGTCAAAAGTCATTTGATAGATTGAAAACTGTATTAACCACGACACCAGTTTTAGCCGTAGCCAATTATGCCAAGCAATTCAAGTTGGCCGTTGATGGAAGTGATATAGGTATTGGGGCTGTACTGTTACAAAATGACACTGGAATTGAAAAACTGATAGTGTATTTTTCATGGAAGCTGAATGTACAATAGAGAAGATATTCAATGATCGTAAAAGAGACTTTGGGTTTGGTGTTGGCATTGCAGCATTTTGAAATTAATGTTGCAAACAATTCATCAGAAACAATTGTTTATGCAGACCGTAATCCTTTGAAGTTTTTGGACCAATTTTGAAACAAAAGTGCAAGGCTTTTCAGATGAAGTCTATTATTACAACCATTCAATCTACGAATTATACATAATGCTGGAAGAGAAAATCTGTACGCGGATGCGTTATCAAAAGATTGAAGCTAAAAGAAAAATTGGACATTTTTAAAACCCTGGGCACTGAACTGGAGTGATTTCTGTTGATACTAAGGACTTGTGTGTATTATGCTGATGGATGCATCTGTTAATGTAATAGTGTAATAAGTATAAATAATAGTGTGAGATAGGTTATTAAAAAAATGAAGCTGTCTTTTAAAATTATGATTGATTTGATAGGGAGGGGGATGTCAGAAAGCTACTAATGTATATAATATTATTGGAAAATATTTTTCTTTTAAAGTAGAGGTTTGGTGTGGGTATGCCTTAATTGGATTAAAACCAGCTAGTCTGGGTGTTTTGATGTGCACTAGTTTTGAGATGTAAAAGAGGTAGAGTGCATTTGCATTTTTTTGAATAGAGCATTTAGGAAGTGGAGTGAAATCTGGCACCTAACTAGCAGAGACCAAGCAATATGTTTATATTACTAATAAAACTGGTACTATGAAAAAGGCTTTATTGTTATAAGAGGTGGATTTCAAAGGGTACTGGCGATACAATGAGAATTTGCATTCAGTGAGCTGTGCTAGGTATAACAGTCAGCAGTTTTGTGGCAGAAGCAATGTAAAATCAAAGTAGCTGTAAGCCGACAACTGTCTCTACAGGGACCAAAGTGAGAGGAACCTCATTTTGAATTTGTAAGGTGAAAATGCTTTGCCTGCTGCCTGGTTAAGTCTATGGGTGCCGTTGCCTTAATGGAGATTAGTTTGGGAATTTGTTAAAAGTTATGATAGTAGTAATTTGTAGCCATGTGTTTAACTTGTGTAAATTAATAAATGCCTCTTGTATTTTTATATACAACCTCTCGAGAACTGGTAGTCTGATTCCTGAACATAGAACTGCATCTCAAACATATAAAACTAAAATATAGGTTATGACAGTTGTTTAAAGTTTCCCTCTGGGATTTTTAAATAACTCAACTTTACCATCTGCTGGGTCATAACAGTGGTGGGGGTGTGGAATGTCCAGGTAAACATGCAAGGGAGGGGTCTGTGGAGTCAATGACTGCCTCCTGGGGAGCAAACTGATGGTGGGCATGGTAGGAGGGAATGGTGAATGTGAAAGGGGGCAGAGGGAGGTGGTTGAGTGGGAGAGTGAGGATGCGTTGATACCAGTAAAAGTTGCGGCCTAAGTTGTTGATGGGGACACAGAGGCAAACACGGACCTTGGGGTGTGAAGGAGGAGGTCGGGGAGGTCAATGTGGATGGGGATGGGAATGTGCACATTCATCTGGACATCCTAGAATGACAAGCGTTCAGTCTGTAGGGTAGTGGTAGGGAGATGGATGGTGACGCCAGTGGGATGGACTGTGATGGGGAAAGTACATGGGTGGCTGAGGGAGAAGTAAGGACAGGGAAAATGTGTATGGGGAGAGGAGGTAGTTAGGAGGGGGAAGGTGTCTCGGGGGAGGAATCAAAAGTGAGCTGAGCCTTATGTTGAACGGGCACAGGTGCTGCATGGGAGTGCGATCAGTGAGTGGGCGGAGATGCAGGTCAGCTCAGATAGACAACTGAAAGAGAACCCCAGGAGGCAGCATTGAAAATGCTCAGAACATTGAAATGAGTGGGATAGATGAAGCATCTGCGTGTGTGGGAGAGTGCTTGCACGAGGCTCCAAAAGGCCCTGCCACACAAACACTGCTCCCTCCATAATCATTTGTGGTCCGGCTGCATGCTAGTAGGGGGAGATGCAGTGGGAAGGACTTACGAAGCCTGTAAATGAAGCTGAAAGACAACATTACACATTATTCAGTGAAAGTGAGTATATTTTCAGATTGTAAAGTGACAAAATGTGTTCACCCATGCAACCACTTGTGAGCAGAATGTCTTAGCTTTTCTAGGCCTACCACTTCTTCTAGATGCTGCCCTGACATCCGCAGCAGGGCTAGATACAGCCTGTGCAATGGTTGGTCCTGTTGCCTCTGGTGACTTTGGCATGAATCCCCTAGGAAGCTGAGACCTTGAGGGCTCGGCTTTCTTTGGCTGTCCTCCTGTGGGCCAACTGCTCCCTCTGCAGTGACAAAGGGTGAGGCAAAGGGGACTTGGAGGGAATGGACAGACTCTGAGATTCCTGAGTGGATGACTCATGGGCATCCAGCTGCCGCTCCTCCTCCCTTTGGGTGCCCGAGGGCCCCAGCCTGATTCCTTGAGGGGAAAAAGCACCAGGAGGAACGTTGAGATGCCCCATTTCCCTCTTGCATTGCCACATCCATGGCTACTGTGATGGAATGCAGGCATATGCGCATCTCTGCATTCTGCAGGATCCCCATGGTACCTGCCATTCTTCCCATGGAGTCCTCCATACGCGCACATATGGGCACCACTTCAACAGAGAGCAGCTAGATATACTCAGAGATAAAAAAACAAAAAACTGCAGATGCTGGAAATCCAAAACAAAAACAGAATTACCTGGAAAAACTCAGCAAGTCTGGCAGCATCGGCGGAGAAGAAAAGAGTTGATGTTTCGAGTCCTCATGACCCTTCAACAGAACTAGGTGAATCCAAGGAGAGGGGTGAAATATAAGCTGGTTTAAGGTGTTGGTTGGGGGGAGGGGGGGGTAGGGGGTGGGTGTGGTTGTAGGGACAAGCGAGCAGTGATAGGAGCAGCCACTGCTTGCTTGTCCCTACAACCACACCACCCCCCTCCACTTCTCTCCCCCCACCCAACACCCGAACAGCCCCCCCCCCCCCCCCCCCCCCCCGCCACACACACACACACACACACCTTAAACCAGCTTATATTTCACCCCTTTCTTTGGATTCACCTAGTTCTGTTGAAGGGTCAAGAGGACTCGAAACGTCAACTCTTTTCTTCTCCGCCGATGCTGCCAGACCTGCTGCGTTTTTCCAGTTAATTCTGTTTTTGAGCCTCTGACTCAAGTGCTACTCTGTTGAGGGCTTCCAATAGCTCTGTGTGATGTTCTCTCGCCTTCTGCTGACTCACCACGACGAGTTGTAGGGTGGAATCCACAGGCTCGTAACCTGACTCAGACCCCACAGATGCCTCTTTCCCAGCAGTCCTCCAAGTGCCGGGGAGTTCGGCTGAACCTGCCTCCTGCTGCTGTGAATACCTATCTGTGCAGTTACCACCAGTTTGTGAACCCCAGTCTGCTCTAGATCTAGGTCCCACTGAGGTGTGTGTCTCTGCACTGGTGGAGGGTGTGGGTAGACGCTGTGACAGGTCTTCCAGGCTGCTTATTCCCACTCTTCAATGGAGGAGTTGTCCTCTTGGCTGGAGGTGAGGACCTGGATGGAGCTGACGGACTGGCTGGCTGAGGGTATCAGTTCTTTGGCAGAGCTCCATGTGAACCGAAGTCGAGATAAATAGTTTCCGTGAATGTATTTTTAATTAGGTGGGATGAGCAGAAATGATACATCACAAAAATCCACCATTGCGGCTGGCAGTTGAAACATCTTTTTTCACGCCCGCTTCTGCACTTAGTACTGAAGAAGAGTGATATGGACTCGAAACATAAACTCTGTTTCTCTCTCCACAGATGCTGCCAGACCTGCTGAATTTTTCCAGCATTTTCTGCTTTTATTCCAGATTTCCAGAATCTGCAGTATTTTGCTTTCCTCTTAGAGTTAAAAATGGAGGTGTGAAGAGCTGCCTTTTCTCAATCATTCTCGAACCTTGAAAACATAGAAGCTTTAACTTTTGCAGGTTTCCAATCGGGGAGCCGTAAGGTATTTCAGTTGTACAAACCTGGAAATTTGATAAAAACAAAAAAACTGCGGATGCTGGAAACCGCCGATGCTGCCAGACCTGCTGAGTTTTTCCAGGTAATTCTGGAAATTTGATGTTGGAAGAAGAAAGGATTAGGATCGCACAGGCCAGATCAAAGGAGCTCTCAGATTCCATTTGGCTCTTCATATGCCTTGGAACCACCAATTTATAAGAATTTTAATGCTGACATACCCAGGTCAAAATGGCAGCTGCTTGATGCGCTCCCATAAGATTGTTGTGTGGTTTTACCTTGTCATCTATATGAAAACGATTTCCCTGTCAGACTTGTATATTTATGAGGCCACATTACCCCTCCTTCCCATAAGTCATTAGCTACATAATGCAGCATGTTTTTATAAGATGGATTACTCCCACTAGCTCATAAGAATTTGTTTCAGCAAAATATTTCTTGTTTCCTCCTTTACCTATTTTATAGTGTCCCTGTATTTATTTTGTAGCATCTGAAGTCCGGTAGCTTGGCAGATGGTTTGACTTGTGCTGCTTTATAACTGTCTTTCATGTATGAAAGCAACCTGAATGAATAATCGACCTCCAATTCCTCCCAGCCCTCTTGTGGGAAGGTGCTAGGTATCTGCATGGCTCTTTTGTCTGATAGAATGGCTGATATTGGTAGCTCATAATCAACAGAAGCACTGACTCATACCTGGGTTTAACAATTCAGTGGTACAAAAATTCAAAGTTGAAGTATGCTGGGCAGCTCTAAGTTGAATGCATTAGAGAGAAAAAAAATCACAATTCATTTTCAAAAACATTCAAAGAAAATATATGTTGTGATTCTGAGCCCTACTGACACAGCAGGGACTGAATGTGAATCCAACTCAATGTCCAATCAAGCCCCCAGATTCCAGCCTTGCTCTAAGTGCCTGGAAGTGTTAATATGAAAAAAAATTACTAACCTTCCTGTTCCTTTTCTATGTCTTGTACTCTTTATTCTTCTGTGAATTTATTTCTCAAATCTGAAAATCCATTTTTCTTCTTTGGGCTGAATTTTATGCTGATGGAGCAAGAAATTGTGCAGGATGACGCGGGCACGACATTTTGGTCAGCGAGCACATGCAAAAGTTGGAAGCACGCCTGCTGAAAATTAAGAGGGCAATTAAGCTCATTAACGGCGCAATTGTCTGTCATTTTACGTAGCCCGTCCAACTTTATGGTTGGCGGATGGGCGAATTGGACAGGTGGCCTTTACATTTTTAATCAAATCTCATCCAAGGGCGGGATGAGGTTTCTGTCATTAGATGAAATAAAAATAGAAATCTGTGGACAGCATTTTTATAATCTTTTTGTTCAAGTGCCTGATCGTGATGCTTTGTCACTTTTTCCTGATTTTAAAAACTTTATTTCCTGGGTTTCGGGTCTTCAGCTCCCTGAGGCAGCTCTCTGCCTTCAGAGGACTTTCTGTCAACCTTCGTCCATGCCTGCGTTGACGTCATTGCCTGCCCCCACCCCGGCAGCGCTGAGCTTTTCAGCGCGCGCTTCATGCTGGATGGCCGTTAATCGGCCAGCCAGTGTGGAATCGCAGTTGGGGGCCAATTCCGGTCGGCCGTCCGTTTCCCGACTGCTCCCAGGCCTGCTGATTTCGCCTGCCCTCCAAGCTGAAAAATGAGATCTTTGTCCCATATTCATGTCTGTTGAGATATGCAGTATCTTACCTAGCTCCCTCTTGTTATAAAGGTTAATTGCTCAGGCACTCAAAATACCTCAGAACTCCTTGGGATTATTGTTTCCTTGAAACGACATACTATCCAGACACCAGATATCAGGCTGGTCAACCTGGGTGACCTCTACATGCTGAGTTTGGTGAGGAAATTATTAAATTTGTTTTCTATAAGATGTTTTTGTCACTGACTGGACATGTGCAAAATTATATGGGGAGAAGACAGGAGAACACCCACAGGAAGGAGCAGCAGAATGATCTCCAAGTGAGAACCTGAACTACACGTCAGTGAACAACTGACTTGTGATTTTTTGTCAACAAGGGGATCGCAACGGTTGGACTCATCTGGAAGAGGTTTAAATATTAGGCAGTTGAAGATCTCCCTTGCAGGATTAAAGGGGCACAGGAAGTCTCAAAGCGCCTTTAATAGATTAAGTGAGTGGGCAAAACTGTGCCAGATGGAGTTCAATGTGGGGAAAGATTGACATCATTCACTTTGGACCTAGCATATAGCATGCTGTAAATGACAAGAAGCAAGGCACTGGGGATGAGTAACACGATTTCAGCATAGTTACAGAAATCACTAAAAGCTGGACGATAGGTACAAAAATAATTTTAAAAATAGAATGCTCTCCTATATCTCAAGGACTGGAATAACAAGGGGTGGAAGTTATGTTCTATCTGTACAGAGGTCTGCTTAAACCCTCTGTGGAATATTGCTTTCAGTCCTGGGCACCACACCTCAGGAAGGATATATTGACTTTGGAAGTGGTGCAGTGCAAATTCACCAAAATGAAACTAGTGCGAAAAGATTTAAATTATGAGGACAGGTTGCTTAGATCAAGCTTGTATTCTTGGTTACAGAAGTTTAAAGGCTGATCTACTTGATTGAATCATCGTACTGGATTTAACATACCTCCTGCCGACTGGTTTGAAGGCAGTGGAGGTGTGGGCCACAGAAGGAGGGTATTCAGCCTCTGGTGTCTGTGCTGGCTCTTTGAGAAAGTGGTGATGCTTAGTTCTGCATCCCAACTTTTTCCATAACCTTGGATGTACTTCATCCTCAAGTACTTTTAAAAATTATTTCTGGAATCAGCTTCCACCATCTTTTCAGGTAGGGCATAGTTTTAATTAGACTTAAATTACTCAGGGTGATGTAATAACACAAAGGGTAGTGGAAATCTGGTAATCTCTCCCTCAGAAAGCTGTTAAGGCAAGAGCAGCTGAAAACTTCTGAGATGAGGTTGATAGGTTTTTTGTTAGATAAGGGCATTAAGGGTTGTGGAACCATGGCAGGTGATTAAGTTTAAGATGCAGAATGACAGAAGAAGTTGGTGGTAATGGAGACCTGAGCCAGAATTTTACACTCCCTCCCCTACCCCCTTCCACTGCGTTTTGAGGAGTTGGGGGGCTGGGGGGGTGGAGGGGGGGTGGGGGGTGGAGTGTGAAATTGCAAGGGTGGAATTCTCTCTGGATTCCGCCTGCCCCGACCTTGCAACGATTTTATGCTGGGGTGGGCAGGCCCTCAGACAGGAAGCCTGCGCTTGCCCCAGTGAGGTCTTTAAGTGGCCAATTAATGGCTGCTTAAGGGACATTTCCCACCCAGCCTCAATGTTTAGGCTCAGGAGGGAAAACCAGGAAATAAAGAAAGTTTGATCTTGGTGGGAAGGTGGGGCTGGTGTGGGTGTCTCCACCAGAAGCCCTTCGCTTAAGATCCAGTGACCTCTGGATCTCCCTTCCCCCTAACCTGGCCTATCCCCTGAGACCCTGATAGCCCCCCTCGTGACCCCCCAGGCCTTCCCTACAACCCCCCCGCCCCCCACACCACCCCCTCCCCACCGCACTGGGAACCCTGACACTTACCTTTTTCCCCTGGTTCCCGTGACCTAGTGTCAGGCAGTTCTGTGCAGTGCCTCTTCTGGCCACTGCAATGCTATTGCTGGAGAGACTGGAGAACTACCAGCCAAACTGATTGGCTGGCAGATCTCCAAGGCAGGACTTCCTCCTGAGTGAGGGGTGGAAGTCCTGCCTTAAGCCAATCAATGCTCATAGAACGTAAAATGACAGCAGGGCTGGCAGAGATGTATTCCCTGCCGATTCTTCAGATGGCAGATGCCAGGGCCCCGTCGTCATAAAAATTCAGGCCCTGGAAATGTGTGATGAGAAAGGATTAATTGATGATCCTAAAAGATCCTCCAGGGAAGAGTCATAATAACATGTGAGAATTTCACATTTAGTTTGAGGGTGGGAAACATGGGTCTGAAACTAGTCTCTTAAACTTAAATAAAGGTGATTATAAAAGTCTGAAGACATCTTGGCTACAGTGGACAAGGAAATAGACTAAAAGTTAAGACTGTAGATAACTAGTAGGAGACATTTAAGGAGATATTTTATAATTATCAACAAAGATATATTCCAATGAGAAATAAATATTCCAATTACAAATAAATATTCAAGAAACGTAAACAGATTATAGAAACTTTAAAACCTCTCAAAACTTAAATATACCGTAAAATAAAATAAAAATATAAGAATGACATAAAATTCTACTGGTTGATCTGGGCCCCTTGCTGGCTTCGGATTGGAGTGTCCTTTTGTACACTATAGGAATGCCCCATTACCTATTCTAGAGGCAATCTCTCCCTTTGGCAACCATTGAGCAGAAGGTGAGGGAAAGGTGGTCAACAGCAGATCATGCCCATCTTCTATAACTTGCATGTAGAACACTGAAGATTCACAGATTGAAGAAGTATGTCCCCAGAACAGATGAAGGTAGATCTTCCAGAAGACTTTTATAGGATGTGGATTCTGTATTAGCCCTCTTCTTGATAATACTGAAGAATAGTGCAAAAATGGGTGGATTCCTGAAATAATATCTTACACGAGGCTTTTATAGCTAACAAGATCAATAAATTATTTTGTAAATAAATTGAGTCACCTGAACAAACGTGGGTTAATTAAGGAAAGCCAGCATTGATTAGTTAAGGAAAAACCGTGTTCAACTAACTTGCTTGAATTTTTTGAAGCGGTAACAGAGAAGGTTGATGAAGCCAATGCTGTTGATGTGTGTACATGGACTTTCAAAAGACATTTGATAAAGTTCCACACAACAGACTTGTGAGCAAAGTTAGAGCTCATGATAAAAAGAGGGAAAGTAGCAACATGGATATGAAATGTGCTAAGTGACAGGCAACAGAGAATCGTGCTGAGTAGTTGTTTTTTGAACTGGAGGAAGATTTATAAGCAGATGTCTCCAGGGATTGGTGTTAGGACCTTAGCTGTTCCTGATGTATATTAATGACCTAGATTTTGGTTTGGTGTACAGGTCACAACTTCAAAATTTACAGATGATATGAAGCTTGAAAGTTGCTCTGGTTTCCTCCCACATTCCAAAGACATGCCAGTTAGATGGATTGGCTATTTTAAATTGTCCCCCTATGTGTGTGTGTGTGTGTGTGTGTGTGTGTGTGTGCATGTGTATACACGCGTGCGTGCACATGTGAGTGTGTGTCTTGTGATGGACTGGCATCCTGTCCTGGGTGTACCCTGCCTAGCGCCCATTGCCTGTCAGGATAGGCTTCAACTTCCTGCGACCCTGAATTGGATGAAGTGGTTCTGGAAAAATGTGTGAGTGAGTGAAGCTGGAAAGTATTGTGAACCATGAGGAGGATAATGTAGAGCTTCAAAGGACATTGAAAGGTTGGAATGGGTGGACAGATGAAATCTAATGCAGAGAAGTGGTTCATTTTGGTAGGACAGACTGAGAAAGCAGTTAATAAAGCATGCAGTTAATAAAGCTTTATCAATAAAGGCATGGAGTACAAAAGCAAGGCAGCTATGTTAAACATGTAAAACACTAATTTGGCCTCAACTGGAGTAAAGCCTCCAGTTCTGAGCACTACACTTTAGGGAGGATGTGAAGGCATTAGAGAGGGTGCAAAAAGATTCACAAAAATGGTTCCAAGGATGAGGAACTTCAGTTGTGTAGAAAGATTGGAAAGTTGGGACTGTTCTCTTCAGCGAAGAGAAGGTTGAGAGGAGATTTGGCAGAGGTATTCAAAATCATGAGGGGCCTGGACAAAGTAGATAGGGAGAAACTGTTCCCATTGATGGAAGTATTGAGAACCAGAGGGCACAATATTAAAATAATTGGCAAAAGAAGCAATGGCAACATAAGGAAAAACCTTTTCTTGCAGCACGTGTCTAGGATCTAGAATGACCTGTTTGAGGATATGGTGGAAGTAAGGAGTAAGTCAGTTGGAAATTTAAAAAGGGAATTGCATCATTTTCTGAAAAGGTAAAAAAAAAATTGCAGGGCTATGAGGAAAAGGCAGGGGTGTAGTATGAGATTAATTGCTCCTTCAGAGGACCAGCACAGACATGACAGGCCAAATGGCCTCCTCCTGTGTTGTAACCGTTCTATGATTCTATGTTATGTTGGTTTAGAAATTCTATTAAATAATCAATTCCTTGTGGTGATGGCGTGATTTTTCACTTTTACCACAGTTTTGAGGAGATAGGTGCACTTTAACGGAAAAAAATGGTTAATCGCCTTAAGAAAAATGAACTGCTCTGTGGCATTAGTTTTTAAGGTATGATGACCAATATAGGTAGTTAATCTGAAAAACAATATTCCTCTAAGTGCCCTGATTATCCTTAAGGGTACAGCAGTAACATTGTAAGTGGCTTGCACTTTTGTAATTAGAGGTAGCTGTATAATGCATAAACATAATGGGATCATAGTTTTTGTCATTACTGGAGGAAGTACAAACTTCAGTATTTAGAAAACTGTTTTCATTATTGGCTGCAGGCATTTCACAGAGCAGCATTATGCTACATTTGAATTAGATGTAAATGTAATTGGAAATACTCCACATCTTTTGCCATGTTTGAGCTGATGCCAGTGAAGAGTAGCCTTTGGGGGTGTTGTTTAAACTAAATAACAAGCAAGACATCCCCCATTCACCAAGAAAGATGTTTTCAGAATTTTTTTTGATAAAAGACAAGTTTGTGGAATGGCAGATGAACTTTAATGCAGAGAAATTGAAGTGATTAATTTTGGTAGGAAGAACGCAGAGTCACAATACAAAATAAAGGGTACAATTTAAAGGGTGTACAGGAGCAGAGGGATTTGGGTGTATCCGCACATAAATCATTGAAGGAGGCAGGACAGGTTCTTTTCCAAATTTGTTATCCCCTGTGGGACAGAAGGTGACAGTTTCCTTCTTATTGATAATTAGTTAAAGGCCTTGAGATTTGCAGGCTTGTTTTAACAGTGGGTCGAATTTAATGCAGCCTATCCAGCAGGAGCAATGTTGGCCAAGCCCACTTAATTGTGGGAGAGGCCCCGTGTCAGTCCCCCAGCAGGGACAGCAGAACCTCCCCCAATTAAGTCGGAGGGTGGAAGGGGCTAAGGCGGGATTCCCGGCTGCCGGAGGTGGGATATCAATTAGGCTCATTAATGAGCCAATCAACACCCATTATCCCTGAGCCCACCACAATCCAGTGGTGGCAGAAGGTTAGGGAGCCTACGGCTTTCCTGTGCCTCCCGAAGGTCGCTCAGCAAGCCCTGTCAGGTTAGGGTTTGCCAGCGGCCTCCCAGAGGGAGTCCCTCACTCACAGGTACTCTGTGCCTGATCGAGGGACCCGGCATTGGGAGGGGGACTGCTGAAAGCCATTCTCCTGACATTGCCACTGAACCACCTTGCCCAAAACCCCTCCGCCTGCGATCCCCATCCTGCTCTTAACCACCTTTGGCCTGGGGTCCTTTGTTGATCCTGGGTTTTTGGTGTGTGCATTGCCAGCAACTGCCACCACTTCCAGTGGCATTGATGGCAATGAATAGCTGCCAGCCTCTGATCGAGCAGCAGCTCTTGGCAAGCAGGACTTCTGCCAAAGTGGTCCTGAATCCCAGGGAAGGTCTGATGGTGATTCCCTCATGGAACTGATGGGGGTTTCTTTGTGGTTCTCTAATAATCCAGCATGTCACGCCAATTAAATTCTGCTCAGTGTTTCTATATATATGAAAGGGCCAAGAAGCACTTTCTGATCTGGCTTTACCACAGAAAATTACTTACCACCAATGAACTAAAACATTGCATATTCTGCAATGCATCTAATCAACTTACATGATGTGGCATTTTATGACATTTTAAGCCTTTATGAAACTTGTCAGACTGACTGAAGCTTAACTTCACTGACAAACATGAGTGATTACAAGGTTTCCATTGGGTTTTTGGTGAAGACAGTTCTGTACAGCTCATGTTTATACCATACTGACACACCATCAAACAATATGAATGAGCTCTAGCGGAAGCACTAGTCCATGCTTTTTGACTGAAGAAACATTAGCGTAGCATATTGTTTATCTCAAAAAAGAAAATTCTCTTTCCATTCTCCTTTTTGAAGTACAGGGTCGTGGGAGGTGGAAGTCCTCTGCTACCTCATTCAAGGAGTCATTATTCTACTGGCAGTCTTGACAGACAGCTTTGGCTGGCTGCCAGTTGTTGGCCATCACAGCCAAGCCTGATCCTAACTTCATCTGATGTTCACTCTATTCGAGCAAAGGTCACCCTATAATGACCAGCTGCTGAAAGGGACATTCGTTTTTCCTTCCTTAATCCAAAATCAATGTAGCCATTTGTAGTGCCCTCAATATCCCAGCTGAGATCATCTAACTGGACAGAGACCCAGAATCATTCCTGGAACTTCCCTGACCACTTTGGCTCAGGGCCTTTCAGAATCATCCAGGCAGCTCTTTTGTAGCATACTTATGGAACATTTTCATCCATGAGGTGGGTAGCAGGAGTTAGGAAAATTCCCAGCTTAGTCCATCAACCTCAGGAGAAAGTGCCCGCAGGACGGGATTTTCATTGTAGGGATGGGCAGGTGCATTTGGGCCAACTGACCCAAGGAATAGTTCAGAGGCAGCCACAGTGGCTACCAGCTGTGAAGGTGGGCTGTTTGGAAGGCCAGCCTCGAAGCTGTGGGACTTCGTCCCAGCTATAATAAAAACATTACTGTCCTCTAGCCCTCACCCCACAGCTGCCACACTCCCTCCATGGCCCATCCATGTCGCCTCAAGCCCCCGACCCAGCCCATGGCCCCTCATGCTGTCCATGCCAAGTTATCCCTCTCACCCTCTATGGCCCCTTATGCCCCGCATGTTAAGCTAATGCACTTGCATGTCCATTCATCTCCTAGACATTGTTTATCTCTCAGCCAAGCCTCATTATGTATTCCTGACATACCTTGGCATGAGGAGCATGAGTGGCCCATAGGTGGTGGGTTAGGGGTGGGGGGGAGGGGGGGGTGTGGAATTCCTTGCCATATACGGCATGAAATTACCTTTTAAAGGGTGCCCTCACCTCTGAGGTGTCATGAACCACGACCTTTTGAAAAGTTGGTCTGACTCGATGAAAGTTGCAGGTGACAAAGACATGGCTATCGCCGAAATGGAGCTGGCCAGGTCAGGAGTACAGGGTGTGGGCTTATGAACTGAAGCAGCTCACATCCTTAAAAGGCACTGCTGAAAATCAGAAACTCCAGGAATGGGGTTGGGCATCCCGGAATTGGGTTCCAGCCGCCATTTTTAAAGGGCTCCGAGTCATCCCAACTCAGTGAAAGTCCAGCCATCAACTTTAGCATCTGCAGCATGCATTTGCAAAAGTAAACTAAATAAATTCCATTTTATGTGATTAAATCTTTCAAAACCGATCCCATTCAGAGCTCCTGAAGAAGTCATACGGACTCGAAATATTAACTCTGTTTCTCCCTTCACCGATGCTGCTAGACCTGCTGAGTTTTTCCAGCATTTTCTATTTTTATTTCAGATTTCTAGCATCTACAGTATTTTGCTTTTATCTCAATGCTTTGGGGACACAGGTTCAAATCTCAGCATGGCAGCTGGTGAAATTTGAATACAATTATTTAAATCTGGAATAGAAGTCTGGCCTCAGTGATGGTGATCATGAAACTACCATCGATTGTCGTTACAAATTCACCTGCTTCACTAATGCCCTTTAAGGATGGAAATCTGCTGGTCTGACTCTAGGCCCACAGCAATGTGATTGACTTTTTACACTCTGAAATGGCCTAGTAAGCCATTCAGTTCATGGACAGTTAGGGATGGGCAAAAAATGCTGGCCTTGTCAGTGATGCCCATGTCCCATGAAAGAAAAAGAATCCATCCTTCCGGTCGGAGGGTTGGGGGGGGGGGGCGGGGGCGGAGTCTTGTGGTACAGTAGGTAGTGTCCCTGCCTCTGAGCCAGATGCTCAGTCCCACTGATGGTCACAGAAGATGTATTCGTAGCATGGCCAAACAGGTTGATTATCAACCTGTAAATCCGCCAATATGCCCCTCCATAAATGCGTAGTGGTGCCGCTCAAGCTAAAGCCTCAGGCTTTAGCTTAGTGAGCTGTTTCAGGAAAATAACCTACAGAAATCGAGGTAACATGTGCTTCATCTGCCTCAAACGCCTCCAAGTTCGAGAAGAGAATCGAGAGTGAGAGAGATCCTTCAGATCAAACGTTAAATCGAGGCTCATCTATTTGTTCTGGTTGAAGTTAATAATCTTATTGAATTGTTTTTAAAATGGCAGAGGAATGGTATTCTGATCAACCTTCTTTGTGTAATCAGCACAATTATTATTAAGATATTTCTGCATGCGCAATGGCCACAGTTTGTCTACAGAATAGTCATTTCAAAGTAATTCAATGTATGTGAAATGCTTTGAAACATTGCTCTGAAGCACGATATGGTATTATACAAATGTAAGTACTATAATTCTCTTTAATACATTGTCCCACTATAAAATGCAAAATTACTAAGTGGACATTTATTCTGATTTTTAAAAATAACACTAATTGACCTCTCATGGTGCTGCGCACTGTGAGCCTTTACCAATGATATATGTAGGGCTGAATTTTCCCAGATTTGCACTAAGTGCGGTAGCAGGCTGGTAAAACAACGTTTTACCCGCCAGCTGCGATGGCGGTTTTTCACGCCATATCGTCTCAAACCCACCTCATTATTTGTGCATTCCCAGGAAACATGCCATTTTCAAGGCGGCGGGCTGTGTTTAGTCTGCCGGCCTTCACCCTGCTGCCACATTACGCTGGGCGCCATGTTTAAAGTCCAGCCGCAAGCACAGTACTTATTGCATCCAGCTTACCACTGCTGCATGGAAGACATGGCTAGCAAGGGAAAAAAGACTCCCTGTTGAAGCTCTCTGCTTCAAGGATGTGTCCCTCGAGCGACTGCTGGTTGCCATGGAGGCCCACCAGGATGTCCTGTACCCCCACTCGGGCCGCAGGATGGGCAGCAATGTGACAAATTCAGCTTGGGGGGCAGTGGCAGTGGTGGTCAGTGCCAACACCTTTCAGAAATAGACAGCCACCCAGTGCCGCAAAAGGATGAATGATCTCCTCCATTCCGCCAGGGTAAGTCACTCTTCTCATCACTCTCAACTCACACAGTCTCAAACCCATCACACATCCACACGGCCTGCAATCACTGCCAGTTCAAGGGACATCACCATTCACTCTTTCACACACACTGCCATTATCCTCATCTCACCCATGGGACCAGTCACCACCCACACAGGCCAGGCATACTTATCATCTGGCCTGCCAGGCATCTTGCTTACTTTTTCTCCATCTCTATCCATGCAGGACAAGCTGGCACACAACGAAAGAGCGAGGTCGCAGACTGGTGGTGAAATGCCCAAAACCAAGGTCCTCACGGACTTTGAAAACAGAACCATCCAGCTGACCAGCCACGATCTGGGCTGTTCCTGTGCTGATGGTGAGGCCGGCACTGCTCTACCAAGTGTGGATCCAACACTGCAACATCCATCAGACAACCATGCCATGAGTGATGTGTCCTGTTTCACGGCTTCTGCCATGCACTAATTATCTCTGCTTGCTTTTGCAGGCACATCTGACTGTTTGCGTCCATGACCCAAGGCCTCCAATCAAGTCCTGAAGGAGCCTTTGGAGAGGAATCTGAAGGCACCCCCCCTCGTTACAGCACTCACCCGCACCCTCCACCAGCGCAGAGACACATACCTCATTGGGACCTAGCCCTATTGTAGCCCCTGGATCACAATCTGGTGACCACATTGCACTTTCTGATCCACAGCAGGCAGCAGCAGGAACTTCCCAGGTGGCCGGCACTCAGAGGACTGCTGAAGGTCAGAACGTTGCTGAGTCTGAGTCAGATGACGAGCCTCTGGACTCGGTCGTGTCACAGTTGTTGGGGCTGCAAAGGCAAACTCGGAAACATCAGGAAGTGATGTCCACTGCACTCCTCAGATTGCAAGGCACGATGGAGGAGTCCGTCTGTTGTCAGGCTGAGGTCATAACGCCGGCATTGCAATGCATCGAGGTCAACACTTGTAGGATGGTGGCCGCCATTGAGACCTTGGTCCAGAACTTCGCTCCTGCATTGCTGTGCGGGCTCAGCTCCATTGCTGATGCCACAGTTGGCCTCACAGTGTGTATTTGAGAGGGGAGCCAGGGAGCTTGATTTCACTCCAGCTACCCCTGCTCACAAGGAATCAGCTTGGGATTCCCAGGCACCCATAGGGAGGAGGATCAGCAGGTGCACCCTGCCAGCCCATCCTTTCAGGTGACTCCGAGAGTATCCGGCCAATCCGACCCCCCTCTTCCTGTGACCTCAGCAGCTCCAGCTCCACAAGCTGAGGAAGGTGCTACTGCCACACGGTGGGACCCCAAAAGCAGGCCTGGCCCCACCAAGTCTCAGCCATACAAAGGATGCCCGCCAAGGTCATCACAGACAGGGTGTTGTTGTCAGCAGGCTGCCTTCACCTCTGCTGTGGATGTCCTGGGAGCAACAAGATGTAGTGGCAGGGTTAGGAAAGTTAGGGAGAATTAGTTGCACAACCTGGGCACAGGTGTTAATGATGTGTACATACTGTTTACTATTGTCAATAATCTCCCAAGAATGTCTCCCTGCCAATGGCTCCTTGTTCTGATGAGCAGTGTTCTTGTCACTCAGATGTGAAACCTTTCTGCACAAGATTAAAGCAGGTGTCTCAGCCCAGGACCTCTCTCCTGTGCTCTGTGCAGCCTTCAGGCTAAAGTGATGGTCCAGCCTCACACTTCCTGGAAACATTACTGATTCCTGCACCTCAGAGGTGCTTGTCATTGCTGCCAGAATGTAGTGGGCAGATGTCACAGAATTCTCTCATTCTCTCTTTGTGCTCTCGGCACCTTTAAGGAGAGGCTGTCCCCCATCTCTTCAGCATCTGCGACCACTGATGCTATACACCAGCTACTGAATGGCTCAGGTGCTGAAGGCAGACAAAGCATCCGATGCTTCCAAATTTCATGGCTGTGTCTCTATGATATGACCCTGATCATGGAGCGCAAGCAAGCTGCCCTCGGCCAGACAGGAGTCAGACATTCTCAGAGGCTATGTGAAGATTTATGGATTGTCCTCACTGCATGTCGTCATCATCCTCCTGCAAAGGAGCAACTATCAGACCCTCCACTGCATCTCATTGACAGGAGCATTCTCACAGAGGGTATTCGTGCTGCCATAAACCAGACTGGGCTTAAAGCTAAATAGAGTGGGGGAGGATTCTGAAAAGGGGATACATAGGCTTACAAAGCAAAAAGACCTGGCAGCCTTGCAGGGCAGCTATTTAGATAATGAAACCCAGAGTCTGACAGGAAGGGACATGGTGACAAACACAAAAAAAAGCAGCAAATAGGGTCAAAGGGGTACAAAATGGTAAAAAGGCAAAATGATGGCCCTTTACTTAAATGCACATAGCATTCGGAACAAAATAAATGAATTAATGAAACAAATAGAGGTTAATGGGTATGATCTGATAGTCATTATGGAGACATGGTCACAAGGAGATCAAAGCTAGGAACGAAATATTCAGGGGTATATGAATTTTTGAAAGGACAGGCTGGAAGAAAAAGGCGATGGGGTAGCTTTGTTAGTACAAGATGGAATAAGTACGATAGCAAGAAACAATCTTGGATCGGAAGATGTAGAATCTATATGGGTGGAGGTAAGAAATAACAAGGGAAAGAAGACACTGGTAGGAGTGGTCTATAGGCCCCCTGACAGTAGCCCTGCTGTAGGACAGAGAATAAATCAGGAGAGAATGAAGGCATGTGAAAAAGGCAGTGCATTAATATTAACCTTCATGTAGATTGGGAAAATCAAATTGGCAGATGTAGACATGAGCAAGAATTCATAGAGTGTATTCAGGACAGTTTCTTAGAACAATATATTGTGAATCCAACCAGGGATCAGGCTGTTTTAGATATGGAATTGTGTAATGGGGGAGGCTCAATAAATTATCTCAGAATAAAGGATCTCTTAGGAAACTGTGACCATAATATGGTAGAATTTAACATTCAGTTTGAGAGTGAGAAACTTGGGTGAGAAACAACTGTGCTAAACTTAAATAAGGGTAATTACAATGGAATGAGGACAGAATTGGTTGGAATGGACTGGGAAAGCAGTTTACCAGAAAAGATGGTTGATGAGTAATGGCAGATGCTTAAGAAAATAGTTCATGACTCTCAACAAAGTGAGAGTGAGCAAGAAAGATCCAAGGAAAGGGATAAACCAACCATGGTGAACCAAGGAAGTTAAGGATAGTATCAAATTGAAAGAAAAAACATACAGGGCAGAGATTTCTGCCTGTCAGGTGGGCGGGTCTGACCCAATCTCCGGCGGGCGGGGAGCCGATCCCCGCCGGAGAAGTGGGCCCCACCGCCATTTTACGTGGGTGGGCCAATTAAGGTCCGCCCAGCATGACGTCCAGCGGGAAGTGCTATGTGCTTCCTGTGCTGGTGAGGGGGGATTCCCCAAAAGCGAGAGTGTGCTCTTTCGCGTATGCATATGAAAGAACGTACATCTCCCTGAGGCAAAGTGCTGCCTCAGGGAGATCGCTGACACTTTTAAAAAATATTAAAAATTGGAAAAAAAAATTCCCTAACATGTCCGCCTCGTGACAATGTCACGTGAGATGAGACATGTTCATAATTTACATAATAACTTTATTAAACTTTTTAAAACCCTACATGAAACCTCATCCCGCCGGTGTATGAGGTTTCATGCTTTATCTATTTGCCGCCGGGGCTCCTGGCCTTGCCCGGCAACCTTAAGGTTGGATGGGCAGGTTCTTTAATTGTTTTATTGATCCTGTCAATGGCTTCAATTAACCATTAACAGGTCGGTGGGCCTGCAGCTAATTTTGCTGCGGGCCCGCTTTCCTGGAAATTTAAATGGGCCGGGATGACGTCGGGGGTTCTGCCTCACCCCGTGCTCGCTGACAGAAAAATTCTGCCTACAGTGTGGCAAAGGTTAGTGGTAAGCCAGAGGATTGGGAAAGTTTTAAAAGCCAACAAAAGATGACCAAAAAATAATAATGAGGGCGAATATAAACTTTGAGGGTAAACTAGCAAGTGATATAAAAATGGACAGTCAGAGCTTCTTTAAATATATAAAAAGCAAGAGAGTAGGCCAAAGTGAACATAGGCCCCTTAGAAAAAATGAGGAAGGGAAATGGCACAGGAGTTGAATAAATATTTTGCTTCAGTCTTCATGGTAGAAGATACTAATAGCATTCCAAAATTACTAAATAATCGGGGGTAAAAGTGTGGGAGGAAATAAATGCAAAATCTATCACTAGAGACAAACTACTAAGGCAACTAATGGGGCTAAAAGCCGATAAGTCCCCTGGACCTGAAAGGTTGCATCTTAGGGTATTAAAGGAAGTAACTACAGAGATAGTGAATACACGGATAGTAATCTTCCAAGAATTCTTAGATTCTGGAAAAGTCCCAGAGGATTGGAGAACGGCCAATGTATCACTCTTATTTAAAAAGGGAGGAAGACAAAAAACAGGTAACTATAGGCCAGTTAGCTTAACATCTGTCATTGTGAAAATGTTGGAGTCTATTATAAAGGGTGTAATCGCAGAGCATTTAGAAATACATAACCTAATCAAGCAGAGTCAGTATGGCTTCATGAAGGGGAAATCATGCCTAATAAATTTATTAAACTTCTTTGAGGAGGTGGTGACAAGCAGGGTAGATAAAAGGGAACCAGTAGGTGTAATATATTGGATTTCCAAAAAGCGCTCGATAAGTTACCACACATTAGGCTACTTAATAAGATAAAAGCCCATGGTATTTGGGGTAGTATATAAGCATGGATAGAGAATTGGATAACTAATAGAAGACAGAGAGTTGGGATGAAGGGGGCATTTTTAAGATAGCAACCTATAACTATTGGAGTGCCACAGGGACTCAATCATTTACAGTATATATTAATGGGGAGAATTTTCTCCCTGTCGGGGGGGGAGGGGGCGGAGCAGGCGTGGGCGGACGCGCAGCTGATTGCCCTCCGTGATCGGCTGCACGCCACCATTTTACATGGGTGGACCAATTAAGGCCCGCACAACGTGACGTGCACCCGGATGCACTGAGCACTCCCTGTGCAGGCGGGCAGAGGAGGCTGAGCCGGGACCTGCACTCTTTTGCGCATGTGCGCAAAAGAGCGTAAAAATCTCCCTGAGGCATGGAGCTACCTTAGGGAGCTTACTTGGATTTTGAAAAATTAAATAAAGAAAAAAAAAAATTCCAGACATGTCCCCTCATGTGACAGTGTCACATGAGCTGGGACATGTCAATGAATTTTAATAAAAAGTTTTATTGGATTTTTAAAGACGTCATGAAACCTCATTCTGCCCACGGATGAGGTTTCATGATAAAGCCGCCTGGGCTCTTCGGCTACCTGCCAACCTTCAGTATCCCAGACAACTACTTCAGTTGGTTCAATAATGGCCTTAATAGGCCTTTCACAGTTCGACAGGCGCGCAGCCTACTCCAGTGCACATCAGCCGAACTGAAGATTGAAATGATGCACAGTGACGTTGGGACGCACGCCCGACATCTTCGCGCATCATTTTACGTGTGGGCAAGCGGGGCCCACCACTACACGCCGACCAGAAGATTCAGGCCAATCACTTAGATGAGGGAAATAAATGTACTATCACCAAGTTTGCAGATGACACAAAAATAGGTGGGAAGGTAAGTGGAGAGGATGACACAAAGAGTCTCCAGATGGATATAGACAGGTTAAGTGAGTGGGCAAAAACTTGGCAGATGGAATATAATGTGGGAAAATTGAGATTATGTACTTTGGCAGGAAGAATAGAGGAGCTGAATATTATTTAAATGGAGAAAGACTGAAGAAAGCTGCAGCACAGAGGGATTTGGGAATCCTTGTGCATGAATCCTAAAAAGCTAAGATACAAGTTCAACAGGTGATAGGAAAGGCAAATGGAATGTTGGCCTTTATTTAAAAGGGAATAGAGTATAAAAATAGGGAAGTCTTGCTAAAACTATACAAGACACTAGTTAGACCACACCTAGAATATTGTGAACAATTTTGTTCCCCTTATCTAAGGAAAGATATACTGGCATTGGAGGCAGTCCAGAGAAGGTTCACTAGGTTGATCCATGGGTATGGAGAGATTTTCTTATGAGGAGAGGTTGAGTAGGTTGGGCCTGTACTCATCGGAGTTTAGAAGAATGAGGGGTGACCTTATTGAAACATATCAGGTTCTTAGGGGGCTTGACAGGGTAGATGCGGAGAAGTTGTTTCCCCTTGTGGGAGAGCTTAGGACCAGAGTGCATAATCTCAGAGTAAGGAGGCAGAGATGAGGAGGAATTTCTTCTCTCAGAGGGTAGTCCATCTGTGGAATTCTTTACCGCCGAGGGCTGTAGAGGCTGGGTCATTAAGTGTATTCAAGGCTGATGTAGATGGATTTTTAATCAATAAGGGAATCAAGGGTTATGGTAAAAGGCAGGAAAGTGGATTTGAGCATTATCAGGTCAACCATGATCTCATTGAATGGCAGAGCAGACTCGATGGGCGAAATGGCCTACTTCTGCTCCCACGTCTTATGATCTTATGATTTTATGGACTGGAGTCAGATGTTTACAGATGCGATGTGAGAATCTATAGGTTCACCTTACTGCATGTCATCATCATCATATCCACAAATCTAGCAGCTATGAGGGCTTCCCAAGTGTGCCTGCCTCGTCTAGCCAGGGCAAGGGCCTCATCCCCATCACCATCACCTCTTAGGGCCTCCTCAGCCTCATCCCCGTCGGCGGCATCCTCATCGGAGGAGACGTGCAGTTCCTCCATCTACTCCGCTGTCAACTCGTCTCTCCACTGCAGTGCCAGGTTGTAAAGGGCACACCAGATGATGACAATGCATGACACCCTCTGCAGACTGTATTGCAAGGCTTCACCAGACCGATCCAGGCACCAGAACTTCATCCTCAGCATCCCGATGGTCTGCTGCACCAAGTTGCGAGCTGCTGCATGAGCCTTATTATAGTGTCGCTCTGCTGCAGTCTGAAGCCGCCGCACAGCTGTCACCAGCTACGGCCTCTGTGGGTAGCCCTTGTGGGGAGTCACCCCTGCAGCTTCTGTGGAACCTGGAAAACTCCAAGGATCTGTGACCGACTGAGGATGTAGGCGTGGAGCACACTCCCTGGAAACCGTGTGCATGCCTACACCCTGTTTCTGGTGGTCGCATACCAGCTACACATTCAGTGAGTGGAAGCCCTTGTGGTTGATGAAATCCACTGAGTGTAATGATGGAGACCTGAGCACCACATGAGTGTGGTCAATCACACCCTGCACCTGTGGGAATCCTGAGATCAGGGCCGAATCCAATGGCCCTTGTAACCTGGCTGTCCCAGTCCCGGGCGAAATGTACAAAGTTGTGTGCCATGGATAAGATGGCATCAGTGACCTCATGGAAGCATTTGTGGGTGGCAGATTGTGAAATCCCATAGAGGTCACCTGTGGAGCCCTGAAAGGGGCCACTGGCATAGAAACTGAGTGCCGCAATCACTTTCACAGCCACTGGCTCGCTGTCGCTCCTGGGCAGTGTGTGCAGGAACCCCTGCTGCCCCTTTTTCCTGAGGTTGCTGCTTTTGCCTTTGTGCGGCCAGGGGTCTCAGTCATTCTCTCCTTTGTCTTCTCTGCTCTCTGTAGGCCATCAGACATATAGCTAGGTCACCAGGCTCCATGCTTCTGATGTGATCCTCCTGCAACATGAAATAGAGGGAGACGTGGTTATCATAGCTGTATTTAGCACCTTTCCCGGCCCTGTGTGACGGCCTCTTAACACTTCCCAGAGAGTGCTGGTCACCTCTCGGATGGCCAGAGATAAGTGCGCTGCTTGATTGCCCTGTCAACCTGCAACATGGGGGACATTGGTCCTGACTGGGATGCTGAAGTTGCAAGGGGCTGTGAGCATCTCCAGTAATGACTGTTACATGATCAGCGTTGGTGAGGAGATTGCACAACGTGTGCAGTCCAACTGCTCCGCGGCCCAGTAAAGTGATCGCGAACTCGCAGTCTATGCTGGGGGAGGAGGTTGGGTTTGCAGTGGGGTGGGGGAGGGGGTAAGGTCAGGAGCGCTTGTGGCACTTAAGTGCCTCCGCATTACTTGCATGGGTGGGCAGGCTCGGAGCCTGACCCCAATCATAGCACTGTGGCTGCGGCTGATTTGTCTCAGTTGCAGAGGAATGATCAGTTTATGGTGTCCCTATGGCATTGCCACTCCTCATGCCTACCCTGCCCCCACCTTGATTTCTTGTGTGCAGGATCTAAAACCAGGGCAGCAGTTGTCTCCTCCCTCACCTCCAAAACAGTCGCCTTTGAGGCTGGGCGGCACTTCACCCCAGCCCCCCCCGGCACCCCTGATGCCTGTGAAGCAACAGGTGACCCCAGCAAGCTGTGGAAAATGATGCTGTTCACACACCTCCAGTGAAGGCCGCCAAGAGCACGTTACCTGTGTGCTATTGTGAAACATGTTGACATGCTTTCCCATCGACGTGGACGGACGGTCCGGCAGGGGTCCAAGAGCCTGGCGGGGTGGCCTTTTAATAATATGGTGATGTATTACAATGAGCTCCTGGGTGACCGTTGGTGGAAAACACCGCCCGCCGTAGGCCAGCTGAGCGGACGATTGCTACCTGCCTTCCTGCTGTCGTGAAAACAACCATGCCACATTGTCCGTGCACGCCACTAGCGGGCATGGAAAATTCTGCCAGTAATCTTCAGTTGAAGTGGGGTTCAAAGGCAAAGGGGGTTAATAATTGAATCACAGTGCAGAACATAATTCAGATCCCACTTTAAAAACACACCTTCTGCTCATATTCTATAATCAAATATACTGGCATCCGTCATGCCAAATGCCTTGGATAATTGACAGTGTCTGCGAATACATTACCCACTCTCTTTCACAATCAATTGCTTAGAATAAGATGGAAACAAAGATCCTGAAAGGTTCTCTTCTCTTGGACTAGACTATTAAACTAAAATATTTCTCCAAAAGCTGAATGTGTGCTGTATTCCAACAGGAATTGTACACCTCATTATACTATTAGGAATAAAATATTCCCAATTATACCAGCAGGTTTTTTTCAATTTTATTATTAAAAAATTCATAAAAGTCAATAAACTGACATTTGAAACTAGCTTCAAACACCATCAGTATGATAAAAAGCAAACATGATACAGGATAGGTATAGCAGTTGTGCATATAAACCGAGAGTTGTCATTATTTGGGATTTTTGATCATTTTTATGTTTACACAGGGAATGAGTTATGTCTAAAAATAACATGAATTCAAACAGGTTCATATAGCACCAGTCTGAAGCTTTTGAGATAGGGCTGGCGATCATGAGGTTGATTTGTTAATAAGCCAACCATCCTTATTATTCTCTACAATACCAGAGCTGTTAAGCAATTTATTATCTCACCCGGAATTTTACCAGAATGCCATGGGTCCCGCTGCCAGGATAAAAGCCCAAGTGAGTGAAGTGCGGGACCCTGGAAAGCATTTTATTGGCGGCGATGCCAAATTAAGAGACAACCACTGGGACTGCTGTCCAACTAAGAACAGGGACCTGCCTCTCCGAGTGTAGCTCTGCAGCCACAGCAGAGAGGCAGCAGAGAGAAGGAGCGAGTGCTTCCATGTTAAGGTTCCTTCGAAGGTGATTTATGGATGTGCCAGGACGAGGCACTGGTGATTGTAGCGTGAACCCTCAAGCAGTGGTGTCAGAGCTGCGGGGGTTGGGGGGCGGGGGGGTCATTGCGGCTGGGAGATCAGCAGTGGGACATGCAGCCTCCAGGAAGGAAGAGCCCTATCCCAGGAAACCACTGGGAGGCCACTCAATGTTCCTGGTGGTAATTGGGTTAACTGGCTGTGCACCTCTTGTCATCAGGTGACAGAATCGCTGCTGTTAACACTTTTAGTATTATCCAGTGGTGGAAGGAATAGACTGTGCCCCCCCCCACCCCCTCACAATGCTTTCCATCACCATTTCCCCACCCCTCCTACTCCTGCCCATCTCCAATGGGCTGGTAAAATCCCGGCCCTCATCTCTGATGGCCTAACAGAACAAACAGATCTATTATGTTGGGGATAGTTCTATGCATATGACCCCATCCTGAGGTCTCTGCTGGGAATTTATATCTTGGAAGATGAAGTCCTAAAGTCCTCAGTTGTTTGACAGGTCTACTGGAAAATCTGTGAACGTTATGAGAGTTGAAGTCATTGCCTTCCCATTTGCTTGAACACAAGAGAGAAAATATGAAAAGAGGCATTGGGACAGTCAGTCAGTACTGCTCAAGGCCTAGAGCTGGAGGTAAGATGAAAGAGAGCAGTTTGCACAGTTAGAAGTTTTCCAGTACAAACAAGGCAGCTCATGAAAGGGAGTGGGCGTGTGATTCATTATTATTTTTCTTTTCCTCAAGGAGGGGATTGAGTAAAAAGCTTACTTGGGTGGAAATGGAGAATGAGGGGGCATCAGTATAAGTTGCAATAATATAGAGCTGGATTAATTGTCAGGAAGTTCCTTTTGCAGAAAGTTACTAATCTCTGGGATAATCGCCCAGTATGCACAGTGAGGATGGATTCACTGTAAGTATTCAAAAGGGAGTTTGATGAGTTTCTGAGACTGGAAAATATCTCAAGAAATAGAAGATTGGTACAATGATAGGGATAGTGGTATAGTCACTGTGGTCTTCCAGAACTTGTTTAATCACCAGTTGAGGTCAGAGAGGAATTTTCCAGAGATTTTGTTTCTTATTTGGCAGAAGTGTATTTTTGCCTCTCCCAGGAATGTAACTATAGTGGAGTTGATTGGAATGGATTTAATGGTGTGATCAGGTTGTATCATTTAATGAATAAATGGACCAGCTGGTCTTTTCCCATCCTTTTTTTTGTGTATAAAATAGATGAACCAGCTTGACCATTCACATAGGGTTCATATTGCCTAGTTAGTGAGGGGATTTATCATTTTACCCTCAAGTGACATTATGCTGGACAGTTTGGACACAATCCTGTACTTAAAATGCTGTGACTACTTATAGAAGTGACCAGTTCTGCTGTATCAGAAAGAATTCTAAAGTCAAACCAAAATTTGTAACAAGCATATTCTGCCCATTATTCCCCTAATTTCTCCCTTGGATTAACACATTTAAACCTGAAGGCCATGAAATTGGGCTCCATGGTGCCAGCAGCCCAGACTGAAAATAAATTGGCTGAGACACTTCTGGCACAGTCTGCACGTCACGCCCTGAGTGACAGGTCACTGTGCAGACATTGCACTTGTGCCCCAGAAGCATGCAGAGGGCAGATCACGGTGCCAAACAGCCTCTAATGCTGATTTGAGGCACAGTATAACATTTTGGACCAGACGGGTCCAGTTTATGCCTTCTCATAATCACTCCCAGCTGAACATGCGTCCAACTGCATGATGAACCCTTATCCCTGACTGGTGTAATTTAAAGGGATAACTTTCAGGTGAGGTACTTTTGGCTTAATTTGCCAGTGCAGAGTGACTGTAAGTGCTGTGTTGATGGTTGTTGGAAAAGTTTTTCAGACTTCTTGGATTTTCAGAAGAGTGGTGCTGGATCTGAACAAAGAAGTCAGAGGCAGTGAAAAGCCTATCCAGGAGAAAATTTGTTTCAGTACTGGAAGCTGCTGTTGCAGTCACTTCTGGTTTGTAGCATGATTTGAAAATGGACAGAGTCAGCAATGAGGGGAAGCTGTGCACAGATGGAAATTGAAGTGGGGAGGCTTCATAAGAACAGAAGAAATAGTAGCAGGAGTACACGGACGGCACTAGGCTGCTCTGCCATTCATTGTGATCTTGGCCGATCCTCTGCCTCAACTCCCAATTCCCTCCTACTCCCATATCCCTTGACTACCTGAGGGAGAAAAAAATCTACTGCTGCTCATGGCACCATAGTGCCTCATGAATGCCCAGTCTTTCTCATTTAGCATGGTGGTAGTGCCACACAACACAATGGAGGATATCCTCAATGTGAAGGAGGGACTTCGTCTCCAAAAGGACTGTGCAGTGGTTGCTCCTGCTGTTACTGTCATGGACAGATGCACCTGTGGCAAGTGGATTGGTGAGGATGAGTCATAGAGGTCTGCAACACAGAAAAAGACCCTTCGGCCCATCAAGTCTGCGCCAGTCAAGCAAGTACTTAACTATTCTAATCCCATTTTCCAGCACTAGGCCCATAGCCTTGTATGCCATGGCAGTGCAAGTGCACATCCAAAAACTTCCTAAATGTTATGAGGGTTTCTGCCTCTACCACCCTTTCAGGCAGTAAGTTCCAGATTCCCACCACTCTGTGGGTGAAAAAATTCTTCCTTACATTCCCTCTAAACCTCCTGCCCCTTATATTAAATCTATGCCCCCTGGTTATTGATCCCTCCACCAAAGGGAAAAGTTGCTTCCTGTCTACCCTATCTATGCCCCTCATAATTTTACATACCTCAGTCATGTCCTCCCTCAATCTCCTCTGCTCCAGGGAAAATAACCCTAGTTGATCCAATCTCTCCTCATATCTTAAACTCTCCAGCCCAGGCAACATCCTGGTAAATCTCCTCTGCACTCTCTCTAGTGCAATCACATCCTTCCTATAATGCAGATTCCAGAACTGCATGCAATACTCTAGATGTGGCCTAACCAGTGTTTTATACAGTTCCAGCATAACCTCCCTGCTCTTATATTCTATGCCTCGGCTAATAAAGGCAAGATTCCTTTATGACTTCTTAGCCATCTTATCTACCTATCCCGCTACCTTAAGGGACCGGTGGACATGCACACCAAGGTCCCTCTGATCCTCAGTACTTCCCAGGGTCCTACCATTCATTATGTATTTCCATGCCTTGTTTGTCCTGCCCAAGTGCATCACCTCATACATATCCGGATTAAATTCCATTTGCCACAGATCAGCCCATCTGACCAGCCTGTCTATATCCTCCTGTAATCCAAGGCTATCCTCCTCACTATTTCCCACCCCACCAATTTTCGTGTCATCTGCGAACTTACTGATCAACCCTCCTACATTCAAGTCTAAATTGTTTATGTATACTGCAAACAGCAAGGAGCCCAACACCGATCCCTGTGGAACCCCACTGGACACAGGCATCTAATCACAAAAACACCCCTCGACCATCACCCTCTGCTTCCTTCCACTCAGCCAATTCTGGATCCAATTTGCTAAATTGTCTTGGATCCCATGGGCTCTTATCTTTGTTGGGATCCAAGATAATTTGGCAAATTGGATCCAGAATTGGCTGACTGGCAGGAAGCAGAGGTCAAATATGTTTTTTCCCTCTTGCTGGTTCCCTCACCACCTGTCACAGACCCAGCCTAGCAGTTGTGTCCTTTAGGACTTGACCAGCTTGTTCTCTGGTGAAGCTACTGAGCCACACTTGGTGATGGACATTGAAGTTCCCACCCTTGCAACACTCCATTGTACTGTCTCAAATATCCTTCCTTACATATGGAGACCTAATCTGTACACAGTATTCCAGGTGGGTCTCACCAAAGCCCTGTACAATCGTAGCAAGACTTCCTAATTATTGTACTGCAATAACCTTTGCAATAAAGGTCACATGCCATTTGCCCTAATTGCTTGCTGTAGCTGTAAGCTAATCTTTTGTGTTCCTTGTACAAGTATACACAACTCCATCTGAACATCAAAATTTACAATCCAATATTCTGCTTTTCTATTCTTACCAGCAAAGTGAATCACCTCAAACTTCTCCACACTGTGGTCTCTCTGCCATCTTATTGCTCACTTGACCTGTCTATATCACTTTGCAGCATCTTTGTGCCCTCCTCACAACTTGCATTTCTATCTAGCTTTGTATCGACAGCAAACTTAAATACATTACTCTCAGTCTCTTTGCTTAAGTCATTAATATAGATTGTAAATAGCTGAGGCCCGAGCACTTATACTTGTGACACTCCAGCCTGCCTACGTGAAAATGCCCTGTTTATCCTCATTCTTTTCTTCCTGTTCATTAACCAATCATCCATCCATGCGAACATATTACTCCCCACTCTATGAGCCTTTATCTTGCATATTTACCTTTTGGGTGGCACCTTAACAAATGTTTTTTTTGGAAACTCAAGTATGTTCTCCTGGTTCCTCTTTTATCTACCCTCAAAAAACTCTGGGGCAAAACTTAGTGTTGAGCATGCAAGTCTCATGG
Source organism: Carcharodon carcharias (assembly GCF_017639515.1). Lineage (NCBI taxonomy): Eukaryota > Metazoa > Chordata > Chondrichthyes > Lamniformes > Lamnidae > Carcharodon > Carcharodon carcharias. The sequence goes on along the minus strand of NC_054467.1, from coordinate 158,311,146 downwards.
ACGAATGCAGAAGCAGGTGTAACATCTGGTCCTGCCTAATCCTGTGGTCCTGATATCTGTTGGGACGTTAATTAGCTTGAGACGAGATTTTTACCGCCAGTTGAGAAAGACGTCCTGCCTCCACCAGCTGCCAGCCGTTTGGATGGCCGGCAGCCCTTTGGTGCCAGCAATGCCATGGGGGATGTTAGCCACTGATAGGACTCCAGGCAGCCCTAGCAACATTTATCCCTGTATCCAGATTTAAAACCTAAAGGTGAGTGAGGAGAGATCAAGGGCCGAAGTTGAGAGGGTGGCGGTGGTGGGAGGGGGAGAGGCGGGAAAGTCTGGAGTTTTGGAAGGCTGCCAATTTCCCGTCTAAAGCCCGAGCAATGCTGCCTGCCGCCCTTAGCCCACCACCCATGAAATAGCAGCAAAGATGGGAAGTGGCCATTAAAGGGCCTCAGCTGGCATGGGGTGGGCGGGCTCCCCTGCCGCTTGGTGGGCGGGCTCCCCTGCCGCTTGTAAAATTGTGGTGGGGGCAAGTGCAAGCAGAAAGGTGCTTGGAAAGATGCCCATGGCATTTTAAGGGCACCTCACCTGCAAACTCGCCTGCCTGGGAGCGTAAATTTTGCTCCTAATAAATTTTGTAAAACCATGTTGATTCAGGATGATTATTCAATGATTTTCTAAGTGCATTGTTAGGTCTTCCCACATTTTTCTGACCACTGATACCAAACTAACTGGCCTATAGTTCCCTGTTTTCTCTTTTCTTCCTTTGCTCCAGCTGGGCTGTCCCCATGAGCAGATACTCAGGCTCCGGTTCCCTTGAGATGACAGCTCCACATGACAATTCTTTTATAATATCCCATGTTTTAATCCCTCCCCTCCAGAGGCATCCTCTTGGCCCAAATCCTCAAATAAAAATCACCAGTAAAGAGTTATTCCAGAACAATTTATTCATCAACACTTCCAAATATATGGGTGCCTTTGTCTGTCCCAGAGATCCTATGCGTTGCTATCTTAGTAGCTGCAGCATACTGCTGGAAGGCTACTGATTTTCAGTGAGGAAGACAGCAGATAGCCTTGGAGGATGACCTCAAGCAGCTGGAAGCTTTGAGGGTCCTGCTTCAGACTGCATCACCTTGGCATGGTGGCAGCAGTCTGAGGCAACAGCAAGGATACTACTTGACTAGTAGTGGTGGGAACATGAATGTGGTCACTCTGAGGGAGTGGCATCTCAGCAATCCTGGAAATTTATTGGAGGACAGGTCTGCTGTGGAAGCCTGTAAGCCACTTTGAGCACTGAGATCCGCAGCAATGATGGCAGCATGCAGAGCCTACATGGCACAAAACATGGATCTTCTGCCATTCATCCGAGCTTTCACTGCAGCACTGAAACATTGGGTGGCTTCTACCTGTGTTGGATTGGAGGCTGAGGCAGTGCCCATGCAATGCTGCATCAAGGCTGGTTCTGAAAGTGCCCCCATGGAGCTGGCCATCACTTCCATAATGGAAGGGACCGGCTCCAAGTTCTGCGGAAGGCCCTGTCCCAAGTTCAAGCTGGACTCCTTCACACTCCTTGACAGTGACAGGACACTGGTAGGCAGCCAATGTACCCAGCATCTCAATGTGTATCCTCATTGGAGTTTTCCTTTAGGCCACCCTAACAAAGTCCTCAGCTGAGTCCCCTGCAGCAAAGCATGTCTGTGACCTTCCTTTCCAATGAGTTGGCACACAGATTATGCTTTCCCCCTGGCCCAGCTTCAGCCCACTCAGGCGCAAATGCTCATCAAGTGCTGATTTTGACTCAAGATTAGCCTTCAAGGTATGTGCAGCACCAGCATCGGAGTTGGTGACTGAAAATATTAGATCAAATGATGGTGCTACTTCGTCAGAAGTCAGATGTAGTTGTCACCATTCCTCTGGAGGTTGCAATAGCTGGCTGCACTGTAGTTCTTGGGCATGTAAAATTATAAATTCAGGAGGGGAAGGTTAGATAAGCGTATGGGTGTGGGATGGAAAGAAAGAATTCTATGGTCACACTTCGTGCCAGACAGCAGGATAGCAGGTGGGTTTTGAGAAGAGATGTAAGGCAGGAGTAATGGTGATATAGTGGTAATGTTGCTGGACTGGTAATCCTGTCCAAACTAATCCTATCTCTGGGGGCATTGTTTCTAATCCCACTATGGCAGCTGGTGGAATTTAAATTCAATTGCTCAATCTGAAATATAAAGCTAGTCTCATCATTGATTGTTGTAAAAATGCATCTGGTTCACTCATGTCCTTTAGGGAAGGAAATCTGCCTTATCTGGTCTGGCCTACATGTGCCTCCAGACCCACAGAAATGCGATTGACTCTTCACTGCCCTCAGTTCAAGGGAAAACAGGAATGGGTAACAAATGTGGATGCCCACTTGCCATGAAAGAATAAAGCAAAAAAAAAAACACATAGGGGAGGATTTTCCCCTTGTCAGGTGGGTGGGCCGGGAGTGGCCACAAAACAATCCATTGCTCGCCATCAGGCCCAACCACGATTTCACCCTGTCTAGCCATTAATTGGCATGAAATGTGCACTAATAACCTCAGCGCTGCCAGGGTGGGGGCGGGAGGAGCGCAACGCTTAAGTGTGTACATGCGCAGGAATGCATTCAGTGAAAGCTCCCTGAAGGCACAGAGCTGCCTCAGGGAGCTGAAGATTTTTAACATAAAAAATAAAGATTTCAAAAATAGGGAAAACATGGCCCCACATGTGAACAGGGACATGTGACAAATGAGTTTTAAAAATGTTTATTGTAGGAGGGTGAGGTGAAGTGTCTAATTATTAGGTCTGAGTCCAAAGTGCTAGAGGTTGCTCTTGGGTGAGGATGTGGATGTAGAAATTGGTGGTGCGGTAGATAGAAAATGTTCTTTGAAGATGCCTTCTTCGTCTCTTTGACCACCTGTGTGAAATATTGAACTTCTTCCAGCCCTGCTGTAAAGTCCTTGGGACCAGACATCAGGAATTGATTTCCCTGGCTATTTGCTCTCATTCCCTTTTCACAGGTGTACCTTGGGGGTCTCCTGGCCCCCTGTGGAAATGCTGGAATGGATCATTACCCTGGCGTTGGCCTGAATGCCAGATCTGGAACCTGGAAGTGACTATGGTTGGATGTCCCTTGTGATCTTCCTGAAGGCAGCCAGTTAAGAAACTGCCTCTGGGAGCTCTGTCCAATTAGGGACGGCAGATGAACCAGTGAGTTAGAAGATCCAATTGGAGGGCCAAGTGCATTGTTTGGCCAGCAAGCCCATTGGGAGAGGTGGGTGCTGCTGAGGCAGGTAGGGATGTGAGAGCACCTCAAAATGGAAATGCTCTCTGAAGCATTGCACAAAATTAAAACTAACGCATAGCCCCAGCTGTCAGGCAATCATTGTGGAGTTGTAACCCTCGAAAGAATAGCTTATGACGGTGACTGTGTCTGGCACATGCACTGAGGTGATGGAGAGGAAGCATCAATGCCACCCCAGCCCTGCAGCCCCCCCCAACCCCCCACCGCTCCCTCCACCCCCACCCCCAACCTCTGTGCTGTGAGGCTATCCAGATTTCAATTCCAGACTCCAGCCTCCGTGGCAAACCCGTCCACCATTAGTGAAATCCCATGGACGACATCACCATCACCCCCCTTGCCCTTCTATTTAGGTCATTAATGTGCCTAGAGCTTACCCGCTGCTGCTGGGTGGGCAGTCTCTACTGCAGGCTGCATTGAGGCCAGCGAAGCACCTCTATGTGGCCCCCGGAGCCACTGTTCAAAATGCTGGTAAGACAGGGAAGTGAAATTCAAGATTTTGCAAGGGGCTGCTCCTCCATGCTGCCCCTTTCCTGTGTTTGCTGCTGATAGGCTTACTGGTGAGCCTATCAGCAGCAAATGAGGGAGAGAAACAGTCTCTGATTGAAGGACCAGCAAACACCGCCGCTAGTGAGTATGCTGGAGGGGGCACAGGTGCGGTGAGACCAGCATGGAAGGGAGAGAAAGTGTGATGGGTCCAGGGAAAGAAGGTGCCACAGTGTGTGTGTGTGTGTCTGTCTGTGTGTTTTATGTTATCAGGTTTGCTTTATTCAGTGAACACTTTAATTGGTGCATGAAACAATATAGGCAGAGAGACCGATTAACTGAACAAACACTGGTGGTTTATTGGAACTAAGAACAGGACACTAACACCATGTCTGTTTCTTCAATCACCTCCAGCTCTAGACTGCCTGTTATCCAAGAAGCCTGTGCTGTGTAGTGATTGGTCAATGACAGTCATATGGTCAACTAGCTACATTCTCTTAAAGGTAAAGGTGTGAGAGAGTGAGTGAGTGATGTGTGTATGTGGGAGAGAGTGAGTGCCTATGTGGGTGTGGGAGAGAGTGAGTGTGTGTGGGAGAGTGAGAGAGTGAGTGAGTGTTTGTGTGTGTGTGGGAGAATGTGTGCGTGGGAGAGAGTAAGTGTATGTGTATGTGGTAGAAAGAGAGTGTGAGTGTGTGGGAGAGAGTAAGTGTGTGTGTGTGTGCACCTGGGTCACTTTCAGTCTCAGGATTCTCACTCACCCCCACACACCAACACATACTCTCACAGTGGGCAAGGGTGAGTAAGTAAACACCCTGGGACTGGTAGTGAGCCAGACACACACACACACACTCTCATCCTCTTACAGTCTATTGGTTATTTTTATTAATTACTCTTTTTAAAAAAAATATCAATTTATTTCTTTGACATTGCTAATTTTCACTCAGCAAGTTTTTGTTTTACTTCAAACTCAACTTTCTTTTTGAAATTCATGTATCTTCTGCAAATCTGCTCATCGGCCCTTTGAGTGAGAAAAAAATGAAAATACAAAAGGGTTGGACAAGCCTGCTCTACTGCATTGACCCTGCCTCTGGCAAGATCGCGAGGAAGTAGGAATGTGTCAGGTAGCTGATCCAACGTGCTATATTCCAACTTTGCTCCTCCTAACCTGCTTTCACAGGACCAGGAAAATCCGACCCATTTGCGCCTCCGCCTTTCCACCTCCTGAAATAATGCTCCTGCTGTTGCAACAGAAAATCTGGTGGCTCTCTTTCTTGCCTGCTGCTCCATTTTCTGCACTTTTGCTTCTGTGCAAGCTTTCCACAGACAGTCAGCAGCTTCTGTACAATGGGTGCAGCTCCCTTTAACAGGGGTAGGGTGCCTTTAATATGTGCAGGCTGGCTGAAACATGTGCTAGCCACACGCACTCACACAGACACATGGGCCCACTCTTGTAAGTGCAGCTACACAGTAGCACATTTCGCACTGGGTGGCGTGATGAAATCGTCTAGCTGAGGAGGCAGCACACTGTTTGCCTGCTGCCTGTATCAACAGGAATGGATGTGGGGTGATTGTGCATTGCAGCTCCTGCCCCCCTTAAAGGGGCCTTGACAAATTTAGCTTCATAGAATTATAGAATGGCTACAGCACAAAAGGAGGCTAGTTGGCTCATCATGTCTCTACAGGCTCTCTGAAGTATTTCCACATGTACTCACACTGCACCAAACTTGAGTTTGCAACAAATTAATCTGATCTCACCCAACGCAGATCATTTTGGGCTAAGAATTTGGCATGATGCTAGCATTAAAATTTTCCTGTACTGGAGTCTTCATCTTTTATCAAGTGTTTACATTTACTATATGTAGACATAAAGAGGTCACTGCTGAACTGAGGAAGTGAACCAAGAGACATATTTCCCAGTATTCTGATATCTTTAGGACCCTGAGGACCATTAAATGCAAATATGCACTTTCCTTGAATGAGCCCACTTATCACATTGATATCTTTGCCAATGTATATGCAAGTAGTGTGTAATGTCATAAATCTCATCTGTCAAATAGTTGATGACTATCATTCTGAATCCATATTCCCTTCTAGTGAAATAATTCGACTAAGTGCATTGGAACCAGTTGTTGGATTATAAAAGGTAATTTTGGATTCTCAGAATGCAGTATAGAATATTTCATGTATTAAAAAAATGTTCCTCAACAGGATTGCCATATTATATTGGCATTTTGTGTATACATTAAATTATTATCTAATATGGATGTACAGTGGCAAGCCATCATTTTGTAGGCTAAGGGTTGTTATTGCTGGATAAATAACATCTGCCTGAGGGAACTCGGGCACTGAAAGACCACACAGTACAACAATTATCTTACAAAGTGTTATTGGCCCTAATATGTCTGTAGAGCTGCAGTTGTAAAATGTAATGAGGAATGAGAAGCTATGGATAAGTTTATATAGGTTGGAAACTTTTTGCCTGGCAAAGGTGGATGTAAGAATAAAGTAGATTGATGCTTTAGGAAGGACGTGAAAATTTTGTAAAGACTATGGAAACCATTCTATGATCTATTGAAAATTCGTATAGTCCACTTCATACCATATACTGGTGTCATTACAAGCTAACAGAATGGATTCTAGTTGGAAAAGGTTGAAGTTGGTATGATGAAATAGGAAGATTTGAATGGAATGTAAGAGCAATTGTGGTCAGGCAACTGGGGAGATAAAAGAGAGATTATGACACTGACTGCACATTTGTGTCATCATTAAGCCCACCTATTTCCACCTCTGTGACATTGTCTTACTTCGCCCCATCTCAACTCATCTGCTGCTGAAATCACCCTCTGTGCATTTGTCATGTTTAGACTTGACCACTACAACACAGTTCTGGCTGGCCTCCCACTTGAGATCATCCAAAACTACTGTCCACATCCTAAATTACACCAAGTCCAGTTAACCCATCACCCTTCTGCTCACTGACCTACATTGGCTGGTTAAGCGGTTCCTCGATTTTAAAATTCTATCCTAAGCCGGAATTCCCCGGGAGCAGGCCAGTAAGTAGGGATGACATAAAATCAGGTGGCATGGCAGCAGGCCTACCTGGCTGGCCTGAGCAAAACTGCCCATCTCACTTTGGTGTCAGATGTCCAGCGACAATCATGGTTGGGAACTGACTGCAGTCCCAGCAGTGGTCACTGCTCCCAGTGAGGCTGCTGGGACTGGAAAACTGCTGGCCCTCTAATTGGCAATCAACTCCCAGAGGCAGGACTTCCTCACAGACAGGAGTGGAAACCATGACCTGAGCCAATTAACAGGCCAATGGCCATAAAAACACCCTGAGGTTTCCTGGCCATGTAGAGGAAGGCTCACCCTCAAACTTTCAGCCAGGGGTAGCTCAGCGAAAATTACAGTCCTTATTTTAAAATCCTTCCATGGCCTCACCTCTCCTGACCTGTGTAATCTCCTTCACCCATACAATCCTCCAAGATCTCTGCACTCCTTCAATTCTGGCCTCTTGAGCATCCTGATTTTAATAACTCCACCATTGGCAGCTGCGACTTCAGCTGCATAGACCCTGGAATTCCCTTCTTAAATCTTCTGGCCTCCCTTCCTCTCTTTTCTCCTTCAGAACATAAGAACATAAGGAGTAGGAGCAGGAGTAGATCATATAGCCCTTTGAATTTGCTCAGATATTCAATATGATCATGGCTGATCTTCTGCCTCAACTCCACTTTATGCCCTGCTCCACATACTCTTTGATGTTGCGAGAGAACATCTGTCATTGGGAAATACTAGAATCCATTATTAAGGAGGTGGTAGCAGGACATTTAGAAAATCATAACACAATCAGGCTGAGTCAACATGATTATGTGAAAGGGAATTCATGTTCGACACATTTATTGGAGCTCTTTGAGGATGTAACAAGCAAGTTGGATAAAGGGGAACCAGTAGATGTAGTGTATTTGGACTTTCAAAAGACATTCAGTAAGGTGTCACGTGAAAGGTTATTGCACAAGATGAGAGCGCACGCTGTTGGGGTGATATATTAGCAAGGATAGAGGATTGGCTAACTAACTAATGGAACAGAGACGCGGGATAAATGGGCCATTTTCAGATTGGCAAACTGTATCTAGTGAAGTACCACAGGAATCAGTGCTGGGGCCTCAATTATTTGCAAACTATATTAATGACTTGGATGAAGGGACCAACTGAATTGTAGCCAAATTTTCTGACAATACAAAGATAGGTAGGATAGCAAGTAGAGGTTACAAAGGGCAGAACCTTCTCAGATTTGCACTAAGTGCAGTGGCGGGCAGGAGAAAAGATGTTTTACCTGCTGGCTGTAATGACGGTTCCTCATGCCGTATCATCCCAATCCCGCCCCATTAATCATGAATTCCCGGGAAACATGCCATTTCAATGACAGGTGGTCTCTGATTTTCCCACCTTGCCATCACCTCACTATTTCCATCATGCCAGGCGCAACATTTAAAGTGCAGCCATGTGGACACCTCTCCAGCCCAGGACTGCTGCAAAGAAGACATGGCCCCAAAAGGCAAGAAGATTGCAGCCCCTGGTTAAGTGATGAGTCCCTTGAGCATCTTTTGGATGCTGTGGAGGCCCACCGTGATTTCCTCTACCCCCGCTCTGGCTGTAGGAGGAGCAGCAACATTACCACTCTGGCTTGGTAGGCAATGGCAGTGGTGAGCAGTGCCAATGTTACACAGAGGATGTTGGCCATCCAATGCAGATAGAGGATGAATGATCTCATCCATCCCGCCAGGGTAAGGCAACCATTTCATCACTCTAAACTCACATATTCAAGCTCATCATACATTCACTGGCATCTCACTCGCCAGTTCAAGGGACATCACTCATTCTCTCACACACACCCTCATATCTCCATCTGGCTTCATCTCCTCTGGAGACTGCCTCCACAGCTCTCACCATCTTGAGGCCACTTGTACAGGTCAATTTGTGCCCCCCTCCCTCCCCCACACACCCAGGGATACCCCCAGCCTCAACCTGCAGTCTCTTTCCTTGCCTGGGGCCGCTTCTCCCCCTTCCCCAAGCAAGTCCTAGCCCTGCAACTATTGAGAAGCCACCCCCGCCTTATAGCAGGTCTGGTAGGTAGAGACCTGTCAATGAACCCCTCTAAAAGTGCTGTGGTGCTGCCTGTGAAGCCTGGTGCTGATGACTGCAAGTGCTGCCCGAAGCAAGGTAGGCAAACAAACCTCGCAGCTCTGAGCAAAGTGCAGCTCACTAGGTGGATTTTGCTTATGTACAGATGTGAAACATGTCGACATGCAATCATGCCTACATGGACAGACAATCCAGCGGGGGGGATGATTCCAGCGGACTGGCCTTAAAATGATATTCAGATGTATTACAATGAGGTTCAGCAGGCTGAGTGGACGATTGCAATCTGGTTTCACAATGTCGTGAAACTGATTTTTGATCTTCTTGCCATATTATCGGCTCATGCCACTGAACATACCCAATGCCAGGGGGCATGGAAATTTCCACCCAAACAGTCTGTAAAGGGATATAGAAAGGTTAAGTGAGTGGGCAAAATTTTGGCAGATGGAATATAATCTGGGAAAATGTGAGGTTGTCCACTTTGGCGAAGAATAGAAAAGCAGTATATTAATATTTAAATGGAGAGAGACTGCAGAAAGCTGCAGTGTGTGTGGGATCTAGGTGTTTGGGTACATGAATCTCAAAAATTCAGCATGCAGGTACAGCAAGTAATTAGGAAGGTAAAAGTTGGTCTTTATTACAAGGAGGATGGAATATATAAGTGGGGAAGTCTTGCTACAATTGTTCAGTTGGATGTTGGTGAGACTACACCTAGAGCACTATGTGCAGTTTTGGTCTTACTTAAGGAAAGATATACTTGGATTTGAAGAGGTTCAAAGAAGATTCACTAGGCTGATTCCTGGGATGAAGGAGTTGTCTTATGAAGCAAGGTTGAGCATGTTGGGTTTATATTCATTTGAGGTTAAAAGAATGAGAGGCATTCTTATTGAAACATATAAGATTCTGAGGTGACCTGATAGGGTAGATGCTGAGAATATGTTTCCCTTTGTGGGGTAAGCTAGAACTAGGAGACACAGTTTAAAAATAAGGGGTCTCCCATTTTAGAGTCATGAAGTCACAGGGATGGAGATGAGGACAAATTTCTTCTCTCACAGGGGTCTTTAGCCTTTATAGTTCTCTTGCACAGAGAGCAGTGGAGGCTGGGTCATTGAATATATTTAAGGCTGAGTTAGACAGATTTTTGATTTAAAGGGGATGGACGGCAGCCAGGGAAGTGGAGTTAAAGCCACAATCAGATCAGCCATGATTTTATTGAATGGCAGAGCTCTAAAGGCTGAATGTTTTTCTTACGCCTGCTGCTAATTATTATGATCTTAGAACAAAACAAGGATATCCTTTCTTAAATATGGAGACCAAAACTGCACACAATACTCCAGGTGTTGTCTCAACAAAGTCCTTTACTATTGTAGCATTTATCCTTGTATTGTTGTATTCTTTAAGACACTCCTTAAATCCTTCCTCTTTGACTAAGCTTTTTGCCATATGCTCCAATGTCTCTTTATATGGCTCAGTGTCAAATGTTGTTTGACAATGTTCCTGTGAAACACTTTGAAAGATTTTACTACGTTAAAGACACTATGTAAATACATGCTGTGTTATGGGGTCTTTTAGTTGATGGACAGTATGACTATAATGACTACCTGTTGTATCATATTATTGTCCCACACTTCAAACTTTCATAGCATTTCTACGGGTGACTACAAAGCACACAGTATTATAACATCTCCATTCCAATAAAATTAGACTGTTATAGTATTTGTTCTGCCCCGTAACCAGACTTCCAGACCATAGCAATAATGCATTACATGCAAATATCTAGCTTGCTTGATAAATTGGAATAGAATAGAATATGCCGGGCAATTGAAGCTTTTAGTGTATTTGGATTTCCAAAAGGCATTCAATAAGGTGTGACATAAATACACAAGATGAGAGCTCATGGTGCTGGGGATGATATATATTAGCATGGGTAGAGGATTGGCTATCTGGTAGGAAACAGAGAGTTGGGATAAATAGATCATTTTCAGGTTGTGAATCTGTATCTTGTGGAGTCAGGAATCAGTACTGAGGCTTCAACTATTTATGATCTATATGAATGACTTGGATGAAGAAACCAACTGTATTGTAGCCGAATTTGCTGATGATACAAAAATAGGTAGGAAAACAAGTTATGAGGAGGATACAAAGAGTTTATAAAGGGATATAAATAAATATCTAAAAATGAGGTGTCAACCTGGTGAAGCTACAGCATGGGACAGCTTGCATACCAAACAACAAAAGCAGCAAATGATAGACAGAGCTAAATGACCCCACAACCAACAGTTCAGATCTAAGCTCTGCAGTCCTACCACATCCAGTCATGAAAGGTAATGGACTATTATACAACTAACTGGAGGAAGAGGCTGCACCAATATCCCCATCCTCAATGATGACAGGGGTGGGGGGAGGAGGAGAGCACATCAGTGCAGAAGTCAGGCTGAAATATTTGCAACAAGAAGTGCAGAATGGATTATCTATCTTGGCCTCCACCAGAGGTACCCAGCACCACAGATGCCAGTCTTCAGCCAAATTGATTCACTCTACGTGATATTGAGAAATGGCTGAAGGCACTGGATACTGCAAAGCCTATGGACCCTGACAACATTCACCCCTAGCCAAGCTGTTCCAGTACAGCTACAACACTGGCATCTACCCAGCAATGTGAAAAACTGCCCACGTATTTCCTGTCCAGAAAAAGCAGGACAAATCCAATGCAGCCAATTACCATCCCATCAATCTACTCTCGATCATCAGCAAAATGGTAGAAGGAGCCATGGGCAGTTCTATCAAGCAGTACTTTCTCAGCAATAACCTACTCACTGATGCCCAGTTTTTGTTCCACTCGGGCCACTCAGCTCCTGACATCATTACAGCCTTGGTCCAAACATGGACAAAAGACCTGAATGCCCGAGGTGAGGCGAAAGTGACTGCCCTTGACATCAAGGCAGCATTTGACCGAGTGTGGCATCAAGGAGTCCTAGCAAGACTGGAGTCAATGGGAATCAGGGGGAAAACTCTCCACTGGTTGGAGTCATACCTAGCACAAAGGAAGATGGTTGTGGTTGTTGGAGGTCAGTCATCTCGGTTCCAGGTCCTGGGCCCAACCACTTTCACCTGCTCCATCAATGACCTTCCCTCCACCATAAGGCCAGAAGTGGGGATGTTCTCTGATGATTGCACAATGTCCATGCCCATATGCAGCAAAACCTGGAAAGTGTTCAGGCTTGGGCTGATAAATGGCAAGTAACATTTGTGCCATACAAGTGCCAGGCAATGACCATCTCCAACAAGAGAGCATCCAACCATCTCCCTTGACATTCAGTTGCATTACCATTACTGAATCCCCCACTATCAACATCCTGGAGATTAGCATTGGCCAGAAACTGAACTGGACTAGCCATATAAATACTGCGGCTACAAGAGCAGGTCCGAGGCTGGGAATTCTGCGGTCTGTAACTCACCCTCTGACTCCTCAAAGCCTGTCCACCATCTACAAGGCACAAATCAGTAGTGTGATGGAATACTGTCCATTTGTTGGATGAGTGCAGCTCCAACCACACTCAAGAAGCTTGGCACCATCCAGGACAAAGCACCCCATCCATGACCTCTGACATCCACTCACTCTATCACCTACGCAGAGTAGCAGCAGTGTGTACCATCTACAACATGCACTGCAGCAACTCACCTCGGTTCCTTTGACAGTACCTTCCAAACCCACAACCTCTACCTAGAAGGACAAGGGTAGCCGATGCATGGGAACAGCACCAACTGGAAGTTCCCCGCTAAGCCACACACCATCCTGACTTGGAAATATATTGCCGTTATTTCACTGTCAATGGGTCAAAATCCTGGAATTCCCTCCCTAACCTCATTGTCGGTGTGCCTACACCACATATTCTGCAGCGGTTCATGCAGGCAGCTCACCAACACCTTCTCAAGGGCAATTATGGTTGGTCAATAAAACTCTGGCCTAGCCAGCAAGGCCCATGTCCTATGAAAGAAAAAATAAATACATGGAGAGAGATTGCAGAATGCTGCGGCACAGAGGGTTCTGGGTATCCTTGTGCACTAATCACAAAAAATTAGCATGCAGGTACAGCAAGTAATTAGAAAGGAGAATGTGGTATTGACTTTTATTGCAAAGGAATGGAGTATAAAATTGGGAAAGTCTTGATACAACTGGATAGGGCATTGGCCAGACCACACCAAGAATACTGGGTGCAGTTTTCACCTCCTTACTTAAGGAAGGATATACTTGCATTGGAAGTGGTTCAGAGAAGGTTCATTAGGCTGATTCCTGGGACAAAGGGGTTGCTTTTTGAGGAAAGGTTGAACAGGTTGGGACTATACTCATTGGAGTTTAAAAGAATGAGAGATTATCTTATTGAAACATCTAAGATTTATTGGGGGCTTGATAGGGTGGATGCAGAAAGAATGGTTCCCCTTGTGGGAAATTCTAGAACTAGAGAATACAGGTTAAAAATAAGGTGTCTCTCATTTAAGACTGAGATGAGGAAAAAGAGGGCTGTTATTCTCTTCCATAGAGAGCAGTAGAGACATGGGCCATTGAATATATTCAAGGCTCAGCTAGATAGATTTTTGATAGACAAGGGAAGTCAAGGGTTATGGGGGCAAGCAGGAAAGTAGAGCTAAGGCCTCAATCAGAACATCCATGACCTTATTGAATGGCAGAGCAGGCCAAATGACCGACTCCTTTTCTAGTTTCTTATGTTCTTATGTTTTTATGTTCCTGTGGAGCTGCATGTGACTGCAGAGAAGGCAGTTGCTGTTATTGCTCTTGGTGTTTATGCTCCTACTGCTGCTGTTGCTGCTGCTAATGGGATGGCTCCTATGTTTCAGCTGTTGCTCTTGGTGTGGCTCCTGGTGCTGCTGGTGTTGGTATGGTTGTTCCTCTTCTTACTCAACACAGGTCCATGCTATAACTACATAAGCTGTTCTGATGCTGCAGCAATGGCTGACAGCAGCGAAATTCAGATTGAAGTGAGAGAAGTTCAAGGTAGGTGAAATGACTACCAAAAAGTTGGAAGTCAATTTGGAGCGGTAAAATCAGACTCTCAGAACAAGTGCAGTGAACAGAAACCTTTCACATAAGCAGGGCAGCAGCTATGCAATTCCAGTCCTGTCAGTTTCATTCATTGATGAATCTCCACTATCCTGCCATTGTGTTGACCCTGCTGAGTTTCGAACAGCTCAGGAAACCCATATGCTGAGTGTTAAAGCCAGAATCCTGGCTTAAAAACAAAATTAATTTTTTGCCTGCATATTTGAATCACTCACCAACAGCTCCAGGGATGGTTCCGGTGCAGTAAAACCCAGAACTGGGACAGGTCATGTCTGATTTCCAGCTCTCTAGTAATTTTTCAGCCATTTAAAACCCCCACCCACACCACCCCTGTTTCCCCCAAATGGATCTGTATCTGTATTTATTTTGCAATTGTTTTTATTTTAAGTGTACAGCATGTCCCCATCTCATTAAAAATCTGCAAGTTAACATAAAATGGTGACATTTTAGGAACAAAGTGTCCTTTACTATTCATCACTAGGAGCCAAGATGTTAAAATGATGGTGTTTTGATGAGATGAAGGCAAATGCACAGTCTCTTTTTAATTGAATTAATTGCATAGGGGAAAAAGAAGCAGTGCTGGTTTCTGCTCCCTCCCTCCCCATAGTCCAAAAACTAACTTCCTAACAACACCACTAATTCTGGAAACAGCAACATTTCAGAATAACTGCAAACAGTGTTGTATCTGAACCAGGCACACAAGGGATGAACACAGAATCAATGGAATTAATTGTTACTTGCAGTTAGTTGGCTTGATGTAAATGGCTAAAAATGTTATGAAAGAAATGGGGAATTATAGAACAGGTGTTGAGAAATTTCTAAACTCTTTGCAAATCATTATAGTAGTCAGCTGTAGGTAACATTTGTGATTTTGGACTTTGGCACTGCCTCACAGCTGACTGGAGCCTATTCTTCCAGTTATTCCCAAATGGTTGTTTCCAACTCCAAACGCAAAACCGTTGATTTACAAAGCAAAAATTACATCAGTGCATCAAAATCACCATATCGATTAGAAAATTAATTTTCAAGGCTATTACAATTTGTGGGGAAGTAAAGCTTTAAAATATTTTTTTATCTTAATCTTATAAAATATTCAATTAAACTTTATTAGCTGAAAGTGGTTTCAAAATTTGCATCACTTGAGAGTTGTACTTAACTACAGGATGAAGTGGATTTACTGCATATGAAGACACTTATAAGGAAAACATAATGCACCAGCTTAATGTCTGAAGTCACCTTTGAAACCACAGAAAATCCAATGAATGGACATATCGAATTTGGATTTTATGTAAGTGCATCATGATGACTTTAGAGCTGTAGTCAAGGATACTGTGCAAAGTCATTTAGAACACGCATAGACTGAATGCTCAAGTAAACTTTAAAGTGCTGTGTGCCCATTGAGCTGGAGGTGGACACAGTAGTCGTTATCAGGTTTATTTAACTATAATTGCTCACAGAAGTTGGAAGTTAATATTTTTGCCTCTACTGAAAAAGAGACTTGCCTGGTACAAAAACCAAAAAATGCTGGAAATACTCAGTAAGTCAGGCAGAAACTGTGGAGAGAAAAACAGAGAAATTAAAAAATCTTCAAAAGAGCATTGGCCTGTAATATTAGCTGTTTCTCGCTCCATAGATACAGGCTGACCTCCTGAGTGTTTGGAGCACTTCCTATTTTTACATCAGATTTCCAGCATCTGCAGTTTTTAGCATATGTATGAGGTATGACTGGATTGGATGGGGAAGGAATGACTGGCACAGCAAATTGAGGCACTGCAGTGTTAGTGAACCGGGACATGTTTCTTGCCAGAATGAAAAGGGATGAAAGCTTAGCCAGAAACTTGATGGAAGTATTGTTTTAGAAGAAAAATATCAACACCCAATAACTTCAAACATTTTCCAACTTTCTCAGAGAGATTCCCTACAAACCCCTTTTGGGGTGGTTGTGATGGAATTATAAATGACAAACAAACTTCATTTTTTTGTTGCAAGGTGCACAGTATCTGCTTCATATTGTTATTTTCATTGGAGAGTTGTTCAACTTATTAGGAATATTATTCATATAAATTTGTGGGAGTATTTTTTGGAGGACTTTTTTAAATTTGGTTTCAATGATCTGGAAATAAGCACCCAAAATTTCTTGCTAAGCAACTGGAAAGTGGACTTTGTCAGAACAAGAACATGTGATAAAAAAGAATCCATGAAATAAAATGTCTTTTAAATATGGTCACAGGAGCTCAGAAGTCTACAAAATTACTAATAACAGGTTGCAAAGTTCTTTGGCAGATAACTAGTGAATGTGAAATTTATGAAAGCCTTAGTTTTGGTGTGCACTATGTAGCATAGGGGTGAAATTGGTCTTTGGCAGTAATGTAAAATAGACAATAATGAATCAGCAGCTATTTTAGAGCCTGCTTATAATTGGTTTAATTATAAGACGAGCTGCCAGTTTACTATGGCCCAACTTGCGCTACTGCCAAAGACCAATTTCACCCCCAGTATTTTGTGATTAAAATTGTGCAACAAGAAAGAAGGCATACCACAGCAATTCCACAAGTGCATATGCCAAAATGGACATATATGACTTAATGCTAACCATAGATGACCAACCATGCAATGTTTTTTATTCTTTCATTTGCTGCCCATGCCTAATTACACTTGCGTAAGTAGTGATGAGCCACCTTCTTGAACCTCTGCAGCCCATGTGGTGTAGGTACACCCACAGTGTGTTAGAGAGGGAGATCCAGGATTTTGACCCAGTGACAGTGATGGAATGGCAATATAGTACCAAGTCAGGATGATATGTGGCTTGGAGGGAACTTGTAGGTGGTGGTGTTCCATTGCATCTGCTGCTCTTGTCCTAGAGGGTAGTGGTCACAGGTTTGGAATGTGTTTTTGCAGAAGTCTTGGTGAATTGCTGCAGTGCATCTTGCATGTTATACACACTGCTGCCACTGCGCCCCAGTGGTGGAGGGAGTGAGTGCTTAAGTTGGTGGGTGGGCCACCGATCAAGTGGACTGTTTTTTTTCCAGATGATGTCGAGTTGGCAAGTGGAGAGTATTCCATCAAACTCTCACCTTGTGCCTTGTAGATGGTGGGCAGGCTTTGGGGAGTCAGGAGGTGAGTTACCTGCTGGAGAATTCTCGGTCTCTGACCTGCTCTTGTTGCAACCATTTTTTCTATGGCTGGTCCAATATGGTTTCTGGTCAACAGTTCATGGTGAGGATTCAGTGATGGTAATGCCGTTGAATGGCAAGGGGAGATGGTTCGATCTTCTTTTGTTGGAGATGGTTATTGGCTGGCACTTATGTGGCACAACTATCCAACTATCAATGACTGAGGACAGCTGACTCCCCAGTTTCTGAGTCAGCCAAAGCCAGTATAGAGCTTTGCCACCTGTTGCATAGGCACCTGTAACCAAGTCTAACACAGGGACAGCACTGTCTGTGGCACTCAGGGACATTACTGCCCTTAGCATTTACACCTCCAACTCATTCCAGGCTAATATACTGGCCAAAAGTCAAAAAAATGATTGATCCATTGGTCAGAACAGTGGGTGCTTTTATTTCTTTGCCCATAAATGGCAACAGGAACATGCTTTATTTCCTCAAAGCACACAAATGATTCAGGCAGCATTCTGAACCGCCTGGCCAGCACGTTCCTGCTTTTCCTCTGCCACCTCCCACGCTCCCACCATCCCTGTGCACTGTAACTCACCCAGTTCTACTTCCTCAAGCTCACTAAATGCATCCTTTAGGATACATGGATATGAGCAAATGGTTGCAAAAACTGGTGAGAGAGACATTTGTGCTGTCCTGTCCTGGCCCACTGGCAGGGTACAAGTATGGAAAAATGCCCATTTCTAAAATGTCAGCTTCAAGAGACATCCCCCAGAGGTCACAAAATATTATGGAATAAGGTTACTAACTGCATTCTCCTAATCAACTGTCATAACTTTGAGGGGGAGATATGCAAAAACGCAAAAGAAATGTTGTTCATTCGGGAGAACCTTTGTGGAAATTAATGATGGAATGTAATATGTTATTTGTTTTATGGTGTACATATCAATGTGTGAGAGGGCAAAAGAGGGGAAGCTATCAAAATCAGATGGTACTGGAGGAGACCTACATCTTTAGCTAGCCTTTTGACACTTTTGCAAATAAAGCTGACCAAAGTGGCTTCCTCTAAAGCAGTCACAAGCTGGCATTTTGTGAGTCTTCTGAAAGTTTCAGTTGTTATGTAGGCATGGATGTGGTTCATTACAATAGTGACTACACTTCAAAAGGTCCTCATTGGCTCTGAAGTACTTTGGGAAGTGTTAAGGTCTTGCTCTTCTTTAGTCTCAACATGTTGTCAGCAAATGGGAGCACATGAATGAGATAGATATGTGCTGAAGTTGCAGTCGATCCTGGGCATTATCCAGACTCTATGCTTCATGCATAGTGTGTTTTCACATGTGAACGGTTTTGTAGATGTATGTCAGTCCATTCGCTTTTAAATTACATATTTTATGTCTGATATAACAGCATTTAAGCTCAACAATGAAAAAGCTGTAAACTTGTGTAATATATAAATAGAGTTAAAACAGAAAATGGTGGAAACACTCAGCTGACCTGGCAGCATCAGTGGAGAGAGAAAGGCAGGCTCAGTTAGTATTTCATGTCATTTTCATCAGAACATTTAAGGTTAATGACCTTTAGTCAGTCAGATGCAGTTTTCCTCAGAACCACGTCCGGCTAAAGGTCTTCGACCTGAAGCATTCTGAGGAAAGGTTATTGACTTAAAATATAGTGAAGAAAAGTTTTCAACCTGAAGCATTAACCATACCTTTCACTCTCCACTAATGCTGCCTGAGCTGTTGCATGTTTACAATATTTTGCTTATAGATTCCCTGCATCAGCAGCATTTTGTTTTTTTGTAAATAGAATTGTTGAATAGAATCGCCTTGGCAACTTCCTTGAGGTGTGACACCTTCCTTCGTGTTTCTGAATCTTGCACTTGGTGCATACATTGTTGAGCCTAGTTCCACATTTTGCTAGGTGTATCGAGTTGCTTTCCTCTGGTGAGATAACCTTAAAGTATTAAGCAGGGTAGCCCATGTCCAACTCATGCAACCATTTGCGAGGCATCAAACTGTGGTTTTGAGCGATGCACCATTCCACCATTAGCCCACACATTTTATTTCATTCCTCCACACTTACTGTATCCAACATTGGGGTTGTCAGCCACTTTTTTGCTTAAAGCCACCTCTGGAAAGTTCAAATACTGCATTAAAAATATCAACATTCTTTCTCAAGGCTAACATAATTTTGACCTAATGTGTAACTACTTACCTTTAAGTGGCCAAATCTATTTACAATTTTCTATTGTGCATGTAATTTTCTACTATCCCTCTGACAAGTTCCCAAACCAGGACCAATATTGGCTGAAAGCTTGCCCCTCTTTATTAAAATTAGACTGGTTCATGCTCATCCAATTGGGTGCATGCTAATCTCACAGTGCTACCCTTGACTAGGTCTGCAGCCCATCCTGGAAACTGCAGCTCCTGTCTCCCATATGTCTGTATGCTTTCAAATAAATATCCCTGTTATGTTTTACTTTGGGGTCGTTTTGCTTAGCAGGTGAATCTGCAGACACAGAGACCAATATGAAATGAAGCACATACTATTTATTTACATAGACAACAGTGCACTAACATGATGTGTGCTTTCCAACCAGACCCTACTCTCGACTAACATTAACATAGTAGCCTGCGCTACACAGCTATTGGGTCTTGTAGTTACATGGTCAGTCTACTCACATTCTCTGAAAGGTATATTACACTTCACATTACCACAACCCCCCTCCCTGCTCCAGGACTAGAATACTGAGTTAAGAATGGAAGTTGTGTTCCCATCACAGAAACCACCATATTGAATGACTATATGTTGCTGAAAGTATCTCCCATGCATATCAGTTATTTCTTACATGAAGAATTACATTAGCTGTTGACTTTCAGCACCATAACAGTTTATATTCCTGTAAAATGACCCATGTGTTACCTAGTCGCACTATTTAGCTAATATTGAACTGTGAACTGTTATCAGTTACAAAATTATATAGATTTTTAAAATAAATTTTAGCAATGGTAATATTTTTCACTGTACTTAAAATTTGTATGAACAGCATATGTGAATAGCTTGTTGGCTCTTTATCTCTAAATTACGAATGCTATCTGCAAGGTGGCCCTGCTTTAAAAATAGGGCACAGAATTCAGATGAATTTAGCAGGATTCAGACCCTCTGGGGAACATAGGACAGGTTTTTCCAGTCAGTGAGCGGGGGCGGGGCCTGCTTGCCGATGCGTCAAATGACTCAGGGATATGTCGGGCATGCGTCCCGAAGTCACCCCACATCATTTAGATATTCAGTTCTGCAGGCCGCAGCCAAATCAGCCAATTAAGGTCATTAAAAAACGAATTATTTTGATTGATGGACCTGCCCATCCAATCTTAGGGTTGGTGGGCAGGCCGGAAGCCCAGGCGGGCCTCGGAGAAAGGGTGGATGAGGTTTCACAAGGGCATTTAAATGTTTATCAAATGTTCAAATAAAAGTTAAGTACATGTCCCATCTCATGTGACAGTGTCACATGAAGGGACATGTCAGGGAAAATTTTATTACCTTTCTGTCAACTTTTTATTCGGAGCCGATCTCCCTGATGCAGCACTTTGCCTCAGGGAGATCTGTGCGCTCTTACATGTGCATGCATCACCCTGGTTGGGTCTTAATTGGCCTCCCCATGTAAAATGGGTGGGGCGCCGATCAAAAGGCCGGCCACCGGCGCCCACTCCTGCACTCCCCCCCCCCCCCCCCACCCCCCGCCCCCAGCCTGACAGGTGGAAAATATTCCCCATATTTTCAACCAGCTACCAGGGGATGAAACTCGTGTTGTGGATCAGCTGTCCGTTAGTGAAAACATTCAATATTTAATTTCCATTGAAATTAATTAATTAAAAATTAGAGGGTTTCTATTATGGCCGGCTGACCTACAATGATAGTTTTATGGTCAGGCGACAGGTTGAAAATCTGACCCATGGGGGCAGAATTTTCAAGTCTTCATTCCTGGTGAAAAGGCAGGGCTTATTGATGGTGAGAAACCAACAATATAGTGGAGCAGGGTTTGCCCTGATTCTTCAACTGAGCCATGGCATTCGCCTTCTGCTTCCGGGTTTCCTGACCAATCAGAGAGGGTGGGTGGGATTTTTAAAATTTGTTCTTGGGATGTGGCATCATTGGCAAGGCCAGATTTATTGCCCATCCCCATTGACCCTTGGGACAGTGTGCTCTTGAACCACTGCAGTCCTTGTGGTGTAGGTACATCCAAGGTGCAGTTCCAGGATTTTGACCCAGTGACAGCGAAGGAACTGTGATATCAAGTCTGGATGGATGTAGCTTGGAGAGGAACTTGCAGGTGATGGTGTTTCCATGTGTATGCTGCCCTAGTTTATCCTTCTAGGTGGCAGAGTTCACAGGTTTGGTAGGTGCTGTTGAAGGAGCCCTCTAGCTTGGGCATGGCTGGAGTTTCACTGTTCCAAGGCTTCATAGTCTGTGAGTTTCACTAAAGAAACCTTATCGCTGTGCACTCACTTCAGTGACCTTAACAAGTTACTAACAGCCCTGGAAATAGGCGCGCTAGCTGTTAAAGCCAGAATAGTTGTTTAAATGGTAGCTTATAACCGATTTGCAATTACTTACCCGACCCAATGTCACTTATAGGGAACTCATCTTCCCACATGTATCCAAATCCCTTTCTCCTTACGCATAAAAAAATGCCCCCAGAGTTAATGAGGTCCTAAGTTTTAGGCAAGGCAGGCATGTAACAATGGGGGATCTCTGCTGAAATAATAAGATCCTATAGATTACATCAGTCGAGAAGTAGGCAATACTGTTCTTCCTACAAGGCACTGGCCAGAGCCTCCAATGTTCATTGAATCAATGTGCATTTAACCCATCTCTCTAAATCACAGAGGACTAAAATAAATGTCCTTTGTTGCTCTAGCTTTAACAGTAAGAAAGGAGAAACTGTAAAGAGGGTTCTTCTTAAGGGGAATACACATATCACTGTGTGCTACCATGGGTAGTGTAAATAAAAGCAAAAAACTGCAGATGCTGGAAATCCAAAACAAAAATACCTGGAAAAACTCAGCAGGTCTGACAGCATCTGCGGAGAGGAACACATTTAACGTTTCGAGTCCGTATGACTTTTCAACAGAACTAAGGAAAAATAGAAAAGAGGTGAAATATAAGCTGGTTTAAGGGGGGTGGGACAGGTAGAGCTGGATAGAGGGCCAGTGATAGGGGGAGATAAGCAAAAGATGTCACCGACAAAAGGACAAAGAGGTGTTGAAGGTGGTGATATTTTCTAAGGAATGTGATAATAAAGGTAGAGGTAGTATAAAGCTTGCCCAAATACAAAAAATAACCTGGTAGGTGCAGTGGGATGCATTATCTCACTGTACATATGCTACAATTTTTTTTGAAGGGAGAGGCAAATGGAGCTCTGATAAGTTTCAAATTATGACAAACTAAATTATCTTAATTTGTATAATTAGATTATTTACTTCAGATTTGCTACTCATTCCAGCCAAAACTTCTTGAAACTCCTGAACTAATAATGTCAAATGGAAGATCTCACTCACCTTCAGATAAAACGATGTCAAATGGATATATTTAGAATGAATTTTTTTTAGAAAATATTCTTCCCCATCCTTAATGAGTTTTCCCATTAATATAGTTATTGACTTGCTATTGAGTTGATAATGAATGGCTAAATGCTTCCCTCTCTGACACACAGACCAAGGGCATTACCACTGCCTCAGCAGAGATCTTTTAACTGAACAAAAGATGGGGCTCAACACCTGAATGTGCAGAACCATCAGGGACACCCAATGTAACACATTTAAATGGATATTCCCTGCCATAATTCACATGCCCCAGAGAATAATGCAGTAATTGGCTCAGATGTGTTAACATCATTCTCTCATCCACTGAGGTTGCTAACAGCTGCTCTGATTGAGAGTAATACCAACATTTTATTAATGTATCACATCCTAACAGTACAGTAAACAGACATTGTTAAGTACAGTTATTTTTGAAGGTCATCCACCTCAGTTATTTGCTCATGGTGACTTGATTGGAAAGTTACCCTGTTCTATCTCTGTCAATCCCACTTTCTACCCAATCTGGTCTGTGCATAATTTTTATGGAATGTTTTAGTTATGTTGGTCACCTGGGATCTGCTATTCAGTGACTACTGCACCTTCAGTATTTTCTTATCCTGACTGTTTCATAATTTAAAGACTGAGAAAAGAGGTTCTGACCATGCAAAGTATTTATCAGCATTCTAGGTGGCCAGTAAAAATTTGAAATGCAGTTACTGTCTCAACTTCATTTTAAACTGAATGAGTAATTGCCTGTTTTTATGATAGTACCTAACAATACAATGAATACTGATGCAAAAACACTTATATTTTAAGGTAAACTGAGCAGTGTTGCTACAGGTATGCTGATTTATCATTTAAAACAGATAACACACATTTTTATTTCATAAGTATGCCTCACTCTCATTTCTTATAGATCCATTCAATTGTTCAGTTTCCTAATTACTATCTGTTGCTTTTTGTGATGTAAAATCATGCTGTGTTGATACGGAATGATATTCATGTGCTCCTAATTATGTTTGCATACAAGATTACTGAGAACCAGTTTATTGTAGTATATTTTGACCACTATACAGACCATCATTTGAATGTTGCTGTTTTTCAAATCATTTTCAGTTTGATATGATGATAGAGTAATGCTATTGCAGTATGCTGACTCATGAAAAATCTGCAGATTCGAGCATAAAAAATAGGAGCAGGCGTGGACCATATGGCACCTCGAGCCTGCTCCACCATTCAATTTGATCATAAGATCATAAGACCATAAGACGTAGGAGCAGAAATTAGGCCATTCGGCACATCGAGTCTGCTTCTCCATTCAATCATGGCTGATTAGTTTTTCAACCCCATTCTCCCGCCTTCTTCCTGTAACCTTTGATCCCCTTACCAATCAAGAACCTATCTATCTCGGTCTTAAATACACTCAATGACCTGGCCTCCACAGCCTTCTGTGGCAATGAATTCCATAGATTCACCACTCTCTGGCTAAAGAAGTTTCTCCTCATCTCTGTTCTAAAAGGTCATCCCTTTACTCTGAGGCTGTGCCCTCGGGTCCTAGTCTCTCCTACTAATGGAAACATCTTCCCCACGTCCACTCTATCCAGTCCTTTCAGTATTCTGTAAGTTTCAATCAGATCCCCCCTCATCCTTCTAAACTCCATCGAGTATAGACCCAGAGTCCTCAAATGTTCCTCATATGTTAAGCCTTTCATTCCTGGGATGGTTCTCGTGAATGTCCTCTGGACCCTCTCCAGGGCCAGCACATCCTTCCTGAGATACGGGGCCCAAAATTGCTCACAATATTCTAAATGTGGTCTGACCAGAGCCTTATAAAGCCTCAGCAGCACATCCCTGCTTTTATATTCTAGTCCTCTCGAAATAAATGCCAACATTGCATTTGCCTTCCTAACTACCGACTCAACCTGCAAGTTCACCTTAAGCGAATCCTGGACTAGGACTTCCAATTCCCTTTGCACTCCAGATTTCTGAATTCTCTCCCCATTTAGAAAATAGTCTATGCTTCTATTCTTCCTACAAAAATGCATGACCTCACACTTCCCCACGTTGTATTCCATCTGCCACTTCTTTGCCCATTCTCCAACCTGTCCAAATCCTTCTGCAGCCTCCTCGCCTCCTCAATACTACCTGTCCCTCCACCTATCTTTGTATCATCTGCAAACTTAGCCAGGAAGCCCTCAGTTCCTTCATCTAGTTCATTAATGTATAAATTGAAAAGATGTGGTCCCAACATTGAACCCTGCGGAACTCCACTGGTCACCAGCCACCATCCTGAGAAGGACCCCCTTATCCCCACTCTCTGCCTCCTGCCAGACAGCCAATCTTCTATGCATGCTAGTACCTTGCCTCTAACACCATGGGCACTTATCTTATTGAGCAACCTCCTGTGCAGTACCTTGTCAAAGGCTTTCTGGAAATCAAAGTGGATAACATCCATTGGCTCTCCTTTGTCTAACCTACTCATTACCTCCTCAAAGAATTCTAACAGATTTGTCAGGCATGACCTCCCCTTGATGAAACCATGTTGACTTTGCCCTATTTTATCATGCAGTTCCAAGTATTCTGAAATCTCATCCTTAATAATGGACTCTAAAATCTTACCAACGACTGGGGTCAGGCTAATTGGCTTGTAATTTCCTGTCTTTTGCCTCACTCCCTTCTTAAACAGAAGGGTTACATTAGCAATTTTCCAGTCCTCTGGGACCCTCCCTGACTCCAGTGATTCCCGAAAGATCACCACTAATGCCTCCACTATCTCTTCAGCTATCTCCTTCAGAACTCTGGGGTGTAATCCATCTGTCCCAGGTGAATTATCCACCTTCAGACCTTTCAGTTTTCCTAGCACCTTCTCCTTGGTAATGGCCACCATACTCACCTCTGCCCCCCGACTCTCTTGAAGTTTGGGGATGTTACTCGTGTCTTCCACCGTGAGGACTGACACAAAGTACCTATTCAGTTCCTCCGCCATTTCTTTGTTCCCCACTACTACTTCTCCAGCGTCATTTTCCAGCAGACCAATCTCCACTTTTGCCTCTCTCTTACCCTTTATATATCTAAAAAAACTCTTGCAGTCTTCTTGTATATTACTGGTTAGTTTACCCTCATATTTAATCTTCTCCCTCCTTATTTCTTTTTTAGTTGTCCTCTGTTGGTCTTTGTAGGCTTCCCAATCCTCTGGTTTCCCACTGCTCTTCGTCACTGATCACGGCTGATCATCTGCCTCAACTCCACTTTCCTGCCTGTCTCTAGTATCCCTTGATTCCCTGAGTGAGCAGGAATCTGTCTATCTCAGCCTTAAATATATCTTAAGATGGAGCATGCACAACCCTCTGGGGTACAGAATTCCAAAGATTCACAATCCTTTGAGTGAAAAAAAATTCTCTTTATCTCAGCCCAAAATGACTGGTCCCATATCTTGAGACTGTGCCTGTGTGTTCTAGAATCCTCAGCCAGGGAAAACAACGTCTCTGTGTCTCCACTGTTCCTTCATAATCTCGAATGTTTCAATGTGGTCAACTCTGATTCTTCTAACCTTCAGGGAATATAGGCCCAATTTACTCAGCCTCACATCATAGGACAACCCTCTCATTCCAGGAACCCTTCTAGTTAAACCAAAAGCAAAATACTGTGGATGCTGGAAATCTGAAATAAAAACACAAAATGCTAGAAATACTCAGCAGATCTGGCAGTCTCTGTGCTACGAGAAGTAGAGTTAATTATTCAGCTCATGACTTTTCATCAGAACCAATCTGGTGAACCTTCACTGTACTGCCGTCAAGACAAGTATAACCTTCCTTAGATATGGAGACCAAGACTGCACATAGTACTTCAGGCGTGATCTCACCAAACCCCTATACAATTGTAGAAAGACTTCTTTGTTCTTGTACTCCAAACACCTATCAATAAAGGTCAATATGCTGTTTGCCTTCTTAATTGTTTGCTGCCCCTGCATGTTAACTTTTTTGTGTTCTTTGTTTGAGTACATACAAGTCCCTCTGAACATCAATATGTACAAGTTTCAAATCTTTTACAAGATATTCTGCTTTGCTACTATTACCACCTAAGTGAATGAACTCACTCCCAATTGCTATCCACTCACTTCACTTGCTTTTTTTCTCTTTGTACCCTCAGTATTTAGCTTTGTATCATCAGCAAACTTAGATACACTGAACTTGTTCTTTCACTGAACAATTTCTCCTTAAACTCCACTCACTTCCTCCAAATAAAAGGCGTGGCTATGGGAACCCGCATGGGTCCCAGTTATGCCTGTCTCTTTATAGGGTATGTGGAACATTCCTTGTTCCAGTCCTACTCCAGCCCCCTCCCACAACTCTTTCCCTGGTACATCGATGATTGCTTCGGTGCTGCTTCATGCTCTCGTTGGGACCTGGAAAAATTTATTAATTTTGCTTCCAATTTCCACCCCTCCATCATTTTCACATGGTCCATATCTGACACTTCCCTTCCCTTCTTTGACCTCTCTGTCTCAATTTCTGGTGATAGACTGTCCACCAATATTCATTACAAGCCCACTGACTCCCACAGCTACCTCGACTACAGCTCCTCACACCCTGCTCCCTGTAAGGACTCCATCCCATTCTCTCAGTTCCTTTGCCTCCGTCGCATCTGTTCTGATGATGCCACTTTCAAAAACAGTTCCTCTGACATGTCTTCCTTCTTCTTTAACTGAGGTTTTCCACCCACGGTCGTTGACAGGGCCCTCAGCCGTGTCCGGCCCATCTCCGGCGCATCCGCCCTCACAACTTCCTCTCCCTCCCAGAACCATGATAGGGTCCCCCTTGTCCTTACTTATCACCCCACCAGCCTCTGCATTCAAAGGATTATCCTCTGCCATTTACGCCAACTCCAGCATGAGGCCACCACCAAACACATCTTCCCTTCACTGCCCCCGATGGCATTCTGCAGGGATCGTTCCCTCTGGGACACCCTGGTCCACTCCTCCATCACCCCCTACACCTCAACCCCCTCCCACGGCACCTTCCCATACAACCGCAGAAGGTGCAACACCTGCCCCTTTACTTCCCCTCTCCTGACTGTCCAGGACCCAAACACTCCTTTCAAGTGAAACAGCATTTCACTTGCACTTCCCTCAATTTAGTCTATTGCATTTGCTGCTCCCAATGTGGTTTCCGCTACATTGGAGAGACCAAACGCAGATTGGGTGACCGCTTTGTGGAACACCTTTGGTCTGTCTGCAAGCATGACCCAGACCTCCCTGTTGCTTGTCATTTCAACACTCCACCCTGCTCTCATGCCCGTATGTCTGTTCTTGGCCTGCTGCATTGTTCCAGTGAAGCTCAATGCAAACTGGAGGAACAGCACCTCATCTTCCAACTAGGCACCTTACAGCCTTCTGGACTGAATATTGAGTTCAACAATATTAGATCATGAGCCTCTCCTCCATCCCCACCCCCTTTCCGATTCTCCTTTTTTCCAATAATTTATTTAGATTTTTCTTTTCCCACCTATTTCCATTATTTTTAAATATATTTCCATCCATTGTTTTATCTCTACCTTTTAGCCTACTTTGATCCCTTCCCCCCACCCCACCCCCACTAGGGCTATCTGTACCTTGCCTGTCCTGTTTTCTACCCTTAGGTAATATCGCCACCTTCAACACCTCTTTGTCCTTTGTCTATGACATCTTTTGGCAATCTCCACCTATCACTGGCCCTCTATCCAGCTCTACCTGTCCCACCACCCCCCTCCCCCCTTAAACCAGCTTATATTTTACCTCTTTTCTACTTTTCCTTAGTTCTGTTGAAGAGTCATACGGACTCAAAATGTTAACTGTGTTCCTCTCCGCAGATGCTGTCAGACCTGCTGAGTTTTACCAGGTATTTTTGTTTTTGTTTTAGATACATTACTCTTGGTCACTTTATCTAAGTCATTAATATAGATGGTAAATAACTGAGGCTCAGCACAGACCCCTCCGGCACTCCACTAGTCACACAAACCAACTTGAAAATGCCTCATTTATCCCTACTCATTGTTTCCTGTCCATTAACTAAAACCTCTATCCGTGCTATTATATTAAATTCCATGAGCCCTTATCTTGCTTAGAAACCTTTTGTGTGGTATCTTATCAAATGCCTTTTAGAAACTCAAGTACAGTATATACTGCTTCTCCTTTCTCTGTACTATTACTTACATCGTCAAAAAACTCCAATAAATTTTTCAAACACAATTTCCCTTTTGTACAATCATGTTGATTTTAGGTGGAATCATCCCAGATTTGCACTAAGTGCCGTAGCAGGCGGGAAAAAGAACTTTTCACCCGTTGGCCGCAATGGAGGCTTCTCACGTCCCAATCCCACCTCATTAATCATGCATTTCCGGGAAAAAGGTCACTTTGATGGCGGGTGGGCTCCAATTTTCCCACCATGCCATTATCTCACTGCTTCACCACCCCGTGCGCCACAAAGTGCAGCCACGTGTACACTTCTCAGTGCTTCCAGCCCAGTACTGCTGCAATAAGACATGGTCGCAAAAGGCAAGAAGACTGCAGTGCCATGATTTAGTGATGCGTCCCTCGAGTGCCTTTTGATGCAGTAAAGACCCACCGTGATATCCTCTACCCTCCACTCTGGCTGACTCAGGAGGGGCAACATTACCACTCTGGCTTGGTAGGCGATAACAGTGGTGATCAGTGCCAATGCTGCACAGAAGAAGTTAGCCATCCAATGCAGATAGAGGATGAATGATCTTACCTGTGCAGCCAGGGTATGATAACAATCTAATCACTCTAAATTCACACATTCACTGACATCTCACTCACTGCCAGCTCAAGGGACATCACCACTCACTCGCTCACACACACTCACATCTCCATCAGACCTCATCTCCTCTGGAGACTGTGTCCTCAGCCCTCTCCATCTTGAGGCCACCTGCACAGGTCAACATGTGCACCCCCCCCCCCCTCCCCCGGCCCCACCCCATCCGACCCGCCAATACACTCTGTGATACCCCCCTTCCCCAGTACAACCCTTGCTCTGCACCCTCCTTCCCTTGCCTGAGACCACTTCTCTCCCTTCCCGAAGCAAGCCTTAGACCTGCAACTGTTGAAAAGCCACCCACGCCATATGGCTGGTCTGGTAGGTAGAGACCTGCCTGTGAGCCACCCTGAATGTATGTGTTTGTGAAGCCTGGCGCTGATGACTGCTCATGCTGCCCGAAGTAAGACAGGCAAACAAACCTCGAACGCCTGAGCAAATTGCTTGGCAGATGCATGTCGCTCATGTAGTTATGAAACACATTGGGGTACAATCACGCTGCTGTGCTTGGATGATTCACAGTTGGGGGATGATTCCAGCAAACTGGGCTTATAAAGAAATGCAGATGTAATACAATGACGTTCCTGATGTCCAGCAGTGGGAAACATGGCTTGCCGTTGACAGGCAGAGAGTACAATTGCAAACTGCTTTCATAACATCCTGAAACTGATTTTTGACCTTCTCACCATATTGTCCGTTCACGCTGCCGAACACACCCAATGCCAACAGGCACGGAAAA
This sequence comes from Carcharodon carcharias, assembly GCF_017639515.1. Lineage (NCBI taxonomy): Eukaryota > Metazoa > Chordata > Chondrichthyes > Lamniformes > Lamnidae > Carcharodon > Carcharodon carcharias. Next base: position 158,280,894 of record NC_054467.1, on the reverse strand, counting down.
TTCCACCCTTTGTCTAATCTTACTATCAATTTCTAATTGCATGTTTAAGATTTCCATCATAATAGATTCCAGTGTTTTCCTGATTATTAGTGTCAGGCTAACTGGCCTGTTTTCTCTTTCTTTCTTGAATAGCAATGTCCCTTTTGTCCCTTAACTTCCTCCAATATCTTTTCTCAGGTTGATATTAATTACTTTAGGTTCCTCACTTTTATTAGCACCTAAGGTACTCTCTAATTTGTGTCTTTTACTCTGAAGACAGATACAGAATATTTGTTCAGTGCCTCTGCCAGTTCCTAATTCTTCATCCTAGTTGGTTCCACAATGGATAATTTCACTTATCTCTGCCTCTAAGGGACCAATGTTTAAGAACATAAGAAATAGGGGAAGGAGTAGGCCAGTCAGTCCTTCGAGCCTGCTCTGCCATTCAATGAGATCATGGCTGATCTTCTACTTCAACACCACTTTCTTGCACTATCCCCATATTCCTTGATGCTTTAATATATAGAAATCTATCAATCTCAGTCATGAACATACATTGACTTTAGTTACTCCCTTTTTATATTGCAGTGAAAGATCTTGCAATTTTTTTTGTATTCCTGGCTAGTTTACTCTCATATTCTATTTTTCTCCATGTTAGTCAATTTTCTGTTCACCTTTACTGGTTTCTAAAACAGTTCCAACCCTCAGGCTTGCTGTTATTCTTTGAAACATTATAAGGCTCTTCTTTTAATCTCATACCAACCTTAATTTCCTGGCAGGGATGAGTCTTTCTTACTGAATTTTTGTTTCTTAATAAAATGTACTTTTGTTGAACATTTTGAATTATTTCTTTAAATGTTTCCCACTGTTTATTTATCGTCATACCTTTTCATCTGTTTACCCAATTAACCTTAGCCAGCTGTTTTCTTATACCTACATAATTGGCTTTGCTTATGTTTGACATTCTTGTTTGGGACTGCTGTATGTCACTTTTTATAAAATTCAATTGTAATTTGATCACTTTTTCCAAACTGGTATTTTACTGTAAGATTATTAATTAACCCAGTTTCATTGCACAATGCTAGATCTATTTTTTTTTATCCCTAGTTGGTTCCACAATGGATTGTTCCAGTAAATTGGTCAGGGAAGAGACCAACAGCTAATAGATCAATCCACTAAACCCATAATTTAACTCAAATGATCTACAGTATTTGGAACAATTATGCATCACAAAATTTCATGCCACCAGCAGCCCTTCAGTACCTGATCCAGCTGGCCAATCTTATGTTTAAGCCTGGACAAAGGATCTGAGCAGACTTTTAGGTTGTGGGTCTTTATGACTGAGTATTCATCCAGTATCAATATACAACATTTTTGGAAAGAATAATTGTATAGTTACTAGTAGTGAGAACCCTGACTGATATATTTTCCTTGCTCAGTACACGGAGATTGATTCTAATTGTAACACCTTGACTATTGCCTGCTGGGGTTGGCCAATCATAAGATGTTTTCTGTTGTCCTGATGCCATTCAAAACTGTTCCAAACATTTATCTTAAAATTCTTCTCTTAAAGCAGAAGCCAAGTTCTAAGAATGATTAATTGAAATCTGAAGTACTTTTCCATATGAAATGACCCTTTAAAATAAATAATATAGATCCCCCTCAATATTGGTATACATTCCTGCAGTGAACAAGAAATGACAGTTATGTGCTCTCTACAGATATAGCTGTAGAGAGTGAATGACAGAACACTCTTTGAGTTTCTATGCTTGTAAAACTACAGCTGAGCATTCATTTTGCTAAACTGTAATTTTCTTAAAAGCAAGTAGGTTGTGCTAAACCTTTGCCAATCACTGATTAGGCCTCACTTGGAGTATTGTGGTCAATTCTGGGCACCATTCTGTATGAAAGATATCTTGGCTTTGGAGAGGAAGCAAAGCAGATTTACCAGCATGATATGAAGGGTGAAAGACTTCAATTATGTAGTTAGACTAGAGAAGCTAGAATTGTTCTTAGAGCAAAGAAGATTTAAGAAGAGATTAAATAAAGATGTTAAAAATTATGGGAGTTTTGATGGAGTAAGTAAGGAGAAACTGTTTTCTCTGGCAGGAAGAATAGTAAACAGAGGTACAGATTTACAGACAAAAAAAAATTAGGGTTTTTTTTGCACATTGAGTTATGATCTGGAATACATTGCTTGAAAAGGTGCTAGAGCAGATTCAGCTATAACTTCCAAAATTAATATGATATATTCATGAAAGTGAAAACAATTGCAAAGTACAGGGAAAGTGCAAGGAAATTGGAACTAATAATATAGCTTTTTCAAAAGGTCAGCAGGCATAATGGGCTAAATGGCCTCCTTCTGTGCTGTAAAATTCTATGATTTATTGCAGATGGTATGATGTGAGCATGTTGTATAATGGTATAATAAATGCAGTGGGCAGTACTTGTTTACTCCAAGAAACTACTAAAAAACGTTGGGCTAATTCAGCAATGCAGAAACTGTGGAAGAAATTTATCCTTTGCAATGCCTTGCTTGCCACAGGAAATTATGTAGCTTGACTTCCTTGAAACAGCTACAACATAATTTCATTACTAATGTATTACTAATTGTAGCAGTTCTACCCTGTCAAACAATGTAGTGGAAATGCACAGTCTCAGAAGGAACTGTGTGCATTAATGTCCTTTCAGTAGCGCTATAGCTCTGCTTTGAATGAAGTTGTTCTTAAATAATGTAGAGTAACATAGTATCTATTAATAATACACATTTTCTTATTTTGTAATACATGGACTTGGAGTTTAAGCTCGATTGCATTAGATTTGTCAGTGCAATTTTGATCAAAGTTGGTGCAACTGTCACAAATGATTCCAGAGTTTTAAGCACAATTTTGGTTCAGTACAAATTAAGCTTTCACAATCTTTTGTACAAGCTTTATAAATATTGTGCTGGAGGCAGGCCCTGTCCAAAAAAGAAGATTGTGCCCCCTGGTGATTTAGTTACCATTGGGAGTTTCCATTAATTGTGCTTGTTTGCAGGCCTTCGAGAAAGCTCCAAAAAATAAGATGGAACTTTTGGGCATAAGGGCACTAAAAGATTATGAAGGCCTTTAAGATGATCATTTGTTTTAACCTACTGAGAACATAGCTAATATCCCTCAATATAACTAGAAAATAGAGTTATTTTCAGTAATTTAAAATAGGGTTACTCAGAGGTGGAAGAGTGACGTTGTGATGAAAAATGCTTATTTGTTGTGAGAAACGTATTTTCAACTGTTTTAATCAAAATTCACCATGTTACCACTGTTAAACATGAATAAATGCATTTTAAAACTGTTCATTAAAATTATGTTTTGAAATGCTGCCTGATTGTGCTGACTTGTGGTATATTTTGCAGTTGGCAATATGCAAATGAACTTGAGTGGAAACTTGAGGAAAAATTACTTATTAAAATGGATACAATTTTGGGCACAATTTGTGCTGGATTCGCTAATTACACCCAAAGCAATCTGTTCCAATCTATTTTATTTTAACACTTCCAGAATTATAAGCTTGTTTCAGAGACAGAGTAGCGTGTTTTTTTCACGACGTCAGATATCATCACTTCAGCATGCATAACCCTATGCAATTTCCATCTTCTCCTGTCTCTAAGCTGTCAACAATAATGAAATTTATTAACCAGCAAGAATGTGTGGCTGACCTTTCTAATAGAACACTTGACATTCACTTGTAAATGTCATAAAGTATTATAGTTATGAATTGGAAGTCCTTTCAGAATTACTTTTGGCTGGCACACAGAATTAAATATAATGATTGTGAAAATTAATTAAGAAAAGCAACAGTTGGAGGAATGCCATTTAGTATGCCATCCTCTAAAGTCTAAACCTGGTTGAATGCGCCATATAACAATTTCAAACCGTGTAACATTAATAGATATTGAATAAATGAATCGGGTAGAATGATAAACAAAAGGGATAGCTTTTCAGTCAGCTTCCTGACGACAGACTGTGGGTTAATTTTGTTTTGAAGGAGGTGGTGCAGGTTTAGTATTATCCGTGCCAAGAGTGTAGTAAGGCTAATATTTAGATTGATGCTGAGATAAAAAAAGGAATAAACACTGCAGATCTGCATTTGAAACAATGGGTCAATCAGCACCCAGTTACAGTGAACATTTACACCTCAAACACTATCAAATGCTGAGTGACCTGTCCTATATTCCCAGCCTGTTATGTGTTAGAAGAACAGTATGCTACAATGGAGCATGTTAATGGTATCTGGTATGTACCAACTGTCCAAGTTTTATGCAGTTCGTATTTAATTAGGGGCCTGCTTGCCTGCATTTAGTAGTAAGACATAAATTTTCCCACCAATGCTTTCAGGCTCACCCCATCCATCCTGAGTTCCAAAATCACATACTCTGCTTGCATACATGACTCCTGTGCTTGGTGAATAAAGCCTTGTGGTGTTAATGGTTTGCTTAGTCGATGTGATAAGGGTTTACTGCAAATGTATCTTTAAAATAAACCTGATTGCTATCCAGTGACCCCCATCCTTACCCCGTTCAAACTGCCACATTATAAAAAGACTGGAAGAAGTGATAACATATTTATCTTGGACTATTCTTCCAAAGTCCTGCCAGGAGGTCCACCAATTAAAGAAAAATCATCACCGAAGGGTATCCTCTAGTACCTTAGGTGAGAGAAAGTGAGTGTAGGTACAAATAATTCAGCTGCAGATTTTATACAAAACCAGCTCCAGCTACTTTTTAATAGTAAGGAGAACCAACTGAAGTGTGAATATGTTAACTGGTTTTATCTGAGCATTCTAATCACTACGCTTGTGGAATTGGCAGGGCTTGAAAGTAAATAGGAAGTTGGTTTGAAGTGGTAATGCATTTTATTTTGAAAGAATGCATTGTAATTCCTATATCTAGGATTCCATTCCCCAGCACGCTTGCAATCTATGGTGCGGATGATTGGTCTGCTTGTGTGAGTCAAGCAGCCAGTTGTGTTCTTTAGGCTTGAAAGCTGCTTCAGTTTGTTTATGCAGTTGTGGTGGATGTCCCTTTGTCCCTGCACAGCAACTTGGAAGACAGTTTGCACCTTTCATGTTGGAGCTGCAGAAATCTATGGGGTAATCTGAGGAGTGATATTATCAGCCGAGGAGATATTGTAAATCAACCCAGTTTGGAGTTTCCAGCCTGATTCACCTGTCAACACAACATTCAGGTCTTAGTGCCCATTCCTGAAAACTGTGTACTTTAGGTCCCTTCAACTTTCTCACAAACTATTTATCGTTTCCACCATTAATATACTTCTTATAATTGGCTGAATCTACATGTATAGATATGCTATGAATGTAGAACTGATCTTCAACTCCCGATTGAAACAAGCTCAACGCCAGTGGAGCAGCCATAATGCCCTTCCAAGATTATAACAAGAGGCCCAAACTATTCATTTGGTTAGTTAGACTTGACTGCTGCCAGTAAGCTGTGAATACTAAGTGGCCACCTTGCTGCAGCTGCTGGATTGTGGGAGAGAGAGAAACAGGCCTCTTTCTAGTCTGAAGTTGAGTATCATGCTGGACAGAATAGTTCTCTGAAAGCCCACTCTTGGGATGGAATTTAGTGCCCTACCCTGTCGTGAGTTTGGTGGCATTTAATCAGGCAGAACGATGGTTGGTGGGGACCCTGCCACTTGCCCGCCAATACACCAATTAAGTCTGTGGCAGGAAGGCCTTCTCATTCCTCTGCCAACTGGACAATTAATACCCACTTAATGGCCTCATCCTGTTACTGCTGATATTCAGCCAACAGTGGGTGGGGAACTTGCCATGCACAAAGCTCGAAAATCAAACCATGATATTTTTGCTCACGGGCTTCCAGGTGGGGTCCCTCGTTAATTGCCAGGCACTCAGTGCCTGACTGAGGGACTTAGCATCAGGAAGGGGGGCATCCATGAGAGCCTTTGCTGCTGAACAAGTCTCCCCCGCGGCGTCCCTCAATCCTTCCATCATCACTTGCCTGCCTAAGTTCATGCTGATTTGAGGCCTCAGGTGGGTGTGGTACCAACAGCAGCCACTGCCTCCCCAGCCTCTGATTGGCCAGTGGCTCTCGGAGGGGAGGACTTGCGCCCCCCCACTGCCCCTGGGCCGCCCTGGCTGCTTGGATCTGGGAGAAGCCCTGTGACTCACAAGCCTGAAAAAAGGCAATGCGAGGCTCTTGCCAGCTCTCCAGTCGGCAGGTGAGGCCCTTATTGCTTCCATATTATACCATCCTTGGATACAGGTTTTCCTGATTAGTTACAAGTATCTCTTCTGGTAGATTACTTGAGAATTCCGGTTGATTGGCCAATGTGCATTCTTGTTCGTGTACAGGATACATGATATTTTTGTTCCCCTTTCGTATGGGTTGGTGTAATAATGACAACAGCCTGTCTTGTTACAGAAATGCACAACCTCCCAGGAAATAATTACTTAAATTTGTCCAATAATTATACTGCCAATGGGGGTGTCCTGGTTGAAATGCAGTTGTAGCACATCTCAGTTCCTGGCTGGGTCATTCAAATTCACAATGGCTCTTCTGGCTGATCCTAGCAATTTACCTGTGATGAAAGGGGATTCCAGAACCCAGTAGATCTAAATGCTTTGGCTTCACAGCTCCTGAGCTGTCGTTCCACACTCCTCTCCCTTCTTCAACTGGACAATGGCCACAAGGCTGGCCATGTACAAAATGCTGGAAATACTCAACAGGCCTGGCTGCATCTGTGGAGAGAGAAATACAACAGCCTAAATTTTCTAGCTCTGCCCACCGCGAATATTGTCATGGGTGGGACAGAAAATGTGCTGGACCAACAAAAGGTCCGTTGACTTCAGGTGGGAATTTCCAGTCCCACAGTGGATGGGATCAGAAAATCCCGCCCAATGTTTCAGGTCTAAGACCTTTCACCAGAACTTGGAAAAGTTGGAGATGTAATAGGTTTTGAGCAAGTGAAAAAGGGGGACAGTGGAAATAAAAGCAAAAGGGAAGGTCTGTGATAGGGTAGAGGGCAGGAGAGATTAAATGACAAAAGTGTTCATAGTGCGAGGACAAAGGGAGTGATAATGGGACAAATAAGTAAGATCATCTAAAGGAGATTGAATGTCAGAATCATGAACAGTTGCTGTCCAAAAGCAAAAGAAGAGAAAAAGGAGAGAAAAATGAAAAGCAACAAAGAGAAAGGAAACAAAATAGGGGCAGAGGTATGTTCTGAAATTGTTGAACTCAGTGTTGAGTCCAGAAGGCTATAAAATTCCTAATCAAAGGATGAGGTGCTGTTCCTTGGGCTTACCTTGAGCGTCACTGGAACTCTGCAGGAGGCTGAGGACAGAAAGGTCAGTTTGGGAGCAATGGGCAGACTGAGCAGCATTGTTCCTGAATGGCAAGTCCATGGTGCTGCTGACTAATTTTTCTAGCCTTTTCTTTCTTCTTTATTAATTCATGAAATGTGGGAGTTGCTGGCAAGACCAGCATTTATTGCCCATCTCTATTGAGGAAGGAGGTACTATAGTGATAATGTTACTGGGCTAGTAATTGATAAGATAAAATTCTGCAGATGCTGGAAATCTAGAACAAAAACAGAAAATGCTGGAAAAACTCAACGGGTTTAGCAGCATCTGTGGAGAGAGAAACAAAGTAATGTTCCGAGTCAGCTCTGAAGAAGGGTCATACGGACTCGAAACGTTAACTCTGTTTCTCTCTCCATAGATGCTGCTAAACCCGTTGAGTTTTTCCAGCATTTTCTGTTTTTGTTGTAGTAATTGATAAGATCCAGGCTAATATGCTGGGGACATGGAATCAAATTGCACCATGGCAGCTGGTGGAAAAACTGAAATTAAAAGTTAGTCTCAGTAATATTGACCATGAAATGGGTTGTCGTAAAATCTGGTCCCGAATACCCTTTGGGGGAGGGAAACCTGCTGTTATTATCTGGTCTTGCTCCAGAACCACAGCAATGTGGTTGGCTCTTAAATATCCCTTGAAATGGCCTAGCAAAATTTGTATCAAACCTCTAATTGCCTTTGAGAAAATGGTGGTGAGCTACCTTCTTCGTAAAGGTACACACACAGTGCTGTTAAGTAGAGAGTATCAGAATTTTGAACCAGCAACAATAAAGAATGGTGGTACATTTCCAAATTGGGATGGTACTTGAATTGAAAAGGAGCTTGCAGGCGGTTGTGTTCACATGTGCCCATTGTCCTTGTTCATCTAGATTTGGGAGGTACATGTATTTCAAGTTGAAACCTGTTTAATGGGCCAGACAGACAATAAAAGAAATGTGTTTTCCAGCACATTTTTCTCAAACTTTGTTGGGTTGAAGGACCATTTTTCAAATTGATGAGTAATTATGGACACCACATTTAATTACAGTACTATATAATACACAGAATATGAAAGTGCTGCATGTAAAGACAGGTTAGTTATAGATATTAGTGAAATGAGCCTGCCTGCCTCTCACTGCAGAGTCTGCCATCCTTGTGTGTGGTGTTTAGCAATGATACCCTTACAAGGAAAGTAGATTGTGAAGAGGACATCAGGAGCCTGCAAAGGAACATGGATAGATTAAGTGAGTGGGTAAAAATTTAGCAAATGGAGTACAACATGGGAAAATGTGAACTTGTCCACTTTGGCGGGAAGAGTAGAAAAGCAACATATTCAAATGGAGAGAGATTGCAGAACTCTGAGATACAGAGGGATCTGGGTACCACAGAGGGACCTGGGTGTCATGGTACATGAATCAGGAAAAGTTAATATGCAGGTACAACAAGTGATTAGGAAGGCAAATGTAATGTTGCATTTATTGCAAGGGGAATAGAATATAAAAGTAGTTATTTTTTGCTACTGTTGTACAAGGTGTTGGTGAGACCATATCTAGAGTATGGTGTACAGTTATGGTTTCCTTAATTAAGAAAGGATATAACTGCATTAGAAGCAATTCAGAGAAGGTTCACTTGACTGATACTAGGAATGGGGGGGGCGTTATCTTATCAGGAAAGGTTGGACAAGCTGGGCCTGTGCTCATTGGAGTTTAGAAGATTGAGAGGTGATCTTATTGAAACATATAAAATCCTGAGGGGACTTGACAGTGTGGATGCTGAAAGGATGTTTCTCCTTGTGGGACAGACTAGAACTAGGGGACACAGTTTAAAAATAAGTGGTCTCCCATTTAAGACAGATGAAAAGAATTTTTTTCTTTCGGAGGATTGTCAATCTTTCCCAGAGAGTGATGGAGGCGGGGTCAAAGAATATTTTTAAGGCAGAGGTAGATAGATTCCTGACTAACAAGGGAGTCAAAGGTTATCGGGGGTAGGCTGGATGTGGAGTTGAGGCCACAATCAGATCAACCATGATCTTATTGAATGGTAGAGCAGGATTGAGGGGCTGAATGGCCTACTCCTGCTCCTAATTTGTATGTTCATATGTAAAATAATTGATGGCTATTTTATCCAATCGACATCCTCTGACAATAGCTCTGTCACCAATCAGAAAATGGGTGGGATAATTTTATTGATTTTTAAAAGAAACATGTAATTGTTTTATAAATATATGCGTGAATCTGTGTGTGTTTGCATATGTGTGCGTGTGTGTGTGCAAAAGTTTGTAATTACAGTAATTAAGATATAATTATAGATAGTTGCACTCTAGAACTGTTCCTATTGGTTAAAGCCTGTGTCTGGTGTTTAAAGTATGGCTGGGATTTCCTGGCCCTGCGTCCTGCCTTGGCGGGACCTTCCATGGGGAATGCGGCGGGCCAGCAAAAAGTCCATTGACTTTCAACGGGACTGGAAGATCCAGGCAGCGGGCAGGGCTGGAAAACCCCAACCGATGATTCTATCTATCCTTCTCCAAAAACTGATTGATGAGTCAAATAATCAAGAAATGGCAAATCTCTGTTCCTGCTCAAGCTTTCCAACCAATCAGTGTGCAGAGAGAGAGTTTATCAAAGTTAATTGGGGGTGGTGAAGTTACCATTGATATTAATAACTTTTAATGTATTGTTACTGAAGCAGTCTCTGGTAGGAACATTTTTATTTCAATACTTATTTCACAAAGTCTGTATGGACTGCAAGGGGTTTGTGGCCCCAGTTTGAAAACTACTGCTTTACAAGTCTGGAGTATTATGTATGGTGCAACCCCAACTTGCACTGAATGCAATAGAACTCAAGCACACAAATTGCACAATCTTGAGAATGGCAGCACTTGAAGACCCTGCTGATTGCTTCTTCTCACTACAATATATTTTCAATATTTACAATACAACACCACTTTATCACAATATTTTAATACCTCACCAAGCACCAAGATAGAGTGGGATAATAGGTAAGTAGACATAAGGACAAGGTTAAAGTCAATGGAAAAGGCTCTTGTGAATCATGTGCAGAATAAGACAGGTTACTGATTCACTATGAGCCCATTATGCACTCCTGTCCTGGTAATTTCAACCCACAAAGCCCAATTGCAGTAAACTTTCATTAGCAACAAAACAAACAGAACTCCAGTCACGATTTCACCCTTTATTCGCATGATAATTATGGATTTCAAAGGCCATCTACCCCAATTCGTCTCATCCTTCCCAGAATAACATACGAATTAGGAGCAGGAGTAGGCCATTCAGCCCCTCGAGCCTGCTCTGCCACTTGATAACATTGTACCATCCTACATTATACCAGTGATTGCAACTCAAAAGTACTCAATTGGCTGTAAAATGATGTGGGGCATTGTGAAAGGTGTTGAATAACGTAGGTTTTTGTCTTTCTTACATCTGCATGCAGTAGGCAGAGTGACTGTAACAATGATGACACTGGAGGCCCAGTGCTGATTCTGTCAGGATAATTAATTACAGAACAATCAACTGATGTTAGGAAAGTGGCTACAAAGAAATCAGTATATTTACAAAACATTTCAACTCTGTAACTAACCTCCCTGCAAGCCCCACCTCTAACTTCCTCAACCCCCACTTCAACCTCTCCCAACCCGCACTCCAACCTCTCCCCCCACCTCCGCATCAACCTCTCCCCAAATGCTCCCTCCAACCTCCCCCAACTAGTGCTCAAACCTCAACAATCTCTCCTTCATCATCCTCTCCAAATGCCCCGTCGAACCCCCGACTCCAACCTCCCTCAACCTGCACTCAAAACTTCCCCTATTCCATCCAACCTCCTCCCCAAATGCCCCCTCCAGCCCCCACTCCAACCTCCCTCCAACCTCCACTCCAAACTTCCCCCAACTCGCACTCAAATCTCCCCCAATTTCCCCTCCTAACCCCACCAAAACACCCCCTCTAAGCCCCCCTAATCCCCCTCTAAGCCCCTCCAAAACCACTCCTTCACACACACACACGGACAGACACCACACACAGAGCATCCAATTAGTTCCAAAATTGTGGGGATTCCACATAGCATTTTTCAAGCAAGAACACTCTCCTGGCAGTTGCTGTGCTGCTGTTGACCTTCAGGCAGCTTGGGTTTACTGGCGGCCTTTTCAAAAATAAAATTAGACCCACGAAGGTCGGAAGCAGCAGCACAGCAACTCTGTGAAGCTGACACTGACAGACTGTCTTTAAAAAGATCGGAGCTCTCCGGTTCCGATTTTTCAAAGCTGGTCTGTGGCACTGGCTGCTCAGTTTGGGCAATGAGTTTGTTTAAAACATGGAGCCCCGGGCCCCAGTGTTTGGCACTCTCTGCACCCACCTCTCCCTGTTCCTGCAGACCTCTGTATCATGTGTGCCTATTGTTCCTGTGGCTGCCAGTTGTAGAGTGTGCTCTTGACCGTTTGAGTAGTAGTCACAGCTGTAATGCAGTTTTGATTCAGCCTTTGCCACTACCTCAGTCCAACAGTGCTACCTGCTGCAAACGGATGTCTCTCCAGAAATTGTGTCATTTGTAATATAGGGCAGAACTTTGCCTTCGGCGAGCAGGTGGCGGAGCCCTCTCACCAACGCATAAAATGACGCACGGAGATGTCAGGCGGAACCCCCGACGTCACCCCGCCCCATTTAAATTTTCAGGAAGGCGGGGTGGGGCACAGCAAAATGTCTATGTTTAATCTTTTTCAAAGTGGAAGCGATCTCCCTGAGGCAGCACTAGCCTCAGGGAGATAAGTGTGCTCTTCCGTGCGCATACGCAAAAGAGCACACTCTCGCCTTTGGGGAATACCCCCCCGCACCCCCTGCTTGCACAGGAAGCGCATGGCGCTTCCCGCCGGACGTCACGCTGGACAGGCCTTAACTGACCTGTCCAGGTAAAATGGCGGTGCAGCCTGTTTCTCCGGCGGGGATCAGCTCCCCGCCCGCCGGAGATTGGGTCGAGCCCGCCCACTCGACAGGCAGAAAATTCTGCCCATAATGGTCAATATGTGTTTTTTGTGAAAAATAGTCACTTTTACCAATTTGTCACTGTTTGTAGATTCATTCACCAAATTACGGTCTGAGATCAGGTTCTTTGTATCAGAAAAAATGTTGATCCCAGTGATATTTGAACATTGGCATATAGCTAAAATAAAAATAAAAACAAGAGATGCTTCTTGCTACTCTGTTTAATAAAAGACTGCTGAGCATTTAGAAAGCCACGCTACACGTACAAAATAACAACTAAAGACTGAGCTGTGGCATGGACTGCTATATTAATACAGAAAATAGGGATCTGATCTTTGCCCCAGATTTAAAAAGTAGTTTGTAGATATTTTGTCCATTATGTATGCCAGCAACCAATTTGGGAATGTTTCCCATTCATATGTCCCAGGCTTTACCACTTGTTCTCCTCAATCGAGGTTAAGGCTTGATTCCTCCCTTATCTCTATGATATTTTTCAACCATTGCCCTCTGGAATTGACGTTCAAATAGATCATCTTGCTACCTGTTTCCATGGCTTTAAAATGCACCTTTATGACTATGCCTTTGGCCTCCAGCTTTACAGTAACTCCCTACACATTTGTTTGGTGTATGCCTGTCTCCTTTATCAAGGAGTTTGAAATGTCAGTTTTGTTTGAAGAGTGTAATGTTTGTTACTTGTTTGGTAAGGCAATTGGGAAAATGTGTAAATATCAAGGACCAGGTCAGAAGCACCTGGCATTATGTTACATTATATGGTCTAATACCGCTGTCCTTATAAAATAAGGCATCATCCACTTCATCATGAGCAATATGCAGGGAAATCACTACTGTACAATTTGGGCCAAAATAGGAATATGTCGAGTTCTGACCTTATTTCTAGGATTTAGCAGGGTCTTGTAATGGATCAAAATTCAACTTGTCTGAAAGAAGGCCAGCACTCTAGAAAAGGGTAGTGCAGAAACTCCCAACCCTTTGAGTTGCTACATCCTTGGTCACTCATTATTTACGAAGATCATTAGAGGCCAGACCATGTGAAACCAAATGTATCAGCCAACTGATTGAAGACATGTGCCGTAACTGGAGTTCAACCCTTATTCATGGCTTGAACTTCTACCCCTGATCCCTCAGCAAAAAGATTTTGGCCAGGATTTCCCAACATATTATGTGGTGGGGCAGGCTGGATGACATGCAGTTTGTCATCATTTCTGGGCGCCAAATTTAGAAAGCGCCCAGACCTCGTACTCACTGCTGAAGGAGGAGATGGCCCAATGATCCCAGGGAGCACTGGCCCCCAGATTCAGCAACGCTTCACTTGATGTGCTTCTCACTGCAGTGGAGGCCAGGAGGGGCACCCTGTACCCTGAGGATGGAAGGAGTAAGGCAATACATGTGATCAACCTTGCCAGGGTGGTCAGTGCCCAGGGCCTTCACCAGGGGTCTGTCCTGCAGTGCTGGAAACGAATGAATGATTTCATCCGTGCCCCCAGGGTAAGTGAACCCTCAACTGCTCACTCACTTCACTGAATTGTAGAAGGCCCTTGGGTCTCAGTGACAAGTGCACCATCCATGTGGCCCATGCATAAAAGAGCTATTCAATGTGATAAGATGATGCCTCATTACCCCACTGCAGCCCATCTAGTCTACAGGTGGAGAGGCCACTGTGAGCCCCTGACTCTTCCACACAGAGAGCTCAGATGCAGCCTGGGAGGAGTCAGGGGTGGGGTGGGTGGAAATGGGGTTAGGCGCTGAGGGCACCAAAAAGCACCGATACTGACATGCCTCTGAGGCTTATCCTTCTATCTTCATGAGTCCACTGCTTTGGAGGGTGATGCCCCAGAAACCTGCTGGATAAACTGCAGTGCATCAGTCACGTTGCAAATAGTCCAATGGGTTAATTGTAAGGGTGGAAGCATGAGAAAAAGAGAAAAAGGGAGGCTTATGGCAGATACCGAGGGCTCAAAACAGCAGAAGCCCTAGAGGAGTATAGAATTTATAGGGGGGAACTTAAGGAAATTAGGAGAACAAAAAGGGGCATGAAAAAACATTGGCAGGTAAAATAAAGGAAAATCCAAATTTATTTTACAAGTACATTAAGAGTAAGAGGATAACTAGGAAGAGAGTAGGGCCCATTAAGGACCATAGTGGTAATCTGTGTGTAGAGCCGGAAGACGTAGGTAGGGTTCTGAATGAATACTTTGTGTCGGTGTTCATAAGTGAGAGGGACAATGTGGGTATGGAAGTCAGGCAGAAGGACTATGATATAATTAAAGAAATTAGCATAGAAAGGGAAGAGGTTCTAAGTGGTCTGGCAGGCTTAAGAGTCGATAGATTTCCAGGCCCAGGTGAAATGTATCCCAGGCTGTTGAGTGAGGCAAGGGAGGAGATAGCAGGGGCACTGGCAATAATTTTCAATACCTCTGGCCACAGGAGAGGGGCCAAAAGACTGGAGGACAGCCAATGTTGTACCGTTATTCAAAAAGGGAGGAAGGGATGAATGAGGGAACTACAGGCCAGTTAGGCTAACCTCAGTGGTGGGGAAACTATTGGAATCAATTCTGAGGGACAGAATTAATCTACACTTGGAGAGGCAGGGATTAATCAAGGACAGTCAGCATGGTTTTGTTAAGGGGAGGTCATGTCTGACCAATTTGACTGAATTTTTTAAAGAAGTGACCAGGTGTGTAGGTGAGGACAATGCATTTGATGTAGTCTCCTTGGACTTCAGCAAGGCTTTTGATGAGGTTCCGCATGGGAGACTGATGGCAAAGGTAAGAGCCCATGGGATCCAAGGCAATTTGGCAAATTGGATCCAGAATTGGCTGAGTGGCAGGAAGCAGAGGGTGATAGTGGAGGGGTGTTTTTGTGATTGGATGCCTGTGTCCAGTGAGGTTCCACAGGGATCAGTGTTGGGCCCCTTGCAGTTTGTGGTATATATAAACGATTTAGACTTGAAGATAGGAGGGTTGGTGGATGACATGAGAATTGGTGAGGTGGTAAATAGTGAGGAGGAGAGCTTAGATTACAGGTGGATATATTCAAAAAGGGGGGAGGCAGAAAGTAGGAAACTATACACCAGTTAGTTTAACATCTGTCGTTGGGAAATTGTTGGAATCCATTATTAAGGAAGTAGTAATGGGGCATTTGGAAAGTCAAAATGCAATTCACCAGAGTCAGCATGGTTTTATGAAGAGTAAATCATGTTTAACTAATTTGCTAGAGTTATTTGAAGATCTGACAAGCAAAGTGGATAATGGGGATCCTGTAGATGTAGTATATCTGGACTTCCAGAAGGCCTTTGATAAGGTGCAGCACAAAAGATTAATACACAAGATAAGATCACATGGAGTTAGGGGTAATATATTAGCTTGGATAGAGGATTGGCTAACCAACAGAAAGCAGAGAGTCAGGTGAAATGGGTCTTTTTCTGGATGGTAAGCTACAGGGTTTGCTCCTTGGACCCCAACTATTTACAATCTATATTAATGACTTGGATTCAGGGATAGAAGGTACTATAGCTAAATTTGCAGATGACAGCAAAATAGGTGGGAAAGTAAGCTGTAATGAAGAAATAAGAAATTTACAAATGGATATGAACAGGTTATGTGAATGGGCCAAAATTTGGTAGATGGAGTTTAACGTGGGTAAGTGTGAGGTTATCCATTTTGGTTGGAAGAATAAAAAGGCGACTTATTATTTAAATGGAGAGAAACTTCAGAATGCTTCAGTGCAGAGGGATCTGGGTGTCCTCGTACATGAATTGCTGAAAGCTAGTATGCAGGTACAGCAGGTAATAAGGAAGGCAAATGGAACTTTGGCATTTATTGATAAAAGAATGGAGTATAAAAATAGGGAAGTGTTGTGCAACTGTACAAAGCATTGGTGAGACCACACCTGGAGTACTGTGCACAGTTTTGGTCCCCTTACTTGAGGAAGGATGTGGTTGCATTGGAAGCGGTTCAGAGGAGGAGGTTCACCAGATTTATTCCAGGGATGCGGGGCTTGTCTTATGAGGAGTGATTGAGCAGTTTAGGCCAATATTGGTTAGAGTTTAGAAGGATGAGAGGAGATCTATTTGAGGTATATAAGATGCTAAAGGGGATAGACAAAGTAGACATGGAGCAGAGGTTTCCCCTTTTGGTGCATTCTAGAATGAGAGGCCATACTTTTAGGCTAAGGGGTGGTAGATTTAAATCAGAGATGAGGAGGAATTACTTTTCTCAAAGGGTCGTGAATCTGTGGAACTCACTACCTCAGAGTGCAGTGGATGCCTGAACACTGAATAAATTTAAGGAGGAGATAGACAGATTTTTAATTAGTAACGATTTGAAAGGTTATGGGGAAAGGGCAGGAAATTGGAATTGAGGCCGAAATGAGAGCAGTCATGATCTTATTGAATAGCGGGGCAGGCTCGAGGGGCTGAATTGCCTACTCCTGCTCTTAGTTCTTATGTTCTTATGTTCTATATAGATGAGCTGGTCAGATGGGCTGTTCAGTGGCAAATGGAATTTAATCCAGATAAGTGTGAGGTGACGCGCTTGGGCAGGACAAACAAGGCACGGGAATACACGATGAATGGTAGGACCCTGGGAAATACCGAGGATCAGAGGGACCTTGGTGTGCTTGTCCATTGGTCCCTTAAGGTGGCGGGACAGATAGATAAGGTGACTAAGAAGGCATATAGGAATCTTGCCTTTATTAGCCGAAGCACAGAATATAAGAGCAGGGAGGTTATGCTGGAACTGTATAAGATGCTGGTTAGGCCACAGCTAGAGCATTGCATGTAGTTCTGGAATCCACATTATAGGAAGGATGTGATTGAACTAGAGAGAGTGCAGAGGAGGATGCTGCCTGAACTGGGGAGTTTTAGTTATGAGTAGAGATTGGATAGACTGAGGCTATTTTCCTTGGAGCAGAGGAGATTGAGGGGAGACATGATTGAGGTGTATAAAATTATGAGGGGCATAGATAGGGTAGACAGGAAGGAACTTTTCCTCTTGGTGGAGGGATCAATAATCAAGGGGCCATAGATTTAAGGTAAGGGGCAGCAGGAGGTTTAGAGGGGATGTGAGGAAGAATTTTTTCACCCAGAGGGTGGTGGGAATCTGGAACTTACTGCCTGAAAGGGTGGTAGAGGCAGAAACTCTCATAACATTTAAGAAGTATTTGGATGTGCACTTGTGATGCCATGGCATACAAGGCTATGGGCCTAGTGCTGGAAAATGGGATTAGAATAGTTAGGTTCTTGTTTGACTGGTGCAGACTCGATGGGCTGAAGGGCCTTTTCCTGTGCTGTAGACCTCTATGACTCATGGGAAACCCCAATAGCTCTCAACCCATCTTCTCTCTTTGCACAGGAGAAGTTGAGGCACAGCATCAGAGAGAAAGAGAGAAGATGGGAGGGGACGGCCTGGCCTCAAGAACCTTACAGAGTTTGAGCAACGGGCAGCCGAGCTGGCAGTGGAGGAACTGTGCAGATGGAGAGATTGGCAGATTGCCTCCATCCAATAAGGATCCATGCATAATGTAGTTGCATAGAAACCTGAGGATCATACACTCCCCCCTTTTGGAGGCAGCTCATGCAGGCACTAGTGCTCTCCTCTCTCACTTACAGCTGCCAGCAGCAAGAGGGGAAGGCCAGAAGAGGAAGCTTTGTCCAGCAGGTCCTTCCGCTCACTGAGGAGCAAGGACATTGCGCAGGAGGAAGAAAGTGCACCTGTAGAGCCACACAGCATTCACCTGCACCCTCCACCAGCACAAGACACACACTGCGGTGGGTATTAGATATAGTTCAGGCTGGGTCTTATATTCTTGTGGTCACCATTTGGACATGTGTCCGCAGCAGGAGGAGACTGTTAGCCAAGCTCACCATCACTCAGAGAACTGCTGGGAAAGAAGCATATGCAGCATCCAAGCCAGATGACGAGCCTAAGGGATCGACCCTGCCCAAGGTGATGTAGATACTGCGTTAGGCGGGGGGACGTCAGGCAGAGCTGTCAGAGGCCCTCGCCAGAGTGGCATGTGAAGCAGAGGAGTCTGTCTGCCTGCTCTCTGATGAAGTGGTTCCGACCTGTGCCTGCATGGAAATCTCCATGGGGAGGATGGCAGACGCCATGGAGATCTTCATCTAGCAGAATGCCAAGTTTCTGTCGGGGATGCACACAGACCTGCACTCCATCACTGTAGCCATGGGTGAGATCTTGCTGTGGCTATGCGAGCGGGGGATGAAGCATCTCAACCTCCGTCTGGGCACCCCTTCTCCTCAAGAAGTCAGGCAGGGGCCCTCGGGCACTCAAATGGAGGAGGAGTGGCTGTTGGACACCCATGGGACCTCCACTCAGGACTCTCTGAGAGTGTATGGCCCTTCAGAATCCCCCTTGCCTGTGACCCCTTCAGCTTTGTCCTCTGTTACTGCAGAAGGATCGGCTGTCCCACAGAAGGAGAGCCAAAGTAGCCGCAGCCCTTCAGGCCGCGGGTCTCCAGAGGACAGCTGCCAAGGTCATCCAAAACAACAGGGCAAACTGCTGGTCAGCAGGCTGCCTCCATCCTTGCTGCGGATGTCAGAGGAGCACCTAGAAGAAGTGGTAGAGAACACAAATTATGAAGTTTTGATTTCACATGCAGTTGCACGGATGCACTATAATTTTTAATGTTCTTACACTTCTGCATTTTAATTAGGTCAGATGTGGTTTAATTGCGATCCGGGGTCTTTAAGCATGTGCGCCCTCCCCTCCCACCCACCACCCCTCCCCCCCCCAAAAACCCCAACCATCTTCAAGGGGACACCCCAGGCTGGGTTTATGACCCTCGGAATCATACATGTGCGGGGAGGCAAGGATCTTTGCCAGGACCCTTGTGAGCCAGGTGCAAGCAGCGTCCCGCGCATACTGAGCCTTTGACCTTCCCACGCTCACCTGTTGAAACACTTTAGCATTGTCAGTAAAACATGCTGGAGTTCCCCTTCAGTGGTCCAGTTAAGCTCACCTGCCGCACTGTCTGCCCCTATTGACCCAACTCCCATGTAGCATCTTGAGATCTCAGCCTCAAGGCTCTAGAGAGTTGCAAGTGGCCATGGTACGTTGTGACTTTTCAGGTTGAGTCCAACACCTTCCAACATCCCCTCATGACCCATATTCTCCCCCACCCCCATAACCATTGACCCTCCCGGTGTGAATTTAGACCTCCCCACAGTGACTCTACAACCCTCCCCCATCACCCTCCGTCCATGCAGGTGAATGTTCAAATCCCCTACCCTCCTGGGGAGCCAATCCCTGTGACAATAGGCATACCACCCCTCATCCTGCTGTCCCCCAGAATCTGGTTTTACTTCCATGTCCCCTCCAACAACCAACTGTGTCCCTTCAGCCATCATTGCAGGACCCTCACCCTCCCACCCTACCAGCTCCCACTGCCCCCTTGAAACCTCACCATCCCTTCTTATCAACAATTCCCTCAGTATGCCCCCCCAGGACTCATCATCTGGCACCACTAATGCCTCCCTCTGAACCCTTTCCCCTCTTCCCCCCATGCCTATTCACACCTGCACACCCTGACCACACCCCGCCCCCCAACCCCACTCCACTCCACTCCACTATGGCCCTTCCCACCCTCCTGCTCCTTTTTACCTCACCCATTCCAGGGTGTCCCCAGCATCTCTCACTTTTCCCTACTACTCCCAAACTCCCCAACCCCACCTCTAGACCTCAACACCTGTCCCACCTCTTCATCCCTCTCCTCCCTGTCTAATTCCTACCCCCAGCATGGACCAACACCACCCAACAGCACCTCATGCAGCCAACCACCTGCAGTAAGAAGATCCACATCCTGGGAGCTCCTGCAGCACTATGATCTACGTGGCTGATACTCCACTCATGGGATGCAAAATAGTTTCACACCAGCCTCTGGTGGGAATGACGACCTGCCATGATGGGCGGGAGAGCATGTTCCCAACGTCATTTTACGCTGGCGGGAAATCCATTTTTCATCTCACGCCACATTGTCCTCCCCCACTCCCGGCCACCACCACCTCTCCCGCCATTAAACCAACCGCTGTTGGGGCTGGAAAATCCTGGCCTTTGACTTTTTTAAGTTGATTT
This sequence comes from Carcharodon carcharias, assembly GCF_017639515.1. NCBI lineage: Eukaryota > Metazoa > Chordata > Chondrichthyes > Lamniformes > Lamnidae > Carcharodon > Carcharodon carcharias. The sequence goes on along the minus strand of NC_054467.1, from coordinate 158,260,457 downwards.
AAATGTGCCTCCTCTTCACCCTCCCCATCTGCCCCCCTCCCCCACCCCATACAATCAAGGCCACTTCAGATTTCTTTCTACTGGGGACCCTGTCACGCCCAGACATGGTAGTAAACAGCCAATCTTCTGGTTTCGGAGGGCAGGTGGATCTCCTGTATGTGCCCCTAGGGCTACTCATCATGGACATTCCCTGACCTTGCTTACTTTTTTGGAGGGAGCATTGGGGTTCCCAACACTTATGCCTGATTATGGGTAAATCAGGCTGTGCTATTGTGGCATCCATGCAAAGCAATTTTACTTTGTATCGATGTGAAGTTAAAGTGTAAGCAAAGTCTGAACCTGGTATCAGAGCCTGAACCGAGACTGGATAGAGAAGAAAACAGGGGATGGTGTAAAACAGACAGCCAATCCGCTGCCACCTAATGGTACCAGTGACAGCTCATCCCCATTGGTTTGTCAGTGGTGTGAGGGGAGATTACTTCACAGTAGCATTAAGCTTCCATTGCAAACATGTTGCTGCCAAGCCTTCTGTGATTTTGTGAATAGTCTACCTTCAGATAGCAATTGGCAAGGGGATGGTAGCTAGAAGGGAAGGCTCTTCAGCTAACTTTGTTTTTAAAATAGAATACACTGAATCATTGAGAGTAATTATTAGGCAGCAACCACATCAGAGGTTTCAAATAACATCTCAAACAATGTGAATGAAATCTTATCAATTTATAGTTGTTATTCTGAGATGAAATTAATGACTAGAAATTATTCTCAAGAGCTTTTCTGTAATAACGTAGATACTAATGATCGTGGGAAAAATTTACTTTGCTGTTCACAGTTTCTGCTGGTAGTTGAGGGACAGACATCAATAGGCAAAATGTAGTATAATATCAGTGTGTGATGACTTTGTGAGGATTAAGGTGAGAACATAATCATAAGAACATAAGAAATTGGAGCAGGTGTAGACCATACACCCCATTGAGCCTCCTCAGCTACTTAATACAATCACGGTTGATCTTTGGTTTCAACTCCACATTCCCATGCACTCCCCATATCTCTTGATTCCTCAAGCAACCAAAAATCTGTCTATTTCAGCCTTAAATGCAATTCAATGATGGAGCATGCGCAACCCGTAGAGGTAGAGGTTTCCAAAGATTTGCAACCCTTTACAATACTGGACACCAGGGCCAAAATTTTTACCTCAGTGGGCGGGCACCTGATCCACTCAAGCGTAAAATGATGCGCATTGAGGTCAGGCGATCGTTCCAACATTAATGCGCAGTCGTGCGATATTTTGGTCGGCAGGCTGGAGTCAGCAGCGCACCCACCGACAATTAAAAGACCTATTAAGGCCATTAACAAGGCAATAAAAAGAAGTTTCTTGCTGCCCGTCCAACCTTACAGTTGGCAGGGAGGCGAAAAGGACAAGCTTCCTTGCACTTTTTAAGAAACCTCATCCATGGGTGGGATGAGGTTTCCTAAAGCAAATAAAAATAAAATAAAAATTTAAAACCTATTTAATAACATGTCCCTCCTCATTGTGAAGAATCCAATGAGGGGATATGTTTCATAACATTTTTAATTTCTTTATTTTTTTTTTAACTTCTCATCTCCCTGAGGCAGCTCTGTGCTAATACTTTGTTCTAATACATGAGTCACAAAAAGTTAGTATCCCAGGAACAGCAAGTAATTAAGAAGGCTAATGGAATGATATCCTTTATTACGAGAGGGATTGAACATAAAAGTAAGGATGTTATGCTTCAGTTCTGCAGGGCATAAGAAGAAAGTTTGCACTCTCCCTACTCGCCCTCCTCCCCCCATCCTCACAGGCAGCGCTGAGTGCTGCCGCTTGAGGTTCACGCTGGGTGGGCCTGAATTAGCCTGCCAGCGTGAAATCACCTTCCAGCCTCATTCGCGGGCAGTGGTCAGCTTCCCATCTGCTCTTGCCAAGCCCACCCAACCGTGGCCCGGGAGAGAGGGGTGCAGATGGTTCCAAACATTGGGGCCCTGGGGTTAGGGGGGACAAGGCACGGTGTTTTATATGGAGTTCTTGCTGAACAACCAGAGCTCAGAACCTGTCATTGGGAATATGCTAGAGTCCGTTATTAAGAAAGAAATAGCAGGACATTTAGAGAAGCTTAACACAATCAAACAGAGTCAACATGCTTTTAAGAACATAATAAATAGGAACGGGAGTAGACCATTCAGCCCCTCAAGCCTGCTGTACTATTCAATAAGATCATGGCTGATCTTCTTGTGTTTCGATTTTCACATTCCCATCTAACCCCGATAACCTTTGATTCCCTAACCTAACAAGAAGCTATCTACCTCTGCCTTAAAAATATTCAATGACCCGGCTTCCACCACCTTCTGAGGCAGAGGATTCCAACTCGCACAACCTTCTGAGAGAAAGAAATTGTCCTCAGCTCTGTCCTAAAAGGGCGACCGCTAATTTTAAAATAGTGCCCCCTAATTCTAGACTCACCCACAAGGGGAAACATCCTTTTGACTTCTACCTTGTCAAAGCCATTCAAGATCTTGTATACTTAATCAAATCACCCCTCACTCTCCTAAACTCCAGTGGAAACAAGCCCAGTCTGTCCAACCTTCCCTCATAAGAGGTACTCATTCCAGGTAGCAACCTAGTAAGCTTCCTTTGAACTGCCTCCAATGCATTGACATGCTTTCTTAAATAAGGAGACCAAAACTGCACACAATATTCGAGGTGCAGTCTCACCAATGCCCTGTAGAACTGAAGCATAACATCCTTACTTTTATAAAAACAGAATTACCTGGAAAAACTCATACCGCATCGGCGGAGAAGCTGCCAGACCTGCTGAGTTTTTCCGGGTAATTCTGTTTTTGTTTTGGATTTCCAGCATCTGCAGTTTTTTTGTTTTTATCCTTACTTTTATGTTCAGTCCCTCTCGTAATAAAGGACAGCATTCCATTAGCCTTTTTAATTACTTGCTGTTCCTGGATACTAACTTTTTGTGATTCATGTATTAGAACACCTAGATCCCTCTGCACCTCAGAACTATGCGCTTGTTCTCCATTTAAGTAATACTCTGCTTCTTTGTTCTTCCTGCTAAAGTGAACAACTTCACATTTTCCCACATTAAACTCTATTTGCCAGATTTTTGCCCACTCACAATCTATCTATGCCCATCTGCAACCTCCTCATGTCTTCTTCACAACATACTTTCCTACCTATATTAATGTCATCTGCAGATTTAGCTACTATGTCTTCCGTCCCCTCATCTAAGTCATTGATATAAATTGTAAAAAGTTGAGGCCCCAGTACAGACCCCTGTGGGACTCCACTCATCACATCCTGCCAATCAGAAAAAGACCCATTTATGCATACTCTCCTGCTTTCTGCCAGCCAGCCAATCTTCTTTCCTTACTTATATGTTACCCCCAACACCATGCACTTTTATTTTCTGTATTAATCTTTGATATGGCACCTTATCAAATTCCTTCTGGAAATCCAAGCACAGTACGTTTACAGACTCCCCTTTATCCACTGTGCATGTTACTCCTTCAATAAACTCTAATAAATTGGTTAAGCATGATTTTCCTTTCACAAAACCATACTGACTCTTCCTGATTGCCTTGAGCTCTTCCAAGTACCCAGCAATAATCTCCTTAATGATCGATTCTAATAATTTCCTACGACAGACGTCAAGCTACCTGGTCTATAGTTTCCTGTTTTCTGCCTCCCTCCTTTCTTGAATACAGCGGTTATATTTGCTACTTTCCAATCTGATGGAACCTTTCCAGAATCTAGCGAATTTTGGAAAATTAGCACTAACAATTAATTAATTTTGGAAAATTTTGTGAAAGGGAAATCATGTTTGATAAATTTGCTGGAGTTTTTTGAGAGTATAGCAAGCAGAGTTGATAAAAGGGCACTGGTAGATGTGTATTTGGATTTTCAGAAGGCATTTGATAAGATGCCACATGAAAGGTTATTGCACAAGATAGGAGCCCATGGTACTGGGGGTAATGTATTAGCATAGATTGAGGATTGCTTAATACATAGAAGACAGAGAGTTGGGATTAATGGGTCTTTTTCAGGTTGGAAAGATGTAATTAGTGGAGTGCCACAAGGATCAGTCCTAGGGCATCAATTATTTACTATCTATATTAATGACTTGGAGGAGGGGGCAGAGTGTCATGTATCCAAATTTGTTGATGAAACAAAAATAGGTGGGAGAGCATGTTGTGATGAGGACATAAGAAATCTGCAAGGGGATATAGATAGGTTGAGTGAGTGGGCAAAAACTTGGCAGATGGAATTTAATGTAGGGAAGTCTGAGGTTATGCACTTTGGTAGGAAGAATCAAATGGCAGACTATTATTTACATTGAGAGAGACTCCAAAAAAGTGCAGCACAGAGGGTTCTGGGTGTTCTTGTGCACAAAAAGTGCAGGTGCAGCAAGTAATTAAGAAGGCAAATGGAATTTTGGCCTGTAGTGCTAGGGGTTTAAAAATAGGGAAGTCTTGTTACAACTGCACAGTACGTTGGTGAGGCCACACCTGGAGTACTATGTACAGTTTTGGTCCCCGTATTTAAGAAAGGATATACTGGCATTAGAGGCAGTTCAAAAGAGATTCACTAGGCTGATTCCTGGGATGAAGGGGTTGACTTATTGAGAACGGCTAAACAGGTTAAGCCTTTATTCATTAGAGTTTAGAAAAATGAGGGGTGATCTTATGGAAACGTGCATGATTCTGAGGGGGCTTGACAGTTAGATGTTGAGAAGATGTTTCCACTGGTGGGGGAATCTCAAACTAGGGGACATTGGGAAGAATTTTCCCATTGGGGGCAGGGCCCGCTCGCCGATGTGTAAAATGACACGCGGTGACGTCAGGCGGGCGCACAGCCCGACGGGGAGAATATCTGCCCGTTGTTACAGAATAAGAAGACACTCATTTAAAACTGAAATGCGAAGGAATCTCTTCTCTCAGAGGGTAGTGAATGTCTGGAATTCTCTACCCCAGAGAGTTGCGGAGGCTAGTACTTAAAGAGGAGGTAGATAGATTTTTGAAATACTGGGGAGTTGAGGGCTATGAGGAGCTGGCATGAAAGAGGAGGTGAGGCCTGGGACAGATCATCCATGATCATATTGAATGGCGGGGCAGGCTTGAGGGGCTGAATGATCTACTTTTCCTATTTCTTATGTTCTTATGACAGATCAGTTTTTAAAAAAATTGGAACTTCTGATTTTTGAAGCTATTCTGTCAGGTCAACTTCACTCATTGCTACGCTGCTGCTGGGGAGGTTGTAGGGGGAGGGTTTGGGAGTGGGGATGGGTAGTGTTTGGGGGGCGGAGAGAGGATGAGTTGGGGTGGGGGGGGGGTGTTAGGGAGGAGGTTGGAGGGGTGTTGGGGTGGAGGGGGAGTAGGAATCATTATTTGGTTCCACAAATGTCAACTTTACAATGAACCAAATCACAGATAAACTATAAGTGCTCTATAATTTTTTCAAAAGTATTGACAGAACATTTTAAAGTGGAAGAGTGCACAGTAAAAACTTGAAGTAGAAGAATTTTAGAATCAGTTCGCCCTTTTACACACATTTTAAACTCCAGTTGAGCAATCCCCAGTAGTTAATTATTTTTCAGACTACTGGACCATTTATTTACTGGTGAGCCACTGAGCCAATCTTTTGAATTTGCCAAGACTATGAAACCAAGAAGTAGGAATCTTCAAAAAATGCCAGCACTGTCCGCTTTTCACAATTTCAATTTACAATCGGGCAGCAATAGAAAAGAAAAGTTATAAATGGTCCCAAACCAAATAAACCACATGAACAAAAATTGTAATGCATGTTGCAAGAAAACGTAGTTCTGAAGTCATTGTCATTATTCACACAAAGTTTATTAATATAAATCAAATGAGCATTAGCGTTGAAAACAATTCCTGTACTCGCTGCCATGTCTTCTCTCACGGTCTGATATGCTTTGAGAAATCCCTTTGCACTTGTTCTGATGCCTCGGCATGTTTTTTGTGCAGCAGTAATGTGTTAATTGAGCAATATCCAATTGGGGGACAGCTACAAAAATTAGATATATAACTATCCAAAATGAGCATCAGGAGTAAAAATGTCAGTGATTGGGGACCTGAATGCAATTTATGCTTTTAACGCAATTAGGGAAACATTAATCAGTGCCAAGTATAAAACAATTTGTATGTGTCCTGAAGGTGGCGGGAGGAGGATGTAGCTACTTAACCTAATGTTTGAATCAGTGTCCTTATATTTTTTGCTCGCTCTTTTCCCCACCAATTTTACACTCTGGCCCGAAAGTTACATGTGCTGTGGGATTGGCCGGAAAAAGTTTTCTCAAGCGTGCTGATTGGTGAAGAAGTTTCACAGAGGCGAGGTCAGTCGAGCAGGGCAGATAAAGTGAAACTCACTACTTACTTTTCAGTGTTTCAAATTCAGGAAGTTCCCTATCAGAAGCATCTTGTTTTTCCGTTTAAAAAATAACTTACTGGTCTGTTTAATGACAGAAAGAATAATAACAATTCAATGGAACAGTTTCACTTTCCCTCCTAATACCACTATGACTTTGGCGGGCGTCCTCTGGAGGGCTGAGACTTGGAGGGCGCCGGTCTGCTTTTGGGGTCCTCCTGCATGGCAGTGGCATCCTCCTCAGCCTGTGAGGCTGGATCTGCGGAGGTCACAGGAAGAGGGGAGTCAGGTGGGATGTTCACTCCCAGAGTCACCTGGGTGGATGGCCCCGGGGTGTGCACCTGCTGATCCTCCTCCCTATGGGTGCCCGAGGGCCCCTCGCTCACTCTGTGAGCAGAAGGGATAGCTGGAGTGAAATCAAGCTGCCTAGCACCCCTCTCATGTACACATTGTTGGAGGCCAACTATGGCAGCAGCCATGGAATTAAGCCTGTGCAGCAGTGATGTCCTGGACCAAGGTCTCCATGGTGGCCATCATTTTGCCAGTGTTGACCTCGATGCGTTGCAATGCTGGTGCTATCACCTAGCCTGAAGTTGGACGGACTCCTCCATCGTGAGCCTTGCAATCTGAGGAGTGCAGCTGACATCCCTTCCTGTTCTTCCCTAGCTTGCCTTTGCACCTCCAGCTACTGTAACATGACCGAGTCCAGAGGCTCGTCATCTGACTCGGACTCAGCAATGTCTGGCCTCCAGCAGTCTCCAAGCGTTGGGGACCTGGGAAGTCCCTGTCTCCGCCTGCTGTGGATCAGAAGGTGCGATGTGCTCACCAGATTGTGATCCCGAGGCTACTCTAAAGTTAGGTCCTTCTAGGTGGTAGAGGATGCAGGTTTGGAAGGAGCCTTGTTGAGTTGCTGCAGAGCCTCTTGTATATGGCAGGCACTGCTGTTACTGTGCTTCGCTGGTGGAGGGAGTGGCTGTTTAAGGTGGTAGAGGGGGTGCAAATCAAGCAGGCTGCTTTGCCCTGGATGATGTGGAGTTTCTAGTGTTGTTGGAGCTGTATTCATCCAGGCAAATGGAGAGTATTCCATCACACTCCTGACTTGTGCCTTGTAGATGGTGGACAGGCTTCAGCGAGTCAGGAAGTGAGTTACTCTGCGCAGAATTCCTAGCCTCTGACCTGCTCTTGTAGCCAAAGTATTTATATGGCTGGTCCAGTTCACTTTCTGGTCAATATTAAATCAGCTGCTTGTTCTACATACATCTTTCCCAATTTTCTTCTCTATGGACTTCAATGAAATCAAAATTGAGGAGTGATATGTGAAAGTGGTCTATCCAATGGCCCCTATTACACTATTGGCAATAATTTAAATTACCTCCAAAGACTCAAAGTTGAAATGGTCAAGTTGAACTCCTAATAGTTTAGTATTGTTAACATCTCATTAAATTTTGCATGTAAACTTTAAGCTTAAAAGATTGAAAAGTAAGTGACTGGCACTTTGCTCACATGCATTGAATTGAACTAGATGGACGTGGCAAAATTGCATAAGGAGTAACATTTTAAAATATTTGATATTGTTGGAACAAAGAGGGCAGCACTATTAGCAATTGATTTACTTTACTTAAATATTTAAGAAATATTTTGAGCTCAAAGTCTATTCCATCTTTGTTAACATAAACTTTAGCAAAACAGTAGCCAGCAATATTATGTATGTTTCATTAGTATTAATAGATTAAAATACTTCATTTATAACCATAGCACTATGATTTACACAATGGTCTCACGAGTAATTTCTCTGGTATGGGAAAGAGGTATTTGATCTTAATCCCTGCAGTCTAAAATTAGAGCACAAATTTACCACAAAACTGCCACCTGAATGGAAATATAGATGTTGGAAATTTGAATACAAAGCTTCATCCTGGGAGGACTTCCGAGCAATTCATTTTGGATAGTTTGTTATTTACCATCATTATCTGCTCATTACTCTCCTGCAAAGGACTCAGCCAAGCAGATATTCCAGTGATTACAGGATTGGTTTCTTAAAAAGGTCATAATTTAACAGAAAAACTGCTTTCTGCAAGTAATCTTGGAAAGTTTTGTACCCTCAGGTTTGGAAAATATGTCATAATCTGGGTAGAGTGAGCATAAATTTATTATTATACTTGTTCTTGAGGCTGTATAGCCTTCAGATATGCAATGAATTCTTGATAGGACCTTGATCCCATAAATAGTGCATTTTTATATCCACTTTTCTTTGCCGCTTACACTTTTAGTGTGCAATAGACTACCTGACTACCTAATGGCCCAGTGGCCTATTTAGAGTATTTAAAAGTTTTTTTTTCAAGTCAAACAATGCAGTTGTCAAGTTGTAAAGTTTTAATCTCCAAATCAAACAAATTAACTGCAATCATGCAGTTACAAATGAGGATGACATAGTATACGTATGTTGCTTACATTTAATATAAATAGGTGATTTTGGAAGGATTATAGATGTGCCCACAAGCACACTGACAAATAAAGGACTTAGCTTTTGATTTAGGTAGCTAATTAACTGGATGAAAGTTGTATACTCATTGCAAATGTTTGAAAGTGATTAAATAATATGTAACCATTGTGGAGAAACAAAAGAAACCGGTGTTGTTTTCCTTAGAGCAGAGAATAAGGGTAGATTTAATGGAATTGTTCAAAATGATGATGGATTTGATACAGTAAACATTTTTCACTGGCACGAGGGTCAGTAACCGAGGGACATAAATTAAAGTTAATTGATAGATGAATGATAAAGGGATAAGGAGAGTTTCTTGAGACCTCGGATGCACTGTCTTAAAAGGTTTTGGAAGCAGGTTCATCTATAAATTTCAGAAGTAAATTGTATATATACTTAGAGGTACAAATTGCAGGGCTATGGGGAAAAAGCAGGGGAGTGGAACTAATTAACTAGCTCTTTTAAGGAGCCAGCAGAGGCACAATGGGCTGAATGGTCTTCTATGCTGTAGCAGCCAGGAAAAAGGATGTGTTACCTTTTGGCTGCAATGGCGGGTTTTCACGCTGTATTCTCCCAATCCTGCTTCATTAATCATGCATTCTCAGGAAACACGCCGTTTCACTGGTGGGTGGCTTCCGATTCGTCCGCCATGCCGTCACCTTGCTGCTTCCTCACACCAAGCACCATATTTAAAGTACAGCCGCATGCACACCTCTCAGTGCTTCCAGCCCAGGACTGCTGCATAGAAGACATGGCCCCAAAAGGCAAAAAGACTGCAGCACCCCCATTCAGTGACCCATCCCTGGGACACCTTCCGGACATCGTTGGAGCCCACCGCAATGTCCTGTAACCCTGCTCTGGCCACAGGAAGTTCATCCATCTCACCACTCTGGCTTGCCAGGTGTTGGCAGTGGTGGTCAGTGCCAACGCTGCACAGAAGAGGTTGGCCATCCAGTACAGAAAGAAGATGAATGATCTCATTCATGCTGCCAGGATAAGGCAATAATCTCATCACTCTTAACTCACACACTCACAAGGCACATATTCACACATATTCACTGGTATCTCACTCATTGCCAGTGCCCGAAGCAAGGTAGACAAACAAACCTTAAAGTCCTGAGTGAAGTGCAGCTTGCCAGGTGCACGTCGTTTATATTCAGTTGTGAAACACATGCCAACATGCCTGGATGGTCCAACGTGGGGGCATGATTCCGGCGATCAGGACTTATAATGATATGCAGATGAATTAAAATGAAGTTCCTGACGTCCAGCGGCGGGAAAACCATTGATAGGCAGAGCAGACTATTGCAAACTGGGTTCACAACGATTTTTGGCCTTCCCAACATATTATCCGGTCACGCTCTCCATGACGCCTGACACCAAAGGGCACAGAAAATTCTGCCCTGTGAGTTACATTGTACTGCCACATTGCGATTTTTTTTTTCTATGTTAAATATTTCATATAAATTCAAGTTCCTGCTGCTGTGGAGGATCAGGAATATCATTCAGCCTCCATTTCCTTGCCTTGTTCCATATCCCTTCATACTCTAACTTCAAAAAACTCCATTGATCTCAGCCTTGAAAAATGATAATTGACCCAACATCCCCACAGCCTTTTGGGGGAGAGAGTAAATGATTTCCACTACCCATTCTGTCAGAAACTGATTCCTGATTTCACTGCTAGGCTGCCTTGCTCTAATTTTATGATTATGCCCCTGATCCTGGATTCCTCCACCAAATGAAATAGTTTCTCTGTATCTACACTATTGAATCCCTTTATGTGCCCAAATCTCCCAAGGAGCGGCAATCACCATTGGATTGCCACTCCGTTCCTACTGTTCTGCATCACGATGGAGCTTCGCATTTTTGGCCAGGTCTTTTGATCCTGGCTTCTCCAGAAACGTGGAGCAATCTTCCATTGAGCTACTTCCCCAGAGCACTGGATTGTTGGGGGAGGACAAGCCATGCCCCATTTTTATGGCACTAGCTGTCATCTTCTGGTAAATGTTCATTAACACGTTGAAAAGCTTTGGGACATTTAAATAACTTTTCAGTGTATTCGTGAATGAGTATATGAGTGAATGGGTGGATGAATGGGTGAATGTGTAAATGTGTAAGTAGGTAGAGTGGGTGAGATAAGTGGGTGGTTGTCAGCTGGATAGGGTGGTAGGTGGGTAGGGTGGCAGCTGAGTAGGGTGTCGGGTGGATAGGGGGCAGCTGAGCAGTGCAGCAGGAGGGTGAGGTAGTAGGAAGGCAAGTAGGTGAGATGGGTATGTTGTGTGAGGTGGTAGGTGTGTCGGGGGGGGTGTCAGCTGCTGAGGGCTGGTCAGTTAGGGGAGTCAGTGGGGAGTTGAGGGGATAAGGGGGATCAGGGGGGTAGTTAGTGTAGTATAAAAGGTTAATAGATGGGATATGCTAATGTATGGTGTAGATGATGATGAACCACTCACTGACAGCAGTCAGTCATGTTAGGGTCTCAAGAGAGAGGTTGGAATCATGCCTAGAAGTTACATGCCTACTCTGTAACCTGTTTGGGTGTAGTATTAATGAAGAAGTGTTAAGCAGATACCAGAGTATGTCTACAGTCCGTCTAAAGATCAAGTCCCACTCCTAGAGTCCAAGGTAGAAGAACATGCTTCAAAACATGGTGGTTGCCATGGAGACATCAGATGGAATCGTCCCAGATTTGCACTAAGTGTGGTGGCAGCGAGGAAAATGACATTTTGCCCACCGGCTGCAATGGCGGCTTCAATGTTGTATCACCCATCCCAAACCCGCTGCATTAATTATGTATTCCCGGAAAACATGCCAGTTTGATGGCAGGTGGGTTGTCATTTGCCCACCATGTCACCACTTCACCGTTTCATCATGCCAGGTGCCATATTTAAGGTGCAGCCACACGCTCATCTCTCAGTGCTTCCAGCCCAGGTTCACTGCATGGAAGACAGGATGGCCCCGAAAGGCAAAAAGACTGCGCACCCCCACCCCCCCCCCCCCCCCACCCCGCCCGCCCCGTTTAGTTCATGCCCCTCGAGCACCTTTTGGATGCCATGGAGGCCCACCGTGATGTCCTCTAACCCCACTCTGGCTGCAGGAGGGGAAGCAGCATCACCAATCCTGCCTGGAAGATGGTGACAGTGGTGGTCAGTGCCATAGCCCTGCAAAACAGAACAGCCACCCAGTGCCGCTACAGGATAAATGGTCTCATCAGTTCTGCCAGGGTGAGAGGCTCTTCTCATCACTCTCAACTTACACACTCACAAACCCATCGCACATCCACAGGGCCCTCTCACCTCAAGGGACAACATCATTAACTCTCACACACATCCTCAAACACCCATCAGACTCATATCCTCTGGAGCTTGTGTCCTCATCCTGTCCATGGCTCCGATCACCACACAAACATTCCACACAGTACCATGTGTCCTGCTCACACTCTCTCCATCTGGTTTCAGGCAGGAGAAGCTGGCTCACATCAGCAGCAAGAGGTCCCAGACTGGGGGTGCAGTGGCCCACATTAGGCCCCTCACTCACTTTGAGGAGCCTGCTGTCACATTGATGAGTGAGACAATGGACCGTGCCTGCGGTGACGGTGAGGTCGGTGGTGAACACACAGTACTACATCATTCCTCTCTTAATGCAAATATGAGTGCTCTCTCTCCTGCTTTTAACTCTGCTGCCATGCCTAATTATCTTTACTTTGGTTCACAGGGAGCTCTGCCAAGTGACCGACACCCTCAGCCAGCCTGCCCCTCAACTCCATCCAGGTCCTCATCTCCAGCCAAGAGGACACCTCCTTCATTGAAGAGCTGGAAATAAGCAGCCTGGAAGACCTATCACAGTGCTTACCCACACCCTGTGCCAGCGCAGAGACACACACCTTGGTGGGACCTAGATCTAGAGCAGGCTCGGATTCACATTCTGGTGGTCACTGCACGGACACGTGTCCGCAGCAGGAGGAGGCAGGTTCAGCCAAGCTCCCCGGCACTCGGAGGACTGCTGGGGAAGAGGCAACTGTAGAGTCCGAGCCAGATGATGAACCTCTGGATTTCACCTTTCAACTCATCCTGGAGAGTCAGCAGAAGGTGGGGGAACATCACATAGAGCTGTTGGAAGCCCTCAACAGAGCGGCACATGAGTCGGAGGAATGCGTCTGCCTGCTCTCTGATGAAGTGGCACCCACATATGCATGTATGGAGGTCTTCATGGGGAGGATGGTGGATGCCATGGAGACCCTGGTCCAGCAGAATGTGGAGATGCATGTAGACCTGCACTCCATTGCAGGAGTCATGGGTTCCTGCAGTGGCAACACGAGGAGGAAATGGGGCACTTTGACGTTCCTCCAGGAGTCAGGCCATAGCCCCCAGACACCCGAAGGGAGGAGGAGCGGCAGCATGGTAGCGATTTAGTTTTTCAATTGCTCCCCCGTCCTTTCCCCTCTCTCAGTCACCCACTTCCTTTCCCCCATCACAGTTGACCCTCCCTAGCATCACCTTCCAGCTCCGCACCGTGACCTACCAGCCCAAACCCTTTCAGGGATGTCCAGGTGAATGTGCACGTTCGCTTCCTTCCCGAAAATCCCACCCCCATCCACATTAGCCTCCCTCCATCCCACCCCAGAGTCCGTGTCTGCCTCCAAGCCCCCACAAACTACCCTTGTCGTCCCTTCTATTGCTACCATCGAATCCGCACCCTCCCGCCCTATCGCCTCACTCTGCCCTTGGTCATTCTCACTGTTCCCTCATACCACGCCCACCTTCATTTTGCTGTCCAGGAGGCAGTCACTGACTCATCAGAGCCCTCCCTTGCACATTCACTTGGACATCGCCCCCTCCAGATGCCTTCCCCCCTTGGAACCCCTACCCCCTTTGGAGCCCCTTCCCCTACCCTCTCTACAATCCCGTACACCCCCCCTTCCCCCGGACCTCCTCCCCCACTTAGTCCTTCCCCCCTCTTCCTCTACACTTACTCCCTCCCCTCTCTGCACTCCTTCCTCCACCCTTACTTCTTCCACCACCCTTAGCCCTCCCCTCGCCAACCCTTTCCTCCAGCCTGACTTCTTCCTGCAGCATTACTCCTTCCCCCTTCCCAACTCCTTCCTCCACTCTTACTTCTTCTTTCACCCAAACTCCCTCCCCTCTCTGCACTCCTTCCTCCCCCTGGACTCCCTCACCTCTCTGAACTCCTTCCCTTACACTTTACATCCCTTTTACACTTATCTCCCCAGTTATCATATTCTCCCCCATTACCCCCTCCTCCCCCCATGCACCCTCCCCGTTCCCAACCTCCCCCCCACCCCCCAATACCTTCATTCCCTGCCGAGACCTTTGTTCTTCCCCTCCCAACCTCACACCGCTCCAACACCTCTTTCTCTCTCAGTTGATCCTGGACCTTCCTCTCTCACCACCTCGGTACATCTTCCTCTCCCAAACACAGCCGGACCTTCCTCTCCACCCATTTGACCATCATCCATTGTGATCAATGGTAACTTTCCACCTTCTGTGCGCTGCTTCACGGCAGAGCCATGTCCATGACAATCCACCCAGCATGTCATGGACATTCCTCCAGTGTGCCATTACTGTTGGGCTCCAGCATTTTCTGCTCCACGGGTGTCTGTGATGTGAGCAAAGCCCTGATGGTTAGTCCTGACTTCTGCACGTCACACTTGTCAAGATGTGTTCTGCACCATCATGCAATCACGCCCATGTGGGCGGACGATCCAGCAGGGGGTGACAGGAGGATGATTCTGGATGGCTGGCCTTATAATGTTATGCAGATGTTTTACATTGAGGTTTCCGACTCCGATGGCGGGAAATGCGGCCCATTGATAGGCTGAGTGGACGATTGCAAATTGGTTTCACGATGTCATGAAACCGATTTCTGTTCTTCGTGCCATATTGTCTGCTCATGCTGCTGAGATGACCCGATGCGAGCGGGCATGGAATTTTCTGTCCATTGATGTAAAATGGCAGTTTGGTGTTAAAGAAGGAACTACAGAGTAGGTCCAGTAACAGACAGCATTCTCCTAAAGCAGGGGGTGCACAGTGGACTTTGATTCCATTATCAAAGCTTTTTATAACTTACCATAGGACCCTGTTATGGAGCAGGTGCTTCAGAGGGCGACGCAGGCCTGAAAATATGGCTGGTAATTCATTTCTGAATACGTTATTAGATGATTCATCAGCAATTTCATCAATCTTGTAAATCAGTCACAACTGCAAGCATGCTTTTCTGTTCAATAATGATAACTCCTGATTCAGCCTTGTATCTTAACCTTGCCAAGTACTGGCCTATTAATTTCAGTGTAGTCCCTCCTGGACCTTGCAGCTAGATGGAGGGTGGCTGTAGTGTGATATTTTTAAGCCATTTTGCTTCATTAGACAATACTGAATCACCTTCACTAGTATCTAGCTTTAATTCTGTGGGGTGACCATCAACATCTAATTTAATGCTCCAGTAATTATTTTCTGCAATGTTAACTTCTTCTAAGAAGGTTATTTGTTTTTTTTTGCGGCTCTTCCACTTCTTGGATTTTACTTCGTTTTGTTAATTTATCTCTATCTACCTATCAGCTGTAGGAATTTGGATCTGCAGACTACTTTAAAAAGTCCTGACTTCCCACAGTTGTGGCACTTAGCTTCCCCTGCTGGGCATTCTTCCCGCTTATGTAGGGTATACCCGCCATATGAAGAACACCTCAAAATGGTGGGGTTTTTGTCATTCATTTTATTGAATGTGGACATCACTGCCGAGGCCAGCATTTAATTCCTATCCCTCATTGCCCTTGAGAAGGTAACGGTGAGCTGCCTTCTTGAACTGCTGCAGGCCATATGGTATAGGTACACCCACAGTGCTGTTAGGGAGGGAGTTCCAGGGTTTTAGCCCAGTGACAGTGAAGGAATGGCGATATGTTTCCAAATCAGGATAGCGAGTGGCTTGGAAGTGAACTTCCATGTGTTCGTGTTCCCATGTATCTGCTATCCTTGTCCTTCAAGATAGTAGTCTTCTTGAAAGGTGCTGTTGAAAGAGGCTTGGTGATTCCTGCAATGCATTTTGTAGATGCTAAACACTGCAGCTACAGTGCAAGGATTGTTGGAGGGTGTGAATGTTTGTGGATGTGGTGCCAATCAAGTGTCAAGCCTCTTGAGTGTTGGAGCTGCACTCATCCAAGCAAGTGGAGAGTATTCCATCACACTCCTGACTTGTGCCTTGTAGATGGTGGGCAGAATTTGTGGAGTCAGGAGGTGAATTATTCTCCACAGGATTCCTAGCCTCTGACCTACTCTTGTAGCCACTGTATTTATATGGCTAGTCCAGTTCAGTTCAGTTTCTGGTCAATGGTAGCCCCCAGGATGTTGATTTTGGGAGATTCAGTGATGGTAATGCTATTGAACGTCAAGGGGCAATGATTAGGGGATGGTCATTGTCTGGAGGTTGTGTGGCACGAATGTTACTTACACTTGCTGGCCCAAGCCTGGATATTGTCCAGGTCTTGCTGCATTTGGACATGGACTGCTTCAGCATCTGAGGAGTCATGAATGGTGCTGAACATTGTGCAATCATCAGCAAACGTACCCGCTTCTGACTTTATGATGGAAAGAAGGACTTTGATGAAGTATTAGAAGATGGTTGAGTTTAGGACACTAACCTGGGGATCTCCTGCAGTGATGTCCTGGAACTGAGAGGATGGACCTCCAACAACCATAAGGCCTTGTGCAAAATTAATGCCAACTCCCATGTTCTCTTTGACATTCCACACAGGTTTTCTGGCGAGCTTGCCAATGCACCAAGCATTTCATTGTGCATACCCATCATTCTTCAGTTGCAGCCTGCCCCATTATAGAAATCGTGAGAGATTCTGTCCTCCAGTGAGCTGGTATCTGTGCTATCCTTTTACTCTGCCCTGGCCACAGACCACTAATGTCCAGTGTTTCACTGTTTGCATAAAATATTTCTAAAGTAACCCCTAAATAATGTGCAGTATCTGTGTCTGAGCTGATGGCTGTGACCATGAGATCAAGGCATAGTGTTCATCAACACTGTCTTCTTTCTCTTCCAACTGTTGCTCTTTCACCACTGTCTGGCCTGATCAGGCATCTAGAAGGAGACATAAAGGTACGGTTGTAGGGGAGCAAGATGAGGAGGAATGTAAAAAGTGCATGTTTATACCATCTGCAGCTTTTAAATCATAAGAGATTGTGGGAAGTGGGATGTGAGGAGGATTAGGTATGAGGATACCATCATCTTCTGTCATTTCAGCACCTGATCATGCCCTCAATAATGGCCACTCCAGTATTGGCAAGCACTATCTCCTCCTTGGGGAGGGTAAAATAGGCAGCTGCACCTGTGCCTTGCTGGTTAGCCCCTGTTGCCTCCGATTGTGCACTACCTTGTCCTGCAAGAGAGAGGAAAGTGTGTCGGTGAGTGTGGTACATTCTGTTTGGATGATGTCAGGAATGAATAGCTGTCAATATGTGCAAGTTGTGAGGTGTGGGTGTGGGGCTTGCAGCCCTGAGAGTGAGTCTAAACTGTGAATGTTAGGTTTGAGTTGTAATTGATGGAGTTTTTGGTAGGTGAGTGATGGGCATGTGGTGCATTGAACTGTGACTGATGTTAATCATGTATATGGTGGGATATGGCACATGATTGTGCAATCACTAAACTTGACGACTTATGCAAAGTCATTGAACTTTGTAATGCACTGCATCCAGATCCATGGGGCTAGAGCTGGTATGGCTTTGTGACCTCACTGTTCTCTCACTCCTCCCACCCACCCCCCCCCAACCCCCCAACCAACCCCACCCCCCACACCTGTGGATAGATTACTTCTCTCCTCTTCCGTACATCCATCACCAAGGCCCCCAGCGCAAAGTCAGAAAATCTTGGAGTCTCCTGTTTCTCATTACGGACCATGCTTCTGTCTCTCCCAGGTCAGCATCCACTGTTGCATGATTTCCAGCACCTGATATAGCCATAATTCACATCCCTTTTAAGAGGTGCAGACTAGTTTTAAGCAGCGTGAGTTAGCTTTAACAGGTGCCAGCCACTCCTGATTATGGGCCCCCTGTTGTTGTGTGCAGTCACTTAACAGTGCGGTTTGCTCTGGCTGCATGTTTTAATCATGATAATTAGCAGGCATCACCAAGTGTGTGTGTGCTGCCTGCATAGTAAGCAATGGGCATGTGTTAATCCAGAAACAGGATTCCTGCGCGTGTTTTCAGGGGCTATTGAATTTTGTGCCCGCATGTGCTTCGATTAGAGAATAATTTGTTCGCTCGACAGAGAGCAAATTAATGTATGTTGCATGTGAACTGTTAACTTGAAATCTCATTTGGCTGAAGAAAATGTCACAGTACAACTTAATGTACATGGAAATTACTTCATAAATGCAGATAAGAGGCAATCAATTGTGATTGACCCATGGACGAGGGTTCTTCACTCCTGTGCTTTCCAGTCTGAGATTTTCCTGTGCAGTAAGGTCAATGAAGGGAGGGAAATCATGAAATGGCAAGTCTCAAAAAAACATGCCATTAATTTCACAAATTTGTGACAAGAACCTGAAAAATGCTAACAAGAATGGGCACAAAACTATATTCTAAATTTGGAATGACTCAGATGGGGAGATCCAGCAGAACTGATGTAGGTATGAAAGTTTTCATTTTGGATAACTTGTATTAAGAACTATTAATCTATACTTTGTTGCTGAAGGTTTATTGAGATGATATCTGGAATGGTGTAATATCGTTTTCTTAACAGCTTTGAAAAATATAGACTGTGCTCACTGGGCCAGCAAAGACTACGAAACGATTTTGTAGCAATGCTTCCAAATTATGAAAGGGTTTAAGAGTGAAGGATTGTTTTCACTCTTCTGTGAATCAATAAACAAGGGATACTAACTCAGTAATTAATGGTAGAACATACAAACATATGCATTAGGAGCAGGAGTAGGCAACTCAGCCTCTCAAGCTTGCTCCACTGTTCAATAAGATCATAACTGATCTGATTGTAACATCAACTCCACGTTCACACCTACCCCTGATAACCTTTCACCCTCTTGCTTATCAAGAATTTATCTATGTCTGCCTTAAAAATATTCAAAGTGCAAAGACAATGGTTTACTGGCAACGACCCACCTCTGAGCCATTTTTAAGGATTTAGATAGGATGGAGATACTCCATCCTATCTGCAGATACTCATCCCAAGTAGCAGATAGGTTGCTAACATAATGCAAAGGCCTATTAAGGCCAATAATCAGAGGCTGACTGGCCTGTGGGCCCCCTGCAGCATCTAGAGCCTGGTAGATGTCATATGAACATACCTACGAACAAACAAATTAGGAGCAGTAGGCCACTTGGCCCTTCGAGCCTGCTCTTCCATTCAATAAGATCATGATCTAATTGTAACCTCAACCCCACATTCCTGCTAACCCCCGATAACCTTTCATCCCCTTGTAACTCAAGAATCTATCTAGCTCTGCCTTAAAAATATTCAAAGACTCTGCTTCCACCACCTTTTGAGGAAGAGAGTTCCAAAGACTTACAACCCTCTGAGAGAAAAAAATTCTCATCTCTGTCTTAAATGAGTGACCTTATTTTTCAACAGTGACCCCTAGTTCTAGATTCTTCCACAAGAGGAAACATCCTCTCCACATCCACTCTGTCAAGACACCTCAGGATCTTAAAGATTTTAATCAAGTCACCTCTTACTCTTCTAAACTCCAGTGGATACAAGCCTAACCTGCCCAACCTTTCCTCATAAGACAAACCATCCGTTTTTGGTATTAGTCTAGTAAACCTTCCCTGAACTGCTTCTAATGAAATTATATCTTTCCTTAAATAAGGAAACCAATGTTGTACACAATGCTCCAGATATGGTCCCGTCAGTGCCCTGTACAACTGAAGTATAACCTCCCTACTTTCGTAATCAATTCCCCTCACAATAAGCGATAACATTCTATTAGCTTTCCTAATTACCTGCTGTCTCTAGACCTTTTGTAATTCACGCACTAGGACACCCAGATCCCTCTGAATCTTAGAGCCCTGCAATCTCTTATGATTTAGATTTTCATTCTTCCTGCCAAAATAGACAATTTCACATTAGCCCACATTTTACTCCATTTGCTAGATCTTTGCCCATTCACTTAATCAATCTAGGATCTTTTGCAGCCTCTGTATGACCTCTTCACATTTTACTTTCCTACCTATCTTTGTGTCATCAGCAAATTTAGCAACCTTCATCCCTTCATCCAAGTCATTTATATAAGTTGTAAAAAGTTGAGGCCCCAGCACTGATCCCTCGTCACATCCTGCCAACCGAAAAAGATCCAACTCTGTGCTTCCTGTAGCTAGCTAATTTTCTATCCATGCCAATATGTTACCCCCTACGCCATGAGCTTTCATTTTCCACAATAAACTCTGATGTGGAACTTTATCAAATGCCTCCTGGATATCCAAGTACAGTACATCCATTGGTTCCCTTTAACCACAGCACATGTGCTCCTTCAAAGGACTCTAATAAATTGGTTAAACATGATTTCCCTTTCACAAAACCATGTTGATGCCTGATTGCCTTGAATTTTTCTAAGTGCCCTGCTATAACATCTTTAATAATAGCTTCTAACAATTTCCCTGTGACAGATGTTAGGCTAACTGGCCTGTAGTTTCCTGCTTTCTGTCTCCCTCTCTTCTTGAATAAAAGAGTTACCTTTGCTATTTTCCAATCTAATGGAACCTTCCTCAAATCTAGGGAATTTTGGAAAATTAAAACCCGTGCATCAACTATCTGACTAGTCACTTCTTTCAAGACCTTACAGTGAAGTCCATTTGGACCTGGGGATCAGCCCGCAGCTCCAACAATTTGCTCAATGCCACTTCCATGGTGATTGTAATTTTCCCAAATTCCTCCCCCCACTTCCATTTCCTTATTTACAACTATTTCCGGAATGCTCCTTGTATCCTTTATAGTGAAGACCGAAGCAAAATACCTGTTTAGTTCATCCGCCAGCTCCCTACTTTTCATTGTCTGGAGGAGGCCAGCCTGCAACAGACCAATGGACCAGCACTCCACGTTCAATTTGAGATCTCCCCTCCCAACCCCACAGTTCTTGTACCTACATAGACAACAGCTGAGACCAAATGCTGCCCTGTGGTGGAACTCTCCTTCCACAATAGTAGTCCATTAGCTGTAAAAATTTTTAAAATGTGCTGAGAGGGTGGCTCTAACATGAGGTCACGTCTCTATCCTTTAAGTGCGTGGGCAGGCAGGCTGCACTCCTTCAGTGCTGGAGTGCATTCAAGATCATTTTCTCGACCAATTAGTCCCAGAACCTACTAGAGGCCACGCTACATATACTAATAAGCTCTGAGGCAGGCTTAGTTAATAATTTAACAGTAGGGGAGCATTTCTCTAACAGTGATCATAACGTAATCGAATTCAATTTCAGGTTTGAAAAAGAGAAAATAACAAATTACCACGATTTTAGATTTTGATGAGGCTACTTTAAGAGATAAGACAAAGACTAACAACATCAAACTGGCCATAATTGTTACCAGGCATATCTACCAATGAACCATGGGCGATTTTCAACAAATAATTTAGCTTAATAAGGACCAATATGCACCACTAATGGGCAAAATCTCTACTTGTCAAAAAACACAGCCATGGTCAACAAAGGAGGTAAGAAATAACATGAAACTGGAGGAAAAAACATATAAAAGTAATAAGAATAGTGTAGATGGAGAAAATTGGGATAGATACAAAGAACTGCAATTTAAGACAAAAAAGATAATAAGAGCTGCAAAAAGGAATACGAAAAGAAACCTGCAAGAGATATCAAGAATAACACAAAATGTTGTTACAATTATATTAGAAGATATAAAGTAGTAAAGATAATGTGTGTCTTTTAAAAATAAATAGAACGTAAGAACATGTGGCATCCTTCCATCTACAGGAGAAGATTGACATGCAACAATCCATTTAAGTGGAGTGTCTTCATTTGGTGTACCTTTGCTAATGGTCAATCCTTTTGAGGCAGGTTCTGTCACAAGCGCTGTACATGAAGTTGCTGAGTGTCAGTGTGGGTTGTTTTTTTCAGTAGTGGTGTCTGTTGCCAACCTGCTGGTAATCATGGATGTGCACAGGAGGAGTTGCAATTTCCCCCTTCGCCAACTAGTGACTTCCAGGTTTGATAGTTGATGTTTAGGGCCTACATGTCACACTTGCAAGCATCCTTGAAGTGGAGCCTTGGGCATCCCAGTGGTCATCAGGCTCTGGCTACCTCACCATGCAGAAAGTCCCTGGGTATGGAACCATCTTCCATCCTGCATACATGCCCAATCCACCGATGCCACCTCTGTTTGTGTAGTGCAACACATTTGGGAGCTCTGGCTTTGAGAGGACTGCCTCATCAGTGATTTGTCCTTCCAGCAAAGATGGAAATTACTGAGCTTCTTTTCCTGACAGCTGTAAGTCGCCCACGTTTCACAGCTATACAGCAAGGTGCTGAGAACACAGGCCTGTTAAACCATCAGATTGGTCCAAAGGGTCGGCTTGATGTTATCCCATGCACACTTCACAAGTCAGCCAAAGATGGCAGCTGCTTTCCTAATTCTTTTATGGAGCTCTGCATCAAGGGACAGGTTGTCTGTCTCTGTGGTCCCGAGGTGGCAGAATTTGCTAACCACTTCCAGCGAGGTGTTATTTAGTGTGATCAGAGATGGAGATGCAACACTTTATCCAATGACCATGGTTTTTTTGATGCTTCTAGTCAGGGAGAACAAGATACAGGCATGGGAGAGACAGACCATGTGTCTTTGTAGCTGAGTTTCTGTGTGGGTGGCGAGTAGAACATCATCAGCGTAGATAATTACTCTGATCAGGACATGATGTGTTTTTACCTTTGCTTTCGGTTTTGATAGATTGTAGAGCTTGCCATCTGACCTGGTGTGCTAGTAGATGCCTTCCATTTCTGCAGGGAACACGAAGGTCAGGAACATGAAGAAGATGATGCCAAACAGAGTGGGGGCTAGGACACAGCTCTGTTTCACTCTTCACTCATTCATTCTTCATTCTTCACTCGGAACTGTCAGAAGTGAAGCCAACAAACTGTACAGTGCAGTACATGTTGTCACAGAAGGAGTGGATGTGACTGAGGAGCTTTGGTGAACAGCCAATTTTTTCCAGAATCTTGTAGACCCTTGTGCTGCTGATGATGTTGAGTGCCTTATGAGATCTGTGAAAGTAAGATAAGAGGTGGTATACCTTATTCCCTACACTTCTCTTGTAGATTGCATATGGAGAAGATCATGTCCAGAGTAGATATGCTGGCACAGAAACTGCACTGTGCTTCTGGGTACATTCGGTCTGCAAGTTGGTGGAGTATTTTAAGTATGACCCTAGCACAGGCTTGTCCAATCTTTTCACTTATTTGGGGGGCTGTGGGGGGCACTTTTCCATTTTTTTCTCACTCCAGGAGCTGATGAGTAAATTTCAGAAAGATAAGGTTTGGCACAACATTAAATTTCAAAATAAAGTTGAAGCATGAAGAAATGAAACAACTTGCTGAGCAAAAATAAAGTGATTTCAAAGCAATAAGTTGATAATTTAAAAAGAGCAATTAATAAAGATCACCATTAGAATGTGGGAGGGACACAGCCTGTTTGTCTGGCTCACTCCTAATCTGTTGATGCTCACTCACTCACCCTGACCCACTGTGTGAATGGGTGTGATTGTGTCTTGGTGTGTGGGGGTGAGGGTGAGTGGTAATTCTGAGACTATGCGAGCCAGAAACACACACTCCCACACTCACTCACTATATATCACTCTCTCCCAAACTCACTCACTTTCTCTTTCTCTCCCACTCGCTCTCTTTTTCTCTCTCACTCATTTACTCACTCACACTCTCTATCTCTCTCTTTCTGCCCATCAATTCCTCGGGCAGAATTTTACATCCCATGGGTGGGCGTGTGCCCGACCCGATCAGGTGTAAAATCGTGCAAGATGATGTCGAGCGAGCATCCCAATGTCATCGCACACTTGTGCGATATTTCACTCGGCGGGTGCACGCAAAAGTCAGAAGCATGCCCGCTGACAGTTAAGCCCATTAACAGTGCAATTGTCTCCAATTTCTCGTGGCCCTTCCAACCTTATGGTGACAGATGGGCGAATTGGCCAGGTGGACTTTGCATTTTTCATCAAAACTCGCCCAAGGGTAGGATGAAACCTCTGTTATGAAATAAAATTGAAATGAATACCTGTTTATATTTTTATTAGGTATATTTTCAGGTGCTTGATTGTGATGCATGGACATTTTTGGCATTTGAAGGTCTGCAGCTCTCTGAGGCAGGTGTTCAAGGGGTTTTTTTGCAGCGCTCACCCGCGCCTGCGGAAACATCATCACTCGCCCTCTTCCCATCCCCCACCCCAGCGGCGCTGAGCTTTTCAGTGCGCATTTGATGCTGGCTGGCCATTAATTGGTCAGACAGCTTGAAATCGCAGTCGGGGGACGATCACGTCTGGTGGTACATTTCCTGACTGGTCCTGGACCTGCCGATCACACACACCTGCCAAAGGTAAAATTCAGGCCCTCTTTTTCCTTGGCACACTTGCTGCCACCGGTGATGCTGCTCCTCCAATCATACGCTCCTTCTCTTCCACATTTGCTGCTGATAGGCTCACTCATGTTCCCATGGAAAACTTGTGCAACAGAGAGCCATATATCAAGATTTGCTAATGACACAAAGATTATAGCACATTAAGTAGTGTAGGGGGGAGTGAAAAATTACAAAGAGCCATTGGTAGATTGAGTGAGTCGTAAAAACTGTGGTAGATGGATTCCAATGTCGTTAAGTGTGCCATCCTCCATTTTGATTCAAGAAAAAATAAATCTGAATGCTTTTTTAAATGGTAAGAAGCTAGAAATGAAGGGGATCTAAAGAGATCTAGTGTTCAGGTACAAAAAAAGTAATCAAACAGGCTAATTGAAAGTTATCTTTTATAACTAGGGGGCTTGAATATAAAGGAAAGAAAGTTTTGCTAC
Source organism: Carcharodon carcharias (assembly GCF_017639515.1). Classification (NCBI taxonomy): domain Eukaryota; kingdom Metazoa; phylum Chordata; class Chondrichthyes; order Lamniformes; family Lamnidae; genus Carcharodon; species Carcharodon carcharias. Next base: position 158,235,527 of record NC_054467.1, on the reverse strand, counting down.
GTTTATACAAAACCCTGGTTAGATCACAGCTGGAACACTGTCTAGAGTTCTGGGGACTGAACTTTAGAAAGGATATATTGATCTCGCAATGCCACTTTGCCCAGTATCCACCATAGACCGACCACAGGAGCCATGGTGAGATGAAATAAAATAAATTCCTAAGTGTCTGTTGCAGTCGTCCCTATATAAAAAACACTCTCATTAATAAAATTTATATCCCTTCAAGTAATTAATCCCTTACAATAAATAAACATTTCCTTCAAGAATTTAACCCCTTAGGCAGGGGTAGAGTTACAATGAAACATACCGTGTCCTGGCACAGGGCACCCAAATGACAGGGGAGGCCTAAAATGCAAGGCACCCCACCAACTGGACTCTCGGGGAGAAAGAGGCTAGCTGCAAGAACCGGGGCCCCGAGGAGGAAGAGACTGGCTGTGAGACCCAGGGATGAAGAATCTGGCTGCGAGATGTGGGGCCCTGAGGAGGAGGAGGCTGACTGTGAGACCTGGAACAAGTGAGATGCTGCAAAGCTGAGCTCCAGGTCATGGAGGCTGGAGGTTTGGATAGTGAGGAGGAAAAGGCTGATTTCCATGTGTGTGTGTGTGTGAGTGAGAGGGTAAGTGTGTACAGGAGTGAGAGATTTAGTGTATATGAGAGAGAATGAGTGAGAGAGTGAGTGTGTGTGAGTGAGAGAGTGAGCATGAGGGAGTGAGAGAGCGAGTAAGTGTGGGAGTGAGAGTGACTTTGTGTGGGAGTGAAAGAGTGAGTGTGTTGGCGTGAGAGAGTCAGTGTTTGGGAGTGAGAGAGTGAGTGTGTGTGTGGGGAGTGAGTGAATGAGTGTGTGTGTGTGGGGGGTCAGTGGGAGTGCGTGTGGGAGTGATAGAGTGACTGTGTAGGAGTGAGTGTGTGTATGTGTGTAGAGTTTTTCAAGGAGGTTACCAAGAAGGAGATGAAGGAAAGGCTGTGAATGTTGTCTACATGGACTTTAGTTAGGCCTTTGACAAGGTCCCACAAGGGAGGTTAGTTCAGAAGGTTCAGACACTTGGTATCCACGGAGAGGTTGTAAACTGGATTCAAAATTGGCTGTGTGGGAGAAGACAGAGAGTAGTAGTGGATGATTGCTTCTCAGACTGGAGGTCTGTGACTAGTGGTGTGCCTCAGGGATCTGTACTGGGACCAGTGTTGTTTGTTGTCTGTATCAATGATTTGGATGATAATGTGGTGAATTGGATCAGCAAGTTTGCTGATGACACTAAGATTGGAGGTGTTGTGGACAGCGAAGAAGGCTTTCAAAGCTTGCAGAGAGATCTGGACCAACTGGAAAAATGGTCCAGAAAATGGTAGATGGAATTTAATGCGGAAAAGTGTGAGGTGTTACATTTTGGAAGGTCAAACCAAGGTAGGACATACACAGTAAATGGTAGGGCACTGAGGAGAGCCGAGGAACAAGTGGATCTAGGAGTTCAGATACATAGTTCCCTGAAAGTGGCGTCACAGGTAGACAAGGTTGTAAAGAAAGCTTTTGGCATACTGGCCTTCATAAATCAAAGTATTGAGTATAGGAGTTGGGATGTTATGGTGAGGTTGTATAAGACATTGGTGAGGCCAACTTTGGAGTATTGTGTGCAGTTCTGGTCGCCTAACTACAGGAAGGATATCAGTAAGATTGAGAGAGTGCAGAGAAGATTTACTAGGATGTTGCCGGGTCTTAAGAAGTTAAGTTACAGGGAAAGGTTAAACAGGTTAGGACTTTATTCCTTGGAACGTAGAAGAATGAGGGGAGATATGATAGAAGTTTACAAAATTATGAGGGGTATAGACAGAGTAAATGGGAGTTGGCTCTTTCCACTTAGATTAGGAGAAATAAACACGAGGTGACATGGCTTTAGGGTGAAAGGGGAAAGGTTTGGGGAAACGTTAGGGGGAACTTCTTCATTCAGAGAGTGGTGAGAATGTGGAACAAGCTACCATCTGACATGGTAAATGCAGGATCACTCTTAAGTTTTAAGAATAAATTAGATAGATACATGGACGGGAGAGGTCTGGAGGGTTATGGACTAGGTGCAGGTCAATGGGACTAGCGGAATAATATTTCGGCACAGATTAGAAGGGCCAAATGGTCTATTTTCTGTGCTGTAGTGTTCTATGGTTCTATGGCTTCGTTTATCCCATTTGAAGCATAACCACAGTACCTAAAACAAAAAGACCATGTATTTTACGAAATGATAATTAGTCAGAAATTAGGCTGTGTTACCGTATTCAGTAGGTAATATGACAGGGAAAAGATAGCTGTGGGTGCAGGGAAGAATTTCTTCCTTACTCAACATGTTGGGAAGTAATGGGTTTAATCAGTAGCAGCTGCTTCTGAGACAATATCCGATTTCCATGAGGGAACTGGAGAATTTCACAGCACAGAAGAAAGCCACTTGGCCCATCGTTTTAACTGCACAGCTCTCACAAACAACTGTCCATGTCGTCCTATTCCCCATACTCTATTGCTTTATTTCAGATATGAAACATATGATGGATTCTATTTCTGCCACTGTTTCAGCTGAGAACATTTCATGTCCTAACAACCACTCAAGACAGTTGATGAACAATGGCAGACATTTGAGAAAATAGTTCATGACTTACAACAAAGATATAACCCAGTGAGGGAGAAGGATTGTAGGAAGGGGATAAACCAACCATGGTTAACCAAGTAAGTTAAGGATAGTATCAAATTGAAATAAAACTTACAATGTGGCAAAGATTAGTGGTAAGCCAGAGGATTGGGAAAGTTTTAAAAATGAATAAAGGATTACCAAAAAAAAGGGAGAAAATAAACTTTGAGGGTAAACTAGCAAGTAATATAAAAATGGACAGTTAGAGCTTCATTAAGTATATAAAAAGGAAGAGAGAGGCCAAAGGCCCCTTAGAGAATGTGGCAGGGGAAATAATAATGGGGAACCAGGAAATGGCACTGGAGTTGAATCAGTCTTTGTATCAGTCTTCACGGTAGTAGACACTAATAGCATTTTATAAATACTAAATAATCAAGGCGCAAAGTGGGGGGTGGTGTGTGGGTGGTTGGGGTGGGGGGTGTGGTGGGGGCGTGGGGTGCGGAAAATACAATAATTGTCACTAGAGAAGAAGTACAAGGGAAACTAATGGAGCTAAAGGCTGATAAGTCCCCTGGACCTGATGGGTTGTATCCTAGGATATTAAAGGAAGTAGCTACACGAATAGTGGATGCACCTGTAGTAATATTCCAAGAATCCTTGGAATCTGGAAAAGTCCCAGAAGACTGGAAAACTGCCAATGTAATGCTGTCATTCAAAAAGGGAGGGAGATAAAAAACAGGTAACTAGAAGCCAGTTAGCTTAACATCTGTTATTGGGAAAATATAGCAGAGCATTTAGAAAGCATAATATAATCAAGCACAGTCAGCATGGCTTCATGAAGGGGAAATTATCCCTGACAAATTTATTGGAATTCTTTGAGGAGGTAACAAGCAGGATGGATAAAGGGGAACCAGTAGTTGTAATATATTTGGATTTTCAAAAGGCTTTCGAAAAGGTACCACACTTAGTAAGACAAATGCCCATGGTGTTGGGGGTAGTATATTAGCATGGATAGCGGATTGACTAACTAATTGGAGTCAGAAAGTTGGGATAAGGGGAGCATTTTCAGGATGGCAACTTGTAATTAGTGGGTTGCCACAGGGATCAGTGCTGGGGCCACACTTATTTACAATTTATATTAATGACTTAGATGAGGGAGTGAAGGTACTATCACCAAGTTTGCAGAAGACACAAAAATAGGTGGGAAGGCGAGTGGTGAGGATGACACAATGAGTCTACAGAGGGACAGAGACAGGTTGAGTGAGTGGCAGATGGAATATAATGTGGGAAATTTGAGGGTATGCATTTTGGCAAGAAGAATAGGAGAGCTGAATATTATTTAAATGGAGAAAGACTGCAGAAAGCTACAGCACAGAGGGATTTGGGAGTCCTCGTGCATGAATCCCAAAAAGCTAATATACAAGTTCAGCAGACAATAGGGAAAGTAAGTGGAGTGTTGGCCCTTATTTCAAAGGGAATTGAGTATAAAAATAGGGAAGTCTTGTTAAAACAATACAAGGCACTAATTAGACCACACCTAGAACACTGAACAGTTTTGGCCCCCTCATCTAAGGAAAGATATACTGGCATTGGAGGCGGTCCAGAGAAGGTTCACTAGGTTGATCCTGGGTATGGAGGGATTTTCTTATGAGGAGAGGCTGAGTAGGTTGAGCCTGTACTCATTGGAATTTAGAAGAATGAGAGGCAACCTTATTGAAACATGTGAGATTCGTAGGAAGCTTGACATGGTAAATGCTGAGAGGTTGTTTCCCCTTGTGGGAGAGTCTAGGACCAGAGGACATAATCTTAGAGTAAGGCTACAGCACAGAGGGATTTCTGTTTAAGACAAAGATGAGGAGGCATTCTTTCTCTCAGAACATAGTGAATCTGCGAAATTCTTTATCACAGAGGGCTGTAGAGGCTAGATCATCAAGTATATTCAAAGCTGAGATAGACAGATTTTTAATCAGTAAGGGAATCAAGGGTTATGGGTAAAAAGCAGGAAAGTGGAGTTGAGAATTATCAGATCAGCCATGATCTAATTGAATGGCAGAGCAGACTTGATGGGCCGAATGGCCTATTTCTGCTCCTATGTCTTATGGTCGTATGGTCTCAATTCATGTCAATAGTCATCGTATCATCAGATTTCATTTGGTTGCAAAAATTATTGCTCTAGACAGCTTGGTACGTGCTCTGAGAATGGGCTCAATTTTCAGATTTAAAGGAAGCTTTCAGAAGCAGAGATTGGGAAGTTCTGGCTGCTGGAAATAAGTTACAGAGAAGAAAAATAGAGTTATTTAAATATAGAGTCAGAAATCCTATATCCTTTTCATAAATGGTACAGCATATGCTAAGTTGAAATCTACATGTATAGATATCAGGTACATCTGAAGTTAACTGAAGCCACAATTGAATGTCAAAAATGCACTGGGAGCAAAAACAACTGATCAGGTGGCATTCCCATGGTAAAGCTTTATAAATTCTGTTAGAGGCCAGGAAAACCAAATAGGTCCTTTGAAAGATTTAGCACAATGGTCAGGATTGAGGAGAAGGATATGGCTGAAATGTACGTATATATATTTTGTATTCATTTTCACCTTTGAAGATGATACCGCGGTAGGTACAAATGCTTTAGATATTGACTCCTTAAATGTAAATGCATAAATGGCCTTAACTTGTTTGAGGCACTGAAGATTGATCAGATTGCTGGAGCTCATAACATTTAACCTGGAAGCTGTAGAAAATCGGAGAGGTGCTTCACGAGTCATTAATTTAGCTAATAGTTCTTTCAGATCTGGACTAGTTCTAATTGTCTGGAGAAAAAGCTTGATGCATGAATGCTTGCACACAAGTGCCAATCCCCATCCATTGACATCTAGATAGGAACATAGGAACAAGAGTAGGCCATTGAGCCCCTTGAGCTTGTTCTGCCATTCAGTTAAATTACGGCTGATCTGTATCTCAACTCTATTTATCCAGTTCTGTTCCATATTCTGTAAGTAAAGCTCTGTAATTCATGTTTTCATGGGCTTGAATTAAATAATTAAATTGTTGCATAATGAAATTCTAGCTATATTAAAGGTTAATAATTCAAAATATCACATGGTTCAAAATAAAATGCCTACAAACACGGATATTTTTCACTTAAAAAGCATAGCTTTACTGATATTTGGGGACTCAAATTGCTAATACATAGGAAAACTATGCAATAGAAGATTTAGAAATGATATGGCCAACATGTTTTCTTAGAGCTCTTACACCTCAAAATTTTCCACTATAACACTGGTGGTGAGGGGAGAGAGAGTGTGAGGAGGGGTGGGGGGAGACAGTGTGTTTGGTGGGGGGTGTCAGGGTGAGGCGAGAGAATGTATGCAGGGAGTGCATGGAGAGAGAATATGTGAGGGGGATGGGCTTTGGCCTTTGGGCTCTGGAGATGTTGGGGGGCAGGGGGGCCTGAAAATGAAGCTGAGCACAGAGCCCCACTAACTATAAATCCACCACAGTCCTTGTGGAAATAAACATTTGTATTCATAGCTCCACATCAAAGACAGCTAATCTGTTTATGAGCACTTAGAGATGTCAATCAAACTGTGAACTTACAGGCCCCCCTAAAGATAGTTTATGGAAGCAGTCAAGCAGCACTAATCCTCAAGCTTATGGGCAGAATTTTCTCGTTGGTATGCGGGGGCGTGCATCATGATGTCACCCGTGTGTCATTCCGATCTTTCGTTCGGTGGGCACGTGCTGTCAAAGGCCTGTTCAGGCCATTAATAAACAATTAAACTAATTGACAGGGCTTCCCATCCAACCTTAAGGTCGCGTAAAGTGACGCATGGTGACGTTGGATGAGTGTCCCAACGTCACCACGTGCCATCGCAATATTTTGTTGGGCGGGTGCGCGATGATATCTGATGTGCGCCCACCATTAATTAACCGGCCACTTAACGCCCTTGAGGCACCAATCAACGGTGATTTTTCAGCGCCCGTGTGATCTTCGGGTCGGCGCACAGGCACAACTGGCAGGCGGGTAGGACACATTTGTATAAACCTCATCCACGGGCGGGACAAGAGGGCTCAGTGGGGTCACGAGTGTGCTCTGTCGAATATTGTTTTTTCATAGTTACTGATACTTGCCTGTTTGATCTGCAGTACTTCAAAACGTATACCAGCTGCTTGGTGTGGACTCATAACCTTCAGGTCAGCACTCTACAGCAAAGCAACTTTTTTGGGCCTGCAGGTTTCAGGAAGCCTCCCCTTAGCCTAGGAATGGGAGCTGAACTCTCCACTGGAGGCACCTTCTCTGAGGAGGAAGGGAGGGCTAGAAGGGGGAAGAGGCCAGGAGTGCACATTCAGCCTCCAGGGGAACCACCTTTGGGACGACAGGCGCAGGTACAAGGGGTGCAAGGCCAAGAGGTAGTCCAAGGCGGAAGGGGCCACAGAAGACACCACAATCCTGCTGCCAGTGTTTACAGGCGGTGAAGCAGCTACCTCCATATGTCTGAGATGCAGTGCCAAAGGAGGCTCCGTCTCTCAAGGGAGAGAGTCAGCTATATCTCTCAGATGATTGGGCCGGAGATCTCCGCAAATTGTGTGGGTGGACAACCCATGCCAGTGGCTCTGAAGGTCACAGCTACCCTCAACCTCTATGCTTCTGGCTCCTTCCAGGGGTCACTGGGTGATCTTTGCGGCATCTCCCAATCAGCTGTCCACACTTGTGTCAAGCAGGTCACAAACACTCTGTTCAAGCTTGCATTGACCTTCATCCACTACCGTTGGGACCAGGCAAGCCAGACACAGTGAGCCAGAGGCTTCGCAGCCATTGCTGGCTTCCCCCGTGTCCAGGGTGCAATAGACGCACACATGTTGCCATCAAGGCGCCAGCAGGTGAGCCCGGTGCCTTCATCAACAGGAAGGGCTTCGACCCCGTGAACGTGCAGATAGTGTGTGATCACAGGATGCTGATTCTACAAGTCTGTGCAAGGTACCCAGGCAGCTCCCATGATACCTACATCCTCAGACACCCCCAGGTACCGGGGCTCTTCAGTGCTCCAGCCCGGCTGGATGGATGGCTGCTGGGTGACAAGGGCTATCTCCTCAAAATGTGACTCATGACGCCTCTCTGCCATCCAAGAACAGAAGCTGAGCAGTAGTACGATAGGAGCCACACCTCTACAAGGGCTGTGGTGGAGAGAGCCATTGGTATTCTCAAGATGCACTTCCGACGCCTGGCCTGCTCAGGGGGCGCACTCCAGTACCCCACAGATCATGCCTACCTGATAGTGGTTGCATGCTGCGCTCAGTACAATCTTGCACTGAAAAGGGGGGATGCTGTGGACGATGAAGATGTAGACGCAGTGGATGCGGCTGCACATGATGAGTCCAGTATTGAGTCTGAGGATGAGCATGCACAGGGAAACGCTGAGGGGGTTGATACTGACCTGGGCATACTGCAGAGAGGCAGGGACACCCGGGAGGCTTTAATCCGATGAACCTTCAGCTAGCACACCACATATGGACCTCCAGGACAAGCCTGGGCTGCAGGCTCCGTGTTCGAGACCTAAGTGCAAAACCTGCCTGGATAGGAACATTAACTAAGGGCCTTGTTAATAAAGCTGAATGTCCCACAAAACATTCATAATAATGTTGGAAACCATTCACCTACAGAAGGAAAAAGGCACCCTCAGCCATGGTCACATGTCTGAATTTAATATTACAACCAAAGGAACTTAAGAAAACAAATTGACAAAGGTGTAAAAAATCACACCAACTCATAAAGACCTCATCTCAGGCCAACACAAAAGCACTAGTGTTAAACCCATGGTGTGCCTACGGTGCCTTATGTTTACATTTTCGGGTGCTATGTCTTGGTGCTGCCGCCTCACTGGGAGTGGCAACTGAGACCGCCTGCTCACTGTGCTGTGCCATTGGCCTCGATGACCTCAGCAGTTGTCCTCTGGCCTGTGGAGCCTGTGCTGGCCCTGCCTGGGAGGAAGCTGCCAGTTCCACAGTTGGCATCTGCCCGGTCATCGCAGCCTCACCGGATGCAACAGTCACTGGCAGAGGGGTGGAGGAGCTGCTGCCCTCATCCGGATCACCCTGAGAGGTGCCCACAGAGACGACAGGCAGCTGCTGCGCCGATGTGAGGTCGCTTCGGACCTCCCTGCTCACCGTGGATGGATAGGCATCGAGCTGGGAAACTTGGTGCCCAGACCATCTCCCACATTGGCACTGACCAGCTGAGGTCAATGCTGATGTGAGGGCTTGCTGGTCAGAGCGCATCCCCTGGAAGCCCTGATTGGTCTCCTGGAGGAGCCTCTCCACGAGAGTCGCCACTGTCTTCATGGAGGAAGCATGGCGCTCAGCCACAAGGCTCACTGCTTCGGTGATCGTCCACATAGACTCCTCCACCACGGACACCAAGCCAAGGATAGCCTCATGTATCTCCCCCAGATGCTCCTGCACCCCCGGCCGCATTTCCTGCATTTGCTGCATTGCAGACGACTCCAGAAGCACATCACCAGGCACCGACTGAGCATGTCCTTGGTCCCCTGCAGTCCTCCGACTGCTGGTGCCATGGGCACTCTCTGTCTCTGCCAGCTCCTCCAGTGACTGTGAAGTGCCCTCGCTGCTGTGCCCCGGGACACTAGCCGATGTTCTAATTCTCACTGAGGTGCCAGTATCTGCGCTGGTGCCTGCCTGGCAGAGATGGTGTGATGCTGGTGAGTCTGTGACTTCAGGGCCCTCAGGTGTGAGAGGGGGCCTCTGCTGCTCCTCCTCCCGGACCTGCTTCACTGATGCTGAAAGGAAGAACAAGGACATTGGATCAGTTAATGTGGAGACAATGTCAAAGTGCATTCCTGTGCCCCGGATCATTATGCGCTCATCCTTCCATAAGCAATGGTCAAGCTATGTTGCAAACTTTAATCACTGAACATTCAGCACTGCCATGGCTATTGGGAGAACAATGGTGACCTCACTGCTGGGCAAACATACCTGCCCATGGCACCCTAGTCTCACTGACACTGGTGGACTTGGACGCATGGCGCCTCTCCAACTTTAGGGTCTCCTGCTCGAAACGGCTGAGAATTGCTAACTGTGCCGGCCTCACCCGCTCGGCGGCATTATGTGCATTCTTCTCCTGATTAGGTGAGAAGAGCATTGATTAGTGCTAATTGTACCTGGACTCTCTTCGCGGACGGCCCACCGCAACCAGAGTGGGACATTGCAGGGCTCCAGTGTCTCCTCACCCCGCTACTGCCAAACAATCACACAAAGATGCCAAGTTCGTCCACCGCCCACCCAGCCCCTTGGCCAAATGCTGCCTGCATCACTTTAGGCACCACACGGTCGAACCTTCCATCGCAAGGAGGTGCAAGCATGTGGAGTGCAGAGGACAGAAGATCAATCGGTGCCACACCACCTTGAAGCTCCCCTCCAAGCATGTCATCACCCTGACTTTGACATGTCCTGGAGTTCCAGCATTGCGCCTAGGTACAGCTCCTCCAGGTTGCCCCAAAAACAGTAATGGGGGTCACAGTGTACCACATGCTGCGGGGGCAGAACCCATCTTTTCACCACCCTCTCAGGGTGACCTCAACATGGGCAATATCTGCTGGCCGACCCAGCGAAGGACACATGCCGTTACTGCACTCAGACTTGTGGGGGGGGCGGGAGGGCTCTGGGGGGAAGTCTACCTGCTGGGTTAAGTGACCAATACCAACATGGCACTCACCCTCCATGAGCGCAATAGGTCGTTGAAGCGCTTGCGACTCTGGATCCAGGTGCGCTGCACCATGTTGCAGGACCTCACCACATCCGCCACCTTCTCCCAGGCACATTTGGTCATATGGGGGGGGCCTCCTCCTCGCATCCTGGGGTACCAGGTCCTCCGGCTGTGTTGCCACCTCCTCGAGGAGGGCAGCAAGGCAATCATCAGAAAAACGAGGGGCACAGTGCCCACCCCACCCTACCCTCCTGCCTGGCCTGCTCACCAGCAGTGCTCTGGGAAGCCCTTCCACTGGTCATGAGTCACAGCCTTTGAAAGCTGCAGCAACGTTTTAAAACAGGTTGCTGGGTTTCCATTGGACCCGACGATCATTGCAACCCCCCTGCCGCCCGCCCACTCCCGCTGTCCTTGGGTCCCGCGATTCACGCTGGGTGATCCCCTTAATTGGCCCGTTTGTGTGCAATTGCGTCGTGAACCCGATCTCAGGTGCCGATCAGGTCCATGCTCACCCACGCCTGCTCCCACAACACACGCCTGACAGGCAGAAAATTCTGCCCCTAATCTCCCTGAGGCAGTTCCGTGCATGTGCATGAAAGAGTGCAGGCCCCGACTCTCCCTCCTCCCCCTGCCGCACAGGTATGGTACGCCTATGTAAAATGGCAGCACGCAGCTGATCGTGGGCGGCGATCAACTCCGCGCCTGCTCCCGACCGGCCCGCCTGACAGGCAAAAGATTCTGTCCTATATCAATAAACATTGAAACAACAGGTAACATTTTTTTTCAACTGTAGGCTCAATGGTTTCTTTGAAAAATTTAAAGGGTCTGGGAATTTAAATGACTTGAGAGCTTGACTATTCCACAGAGCTTATCCACTTTTTACACACATTCATGTCTACTCTTAAGAATCCCAAAGAGGTATCTGACCTTTCCCAAAGTGCACCTGATCTCTACAAAAGGGTGCCTTACCTTCCCAAATAACTCTGTTGGCTTTGGATCTTTTTCTTAAATGTCTAAAGCCTATAAATAGTATTTTGGAAATCCCAGTAACAAAAATTGCTTCTGTTTGAAGGCAGCCAGCTGAGCTTTTACATGTGCAGCTGCGTCTGTGGACCATGGATGTGCAAAGTACAACCCCGGCCCCTCCACTCCCCTTCCCTGCACTGTCACCGGCAAAAATGCCGGTAGATTCTGAGTTTGGGGGCAGGACTTCCAGAATCAGGGCTGTGGCATCATTCTGGCTAAGCCTTTACAAAAATTCAGGCCATAATCAGATGAATAGATATAAAAACAAAAAAACTGCGGATACTGGAAATCCAAAACAAAAACAAAAACAGAATTACCTGGAAAAACTCAGCAGGTCTGGCAGCATCGGCGGAGAAGAAAAGAGTTGACGTTTCGAGTCCTCATGACCCTTCGACAGAAATTGAGTTCGAGTCCAAGAAAGAGTTGAAATATAAGCTGGTTTAAGGTGTGTGTGTGGGGGGCGGAGAGAGAGAGAGAGAGAGAGAGGTGGAGTGGGGGTGGGGTTGTAGGGACAAACAAGCAGAGATAGAAGCAGATTATCAAAAGATGTCAACAACAATAGTACAAAAGAACACATAGGTGTTAAAGTTAAAGTTGGTGATATTATCTAAACGAATGTGCTAATTAAGAATGGATGGTAGGGCACTCAAAGTATAGCTTTAGTGGGGGTGGGGAGAGCATTTTTTTTTACATAATGAATAGAGTTTTGCTAGCCACTGCTGTTAAGGGAAATGAATCCATGGTGGGTGAAATGACTTAGTAGCTAGATCTGCCATCACTTCATTGAATGGCCAAACAGATTTGATGAGCTGAATAGCCTAATCTTGTTCTGTGTTACTAAATCTAACATTATAGGTGCAAAAATCTCTGAAATGTGGAAATAACACCTTCCCTACTGTATATGAAATTCTGATGGCTACTTTATTTGGTAGCGCAACTTAAAGCGTAAATTAACATTTTGAATATTTGAACATTTTGAATGAAAAAATACTGTTGTCTTCCTATTAGAACAGACATAACTTTCCAGAAGTTTCATCATATAATATAATGCATGTGCAAAATCCCCTCCAGACCAAATATATGACAATCCCAAAATGTAACCGCTGGACAATTGAGCCCATTTGGGTTGAATTATGATCAGAAATAGCTTTTTTTGAAATTATGCACAATTATATGAGCTAACAGTGATCTGCCTACAAATATTAACGGCCCAGGTTTTACTAAAAATTTAAATGTGAGTGAATGGCGCATGGCACTATTAATGTACTTATTCACCAGCAACTCAGTGCACAATATTACGGTCCCCTGCTGGCGGGTTTAGATGCGGGGTGACCTGTAAAATTCTGTGGTGTCTTTCCCATCTTGGACCTGCTCACCCACCCTGATCTGGCAGCGATTTTACAGGAGAGAGAAGGGTGAGCAAGGCCGAGGGTGGCCTGCCTGCCCTTGACCCAACTGAGACCCTCAGTTGGCCAATAAATGACCAAATTAAATGCACAAAACTAAAAATCCCTTTCAGCTGGTTATCTAATCAACATCTCCATATGTTGTCAGAGAACAGAAGCATCACTTTTACTGCACTCTCCCTCCTCCCCGCGTGTGGGCCTATTTTCCATACTTGCATAAAATCATAGGCTGGAATTTTCCAGCCCCTCACGATGTGAATGGAGATTTCAATGGAAAATTCCGGCCATAGAGTTGATATAAACTTCCAATGTTGTCTGGGGTGAGATACACCATTTTGAGAAAGGAGATTTATTGCCATAAGCAGGCCATCAAAGGACAGCTTGTCATCACTAATACACCAGATATTGAACTCCTCCCACTAACTGTTAATTAAGATAATTGTATTTGAAATAATTTAACTTGAAAATGTACAGCTGTCTTTGAATGAAAAGTGCAGGAGGGCATGCAAGGAGCAGCATCAGGCATACCTTAAAATGGGGTGTCAATCTCGTGAAGCTATAACATAGGACTACTTGCATTCCAAACAGCATAACCAGCAAATGATAGACAGAGCTAAGCGATCCCGCAACCAATGGATCAAATCTAAGCTCTGCAATCCTGCTACATCCAGTTGTGAATGGTGGTGGACAATTAAACAGCTCACTGGAAGAGGACGCTTCACAAATATCACCATCCTCAATGCTGGAGGAGCCCAGCACATCAGTGCAAAAGATAAGGCTGAAACATTTGCAACAAACTCCAGCCAAAAGTGCCAAAGAACCCCCACTATCAACATCCTGGGGGTTACCATTGACCAGAAGCTGAACTGGATTAGCCATATATATACTGTAGCTACAACAGCAGGTCAGAGGCTAGGAATCGTGCGACGGGTAACTTCACCTCCAGATTCCCCACAGCCTGTCCACCATCTACAAGGCACAAGTCAGGAGTGTGATGGAATACCCATCACTTGCCTGGATAAGAGCAGCTCCCACAATGCTCAAGAAGCTTGACACCATCCAGGACAAAGAAGCCCACTTGATTGGCACCCCATCTACAAACATTTACTCCCATCACCACCAATGCACAGTGGTAGCAGTGTATACCATCTACAAGGTGCACTGCAGTAATTCATCAAGGCTCCTTCGACAGCACCTTCCAAACCCATGGCCATTACCATCTAGAAGGGCAAGGGCAGCAGATAGATGGAAACACCACCACCTAGAAGTTCTCCTGCAAACCACACACCATTCTAACTTGGAAATATATCGCTGTTCCTTAATTGTCACTGGGTCAAAACCCTGTAACTCTGTTCCTCACAGCACTGTGGTTGTACATACACCACATGGACTGCAGCGGTTCAAGAAGGCAGCTCACCACCACCTTCTCAATGGCAATTAAGGATCGGCAATAATTGCTGGCCCAATCAGCGATGCCCGCATTCTGTGAATTAATTTTTAAAAATAGCTGTCGCTCTTGGCTCAATGACAGCACTCTCATTTTTGTGTCAGACAACCAAGGGTACGAGCACAACTCCAGTGATTTGAGCATGTCAACTAGGCTGACAATGGCACTTCAGTACACTATTGAGGGAGTTTTGCATTATCAAAGTCCTGCATTCAGCTTTCTGCCCTATCAGTTGCGTTTAAAAGATCTCATAATTAGCCATTAATTAATAACAAAGCCAATAATCCACTAATTAAAGAACATGAGGTCCTCTTGCTGTTATTTTTAATATTTATCCCTCAATAACCATCATTAAAAGAGCCAATTATCTGGCTATATACCTCATTATGCCTGTGGAATCTTGCTAAGTAAAACTTGGTTGTTGTTCTCCCAACATTTGAACAGTGACTTCATAAGTACTTCATTGACTGTGAAGTGTTTCGGAATATCCTCAGGACATATATAACTGCAAGTTCTCTATTCCTGCCGCTACAGCTAGTAGTCATTTGTTGATCAAACCCTACCATGGTAGAAAATGAATGTGAAGTTATTCAAAATTGTACTGAGCTCTGCCATTTATCAAAGGGACAAAGCAACATGGCCTTCAGCTGAAGTAATTCTAATTGGCTAAAATTTGGGTCTTTGTAAATTCATGTGAAATTGTATTGCTTTGAGAAAATCTCCAACCCTCTGGCTATGAATTTAGCCCACTGCAGCATCCAAATACTACCTTTCAATATATCAAGACACATCAAAGATGAAGCTGATCAGAATATTTCTGCAATTCTTTTTCACTTTTTTTCTGATATAAAATTAAACACATTGTTCTAGTGTGACAAATTTAAAGAAAATACATACTGCAGCTTATAGAAGTTTGCCCTACCCAAAGTAGTTGTGATGCACAAGAAACTGTTCAGAATAGAAAAACACCTCAGGCAATGATTTTGATCATGTTGTGAGTAGTACAGTATGTCAGAATTCCTCACTGAGGGACTAATTAGCACATCAAAAATATAAAAGAAATGTGATGAGAAGCAAAATAAAAATAACTCAATAACAAACATGTTTTACAAAGATTATACAGAGCTTAAAACAAGCTAAAAACAAACATATATTTTGAAATAAAGAAAAGCTTTTTAGATGAAAAACAAGAGAAACTACTGAAGGGATAAAAAGGTATGCCACAGCGAGTAACAAAATGAAAATAATAAGAGACAAGTGAAGATGGCATTCAGTAAAGCGCACACTTCCACCATGCTGTGTTAACTGAATGCTATTACCATTACACAGCTCTTCATTGAGGCTTTTCCCTGCTTGATTGATCCTCTGTAACTACAAAACTGAAAAAAAAAATAATTTTATTAAGAGCTTCCATCTCACTGAGGAGGTTTCAGGCTAATCCTCATCCAATAACCTGCACTGAAAACTCAATCCTCATTTTGACAATTGTGACAAATTCCACCACAGCTGCTGAGACAATCCATAATGCTTTAAAACAATCAACAACATTCTAAATAAAACAACCCACAACGTGCTAAAACAAAGTCAATTTGCCTTATCTCCCAACTTGAATGCATCCGTTTAGAAATGTCAGGATCTGGATCTGGCAAGAATACGTAATGAGGCTTGATGGAGTGCCCAGACATCTATTAGAATAACATAACATCTGCTCCCCAGAGGAAATATTGTTTGAATAACAGTTCAGGCTCTCTGATCTCTGTGGTCAATTTCATAATGTTTGTTGACATAAGTCAGGTGCTTTCAAGTGTTTGTGGTTTGTGGCTTTTGAAACTTAAGAGGGTCTGGATGATTGACACTTTTATTAGTTTGCCATCCAGACTTTTTTCATAGGAGAAATCTATCAATGTTTTACATTTTTAAAGCTTTTTTTTAACGGATCCCACTTTACACTGTGGTGTTCATTAGTTTTACAAAGTGTACAGTGGGCCAATGGGCATGAAAGTGCCAGAGCTTGGAATGGGGGAATAAGGGGCCTAAGGGGATTCATGGAAGGGCAGATGTTGGTATGGCGGCATGAGCAGGTATAGGGGGTGGGTGGAAGGGCAGAGCTTGGCATGGGGGGATGAGGGGACATGGGAGTCATGGAAAGGCAGAACTTGGCATAGGGGCATGAGGGGACATAGGTGGAGGGAGGGCATAACTTGGCATGGGGGCATGAGGAGGACCATTTAAACTTACCTTTTAAACAGTCCCCTCATGCACACTAGAGGCCATCAATCACAACTCTTCTGACAGGAAGCAGCCCACACCCTTTAAAGGCACTCCTGAAAATTATACAGCCCAGGAATGGGGTTTGGAATCCTGAAACCTGGATCCATCCACCATTTTTAAAGGGCTCCCAAGTCAACCTGACTCAGTGAAAATCCAGGCTGAAGTGTTTACAAACAGCTAAACTAGCTAACAAACAGGTGAAAAATTACCTCCACCTTCAGTGGTGGAGGTAATAATAGCAAAAACATAATGGCAGCAAAGTAATAATTATACAGCTACTCTTCAGCAAAATCAGATGCCTGTGACATAAAAATAATTTAAAAGTTATTGTGTGTATGGAATTTAAAAGGTATTTGATAAATTGCTACACAACAGCCTTATAAGCAAAACTGAAGCTCACAGAACTCAAAGGGCAGTGGCAGCATGGAAGCAAAATTAAGGAAGGGCTAGAAGGCCAAAATTAGATTTGGGGAAGATGGTGACGTAGTGGTAATGTCACTGAGTTAGTAATCCAGAGGCCCAGGATAATGCTCTGGGGGGTATGGTTCAAATTCCACCATAGCAACTGGTGGAATGTAAATTAAATTAATAAATCTGGAATATGAAGCAATGCCAGTAAAAGTAACCATAAAATTGCTATCAGTTGTTCATCACTGTCCTTCAGGGAAGAAAATCTGCCATCCTTACCTTGGCTGGCCAAAATGTGACTTCGGATCCACAGCAATGTGACTCTTAACTGCTCTCTAAAATGGCCTAGCAAGCTAGGCAGCTCAGGGGCAATTAGGGATGGGCAATAAATACTGGCCTTGCCAGCAACACCCACATCCCATGAAAGAGTAAATAAAAAAATTGTGGTGAACGGTTTTTTTGTCAGACCGGATGGAAATATGTCCTCCAGGGGTGAGTATTAGGGCCAGTGCTCTTTTTGATGTCGATGAATGACCTGGACTTGGGTTAAGGACATGATTTCAAAGTTTGCAGATGGTAAAGAACTCTTGAGGATAGAATAAACGTCAGGAGGGCAGACTGGTGAAATGGGTAGACAGAGGCAGATGAAATTTAATGTAGAAAAGACTCTCATTTTGACAGGAAGAATAAGGAGATACAACTACAGAAGCAGCACCTAAAAATGAGATACCAACCTGGTGAAGTTACAACACACCACAACATACATGTAAAACAGTGGAAGCTGCATGTTACAGACAGAGCTAAGCAATCCCACAACCACTGGAGCAGATCAAACCTGCAGCCTTGCGACATCCAGCCATGAATGGTGGCAGATAATTAAACAACTAATGGGAGGAGAAGGCACCTTGAAAAATTTCTGCCTCAATAATGAAAGCACATAAAGCATTTACGACATTTTCAACCAGAAGTTCCATGTGAAAGCTGCAACTCAGACTCCCACCGACACCCCCAGCATCACATATGCCAGTCTTCAGCTAATTCAATTCATTCCACATAATATCAAAAAATGGCTAAACACACTGGATACAGTAAAGGCTATTGGCTCTGACAACATCCTAGCTATATTGCTAAAGACTTATCTCCAGCTGTACCTCTAGCCAAGCAATTCCTGTATAGCTAAAACACTGGAAGCTACCTGACAAAGTGGAAAATTGCCCAGGTATGTCCAGTCACAAAACACCAGAGAAATCCAATCCATCCAATTAACGTCCCATCAACCCACTTTCAATCATCAGCAAAGTGATGGAAAGTGTCATCGACGGTGCTATCAACAGCACTTATACAGCAATAACCTGCTAACCGGCACTTGCGCATTGAGATTCTGATGGTTGTGAATTGTTTTGTATAGATGCAAGTCTTTTTTTTCTTTACTTCCCCCACCAGCAGCACACTGTGGCTACATCTACAAGATGCACTGCAGCAACTCATCAACCCCCAATCTCTACCACAAACGAATATGCAAACAAATGATCATATGAATTAGAAGCAAGGATAAGCTATTCGGCCCCACAAGCCTGCTCCACCATTCAATGAGTTCATGGCTGGTCAATTGTGGCCTCAACTCTAATTTCCTGCTAACTCCCTATACCCTATAAGACTATAAGGTAGGATAGTTGATGAACAGTGGCAGATATTTAAGGAGATATTCAATTCCTCCCAAGTAAGATAAGTTCTAAAGAGGAAGAAAGATGGTAAGAGGGGGAAAAAGCATCCATGGCTAAGCAAGGAACTTAAAGATAACATAAGGGCAAAAACTAAGGCATACCAAATTGCAAAGGTCAGTGGCAGGCTGGAAGATTGGGAATCTTTTACTAAAGGGTTACTAAAAAATAATAAAAAGAGCAAAGGTAAATTATGAAAGAAAACTAGCGCAAAATGTAAAAACTGATAGCAAAAGCTTTTACAAGTATATAAAAGGAAAGAGAGTAGCTAAAGAGAATGTTGGTCCCTTGGAGGATGAGATTGGGAAGTTAATAATGGGGAACGCAGAAATGGCAGAGACGTTTAATCAATATTTTGCTGCAGTTTTCACGGTGGAGGACACTAGTATCAATCAATTGTAACAGGTAGCACAGAGAGTACAGAGAAGGAGGAACTTAGAAAAATCACCATCACTAGAGAAAAAGTACTGAGCAAACTATTGGGATTAAGGGGTGACAAGTCCCCAGGACCTAATGGCCTACATCCCAGGGTCTTAAAGGAGGTGGCAGCGGAGATAATGGATGCATTGGCTATAATATTCCAAAATTCCCTGGATTCTGGAAAGGTTCCAGTGGATTGGAAAAATGTTAATATAATACCCTTATTCAAAAAGTGGGCGAGCTAGAAAGTAGGAAACTATAGACCAGTTAGTTTAACGACTGTTGTTGGGAAATTGTTGGAATCCATTATTAAGGGAGTAGTAATGGGGCATTTAAAAAGTCAAAATGCAATCCATCAGAGTCATTATGGTTTTATGAAGAGTAAATCGTGTTTGACTAATTTGTTAGAGCTCTTTGAAGATGTGACAAGCAAAGTGGATAATGGGGATCTTAGTGTAGATGTAGTATATTTGAACTTCCAGAAGGCCTTTGATAAGGTGCTGCACAAAAGGTTAAGATCACATGGAGTTAGAGGTAATACATTAGCTTGGATAGAAGATTGGCCAACCAACAGAAAGCAGAGAGTCGGGATAAATGGGTCTTTTTCTGGATGGTAAGCTGTAACTTGTGGGGTGCCACAGGGTTTGATCCTTGGGCCCCAACTATTTATGATCTTTATTAATGACTTGGATTCAGGGATAGAAGGTACTTTGGCTACATTTGCAAATGACACCAAAATAGGTGGGAAAGTAAGTTGCAATGAAGAAATAAGAAATTTACAAATGGATATGTACAGTTTAGGTGAATGGGCCAAAATTTGGCAGATGGAGTTTAACGTGGATAAGTGTGAGGTTATCCATTTTGGTTGGAAGAATAAAAAGGCGACTTATTACTTAAATGGAGGGAAACTTCAGAATGCTTCAGTGTAGAGGGATCTGGGTGTCCTCATGCATGAATTGCTGAAAGCTAGTACACAGGTACAGCAGGTAATAAGGAAGGCAAATGGAATTTTGGCATTTATTGCAAAAGCAATAGAGAATGAAAATAGGGAAGTGTTGTTGGAGCAATACAAGGCATTGGTGAGGCTGCACCTGGAGTACTGTGCACAGTTTTGGTCCCCTTACTTGAGGAAGGATGTGGTTGCATTGGAGGCGGTTCAGAGGAGGTTTACTAGATTGATTCCAGAGATGCGGGGCTTGTCTTATGAGGAGAGATTGAGCAGTTTAGGCCTATACTCGCTAGAGTTTAGAAAGATGAGAGGAGGTCTAATTGAGGCATATAAGAGGCTAAAGGGGATAGACAAAGTAGACGTGGAGTGGATGTTTCCCCTTGTGGGGCATTCTAGAATGAGAGGCTAAGGGGTGGTAGCTTTAAATCAGAGGTGAGGAGGAATTACTTTTCTCAAAGGGTCGTGAACATGTGGAATTCACTACCTCAGAATGCAGTGGACGCTGGAACGCTGAATAAATTTAAGGAGGAGATAGAAAGATTTTTAATTAGTAGTGGGTTGAAAGGTTATGGGGAGAGGGCGGGAAATTAGTGCTGAGGTGGAATGAGATGAGCCATGATCGTTTTGAATGGCGTTGCAGGCTCGAGGGGCTGAATTGCCTACTCCTGCTCCTAGTTCTTATGTTCTTATGTTCTTTGGCTTCCTTGTGAGTCAAGAATTTATCTAACTCAGCCTTAAAAAATATTCAATTACCCAAACTCCACTGCTCTCTTGGGAATAGAATTCTGCAGACTTATGGCCTTCTGAGAGAAAAAAATTCTCCTAATCTCCAAGTTAAATGGGAGACCCCTTATTTTTAAATTGTGTCCCCTAGTTTTAATCTCTCCTACAAGGGGAAATATCCTTTCAGCATTTACCAGGTCAAGTCCCCACAGGATCTTATATGTTTCAATAAGATCACCGCTCATTATTCTAAACTTCAATGGACACAGACCCAATCTGTCCAACCTTTCCTTATAGGATAACCCCTTCATCTCAGGAATCAGTCAAGTGAGCCTTCCCTGAACTGCTTCTAATGTAATTATGTCCTTTCTTAAATAAGGAGACCAAAACTGTTCACAGTACTCTAGGTGTGGTCTCGTCAGCACCTTGTTCAACTGTAGCAAAACCTCCCTACATTTATATTCCATTCCCCTTGCAAGAAACAGCAACATTTCAGATATGCCTCAGGGAGATTTCGGATTCAGGGAACTGCTCCCCACCCCTCCCCAACCTGTACAGAGAGCGCTCAGCGCTTCCAGGTGCATGTCACGCTAGGCGGGCCTTAATTGGCCTACCTACATTAAATGGCAGAGTGGACCTGATCGGGGCTTTCAATTTTGTCCACGCCCGCCCCTGCACTATCCCCTGACAGGGGGAAAATTCTCTCCATTTATATAGATTGTAAATAGTTGAGGCCCCAGCACTGATCCCTAAGGCACTCTACTCATTATATCTTGCCAACCTGAAAACGACTCATTTATACTTTATGTAGTTTATATGGATTTCAGCAAAGCCTTTGACAAGGTCCCACATGGGAGACTTATAAAGAAGGAAAATGCACATGGGTAATTTGATAAGGTGGATTCAAAATTGGCTTAGTTAGAGGGTGATGACAAGGATGCTTTCGTGACTGGAAGCCCGGTGTCCAGTGGCGTACCACAGGAATCTGTGCTCAGTCCCCTATTATTCATCATTTATATAAACGACATAGATGACTATGTTGGAGGTAGGATTAGTAAATTTGCGGATGACACAAAGATTGGCCGGGTGGTTAACAGTGAGGTTAGTGTCTTGAGCTACAGGCAGATATAGATGGGCTGGTCAAATCTTCAGAGCATGGGGTGTCCGCCCACACAGTTAGGGGAGATCTCAGGCCCCATCATCTGACAGATATAGTTGACTGTCTCCCTTGAGAGATGGAGCCTCCTTCGGCACTGCACCTCAGACATATTGGGGTAACTGCTTCACCACCTGTAAACCCTGGCAGCAGGATAGTGGCATCTTCTGCAGCCCCTTCCGCCTTGGACTACCTCTTGGCCCTGCACCCCTTGTGCCTACGCCTGGACTCCCAAAGTGGCTCCCCCACACTCCTGGCCTCCTCCCCCTTCTAGCCCTCCCTTCCTCTTCAGAGGAGCTGCCTCCAGTGAACAGATCAGCTCCCATACCCAGGCTAAGGGAAGGCTTCCAGAAAACTGCAGGCCCAGAAAAGATTCCTCACTGTAGTGTGCTGACATGAAGGTTAAGAGTCCAGAAAAAGCAGTTGGGATGTGTTCTGAAATACTGCAGATCAAACAGGCAAGTTAACGGCGGGCACGCGTCGGACTTCATTGCATGCGCACCCAGCAAAATATCGCGATGGCGCGCGCTGACGTCGGGACACTTGCCCGATGTCACCGCGTGTCATTTTACGTGGGGTTGTGCAGGACCCGCACCCCCCTCCCCCTCCCCCCACACGTCAAACAGAAAATTCTGCTCCAGGGAACTTAGAAAATCGCAGTGCAACCAATCAGAGTTAACATGGTTTTGTGGAAGGGAAATCATGTTTGATGAATTTATTGGAGTTCTTTGAGGAAATAACAAGCAATGTGGATAAAGTTGAATCCGTGGATGTGGTGTGCTTGGATTTCCAGAAGGCATTTGACAAAGTGCCACATCAAAAGTTACCAAACAAAAGATAACTCATGGTGTAAGGGTAACATTTTAACAGAGATAGAGGATGGGTCAGCCAACAGGAAACAGAGACTATGTACAGAATCATAGAATCACAAAATCATACAGTGCAGAAGAGGCCCTTTGTCCCATCGAGTCTGCACCAACATGTGAGAAACACCTGACCTACCGACCTAACCCCATTCACCAGCACTTAGCCCATAGCCTTGAATGTTATGACGAAGTGCTCATCCAGGTACTTTTTAAAGGTTGTGAGGCAAACCTCCTCCACCACCCTCCTAGGCAGTGCTTTCCAGACCGTCACCACCCTCTGGGTAGCAAAGCTTTTCCTCACATCCCCCCTAAATGTCCTACCCCTCGCCTTTAACTTATGTCCCCTTGTGACTGTCCCTTCAACTAAAGGGAACAACTGCTTCCTATCCACCTTGTCCATGCCCCTCATAATCTTGTACACCGTGATCAGGTCGCCCCTCAGTCTCCTCTGCTCCAATGAAAACAACCCAAGTCTATCCAACCTCTCTTCACACTTTCAGTGTTAAATTCCATCTGCCACTTATCTGCTTGAAGTGGCTCAATATGGAGAGCAGTGCCTGGCCGCCTCCAGTCCTCACACGCTCGGTCGCGTTCTGAGCATTCTTCTCCTGAAAAAGAGAGAAGAGCATTGATAAGGGTAAATTGCACATGGACTCTGTTCTCGCATGGCACACCCCAAACAGAATGGGACATATCAAACCTCCAGCGCCTCCTCACCCCGCTGCTGCTGATCACTCAGACAAAGATGCTAGGCCAGCTCCCCAACCCCCAACACCCCTTGGACACATGCTGCTTACATCACATTAGGCACCACACAGTATTTCCTCCCATAGCAAGGAGGCGCAAGCACGTGCAGCATAGAGGGCAGCAGATGGTTCGTTGTCATGCCACCTTGAAGCTCCCCTTCCACAATCTCCTCACCCTGACTAGGATATGTCCTGGAGTCCTGAGTTTGTGCCTAGGTGCAGCTCCTCCAGGTTGCCCCCAAACCAGTCATGTGGGACTAAGATCAACTCGTGTTGTGGGGGAAAACTCATCTCCTCATGACCCACTCAGGCTGACCTCAGCATAGAAATTACCTGCTTGCCCACCCAGCAAAGGAAAAATGCCCTCAATGATTCAATGCAGTTACGACACTAAGACATGACGGGGGTGGGGGGGGAGGTGGGTGGGGTGCGGGGGATGGGGTGTGGTGGGGGGCTGCAGAGGGTAAGCCTACCTGCTGAGTTAAATACCCAATGCCAACCTGGTACTCACCCTGCCAGAGCGTGACAGATCGTTGAAGTGCTTGCGACACTGGATCCAGGTGCACCGCACCATGTGCAGGAGCTCACCATCTTTGCCACCTCCTCCCAGGCATATTTGGTCATGTGGGGGGCTTCCTCAGCCCCTCCTGGGGGACCAACATCTCCCGCCATGCTGCCAACTCCTCAAGGAGGACAGCAAGGCAGTCATCAGAAAAATGAGGGGGACATTGGCCCCTTGCTGGCCTAGCCTCCAGCCTGGCCTGCTCATCCGAACCCTTCTGCTGTGGCCTAGAACTGGCCATTGTGAGCAGCCTACAGGGGGCTGCCAGGCCTTCTTTTGTACAGACTGCCACGTCGCCATTTGACCCAGCGGTCTGTGCACACCCGCTACCACCCGCACACTCCCGCTATCCTCGAAAGTCGGGAAATACACTGGGCGGGCCTTAGTTGGCCTGCCTGCGGAAAATGGCGGTGTGGGCAGTGATCGGGTCTGCGTCTGCCAATGCCTGCTCTGCCCCTTCCCACCATACAGAAAATCCTGCCCCTGATATAACCTTCTTAAGAATATATTCCAGCATTTTCCCTGTGTCAGATGTTATGCTAACTGGCCTGTAGTTTCCTGCTTTCTGTCTCCCTTCTTTCTTGAATAGGGGAGTTACATCAGCCATTTTCTAATCTGATGGGAGCGTTACAGAATCTAGGGGATTTTGAAAATTTAAAACCAATACACCTATTATCCCAGCAGCCACTTCTTTTTAAGACCCGAAGATGAAGTCCATCGTGACCTGGGGACTTGTCAGCTTTTAGTTCTAATAATTTTCTTAGTACCCTTTCCCTGGTGATTGCAATTATTTTAAGTTTCTCCCTCCCTTTCTCCTTTTGATTTATAATAGATACGAATAACATCCCAGAATTACAGTGAAGACCAACATAAAATATCTGTTCAATACATCTGCCATTCCCTAAGCTTATTATTAATTTCCCAGGCTTATTCTGTAGAGGAACGATGCTCACTTAAGTTACACTTTTCCTTTTTAAATACCTGTAGAAACACTTACCATCTGTTTTTATATTTCCAACTAGTTTTCTCTCATTCTCTAATTTCTCCCTCCTTTTTTTTTAAGAATCCTTTGCTGTTTTTACATTCTGTCTAATCTTCCAGCCTGCCACGAATCTTTGCGAATTGTATGTTTTTTCTTTCAATTTGATACGATCTTTATTTTCTTTAGTAAGTCACAGATTGGTATGTCTTTCCCCTAGAGTCTTTCTTTCTCACTGGAATATATCTTTGCTAAAGGTTATGAAATATCTCCCGAAATATCTGCCACTGCATCTCTACTGACCTATCACTTAACCTAATTTCCTGGTTCACTTTAGCCAGTTCTGTTGTTATCCCCTCATAATTGCCCTTATTTAAATTTAAAACACTGGTCTTAGACCCACTATTCTCTTCCTCAAACTGAAACCACCTTGAAGGACAAGGAGAATAACTGTATAGGAACATCACCACTTGCAACTTCCCCTCCAATTCACAAAATGTGCTAACTTGGAAATATATCATTGTTGCTTCATCATCGCTGGGTCGAAGTCTTGGAAATCCCCATATAACAATACAATAGGATTTACTTCATTCCACGGACTTCATTGATTTGAGAAGGTGGCTTATTGCCTCCCTTTGAGAACAATTAGGAAAAGGTAATAAATGGTGGCCTTTCCATTGATGCCCACCTGCCATGAATAAATTAATAATAAAAATATAACTTCTACCATTTTAATGTGAGTGCAAGAACAGGGAGTTGGGGATTTATGTAAATCTTTGAAAGTGGCAAGACAAGTTGAGGACACTGTTAAAAAGCATATGGGATGCTTGGCTTTATAAATAGAGATATAGAGCAAACAAGGAAGGAAGTTACATTAAACTTTTAGAAATCATTGGTTACACTCCAGCTGGAGAATTCTGTTCAAATTCTCGACACTACCAATTTGTGAAGGATATGAAGGCCTTAAAGAGGGTGCAGAGGAGAGTCACAAGTATGGCACCAAGAGCGTGAGCCTTCAGTTACATGGAGAGACTAAAGATGTTGGGTTGACCTTCATAGAGCAGAAAAGGTTGAGATTTAGTTAATAGAGGTATTTATAATGGTAAAGTATTTCGATGGATTAAATAAGGAGAAACTTTTTCTAGTAGCAGAAACGTCGGTAACCTTAGACACTGATTTAAAGTTATCAGTAAAAGAACCAGAAGTGAGTTGAGGAGCGATTTTTTTTTAATGGAATGCATTGTGATGATTTAGTCTGTGATGCCAGAATGGGTGGCGGAAACATATTTAATAATAGCTCTCAAATGGGAGTTGGAGAAGCACTTAATGGGGAAAGATTTTCAGGGCTATGGGGAAAGGACAGTCCTGAGTGGGACTAATTGGATATCTCTTTCAAGGAGCTGACAAGGCACAATAGGCCAAATGGCTTCCCATGTTAGATGGGGCTGAACAATACAGAGGTTGGGGGGGGGGGGATCATGACTGATCTAATTTTAACCTCAACTTCACATTCCTGTCTGCCCCTAAAACCTTTCACCCCCTTGCTTATCAAGAATCTATCCACTTCTGCCTTAAAGATATTCAAAGATTCTGCCTCAACCAACTTTTGAGGAAGAGAATACCAAAATCTCACAATCCTCTGAGAGAGAAAAAAAATTCCTCACCTCTGTCTTAAATGGGCGACACCTTATTTTTATACAACGGCCCTTAGTTCTAGATTCTCCTATAGGAGGAGACATGCTTTCCACATCTACCCTGTCAAGTCCCCTCAGGATCTTATGTTTAAATCAAGTCAACTCTTATTCTTTTAAACTCCAGCTAATAAAAGACCAGCCTGTCCAGCCTTTCCTCATATGACAACCCACCCATTCTAGGTATTAATCTCGTAAGCCTTCTCTGAACCGCTTTCCCTAAATAAGGAGACCATTGTCTAATCTGGCGACATCCCTGTCAATTCCAGCTCTAGAAGTCCTAATGGATTAAAGTTGCGAATTGACAGTGAGAACCCTACTGTTAGGGGCTCCCAGCTTCCTGTGTCTGGGTGGATATCCTGCTCTGGAGAGTTGCCGACCAATCAGAGGCTGGCAGCTCTGCAATACTGGCAGTGCCAATGGGAGTGGTAGCCACTGCCAGTATTGCATTGGGTCATTGCCAGAGGATTTGCAATGGATCCTCCGGGGAGAGGTAAGGTTGGGTGGGATGGGGGTGTCACCATTTGGAGGCAGGAAGTGGTTTTCTGCAGGGTCTCCTTTCCAATGCCGGGTCCCTCAATCAGGCACAGAGTGCCTAAGAACGAGGGACCCGTACCTCCCCCCCACCACAGAGGGCCATGGGACAAACTGACAAGGTTCGTTGGGTAGCCTCCTAAGATGGTGAGTAGCCTTCCCGCTGCTGTTTGAATATCTGTGGCAATGGAATGAGGCCCTTAAGTGACCTTAAGGACCTCAACTGGACTTTGGGCAGGAAGGTCGCACACAAGCCTTCCTGTCCTGGACTTTAATCGGAGGGAGGATCTCCACTTTCACCCTCCCACTTGATCTGCCTCCAAACCCACCTCTGGGGGTGCATTAAATTCTGCTCATTATCATCCTGAATCTTCTTGGCGATGCTGGATGCAATGGCCTCAGCCACTCTTGGCCCCATTATACAGAGTACCATCTCCTCTCGTGGGCACAGAATATGCAGGTGTGTCTGTCCTCCACTGGTTCTCTGTTGCTTCCTGCGTTTATATCCAAACTTCACCCGCAAGAGAGAGGGAAGAGTGTCACTAAGTGAGTTGAAAACTGTTTGGGAAATGTGTCCATCGTAGCTGGATAGATGAATGTATGTATGCCAGTCAGCTGCTGCATTTGCTTATATTACAATAGTGCCAAATTTCAAAACTACTTATTGGCTGTGTCCTTTGTAATGTCCTGAGGTTGTGAAAGGTGCTACATAAATGCAAGTTTTTCATGCTGCTATGGTCAGATGAGAAGTGGTAGAATGGCTCCCCTCTTTTTCTACTCCTCAGTTGACAGCACGAGGGTTTTAAAAAAGTATTTTCTTTCCAATTCAGTGAGTGTTTAATTGTTTATGTGCTGTGACTGTAAAAGACAAAGATAGGCTTTCTTGTAAATTTTTAAAAGCAAAGACAATAGTATTTATTGTACTTAACACCTCATCTAAATAAACATAATAAAAATGCTCCAACTCTCAAACACACATGCATTCCAGAGATCATACTATTATGATCCCAGCTGATGTTACTACAGGACAAGTCAAGGGAAGAACCCGGCTTGATAGATCCTAACTTTTATTTTTTGTTTAGATACACGGAGAGTGGCTATTGAACAGAGTTGCAAGAGTCAGCTGATGAACTGCTAAGAAATAAAATAGTTATTAAAAAAGAAAAGATGAACTATACTATAATACTCCTTCACCTTCAACTAGGCCTTTACAGATATATACAAATTCATAATGATAACACGAGTTACAAAAGCCATCTTATACTCTAATGCTCTCAGTAAGTACACAGTCCATGTAAACTAATAAGTGACCTGTGGTCAGACACACCACACCCTGAAACCAAGTGACATGAGCCACCCGAACAGATGTTATGGATCTCTCATCAACTCCCTCCAGACTCTTGTCACACCGTGAGCCAACCAGTCTCACTGAACTCCGTCTTTCACACAAGGGTCAATATGTAGAGGGTCCAACAAGGGACGGTGCAGTGCTGGATCTAATTCTGGGGAATGAAGCCGGACAGGTGGCTGAGGTGTTGGTGGGGAAGCATTTTAGTGATAGCGACCACAACATGGTACAGTTTAAAACAAAAACAAAAACAGAATTACCTGGAAAAACTCAGCAGGTCTGGCGGCATCGGCGGAGAAGAAAAGAGTTGACGTTTCGAGTCCTCATGACCCTTCGACAGAACTTGAGTTCGAGTCCAAGAAAGAGTTGAAATATAAGCTGGTTTAAGGTGTGTGTGTGGGGGGCGGAGAGAGAGAGAGAGAGAGAGAAGTGGAGTGGGGGTGTGGTTGTAGGGACAAACAAGCAGTGATAGAAGCAGATCATCAAAAGATGTCAACAACAATAGAACAAAAGAACACATAGGTGTTAAAGTTAAAGTTGGTGATATTATCTAAACGAATGTGCTAATTAAGAATGGATGGCAGGGCACTCAAGGTATAGCTCTAGTGGGGGTGGGGAGAGCATAAAAGATTTTTAAAAATTTTTTTTTAAAAAATAATGGAAATAGGTGGGAAAAGGAAAATCTATATAATTTATTGGAGGAAAAAAAAGGGAAGGGGGAAACAGAAAGGGGGTGGGGATGGGGGAGGGAGCTCACGACCTAAAGTTGTTGAATTCAATATTCAGTCCGGAAGGCTGTAAAGTGCCTAGTCGGAAGATGAGGTGTTGTTCCTCCAGTTTGCGTTGGGCTTCACTGGAACAATGCAGCAAGCCAAGGACAGACATGTGGGCAAGAGAGCAGGGTGGAGTGTTAAAATGGCAAGCAACAGGAAGGTTTGGGTCATTCTTGCAGACAGACCGCAGGTGTTCTGCAAAGCGGTCGCCCAGTTTACATTTGGTCTCTCCAATGTAGAGGAGACCACGTTGGGAGCAATGAATGCAGTAGACTAAGTTGGGGGAAATGCAAGTGAAATGCTGCGTCACTTGAAAGGAGTGTTTGGGTCCTTGGACGGTGAGGAGAGAGGAAGTGAAGGGGCAGGTGTTGCATCTTTTGTGTGGGCATGGGGTGGTGCCATAGGAGGGGGTTGAGGAGTAGGGGGTGATGGAGGAGTGGACCAGGGTGTCCCGGAGGGTGCAATCCCTACGGAATGCCGATAGGGGGGGTGAAGGGAAGATGTGTTTGGTGGTGGCATCATGCTGGAGTTGGCGGAAATGGCGGAGAATGATCCTTTGAATGCGGAGGCTGGTGGGGTGATAAGTGAGGACAAGGGGGACCCTATCATGTTTCTGGGAGGGAGGAGAAGGCGTGAGGGCAGATGCGCGGGAGATGGGCCAGACACGGTTGAGGGCCCTGTCAATGACCGTGGGTGGAAAACCTCAGTTAAGGAAGAAGGAGGACATGTCAGAGGAACTGTTTTTGAAGGTAGCATCATCGGAACAGATGCGACGGAGGCGAAGGAACTGAGAGAATGGGATGGAGTCCTTACAGGAAGCGGGGTGTGAGGAGCTGTAGTCGAGATAGCTGTGGGAGTCGGTGGGTTTGTAATGGATATTGGTGGACAGTCCGTCACCAGAGATTGAGACAGAGAGGTCAAGGAAGGGAAGGGAAGTGTCAGAGATGGACCACGTGAAAATGATGGAGGGGTGGAGATTGGAAGCAAACTTAATAAAATTTTTCCAAGTCACGACGAGAGCATGAAGCGGCACTGAAGTAATCATCGATGTACCGGAGAAGGAGTTGTGGAAGGGGGCCGGAGTAGGACTGGAACAAGGAATGTTCCACATACCCCATAAAGAGACAGGCATAGCTGGGGCCCATGCGGGTACCCATAGCCACACCTTTTATTTGGAGGAAGTGAGAGGAGTTGAAGGAGAAATTGTTCAGCGTGAGAACAAGTTCAGCCAGACGGAGGAGAGTAGTGGTGGATGGGGATTGTTCGGGCCTCTGTTCGAGGAAGAAGCTAAGGGCCCTCAGACCATCCTGGTGGGGGATGGAGGTGTAGAGGGATTGGATGTCCATGGTGAAGAGGAAGCGGTTGGGGCCAGGGAACTGGAAATTGTTGATGTGATGTAAGGTGTCAGAGGAATCACGGATGTAGGTGGGAAGGGACTGGACAAGGGGAGAGAGAAGGGAGTCAAGATAACGAGAAATGAGTTCTGTGGGGCAGGAGCAAGCTGTACAGTTTAAGTTTGTTATGGACAAAGAAATAGACAAGTTGCAAAAAAATGTTTTGGATTGGGGGAGAGTGGATTTTAGTGAAATAAGGCAGAATCTGGTCAAGGTAGACTGGGAACAGCTACTTGTGGGGAAATCTGCAGAAGAGCAGTGGGGGGGGGGCATTCAAAAAGGAAATGGGGAGGGTACAGGCTCAATATGTTCCCTCTAGGGTGATAGGAAGGAGTAACAAGCCCAGAGAACCATGGATGACCAGATATTCAGGTTATGATGAGAAGGAAAAGAGAGGCTTTTAGCAGATACAAGAGAAGTAAATCAGCAGAGGCATTAGTGGAGTACAGAAAGTGCAGGGTGGAGCTTAGGAAAGCAATTGGGAGAGCAAAGAGGGGATATGAGAAAGCTATGGCTGGTAATAGTAGGGAATATTCCAAGATATTCTGTAATATGGGAGGAGGATAACCAGGGAAAGAGTAGGGCCCATAAGGGACCAAGTGGGCAATCTATGGGTGGAGCCAGAGGACATCACTAGAGTGTTGAACGAATACTTCAGATCCGTCTTCACCAAAGAGAATGAGGACGAAAGTATGGAATTCGGAGAGAGAGACTGCAAGGTTCTTGAGCAAATTAATATAGGAGTGACAAAATATTGGAGGTGTTGGCAGTCTTAAAAGTGGACAAATCTCCAGGTCTGGATTACTTGTGCCCCTGACTGCTGAGGGAGGCAAGGGAGGAGATCACAGGGGCTCTGACCCAAATTTTTAATTCCTCTCTGGCCACGGGGGAGGTGCCAAAGGACTGGAGAACAGTTAATGTGGTTCTGCTATTTAAGAAGGGTTGTAGGGATAAGCCAGGGAACTACAGGCCAGTGAGTTTCATGTTATAGGTAGGGAAACTATTGGAGAAAATTCTGAAGAAGAGAATCTATCTCCTCTTGGAGAGGCAAGGTTTGATCAGGGATAGTCAGCATGGCTTTGTCAGAGGGAGGTCATGCCTAACAAATTTGATTGAATTTTTTGAGGAGATGACCAGGTGTGTAGATGAGGGTAGTGTAGTTGATGTAGTTTATGTGGATTTCAGCAAAGCCTTTGACAAAGGTCCCACATGGGACACTTATAAACAAGGCAAATGCACATGGAATACAGGGTAATTTGATGAGGTAAATTCAAAATTGGCTTAGTTGTAAGAGACAGAGGGTGATGACAGAAGGATGCTTTAGTGACTGGAAGCCAGTGTCTAGTGGCATACTACAGGGATCAGTGCCGGGTCCCCTATTATTTGTCATTTATATAAACAACATAGATGACTATGTGAGGAGTAGGATTAGTAGGTTTGCGGATGACACAAAGATTGGCTGGGTGGTTAACAGTGAGGTTGAGTGTCTTGGGTTACAGGAAGATATAGACGGGATGGTCAAATGGACAGATAAGTGGCAGATGGAGTTTAACCCTGAAAAGTGTGAGGTGATACACTTTGGAAGGAGTAATTTGACAAGGAAATATTCAATGAACGGCATGACATTAGGAAGTTCTGAGGAACAAAGGGTCCTTGGCGTGTGTGTCCATAGATCTCTGAAGGCAGAGGGGCATGTTAGTGGGGTGGTGGAAAAGGCATATGGGACACTTGCCTTTGTCAATCGAGGCATAGATTACAAAAGTTGGGAAGTCATGTTGGAGTTGAATGGGACCTTGGTGGGGCCACAGCTGGAGTACTATGTGCAGTTCTGGTCGCCACATTATAGGAAGGATGTGATTGTACTGGAGGGGGTGCAGAGGAGATTCAACAGGATGTTGCCTGGGATGAAACATTTAAGTTTTGAAGAGAGATTGGATAGACTTAGTTTGTTTTCAATGGAGCAGAGAAGACTGAGGGGTGACCTGATCGAGGTGTACAAGATTATGAGGGACATTGACAGGGTGGATATGGAGCAGCTGTACCCCTTAGTTGAAGGGTCAGTCACAAAGGGACATAAGTTCAAGGTGTGGGGCAGGAGGTTTAGGGGGGCTGTGAGGAAAAACGTTTTTACCCAGAGGGTCATGACGGTCTGGAACGCACTGCCTGGCAGGGTCGTGGACGCGGGTTGCCTCACATCCTTTAAAAAGTACTTGGATGAGAACTTGGCATGTCATAACATACAAGGCTAGGGGCAATTGCTGGTAAATGGGATTAGGTAGGTAGGTCGGGTGTTTTTCACGTGTCGGTAAAGACCCGATGGGCCGAAGGGCCTCTTCTGCACTGTGTGATTCTGTGATATGTTAAATAGTTGAGAGTTCAAAAAATGTCAGTTGAATGTGGATCTGATAGACGGATAGTTTGGATAATTTCAGACTGGGCTTGATGGTCTTTCCAAATTCTGGAAGGGACAATTTATGGATGTTGATGGATGATTTCTATTTGGTCTCCTGGAATCAGCATCTGCTGGGTTGGTTTTAGATGCTGCCCATGGCATATAGATGGTCAAACAATAGGCTGGGCTCAAGCTTGCATGATGGATGGGGAAAGAGGGCCCTTCTTCTGCATCTCTGCTTCTGTTCTGACTGGCCTGGAGAAAACTATTTCTTAAAACACAAAATGGCTCATCACATGATCTCATCTCACAAACTTACCAGTTACCCAAACATGGTCATAGCAATTTGATTCGAGGTCCATGGTTTAGACATGATTAGATTATGGCTAGAATAGTTCTCTTTTCAGCCAGGGACTATTGTCCAAAGTGATTGTGTCTGATGGATTGGTCCACGCTCATTTGAATCCACAGGTTGTCTGGATATTTTTGAATGATTCAGAAGACGGTTCATTCATAATCCTCTCATGTGATTGTCTCTGATGGGCCATCTATAGTGTCACAAACAATATGTTTGTGTTTTCTTACTGTCCGTGAGTGATCACCCTCAGAGTTATTATTCCAATTTAAAGAATTTTAGCAGCAACCATTTTGTGAGTTTAAAAATAAAGAAGATTATTTATTTCCCCACACTTGTCCTGGGAGTTTAAAAAATAAAATGTCTCACTCACTTGCCTCACATACACTACCAAAGACAGAAAGATTAGATTGAAATGAGAGACAAAATATGATTACAAAGTATAAATAAATGCCTTAGTCCCTCTTTTGTGACAGACCTGTAATTTCCTAGATGAGTTGATGCTTTTAGGTGTAGTGAAGGCCTTGTTAAGTAGAGAATTATCAGTAAGTTGTGAAGCTTCTTTCCAGGAGGTTGGCTCTCAGGTGAACTTTGAGTTGAATCAAGTTGGAGCAAGTCATTCCCCCACTTTCAAGCCACGTTTGTTTAATATCTGAGTTATGTTGTTGACTTCCACCTGCTTCAATGGTGATCCTCAGGTGGTCATCTTTTTGGAGCCTTATATGGTTTTTAAAAATACAAAGTATTGACTGAGAGTTCGGAATTTAGTAGAACATGACACAAGACAGGCTGACTCTTTTTAATTGCTTTGGAATTTGTAGGGTACAGTTTTGCGAATGTTTGGCCATCTTAGCAGCTGCTGATTTAAGTCACTGAAATTTTGTTGTTCAGTCTTTTAAAATTCAACTAGTGATTTCAGCCCAATAAATTAAGTCATTTTCTATTTAAAGCATGGTTTTATAACAACATTTTTCTTTGAGTTATTCAATTAGTCCTAATCCTCTATTATCTTTCTAAAAACTTGTAAAATGTTTCCCTCTGATAGCTTTACAGCAATTGGAGAAAACTGTTTGGCAATGTTCTTCCCTCATTTTACAATTTCATAGCCCAGTATACTGAAAGTTTAGTATGCTGTGTAATCACTATGGCTATTATGATGGCTAATTTCTGTATGCTCCCAAAAGTATCATTACAAAAGGTGCCCCTATCACAAATTAATATTGTATTGCCGAAGTGAATGATAATGATATAGGGACGGGGGGAGGACTTTTACTGCCTTCCCCCACCCCAAAATGGATGTGAGAGGACACAGCAAGGTTAAAAATTAAAAATTGCACAGTGTGACTCCAGCCTGCCACAAATGTGCCCATTTACTTGTGGTAGGTTGGCTCTTGGATGATGGGGCAGCTCCCTTTATTATTTAAATCAAGCTCCCTTAATGCCACGGGGAGCCTGATTTAAATTTAACCCTGGCAGAGCTTGGAAAACCCAGCAACTAAGTGGAGACAGATCAAGTAAGCAAATAACTGCCAGCCTAAGCTTTATGCCCCATAATATTTGCTGACTGCATCCAATGTTCATCGATCATTACCACACCCCAATACTCTATGATCTTTGTCAGCCTCCCACGGATTTTGCAAATTACTAGGAAGCACCCTCAATGAACTAGGTGGGAAACACAATTTTAAAAATTGTGATCAGGTTTTACCATTATTTCTGGGGGAGAATTTTCTTCCCGTCGGGCGGGCCAGTTGGGAGCGAGCCCGGAGCTGATTAGCGCCTGCGATCGGCTGCGCACCGTCATTTTATGTGGGTGGGCAAATTAAGGCCCGCCCAGCATGACATGGCCCCAGAAGTGCTCAGCACTACCTGTGCGGGCGGGGGTCGGATGGAGAGTTGGGGCCTGCGCATATGCGCGAAAGAGCGCACAAATCTCCCTGAGGCATGGAGCTGCCTCAGGAAGATTAATTTGATTGTGAAAAATTGAAAAAAAAGGAAGAAAAGAATTATTCAGACACGTCCCCACGTGTGACATGACAAGTGACATAGGGACATGCCTATGAATTTTGATAAAAAATTTTATTTCATCAATAAATCCTTCATGAAACCTCATCCCACCCGTGGATGAGGTTCATGAAAAATGTGAAGGCTGCCTGGGCTCTTCGCATGTCCATTTGTTTAATTGCATTATCAATGGCCATAACAGGCCTTTGACGGTTTGGCGGGTGTGCAGCAGACTCTGGTGCATGCCCGCTGAACTGAAGATTGGAATGATGCGCAGTGATATCGGGTCGCACGCCGGATGTCACCGTGCATCATTTTACGCGTCAGCATGCGGGACTCGCCCCCACATGCCAAAGAGAAAATTCAGCCCCTGGATTTTCTTCTGCACACACTCTCCTCTGCAGCCTCCTCATCCTCTGCACCCTCCTCACCCCTGAAAATATTGAGGACATGGCCATTGTGTTTCTAATTGTAATATTTCTTACGTACCTCTCATTAGTGCTTTGGCAAAGACCAAGTGAAAGCACACAAGTTACTTTCAAAGATTGCAGCCTTAAATCCTTTTTGTATTGCCAGAGGTTTATTTAAGATGAAGTGGCTTGTCAGAGTAAACTCTAAAGGGGAGTGGAGAATCCATACAGTTCATTTTAGCCACAGTCAACTGGCCCAGATTGATGTCTGATTGATGGAGACAGTATGAAGGAGCCCAGTATCTTTCTTGTTTACACCAGGGGCATTACAGAATGAGCATGGATGTTTTCCAGAGAACATCAATCAATATCTGAGTTGATGATTCATTAGCTGTAAAATTAGAAGGATTTAGAGGAAATAATATACCCTTATGATGGGGTTTGGATGTAAAACAAACTAACTAGACCTAATTGATGAACAATTCTGAAATTAAAAAAAGTAATTACAGTTGTTTTCAATCAAAACAACTCGCACTCAGTACTTTAAATGCATAATTCACATTAAGTGAGTGAGTTATATCATAGAACAATTATCAGAACCAATCTGACTTCATGTGCCTCTGTTTTTTTCTCAATTTCCAGATGACACTTTTGCATTTACTTTGAAAACGTCTTCAAGTCATGGGTTGTCTGTAGTTGCCACTAGTTTTTTAATTAATCAAAAAAATATTTGTCTTCAGCACTCATGCTATACTAGAGGATGAGGCTGCACTCTGTGGGTCAGCAAACATTCATTGGCAGAAAATAGATAGAAATCCACACCTTGACTTTTTTGGGATGCAGTCTTACTTCTTCAGGCTATCAGAAAACCATTAGAAAACGACAGATGGATTTTTCTCTTTAATTATGTTGATGTAATGGAAATTAGCTGCTGAGATCTAGAGTATTGATGGCAATTACACAATTTTAATGCCATAAATCAGAGCATATGTGCTTGTAAATATTCCCTACTTAACAATTTTACCTCAATGTAATTGCAAATTTCCATAGGGTAAATAGCTCACACTTATAATACATATGCTGCGTTAGCTTATAAATCACATGCAGACTAGATAGAATTGAATTATGCAAATAACAGAAGCTATTATTATTTCTGTCACTTTTGCACAGATGAACTTCACATGCTAATAGATGAAAGTAGTGTATCTATTCTTTTCATAAATTGATTTATTGAGGAAAAGATTTATTTTAATTCTTTTTTTGATTCATTTATGGGATGTAGGCTTCGCTGGCTAGGCTAGCATTTATTTCCCATCACTAATCGCCCTCGTGAAGGTGGTGGTGAGCTGCCTTCTTGAACCGCTGCAGTCCATGTGGTATAAGTACACTCACAGTGCTGTTGGAAGGGAGTTCCAGGATCTTGACCCAGTGACAGTGCAGGAACG
Source organism: Carcharodon carcharias (assembly GCF_017639515.1). Taxonomy (NCBI): domain Eukaryota; kingdom Metazoa; phylum Chordata; class Chondrichthyes; order Lamniformes; family Lamnidae; genus Carcharodon; species Carcharodon carcharias. The sequence goes on along the minus strand of NC_054467.1, from coordinate 158,198,175 downwards.
GCGATATATTTCCAAGTCAGGATGGTGAGTGACTTGGAGGGCAACTTGCAGATGGTGATGTTTTGAAGTGTCTGCTGCCCTTGTCCTTCTAGATGGTAGCAGTTGTGTGTTTGGACGTGGTGTCTAAGGAATCTTGGTGAGTTCCTGCAGAGTTCTTGCAGTTGCCACTGTGTATTGGTGGCGGAGGGAGTGAATGTTTGTGGATGGGGTAACAAATAAGTAGGCTGTTTTGTTCTGGATGTTGTCAAGCTTCTTGAGCATTGTTGGAGCTGCACTCATCCAGGCAAATGGAATGTATTTCATCACACTCCTGACATGTGCCTTGTAGATGGTGGACAGTCTCTGGGGAGTCTGGAGGTGAGTTACTTGCCACAGGATTCCTAGCCTCTGACCTGCTCTTGTAGCCACTGTATTTATGTGGCTAGTCCATTTCAGTTTCTGGTCAATGGTAACCCCCAGGATCTTGATAGCAGTGGATTTAGCAATTGTAATGCCATTGAATATCAAGGGACGATGGTTAGATTCTCTCTTGTTGGTGATGGTCATTGCCCGGGACTTGTGTGCATGAATGTTAGTTACCGCTTGTCAGCCCAAGCCTGGATATTATCCAGGTCTTGCTACATTTGGACATGGACTGCTTCAGTATCTGAGGAGCCGTGAATGGTGCTGAGCATTGGGCAATCGTTAACAAACATCCCCACTTCTGACCTATTGGCGGAAGGAAGGTTATTGATGAAGCATTAGAAGATGGTTGGGCCTTGGACACTACCCTGAGGGACTCCTGCAGTGATGTCTTGCAACTGAGATGATTGACTTCCAACAATTGCAACCATCTTCTTTTGTGCTAGGTATTTGACTTCAGTTTTGCTAGCACTCCTTGATGCCACAGTTGGTCAAATGCTGCCTTGATGTCAAGGGCAGGCACTCTCACCTCACCTGTGGAGCTCTGTTCTTTTGTTAAAGGCTGTAATGAAGTCTGGATCTAAGAGATCCTGGCGGAACGATCCTGGCGGAACCGAAACTGAACATCAGTGAGCAGGTTATTTCTAAGCAAATGCTGCTTGACAGCACTGTTGATGACCCCTTCCATTACTTTACTAATGATCAATGGCCAGGTTGGATTTCTCCTGCTTTTTGTGTACAGGACATACCTGGGCAATATTCCACATAGCCGGGTAGGTGCCAGTGTTGTAGCTGTATTGGAACAGCTTGGCTAGGGGTGCAGCAAGTTCTGGTCTTCAGTACTATTGCTGGAATATTGTCAAGGCTCATAGCCTTTGCACCATCCAGTGCTTACAGCTGTTTCTTGATATCACATGGACTGAATCAAATTGGCTGAAGACTGGCATCTGTGATGCTGGGGACTTCCAGAATAGGCTGAGATGGATTGTCCACTTGGCACTTCTGGCTGAAGATTGCTGCAAATGTTTCAGCCTATCTTTTGCACTGATGTGCTGGGGTCCCCCATCATTGAGGATGGGGATATTTGTGGAGCCTCCTTCAGCCCCAGTGATTTGTTTAATTATCCACCAACATTCACAATTGGATGTGGTGGGACTGCAGAGCTTCGATCTGATCCGTTGGTTGTGGGGTCGCTTAGCTCTGACTATCACTTGCTGCTTATGCTGCTTGGCATGCAAGTAGTCCTGAGCTGTAACTTCATCAGGTTGACACCTCATTTTTTGGTATGCCTGCTGCTGCTCCTGGCATGCCCTCCTGCACTCTTTATGGAACCAGGGTTGATCTCCTGGCTTGATGGTAATGGTAGAGTGAAGGATATGCCAGGCCATGAGGTTACAGATTGTGTTCGAGTACAATTCTGCTGCTGCTGATGGCCCACAGTGCCTCATGGATGTTGAGTCTTGAGTTGCTAGATCTGTTTGAAATCTATCCCATTTAGCATGGTGGTAGTGCCACACAACATGATGGAGGGTATCATCAAAGTGAAGGTAGGACTCATCTCCACATGGGCTGTGCAGTGGTCACTCCTAGTTGGGAATCCCAGAATTGGGTCCTGGCTGAAATTTTCACCTCCACGGAGTCTCCCCAGCTCCAGGAAAATCCAGCCCAATATATAAAGGCTTATGGCTCAAAATGCTCGTTTGTTATCAGGAAAAAAAGTGGTAGCTTGACAATCGTCTGATAAATAACAATTCATCAATTAAGAAAATAATAGAAAATCAGAGATGATTGCACTTGTACACAAATCCAATTCTGAGGTATTTGAACATGTATTTTAATACAGGTTCTTATGCTGCAGTGCCCTCTAGCTGTGCTATAAATATAATAAGTACACTTAGGAATCAGTTCCTTCAAAGGGTCATGAGGACTCGAAACGTCAACTCTTTTCTTCTCCGCCGATGCTGCCAGACCTGCTGAGTTTTTCCAGGTAATTCTGTTTTTGTTTTGGATTTCCAGCATCCGCAGTTTTTTGTTTTTTGTTCTTAACACTTAGGAATTTGTTGTCTATTGAAGATGAATTGTAAAGGTGCTGAAATTTCCCCATTTAAAACAAAAAGGTAGAATACCTCCATCAAAGCAGAAAAGAGAAGTGTTTCAGATAAATGCATTACATACTTGTATGATAGCATACCACAATGTAACCTTGGCCCAATATCTTTATAAAAGCTGTTTTCTGCCCTTAATTGCTAAGGGTGTGGGATTTGATGTCCATTGTGAAATAAAACTCTTCAATCTGCAGTTTTGGAGTTGCATTTTATACCCAACATGAACAATTTCCAACATCATGGTTCCTGAGATAGAAAATATATAATTATGTGTCTTTTTGTTTAGATACCCACGCTTTAATGGACTTATGGAAAGGAAAAACACAGAGACAGGCCATTTGGCTCACCAAGCCTGTGTTGATTTTATTTTCCACAGGTCCAATACAGTCTGATCTTACTCTCGAGCTCTGTCCTTTTACTGCTTAATATTCCTGTTTTACAAACAGCCATCTAATTCACATTTAATTTTTTTTGGGGGGGGTGAATGGGATAATATTCAGTTCAGGCAAGTCAATAAAAGAAACATTGTGTGGGGTGTATAATGGGCAGTCAGTCAACAACGCTCAGTCTTCACCTAATTGGCTAAACTGAAAAACACCCCAAAAGACTGAGGGCAGGATTTTCATTCTGGATTTCAGGAAACAGAAGTCAGGAATATTTCTGAGGGTAGTAGTGACCAGCCTCAATTCTCATGGAGATCCCTCCTTAATTGGCCTGGAGACTGGCTTGCCATCCAGTTAAGGACAGTGGGCAGGGGCCTGGAGACTGACTGGAAAATCCCAGTCAGCCTCCTTCAATTGGCCTCCGGCTACCTGCCACGTGCAGATAGGTAGCCCTGCCCCACCCCGACCATGCTTCCGCAAAATGACCCAGGGATGGGATGGAGCCAGGGAACTGGCATACCAGATGGCAGGGCTATTTTTAGCTGCTGCCTGCCTCCATTTCCTGCCCCAGTATCAGCTCAAAATCCTGCCCTCTCTTTCAACAATGATTGGTAGGAGAGAATATTATAATCAACATAATTTCTGGGTTTTTTTTTCCAATTTTCCCTTTAAGCCTTAATTTTGAGCCACCTTGTTACCATCTTGTTGCCCAATGAATATTGCAACTTTCTTGTAAACTTTCATTATATGCAAACCTAGATCACCCCTAAACATTCTCAGCTTTAGTTAAAGAAACACATGATCTGATATAACTATTTAGTCATTGGACCCATTTCAAGTGTTTTAATTTTCCTACATATTATCTCTACTCTTACGTCTGGATTATGCTAGTCATTTTTTGGAATGCATTCACCGAGTGTAAATTCAACACAGCTACTGGCAGCCTGTAGGTTAGTAGTTAGCTTCCTCTTTAATTAGTTACCCCTAAAGTTATGATTAGTTCAAAGTTTCCTGATTTTATAGTCATTTCTACTAGTCAGCTTGATTCAGTGGGTAGGATGAGTGTTCAGATCCAACTTCAGGACCTAACCTTATAATTTTGGGGCCTCACAAGAGACTTTGTGAGAAAAAATTCAGCTGCATGTGTGGCATAAAAGGAAATACAGCATCATGGGTGGATCATTGGATGTTGGAGGGCAAACATTGGTTGGAATGGGGAAGGATTGAAGGTATATGGAGCACTTGCAGGGGTCATTGCTGGGTTCACTTTTGTTCTTAGTCCATGTATGTATGTTGATTTGACTATAGGAAACATAGTACCAAAAATTATTGATAACATAAATGGAGCAGGGTTGGAAAACAGGGAAGAACCCGTAAGAGATTTCAGGATGATGCAGGTAGATTAGCAGACTTGTTAGACATGTGAATTTAATGTGAACAAGTGTGAGGTAACAGATACTGGGTGAAAAAAAAAAATAAAACAAAGAAAAGTATATGCTCAGCGGAAGGACACTACAAGGTGTGAGTGATGAGAGAAACTAAGGGGTTCAAATACACAATTCTATAAACCTGCAAGTATAGAGCTGTAAAGCTATATAAAGGACTAACAGTATTCTGGGAGCTGGTAGGTGGTAACCAGCAGGAGGTTTCCTTTCCCATGTTTGACCTGATGCCCTGAGACTTTGTGGGGTCCAAAGTCAATGCTGAGAACACTCAGGGCTATTGCCTCCTGACTATATACCACTCTGCTGCCACCTCTGGTGGGTCTGGCCTGTCAATGGGACATGACATTGCCAGGGATGGTGATGGTGGTGTCTGGGACATTGGCCAGGATTTTCTGGTCGGCGAATGGGGGTGGTGGGGACAGAGCCTGCTCGCTGATGTGTATAATGACGTGGGATGACGTTGGGCAGAACTCCTGATGTCATCCCGCCCCATTTACATTTTCAGGTAGGCGGGGGCTCAGCAAAATCAGCTGTGTGCCCACCGACCTGTCAATGGCCAATTGAGGCCATTGACAGAGTCTTTAAACTAATTAATGGACCTGCCTGTCCAACCTTAAGGTCGGCAGGCAGGCCAGGAACCCTGGCGGGCATTAGAAAAAGCATGAAACCTCATCCACGTGCGGGATGAGGTTTCATGTAGGTTTTAAAAAAATTAATTAAAATGTTTTTAAAAGTTATGGACATGTCCCAACTCATGTGACAGTGTCACATGAGGGAACATGTCAGGGTTTTTTTTTTCTATTTTTAATAGTTTTTAAGGTACAGCTGATCTCTCTGAGCCAGCACTTAGCCTCAGGGAGATGAGTGTGCTTTTTCGTGCACATGCACGAAAGAGCGCACTCTCGGCTCAGGGAATCCCCACCCCACTTGCACAGGGAGCGCATAACGCTTTCTGGCGGACGTCACGCTGGGCTGGCCCGCCCACATAAAATGGCAGTGCAGCCCCTGATTGGGGGCGCTGATCAGAGGCGCACCTCCGTGCACCTGCTCTTCAACTTCCCCCCACAATGGGGGAAAATTCTGCCCATTGTCTGTAAGGTATGATTCCGTGAGCATGATTATGTCAGGCTGTTGCTTGACTAGTCTGTCCATTACATTATTTGAGGCAGAACAGGGAGTTTTTCTGGTATCCTGGACAATATTTCTCTCTCAGTCAACATTATTTAAATGAATTAACGGGTTATTCATTTAATTTCCTGTTCGTTGGTTCTTGGTGTCATGACTGTCATGATTCTCTGTATAACAGTAACTACACTTCAAAAGTGATTGGTTAGTTGCATTGTGCTTTGTGATGTTCAGCAGGCATAATATGGTGTGAGTTTTTTTTTCATTTGCTTCTCAAACATTGCAGCATAAGAAAGAGAAATGATTGCTGCCAACTCTGGTGTCCCCTTATGGCAGCATGTTCATCCCTTACTTTCAATCTTACAGAGGCTGTGGACCATCACAATTAGAAGAGATTTATTTTAGCATTAACATTTTTACAATCTGTGCTCTGCAATTAATCCATCTTTCTGTTAGATTTGTCAATAAGATTGCCACAGTTTAAATTGAATTTTGACAAAAAGGAAATCGTTAATTAATGCAGTAATTAATGGACAAAGTCAACAGCCAAATCAAACAATCTTGTCACAACATTGTAAGAGAAACAGCACAACCAAAGCTGGTAAAGGAGTTAATGAAAAATGCAATGACTTATGCTTGTCCAGTGAGACAGACATTCAAAATAATTTTATTGTATGCAAGACAAACTCAAACTGCACATTGTTCTGCCATCTAATGACCCAAACAGGGACAAGAAATTACTTATGGCTCGATGCTTCTCCTTCTAATCAGCTGGTATATCACCAAGCATGCTGCAAATGGCCCATATCACTGTACATGTCTTGATGATTCCTTCCTCTTGCTGGAGAGGAAAGAATGCCTCAGTGCTTTGATAGAAAATCACTGGACAGACAAAAGTGCCAAGAGCACTTCTCAAAATAGAACCAGAGAGCAACTTGAACAGAGGGAGTCCATTGATACCTTAGGGCTTGGCAAAACATATAGTTTGGAAAGCAAACAAAAGAGCAGGAAAATTAAACACCTGCGAATTTGCTTCACAGCTGAGACTGAATTTTGTAATCTATGTACTTCAACAGCAAATGAAAAGTGGACTCACCTTTGGGTGAGGGTGCTAATGGATAATGAGCAATTCTCTCTGGACAATGATAATGCTTAATGCATAGCCTTGTATCCAATCATGTTGTGCAATTTTTGAATCACCTCAATGAGACAGGAATTGTTGCAGTTTAAAGGAGTCACCAGGGAAAACCACGGACGGAATTTAATTAACTCTCCCATGACAGGTGTGGTGGCGGCTGTGAAGGCACCTGCCACCTTCCTGTCACCACCCTATTAAATCCTTGGAGGGAAGGCCCAACCTGCCCCACCCTGCTCAAATCAAGACTCTTAAGTGGGCAATTAATAAAGAGTCTCATCTGCCAATGCTTGTCTTAACCTAGCAGCATGTGGGGGGCTCACCATGCAAGGAGCATGACAAGTAAACTTGTGCGGGATTACATAGGAGCTCCCAGGAGGCACTCAGTGCCTGATTGAGGGACTCAGCAACAGGAAGGTGGTGGTGTTTTGGGGGGGGGTGGTGTTTTGGGTGAGATGGCAGTTTGCTGAGAGCTTTTTCTTTGTTCATTGATGAGATGTGGCTGTCACTGGCTGGGCCAGCATTTATTGCCTATCCCTAATTTCTCTTGTTCAGAGGGCCTTTAAGAGTCAACCACATTGTTGGTAGGTCTGGAGTCACATGTAGGCCAGACTAGGCAAGGACAGCTGATTTCCTTCCCTTTAAGGGCATTAGTGAACCAGATGGGTTTTTACAACAATCAGCCATGGTTGTGTGGTCATCATCAGACTTTTAATTTCAGATTTTTATTGAATTCAAATTTCACAATCTGCTGAGGTGGGATTTGAACCTGGGTACCCAGAATATTACCCTGGGTCTCTAGAACACTAGTCCAGTGACAATACTACTATGCCACTGTCTCCCCTGCTCTTGATGTCTCCACCCTTTCTCTTCCCCTACCTCCCCTATGACCCCCACCCTGTAACCTACTGCCTACCATCACTGTGGCTTGGGATCCAGCCTCAGGTGGGCGTCATTCTGGCAGCGGTGCTACTGACATTCGAAAGAGCTTCTGGCCTCTGATTGGCCGTCAACTCTTAGAAGGTGGGGCTGCCATCCCTGGGGCCCTTGATCTCAGGGACGGTCCGCTGCCATCCAGTTAAGTACCTGATTGGCACATGATGTGGCACGCCTTACTTAATGGAGGCGATGTTGAACTCTTGCTCATTCTGCAGCTGATGGGTGAGACCCCCATCGGCTCCATTAAATACCAATCCGTGGGAGTAGAACTTGCAGGTAGTCAGGATTCACATAGGTTTCAAAGGAAATAATTATTTTCCAACCACTGGGCTGGATTTAATGCAGCCCAATGCTGCGGTAACCACAGTCACCAGGCCACCTAATCGCGAGAGAGCCCCCACGTAACTCTCCTGGTGGCAGTAAAACCTCCCCCGATTAAGTTGGAGGGTAAAAGGGGCTGACACAGGTTTTCTAGCTGATGGACGTGGGATGTAAATTAGGCTCAGTAATGAGCCAATTGACACCCATTATCCCTGAGCCTACCACAATTTAGTTGTGGCTCAGGGATTAAATGGAGGCTGCATGGGTCTCCTGTGCTCAGGGAAGGCTGCCCAGCAAACCTTGATAGGTTTGCTGGCGGCCTTGCGGCAGTGGGGCATGCCTCATAGTCAGGCATTCTATGCCCAATCGAGGAACACAACATTGTGAAGGGGAGTGGGTGCTGAAAGCCAACCCCTGCCCTTGCCTCTGACTCCACTGCCCCACCCTCATAACCCCCATTCTGCAATCCCCATCCCGCTTTGACTCACTTTTGGTCTCGGTTCCATCATTGATCCTGAGTCTCTGGAAAGTGCATTGCCACCAGCAGCCACTGCTCCTACTGATGCTAGTAGCATGAGGAGCAGCTGGCCTGTGATTTGCTGGCAGATCTGGGTAAGCGGGAATTATGCCACCGGGGAACTCAATCTCAGGGAAGGCCTGATGGTGGTGACTTAAGTACCTGAAGGGCACCTGATTCCATTGGGCCTCCCCTATGCAGCTGACAGGAGTTCCCTGCCAGTTCTCTGGCAAGATTTCGATTGGACTGACAGAATCCAGCCTAGGGTTCACTGTTTCTTACTGCATTGTTTTTTTTTCCTGTTTTATTGTTACTGAAAAGTTTTATTCAGAGTTTCTTATTTAGAACATCCTGAGTGCTTTACCATTTTTGCCAACATACTTGATTATTAGCTGTCATTGACTTCCCAAGCGCGAACTTACATAAACTCCTAGGGTGAGATTTAATGTAGACAACAGGGGTCTCGCTCGCTGGCCAGAGAACTGGCAAGAGCCTCATGCCACCTCTTTTTAGGAAGGCCTGCCATATTGGCACTTGCACAGACAGCGGAGGGCCATCACTGAGGGTGGAAGACCCACCTGCTGAGGGCTGTTGGCCGATCAGATGCCAGTAGTTCTTCATTGCTTGGCAGCTCCACCAGGGAGTTAGTGGCTGCTTCCAGTAATACACCCACCTGATGCCCAGGCTAATAGAGTGACCCAGGCCACAGGTGAATGGTAGTGGGAAGGGGATTGCAGGGTGGGGGCCTGGGTGTTCAAAGGAAGGGGGTGGTTCTCAGCAACCTCCCCCACTTCCTGATGCCAGGCCCCTCAATTAAACACCAAACGCCTTTGAAGGAGGGACCCCCAGAATCCCACATCAATCCAGAAAGGGTTGTCTTTTCAGGCTTCTTGCATGGCTAATCCCTACTCGTCTCTAAGTGAATACCAGCGGTGGCAGGATGAGGCATTTAAGTGGGTATTAATTGCCCACTTATGGGCCTCAATTAGGAGTGGAGTGGGATGGTCGTTCTTGAGCTTTCCTGCCCCGGATGTAACTGGGACAGAGATGGAAAGGCAGCGGGGTTTTCACCGGTCTCCGTCCTGCCTAATTAAGTGACCCTCCCCACCAAACCTGCCTTTGGCGAGGGCACTAAATTCAGACCCAAGTTTCTAAATCTCATGCCCCATAGTGTGGATACTCATTTTCTGTCTTTGTTCCACTGGTAATGGTAAGGAAGCCTGCTTATTAGCATAAAATGGAAATTCAATTGGATAACAAGTAGATATGTAGCATATGGCAAACCCAGTGTATATTTTGGTGTATAAGAATACCTGCTGGTAGTGAAATGTTGGAAAAGTATAGCCTGAGTCCCACTTTCTCACTGAATCCCACTCTTGAAGATCTCCATTGACTCTGACTCCAATGTATTCCCTCCAAACTCTCAGCTGCAAATCCTTCCAAGCCTTCCTTACCTTATCTCTGTGAATACCACCAACATTACTTCTTCAACTTTTAAACTTTTGGTCCTCTTCCCCATTTGTTTGCAGTCCCTTTCTCTTGGCAACAGAGTTATCATCAATTTTAGCCCTAATTTCCATAAACCCTTCCTAGCCTGCGGGCACTCTTGTTCCCTCCCTCCCCCTTTCCACCCACCTACGTTAATGCTGCCTTATTTTGCTGCCTTTAAATGCAACAGCAGGATCTATTTTACCAATGTAAAAACAGAAATTGCTAGAAAAATTCAGCAGGTCTCGCAGCATCTGCAGAGAGAGAAACAGAGTTAACGTTTCGAGTCCTTATGACCCTTCTTCAAGAGCTCTAAAAAGAAGCTATATGGACTCGAAACGTTAACTTTGCGCAGGATTTTCCAGCCCTGCCCGCCGCCAGGATCGTCTGGTCTCGCTGAAAGTAAATGAACTTTTGGCTGGGCTGCCGAATCTCCTGCGGCGCGCTCTGCTGTAACCAGGCCGGGAAATTCCGGCCTCTGTTTCTCTCTCCACAGATGCTTCCACACCTGCTGAGTTTTTCCAACATTTTCTGTTTTTATTTCAGATTTCCAGCAACCGGAGTATTTTGCTCTTATCTATTTTACCAATTTGCTTTTGGTCATTTCCCCTAATGTTCCTACGATTCTGCATCTCCTTTGTGAGTACATGCAGCTGAGATTTAAATCATTTGTGAAGTACACATGATTGCAGAGGCTGCATGTGCAAGTTAGGTCATCCAGAAAGGAAAAAGCATACAGTGATATGTTACGCTGGCTCCATGCCCATTCTATACCATATTTTTCATCCACTTTTCAGAAGAAGAATTCTGACATTAAACCACCCACCTGAAACAGGCAGAAGCTTTATTTAAATTCTAATTTGAGACAAGATTTCTTGCATCAATTTCCTGATGTACTTGTGAATAGGTTGTTGTTTCTGAATCTTGCCCATGTTAAGTGATTGCTAGATAATGGTAAGTATAGAAAGGTCATGGGTTCAGGTAATTTTTTCATTATTTCTTAAACATATTTTGTTTTTCTTTTTTCTTGACACTCAAGCTCTCAGGAGGTTTAAGGCCAATATTTCTGTTTTATTTTGTAACCAGCACTATTATCGGCATTAAATGTTACTTAATTTTACTGCCAACAACTGGTTTTCCAATAGAAATCCCTCTATCTGAGGTGTTTAGAAGAAGAGGAAATGGCAGCCCAGTTGGGGTGCATGAGAGGTGCTCTGTGCTCACATATCTCACACCTGGAACTGCAAATAGAGGTGAAACCGCTATAGAGGTCATCAAATAGTGCACGCAGAAACTCCTAGACTCAAACCAGGACAGCAGAGCCCATTGTACAGGTTTATTTTTATTCATTTATGTGGTGTGGGCATCGCTGGCTAGGTCAGCATTTATTGCCCATCCCTAGTTGCCCTTGAGAAGGTGGTGGTGAGCTGCCTTCTTGAACTGCTGCAGTCCCTATGGTGCAGGTACACCCACAGTGCTGTTAGGAAGGGAGTTCCAGGATTTTGACCCAGTGACAGTGAAGGAACGGTGACTTATTTCCAAGTCAGAATGGTGAGTGGTTTGGAGGGGAACTCCCAGGTAGTGGTGTTCCCATCTATCTGCTGCCCTTGCCTTTCTAGATGGTAGTGGTCATGGGTTTGGAAGGTGCTGCCTAAGGAGCCTTATTGAGTACATCTTATAGATGGTGCACACTGCTGCTACTGTGCGTCAGTGATAGAGGGAGTGAATGCTTGTGGAAAGGGTGCCAATCAAGCCCCCGTATAACCTTCCGCCCTACCGGTGGGAATTTATACTGTTCCACTATCCAACTGCACATTTGTGGTGTGCGCCAGGGTGGAAGAATTTTGAACACTTACTTTACGGTTGAAGCTGGCTGCACCTCTGGAGCTGACCTCAGATATAGTACACACTAAGATATGAAGAGGGATGGTGCGGGGAAGAGACGAAGGCGGGGGTGGGTGGAAAACACGAAGTGGGGGCTTTTCCAGAAGAAAAGGGCGTGGCTGGAGAAGAGGAAGTGGGAGGGGGCAAATGAGAAGAAGAGGGAGGGGCCAGATGAGAAGGAGGGGGGGTAGATGAAAAAAGGCGGGGGTGGATGAGAGGGGGTGGGTGGAGTGAGGAGAGAAGGAAGGCATGAAGGGGAAGGGGAAGGAGGAGGGAGTGGGGTGAGGTGAAGTAGGGTGGGCCAGAGTTTTTCAGAGGGAAGAGTGAATGTTGGAACCCTGGAATACTGGGGCTGCTGGTGATAGGAGGGGATGGTGCCTGTGAGAGGCAGACATGGGATACAATCGGCTGGTAGGATCAGAGTTTGGGTAAGTCAGGTATAGTTCTCATCTGGGAGGTCATTGAAGGGGGCAAGAATGGTGGTACAGATTGAGGGACTGGGGAGGATCAGGGTGGGCAGGGAAGGCATGTCTAAATTGACTATGCTAGGTCCAGGGTGATGGGGGAGGCTCAAGGGTTATCAAGGGGAGAATGAAGGTCAATGGGGGTTGATGGTGATGGGGGGCAAATTGATGAGTGACAGGGGGAGGGTAAAAGATGTTGGTGTTGAGGTGTTGAAATGAAACATGCACCATTCTGAGACAGAGCTAGCTCCATACCAAAGCAAAGCCCTCGATGTCTAAGGGCAAAATATTGAAGTGGGGGGAGGATCTTTTGGGTGGGTGGAGCTGAAGGTCAGCACAACTAGACAACTAGACAACTAAAAACTCTAATAATCATGTGGAGACTGCTTGAGAGCTTGTAGCCCTGCCTCACTGTCTGGTGAAGGCCACATAGCAGCAGGTTTGGCCCAGAGGGTTCTCACGACGAGATCCTAGGAAGGTGTAGAGCTGCTGTTCACTCTGAGCCATTGGGACAGAAAGGGATGCCTACAAGGGGCATGCAGGTGGATGGCTGGCAACACACGACAGCAAACCCTCATCCTCCTTGGGGAATGCCTGACAAGGGCTCATGTGGTTAGTCTTTCCATTGTGACAAGGTCTCTCCATAGAGTCTCGAGGGCAGTGGAGTCAAGCAGAATAGTGTGAGTGGGGGGCTTCTTGCACATAGCAGTCATCATACTTGTCAAAGAATAATGTCTCCATGCACAGCCACATATTAGGGGAAGGAAGACCCATCCTTGGTTCCCCCTGGAGGGGAGGCATTACCATTAAAACAACTAGCAGCAAGAATGGATCCAGGAGACTTGCAATCAATGCAAGATATATATTTCGAAGTGCAAAATCTATATACAATGCTTGTAAACTGGGGCAGTGTTAAGTCGATACTTTTTAATTTTCCTAACTCTACTGCTACATTAAGGTGCTTAAGAGCATAATAACTAGGAGCAGGAGTAGGCAATGCAGCCCCTCAAGCCTGCCCCACCATTCAATATGATCATGGCTCATCTCATTTTGGCCTCAATTCCAATTTTCCACCCTCTTCCCATAACCTTTCAATCCATTACTAATTAAAAATCTGTCTACTTTCTCCTTAAATTTATTTAGTGTCCCGGCATCCACTGCACTCTGAGATAGTGAATTCCACAGATTCATGACCCTTTGAGAAAAGTAATTCCTCCTCATCTCTGATTTAAATCTACCACCCCTTAACCTAAGACTATGGCCTGTCGTTCTAGAATGTCCGACAAGGGGAAACATCTGCTCCACATCTACTTTGTCTATCCCCTTTAGCATCTTATATACCTCAATTAGATCTCCTCTCATCCTTCTAAACTCTAGCCAATATTGGCCTAAACTGCTCAGGCACTCCTCATAAGACAAGCCCCGCATCCCTGGAATCAATCTGGTGAACGTCCTCTGAACCGCCTCCAATGCAACCACATCCTTCCTGAAGTAAGGGGACCAAAACTGTGCACAGTACTCTAGGTGCGGTCTCACCAATGCCTTGTACATTTGCAACAACACTTCACTATTTTAACACTCTATTCCTTTAGCAATAAATGCCAAAATTCCACTTGCCTTCCTTATTACCTGCTGTACCTGCATACTAGCTTTCAGCAATTCATGCACGAGGACACTCAGATCCCTCTGCACTGAAGCATTCTGAAGTTTCTCTCCATTTAAATAATTTTATTCATCCAACCAAAATGGATAACTTCACACTTATCCATGTTAAACTCCATCTGTCAAATTTTGGCCCATTCATCTAACCTGTCCCTATCCATTTGTAAATTTCTTATTTCTTCATTGCAACTACTTTCCCACCTATTTTGGTGGCATCTGCAAATTTAGCTATAGTACCTTCTATCCCTGAACCCAAGTCATTAATATAGATTGTAAGTAGTTGGGGCCCAAGGACCGAAACCTGTGGCACCCCACTAGTTACAACTTGCGATCCAGAAAAAGACCCATTTATCCCGACTCTCTGCTTTCTGTTGGTTAGCCAATCCTCTATGCAAGCTAATCTATTACTCCCAGCTCTGTGTGATCTTATCTTGTGTATTAATCTTTTGTGCGGCACCTTATCAAAGGACTTCTGGAAGTCCAGATATATTACATCTACAGGATCCCCATTATCCACTTTGCTTGTTACATCTTCAAAGAGCTCTAGCAAATTAATCAAACACGATTTTACTCTTCATAAAAGCATGCTGACTGATGGATTGCATTTTGACTTTCTAAATGCCCCGTTACTACTTCCTGAATAATGGATTCCAACAATTTCCCAACAACAGACGTTAAATTAACTAGTCTATAGTTTCCTATTTTCTGCCACCCACCTTTTTGAATAAGGGCATTATATTAGCACTTTTCCAATCCAATTGAACCTTTCTAATATCCAGGGAATTTTGGAATATTATAGCCAATGCATCCACTATCTCCGCTGCCACTTCCTTTAACATCCTGGGATGTAGGCCATCAGGTCCTGGGGACTTGTCACCCTTTAAACCCAATAGTTTGCTCAGTACTTTTTCTCTAGTGATGGTGATTGTTCTAAGTTCCTCCTTCTTCATACCCTCTGCGCCAACTGTTACTATTGGAGTGGTACTAGTGTCCTCCAACGTGAAAACTGAGGGAAAATATTGATTAAGTGACTCTGCCATTTCTACGTTCCCCACTATTAACTCCGCAGTCTCATCCTCCAAGGGACCAACATTCTCTTTAGCTACTCTCTTTCCTTTTATATACTTGTAGAAGTATTCTTCCCTAACGTCTGCAGCAGAGGTGGAGGCAACCCGTTAACCATCATGTCTTGTCTGTGATGAATTTGGCGGGTGTCCTCTGGAGATCCGAGGCCTGGAGGGCCCTGGCCTGCTTTGGGTCTCCTGCTCAGCAGCAGGTGCACCTTTCTCAGCCTGAGCAACTGGAACTGATGGGATAACAGACAGAGGGAATTGGGAACACCTGGACATCACTGGAGATTCCTTGATGAACATCCCCAGGGTGTCTGCCTGATGCTCCTCCCCCCGTGGGTGCCCGAGTAGAAGGGGTATGTGGATGGAGGTTGAGGTGCCCCACCCACTCTCGCACAGCCATTGCAAAAGCTTGCCCGTGACTACAGCGATGGAGAGCAGGTCTGAGCGCATCTCCGGCAGAAACTTGGCATTCTGCTGGACCAGATTCTCCATGGCATCCGCCATCCTCCCCATGGAGACTTTGATGTGCTTACGTGTCAGAGCCACTACATCATAGAGCACGTGGACACACTCCTCCACCTCGCGTACCACTCTGTTGAGGGCATCTGATACTCTACCTGATGTTCCCCTGCGTCTCTTGGATACTACAACATCTGCTCATTGGCCGCTTCCAGAGGCTCGTCATCTGACTCAGATTTAACAGAGGCCTCTTCTCCAGCAGCCCTCCAAGTGCCAGGCCTTGGCTGTCACTGCCTCCTCCTCCTCCTGTGGACACATGCCTGTGCAGTGACCACCAGAGTTTTAGCCCGAGCCTAAACTAGATGTATAACCCACCAAGTTGTGTGTCCCTGGGCTGGTGGAGGGGACAAGTGAATGCTGTGATGGCTGTACAGGTGTGAAGTCATCCTCATCCTCCTCTGAGGTGTCCTGGAGGCTGGGGCTGATTTCAGGTGTGGGGATTGGCCTCACCCTCTGACTGCTGGCACCTATAATGGAGAGAAGAGAGAATGAGTGACTGCCTCGGCACCTTGATTTTCCAAGGTTGTCTCGATTCTGAGTTCTTCCTCCCTAGATGCTGGGGGAAGGCCGATCTTGCCGTTGGGACAGGCATGGTCATGATCCTTCCCTGCCAGTTCGGCAGCCTGCTGCTCGAATGCAGTGGGGGGCCTGAGCTCAAGCATCCCCTTTCCCATCTTCTCTCTCTCTTATCTGTTGTGGGCTGCCTTCTCCTGCATAGAGACAGATAGATGGATTGTGAGCATGTATAGTGAAAGAGCAGGTCATAGACTGTTAATTCTGTGGCTGCTAACCGACCTTGTGACTCCCCAAAACCCGACCACTATGTGCATGGCACAAGTGAGGAGTGAGATGGAATATTCTCCCATTGCCTGGCTAGGTCAGCATTTATTACCCATCCCTAATTGCCCTTGATCAGAGGGCATTTTTAAGAGATAACCACATTGCTGTGGGTTTGGAGTCACATGCAGGCCAGGCCAGGTAAGGACCTTAAAGGACATTAGTGAACCAGATGGGTTTTTACAACAATCAGCAATGGTTTCATGGTCCTCATTAGACTTTTAATGCCAGATTTTTATTGAATCCAATTTCTGCCATCTGCCATGGCGAGATTCGAACCAGGCCCTAAGAGTATTACCCTGGGTCTCTGGATTACTAGTCCAACAACAACACCACTGCCTCCCCCAGACTCGTCAGTATTGCTTGTCAGTAGATTTATGTTTATATCTTGTGTTATTTTTCCATCACTTTTTCCTGTCACTTCTTTGTCCCCATTCCATCCAGCTTTGCCAACAATTGTGAACAGGGTTTAGACACCTTTTCGGCCTTTGAAAAAGCTTCCAGAATTATTTTCATTCTATTTTGACACCTGCCTTTATTTGCCCCATTTTATATATGCACATAATTCCAACTTCACTCCTAATGTGCTCCTGCACAAGTTCAGATCCGTACCTGGTGTGATGTCCAATTATGAGCTCAGATAGTTGGGTGAAAACAATGCCCTTCCATTTGTGTCAGAGCAAAACTTGTTTCTAACCATTTGGATGTAAACTGCACCCATTCCAGAAAAGTGCACTGGTATATCCAAATAATGATTCACCTAATCCTATTAATAAGCCCTTGTAAATTTTGTCAGGGACAGGTGAGAAACTGAAAGGGTTATGGCCCAGTTATTGAATTTAGATCTGGGTTATTCTGATATCTAACCTGGCCTGCCATTTTTCTAGGGGTTCTGCAGATCTCCTACTGAAATTCAGAGCTCTTTATGGTAGATTAGGTTAGGAGGTAGTATGCAATTGATACTGCTATATTCATTTTTGTTTGATCGCATAAAAGATTTATCACTATTGCTGACAAAAGAGACTTGTCTAAGCTTTTATCTCGCACTCATCAGGACACTCGCAAGAACATCAATATAAGGGGGAAAACAACAATTTATATGGTATGTGAAGGGAGTGCTGATTGGTTGGCAAGTGGCATTGCCATTGGAGAATGCACTAATGATGATAATTGATGGTTAATTGTTTGAATTGTTTGAAATTTAGACCAGGCAGCTTGATCCTGGTTGGACCAGGCAGCTTGATCCTGGTTGGTCAAGGCATTGCCCTGAGGAATGAACCAGCAAATGACTGTCACTTACTTTGTTTAGCTGAAGCTTGGGAAATGTATGTACAAGTTTTTTTCTGTCTGCAAAGAACAGGACCCTGTGTACTATTATACGTAGCTTCCAGTAAACGCAAATGCGCCACACTGCAAGCCCAACTAACAATCTTAAATTGGTTGTCAGCGTGATTCTTAGCACACTGAGGATTATTTAGCAAATGTTGTCCAATCGCAGAATCACATCTCATGTTGAACACTGTGTTTTGAGTTTTGCAAGCACAGGCTGTTTGCGTATGGTCTGTACCCTGCCCATTTCCAACAGTGGCTGCAACATTCGATTTGATACGATCTGCCTGCCTTTGGGACATACAGCCTATATATCCAGCATCACACTGGCACTGAAATTCAAATACCACATTACTCATTTGTGTGATAGGCAGCATGTCTTTTTGGCTTGACTGCAGCACCCTGATAATGCTGAAGACCAGTCATGTTCCTGCTGCATAGTAGCAGTGTGAAGCAGGCTTCACCTATTGCTCAAATTTTTGCTTTCCCTTGCCCTTCCAGGGTAATCTGAGGTTGACTGGGTACCTTTCAGGGCCTTAGACCAGTTCATGAGCTTGCATGATATACAGTGCAAAATGATCCGATCAGGGTAACTACTATTCTGCAGGATTCCTTTGATGCCTATTTCAGCAACAAGCTTGCATGGTGGACAAATGGCTTGGGCCCTATTTACAAGGTTGTTGATAAGACCAATCTCATAGCATGTGGAACTGTAAGAATCCCAATGAGTATATTAATACACGGGGCCCTGTTCTTTACAGACAGAAAGAATATGTACATACATTGTGCCTGTTTCAACTAAACAAAATAAGTGA
This sequence comes from Carcharodon carcharias, assembly GCF_017639515.1. Classification (NCBI taxonomy): domain Eukaryota; kingdom Metazoa; phylum Chordata; class Chondrichthyes; order Lamniformes; family Lamnidae; genus Carcharodon; species Carcharodon carcharias. The sequence goes on along the minus strand of NC_054467.1, from coordinate 158,179,732 downwards.
CAGCTGTTCACTGACTCAGTCCTCAGGGCAATGCCTTGACCAAAAAGGGTCAAACTGCCTGGTTTAAATTTCAAACAATGCTTGGCAGTTAACTGTCAGTCACCATCACTGGCACATTCTCCAATGCCGCTTCCCAGCCAATCAGCACTCTCCTCACATACAGTATAAAATGTTGTCTTCCCCCTTAAATTGGTGTTCTTGTGAATGTCTTGATGAGGGCAAAACAAAAAGCTTAGACATGTCTCTTTTTTCAGCAATTTTCAAGTTTTGTACTACCAAACAACAATTTAAGACCAGCAACATTCACTTGCACCATTACTCTATGGCAGGGTGAGGGTTTCCACCTTTTTCAGCATTATAGTGAGTGGTGAACTGAACTATTGGTGAACTGGGCAAAAATGTATATCTTTTTTATAACTATTACAATGAAACCAAAATTGACTTTTTATTCTTATTATTCCTATCTATCTAAAAATGTCTCTTCTTTTAACTGATACTCTAATAACATCCACTGAAGATTGTACTTCTAGTTTATCTCTCTTGTCTTGAGCTGTGACATGAGGTGAGCTGAGAGTGACTGCCTTTCACATCATGGCAGAATTTGACCGAGTGTGGCAACAAAGCGCCCAATATTGAAGTCAATGGAAACCAGGGGAAACTCTCCACTGATTAGAGTCATAGCCAGCACAAAGGAAGATGCTTGTGATTGTTGGATGTCAATCATCTCAGCTTCAGGACATCACTGCAGGAGTTATCAGCGTAGTGTCCTCAGCCCAACTATCTTCAGCTGCTTCATCAATGACCTTCCCTCCATCATTAGGTCAGAAGAAAGGATGTTCTCTGATGATTACACAATGTTCAACATCATTTGCGACTCCTCAGATACTGCAGTCCACACCCATATGAGCAAGGCCTGGACAACAATCAGGCTTGGGCTGCTAAGTGGCAAGTAACCTCTGTGACACACAGATGCCAAGCAATGGCCTTCTCCAACAAGAAGGAATCTACCCATCCGCCCGTGACATACATCTGCATTGCCAATGCTGAATTCCTCACCATCAACATGCTCCGGGTTACCATTGACCAGAAACTGAACTGTACCAGCTATACAAATACTGGGCTAGGAAAGCAGGGCAGGGGTTGGGAATTCTGCACAGAATAACTTACCCCTTGACTCCCCAAAGCTCGTCCACCATCTACAAGGCGTAAGTCAAGGGTTTAATGGAATACTTTCCATGTGCCTGGATAAATTCAGCTCCAACAACAATCAAGGAGTTCAACATCATCCAGGACAAAGCAGCCAGCATGATTGGCACCCCAACTACCATCTTGAGCATAATAAATGCTGGTCTTTATCACAGCCATTATTACCTTAGTCAAATCATGTGAGTCTGAAGTTCTGATCTTCCCAGCTATTATGTCTGAGCAATAATTTATTTTCTCAAGAAGTGATAATGCCTTTAATTTAAATAATTTACACATAATTAAAGCTATACTGCAGTTTTACAGCACGAGTAGCACTTAACAGTAATTGAAATTCAGATAAAGCATAGATTAGTGGACAAACACTGTTTTCAGTTTGTCTTCATTGCAAGGTCATTGAATTATTTGAACATTTATGAAAATGTCTATACGTACAATTCTATAACTACTGAATTACAGATGCATTCTTAACTGTAAACCAATAGTAGGTAAATTAATTCCATTGATAGTGGATGGATTATATATCTTCTAGTAAACAGATTATTATTAAATCAAATCAAAATCAAAGTCTGGCTGTAATTCCTGTTTTGATTAGAGTCATACCAATCTAATTCTTTCCTAGATACTTCTAACTATTCCTCCAGTTTGCATGTGCAGTCCAAAGTAAACCTTCAAATTCTTGCTAGTTTGCTCTGCAGTAACAGATAAATGAATTGAATTTCAATTGTCTTTTAATGGTTTTTGCCAAGGAACAAAGTGAGAATACGGCATCAGTTTGGATGGACAATCAATTACATCTATATCGTAAATCCACAAACCGTTGTAATTATCTTCACAATACCATCTTTCAGACTAGATGAGCTAAGCAATCAATGTTGCCAATCTGTCTCTGCAAATGCATTTGTTCTGAAGAAGACAATTGAGATGTACTCTTGATGACACTGAAGGAAACAATCATTCAAAAGGCATGCAGGGCCTATCCAGTCAACAGACATATGAAATGAAACAAACTGTTATACAAATTTATTTACATAGTAACAGCTGAACAAATGGATCACACTATTTGTATACTACTGACATAGCAAGAAAGTTGAGTTTTTAAAAAATATTGTCATTTTTGTTTTCAAGTCTCTCCTTGACCTTGTCCCTACCTATTTCAGTAACGTCCTCCAGCTCTAAAATCATCAGAGATCTCTGTATTCTTCAATTCATCACTCCACCCTTGGCGGCTGTACCTTCTAACTCTGGAATTCTCACCTCTCTGCCTTTCTACCTCTATCTCCTCCTTTAAGATGCTCCTTAAACTTACTCCTTTGAACAAGCTTCTGGTCACCTATCCTATTATCTCCTTATGTAGCTTGATGTAAAATTTTGTGTCTTCTGTGGCTCTGTTGGTAGCACTTTGCCTCTGTGTTTTCAGTTTCAAGTCCCATTACCAAGCTTGAATTAAAAGAAAATCAAGATAACACTCCAGTTTGTGGATTGTTGGACTGCACTGTTGGAGGATCCATCTTATGGATGAAATGTTGAACCAAGGCTGTATCGGTCTGCTCAGCTGGATGTGAATGATCACTTGGCACTATTTTGAAGAGGAGCCAGGGAGTTATCCCTGGTGATGTGGCCAATATTTATCCCTCAATCAATATCACAAAACAGGTTATCTGGTCATTATCACATTACTGTTTGTGGGAGTTTGCAGAGCACAAATTGGTTGTGTTTCCTACATAACAACAGTGACTACATTCCGAAAGTACTTCATAAGCTGTAAGTGCTTTGAGACATCCTGTGGTTGTGTAAAGCACTATAGAAATGCAAGTCTTTACTTTTCCTGTGGAACATTTGGAATGTTTTGCTACATTAAAGGCACTATAAAAATGCAGGTTGTGGTTTTGTTATTGAAGGGAAGGTAAAATGGCTCAAAATTGACACTGATGGCTGCTAAGGAAACAGATATGCCTGAAGAGCTGTGCTGAGATGTCGACAGTTAGCTTACTTTAAGCCACAACTTTAAAAATTTAGCAACTTAATTGGAAATCCTGCAACCTGGACTATCACACAGCATGATAGAGTTCCAACAGACAAAACGATCAGGAAACTATGTTTTTATTCCATTTTTAAATTTTGGATTGATGCAACAAAATGTTCAGATGTACAAATGACATAAGATTACACAACATGTACTTGTGAAGTGCATTTAACATAGCAAAACTTTCCAAATGCTAAATCACAAATAATTCGGGAGTTGTGGGGTTGGATTTTCCTGGAGTCGGGGAGACTCTGTGGAGGTGTGAAAATGGCAGCTGGGATCCATTTTCATGCCACGCTCAGCAGTAAGTTCCTGCCCCAACTGTAGAGCAGCGCCATGTTGCACACTCTGCAAAGATTGCAAGTCCCCCTCAGCACTTTCCATTGCTTGTGTCATCTCCATAGCACATTTCAGATCAATGTTAACTTCAACAAGTAAATGGTGCTGAATGGTGTCATTGTGTACGCCACAATCCAAAACATATTGCAACATGTCACTGAATGTATCTCCAAAGTCGAAATGCTCAATCAACTATTTTAACTTCATGATAAGTTGTGATTGACTTACCCGGGGCCCTTGCTCTTGAACTTAAATCTCTGCATAATTACTGATGGCTTTGGCTAAAAGTGTGTCTTCACGAGGCCACCATCTCGTTAGAATATTTAGACTTGGGCATGTTTGGGGCCATCAGATTACAGATGAGGTTATATGCCTTGCAGACACTTAAAATAATTGTTTTTTGCTTCTCCTGCACTGTCATTTCATTTGCCACGAAATAAAAGCCAAGGCGCTCTATTTACTCACTCTAGTCTTCCATGGACGAGTCATAAGGGTCAATTCTGCTGAAGAGTGGCAGGACTGGGGAGTATACCATTCTTCCTTTCCTTAAGAATTGATGTACTCACATTCATAAGGGCGAGGTGCAGTGTCGGAGCTATTTATCCTCATCAGTTTGTAATGAACTTGATGTACTGGACAGGTTTCTTATTTGAAACAGAACTTTATTTACAGAGCTCTTGAAGAAGCTACATGCTTGAACCAGGTCCACAACTAGAAAACTCCACCCCTAAGATTACCTGTGCTTAGGGCTGATTCGTCAGTACAATCACATGACCCTTAAACAGTAGGAAAGGTTTTACCTACAATCACTACAAGGACTATTTCAGGGTTCTGACCACACAGGTTGGAGGCAAGGAAGGGGGAGCTTTCTAGGAGGTGGCCAATTGAGAAGCTGCCTCTGCGTTGGCTATCTAGCTAAGGATGGTGGGCAGGTTCTGGATGTGGGAGCGCAGGACATCATAGGCCACTCACTGGAGGCTAGCAGCACCAGTGCTGAGGGCCAGACAAAGAGAGCAGCGGGAGGCACTGCAGCCACCATTAGTCTGTGGAATACATGAAAACTGAATGAATATGGCCATTGGAGACAATCATCTTCACTATTCCTTCACTCAATAACAAAGCTGTGCAATGGGCATACAGCAGTCTCAACACTGACATCAAATAAATCCCTGCATGAACGTTCAGCGACACAAACAGGGAGAATTTCAGCTGCCTTGAGGGAGGATTCCCTCCCGCCACGGGTTGCAGTGAGATCCAGCAGCAGTCGTTCGGGTGAAAATGGCAGGCGTGGGCGTAGCTCACACTCACTGCATTACAACAAATGAAGCAGGTCCTTGTAGTAAAAAGGTGTTAGAAAATGATATTTTTAGTAGGCATAATTAACTTTACAGAATTAAAAAATTTAAACATAATTTTACAAAACTAAAAATGTAAACATTTTTAAAAAGTACAATAATTTTGATCAGATAAATCATTTTATCAAATAATACTTAAAAGTCTGATAAATCATGCTAAAAGTCAGAAATTTTACTTTCAAATAATTTATCAGACTATTAAAGGTTTTCATTTTAAAGAATGAATCCTTTTTAACTTTTTTCAATGATGTGGGCCTCCTCATTAGGTATTTGCCAATCTAGAGGATGCCCCTTATGCCTGGAAATACAACAGCATTCAATTGTAATTAATTTGGAATTAGTGGGCAATTAGCCCAAATTTGCATTGGTTGCATAATTGCTGTTTGAAGTAGTGAACCCTCAGGAGTAGTATTTGTTAGTTCACTGCAACTTTCAGATATAACACACTACAGTGCGCACACTCTGGATGTTGTGGGACCGCTCTGACATATAGTAAGCCCTGAATGCGTCACTGCTACTGGCACTGCATAATTGGCTTAATATGCCCAAGGCAGGATGGTGTCGAAACTTTGAAATGATGGTTGTTCCCATGCACCTGCTGCCTTTGTGCTCCAAGGTTGTTGCAGGATTGGGAAGTGCTGCTGAAGAGCTTTGGCAAGTTGCTGCAGTGTGTCCTACAGATGGTGTATACTATCTGATGGTGGAGGGAGCGGGTGTTTAAGAACAAGGATGGTGTAATTTCCTTTATCACAGAATCACAGAATTGTTACGGCGCAGAAGGAGGCTATGTGGCTCATCGTGTCTGCACCCACTCTCTAAATGAACATTTCACCTAGTGCCATTCTCCTGCCTTCTCCCTGTAATCCTGCAAATTGTTTCTTTTCAAATAATCATCAACTTCCCTCTTGAATGCCTCAATTGAACCTGCCTGCACCACATCCTCAGGCAGTGTGTTCCAGACCCTAACCACTCGCCGTGTGAATATTGAAATATACTTTTTATAAATTCATGCAGCAAGTTCTGTTTTAGTGAGGACATAAATTGAGCCTGACCTAACAGCTGGAGATGTTCTGAGAGCAGAGGTGAACAGTAACGCCTCGAGTTTTACCGTAAAAAGAGACATGTCTGAGCTTTCTGTGTTGCACTCATCAGGACACTTGCAAGAATAAGGGGGGAAAAAATTATACTGTATGTGAAGAGAGTGCTGATTGGTTGGCAAGTGGCATTGCCATGGAGAATGCACCAGTGATGGTGACTGACAATTAATTGCCAAGCATTGTTTGAAATTTAAACCAGGCAGTTTGACCCTGATTAGTCAAGGCTTTGCCCTGAGAAATGAATCAGTGAATGGCTATCATTTATTTTATTTAGCTGAAACACGAGAAATTTTGTAAACGAACAGAATATATGGAATGCACATGTTCTTTCTGTCTGCAAAGGACAGGACCCTGTGTATTAAAAACAAAAACAGAAACAGAAATACCTGGAAAAACTCAGCAGGTCTGGCAGCATCGGTGGAGGAGAGCACAGTTGATGTTTCGAGTCCTCATAACCCTTCAACAGAGGACTTGAAATGTCAACTGTGCTCTCCTCCGCCAATGCTGCCAGACCTGCTGAGTTTTTCCAGGTATCTCTGTTTCTGTTTTTGTTTTGCATTTCTAGTATCCGCAGTTTTTTGCTTTTAACCCTGTGTATTAAAATGTGTAGCTTCCAGTACACACAAATTCACCGCAATGCGAGCCCGACTGACAATCTTAAATTGGTTGTCAGCATAATTCTTAGCATACTGAGGATTATTTATTAAATATTGTCCAATTGGGGAATCACATCTCATGTTGGACACTGTGTTTTGAGATGTGCAAGCACGGGCTGGTTGGGTACGGTCTATACCCTGCCCATTGAGAACAGGGGGCTGGAACATGTTGTTTGATATGATCCGCCAGTCTTTGGGATGTACAGTCTATATACCTACTATCACACTGGCACTGAAATTCATATACCACATCACTTATTTCTTTGATAGGCAGAATGTCTTTTTGTTCTGACGCAGCAACCTGTTAGTGGCGAATAGCACTTGTGTTGCTACTGCATAGTAGCAGCGTGAAACCTGTTGCTCAAATTTTTGAGATCCCGTGCCCTTCCAGGGTAATCTGAGGTAAACTGGGCACTTTTCAGGGCTGAAAGTGACAGCTTTGGGTCTGTTCATGACTTTGCGTGATACACAGTGTGAAATGATGCCCTATTTCAGCATCAAGCTTGCATGGTGAGCAAATGATTCAGGCCCTACTTACAAGATCAATCTTATAACTTATAGAACTGCAAGAATCCCAACACATATACTGACCAGTGAAGGTAGGTTTCTGGTAGATCATAGTAGAGAACCCCCCACCCCACCAAATTTCTCAACTCCTACGCCAAAGAAGGGGTGTTCATTTGACTGCTCCATTTCATAGGTGAATTTGAGCGCAGGATGGAGCCCATTAAGGCATGTAAGGAAATTGTTACATGCAGCTGTGGATTTAAATATAGCAAACATATCATCCCTATATCGGAAATATGTGAGGGATAGGAGGTTAGGTGTAATTTCATGGAATCACATTTCTCATGGAACCCAACAAAGATGTTTGTGAGAGCTGGGCCTAGCGGGGATCCCACGGCTGCACCATCTATTTGGGCATTCGTGGTGTCATTAAAACTGAACTCAACTGCACGAGTCATCAAGTTCATAAGTTCAATGAATGTTGATTCACACAATGGTGGTGGCTTTAGATCGTCATGAGATAGTGCTGCAGCACTATATCTATTGTTTCCTTAAGTGGAACACTGGTGAATAGGCTGGCAATGTCAAATGACTACATGGACACAGCATTGCTATCAATATGCAAGTCCTGTATGGCCTTCACAAATGTGAAGGAGTCCTTCACCATGTACGTGGAAAACTTGGTCAAAACTGGTTGTAACAATTCGCCCAACTATTTGGCCAATTCATGTTGTACAGAACCGGTCATAGATAAGATGGGGCATGAATGGACGTCACTTTTGTGTGTCTTGGGCAGCCCATACATATGCGGACATTGCAAACAGTGAGGACAATCCCTGTCATATATATCACGCTCATCACTCTTACACAAGTCCAGCAAGTATTTTTTTGCTTACTTTCGAGCAAGGCTGTCCGGTCATGTTGAGCGGCAGGTCCAATGGATGCAAATTTGGACCTGTCATTAAGAATGGTGTGCATTTTGTTGATATAGTCATGCTTGTTAAGGATGACTATTCTCGTCCTTTTGTTAGGCTTACTGATGTGTATGTCCAGTTTGATCCTAAGGCCTCACAACTAATGTAAGACATTCAAGTTGCATGTGAAAGGCAGACACGTCATTTGAAATCCCGCAATATGCATATACTAGCTCAGCCAAGTGTGCTTTCAAGAATTCAGCGTCTCGCTCAATAATGGAAATTAGTTTGACATACAGGAGAGTTAAGATCAGGTAAGCTATCTATTGAAACAAAAACAAAAATAGCTGGAAAAACTCAGCAGGTCTGACAGCATCTGTGGAGAGGAATACCGTTAATGTTTCGAGTCCATATGACTCTTCATCAGAACTAGATAGCACCAATATTCCATTTAAGGAAACCATAGATATTTGCATTGCAGCACTATCTCATGGTGAACTAGACCCGCTACCATTGCATGAATCAGTTTTCAATGAGTTTATGAACTTGACAACTCGCACAATTGAGTTCAGTTTTAATGACACCATGTATGCCCTTATGGATGGTGTTGCTATGGGGTCCTCTCTAGGCCCAGCTCTCACAACCATCTTTGTTGGGTTCCATGAGAAACATGTATTTGATGGAATGACACCTAACCTGTTACTCCTCATATATTTCTGATAAGTGGATGAAATGTTTGCTACATTTAAATCCGCAGCTGTGTGTAACAATTTCCTTACATGCCTTAATGGGCTCCATCCTGTGCACAAATTCACCTATGAAATGGAGCAGTCAAATGAACTCCCCTTCCTTGACGTACTAGTTGTGAAATCTGCCAGGGGGTTCTCTCCCATGCTCTACCGCAAGCCTAACTTCACTGGTCAATATATGTGTTGGGATTCTAGCAGTTCCACACTCTATAAGATTGGTCTTATTGGCAACCTGGCAAATAAAGCCTGAGCCATTTGCTCACCATGAAAGTTTGATGCTGAATTAGGGCACATCAAAGGCATCCTGCAGAATAATGGCTGCCATCATCAGATTTCATGATGTACATAGATAAACACATAAACGGGCCCAAGGCCATCACTTTCGGCTCTGAAAAGATCTCAGTCTATCTCAAATTACCCAGGAGAGAAAGGTATCTCAAAAATTTGAGCAACAGGTGAAGCTAGCTGTTTTACACTGCTACTATGCAGTAGCAACACAAGTGCTATTCACCACTAACAAGATGCTGCCGTCAAGCCAAAAAGACGTTCTGCCCATCACACAAATGAGTAATGTGGTATATGAATTTCAGTGCCAGTGTGATGCTAGTTATGTCGGCCGTACAACCCAAAGACTGGTAATCATATCAAACAGCACATCCCAGCCGCTGTTTGCAATGGGCAAGGTACAGACCGTGCCCAACCAGCCCGTGCTTGCAAAATTCAAAACACAGTCTCCAACATTAGATGTGATTCCCCGATTGGACAATATTTAATAAATAATCCTCAGTATGCTAAGAATTACGCTGGCAACCAATTTATGATTGTCAGTCAGACTTGCAGTGTGGCGCATTTATGTGTACTAGAAGCTACATATATTAATACACAGGGTCCTCTTCTTTGCCAAACAAAATAAATGACAGCCATTTGCTGACTCATTTCTCAGGGTAATGACTTGACCAATCAGGGTCAGGCTACCTGACTTAAATTTCAAACAATGTTTGGCAGTTAACTGTAAGTCACCATCACTGATGCATTCTGCATGGCCAAACCACCTGCCAACCAATCAGCACTCTCTTCACATGCCGTATAAATTGTTGCTTTCCCTTATATTGGTATTCTTGCAAGTGTCCTGATGAGTGCAAGGCGAAAAGCTTTGACGTCTCTTTTTTCAGCAATACTCAAGTTCTGAACTAACAAATGGCTATTTGTAATGCCTCCTTCTATTTTCTCTTATTCTAATCAGTAGGAATAACCATTTTGAAAGGTGCTAATCAAAACGTAGGGAGGAAGTATTTCTGACCACCATTCTTATCAAATGCCACTTCCTGCCCCCAATTTGGCCCTTCAACTTGATTGAATTCTTCAGTGAGGTAACAGAAAAGGTTGATCAAGATGATGTAGCAGATTTATATATGGACATTTGGAAGGCATTTGACAAAGCCCTACACAGTAGGGATATTAAGAAGGCGGAAGCCCATTGAGTTAAAAGGAAATTGGCAATATGAATACAGGAAAAAAGGGTGGTGGTTGGATGTTTCTCAGAATGGGAAATGGTTTATAGTGGTATTTCCCAAGGGTCAGTTTTGGTTTAAGCAATTTCAAAAAATTTTAAAATGTGACCTAGACTTGAGTGTAGGGAGCAACATTATAAAGTTTACAGTTGATACAAAATTTGTGTGATTATATAAACATTTTAATAAAGCAGGTGTTGATTTTTTTTGTACACAGTGTACAGACTGTGTTTGCTGTACTTGCTATCTATAATTGTAATAGGTCAAATAGTGTAATACATTCATTGCTGTTCTGAAAGTTACCTCTGATGTTTTATATATATTTTGTATATATATAAGCACATTTTTTCCTCTTCTTCTGATTTTTGTCTACAGTAATTATCTATTGGTGCACAGGAATGCAGGAGGCAATGCCACTTATTAACAAGCTCTGACACACTCTTTGAATGGCTATTCCACTGTTAATAATCAAAAATATATTATTAACAATTAATATGTCATATGCATGCTTCCTTTTCACAAAGCTTACTTCCTATTGATATTTAAATATTGGCAATAAAAGTCATGACAATATTTAACACAGAATTCCATATCGAGAAATGTTTGTCAAAATTTCAATATTATAGTTTGTTGATTAACTAAAATACTTCATGAAAAAAGTATTCATCCATAATTGTTTTCTTCTCAGTTGCTGTAGTAATTATGGTTTTATCTAATGTGTAATATACCTTTAAGAAGAATGCTGTTAAGGAAGATCACATGATCTTTAGTAACTAATAGAATACCAGCACGGACTACCTCTGTGGATAGTAATCAGTAGATGGAGATGGGGTTTGAGTTGAAAGCACACATATATAGCTGCTGATTACCTTTGTAAATAAACTGAATGTGTTCCACCTAAGAAGTGTCTGCTGATCAAGTCTATCTATAATACCAACTCAGCCATGACTTCCAACAAACTAGCGATGAGGAAAAAGCAAAGAAAAAGTGAGGACAAAGCAAAGATACAACAGCCATTGAAAATTTTATGTACCAAAATGAGACTTTACCATGAATTTATGGTTTTGACTGAGGTGAAGATGGTATACATTGTGATATATGAGGTAACACAATTGTGTGGGATAGGATAGTCTTTTCCTGTCCATCATTACGCATGTCTGTAACAAAATTTAAAAAAAATACATGATCATTTTCACATTACATGATTAGTAGCAATTGCCTTTTGTATCTGTAAATGCCTTTCTTGAAATTTTTTTAAAAATTCAATGCCTCAGCCTGTCCCAAAACTTGAATATCAACTCGATATTTTACCTCAGAATAGTTCGCTTGTGTATTTCTGTCTGTATGTTCTGTACTTGTGCAGCTTCAAGAGTTTCCACCATGCACTCTGTGAATTCGCGTAAGTCCTTCATCCTCTGAATATTAGATAGTTTTATAAATTTTTCCCAGAAACCTTGAAAGAAGCTGAATATTGAATACCATTCTTTCAGGCAAGTGAAAAAGTTTATATAAACCCTAATAATTGTCAGTTTTCTGCCTTGGGCAGAGATGAATAGTTTTTGTGATAAGCAGCATAAATGATTGCTTTGTTGGTACTAGAAAAAAAAAGGAATTGTTTATTCAAATTGATTTCCTTTTTAGCCATTTGTCTCTGCATCACATAAAATAGTCTCTTGAAAACTCTCTTTTGGGGGCTTACAGAATTTTCCATGAATAAAAATTGGATACTGTAAATTAACACTTGTACATTTAATTACATCATTTGGTCTGTTGACTGCACACATTGAAAACTTAAAACTATGCACTATAGAATAAAATTTCCATTTCTGCACACCCACTGCATTCCAGGAATGCATACCCAAAAATTTTAAAGTCCCAAAACATCCATTTGGATTAAAGACTGGGGTGTGTACAGGAGAACTTTTTAGGTTAATATGTAGAGGGTCCAACAAGGAACGGCGCAGTGCTGGAGCTAATTCTGGGGAATGAAGCCGGATAGGTGGCTGAGGTGGTGGTGGAGAAGCATTTTAGTGATAGCAACCACAACATGGTACAGTTTAAGTTTGTTATGGACAAAGAAAAAGACAAGTTGCAAAAAATTGTTTTGGATTGGGGGAAAGTGGGTTTTAGTAAAATAAGGCAGGATCTGGCCAAGCTAGACTGGGAACAGCTACTTGTGAGGAAATCTACAGAGGAGCAGTGGAGGGGCGTTCAAAAAGGTAATGGGGAGGGTACAGGCTCAACATGTTACCTCTAGGGTGAAAGGAAGGAGTAACAAGCCCAGAGAACCATGGATGACCGGAGATATTCAGGTTACAATGAGAAGGAAAAGAGAGGCTTTTAGGAGGTACAAGGGAAGCATCAGGGGAGGCGTTAGAGGAGTACAGAAAGTGCAGGGTGGAGCTTAAGAAAGCAATTAGGAGAGGAAAGAGGGAATATGAGAATGCTTTGGCTGGTAAAAGTAGGGAAATCCCAAGATATTCTAGAAGTATATCAATGGGAAAAGGATAACCAGGAAAGAGTAGGGCCCATAAGGGACCAAGGGGGCAACCTATGGGTGGAGCCAGAGGACATCGGTAGAGTGTTGAATGAATACTTCATATCCGTCCTCACCCAAGAGAATGAGGATGAAGGTATCGAACTCGGGGAGAGAGACTGCGAGGTTCTTAAGCAAATTGATGTAGGGAGTGACAAAGTATTGGAGGTGTTGGCAGGCTTAAAAGTGGACAAATCTCCAGGTCCGGATGATTTGTGTCCCAGACTGCTGAGGGAGGAGATCACAGGGGCTCTGACCCAAATTTTTAATTCCTCTTTGGCCACGGGGGAGATGCCAGAGGACTGGAAAACAGCTAATCTGGTTCTGCGATTTAAGAAGGGGTTGTAGAGATAAGCCAGGGAACTGCAGGCCAGTGAGTCTCACAGCAGTGGTAGGGAACTATTGGAGAAAATTCTGAAGGAGAGAATCTATCTCCACTTGGAGAGGTAAGGTTTGATCAGGTATAGTCAGCATGGCTTTGTCAGAGGGAGTTCATGCCTAACAAATTTGATTGAATTTTTGAGGAGGTGACCAGGTGTGTAGATGAGGGTAGTGCACTTGATGTAGTTTATATGGATTTCAGCAAAGCCTTTGACAAGGTCCCACATGGGAGACTTATAAAGAAGGCAAATGCACATGGGATATAGGGTAAATTGATACGGTGTATTCAAAATTGGCTTAGTTGTAGGAGACAGAGGGTGATGACAGAAGAATGCTTTAGTGACTGGAAGCCAGTGTCCAGTGGTGTACCATAGGGATCTGTACTGGGTCTCCTATTATTTGTCATTTATATAAACGACATAGATGAATATGTGTGGGGTAGGATTAGTAAGTTTGCAGATGACGCAAAGATTGCCCGGGTGGTTAATAGTGAGGTTGCGTGTCTTGGGCTACAGGAAGATATAAGCGGGATGGTCAAATGGACAGATAAGTGGCATATGGAATGTGAGAAGTGTGAGAAGTGTGAGTTGATACACTTTGGAAGGAGTAATTTGACAAGGAAGTATTCAATGCGCGGTATGAGACTAGGAAGTTCTGAGGAACTGGCGTGTGTGTCCATAGATCTCTGTAGGTAGAGGGGCATGTTAGTGGGGTAGTGAAAAAGGCACATGGGACACTTGCCTTTCTCAATCGAGGCATAGATTACAAAAGTAGCGAGGTCATGTTGGAGTTGTATAGAACCTTTGTGAGGCCACAGCTGGAGTACTGTGCGCAGTTCTGGTCGCCACATTATAGAAAGGATGTGTTTGCACTGGAAGGGGTGCAGAGGAGATTCACCAGGATGTTGCCTGGGATGAAACATTTAAGTTATGAAGAGAGGTTGGATAGACTTGGGTTGTTTTTGTTGGAGCTGAGAAGACTGAGGGGGCGACCTGATCAAGGTGTACAAGATTATGAGGAGCATGAACAGAGTGGATAGGGAGCAGCTGTTTCCCTTAGTTGAAGGGTCAGTCACAAGGGGACATAAGTTCAAGGTGAGGGGCAGGAGGTTTAGGGGGAATGTGAGGAAAAACCTTTTTACCCAGAGGGTGGTGACGGTCTAGAATGCACTGCCTGGGAGGGTGGTGGAGGCGGGTTGCCTCACATCCTTTTAAAGGTACCTGGATGAGCACTTGGCACGTCATAACATTCAAGGCTATGGGCCAAGTGCTGGTAAATGGGATTAGGTAGATAGGTCAGGTGTTTCTCACGTGTCGGTGCAGACTTGATGGACCAAAGAGCCTCTTCTGCACTGTGATTCTGTGATTCTCTGTGCAATTTTCTGATCTGTATTCCTGTCAGGAATATTAGTAGAGGGGGCACTGATGATGGGGGAAACAATGGGTGGTCCCTGGGAGCAGAAAATTTGCTCCTCTTGGGTTGGGAAAGGAGGCTGGTGGTGGGGGGTTGGGGTGGGGGATTTGATGCCATATCTTCTTAAAGAAGCTAAGGGTAGTTTCCGCCTTAATCTCCTGAGCCCTCCTCCCCTGCAGACACCATGCTTCCCCCAATACTGCCATACATGCCAATACATTCTTTCCAGTGATCACAGAACTTCATGGGCAGAATTTTCGGCTTGACGTGCGGGGGGACATGTAAAATGACGTGCAGTGACTTTGGGAGAGGGTCCCGACATCACCGTGCGCCATTGCAATATTTCACTGGGCAGACGCGCGATGAAGTTCGAAGTGAGCCCGCCATTAATTAACGGGCTAGTTAAGACCCTTAAATCAGCCAGCCACGCAAATTTTCAGGCGCCCGCGTGATCTTCGGCTTGGCGCATGGGTGCAACGGGCAGGCAGATAAGTGACTTTTTAATAAAACTCATCCACGGGCGGGATAGGAGGGCTCAGTGGGGTTGTCAATCTTGTCTGTGAGTATTTATTGCAGAAAGTTTTTTAAACTTGCCTGTGTGATCTGTAGCAGTTCAGGACGAATTCCAGCAGCTTTCTCTGTGCTTTGAACCTCCAGCTCAGCACTCTTCAGTCAGGAATCTTTATCGGGCCTGCAGCTTTCCAGAGGCCTCCCTTTAGCCTAGGTATGGGTTCTGACATCTCCACTGGAGGCAGCTCCTCTGAGGAGGAAGGGAGGGCTAGAATAAGGAGGAGGCCAGGAGTGGACAATCAGCCTCCAGGGGAGCCACATTTGGGATGCCAGGCGCAGGCACAAAGGGCGCAGGGCCAAGAGGTAGTCCAAGGTGGAAGGGGCTGCAGAAGACGCCATCATCCTGCTGCCAGAGTATACAGGCGGTGAAGCAGCTACCTCAATATGACTGAGGTGCAGTGCCAAAGGAGGCTCCGACTGTCAAGGGAGACAGTCAACTATATCTGTCAGATGATTCATCCTGATATCTCTCCTAACGGTGGGCAGACACCCCATGCCAGCAGCTCTGAAGGTCAAAGTTGCCCTCAACTTCTATGCCTCTGGTTCCTTCCAGGGCTCGGTTGGTGATCTTTGCGGTGTCTCCCAATCGGTTGTCCACACTTGTGTCAAGCAGGTCACAGACGGTCTGTTCAGGTGTGCATCGACCTTCATCCACTTCCGTTGGGACCAAGCAAGCCAGGCACAGTGAGCCAGAGGCTTCGTGGCTATTGCTGGCTTCCCCCGTGTCCAGGGTGCAATAGACTGCACACACGTGGCCATCAAGGTACCAGCAGGTGAGCCCGGTGCCTTCGTCAACGGGAAGGGCTTCCACTCCATGAATGTGCAGATAGTGTGTGACCACAAGGTGCAGACTCTGCAAGTCTGTGCAAGGTACCTAGGCAGCTCCCACGATATCTACATCCTCAGACACTCCTAGATGCCAGGGCTCTTCAGTGCTCCAGCCCGGCTGGATGGATGGCTGCTGGGAGACAAGGGCTATCCCCTCAGAAGGTAGCTCATGACGCCTCTCTGCCATCCAAGAACAGAAGCTGAGGAGCATTACAATAGGAGCCACGCCTCCACAAGGGCTGTGGTGGAGAGAGCCATCGATCTTCTCAAGATGCACTTCCGATGCATGGACCGCGCAGGGGCGCACTCCAGTACCCCCCAGATCCCGTCTCTGTAATAGTGGTAGCATGCTGCACTCTCCACAATCTTGCGCTGGAAAGGGGGGATGCAGTGGACGATGAAGACATTGACGCAGTGGACGCGGCTGCATATGATGAGTCCAGCACTGATTCAGAGGATGAGGAAGCACATGGGAATGATGAGGGGCTGAATGCTCACCTGGGGCTACACCAAGGAGGCAGGGCACACGGGAGACTTTAATCCAAACGAACCTTCAGCTAGCTCCACGTAAATGGATCAGGAGAACTAGCATATGCGGCACTTAAGAGCTACTTCTGCCACTTCATCAGCTGCAACTACGGCTTTGGACATAAACCTCAATGTCCCCTCAAACACTCATAACATGTATATAAAACATACAAATACAGCACAAAGGTGCCACCCTCAGCCATGGTAGCACATCTGGATTTAATTTTCTCCATCATATGATCAAACAAAATGAAAGCAAAATGTTTTTCAAACATCAAGAAATAATAATTCCCTAATCTAGGGCCAACACAAAAGCACCAGTGAGAAACCCATGGTGTGCCTCAGGAGCCTTATGCTTACATTTACAGTTGTTATGTCTTGGTGCCGCCCCCATCACTTGAATGGCTTGTGAGACAGCCTGCTCACTCTGCTGTCCTGTTGGCCTTGATGACCTTGGTGGACGTCCTCTGGCCCATAGAGCCTGTGCTGGCCCCACCTGGGAGGGATCTGCCAGGTCCACAGCTGGCATTTCCCCAGTCATTACAGCCTCACCTGAAGAAGTGGTCACTGGGAGAGGGGCGGAGCAGCTATTGCCCTCATCCGGAGCGCTGTGAGAGGAGCTCAGAGATACGGCTGGCAGCTGCTCCGCCGACGTGAGGTTAACCCGGACCTCCCTGCTCACTGTGGATGGATGGGCAATGAGCTGAGAAGCTTGAAGCCCATGCTGCCACTGGCGCTGTGAGGGCTTGCAGGTCCAAGCGTATCCCCAGGAGAAGCTGCTTGTTCTCCTGGAAGCCCCTCTCCACGAGAGTCGCTACTCTTGTCATGGGGGAAGCATGACGCTGTGGCATGAGGCTCATGCTCCGCGTGGACTCCTCCACCATGGACACCAAGCGAAGCAAAGTCTCATGCAACACTCCCAGATGCTCCCACACACCTGGCTGCATTTCCTGCAGCTGCTGCATCGCGGACGACTCCAGAGGCACATCATCAAGCACTTACTGAGCATGTGCCTGGTCTTCTGCAGTCCTCTGACTGCTGGCGCCATCGGAACTCTCTGTCTCTGCCAGCTTCTCCAGCGATTGTGAAGTGCCCTCTCTACTGGCCCTGGTACACTAGACGATGTTGCAATGCCCACCAATGTGGTAGTATCTGTGCTGCTGCCTGCCTCACAGAAATGGTGTGACGCAGGTGACAGTTGAGGGCCCTCAGGTTGAGAGGAGGCATCTGCAACCGATCCTAGTTGCCAGGCTCTGACAATGCTGAAAATAACAACAAGGACAGTGGATCAGTTAGTGTCCACACCGTGACACATTCATCCCTTTCCCCCAGGCTCATTATGTGCTCAACCTTCCAGAAACTATGGAGATGAGTATTGGTGGGGTGGCAAGTAGTCAGAAGGAGCCCCAAACATTACAGACAGATACAGATAGGCTGGTCAGATGGCCTAAGGAATGCCAAATAGAATGTTATGTGGATAAGTGTGAGGTGATGCTCTTGGGCAGAAGAAACAATGTACGGGAATACACAAGGAATGGTAGGACCGTGCAAAGTAAGGAAGATCAGAGGGACCATGCTGTGCATGTTGACAGGCCTGTTAGGGTAGCGGGAAAGGTACATAAGGCATTTAAGAAGATAAGTGCCATACTTGCCTTTATTAGCTGAGGAATAGAATGTAGGAATAGGGAGATCATGTTGCAACTGCAGAAAATGCTGTCGACGCCACAACTATAGTTCTGCGCTTCACAGGAGGGATGTGATTAGAGTGGAGAGAATGCAGAGGTAAATGACCAGGATGCATGCTGGGCTGGAGAGTTGGAGTTATGAGGATACATAGCATAGACTGGGTTTATTTGCCCTGGAGCAGAGGAGATTGAAGGGTGACATTATTGAGGTTTATAACATTATGAGGGGCATAGATAAGGTTGACAGAAAGGAACTTTTCCCCTTGGCAGAGGGATGAGTAACCTGGTGGCATTGATTTAAGGTAAGGGGCATGAGGTTGACAGGTGAGGTGATGAGGAGCTTTTGCACACAGTAATGTGGGATGCACTGGCTGAAAGGGTGGTGGACAGAGAAACCCTCCTAACATGTGGTAAGTATTTGGATGTGCAGTTGTGATGCCATGGCATACAAGGCTATGGGGATAGTGGTTGGAAATGGGATAAGGCAACTTTGGAAGGTGCTTGACACGCGCATCTTCAAAGGGCAGAGGGACCTTTGTTTATGACCCACATCTCTGACTCTATCAGTCTGAGAATGAGTAATGTTGCTAAAATAACAATTCCAACAATCATCAGTGCTTTGGACATTGGAAAGACAGAGCAGATGTCATGCCTGGCCGCTCCACCCTAGCTTCACCGACACCTGTAGACCTGGGTGCATGGCGTTTTCCAGCTCCAGGGCCTCCTGCTCAAAATGGCTCAAAATCAGCAACTGGGCCTGGCTGCCTCCAGTCCATGAACGCTCAGAGGTATTGTGTGCATTTTTCTCCTGAAAAACAGAGAAGACCATTCATTGCAGCTAATTGCACATGGACTCTGCACACACACTCCACACCCAACCACAGTGCTCCATCTCAGGCCTCCAATGCCTTCTCTCCACACTACTGCTGATCAGTCACAAAAATACACTACAACTACTCCCAAACCCTTCCAACTGCCACCTTGGACACATTCTGCATCCATCACTTTAAGAAACACATGGTCTTAGCTCCCATGGCAAGGAGGCACAACTAGGTGCAGCATCGAGGGCAGCAAATGGCTCTTGGCCATGAGACCTTGAGGCTCCCCTTCCACAATCTCATCACCGTGAATAGGACATGTGTTGGAGTTCTGAGTATGCGCCTAGCTGCATCTCCTGCAGGTTGCCCCCAGACTAGTCACGTGTGACTAAGAGCAACACATGGTGTGGGGGAGAACCCATCTCCTCATGAACCACTGAGGTTGATGTAAGCATGGTCACTATCTGCTTGCCCACCCAGCGTACAAGAAATGCCCAACATGATTCAATGCAGTCACAACAGTAAGACTTGGGGAGAGGTGCGGGGGGCCTCAAAGGCTAAGGCTACCTGTTGGATTAAATGCCCAACACCAACATGGTACTCGCCCTTCCAGAGCACAACAAATCATTGAAGCGCTTATGGTACTGGATCCAGATGCACCGCCCCATGTCACGGGAGCTCACCACCTCCACCACCTCCTCCCAGTCATGTTTGGTCATGGGGGGGGGCCTCCTCCTCCCATCCTGGGAAACTAGCACCTCCCGCTTTGCTGTCACCTCCTCAAGAAAGGCAGCGAAGCAATCATCAGAAAAGCGAGGGGCACATTGGCCCCATGCTGGCCTACCTTGCAGCCTGCCCTGCTCCTGTGGCAGACCCTGCAGCCTGCACTGCTCCTCTGCCCTTCCCTCCAGATTTCCCTGCTGAGCAGACCCCCTGCTGTTGGATCTCCAGCTGGCCATAGTGATCAGCCTGCAGGAGACTGCCAGGTCTTCTTTTAAACTGACTGCTGGGTCGCCATTGGACCCGGCGGTCTGTGCATGCCTGCCACAAACTTCACACTACCGCTCCCCACGGGAGTTGGAAATGTACTAGGCGGGCCTTAACATGGTTGCACGACCCTGATAACGGATGGTGATCGGGTCCATGCCTGCCTGCATCCGCACCTGTTCCTCCAAACGGAAAATTTTGGCCCATGGTTCAAGCAAGTGTTTCCATCTTTGATGCTGAGACCATGAGGTGCTCACAAACCCCTAGGTCGCATTTCGAAAATTCCCAACTCCCAGTTTCTTCTTCAATGCTTCCAGATCCTGAGACCTCCCTTCCAAATGTTCTCAGATCCCAGACTCTACCACGATGTTCCCAGAACATCAAATGTATCTCTGAAATCTCATCTCAGATAAGAGGATTCTCTTAAACTGCTCCAAGATTCCAAGTATTCATCAGTTTGTTTCTTTGAATGCCAATTTTCCTTTTCCTCATTTGTTAAGGTTCTAAGAATCACTAAGAGGAATGTGGCTGTCTTTTAACTGAGGTGACAAGACAGCTGTTTCAGAGGGAGTAAAAGAATTCTGAGACCTCAGAGCTGGTTCATTGTAAAAAATTGGAAAGCAAGTTTTCAGGTCCCTCGCTGTCAGCACCGTCATGGAAAATGTAAAATATAAGTACATTTTAAATTGTAAGTAGAAATATAAGGGATATTTGAAAGATATAAATAAAGCAGTATGAGAGTTTCTGCAGTGCTGGTGGATCACCCCAGAATCTATAGCCCAGAGCTGATGGTCCAGGACTGTTTGAGCTAAGTATGAACACGTCTGGGCAATAAAAGAATAATTAAAGTCAGGCCAGAGGTTGTAGCCCAGGGTCAAAGGTGAACAATTTGGAACAGGATTGCTATGACTTGCAGATGGGAAATAAATAATTAAAGACCAACTAGAGAGAAATAATGGATTATTTAAGGTGAAAAAGAATTGAGCTGGAGACTGTAGGCCTTGGAAAAGCGTAAGGCTGAGTTTAGGGTCTTGCTTTAGGAACAGACAGTGAAAATAGGATTGCCAACTCTGGTTGGTGGTCTTCCTGGAATTTTAGTCACATGACACTTCTTGGCATATTATTGCCCTTATCTTAGAAAGGTTGGGTCCCTTATTGTTGAATATACATACACACAATTTTGTGACAGCGATCATCATGCAAAAAATTCTGACAACACAGAGGCTCCTGTAAGCAGGTGAAGGACATCAACAGGAACAAGCCACAGATGTGAACTGCCAAGGTGCTGAATGTCTTGTTTTTTGTTTCAGTGATGCATCACGCTGTTGACATTGTAGCTGAGCTGACTTTATTGATAACACATTTTCCTAACAGAAACACATATCTGCAGTCATTGAATTCTATCAAGACAGGTTCCAACATGTGCTATCTGACTTTTGACTCCCAGGTCAGGTGACCCCTATCTGCTATAGAGAACCGTATAGTATTTAATACTGGAGTCCACGACCACAATCAACTATTATCATGACATTTCCCTTTTTAAAAAAAACTTATACAACTCAAGTACTCAAAGTCTTATCTATTCTTTCTCACTCTGTTTTGATCAGTCTGCTTTATCTTTTATTCATTCCCATATTTCTGTTTTTTTTTCACAATTCTTTCACTGGATGTTCTGAATGGTGACAGAGGTGATTTTGAAGGACAAGGGGCCTTCTCCAGCTTTGTGTCACTATCACTCCTTGGATAGTTTTCAGGACTATCAGGTTTTGTCTGGTTATCAGTTGTTTCACTGGTGCATTTTGTTTTTAGATCTTCAGCTACATTTTCTGGTTCAGAGCAACGTTGCATTTCATTTGTTTTCCTTAAGAATTTCCGGTTTCTCCTGTACTGTTGTCCGTTTGGAGTCTGCACTATGTAAGACCTTGGTTCTCCTTTGACTCCTGTGACAACAGCAGGATTCCAGATCCCCTCATGTTGAATCCTCACTGTCTCTCCCATGCTCAGGTCAGGCAGAGGTCGGGTGCCTCGATCAAAGTGCTGTTTCTGCTTCTGCTGTCTCAGTTTGAGCAGGTCCTGCATGTTCTAGCTCACTGGCTGTGGAAATAACAGTTGGGGCGCAGTTGGAAGCTTGGTTTTTAGTCTTCTCCCCATCAGGAGCTGCACTGGAGATTATCCAATGCCCTCTAATGAGGTATTCCTGAAATCCAGCAGAGCCAGGTAGGGATCTGTTGCGTCCGCAGGTGTTTTAAGGTCTACACAGTACGTTCCACCATTCCATTGGATTGTGGATATTTGGGACTTGACGTAATGTGGCAAAACTCCCAGGCGTGCGTAAATTTGCGAAACTCAGTGCCTAAGAATTGTGGACTGTTATCTGAGAGGAGCTCTTCAGGTATGCCATGGTGAGCAAAAATTGATTTTAAATGATTTATTACAGTGATGGTCTTACTATCGTTTCTCAGCAGCACAGACTCAAAAAAATGTGAGTAATAATCTACTGCTAATAGGTACTCACTGTTGTTAAATGTAAACAAGTCCACTTCAATTTTCTGCCAGTGTCTCTCTGGAACACTGTGTGGTTGAATTGGTTCTTTTTGTTGCAATTTACTGTACTTTTGGCACACTGCACACGCATTCACCATTTCCCCGATTTGTGCTCCAATTCCAGGCCAATACATTACATCTCAAGCTCTTCTCCTGCATGTTTCAATACGGAGGTGACTTTCATGTACGCGCTGCATTATTTCTTTCCTCAGTGTTACAGAAATTATGATCTTTTCTCCCTTGAAAAGTATTCCTTCTGCCACATGAAGTTCCTCACAAAAGCTCCAGTACTCGTGTACAGCAGAAGAGGCTCCGCTCTGATGTATGGGCCAGCCGGCTTGAACAATCTGCTGCAGTTTTCTCAGGGCGGCGTCGTTCTCGATCGCTTCGCTGATCTCATCCAGTTTGGTTACAGCCACAGATAAGTTCTTTGTCAGCATGTGAACCTGTGCTTCCATTTCTTTATCCTCTTCCTGTGTGATGGGTAGGTATGTATGTGACAGATTGTTTGCGATATACATTTCCTTGCCTGGCCTGACCTGGTATTTCTGCAGATGCGTTAGTAATCTTTGGATTCTTGGTGGTGCACAGTTCAGGGGCTTTCTAAGATAGCTTCCAAAAGCTTATGATCAGACTCCACCTCCACATCTTTGCCATAGACAAATTGATGGAAGCATTCTAGGCCAAGATAGGTCACCATTCATAAAAACCTCTCCAAGAATTTCTTAAGTTCTGGAGGTGGCATGTTCACGAATGCTTCGATTTTACTCGGATCCCGCTTCAGTCCCTCACTTGTTAGCACATGTCCCAAGTACTTGATTTCACGAAGACCTATTTTGCACTTTTCCTTCTTCAACTTGAGGTTCCTTTCTCTAGCTCTGGCCAGCACCTGCCTCAGTTTGTGGTCGTGTTCTTTTCATGAGGCTCCCCAGACCAGCACGTCGTCGATATAGGTTTCCACGTCCTCTAACCCTTCAAACAGCTGCTTCACTGTTCTGCAGAACACCTCCAGAACTGAACTAATACCAAAAGGTAAGCGTAAAAACCTGTATTGCCCGTATGGTGTGTTGAAGCTACAGAGATAGGAGCTGAGTTCGTCCAGCTTGACCTGCCAGAAGCCTGAACTTGCATCCAAGACTGAATAGTATTTAGCATCAGCCAGCTTACAGTGATCTCTTCTACCATGGGCAGCTGATGATGCTCTCTTTGTACGGCCTGCTTTAGGTCTCTGGGATCCAGACAGACTCGCAGATTCCAAATGGATTTTTCTACAATTACAATGGGATTAACCCACTTTGTTGTTTCTTGAATTTTCTTGATGAGGGCGAAGTTTCTCCATTCTATCCAACTCTGCTTTCAGTCGATGTCTCAGCATTACTAGCATTTTCCTGGGTGGGTATATTTTGGGTGTCACAGTTTTGTTAATCTTGATGGTGAGTTCTCCTTTTAGGCAACCATTCCCCTGGAACACATCTTTATAATCGCTCAGGATGTCATTAGTGGTGACAGTCATTATTCTCTTGATTAGCTTCAGGTTTTCATAAGCTTTGATTCCAACAATGGGTTTTACATCAGTTTTCACCACTATGAATGGAAGTGCATGAAACTGTTTTTTGTAGTTCACTTTAAGTGTGTACTTGCGTCCTACTGCAATTTTTTCACCTCTATAAGTAGACAGCTTCACTTTTATTTCAGTTAGCGATTTTTCTTTGCTTTTCTTATGATACGGGCTAATGGGAATGACATTTGCTTGCGCATTTGTGTCAAGCTTGAAATTCACCATCATGTTGGCAATTTTTAAGCCAACCTTCCATTCGCCTTCTTCGGAATTTGATGTTACTGCACCAAAGGAAAGTTCAGTTTCAGTGTCTATGTCAATCGTGTGCACTTGCTTCGATTTACACATCTTAGTGAAGTGATTTAGTTTATCACAGTTCTTGCACTGTTTTCCATAGGCTGGACAACTATGTGGTAATTCCGCATTGGCTGCGTTTAAATGTTTTAATTGCAGTTTTATTCTTTTCACATTCAGACTATCTATTTGTTCTTTCCCGGGGCCGTTTCTGTTTAACTGCATCTAACTGCTTGACCATGTGAGGCATATCATCTTCTGTCATCTGTTAAACCTGGCATTTTGTTGCCACTACTGCTTTGAAGATATTTGTTGCTTTCTCCAGCTTCTCTCAAAAGCCGTTCTTCTCAGAGTATCATTTGCGATCCCACAAATTATTCTATCTGGGATGAGTGATTCTTCAAGCTCTCCAAATTCACACTATTTAACTTGTTTTCTCAGCTCAGTTACGTGCTGACTAATGTTGTCAATGCCTTGTGTCCACGTAAAAAATTGGTATCTTTCATATGTGATGTTTTCCCTAGGGCTGCAGTAGACTTCGAACTTTTCCATTATTTCTTTCAAGTCATTTTGTTTCTTATCACTTTCAAACGTGAACATGTTATAGACTATGAAAGCTGCTTCCCCTGCTATGTGAAGAAAGATGGAAGATGTACCTGAGAGTCTTTTTTATCATTGCCCGGGACTGTGGAGTACAACTGAAACGCTGCCAGAAACTCCTCCAGTTTTTGGCGAGATTTCCCTCCAAACTGAGCTCTGTCAATGGTTTCAGAATCTTCATTGTTGCGGTTGGTTTACTTCTGACACCATGTCTTGTTTTTTATTTCAATGATGCACACAGGCCGTCGACATTATAGCTGAGCTAACTTTATTGATAACACATTTTCCTAACATGATAATTGGTATTGACTATACCTTTACAGGTTCTGAACAGGACATAGAATGCAAGGAGGTACCATGCACTTCACATACACATACACTGGGTAGTTATGAGGAGCAGGTGACGGCAGCTACAGGATTGACTGACTATGAACAAAGTAATACTGAGGTACAGGGCAACGCTATTTGTCCAAATGTGCAACCACCCAAAGTAGGAACAAAGGTAACATATATACCAGAAGGGACCAATGCAGTGTGCGGATGGATGCCACTATTATAAGGAGAGTAGGAAAGGCCACTGGTAAATACAAACATTGGTTAAATGTGCAGGATGAAGGACAGGAGACAAGACCTATCGATTTGCAAACCGAGGTAAAGATGTGGAAACCCAGCAAGTGCAATAGGAGTTCTAACAGTGGACCAGAAAGTGGTCGTGACCCGAGAAAAAAATCACAGACTTGCGAACATGAGAGAAGAATGTGAGTGGAGGCATAGCTTAATGAGGAGGACTAGAGAGTAAGCTAGCAATCTCAATAGAAGTAGAAGTCCTTATGACAGAGATTCTAGTAGCTGCTAATAAATTGGAAAGTAAGCTGATAAAGGAAGCCAAATGGAAAGAGTTAGAAAGTTGGAAAGAATTTGGGGTATATTCTGAAATACCTGATATAGGACAGACAACCTTATCTCACATATGGATCTGTACAGGATCTAGTACGTACTCCTAGATGACACAGAGCAAGATTAGTACCCCGAGGCTTTGAAGAGAGACTAGGAGATCAGGATGTCAGAGTGGAATTGCCTACTATGGGGAAAGTGAGTTTGAAGATTTTTTTTAGCCATTTTGGCATCCTATTCCTGGGAATGCAAATTGATTGATAGAAAGGCTGCGTTTTTACAGGGGGAGAAGTTTCAAAAGGGAAGTTCTTTTGAAACCACCCAAAGAAGCCAGGGGTGTATAAAGAAAGCTATGGAAGTTGAATAAGTGTGTTTATGGGTTGAAGGATGCGTCAAGCATATCGTATTTTTCCATGAGGTCCGTCATGTTGAAAGCAAGTTGCAGTCAGTTAAAGGCAGACCCTGCAATGTTCTACTGGTACCATAAGGAGAAACTAGCTGGGATCTTTATCATGCATGTTGATGATTTCCTGTGGGGAGGCTCTGTAGAATTTGAACAATGGGTAATCAAGAAAATAAAGAAGGATTTCCAAGTTGGCTTCAGGGGTCTTTAAATACATAGGTTTAGACATTAAGCAGAACAAGTTAAGAATGACATTGAATCAACAATCTTATCTAGAAAATGTTAATCATATCCCAATAACTCGTGTGACATCCTCACAAAAAGAGGATCCTGCTACTAAGGAAGAAACGGAACAGTTGAGAAGTTTAATTGGGTAGTTGAACTGGTTGTGTACTCAGACTTGGTCTGACACTAGTTCTGTTGGAGTTGAGTACCATAATGAAACATGCTACAGATGAGCATGTTCTGAGAGCAAATAAGACACTTAAAAAATTAAATTCTGAGAGATGTATGCTCAAGTTTCCAGCCTTGGGTGATCCAGAAGATATGAGGTTGGTCATTTTTAATGATGCTTCACAAGCCAATCTTCCAGATGAGTACTCTAGAACAGCAAGGTTCATCATATTCTTGGTGGCAAAAAATGATAAATGTTGCCCACTGGCTTGGGAGGCCAATAAAATACAAAGGATAGTGAAAAGCACCTTAACTGCTGAAACACTGGCCTTAGTAGAAGCATTAGATATGGGGTTTACTTATCCAATATACTGACAGAAATATTATATAAGGGGCAATGTGAGAAAGGTTTGCCCATAGAATGTTATCTTGATAACGAGTCTCTTAGGGACAACGTTCATTCCATGAAAAGTGTCACTGAAAAAAGGCTACGAATAGACCTAGCCAGCATAAAGGAGATGTTAGAGAGAAGAGAGATTTCTAAGATAAAATGGGTTAAAATGACACAAGTCACCAGCTATCAGACTGTTTTACAAAAAGAAGTGCCTGCTCGAAGAAATTATTAAACATATTGGAAGAGGGGTATCTTATTTTTAATGATGCAAGGAAAAAAATCTTTTTTAAAATAATTGTTTATATATATGTATGGTTAAAAAAAATTGGGAATTATTGATGTGGAGTTATGTGACATTATTTCCTTCTGTTTGTTTAAAAAAAATGTTCTTTAAGTTTTTCTTTGTTTTAATAAGAAAAGAGGGGAATCTGTTAATATGGCAATCACCTTGTTAAAAACAATTGCTAGTTAAACAGGTGATGGGTATTGCTTATCCCATGTAAATATAATAAAAAGATACAGCTGAAATGCTTTCTGTGGAAGCTATTTGGAAGTCAGTAGCACTGAGGTGTTGTCTTGAAAATAAACTAGCTTAAACCAAAAGACCAGCCTGGATTAATTCTTCCACCACAACCTCTTATTGTGAGTAACATAGAGGAGATTGAGATGGATCATCCACTTGGCACTTCTGGCTGGAGATTGTAGCAAATGCTTCAGCCTTATCTTTTGCACTGATGTGCTGGGTTTCCCCCCATCATTGAGGATGGGGATATTTGTGGAGCTGCCTCCTCCAGTGAGTTGTTTAATTGTCCACCTCCATTCATGACTGGATCTGGCAAGACTGCAGAGCTTACATCTGATCTGTTGGTTGTGGGATCACTTAGCTCTGTCTATCACTTGCTGCTTATGCTGCTTGGCAAGCAGTCCTGTCTTATAGCTTCAACAGATAGACACATTTTTAGGTATGCCTGGTGCTGCTCCTGGCATGCCCTCCTGCACTGTTCATTGAACCAGGGTTGATCCCTGGCTTGATGGTAATGGTAGAGTGGAGGATATGCCGGACCATGAGATTATAAATTATGTTTGAGTACAATTCTGCTGATGACCCATAGTGCCTCATGAATGCCCAGTCTTGAGTTACTAGATCTGTTTGAAATCTATCCCATTTAGCATGGTGGTAGTGCCACATAAATCAATGTGAAGGTGGGATGTTGTTTCCACAATGACTGTGCAGTGGTCACTCCTACTGATACTGTCATGGACAAATGCATTTGTGGCTGCCAGGTTGGCGAGGATGAGGTCAAGTGTGTTTTTCCTTCTTGTTCGTTCCTCACCACCTGCTGTAGACCCAGTCCTTTGTCCTTTAGGACTTGGCCAGTACGGTCAGTAGTAGTGCTACTGAGCTAACCTTGGTGATGGACATTGCAGTTCCCCCACCCAGAGTACATTCTGTGCCCTTGCCACCCTCAGTGCTTCCTCCAAGTGGTGTTCAAATGGAGGAGCACTGATTAATCAGCTGAGGGAGGGTGGTATGTGGCAATCAGAGGTGGTTTCCTTGCCCATGTTTGACCTCATCCATGAGACTTCATGGGGTCCGGAGACGATGTTGAGGACTCCAGTGCAGCTCCCTCCCGACTGTATACCACTGTGCTACCACCTCTGCTGGGCCTGTCCTCCGGTGGGACAGGTCATAACCAGGGATAGTGATGGTGGTGTCTGGATCATTATCTGTAAGATATGATTCAGTGAGGATGACTATGTCAGGCTGTTGCCTGTGAAACAGCTGTCCCAATTTTGGCACTAGCCTCCAGTGTTAGTAAGGAGAACTTTGCAGGGTTAACAGGGCTGAGTTTGCTGTTGTCTTTTCTGGTGCTTAGGTCATTGCTGGCTGGTCCATCCAGTTTCATTCCTTTTTGTAGTGGTTTGATATGGCAGTTAAGAGTCACCCACATTGCTGTGGGTCTGGAGTCACATATTGACTAGAATAGGTAAAGACGGCAGATTTCTTTCCCTAAAGCGCATTAAGTGAACCAGATGGGTTTTTACAATAATTGGCGATAGTTTTGTGGTCATCGTTAGACTTTTAACTCCAGATATTTGTTGAATTCAGATTCTACCATTGCAGAATTTGAACCTAGGTCTTCAGAGCATTACTAGTCCAGCAACAATACCACTACGCCATCACCTCCCCCACTCAGCTAATGGGAAGAGTTTACCTTGGCTACATTATCTAAGTTTGTCAATCTTGTAAACCTCTAGCAAATCTCCCCTCAGTTTCATTTACTCCAAGGAGAATAACGCCAACCTTTCCAACCTAAGCTTGTAGCTAAAATCCCCCCTCCCTGGAACTATTCTGGTAAATCTTCCTTGCACTCTTTCAAGGACCTTCATATCTTTTGTAAAGTGTGGTGACCAAAACCAGATGCAATACTCTGGTTGGGGCCTAACTAGAGTTTTATAAAGGTTGAGTACAAAAGCAGGAAAGTTATGCTGAATGTGTTTATTTATGAAGCCCAAGATTCCATATACTTACACTCTAAATATGTCTTACCATTTTCAAAGATCAATGAACATGCACCCAGGTTCCTCTGTTCCTACACGCTCTGTAGAATTGTGCCATTAACTCTATTTTGCCTATCCCTATGCCTTCTGCAAAATGCATCACCTTACACTTCTCTGTAATAAATTCAATCTGCCACTTGTCTGTCCATTCTGCTCGCCTATCTATGTGATGTTACACGTGATTCATATCATCCTCACTGTTTACTACTCCTCAGGTTTGGTACCCTTGGCAAATTTTGAAATTTTACACTCTATTCCAATATCCAAGTCATTTAAATATAGCAAAAAAAGTAATGGTCCTCCTCCTGGCCCTTGGGGAACACCACTGTCCAGCACCCCACAGCCTGAAAAAAAAACACTATCACAACTAGCTGCTTTCTGTCCTTAAGCCAATTTTTATCCAATTGCATGCTGACTCACTTATTCCATAAGGCTCAGTTTTATTAGTCAGCCTTTTGTATGGCACTGCAATCCGTGGTGGGTTTCTGTGGAGTAGGTCAGCCTGTTGTTTGGGTTGGTGTCCCTCCAATCCAGACTGCATTCATTGGGTTGGATTTTCGGGTTTAGCTGGGCATAGGGCAGGCAGTGAATGGAGCCCTGCCATCCATTTATGTTACTGATGAGAGGCCCACCAATTTTCATGGTTGGGCTTTATTATCAGTTTTGTCAACGAGTATTTGGAGCACAAGCAAGCAACTTGCTGATCGGCAGGTGCAGGAAATCCAGCAACCTTTCTGCAGTGTTAAGCCAACAGAATTTATTTAAGATAAAATAAAAACAGAGAAAATGCTGGAAAAACTCAGCAGGTCTGCCAGCATCTATGGAGAGAGAAACAGAGTTAATGTTTCGAGTCCGTATGACTCTTCTTCAGAACTAAAGGGAAGTAGAAATGTTATGGATTTTATACTGTTTAAAGGGGTGTGGAAAAAGGATATAAATATAAATTAATATAAAAAAAGAGTAAAATAAAAAAAATAAATTGAATAAAAACATAGAGAGTTCATGATCTGAAGTTATTGAACTCAATGTCAAGTGTGGAAAATTTATTTAAGGGTGTCCCTTAGACATACTGGCAGCAAGCCTACCCACAAACAGACAAACCTGCTTAATATAATTTGCTTCTATTTGCTGATTCATCTTTCTGAGTATGAACTAGTCATTTGCTTATAGCTGTAGCTTAGAATCTTGAAATAATGCATGTTTGTATATCATTGACTGTAATGTAATCAAATTATGCCTAACTTCTGAAGAACTATGTTTTTCCAGATATTCTGTGAATTGCCTATATACTGAACATTTTCTTCTTCGTTGTTGTCTGATAGTGATTAGAATGAATCAGCAATTTGTTTAAAAAAATATTCTGAGGGTTGCATTTTACATATCTATTGTACCATCCATTTAAGTAGGCTGAACATATGCAATGTGTTTATTGTGGTCTTGGAGTTTTTTACTGAGATTCTTCAGATCCTGATCAATACTGTTGTCTGTATATTCTATCACAGTTACTTTAGTGTATTACGTTGTGTGTTGTGTAAACGACCAGAGCCTGAAATAGCTAATTGAAGCTGGCTGTCAATTTGCAAAGCACTTGGAAGCTATATTGTAGGGATTGTGTGACCAAGCAGATTATAATTCCGTTCGAGCGGACAGTCCTAGATCAGTCTCTGTCTGGTTTCTGTAAGTTGCTTGTCATGGACAGTCAGAAATATGACAAAGCAGTACCTTGCATGGGGTGCATTCAGGCAAGCCCAATTTTGCATAGGGAAAAGCAAATAAGTGTTAGGACCAAGGTCCTAAACATCTGTTTCAGGAATGAGGCCCTGGATGCCTGTTTTCTTGGTTTCACCAATATGGTAAGTAGCACACTAATTAGCCTGTAATCAACAAGATTGTTTTCCCATCTTATTGGATGCATTTTGTCCCTGGAAAACAGACAAATCACCATTGAGTTTCTGGGCAATGTTGGGCTGGATTTTTCTTCCCTGAGGTGGGTAGCGGGAGGCAGGAAATTTCCCAGCTTGGCTTGCCCGCCTTGGGAGAATGTGCCAGCAAAAACAGGACTTTTGTCCCAGTTATTAGGAAGGGGGAGGAGGGGGGGTGTGGTGGCCTTGCTGCCCCTGGAAAGAGTTTGGAGGCAACCAGCCCACATCGATGCTCTGGGACTTCACCCCAGTTCTAATAATGATAGAAAAACAAAGAACAGCTCTTTAGCCTTCACCCCTCACACTGCCCATATACCAAATTCAAGCAACTCATGTCAGATCATGCCCCTCACTTACCGCCATGGCCACTCATGCCCACTGGAAATTTTTTGATCTCTGTCCAATCTTACAGTTGGCGGGCGGGTGAGAATACTAGCGTCCTTTGCATTTATTAGGAAACCTCATCCATGGCGGGGTGGGGGGGGGGGTGGGGGGGATGAAGTTTCCAACAGCAATTTAAAAATTAAATTAAAAATTCTAAATTTCATTAATAACATGTCCCTGCTCAAGTGACAGGGTCACATGAGGGGACATGTTTTTAACAGTAATAACTTTTTTATTTTTGAGTTTTAAATCTTCAGCTCCCTGAGGCAGAGAACTGCCTCAGGGAGCTTTCATTGTACGTACCCACGTGCATGCGCAAAGCTCCATGCTTGCCCTCCTCCCGCCTCCACCCTGGCAGCGCTCTGCGCTGCAGCATGCGTTTCATGCTGGTTGGCTGTTAATTGGCTAGCCAGTTTGAAATCGATGTCAGGGCCCGAATGCAGGCAGCGGTCAGCTTTGCAATCACTCCTGGGCCCGCCTTCCGCACCCACCTGGTGACCTCAAAATCCTGCCCCAGGGTCCCAGAGGCTGACTGGTGTATTCAAGTTGGCCTCCGACAATAGACCTTTAATTGGGCTCAATTGGCTCCCCTTTGTTTCTGGGGGCTAGCCCTGCAGACCCTCTCCCTATTCCACATCAAAGTTAAGTGCCTGCCCACCTCTGTGCTCACCGCTTTTGGGACCTAAAAACTTCAGCCCACATATTTACATATTTTGCTGCTGTATAAAAAATGAAGGAATAACTTGGTATTTTTTCGTATCCTTAGAATGTCATATAGCAATTTAATTTTGAACAGCAGCCAATTAATTCATAGGGCAACATGGCAGCCAGTTTTCACAGTAAGTTCCCACAAACAGCTAGTAAAATATAGTAATTTATTTATTTTATTGATATTAATTGAGGGAGAAATCACCAGGAGCACTCACTCCACTTCTTCATATAGTGTCATTGGTCAACTTGAATAAGCAGAAAAGCCTTAGGGCTGAATTTTGCCGTCGGCGAGCAGAGGGCAGGGCCCGTTTGCTGATGCGCAAAATGATGCGGGACATTGACAGGATAGTTAAAACAATTAAAGGACCTGCCTGTCCAACCTTAAGGCTGGCGGGCAGGCCAGGAGGCCTAGCGGGCTTCTGAAAAAACATGAAACCTCATCCACTGGCAGGATGAGGTTTCATGCAGGGTTTAAAAAACTTTAATAAAGTTTTAGTGAAATTTATTAACATGTCCCATCTCGTGTGACATTGTCACATGAGGGAAAGATGTTAAGGATTTTTTTATTTTTCTATTTTTAGTCTTTGTACAACTTTCAGCGATCTCCCTGAGGCAGCACTTAGCCTCAGGGAGGTGTGCGCTCTTTCGTGCGCATGTGCGAAATAGCGCACTCTCGCATTTGGGGAATCCCCCCCCGCCGCCCACACAGGAAGCGCATACCGCTTCCCGCTGGGCATCACGCTGGGTGGGCCTTAACTTGCCCGCCCACTTAAAATGGCGGCGGTGTTCGCTTTTCCGGTGGGGATCGGCACTCCACCTGCCGGAGATCGGGTCAGGCCCGCCCACCAGGCAGGCAGAAAATTCTGACCTTAGTGTTTCATTGAAACAATTAAGCTCCCCCTCCTGCCCCACACTACCCTGAAAACAGCAGCATTTTTAATATTGCACTTAAGTGTCAGTCTAGATTGTGTTCAAATCTATATGAGTCCATAGTCAAGGTTGAGCCCATATTTTTCTGGCTTAAAAGCAGGAACGCTATCAACTGGATCAAACAGATAATAAAACCAAAACCAAAATAGCTGGAAAAACTCAGCAGGTCTGACTGCATCTGCGGAGAGGAACACAGTTAACATGTGATGAAGGGTCTTTCGGACTCGAAATGTTAACTGTGTTCCTCTCTGCAGATGCTGTCAGACCTGCTGAGTTTTTCCTGCTTTTTTTTGTTTCAAATTTCCAGCATCTGCAATATTTTGCTTTTAGATATTAAAATCATGCAGACAAGATCTGGAATGGCCCTTCTCAAAGAGAGAAAGATTTCCGCATCATGAAGTTTTTATGTCATTGTCACAAGTTACCAATCCGTATAAAGCAATCTGTAGTGCATTCCTGTATTAACCTTCATTACTTCTCTTGAAGAAAGAAAGGGCAATTGGTGAGTTTTCACTGACATCTTGAGAACAGGGTTTTTCATATCAACCCCATAGCCAAATGACCATCAGAAGATTTTCACTCAGTTATTGTTCAGGTGCTTTCTGACACAGGGACACCATTATACAAGTTATAGCAGTTATCAAAAAAGTAATCACTATACCATTATTTTGTAACCATCTATTGTATGCGTATTATGTTTAAAAAATGGGTAGTTTGAACAGGGAGTAGAGTGATTAACTACATGTGCAATTGCCAATCCAATCCCTCTAACAACAGTTGAGCATTGCTGCTCTTCAGCTTCTATCTCTATCTTCAATAACAATGTGATTTGGCACAATATGGAAGTCCATGAAAAAGGGAAAAGATTCTGTACAATGCTTCAAACGGAACTTCCTGAAGGACGCCACATTTTCCAGCTTGCCTGATTTCTAAAACATAAGAACATAAGAAATAAGAACAGAAGTAGACAATTCGACCCCTTGAGCCTGCTCCGCTATTCAGTAAGCTCATCATCTTCTGTTTCGATTTCCACATTCCCATTTAACCCGGATAATCTTGGTTCTCTTGCCCAACAAGAATCTATCTATCTCTGCCTTAAAAATATTCAATGACTCCGCCTCCACCACCTTCTGAGGCAGAGAATTCCAAAGTTGCACAACCCTTTGAGAGAAAAAAAATCCCCTCCTCTCTGTCCTAAAAGGGCAACCCCTAATTTTAAAACAGTGCCCCCTAGTTCTGGACTCACCCACAAGAGGAAACATCCTTCCCAAAGTCCACCTTGTCAAGGCTGTTCAGGATCTTGTAGACTTCAATCAAATCACTCCTTACTCTTCTAAATTCCAGTGGAAACGCGCCCAGCCTGTCCAACCTTTCCTAATAAGACAACCCACTCATTCCAGGTGTCAATCTAGTAAACCTCCTTTGAACCGCCTCCAATGCTTTTGCATCCTCCCTTAAATAAGGAGACCAAAACTGTACACGGTATTTGAGGTGTGGTCTCACCAATGCCTTGTATAACTGAAGCAAAACATCCTTAATGTTCAATCCCTCTCGGAATAAAGAGTAGCATCCATTAGCCTTCTTAATTACTTGCTGTACCTGCATGCTAATAATGTGCCAATGCCCATGTAACATTAGCAATATATCTGATTAATACTGGTGGTATTTGCAATGTCATGATTGGGCTATGCCCATTCCCTTTCTCACAGCATGAAACAATGAATACACTGATACAAATGTGGAAGGAGAATAAGGTTGATACCTTTTCTCTTGTGCACCAATGACAGTTTTAGTATTGCACAAGGAATAAAACTCAGCTCTGTTGAACCTATACTGAGATTTCTGATAAATTACTTTCAGGATCACCAGTTGTGGGGGAGGAGAGTATTTATTTTAACTATATGAATAATTAACTCCATATCTTGTTATAATATTCATTACATTTGTGTACTATGTGCTCATTAGTCTACAAACTTATAGACCAATTTGAATTAATTAATGAAAATTAACCTCAGTTTAGTTATTGTAATGTTCTGGAAGGTCAGTGCAGGATATGATAAATAATCTAAAATTTATTTAGTCCTGAAAATTCTAATGTGCATTAAACTGAATATTTGCTAAGTACAGGCTTAGGTGAAAACCTCCTGGGCTGTCAGCAATATCAGTGCACATTCTGTCCTCAAAAATCATCCACAATCATCAAAGAGCTTAGAAATATGCTTCTAACTAAATGAACAGCATAGAATACATCCACCCAATGCTAAGGTGTTTATACCTCGTCAAACACGATTGAAGACATTAACTTGCAAAGAAATGCTTTTTTTTTATAACACAAATTCTAAATTAACTTAATGAGGATAATAAATGTATATTTTGTGCTCTGTGGGATACATTTTCTCCCAGAGAAACATCCCATTAAATCACAATTATAGTAGGACGCTAGTGTTAAAGATTTAAGGGACAGGTGTTGATACTGCACCAGCTATATAAAGACCAATATAATGACTCCATTGAGGTTTGAATTTAAC
The DNA here is from genome assembly GCF_017639515.1 of Carcharodon carcharias. NCBI lineage: Eukaryota > Metazoa > Chordata > Chondrichthyes > Lamniformes > Lamnidae > Carcharodon > Carcharodon carcharias. The sequence continues at coordinate 158,143,512 of NC_054467.1, read as the reverse complement.
ATGTCACCTTCTGTGCAATCACCTTGCAGTACTGTTTTAACAGCAGAATGTACTGCTATATATGCTCAGGAGGACAATTCCAATCAGAACATGTTACATTTTTCAGAATTATTTTGCATTACACTCAGCTTTTATTTATTTGTATTGGTAATAATTTATTGTTTTCAGTTTCTTTTCTGGGATTAGCCACAAACATTTTGCATACTAACAATAAAAGAGAGGCAGCTAATACAGCATAGTAATAGGCCATTTAGCCCAAATGGACTATGCTGGTGTTTCTGCTCCACAGAAATCTCCTGCCGCCCTGTTTCATCAAATCCTATCTGCATAGCCCATTCCTTTCTCCCTCATGAACTTATCTAGCTTCTCCTTAAATGAATTGATGAGATTCAAACTGCATAGTTGTAACTATAGCAACTACAATTAGCATGGAATTCTCTGTTAGGTAAATCTTCCAACCTACGAATGTCTTTATGACCAAAAATATATTTAAATATGTTGGCCTTGATAATAAAGTAACAGCCCTTCTTGAATTATGAGATATTGGCTACAAAGTTTATCAACTATTAATTTTGCAGCAAAAACATTGAGATTCATATGTAATAAATACATTAAACTACCAATCTCCAACATGTTTGGGGAAGTACCTGAAATGTCTGCGAGACACAAAACAGGCCAACTGCCTCAAATTTTGCAATCATTAAAAGGAGCTTATCAAAAATGTATAAAATACATGTTACTCTTTCTCAAAAACTCCCAATTCAGAAAAAAGATGGAATCAATTGCAATCTTGAATTCTTATTCTCAAAGCACTTTGGCCCTATCGTGCACCTATACCTTGCCTGTATAATCAAACTGTAGCATTTTTAAAAGAAATGTAGATCAAAAATTCAACAATTCTGAAATAGAGTTCAGTAAACTTACTAAACCTCAACTCTCTCCAACATCTTTCCCTAATGTAGGATTTCATTCTCAAGGCTTCAGGCTTGCTACTTCTCAGGTCATGAAGCTTTAATTCTTCAGATGGGCCTTGGGATGCAATGTTTCTGCTGCCACTGTACATGCATGACTTGAAATCAGTGCTTTTTACTGCTGTTTTGTTGCTCATCACTGGCATGTGCATGTGTGATGACAATATTTTCCAGGCTTTGCACATGTATAATCACAATATTTTCCTGGTACATTACACCTAAGGCAAATATTCTAAATAAATATTAGGAATAGGAATTTGGGATTATTCACAAATTGATTATATTTCTGTGCAGATGAAGATTCAGTTCCACTGTATCTCCCTAAAATAAGAGAGAATATTCCCTCCCACACTCTGCGATATTTAGGGCAGAATTTTGCCCTTGGGGAGCAGGCTTGGCGGAGGCAGTCAAGAAGCTGCCCGTGATTGGCACTGACTGCAATTTCACGCTGGTGGGCCAATTGAGGCCCGCCCAGTGTGAAACACAAGCAGCAGCGTTGAGCGCTGCCTGTTTGGTGGGGGAAGAGGGCAAGCGGGCTGAGCACATGCGCACGAGTGAGCACTTCATAATCTCCCTGAGGCACAGCTCTGCCTCAGGGAGATGAAACTCTGTTTTAAAAAAAAGAAAATTAAGAAAATAAAAATGTAATAAAACATGTTCCCTCATGATTCTGTCGCATGAGCAGGGACATGTTATTAAATCAATTTTAAAAGTTTTTTATTTTATCTTTATTTGCTTTTGGTAACTTCATCCCGCCTGTGGATGAGGTTACCAAAAAATGCAAAGGCCACTTGGCCTTTTCGACTGCGCATCAACCATTAGGTCGGACGGGCAGCAAATAATTTGAGTTAATTGATTATTTAATGGCCTTAACAGACCTTTTAATTGTCGGTGAGCATGCTGCCAGCTCCGGCACGCACCCGCCAACTGAACCACCGCGTGACTGCATGCTGACATCAGCATGCTCGGCCAATGTCAATACACATCATTTCATGTTTGAGCGGGTCAGGCGCGCACCCACCCACCAAGTGAAAATTTCTGTCCTTAGAAAATTAGGACTATACTTATACAAATCTTCCCGTTATATCTAGAGGGCTAGAACATAACGGGGACAAAGCTTCACTTGGGTCATACAAAGCCCTAGCTAGACAATTCTGAGCACCACACAGATTTTAAAGAATATGTATAGCCAGAGATCATGTCCATGTCCATACCAATAACATAGGTAGAATGAGGAATGATGCCCTGCAAGTAGATTTTAGGGAGCTAGTAAAGAGATTAGCTCACAGGACCTCAAAGATAGTAATCTGCAGATTATTTCTGGTTCTGCGCAGTAGTGAGCACAGGAATAGGAGGATAGAGCAGATTAAAGTGTGGCTGGAGAGATGGTACAGGAGGGATGACAAAAGATTCCTGGGTATTGGGACTGGTTCTGGCAGAGATGGGACCTGTACAGGCTGGATGGTTTGCACCTCAGCAGAGTTTGGATCAATTTCCTCGTGGGGTGGTTTGCTAGTGCTGTTGGGCAGGGTTTGAACAAATTTAGCTGATGAATGGGATCAAAGATGTTGCATTAGAAATGCATGAAACTTGATAAGTAAGGTTCATGAGCTGCAGGCACAGGCAGTCACATAACAATATGATGGGGATAACAGAGACCTGGGTCAAAAAAGAACATAACTGGGTACTAAATATTCCCAGGTACAAGGTGTTCAGGAAAGATAGGAAAGGAAAGAAAGAAGGGGTGATTGTAATTATTAAGGAGAGTATAACAGTGCTGGAGAGAGAAGATGCCCTCGAGGGGTCAAGGGCAGAATCTATTTGGTTAGAGTTAAGAAACAGTGGAGGTGCCATTACATGTCTGGCTGTATTCTAAAAGCAACCAACAAGTGGGAAAGATTATGAAGCATATTTGTAGGGGAATTACAGAGTTGCAAAAACTACAGAGCAGTGATAATGGGGGAACTTTAATTATCCAAATATAAACTGGGATAGTAATACTGTAAAGAGTAGAGAGGAGGAAGATTTTGTGAAGTGTGTTCGGGAGAATTTTCTTGATCAGAATGTTTCTAGCCTGCTGAGGAAGGACGCATTGCTGGATTTGGTTCTGGGGAATAATGTGGGTCAAATGGATCAAGGGTCAAAAGGGGAACACTTAGGGAACAGTAATCATAAGATCATAAGGTTTAGGTATGCTCTAGAGAAGGACAAGGATCAATCTATAGTAAAAATACTTAACTGGAGGAGGGCCAATTTCAGTGAGATGAGAACGGATCTGTCCCAGGTAAATTGGAATCAAAGATTAGTAAGCAAAATCATAATGGACAATGGGATGCCTTTAAAGAAGAAATATGTTGAGTACAGTCAAGATAGATTTGCATGTGGGAGAAAGGCAGGGCAACCAAAACCAGAGCTCCCAGGATGATAAAAGAGATATCAAGTACAAAGAAGCAGAAAAAGGGGGTATATGACAGCTGTCAGGTTGATAATATAGACTGAATATAGAAAGTTCATAGGGGAACAGAGAGAGGAATTTAGAGAGGCAGAGAGAGAGCATGCAAAGAGACTGGTAGCCAAAATAAAAGTGAATGTTTAAGATAGTGGATGAGATGCCGATCAAGAGGACTGCTTTATCCTGGATGGTGTCGACTTTCTTGAGTATTACTGGAGCAGCACTCACCTAGACAAGTGGACAGAATCACACAATGAGGTCTTTGGCTTGTTGTGTCTGCACTGGATCTCTGAATGAGCAATGCACCTGGTCCCATTCTTCTGCCCTCTACCCACCTCTGCACATTTTTCCTTTTTGGATAATAATCCAATTCCCTCTTAAAGGCCTCTATTGAACCTGCCTCCACTGTGCTCTCAGGCAGCATTTTCCAGACCTTAACTACCTGCTGCATGAAAAAGTTTTCCCTCATGTCTCCATTGCTTCTTTTGCCAATTACCTTAAATCTGTGCCCTTATTCTCGATCCTTCCACCAGTGGGAACAATTTTTCCCTATTTACGCTGTCCAGACTTCTCATGATTTTGAATACCTTTATCAACTCTCCTCTTAACCTTCTCTAAGAAAAGCACTGACAACTTCTCCAAGCTAAGTTCCTCATCCCTGGGAACATTCTTGTGGCAGAATTCCATCACGTTCCTGATTTGTTCCTTGTTGATGGTGGACAGGCTTTGGAGAGCAGGGAGGTGAGTCATTCACTGCAGGAAAGCCAGCCTCTGACCTGCTTTTGTACTCACAGTATTTATTTTAGGACTGGTTAAGTTTCTGGTCAAAAGTGACCCCAGGGATGTTGATGGTGGGAAATTCAGCAATGATAATGAGTTTGAACATCAAGTGGAGGTGCTTAGATTCCCTCTTGTTGGAGATAATCATTGCCTGGCACTCATGTGGCATAAATGTTACTTGCCATTGTTCAGCCCTGGCCTGTAAGTTATACAGTTGAAGGATTTCCCACCCCGCCACCTGAAGAGTCGATACTGGCTGCCCTGCAGCCATTTAACATTTGGCAGGGAGTTAAATTGACTAAGGGTGAGATTTACACCCATATTTGTGGAGGAGGTTCTGCTTTGGAGAACTGCCAGCCAATCAGTTGGCAATTGGATGGCTGTCCACCATTTTACAGGGAGCAGGCAATGCCTAAGGTACCCCATGCCCACCCTCACCCCAATTGAGGCGCTTAGATGGCCAATTATTGTTCCGGGGGTGAGGGGAAGTCTGACAGATCACCTTGCCCAGGTTTTTAGTGGGACAGATGGTGCTTCCTGCAAGGATCTCCTTTCCACATCACACGCTCTCCCCCCACCACACCCCCCCCCCCCCACCCCGCGCCCCCCCCCCCCCCCCCCCCCCCCCCAACCAACCCACAGGGGCTTCCCCCACAGCTGGTCCTGCTCCTTCAGCTTCTCCGTCAAGACCCTCAAACCCCTCTCCCAGCCCCCAGGCCTCACTTCCCCTTCCTGTCGTGAGACCCTCTGCACTTACTTGGCCCTGGACTTTGGGATTTTGAATCTGGGTTATGGTCCCAGTCCTGGCCAATGCTGAGACAGATGCTGATGCTGGGACTTCAGAGCTGCTGGCCAATCGAAGGCAGAGATTCTCCAGCCAATTAACGCTCCTTGGGTTTGCTGGGATTGGTGGGGATATGTTCCCCACCAACTCTTTGGAAGTCTAGGAAAGAAACTTCACTATCCAAAAAATACTGCCCATGGAGTGAATTAAATTGGCTGAAGACTTGCATCTCAGGAAGAGACCAAGTCGGATCACCTACTCAGTACTTCTGGCCGAAGATGGTTGGAAACACTTCAGTCTTGTCTTTTGCACTGACATGCGGGTTCCATCATTTTCGTGGACAGGAATGTTCATGAAGCCTCCTCCTTCTCCTGTTACTTGTTCCATTATCCACTGTTTTTGTTTATTTGTCCAGACTGACCAAAGTACAAATGTTTTAATAAAGTAAATGGTACTTTGTCTGACACTGGTTTTTCATTGAAGACCTATTAGTGATATAGTTACTGCTTTCATTGGCTCATTAGCAACACATAGCCCTTAAAACATGAGTAGCTGCATGTTGGTATTTTCATTGTCATTGCCGCCACTGTTCACAGGCATGGCAGGATTTCAAAGCTTTCATCTGATCTTTTGGTTGTGGGATCTCTTTGTTCTGTCTATTGCAGAATGCTTCCACTGTTCAGCATGCATGTCATCATGTGTTGAAGCTTCAACAGGCTGGCATCTTATTTTTAAATATACCTCGTGCTACTCCTGACATACTCTTGTACACTCCTCATTGAATCAGTGTCAGTTACCTAGCTTGATGATGATAGTTGAGTGAAGCAGGAGAATCGGACTAATTGGATTGCTCCAGGGAGAGTCAGCATGGACCTGATGGGCTGAATGGTCATCTCCTGTGCCATAAATAACTCTATGGCTGGCATTTGGTCAGTGGCGTGCCATTCCCAACAGGAAAAGTGTGCAACATTTCCACTCTCTTGCTTTTTCCCATTTCCCAAGTGATTACAATTAGAATTTAAAGTGCTGGCAGTGTGCACAGGTGACACACACTATTCCGTGGTGGGGGGAGCTTTTCAATGGTGAAACCTGCTGTCAGTTGCCAATGCTGCAGCTTGAGGTGGGAAAAAAGAGCCTTATGGTCAAACAGGGAGGCTCTTCGTCATGACCAAACCTTTCCTGCCCAACTCCACTGCCATTAACATCAAACTTATTGAAAGCACAAAGGTAGCATGGGTGATTTTTCAAATTTAAATTTCATTTGTAAATAATGCACATTACAACATGTGTGCATCGTCATTTTTTGTTGAGACTAGTCAGAGAGCTAAATGCACTGGCACACTTCATGGTTGGCATGCAATGATCGTTACAGGGAAATTTGGGATAATTCCTTTATCGTGGAAGAAACAAGATTGTGTTTTTTTGTTCACTCTTTATTGAATGTTCATGTTAGTGTCCAGGGTTGTTTCCACCACTGTGGGACATGGCTGAACTTGCAGGTTCAGCTGTCCTCCCTTCTATGATGTGAAGGACATCGTCCAAGAGCAATCTCATTGGGAATAGTTAAAATGTTGTATGTGAAAGCCCTGTATGGACTCTGCCATCCAACACCCTGAGATGGACAAGTGTTTGGACAATACCGACAGCACCTTTTAAGCTCCTAATTTCCTTACCTTGACTGACTGTTTTCACCACCATTCCCCCAACACAGCCAAGGCCCTTCCCACTTCATTCCACCATGTCTCGACCCTAACCTCTGTCCTCCCTTGGATCCCTCTTCCACTCGTCCTTGCCCATGACCCCACTCCACACCCTTCCCCACACCACTGACTCACCCTTGCCATGCTGAGCCTCCATGCATGCTACAATGTTCCTGCTCCCCTCTCTTGTGCTGTAGAGTTCAACAAGAAAAATGGCTGTCCTCAGACACACGACCTCAGACACAACTGCACAAAGCCGACTGGTGCACGCCACCTTTAAACAAATGTGAACCGGGTGTGCTGAGATTCTTGTGTGCCGCTGACTTTACCTTGAAGATAGGACTTCATTTAAAGAAGTTTTACGCTAATAAGTATTCATGACATGCAGATGTATTACAAGTGCAAATCCACCACAGGCCCGGCGCATCACAAACATGTCACTGACTTTATCTCTGCATCTCAACAATTTCACATCCATCTAATTCAGTGACCCCGTGCATCACGTTTCCCACTCTTACGTGCACCATAAAATCCTCCCATGATTCTGTGAATACAAGTTTACTGCTGCTGATGGCTGACAACGCCTCAAGGATGCCCAGTTTTGAGCTGCTAAATCTGTTATGAATCTATCCCATTCATGCAGCATGTTGCTGCTGCCACAAAGCACAATGGAAGATGTCCTCAGTGTGAAGGTAGAACTTTGTCTCCAAAAGTATTGTGCAATGGTCACTCTGACCAATATTGCCTTGGACAGTTGCATCTGTGAGAGGCAGATTGGTGAAGGCGAGGACAAGTGGGTTATTCCTTTGTGTTGCTTATTTCACCATCTGCCACAAGCCTAGCCTGGCCACTATGTCAATTTGAGGAAAATAAACATTTATACCCATACCAACACGCACAAATTGATTCATATTTTCCTCTTTGCACTGAAGGAGAATCGAAGCAGAACTTCCATCTGCTGCCTCCACCCTGATCTCTTTCCCTGGGTCAATGTGATCCCTATTACCAAGCAGAAGCTGCTGCTCAAAAAAAACCAGCTACATTAAAGAGACAAAAGGATAAATTCCAGTTCATAATAAGGGAACAGAATGCAGAGATTCTGGGGCTATTATGATAGGAGAAGCCTCTGTGGAGTTAAACCTTGTGACCTAATTTCTGCATGTTTTCCACAGCTTGCTCACTCATTTTGGCTGGATAAGAGGAAAATCTAAGATATACCCTCTGTTGTGTGTATAATTTGTGTTGTTTGAGGACTTCAATTCAATTTGACCTGGCTGCTGTAAAGTAATAATCCACTTAATGGTCACACCAAGTAACCCATAGTACTCCAGAGTCTCTGAATAACATAAGTTTCAGCTTCACATCACAGTGCAGAATGAACTCTTTACAGTCATTTTGTTTTCCTTGAAAAGCATCTATTTAGTTAATTATCTGTATGTGAAACTAATTTTGTTCTGTAATGGTTTTGTTTATTTGTCTAGGCTTAAAGAATTACAAATGTTTCAAGAAAGTAGGCTGATTCTGTTTTTTCATTGAAGGCTTATTAGTGATATAGTATTTTTGTAAGCGACTGTTTTTGTTGGTTCATTAGTAACGCACGACACTTACATCATGAGTAGCTCCATGGTTGCTATTTTCGTTGATATAGAAAAATATGTTAAATCTTTTTCTAGTATAGTAATTTAGCTCTCAAAATCAGCAAGTTGGCTAATTAAATATACTGTAAGTGTGCTGTTTTCCTCAAATTTCAGGAAAATCATGAACTAATTCACGAATAATATTGAGTTGATTTGACTGACTTTTGGCACTTACTTGACTTCAGGAAAAAAAATCAAACTGACATGCAGCTGTCCTAATTCCATGTGCCCAAACTGTTCCAGAATCATTTATTCCACTCTCCTTCATCCATCTATCTGACCCATCCCTTAATGTTAACATAGACCCAGACTTTCACCACAATGGAGAGGCTCTCTGTCATGGCGAAGATAACAGGAATTCCCTAAAGCACAACACTTCCCATTTTCGCAGAGGTGGGAATGGAGGCGGGATGCATTTAACACATGCAGAGTTTATGGAGGCAGCTGATGGAATTTAAATTCAGTTTACAGAATCTGGAATATAAAGCTAAGGCGGAATTTTCCCTGATTTGCACTAAGTGTGGTGGTGAGTGTGAAAAAAGACAATTTTCCTGCCGGCTGCAAGAGCAAATTTTTGTGCTTACCGCTGTATTAATTATGCAGTCAAAGGGAACACACTGTATCACTGGCTTGTGGCCTCTGAATCGCCGGCCACACTGTTACCTCACCGTTTCCTCCCTCCAGATGCCATATCCAAACTGCAGCCACGCACACAGTTTTCAATGCTTTCAGTCCAGGACTAATCCAGTGAAGACATGGCCCTGAAAGCCAAGAAAAGTTGTGACCTGCCCCTGGAACGCGTTTTGGAGGCCCATTGTGATGTTCTCTACTCCAGCTCTGGCCGCAGGAGTTCTAGCAATCTCACCATTCCATCTTGGGTTGCAGTGGCAGTGGTGGTCAGTGCCAATGCTGCACAGAAGAGGTTGGCCATCCAATGCAGAAAAAGGATGAATGATCTCATTGTGCCACCAGGATAAGGCAACCATCTCATCACTCTAAACTCACTCACTTGCAAGCCCATCACACATTCACTGGCATCTCACTCACTACCAGCTCAGGGAACATCACCACTCACTCTCTCACACACATCCTCCCATCTGGCCTCATCTCCCTTGGAGACTGCCTCCTCAGCCTTCACCATCTTGAGGCCAATTGCACAGATCAACATGTGTCCCCACACGCACCCTGGAAGGATACCCCCCTTCCGCATGCAAGCCCTAGCCCTGCAGCCATTGAAATGCCAACCCCGTCTTACGGCTGGTCTGGTATGTAGAGACCTGCCCGTGAGCCCCTCTAAAAGTGATGTGGAGCCTGTGAAGCCTGGCGCTGATAATTGCAAGTGCTGCCCGAATCAAGATAGGCAAACAAACTTCAAAGTCTGTAGTGAATTGCAGCTTGCCAGGTGCACGTTGCTTATGTATAGTTGTGAAACATGTAGGCATGTAATCACGCCAATGTGCTCAGATGATCCAGCATAGGGGGGTGATTCTAGCAAGCAGGGCTTAGAAGGAGATGCTAAAGTATTGAAATTAGGTTCCCAATGTACGGCGGCGGGAAATGAGGCTTGCCATCGATGGGCGGAATGGATGCAAACTCGATTTAGGACAACGTGACACCAATTTTTGCAATGTCCCAGTACTTTTCTCTCCCACACACTATGATGCATGCCACGAACAGGAGCGGAAAATCCTGGCCTTAGTCTCAGTAATGGTGATCATGAAACTAGCATCGATTGTCACAAAAACCCATCTGGTTCACTAAACTCTTTTAGGGAAGGAAATCTGCCATCCTTACTTGGTCTGGCCTACATGTGACTCCAGACCCACAGCAATGAGGTTGACCCTTAATTGCGCTCTGCAATGGCCTAGCAAGCCACTCAATTCAAGAGCAATTAGGCAATGAGTAACAAATGCTGGCCTTGCCAGCGACACCCACAACCCATGAAATAATAAAGAAAAAAAATTGGCATGGTAGATGTAAGGGCAAAAGGTGGTGGGTGGGGTGGGCATGGGTTGGCATGACTTGGTACTAAGTTGGCATGGGGGCTATGAAGAACCATGGGTACAAGGGCATAGGTTGGCATATGGGTTATAAAGGGTCATGGGGTGGGTGCAGGTGCATAGATTGGCATAGAGGGTATGTGGGGCCATGGGGGCTGGGTACAGGGCATGAGGTAGCATGGGTTGGCTGGAGCTGGAGGGATGGTTTATGTCTTATTCTTTATTTTTTATTTTTGGACACAGTGTTGGAGCCTTGAGGCAGGCCACACCTGCAGCAGCTCCTCACTTCTTCAGGGGCCGCCCATCCCAACTCCTATTCTAGCCGCCACCCCCTCCCACACCCCTACTCTCTGGATCAGAATCCCACATCCATGCAGCCATTCTCTCAGCTCTGTGCACCCAGCCCAGGAACAAAAATCTGGGCCATAGTTTTTGCTTTGGTCATTGACTCCAGTAGTGCATTCCACAGCCTTACAACTCGCTTTGTCAAAATAGTTTTCCTGCTCTCTATGCCAGGTTTGTCCAACCCGCAATCTGTGAAGCCCCTCCATGAGGACCCCCCAAATGATTGTTGAAAATGCCGGGAAGCCGGCTCAGTGCATTTGAAGATTTCATCAGGGGCCTGCTCCTCCAATCAGAGCCTGTTTCTCTCCCACAGTTTCTGCTGAAAGGCTCATTATTGAGCCTATCAACATCAAATCTGGGACAGAAACAGGCTGCGACTGGAGGAGCAGCAAACACTGGCAACTGTGAATCTTTGAAGATAGAGAAAGAGAGACTCTGGAGTGCATGTGCTCTATGCTTTCCCATGGCTGCCAGTGCTGTGGCCCAGCTACTTTCCCCCGGCTCTACCCCAGTTTCTGGTCCTCTCCTCAGCAGGCACTTGCTACCGGGCACCACTAGGTCTCAGGTCTCACTCCAGCAATCATCGCACACTACCTGCAAGCCAATTTCGTGAGTCGTGTGGGTAAGCATGAGGGGTGGGTAGGTGAGTACGAGGGGTGGGAGGATGAGCGCGAGCATGCATAAGAGAGAGGGTGAGCACATGCCCGTGTGTGTGAGAGAGAGAGAGGGAAGAGAGGGATGGGAGCGTGTGTCTGGCTCACTCCCAGTCCCAGGGTTATCATTCACCCTCACCTATACATACCAACGGACACTCTCAAAGTGGGTGAGGGTGAGTGAGAACACTGAAGCTGGGAGAAAACTGGACACACGCTCTCATCCTTTCACACTCGAATAGTCGTCTTTATTTATCACTCATTTTCTAATTATCAACTTATTGTTGAGTTTTTTTTGCTCAGCAAGTTGTTTCTGATCAAATTTCAGTTCTTTTTGAAACTCATGTTTAATGTTTGCCAAACCTTATCTTTCTGAAATTTGCACATTGGCCTCCCGAGTGTGAGATAAATTGAAATATGGCCTTCCCCACTTGAAAAGGTTGTTCAAGCCTGCTCTAGCCTTATATGCAAAGCGTTAATGTGTGTAGTGAGTTGATTCCAGAACAGATCCTTTGGAATACTATTATTAGCTCTGAGAAACTGCCTCTGATTCCTGCCCCCTTTTTCCACCTTTCTAACAAGCTTTTGATACAATTTATCTTCTTTTCCCTACTTCCATACCTCTTAATCTCTAGCAGTCTCCTGTATGGTATCTTGTTAAGGGTTTTTTGAAAGTTCATGTGCACCACATTCTTTTCATTTTCTCATCACATCTGTCACCTTCTCCAAGAGCTCTATCAGGTTTTTTAAACGTGATCTTGCTTTCTGAAGACATTGTTGGCTGCTTCTAATTGTTTTCTGTTCATCTAAATATTTCGGGCTTGACTTTTTGCTTTGGCCACAATCAGGATAATGCACTTAGAATTAGGCTGGTTAAGTTACAGCTCAAATTTCCAAGAAAAAATATTTTCATTTCTTTGGATCAGTGCAATGAGGCAACATAATAGAGCATAGTTGTTATTTTTTTCTTCCTATTAAAAGATATTCATTGATGTATTTAACAGTGCTGACCTGGTGCAGTTTTATTAACACAACTAGAAATGGGTTTGTTACCAAAATTAGTCCTTGTTGTCCACCCGTGAGTAACCTCATTTAAACCAGTGTAATAGATTGTTGAAAACACAAATATGCTTTTGGGTGCAATTCATTTACTTTTTAAAAATATTATCCGATCTTTTGTGTTGGTTCACACAATTCTGTGGATTCTGCCTGTATTGTGCTGATATTACTAATGCAAATGAGCAGAAATTCGAGCCCTTCAGATTAAAAAAAATCCTAACCATCCTACCAAAACCCTACTAACTGCCTGTAATTACCTAAGTTCGCACTTCCATCTTTGAAAAAGGGAAATACGTTTGCCTCCGTCCCATCCTCCAACTTCCCTTTGTTCTCAGTAGAACTCACGTTCCTATGGAAACATGAATGTATCTTATCAGGCCCAGGTACATTTTCCTCTTTCAACTTAACTAATTTCTCCGATACTTTCATTTTATCTTATGATAATATCATTGGTTTCAGTTTGAACCAATTCAGAATTAACCTCTGTTACGATATCCTTTTCACAAAGGGCGGAATCGTCCATGCCCGCTGACATTGGGCGTGTTCGACAGTGTGAGCAGATAATATGGCAAGAAGACCAAAAATTGGTTTCACAACGTCGTGAAACCAATTTGCGATCGTCTGCTTAGCCCATTGATGGCGGGACGCATTCCCCGCGAATGGACGTCAGGAACTTCATTGTAATACATCATATCATTATAAGGCCAGCCCGACGGACACGCCAATGCAGAACAATGCAGTCTTAACAAGTATGACATGCAGAAGTTGGGACTTACCACCAAGGCCGTGCTCACATCGCAGACATCCGACGAGCAGAAAATGCTGGAGCCTGGCACCAACGGCACACTGGAGGAACATACATGGGATGCTGGGTGGATTCTCATGGACATGGCTCTGCTGTGAAGCAGCTCACGGAAGTTGGAAAGTCACTGTTGATCCTCACAATGGATTATGGTCAAAAGGGTGGGAGAAGAAGGGCTAGGATCAACTGGGAGAGGAAAACGTGTTGTGGGGGTGAGGTTGGTAGGGGAAGAATGAAGGTGTTGGAGGGGTGAAGTTGCGAGGGGGAGAATGAAGGTGTCGGGGAGGAAGTTGAGAGGGGGGGATGAAGGTGTTGCGGGGGGAGGTTGGGGGGGGAGGGCGTACGGGACAGGAGGGGGTAACAGGGGTCAGATGACAACTGGGGAGCTAGTTGTAAGGGGTTGTGGAAGGATATAAGGGAAAGAGTTCAGAGGGGGGAAGGAGTACGGAGAGGTGCGGAAGTCCGGGGTGAGGAAGGAGCGTGGAGAAGGGAGGGAGTAAGGGTGGAGGAAGGAGTAAGGGTGAAGGAAGGAGTCGGGAAGGGGGAAGGAGTAAAGCTGGAGGAATAAGTGAGGCTGGAGGAAAAGGTAAGGCTGGAGGAAGGAGTTGGGAGTGGAGGGAAGGTCTTTGGTGGAAGAATTAAAGGTGTCTGAAGGAGTCAGGAAGGGAGAGGGACTGAACGGGGGCGGGGTGAGTTTGTGGGGGTTGTTTTGGGGGAGAAGGGGTGCTGTGGGGGGAAGGGTCTGGAGGGGGAAGGGATTCCAGGGGGAAGGGATTCTGGGGGAAAGGGGTGGTTCTGGGGGAGAAGGGGTGCAGGAAGGGGCGGGGGGGGGGGTGCGAAGGGGTTCCGGGGGAAGGGATTTTGGGGGGAAGGCGACCAGAGGGGGGAAGAGGTCCAGAGGGGGTGATGTCCAGGTGAATGTGCAAAGGAGGGTCTGATGGGAGCATGACTGCCTCCTGGGGAGTGAACTGAATGTCAGTGTGGTATGAGGGAATGGTGAGAACGAGTGAGGTGGGAGGGTGAGGGTTTGACAGTAGCAATATAAAGGATGGCGAAGGTGGTTGATAGGGACTTGGAGGCAGACATGGACCCTGGGAGTGGGAAGGAGGAAGTCGGGGAGATTAATGCGGAATGTGGGACTTTCGGGAAGGAAGGGAACATGCACGTTCACCCAGGACATCCCCGAAAGAAAAGGATTGTGGCTGGTAGGTCACGGAGGGGAAGTGGAAGGTGATGCTAGGGAGGTCAACAGGGGAAGGAAATGGGTGACTGGGGGAGGGGAAAGGACGGGGAAGCAAAAGTAAAACCGAATTAGCAACATGCTGTCCAAATCGAAAGTAAAATGACAGTCGTGGTGGGTGAGATCAGGTACTGCATGGGAGTGTGCTCAGTGGGTGGGAGGAGATGCAGGTCAGCTCAGATGGACAACTGAAAGAGAATCTCAGCAGGCGGCATTGAAAATGTTCAGGACATTGAGGTGAACGTGATACATGAAGGATCCGCGTGTGTGGGAGAATGCTTGCATGAGGCTCCAATAGGCCCTACTACACACATACTTCTCCCTCCAGAATCACTCGTGGGCCAGCTGCTCCCTCTGCGGTGACAGAGGATGAGGTTGAGCAGTTCACAGGCAAAAGGGATTCAGAGGGAGTGGACAGCCTCTGGGATTCCTGTGTGGATGACCCAGGGGTGTCCAACTGCCGCTTCTCCTCCCTTCAGGTGCCTGGAGGGACGTCCAGTTGCCCTGTTTCTCTCTTACGTTGCCACTGCAGAAACTCACCCATGACTACCCATGATGGAGTGCAGGTCTGCACACAATCCATGTTCTGCTAGACCTGGGTCCCATGGCGTCCGCCACCCTGCCCATGAGACTTCCAACTGCACACATGTGGGCACCACTTCATCAGAGAGCAGGTGGATGCTTCCAACAGTTCTGCCTGATGTTTCTCCGCCTTCTACTGACTCTGCACCATGAGTTGGAAGGCCGAATCCAGAGGCTCGTCATCTGACTTGGACCTCACAGATGCCTCTTCCCCAGCTGTCCTCTGAGTGCCAGGAGCTCGGCTGAACTTGCCTCCTCCTGCTGTGAATGCTTGTCCATGCAGTGACCACCAGATTGTGAACCTGAGCTTGCCATAGATCTAGTTTCCACTGAGGTGTGGAGGGTGTGGGTAAGCGCTGTGGTGGGTTTTCCAGGCTGCTTATTTCCAGCTCTTCAATGGAGCCTTTTGGCTGCAGGCAAGGACATGGATGGAGCTGAGGGACAGGTTGACTGAGGGTGCTGGTCGCTTGGCAGAGCTCCCTGTGAACCTAAGTAAAGAAAATTAGTGCATGGCAGCAGACTCAAAAGCAGGAGAGAGAGAACTTACAGTTGCGTTGACAGAGGGATGATGTGGTGCGGGATCCTCAGGTGGGTGTTCACCACCGACCTCACCGTTGCCAAAGGTAGGGTCCATGTCCTCACTAGTCAGTGCGATAGCACGCTCTTCAAAGTGAGTGAGGGGCCTAATGTGAGCCACTCCACCCTCGAGTCTGGGACCTCACCCTGCTGATGTGAGCAGGCTTCTCTTGCGTGAAAACAGATGGAGAGAGTGTGAGCAGGACACATGAAACTGTGCGGAATGTTTGTGTGGTGAGCAGAGCCATGGACAGGATGAGGACGTGAGCTCCAGAGGCTATGAGCCTGATGGAGATGTGAGGGTGTGTGTGAGTTAGTGGTGTTGTCCCTTGAGGTGTGAGATCCTTGTGGATGTGTAATGTGTTTGGGAGTGGTGAGAAGAGTGAGTTACCTTCGTGGAAAGGATAAGACCATTCATCCTTTGTGGCACTGGGTGGCTGTCATCTTTTGCAGGGCATTGGTGCTGACACCACCTCCCATGCTGGATTGATGATGCAACTGCCCATCCTGTGGTCAGAGCAGTGGTGGAGGGCACCACAACGGGCCTCCATGGTGTTCAAAAGCTGAATGAGTTCCGCTTCACTAAAACTGGGGGCTGCAGTCTTCTTTCAGGGCCATGATTTCCGTGCAGCAGTCGTGGACTGGGAGCACTAAGAGTTGTGCACGTGGCTGGATTTTAAATGTGGTGCCCAGTGTGATGAAGCTGTGAGATGATGATGATGTGGTGGGCGAATGACAGCCCGTCCACCATGGAAACGGCGTGTTTCCCGGGAATGCATAATTAATACGTTAGGTTTGGGACAATACAGCGTGAAAAGCCGCCATTGTGGCTGGCGGTTAAACATTGTTTTACCCACCCGCTAGCGCACTTTGTGGAAATCTGGGACGATTCTGTTCAAAGTGCTTGTTAATTATCCCTGTCAATTTTTGCATATTCTTCACAGACTTATTATTCTTTCTTCTCTCAGATCCCACCTCATGTTTTGGAATTCTCTTTTTACTGATATATTTTGTAGAATACTTCAGATCTTTTAAATATTTTTGAGATTCTTTTCTCATGTTCCCATTTTGCTTTCCTTATCTTTTTAACTTCACTTATTTTCTCATATTCTTGTTATTTTTTATTATTCTTATAAGTCCCATATGGTCTTTTCTTCAATTTTAGTTTTCGTAAACAGGACATACCTGGACAATTTTACATTTTTTCATGTAGGTGTCAGCGTTGCAGCCGTACTGAAACAACTTGGCTGGAGGCATCTCTAATTGTGGAGCACAGATCTTCAGCAAAACATCCTGGATGGCCGTTAGACTTTGCTGTGTTGCGATCAGCCATTTTCTGATACTATGCGGAGTGAATCAAATCGGCTGCAGACTGGCATCCCTGGTGGTTGGGACCTCAGGCGGAGGACGTGACATCCCATGCATTCAGCACTTCTTATTGAAGGTGGCTAAAAATGCTTCAAGCCTTGTCTTTTGCGCTCACACCCAGGTCTCCACCATCATTGAAGATAAATTGTCTTCCTTCCATTAGTTGCTTAATTGTTTACACCAACTGCGACTGAATGTGGTAAGGCTGGTGAGCTTTGACCTGTTGGTTCTATGATTGGATAGCTCTGTCTGTAGAATGCTGCTTCCACTGTTTAGCATCCCCAGGTTGTGGCATCATCAGCTTGCTACTTTATTTTCAGATCTGCCTTGTAATGCTCTTGGCATGCCCTTCTGCACTCTTCGTTGAAGCAGGGTTGGTCATTTGGTTTGATGGTGATGGAGGAAAGTATGATATGCTGGTTTGATGGTACAGATTCTGGTAGAATACAATTCTACCTGTATGCTGTGATCAGATCCTGACATAAGCAGAACTCATAAATGTTTGTGAAATATTGGTTTTCCAATAACAATTGATTCCAGACTGATCACTTTGGAAAATCTATGACTTTGAACTTTTGAAAACTTTATCTTCTGGGTGGCTGCAGCCAGCATTCCTAGACCCGTTAATTGCACTGGTCTAGCATTCCTTTCCCTTGTTTATCAAACCAAAATGCTCAAACTGGCTTGGATAGTCATCCTCTGCCTACTTCACCTCAAATGTCCCTGAGCCTGGGATTTAGGAACGGGTCAGAGTATGGAAAACTGGAAGCAGTAAGTCCCACCCTCCTACATTTCCAGTGGCAGAGAGTATCCTCTGAAATTTTGAGTTCCACTAATTTAGAAGTTTGTTTAGTCAAGACATTGATGCAGGATTTCTCAGTCGAGGCTTAGCTTGAGTTCAGTGAGTGTCTGCTCAAAATTGGCTCACAAACAGCAGAGAGCAGAAGCAGTGAAGATGGAGCACCCATCAAAAATAATACATGCATTGACATTATTAATTATTTGGTTCATTGAGGCTGTCATTTTATAATAAAATATAATCTTCTGTTTAGACTGTCAAGTTGACAGGTGAAGATTTGGCTGTAGTCCAAGGTACATGTCAGTCCAGGCACAAACCCCTTATAGAACCGAGGGTTCTACCAATTTTTATGAAATAGAAACATGATCTGGATTGAACTAACCATGTGTTAAACATTGTAATTTTAAATTTTTTTGTCATGCACACCAGTGGTTTATAATGTATTAAAATATAATCATAGAATTTTAAAAGTCTTACGTGTGTCCACTTCTTATCTGCACCAGTTGACAATTTGCTGACATGTTTTTGTGACAACTTTTTTATTATGTAGATTATAGATTTCCATATCCACATTAAAAAATGGTTTTTGCAGTCCCAGCTTCCAAGATGATAATCTTTAAATGTGAATTAAAGATTGCAGAAACTCCGTTAACATCCTTCATGTTTTATACTGGTTTACACCTGCACCATTACCTCTGGTATCCACCAAGTATCAATCTTTGGCCGCCTCCTATTTCTCATCCAAAAGCTGTCGCTCAGCAACATCATTCAAAAACACAATATTAGTTTACACTTTGGTACTGATGACACCCAGCTCTACATCAACCCCACCTCTCTCTACTCCTTCACTGTTGCAAAATTATCAGATTGCTTATCGGGCATTCAGTACTGGATGAGCTGAAATTTCCTTCAATTAAATATGGGGAAGACTGAAGCCATTGTTTTGTGTCACCGCTACAAACTCAATTCCTCCCTTTGGCAACAGAATGAGACTAAACAGATCTGTTGGCAACCTTGGTGTCATATGTGACCCTGAGATGAGCTTCAGAGCTCATATTCATGACATCACTAAGGCCGCCTATGTCTATCTCTATAACATTGCCTGACTGTGCCTCACCTCAGATCATATGCTGCTGAAACCCTCACTGTTACCTCTAGACTCAGCCGTTCCAATGCATTCCTGGCTAGTCTCCCACATTCTACCCTCCATAAACTTGAGGACATCTCAAATTCTACTGCCCATGTCTTAACTTGTAGCAAGTCCTGTTCCCCTAGCACCTATGTATTCACTGACCTACATTGGCTCCCGATCAAGCAGCATCTTAATTTTAACATTCTCATCCTTGTTTTCAAATTTTTCCATGGCTTTGCCCCTCCTTATCTTCTTAATCTCCTCCAGCCCCACAATATTCCAAGGTATCTGCACTTACCTAATTTTGGTCTAAGCAAGCAGATAAGTTATTTCAGAGTGAAATGAAGGAATTAATTACTGTACCTCTCTTACCTGATTCTATCTCTGAAGGGTTTACTGTTTAAGATTGCAGACTGAACTGGGCCTTTAATGGCTGTGCAGAAGTTTCCAAGCAGTTCAGCTATTTTACACAAGTTTTCCACCAATAGAATGCAAATGATAGGCCCAGGAAATGCACATATGCCTCCCTCTAGAGGGCACTGGGAGGTACATTTTTTTTAAAAAGATGCAAGAGTGGTAAAAATGTATTTGAGGAAATTCGAGGCCGCAAGGGCATGGTAAACAATTTAATGTAAATTCTCTACTCATGAAGCTGATCATAACTCATTCCTGAAGCGTGCCTCTTATAAAAATAAAACGGTGACACCTGCAAAGCATTTGTGTTGTGTTATCACACTCATGCCTCTGATGTTTCCTTTAGTGTATAACATTCATGGGACAGCAACTGTAGATGTAAAAATCATCCATTATACTGCCACTGCTTTCCACGTGAGAAAAGCTGTAAGCTGAATGATTGCTCTTCTGCCTAGCAGTGTCCCTGCTTACTGTGCCAGAGAACAATTCTGCTATCTTGTTGACAGCCTTTTTGAAAATCAAATTAAAATGAGGCATAAGCACCACTGTCAGGAGCTCCCAATTCCGAACTTGGTTTGACTTGGCCCCGGGAACACAATACCACTAAAAGCCATCCTGTTGCCATTGGTTACAGTGCTGCTTAGTTTCTTGCTGGGGGCTTTTTTTGCATCTTCACTCTTGAAAGCAAAGCCCTGTTTCTAATATCTTGTTATTCTTTTCTAAATAAACTTTTATAAGAACCTGAGAGATTCAGGCTATGAAACGCTGTTCGTTGAATTGATTTTTTTTGATTCGAGTATGGTTCACCAAATCACTCATGGGCTTGTAACAGTTTTTTTTAAGAAACATAACCAAGAGCCTTGACCAGACATTTACTTTGCCTCCAACCAGGTTTATTTTTTCATGCAGCCTCAAGCTTGTGGTGCTGCTTTTTTTTTGAGTTAAAGATGCAGAGCAGTGAGGGCTGTCAACAGCACATGAAGGAATAAGAACAGCCTTGTAGACTGAAATATGCTCTGGAGAAAGGTGAAAGGCAGGAAGAGATGAAACAGAGCGACAAAGGGCTGAGAATTAAACAGAGAAGCAACGCAAGAAGCAAGAATAAAAGGAAGAAGGGCGAAAGGTAAGAAATGTTTGGAGTACGAACACAATAAAAATATAAACAAAATTAAAGACCATGAGAGTATCAGGCACTTGGAAATGTTGCAGTACTGTGCATGTATATTAACTGTGCAAATAAAAAGAACAACTACAAATGCTGGAAAGCTGAGCTAACAGCAAACTGCTGGTAGTACAGATAGACTGTGAATTTGCCCCCTTACCTCTACAAGTGTGAGGGCTAGAGAAGCCCTGGAAGGAACAAAATGGTGTGGGCTGCACTGCTGACCACTTCAGCATATCCCACATGATGCCTTATACTGAGACTGGCACCAGTGCGAGCATGCTGCGTGTATGCTGGTAGCGTGAGGAGAGATAGCAAACGTTTTAGCACAAGTTTCTCAAACTTGGGCTGCACAGGTCCACTGAACATCTGTGCTAATAAATCTAAACTGAACATGCACTCAGCTGCACGAGGAGCTCCTCTTACCACCGCCCCCCGCCCACCACGCCATTAATGTTATTTAAAGGGACAGGCATCAGGTACTTTTGGTGTGATGTTTGTGGAAGCACTGTTACTTGTTTTTGAACGTCTGTTGGTGAGCTTATGTATCCATTCAGAGACAGCAGAGGATATTACCAACTGGGGAGGAGTGAGAGTGGAGCGGATTAAAAGGCAAGGGAACAGAACAGGCCCAGATGAGGAGGAGCATGAGCTGAGCAAAGCAGTGTGGGATAAAAGGCAAGCAGCAGAGCAAGCTGCAGATTAGGAGGAGTGGGAGCTGAGCGAGAATGGAGTGGGTTAAAAGGCACTGTGGCAGAGCAGGCCTGAAATCAGCTGGAGTGGGAGCAGTACAGCCTGTACTTTGCCTGTTGCGAGCAGTCAAATGGACATACTGTTTGATACGATCTGTATCTGAGTTTCAGCGCCAATGTGATGCCAGGTATATAGGCCATATGTCCCAACGACTGATGGATCATATCAAACAGCACATCCCTTCGGCTATTCGCAACAGGCAAAGTACCAACCGTACCCAACCAGCATGTGATTGCAAAACATATACTGTCCAACATTTGGTGTGATTCTGTGATTGGACAACACCTGCTAAACAATTCTGATTGTGCTGTTACACTGAAAATCAATTTAAGATTATCAGTTGGTCTCACAGTGTGGCTCACATATGCATGCTAGAAGCTACATATATTCATACACAGGGCCCTGCCCTTTGCAGGCAGAAGGCACATGCCCATGCCCTGCACCTTTTTCAACTCAAGAAAAGTTTTGAGGACAGCCATTCTCTGGTTCATACCTGATGGCAATGCCTTGACCAATCAGAATCGACCTGGTTTGAATTTGAACAAAAGCTTGGCAGTTAACTGTTCCCTGGTGCACTCTCCATGGCAACAGCCCTACCAATCAGTGTCCACTTGCAAACCAATCAGCACTCTCTTCTCATACAGTATAAATTGTTGTTCCCTTTACAATTGGTTTGAACTAACTTTGGCAGAGGCAATGGGAATCAGGAGGTAACATTTGAGAGGAAAAATAAGCTGCATAAAGAATTTGGAGAAACAGGTAGCACTAGATTAAGAAACAGGTGTTAGGTAGGGTCAGACTAAGATGGAGTGCAATAAGGTCTAAATTAGGGTTACAGTTCATGTATGTAAATGCACAAAGCATGATAAATATAAGCTGCAGATGCAAATAATCACATGGAATTATGTTGTTGTGGGGGTAACAGAGACCTGGCTCAAAAAAGGAAAGGACTGGGTATTAAATATTCTTCGATATATGGGTTCAAAAAAGATAAGAGCAGTGATTGTTAATTGGATATCAACTGTGTTTCATTATATAGAGGTGGAGGACATAATTAGGGTTTCACTTGAGCACATAAAGAGACACTTGCTGAAATTGGGGTCGGCTGGATTAGGATGTGTGTGTTTTCAATGCTTCACTCTGTAAGTAAATGTAAGACCGAGTAAAGATTGGTGTTTAATATTCGCAGATTTAAGAAAGAGTATCCAGGATTATTCTTCTTGAATTGGATTTCCAGAATAGAACAGTTGTAATGGGAATTGACAGGAAGAAAAGAAAATCAGTATATTATTTAAATAGAGATCGCAGGACTCTGTGGTGCAAAGGGATTCTGGTGTCCTGGTACACGAAATAACAAAAAGTGAGGTACAGCAAGTAATTAGGAAGGCAAATGGAATGTTGTCATGTATTGCAAGGGGAATGGAATCTAAAAGTAAAGAAATTTTGCTACAGTTGTACAAGGCATTGGTGAGACTATAGCTGCAGTATAGTGTACAGTTTTGGACTCCTTACTTAAGAAAGGATAAAATTGTATTAAAAGCAATTTGGAGAATGTTCACACACCTGCATCCTGGGATGAAGGTGTTATCTTATTCGGAAAGGTTGGACAAGTTAGGTCTGTATCTGTTGGAATTTAGAAGAGTGAGAGATGATCACATTGAAATGTATAAAATACAGAGGGGACTTGACAGGGTGAATGCTGAGAGGATGTTTCCCCTTATGGGAGAGACCAGAACTAGGGGGCACAGTTTAAAAGTAAGATGGAGATGAGGAGAATTTATTTTCTCTCAGAGGGTCATTAGTTTGTGAATTCCCTTCCCCAGAGAGCAGTGCAGCCAGGGTTATTGAATATTTTTAAGACTGAGTTGGGTAGATTCTTGACTGACAAAGGAGGCAAAGGATAAAGGGGGTCACCAGGAATGTAGAGTTGAGGCCACGTCAGATAAGCCATAAGCTATCAAATGGTGGACCGGGCCCGAGGGGCCAAATGGCCTACTCCTGCTCCTAATTTGTATGTCATAATGGTGTCTTTATTTATCCTAATACAAACTCTGATAGTAACAGTGTAAAGGGCAGAGAGCAGGAAGAGTTTCTGAAGTGTATTTAGGAAAATTTTCTTTAATACTTTCCTGGCCAAAAGAGGAAGGAGGCATTGATGGACATGGTTCTGGAGAATGAGATGGATCATGTGGATCAGATGTAAGTGGGAGAACATTTGGGGAACCATTATCATAGTATTATAAGGTTTCAGTCAAACATGGAAAAAAAGAAGAAGCAATGTAGAGTAAAAATATTTAATTGAAAGAGGACCAATATCAGTGGGATGAGAATGGATTTGTCCCAGGTAAATTGGACTTGAAGATTAGCGGCAAAACTGAAATAGGACAATGGACTCCCTTCAAAGAGGTGATGGGTCAGATACAGTTGAGGCACATTCCACAAGGAGGAAAGGCAGGACAACAAAAGCCAGAGCTCCCTAGATCAATGGGGAGACAAGGAGCAAGGTGAAGTAGAAAAAACAGATGTATGACAGATATCAGGTTGCTAACATAAGTAAGAACCAGACCGAAGATAGGATAAGTGGAAAAGAACTAAGAAACAAAGAAAGAGAGTGTGAAGGAACTGACATAAAAAGGAATCCAAGAGTCTCCTATCAGCACATAAATAGTAAAAGGGTAGTAGAAGGAGGGGTGGAGCTGCTTAACGACCAAAAAGGAGGCAGAAGGCATTGCTGAGATACTTAATGGGGAGAAGTTTACTGGTAACTCTGTAGACCTACCAATCTGTTCTAGAGAGGTGGTGGAGAGATGGGGGGCTTGGAGGGAGTCTTTCTGGAAAAGGCTGGGGTTGGGGGGAGAGGAAAAATCTTAGCGGAGAGGAGCCCAATGTGGAAAGAGGGCTGGTGAGGGAGGCAATCCCCTCTCTGCCTGAGGCCCAACCAGAGTGACCTGCTGGGCTTCCCCCACTCTCCATTCCTGACCTCCCCCTACCAGTTAATAAATTGCAGCCAGGCGGGACTTAATTAATTGGCGACTTAAGGGCCTCAATTGCTTTGCGGTTGGGCTGCCCCCTGTAACATTGAGGGCAGGTCCATGCAGCTAGATCAATGGGGAGACAAGGAGTAAGGTGAAGAGGAAAAAGCAGATGTATGACAGATATCAGGTTGCTAACATAAGTAAGAACCAGACTGAAGATAGGATAAGTGGAAAAGAACTAAGAAACAAAGAAAGAGAGTGTGAAGGAACTGGCATAAAAGGGAATCCAAGAGTCTCCTAAAAGGGTAGTAGAAGGAGGGGTGGAGCTGGTGCAGCCAAGGCATTTTACAGGCACTCTGAATCCAGATGTCCGACCCCAAATACAGCACTTACTATTTTCGTGGGGAGCGGGTATAGGCCTGGGTTGGGATTTGCATATGGCCATTTTGCAAAGGCAGCTGTCCATATAAATCAGCAGCTGCCTCCATTCTTGTGTGATGTTGTTGTGAGAGATGTCTGAAACCCGACATGCATCTCTTTTTCTCAACCCCATGACTCCTCATGCCCTTTATGCCAACCTATGCCCCTCTGTCCAACCCCAATTTCCCTCATATCCTCTGTGCCAACCCATGTCCCTCCAATTCCTACCCTTCACCCTTTTCCCTTACACCTACCTCAGGAGCCATGTTGAGATTAAACTAAATAAAGTTACAAGTATCTATTCCAGACTTTTTAAAAAAGAAACACTCATTCATAAAATCCCATTTATTACATTTACATTCCTTCAACTACAATAGCCCTTATCACGACAAACATTACATTCAATTATATAATCCCTTATAAAATTAGGATTGGAATTCATAGGCCCACATCAAAGAGTCCATAACCATTTGTAGCTGCCAATCAAACTGTAAAATGGCAGGCACCCTTTTGTGATAATGGATGGTTATGAAATCAGTCATGCAGCACTAATCAAGAAATGGTAACCTTCAGGTTTATGTCAACAGACTGAGTGAAAGCAATCATTTATTTTAACATTCCAGATCATTTTCCAAAGAGTGAAAGGGCAGGAGCTTAAAATGCCTTGACAGCTCATCTTGACATTTTGACAATTGTTTCTGACAGCTTCTCTTGACCATTCATATTACCACTTTTGACAGTTGTTTTTGACAGTTCCAATGAGTTTATACATTTTACACACATTCATGCCTTATTTTAGTCTTCCCAAAAGGACTCCTTACCTCTCCTAAAGGGCATCTGATCTCTCCCAAAGGTATCCCATGACCATATCTAAAGGGGTAATTTACCTCTCCAAAAGAGTACCCTGGCTTTCCAAACAAATCCACAAAGTTCAGGCTCGTGCCAGGTATCATTTGTGCTGCATGACTGATTTCATAACCATCTATTATCACAAAAGGGTGCCTGCCATTTTACAGTTTGATTGGCAGCTACAAATGGTTATGGACTCTTTGATGTGGGCCTATGAATTCCAATCCTAATTTTATAAGGGATTATATAATTGAATGTAATGTTTGTCGTGATAAGGGCTATTGTAGTTGAAGGAATGTAAATGTAATAAATGGGATTTTATGAATGAGTGTTTCTTTTTTAAAAAGTCTGGAATAGATACTTGTAACTTTATTTAGTTTAATCTCAACATGGCTCCTGAGGTAGGTGTAAGGGAAAAGGGTGAAGGGTAGGAATTGGAGGGACATGGGTTGGCACAGAGGATATGAGGGACATTGGGGGTTGGACAGAGGGGCATAGGTTGGCATAAAGGGCATGAGGAGTCATGGGGTTGAGAAAAAGACATAGGTTGGCATGGAGAGTATGAGGGGCCATGGGAGTGGGCAGAAGGGCATAGGTTAACATGAGTATGAAGGGGTATGGGGTAGGGGTCATGAGGTGGCATGTGTTGGCATGGATGGGAGATGTGGACTGAGTAGGGGGGAATAAGCAGATCTGAGGGGTGAGAGCTAGAGGGTTAGTTTTATGTTTCTCTTTTTAAACTTCAATGCAGTACCAGTGCAAAGAGGTAGGTCTTCCACCCAGCTTGTCTCCGCCCCCAGCATCCTCTGCACTCATTCTGGAGTTGCCCGGCTCAACTCCCAGGGAACCCCACCACTCCGGATTGAAAATCCAGCCTTCCAGGCCGCTTTCTCCAGGGTCAGATTTGCAGAGCCAGGAAATATTCCAAGTCTGCGCTCCTGACCCAGGAGCAAAAATCCAGGCCCTAGACTTGGTTGTGCAGGGTGCAATTTCAAAATTTCCAGATATTATAAAACTTGGAAGTATTCTGAACTGTGAAGAAGATAGTTATAGATTTCAAGAGGGCATAGTTAGACTTGCAATAGACGGACAAGTGGCAGATGAAATTTAATGCAGAGGAGTGTGAAGTGATTCCATTTTGATAGGTCAAAGGAGAAGAGGTAACATAAAACAAAGATACAAATCAAATGGGGTTGCAGGAGCTGAAAGACCTTAAAAGGGGGGGTGGATGATTGGGAGGAGATATATGTGCACAGATCATTCAAGATGGCAGGGCATGTTGAGAAACTGATCAAAAAGGCATATGGGATCCTGGTCTTTAAAAGGGTACAAAAGCAAGGAAATTATAATGATCATTTATAAAACACTGGTTTGGAGTCAACTGGAATATTGTGTGAATTTATGGCCACCACACTTTAGGAAGAATGTGAAGGTTTTAGAGAGCGTGCAGAAAAGATTCACTGAGAATGCTTCCAGGGATGATGGGCATCAGTTATGTGGATAGATTGGAGAAGTTGGGTCTGTTCTCCTTAGAGAAGAGAACTTTGAAAGGAGATTTGATAGAAGTGTTAAAAAGCCATGAGGGATCTGGACAGTGTAGCTTGAAGGAAGCTGTTCCCATTGGTGGAGGTGTCATGGAGGACACTGATTTAAGGTGATTGGCTAAGGATCACTGAGAAGAATCGACCTCCAAGAGTCAGAAATTGAAAAGTAAATGGACCTGAGAACAGAACAAAAGCAATTGAACATTCAGCCAAAGATGAGCAGTTTTAGCAGTGCCTTGATACAGAAAAAGTCCTTTTACATCGCAAGTGTTAATCTTCTTGAGTATATCCTCTGCTGGATCTACCACTAAAGTTAATGGGATAAAGTGTCCAAGAGGGCTCACAATATACTGTCATTTATTTGTCAGAAAATCATTAGAAACACAAGAGAAATGCTCTTTATTCTTCCAAAGCTTCAATGAAAGATTGGAAGGACACCAGAAGAAATTTGACCCCAACGAGTTGCCTCCTCTCCCCGTCTGCATTAACACTTTTCCATAGACAAAACTATCTCTAACCATTTTTATTGCAGGCAATGGGGAAGATTTTCTCCCCATCAGGCGAGCTGGGTGGGAGCGGGCGTGCAGCCGATTACTGTTTGCGATCGGCTGCATGACACCATTTTACGTGGGTGGGCCACCCAGCACAACGCAGACCCAGAAGCACTCAGTGCTACCTGTGCGAGTGGGGGGAGGAGGGAGAGTCAGGGCCTGCTGAGCAGAAAAATCTCCCTGAGGCAGCATCGTGCTTCAAGGAGATTAATTTCATTATGAAAGCTTGAAAAAAAGAATAGAAAAAATTATTCAGACACGTCCCCTCATGTGACAGTGTCACATGAGCTGGGACATGTCAATGAATTTTAATAAATGTTATTTAATTTATAAACCCTTCATGAAACCTCATCCCGCCCGTGGATGAGGTTTCATGAGAAATGTGAAGGCCGCCTGGGCTCTTCGCCTGCCTGCCAACCTTAAGGTTGGACGGGCAGCCCAGACAATCAGTTTAATTAGTTGATAAATGGCCTTACTAGGCCTTTGACAGTTCAGCGGGCGCGCAGCCAATTCTGGTGTGCACCCGCCAAACTGAAGATTGGAATGAAGGGTGCTGACGTGAGGGCACACGCCCGACGTCACTGCGGGTCATTTTACATGTGCGAGGCCCACCCCCAAATGCTGACCAGAAGATTCTGCCCCATGAGTTGGAGATTATAGATTGCAATAGTTGGAAGTTATAGGTTGCAGTGGTTGGAGTGTGTCGATGAAATGCTCATTTTTCTTTTAAAGAATATGAATTCAATTATTGCTGAATACCTCAAACTTATTGAATCCTTTCATAATCTTAAAGACCTCCATCAGTCCACCTTTCAGTCTTCTTTTTTTAGAGACAAGCACCCCAGTCTATTCAACTTTACCTGAGAGTTAAATGACCTCAGTTCTTGTGAATCTGTGTGGCACCTCCTCTAGTGCACTCATTTCCTTTTTTCCTAAATGGAGATCACAAATGTTGATACCATTCCTTGTGTTAATATAATGATGACAATGGAGGCGAAGCATCGCAGGAGGAGGATGTGGTCAACTATGTTAAAAGCTGTGCATAAAGGACAAGGAGGGACGGTGCATCACCATCACAATCGTAGAGCATGCAATCTGTGACTTTATTTAGGGCTGTTTCAGTTCTTGTGCCATTCTTCTATATATCTCCTGAAAACAAAAACACTTGTATTTTGATTATCACCTCCTCATGTTCATAAATATCTCAAAACATTTCACCTATGTTGAATTACTTTTGGAGTGCAGTGTTCTATAGGTGAAGAGTGAAATCATTGTCAAGTGTCTTTTAAAAATGTATTACCTTGCCAGGATCAGATCCTTGTGATGTCACTTTACCCAAGGAATTAAAAATTCTGCAAAAATTCCAGCACATATGTTGAAGCAGCATATCGATTTTCCCATGAAACAGCTGTGTATGTTGTTTCTCTCAGGCGATAATGTTAACCTGGTTATTTTAATATGGCATGCCAACAGCAACAAGAACAACTTATGTTTACATGGTGCCTTTAGGTAATAAACCACCCCAGGGTGCATCGCAGAAGCATTACGAAACAAAATATGAAACTGAGCTACATAAAGAGACATTAGGTCTGATGATCAAAAGCTCGGTCAGAGAAGTAGGTTTTAAAGAAAGTCTTATATAGGGAAAGAGAGGTAGAAAAGCGGAGAGATGTTGGCAGGGAATTCCAATGTTTAGAGCCTAGTCAACTAAATGGGTAAGCAATTAAAATTGGAGATGTTCAAGAGACCAGAATTAGATGAGCATAGAATCTGGGAGAGTTATAGGGCAGGCGGTGATAAGGCCATGGAGGGATTTGAGAATTTTAATATCAAGATGTTGCTTAACTGGGAGCCAGTGTGCAGTCAGTGAACACAGGGGTGGTGGTTGAATGGATCATTTGTGGGTTAACGCACAGGCAGAAAAGTTTTGAATGATTTCCAGTTTACAGAGGATAGTATGTGAGAGACCAGTCAGGAAAGCACTGGAATGGTGAAGGCTGAAGGTAACAAGGACCTGTATGGTGATTTCAGCAGCTGATGAGCTGAGGCTGGGGCGATGTTGGGCATTTTTAAGGAGGTCTTAAGGAGGCTTAGTGTTGGCCTGAACACATGATCGGAAGCTTGACTCCTGGTTAAATATGACACCAAGGTTGAGATTTAGGCTCAGACTGTTGCCAGGGAGAGGGTAGAGTTGGTAGCTAGGGAAGAGAGTTTTGACATATCAGGATTTTAGCCAGACTCCATGTACAGTGATTTTTCAATAAGTACCATGGTTTAACAATGCTAGTACACAATTGTAAGATATTATTACAATTTTTATTACAGAGATCAAATCACATTTGAGAACATTTGAAGATGAGATATCTCTTGCTTTCTCTGTTTTGGGGTGGGGACACTAACTTCCTACTCCTGGGGCTGATGAAATTTCCTTAATGTTCACCTAAAAAATCTATAGGCTTGGTTGGGTGCCGGGGGTGTGTGTGTGTGAGTGAGTGTGTGTGTGTGTGTGTGTGTGTTTGTGTGTGGGGTGGGGAGGGAGGGGGGGTGTTGGGTGGGGGAGGTGGTATTAAAGTCTTAAAAATCTTTTTTATGACCCTAACCTGCCGCCAGTCCACACACCTCCGGCTTTAACTGAGGTCCACAGAGGTAAGCTGGTACTATGAATGCGATAATGCAGCTGCAAGCCTCATTGTTATTCAGATTTTGAACTTTAACTCAGTTTGGCTGGATTTTCCAGGCATTGGGACATTCGGCAGCTTGAGGCAAAGACTTGGTTGATTCACAAAATGAGTACCTTTATACTGATCACCTAGATCCAGATGCCTGCTTGAGAAGCCTCTGTGGTCATGCCACCCCCCACCTTACCCCGCATCCACCCCCCCACCCGACCATCAACTTTACCAAAGAGGCTTACAATTTCCCTCTCCCATGACCAGAGCTTCAATCCTCACCACCACCAGGCCTCTGATCCCCACAACAACCAGGCCTCCGATCCTCTCGGTCTGATTCCCACCATCTGCCA
Organism: Carcharodon carcharias; assembly: GCF_017639515.1. NCBI lineage: Eukaryota > Metazoa > Chordata > Chondrichthyes > Lamniformes > Lamnidae > Carcharodon > Carcharodon carcharias. The sequence continues at coordinate 158,112,942 of NC_054467.1, read as the reverse complement.
TTCAGGCGTGGTCTCCGAGCAGTTAATCACTCTGTGATGTCATGCACATATTAAGGTTAAAATTGCACAGTGTGTGGTGGAATCCCAATTTCTGTGTTCTCTCAGCCAGGCCAATATGATCTCTAGTAGTAACATAATATTGACAGCTGTGATGCTGTATCCTCTGTCATATACATGGGCATAAATAAAAGCCATCACATAAAAAGTCCCTTCATATTTACACTGACTTACGTTAAAAGCTATTGATTTAGAGGTTAGTAAAACTTCAAAGTGATGCAATGAAAAAAATACGTGCGTTTAGAGATTACAAGCAATTGTAACAGAATAACAGAAATGGGTTTTGCTTGTTTTGAAACTCAGAAGATTACTGGTTTAAATTGCTCTGGCAATTTAGCCCTGTAAAATGTTGAGCATGGATGGTTTTTTAATGCACTAGTGTATTAATCATTTTGCTTGCACTGCTGTATTTCCTTAAAGTATTATCAATTCTTGGTCAGGAGATTGAATTCATGTCAAGCATTTATTTTACACTCCACTGTAATTTGGTTTCTATCACTTCACAAATCATGAAACACTGGTTGATATAATGTGAGGTGTTATCCTGTGAACTTTAGAGCCTGGTCGTTTTTTTTCCCTTCCCTTCCCTGTGGTTGAAAGTCTGAGGTTTCAATGTTGTAGTGCAATGCAACAGTCACTCACTTTGTCAGTTGCATTATAGCTATACTATGTTGTAAATATTAACAAGCCAGGATAATTTTCAGTTTCGGTTTGTGTTTTTAGGTAATGGAACAAAGACACGGAAACAGAATTTGGAAAAAGTAAAGCAATTGGTTATAATTTCACGATTAAAGGAATTTGAATCTATTAAAGAATATGTGAATAACATTTTTAATCGAATTACATTAATTAAGTGACATTAATTGAGTGATGTTAATTAATTCAAGTAAAAAATATATTTTTAAATGGATCTTTTTACCACTTTACTCTGTCTAATTACACCAATAAATTGAGAATACATCTCAGGGAAGTTAAACCAATTGCAAATAAAATGCAAATACAGTGTCAGATGTGGCTCGGTTGGTGGCACACTCGCCTCTGGATTACAAGGTTCTGGATTCATGTCCCACTCCAGGGCCTGAATCTTGCACTTGTCAGGTGTGTGTGGACTGAGGGTGCATTGCACAATTGGATGATTTGTCTTTTGGATGAGACATTAAACTGGGGCCCCACCTGCCTGCTCAGGTGGATGTCAAAGAAATGCAGAGAACTTAACCCCAGCATCCTGTCCAATATTTATCCTTCAATCAACGTTACAAAAAAAACAGATTATCTGGTCATTGTAACATTGCTCTTTGTGGGAATTTTCTGTGCACAAGTTAGCTGCTGCGCTTTAAAAAGTACTTCATCGTCTGTAGTGTAGTGCTTTGAAATGTCCAGTGGTTGTGAAAAGCACTATGTAAATGCAAGTTTTTCTTTCTTTTCCTTTTTCAAATCTCTGAAACCAAAACAGGTTAGACAGCATTTGTACCAGGAAGACAACCTAACCCTTTGTATACATTCATCACCACTCAGATTCATATTTAAAATTAATGGTTTATTTCATTATTACTGCCCACTATTATGAAAAATTTTTTTTTCTGATTAAAATATCATTTTTAAAATCATTTTAAAAAACGTATTTTGAGGACGAGAACACAATTTCTCTTTTTTGCTTATTTTGGGCATTTTCACAGTTCATATCATTCCTATTGAGAGAGGAAATCACTCACCTGCTCCCAAGCTAATTCTGCTCTCAGCCCAACTATACATTCAGTCAAAAAGTCAGAAGGAATCTGTTTCAAATAGTTGCACTAATTTAATCAGAAAAATGCCCTTGGGACGATCTTGGTTTGCTTTGGTTATTGAGCAGGTGGCCAATATGGCAGTCATGCCACCTGTCAATTGCAGCTGTGAAAGGTTGGAGCTATCTTGCTGGTCAAGCCTCACTAACATGAGGTCAGTGAGCTGTGAACACCAAAAGGGCACATTGAGACAACGGGGGGAGCGGGAAAACAGCTGGCTCCTACTTTGAGATTTGGTCATACCTTTTAACATTTTTCCAAAGTAAATGGAATGGTAGGAACACAAAATGAGGCCCACTTAAGTTTCATCACAGCATATGTTTCTCCCACAATGCCTCTTGGAGATGCACCATTTGTCATGTTCAAAATACTTAGCATCTTCATTATTGATGGAATCTAATATCCAACCTCTAAGCGGAACAGTAGTTTGGCAGGTGCCAATATCACTCGCTGATGAAATTCCATGTGCTGCAATGTAAAATGGAGAACAGCCACAAAATCCAACTCAACAAAGTCCATCACTAATATTTGCACATTTTCTAGCAGCACACATGGCTACCACTGAAGAAAGAAATGCTTTAAAGTTTACTCTTGCCAACTGAAGTTGGAGAAAACTGAAGAAAAGCCCTTGCTTTGTTGAACATAGGACTTAGGAGCAGGAGTAGGCCAGATGGTCCTTCGAGTCTCCTCTGCCATTCCATAAGATCATGGCTGATCTGGTCTCAGTTCCACTTTCCTGTCTGCCCCCCCATAATCTTGCCTTCCTTTTCTATCAAAAATCTATCTAACTTAGCCTTGAATAAATTTAAAGGCCCAGGGTGGGATTTTCCGTTGGGCATGCTTGGTGGTGTGAGCTGAAAATATGGCAAGAAGGCCAAAAATCGATTTCACAGTGTTATGAAACCAGTTTGCAATGGTCCTCTCAGCCCGTCGATGGTGGGCTGCATTTCCTGCCATTGGACATTGGGAACCTCATTGTAATACATCTGCATAAAGCTAGCCCATCGGACTCTTCCCCCCCAAACTGGATCATCTGTCCATCACGCTGATGGGTGGTCATAATTCTGGTCATAATGTGGTCATGATTCTGGTCATTAGTGACATGCACCTGTCATGCTGCACTTTGCTCAGGACTTCAAGGTTTGTTTGCCTATCTTGCTTTGGGCAGCACTCGCAGTCATCAGCACCAGGCTTCGCAGGCAGCACCACATCACTTTTAGGGGGGCTCACAGCAGGACCCAACTTACCAGACTAGTCGTAAGGCGGGGGTGGCTTTGTACAGCTGCAGGGTTAGGGCTTGCTTGGGGAAGGGGGCAAATTGGCCTTAGGCAAGGGAAGAGGCTGCAGGGTGAGGGCTGTACCAGGGAAGGGGAGTTTCCCAGGATTTCTGTGGGGGCACAAGTTGATCTGTGCAAGTGGCCTCAAGATGTAAGGCAGTGTCCAGAACAGATGAGGCCAAATGGAGATGTTAAGGTTATGTGTAAAAGAGTGAGCGATGATGTCCCTTGAGCTGGCAGTGAGTGAGATGCCAGTGAGTGTGTGATGGGCTTGAATGTGTGAGTTTAGAGTGATGAGATTGTTGCCATACCTTGGCACCATGGATGAGATCATCCATCCTTTATCTGCATTGGATGACCAACTTCTTCTGTGCAGCATTGGCACTGATCACCACTGCCATTGCCTACTAAGCCAGAGTGGTAATGTTGTTGCCCCTCCTGCGGCCAGAGCAGGGGGGTTAGAGGATATCACAGTGGGCCTCCACGGCATACAAAAGGCACTTGAGAGACATGTCACTGAACTTGAGGACTGCAGTCTTCTTGCCTTTCAGGGCCATGTCTTATTTGCAGCAGTCCTGGGCTGGAAGCACTGAGAGGTGTACATGCGGCTGTGCTTTAAAGGTGGCACCTGGCATGGTGAAGTGGCGAGGAGACGGCATGGTGGCAAATCGAAGCCCGCCCGCCATTGAAACGGCTTGTTTCCTGGGAATGCATAATTAATGCAGTGGGTTTGGAACGATACAACGTGAGAAGCCACCATTGCAGCCAATGGGTAAAACTTCCTTTTCCTGCACATTACTTCATTTAGTGCATGTCTAGGACAATTCCGCCCTCAGCCTCCACTACTTTCTGAAGAAGAGAATTCTACAGAACTGAGGGGGTTGTGGGGGGGAAAGCAGCTAAAGATCCTCTGAGAGAAAAAAATCTCCTCACCTCTGTCATAAAAGGGAAACCTCTTCGTCTTAACCTATGTCTCCTAGTTTTAGGCTCCCCCAAAAGATGAAATCTCCTCTGAGTATCCACCCTATCAAGTTCCCTCAAAATCTTATATGTTTCAATAAGATCACCTCTCATTCTTCTAAACTCCAATGGTATAGGCCCAATCTGTTCAACCTTTCTTAATAAGGTAAGCCCTTCATCCCAGAGATGAGTCGTGTGAACTTTTCCTGAACTGCTTCTAAAGCAGTTATATCTTTTTCCAAATAAGGAAACCAAAAAACTGTGCACAGTGCTCCAGGTGTGGACCAGAATGTTCTGCCCCTGTTGGTGTTGGGCATCATAGCAGGCGTGACTGGACAAAATGGCAAGAAGTCCAAAAATCGGTTTTAGGCTGTTGTGAAAGCAGTTTGCGATCATCTGCTCCGCTTGTCAATAGTGGGCCGCGTTTCCTGCTGCCGGATGTTGGAAACGTTGTTTTAATACATTTGCGTCTAAGCCCTGCTTGCCAGAATCATCTCCCCACACTGGGCCATCCAGGCGCATCAGCGTGACTGCACACTGATGTGTTTTACAACTGTACATAAGCGAAGTGCACCTGGTGAGCTGCACTTCACTTGGGACTTCAAGGTTCATTTGCCTACCTTTCTCCAGGTAGCACTTGTGGTCATCAGCGCCAGGCTTTGAGGCAGCACTGCATCATTTTTAGGGGGACTCACAGGCAGGTCTCTACCTACCAGACCAGCTGTAAAGTGGGGAAGGCTTTTCAACAGTTGCAGGAATAGGGCTTGCTTGGGGAAGGGGGAGAAGTGGCCTTAGGCAAGGGGAAGAGGCGCAGGGTGAGGGCTGTTCTGGGGAAAGGGGAGTATCCCAGGGTGTGTGTTGGGGCACATGTTGATCTGTGCAAGTGGTCTCATGATGATGAGGGATGAGGAGGCAGTCTCCAGAGGAGATGAAGCCAGATGGTAATGTGAGGATTTGGGTGACAAAGTGAGTGGTGATGCCCTATGAGCTGGCAGTGAGTGAGATGCCAGTGAATAAGTGATGGCCTTGTGAGTGTGAGAGTTTAGATTGTTAAGATGGTTGACTTACACTGGCAGCATGGATGAGATCATTCATCCATTTTCTGCACTGGTTAGCTGACTTCTTGTTTGCAGCATTGGCACTGACCACCTCTGATACCACCTACCAAGCTGGAGTGATGAGACTGATGGGCCCCCTGTGGCCAGAGTTTGGGTAGAAGACATTGAAATGGGCTTCCATGGCATCCAGAAGGCATCCCAGGAATGTGTCACTGAACTGGGGACTGCACTCTTCTTGGCTTTTGGGGCCATGTCTTCACTGGTGCCCTCCTAGGCTGCAAGCATTGAGAAGTGTCCCACAGCTGCAGTTTAAATATGGCGTCCAGCATGAGGAAGCGGCAAGGTAATGGCACGGCAAGCAAATCGGAGGCTCTCGCCAGCGAGGCAGTGAGTTTCCTGTGGCTGCATAATTAATGAGTTTGGAATGGGAGGATGTGATGTAAAAAGCCACCATTGCGATCAGCAGGTAAAATGCCCTTTTTCCCAGCTGCTACCACACTTAGTGCAAATCTGGAACAAGTCTGCCCAGGGTCTCACCGAGGCCCTGTACAGCTGCAGTAAAACTTCCTGACATTTTCATATTCCATTCCCCTTGCAAGAAATGGTAACATTCCATTTGCCTTTCTAAATCACTTACTGTACCTGCATACTAACTTTATATGATTCATGTATGAGGACATCCCCAGATTCTTCTGTGCCACCAAGTTCTGCAATATTTCTCCATTTAAATAATATATTGCTTTTCTATTTTTCTTGGATTTCTGCGTGTATCACTGCAATGGCCTCTGATTTTGAAGTTACATAAGTAATTTGGAGGGTCAACTATTCCCTGCTAATTAAGATTTCACTTAAATTAATTCAACCATTGCTGCAGTGGCTCAGAGAGGGGGAGGGATGATGTGGGGGTGGCAGCAAGATGCTGGTAGCGAGAGCTGCCAACCAATCAGAGGCAGGCAGCTCTTGTGCTCAGCACGAAGGAGGCCTTGGCTGCTCCTGGAGTCCCAGGATCATGGACAATAAATATGTGATGTGGTGTGGAGGGGTTTCATGGGGTGGGAGGCATGGGGAGAGGGAGATACAGAGTGGTTGGAAGCAAGGCTGGGGGACGTGGCTCCCAGTGCACCTCTCCCTCCCCACTTTACCAATGCCCAGTGTTTCATGGACGTGCTAGGTTGTGTGCCTTATGAAGAGTGACTGTAGCATGACTCAGGTAGTTACTGCAAACAGGTTTATTTACACTATGTATAATATTTACAAGGTGGGTTACTGAGTAGGCACAACTTCCCTGAAGGCTCCCTGTCTGCTGTACAGAGTCTCTAGCTAATGTCATAGATATATCACAGTCTATATCACTCATTAGTATATGGGTTCTCTTAACCACTTACATTATATCCAGTCCCTTGATCAGGCACTGAGTGCTTCTGAATGAGGGACCCCCTCCAGCCACCCGCCTGCTCCATCCCGGGTGACAAGCTGCCCACTGGACAGCAGCTGTTGTGCACACCACATAGTAACATGCCCACTTGCAGCTGTGTTAGTCCAAAGGTGGTGGGATGAGGCCCATAAGCGATCCTTAATTGGCCACCTAAGCATCTCAATTGGTGGCGGGGTGGGAAGGTTGACATGGGCCTTTCCACCCAGAACTTAATACAGGCAGAGGCAGGAAGGCAGTGGGGTTTGCGGGTATGCCACCATTATACCTGAGTACATGTCCTTCCTGCCTCCAAGCTCGCCACCTGAGAGAGCATAAGATTCCGCCCATAATTTGAAATGTTTGTTTTTCATTTAAACTAGACATACCAATTTGGATTTTTTTTCACTGACAAATAAGAGGTGCTTACTCATGCTTGAAGCAGGTGTTCAGTGCTTTAAAAGATGCCTAGACCTAAATGCTACTGCTGGACCCCACTGTAAGACAGCTTTTCCCTAAGGCAGCCGGAGCCATTGCTAGTTGCATTCCGGGAAAGCAAACCTAAAGAACTTCAGGAACAAAAATGTTAAGTTACTTCTCCCTAATGTGAAGTCCTGAGATTCAGGCTTGCTCCCACCACTCCACATTTAAAACTTGAGACACTGTCATCTACTACTCGCCTCCCCCACTAATAGTTGCCTCCCTCTCTCCTGATTGCTGCCTCTCTCCTACTTCCTGACTATTGCTTTCCCATTGCCTGACCATTGCCTTCCCACTTCCCGATCGTTGCATTCCCCCAATTCTGATCATTGCCTTCCCCCGCTACTACTGATTGCCCCTTCCTCCTGATCGCTCACCTAGCAAGCATGTGAGGCTTACCAGTCTGATGTAAATCTGCCTCGAATATCTACCAAATGTACAGCACCTCTCTAATATGCCATAACTCAGTCCGTTGATGTGTTTTCATCTCTGATTATCTCCAAGAATCTCAAAAGTACTTCAATAACTGACAGCTTAATTTCCCTATATTTTTCTGATCACCTGTTAAATGATTAGTTTTGACAGCATTCTTGCTCAAATAATGTTCATTATATTTTGAATTTGATACTGACATATATGAATAGTTTACTGCCTTGAAATGTTCCAGGTAACATGCGACATATATATATAATAAATATATATATGTATGTAAGTATATATACATTGATGTTTATCACTAAATCTGTTGTCCAAATTTAAAACTGTGTAAAATTAATAACAGCATTTTGCTGCTCATGTCAAAGCTGTTGTTGAATATGCTGAACACCGCTATACTAAGTAATGACAGTATGCACATACACCAGATACTGAACTGCTTCCATAGCTGTTTATATTAACAATAGTCATGCCAATCCAAGCCGATTGGAAAATAATTGTAATTGATATCACTGATTCAGGATAGCAGTAGCAGCAGCTAAACAATTGTTCTGTAGTTTGAACATAAAAAAAACGTTTTGAGTGTTTAAAAGTTGACAATATAAAATTTGGTTTATGCTCCAAAAGAATGTTTTTTAAAGTAACAACAATTTGAACTATCAATTAAGGAAGTAAATGCCTCTGTTTTCAATGGTAATTTCAACCTAATTCATTCCATGGGAAACGGAGTTGCTTCAATCCCCTAACTCTACTTCCCACTGACTAAGCAATTAGTCCTGAATCAGGAAAATAGATCATGATCGCATGGAGGAAGGAGGAAACTCCTGGCCCTTGGGAGAATATAATGGAAGTTCTTATTAAAGAAGACTAGAAAGGACCCATGTTTGGGACACATATAGGGAATTAATTCTAGACAAAAGAAGCAATCTCAGTGCTGCCGCTCGCATTTAACGCTGGGAAAGCCTTAATTGGCCCGCCTGCATGAAATCGCTGTGCACTGCTGATCGCGGGTGGCGGTTGGCTTCCCAACTAGCCCTGCCCGCCCCTGCCAAGCCCACCTGCCAAGGGCAAAATTCTGCCCATGAAGTTTAAAGATTGAACTACAAAATGATGCTACTGACACTATCATGGAATAATGAAATGTTGAATAGGGATAATTGAATTTAATGGTTGTTTGGAATGATGATGAAAGAAACATGGATTTCAGTGCACTAAAAATTAGGATGTGTTCCAAAAAGGTTTGAAATCTTTGAAAGTGATGTACTAAATAGATGCAGGGCAAGAAAAATAGACTAGAATGACTGAGGAACATTTAAGCAAGAGAAAAAAAGAAAGCAAAATATAAGTAATAGACATTTGATAGACTACTATAACCACTGGATATTTTCACCTTCACTAATAATCTTCAGGTTGTTGACAGGTGGTGAGAGAATCAACATCAGTTAATAACCTACTTAACCTTGTCCTCAACAATTTGCAAAGAACAGATGCATCTGTCCATGACAACATTAGCAATAATGACCATTATACAGTCCTTGTGGAGACTTTCAGAGCCAGAGAGGTTGTTCAGCAATAATTATGATTTGTCACACCATTGTCACACTGAGGACATACACAATTTACCTGTGCCATTTGTGTCATGTGGCTCAACCGCTGCTATGAGAATATCCATCAGAGCAGCAGAATTGTATATCACCACAATCCGCAACCTCATGGCTCAACTTATCATTTTAAACTGAAAACAGTGTGAAATTGGTAACTGTAATTTGCTGCTCATGACAAAGCTGTCATTGAATAGGTAGAGCATGACTACACTAAATTACAATAGTATGCACACAAATCACATAGATCAATGCTTCCATATTAGTTTACACTGGCTCAGATTTTGCAGGTGACCTTGAATAAAGCTGCCCACTAAGACCTAGTGAGTCCTGTGGCACGGATTTCACATTTCCTGGTGTAAATTTAATTCTGGCACAAGCTGTAGGGGATCTCTGGCATTCAGCAACAGTAATATCATCAAGCAGGCTAAGCAGCTAATCACATTGAAGAATTCCCATAGACTGCAAACCAAGAAGTAACAAGCAGTTTTATCATTCATCTTTGATAATTTATAGAAAGTGAAATAAAAATTTTAACATAAGCCAAAGAATGAATTTAGAAGAAGAAATATCATAAATAAACTTTATTAAATAAGTATTTTTATTATTTTAAATAGCTATGGAATGTTTATCAATGAATGGAGAAATTTGATATTCCACAAATATAAAATTAGATTTTCAGAGGAAAAGATTTTTCCAACAGTAATTATGACTTAGAATACCATTAAAAACCCAGTTACACCTCATTCAACAAGGTGTAACTTTTTCAACAGCTTTTACAGCAAGAATAATAATGTAAGAAGTGGAAGTTTACTTCAATTCAGTGATTTCTAATTAATTTACATCTGTGAGGTCTTCAATAGTGCACTCTGTGGGGGAGCAGGGAATTGCTGACAACAACTTCTGGATTTCCATGTTTAACAGCCAATGTGCAGACATTCGCAGTTGCTGTCAGTTTTGCAAAGTAATGGCGGTAATCACTGACAGTTCCTGCATCATTGCAACTGCAAAATCCAGGCCATTAACAATAATCATTCCACTTCAAGGCTTATCACAAAATAATTGTAATTATCATCACTAATCCAGAGCAGCATCAGTGGCAAGCAAATTTAAAAGATTTAAAAGATTATCAGTGGCAAGCAAAGAATGATCCAATTGTTGGAACATTAAAAACAACATTAATCATGTAAAATTGACAATATCAGACTTGGTATGTGCTCCAAAAATATTTTCAGTTAATGGTGAGTTTGAGCTTTTGTTTTGAAAATATTTGCTTTTGTTTGGTAATTTTAACTTAACCACCCAGTGGGAAACTGACATTCTCATCAACCAAATTTACTTTTCACTGACAATGTAATTAGCCCTGAACCACAAAATGGATCAGGGTCATATGAAGGAAGGAAGTAAATTCAGGCCCTAGGGTGAATGATATGGTAGAAGCTCTGGTTAAAGATGATTAGAAAATAACCTATGATTGTGACTCATTCCTCCATTTCTATCAAGGTAGGCAACCAATCCTCGTTCATGTCGAGGGAGCACCAAGTGTAATTGGATGTGAGTTGACTTGGTGAATCAATTAGACAGTGAAAGCAGCAAACTCTAGACAGAGCTAAGAAATTCCTACAACCAATAGATCAGATTAAAGCTCTGCAGCTTTGCCATATCTAATCATGAATAGTGGCAGAAATTAATCAACTAATGGGAGGAGGCTCCAAGAATGCTCCCATTGTCAATGACTACGCAGCCCAGTATCACAGTGCAACGAACAGGACAACAATTTCCAGGTAGAAGTGTTGAGTGGATGATTCCTCTCAGCTTCCGCCTAAGGATTCAACATCAGAGATACCAGTCTTTAGTCAATTTAATTTACTCCATGTGATATCAAGAAACAGCTGGGCTGGGATCTTCAGGTCATCGGGGGTTTTGTCCACCAGTCGGAGAACTGCAGGGAACCCCGTCAGTTCCATGGGAGCAGCCTGATGGAATCAAGTGCCCTGCAGGCACTTAAGTGGCCACTGTTCCACTGTGATTGAGGATCCTGGTGGTGGAAGCCCCGTCAGCTGAAAGCTACTGACTCCTCATGCTGGCAATGCCAGTGGGAGTGGTGGCAGTTGGCAGGATTACACCCACAAGAGGGCCAGATGATTGTGGTACCCCAGACCAAAGGCGGGATGGGGATTGTGGGGTTGGGAGCAGTGTGTGTGGGGGGAGGGGGGGTGGGGTCACATGACTGTGGGGACAGAAGGGGTTGGAGACAAGGGCAAGTGGTATAGCTTTTAGCACCCTCCCCACTTCCCAATGCCAGGTCCCTCGATCAGCATAGCATGATTGTCCATGAGGGGAAACCCCACCCTCACTCTCCCGACCCCTCATAGACTGCTTTCCAGGCTGCATTCCTAGGGTGTGGGCATGTTGTGTGGCCCCCATTTAATCCCTGAGTCATCAAAAAATTGTGGTGTGGCTGATTGACATTCCATCAATGGCAGCTGGTAACCCCACTTTGGCCCCTTCCACCCGCCAATTTAATCAGGAGAAGCTTTGCCACCAATGAGAGACTGACATGGGGCCTATCCGATGATTAAGTGGGCTAGGTCGCCATGTTTCCTGCCATGACTGGCTGGATTATATCCAGCTCCTCATTGTAGTAGACAACATTCTAGCATTAGGGCTGAAGACTTCGGCTCCAGAAAAAAAATGCACATCTAGACAAGCTATTCCAGTACAACTACAACTCTGGCATCTAACAAGGAATGTGGAAATCTGCCTGGACATGCCCTGTCCACCAAAAGCAATGCTTCCAATTAATGCTCTTAGCAGCCTATTCTCAGAGCCTAAGCCAGGGTGGAGATTCTGCACCACACCAGGTGACACCAAACACAGAGTTGACCACCATGGTGCAAACCAGCATCTTACAAGATGGTAGGCTGCCACAAAAGCCTATTCCCAATCATGAGCAATGTGGTCGAAGGAATCATCATCAGTGCTACTAAACAGCACTTATTAATAACCTGGTCACTGCTCAGGCTCAACTTTGCCAGAATGATTCAGCTACAAGACTTATTAGAGTGAAACATGGGCATACAACTTCAATTTGGAAGTATGGTAAGAGTAATTGCCCTTTACATCCTTGCTGCACCCACATGCTAACTTTTCATGATTCATGTAGTTCCAAGAAGCCCTTATAAAAGTGAAGAGCCTGGGACTCAGAGGCAATCTCTCTATACTAGAGCCATACCTAGTACAAAAGAAGATCATTGTTGGAGGCCAATCATCTCACACCCCAGGGCATCGCTGCAGGGTTGCCAGGGTAATGTCCTAGACCCAACTATCTTCAGCTGCTTCAACAGAGTCCTTCCCCCATCATAAAGTCAGAAATGCAGCTGTTCGCTGATAACTGAACACTGTTCAGTGCCATTCGCAACACCTCAGGGTAATGAGCAGTCCATACCTGCATGCAGAAATATCTGGAAAACATACAGGCTTGGGCTCACAAGTGCCAGATTATCTCCAACCAGAAAGTACCTAACTACCTCTTCTTGACATTCAACAAAATTAACATTGCCAATTTCCTCAATATCCTGGGGTTACCATTGACCAGAAACTCAACTGGACCAGACACATAAATGGCATGACTAGTTGAGCAGGCTAGATGCTGAGTACTCTGTAGTGAGTGGTTAACCTCCTGACATTTCAAAGCCTCACCACGAACTACAAAGCAAAGTCAGGAATGTGATGGAATATTCTCCACTTACTGGGGTGAATGAAGTTCAATCCCATCTGGTTATTGGAGTTCTTTGAGGAAATAACAAGCAGTGGGAATTTGGAGAACCTGTAGCTATGTATTATTTGGATTTCCAAAAGACATTTGAAAAGATCCATATAAAATATTACCACACAAGATAAGAGCACATGATGTTGGGGATAACATATTAGCATGGAGAGAGGATTGGTTAGCTAACAAGAAGCAGGGAGTAAGGATAAGTGGACCATTTTTAGGTGGCAGCTGTAACTAATGGAGTGCCACATGGGTCAGTGCTGAGGCTTCAACTATTTATAATCTATATCAATGACTTGGATGAAGGGACCAAGAGTATGGTGGCTAAATTTGTTAATGACACAAAGATAGCTAGGAAAGCAAGTTGTGAAGAGGACACAAAGGGCAGGATTGTACGGATGGCTGAGTTGCCCACCCCACTGCCCTGCTGATACCTGTTTCCCTGCAGCCGTTTAATGTTCGGTGGGATGTTAATTGGCTAATGGCAAAACTTCCACCCTCACCTGGGGAGGAAGTTCTGCCTTAGAGAACTGCCAGCCAACCTGATTAGTCAGCTGCCCTATAGTCTCAGAAGTGCCAGGTTTGAACTGGGACTACAATCAGTCCCCAAGAAGAAGAGCTAAGTTAGGGTGGGCTTCAGATAAATAAGGAGGTGAGGGACCGGGATAGAAGGGGACCCACCAACTCCCCCCCCCCCCCCCCCCCCCAAAACCACCCCCTTAAAATGGAAGACAGGTTGGGACAGGTGGATAGGCAGTGTGCAGGCCACATGTTGCATTTTTACAAGATCCCCTAACCTTCAAACTTGCTGACGGGGATGGTAAAAATTCTGCCCAAACAATCTGCAAAGGGTTATAAATAGGTTAACTGAGAGGGCAAAAAAATTGCCAGGCAGAGTGCAATATGAGGAAATGTGAGCTTGTCCTCTTTGGCAGAAAGAATATTAAGCAGATTATTATTTAATTAGAGAGAGGTTGCAGAAATCTGTGGTACAGAGGGATCTGGGTGTCCTGGTACATGAATCATGAAAAGTTAGCATGTGGGTGCAGCAACTGATTAGGAATACAAACGGAATATTGGCCTTTGTTGCAAGAGGGATGGAATATAAAAGTAGGGAAGTGTTGGTACAGTTGCACAGAGCCATTTTGAGATTGCACCTGGAGCACTGTACAGTTTTGGTCTCCTTACTCAACATACAAACAAAGAGCAAGAGTAGGCCATACGGCCCCTCAAATCTGCATCCCATCCACCCCCGATAACCTTTCACCCCCTTACTGACCAAGAATCCATCCACCTCTGCCTTAAAAATATTCAAAGACTCTGCTTCCACCACCTTTTCAGGAAGATAATTCCAAAGACTTATGATCCTCTGAGAGAAAAAATTTCGCCTCATCTCCGTTTTAAATGGGCGACCCTTTATTTTTAAACAGTGACCCCCCTAGTTCTAGATTCTCCCACAAGAGGAAACATCCTCTCCACATTGACCCTGTTAAGACCCCTCAAGATCTTAAATGTTTCAATCAAGTAGCCTCTTACTCTTCCAAACTCCAGCGGATACAAGCCTAGCCTGTCCAACCTTACCTCATAAGATAACCAAAGGATATAATTGCATTGGAAGCAATACGGAGATGGTTCACTTAGTTGATTCCTGATTTGAAGGTGTTTTCTTATGTAAAAAGGTTAAGCAAATTGCCTCTACACTCATTGGAATTTAGGAGCGTGAGAGGTGGTCTTATTGAAACACATTAGATTCCGAGGCATCTTGACAGAGTAGATGCTGGGAGGATGTTTCCCTTCATGGATGGAGATGAGGAGGAATTTTTTCTCTTGAGGGTTGTTAGACTTTGGAATTCTCTTCACCAGAGACCCATGGAGACTGGGTCATTCAATATATTCAAGGCTGAGTTTGACAGATTTTTGATAAACAAAAGGAGTCAAGAGATATGGGGGGCAGGCAGGAAAGTGGAGTGAAGGCCATGATCATATCAGCCATAATTTAATTGAATGGTGGAGCTGACTTAAGGGCCTGAATGGCCTATTCTTGCTCCTATTTTTTATGGTTTTATGATCCAGGACAAAGCACTTTCTATGACTGACACTGAAATAAATATCCATCCAAATCACCAGCAATCTACTGTGATGATAGTATGAACTACCTACAGGATTGGTCACACCAACTTGTCAAGGCTTCTTTGGTAACACTTTCCAAACCTGTAACCTCAACCACCTACAGGGACAAGTGCAGCAGATGTATGGGGACATCCTCACATTCAAAGCCCTCCCAGAAGTCACACAACATTCTTAGGTGTTTCATTGTTGATGGGTCAAAATTTTGGAATCCCCTATGTAACAGAATTTTGGGAAGCATCTTCACTACACTGATTGAACCAGAAGGCCTACCATCACCTTCTCAGTGCTACTAGGAAGGGCAATAAATGCTTGTTTGCCAGCAGTGCCCATATCTGGAGAATGAATTAAAGAAAAAGTGTGGTATAAGCAATAGAACCAATGGCCAGGATTTTGCTGGCATGAGGTAAGTCCTGACACCAGAATGGGGTTGGCAGTCTTCCTGGTGGCAACCAGTCCTCCATCCAGTTAAGGATGGGGTGTTCCCTCTTCACACTAGTGGCCTAATCATAGGGAAGGATGCTCTGCCGTCTCAGAAGAGTGCACCCATCTATGTGACTGCTGCTGAGGCTGCAAGGGGTACGAAAGGGTGCCTCCATTTAGAGGTGATCTTGAAGGAGTGGCAAGAAATGTTTTGTTGTGCTGGGGCCAAGCAGTAAGAGTCCAGTGATTGGTGGGGTAACCCCTCCAGTCCTGATGTCAGGGCTGCGGGTGAATCCATTGCCACCGGGGGCCCCAATGTTGGGTGATGGAGCGTCTGGAAACCAAGGTCCACCTCTGGGAAGCCACTGGGAGGTCACCTCCATGTGGTGAGGGGCTGCACTGCAGCCAGCATTTTGAAGCAGAAGAGCAGAAATTAATTATGTAAATTGTTCGCCCACCTCTGGTTGGTGAGCACCGGTCTTCTATTCCCATTACCAGGAAAATGGCCAGGCAGTGGTGAACCCTCCTAATGTCATTCCATGCCATTTCCCTCCACTGCCTCCCTCCTCCCACCCTGTCTCCAGAGCACTAACAAATCCAGGCCATTGTAACATTCCAAATTTAAGTTTCATGAAAGCTATATAGAGGGGATGTAGAAGACAAAAAGGGCTGTGTTGTTAATAAATAAGGATTTTCCACTGATGAGAAAGTATATAACCTCAGAAGACTGTCTAAATTGGTGCAATTTTATACCTGAGAAAATAAATTTGTAGCAGAATTATTATAGATGACCAGGATAAAACTCTGCATTAATGTGGATTATTCAAACAAAGCATAATTTTAATTATTTCAGAAGTAACATGCATGCCACACATGTGCCAGACAATGACCGTCTCCAACAAGAGAGAATCTAACCATCGCCCCTTGCCATTCAATGGCATTAGTATCACTGAATCCCCCGCTATCAACATCCTAGGGGGTACCATTGACCAGAAACTGAACTGGACTAGCCACTTAAATACTATGGCTACAAGAGCAGGTCAGAGGCTAAGAATCCTGCGATGAATAACTCACCTCCTGACCCCCCAAAGCCTGACAACAATCTACAAAGCTCAAGTCAGGAGTGTGATGGAATACTCTCCATTTGCCTGGATGAGTACACCATCCAGGACAAAGCAACCTGCTTGATTGGCATTCCATCCACTGCCTTCAACATTCACTCCCTCTACCACCGACGCACAGTGGCAACCCATACCATCCACAAGATTCTTCTTTGACAGCGTCTTCCAAAACTGCGAATTCAACCACCTAGTAGGAAACGGGCAGCAGACACATGGAACACCACCATCTGCACGTTCCCCTCCAGGACACACAACATCCTGACTTGGAACTGCATCACCATTCCTTCACTTATACCGATTAAAAATCCTCCAACTCCCTCCCTAACAGCACTGTGGGTGTACATACACCACATGGACTGCAGTAGTACATGAAGACAAACCACCTCCACCTTCTCAAGGGCAATTAAGGATGCACAATTAATGCTGGTCAAGCCACCTATGCCCAAATCCCATGAAAGAATTAATAAAAAGTGAATGAATGAAATGGGGTGATTTTTCAAACAGGAAAACTAAGCTGGTGAAATTGATGCACAATTAAGTGTTTTTAAAAAAATGTACCACAAATCAGCAGAACCTGATCTATTTTAGTGGTATCTTAAGGTACGTTAAGTTAAAATGTTCAATTTGATCTTTCTACGCAGTAAAGGACAGTAAACATATCAACTTTGCATCATCCATGTCTAGATAAGAAAGACAAGCATAGTATTAAATTGACAAAAACACTGTACTAGTCTGCACAGATTAGTGGTAGACCAGAGAATTGGACAGACTTTATCAGCAAAGAATGACTAAACAAAAAATAAAGAGCAGAAAGCAGAGTATGAGAGAAAGCTAACCAGTAATATAAAAAGTAAGAGTTTCTACAAGTAGTTGAATAGGAAAAGAGTAACTAAAGCTATTGTTGGACCTCTAGGGAGTGAGGAAGGGGAATTGATAATGGAAGACAAATTCAGGACATTTGCTCAGGGCTGGAGAGGAACTTGCAGTGGGATGGGGAGGATCCAGTCATTGTGGTCCATGTAGGTACCAACAACATAGGCAGGACAAGGAAAGAATTTCTGTATAGTCAGTATGAGGATCTGGGCACCAAATTAAAAAGCAGAACCTCAAAAGTAATAATCTCTGGATTATTAACACATGAATACAGAAATACAAATTAAACCTAAACTTAAAGCTAAAACTCATTCCTAACACCCATAAATACAAATATAACTTACTTAAACTATCTCTAGCTCCTAACATCTTTCCTCTTGAAAGAAAGAAAACACCACAACAATAAAGGTTCCTTTACAATGGCCTTCTGTCTGCCACACAAAAATTTAACATTATAAACGTCTAACAATAGCTTATTAAAGTCTATACAAATAAACTGGCCACGGGATCCATGCTGGGCCCTCAATTGTTTACAATATATATCAAATGACTTCGTTGAAGGGACTGAATGTATTCCAATGAGATCAAGCTAGGTAGGAAAGTAAGTTGTCAAAAAGAAGTAGAGAGATTGCAAAGGAATATAGACAGGTTAAGTGAGTGGACAAAAATTTGGCAGATGGAGTATAATGTTGGAAAATGTGAACCTGTCCATTTTGGCAGGAAGAATAGAAAAGCATTATACTATTTGAATGGAGGGAGATTACAGAACTCAGTGGTACAACGAGATTTGGGTATCCTGTTACATGAATCACATAAAGTTAGTATGCAGGTACAGCAAGCGATTAGGATGGAAAATGGAATTTTAGCATTTATTGCAAGGGGAATGGAATATAAAAGTGGGGAAGTTTTACTGCAGCTGTACTGGGCCTTGGTGAGAACACACCTGGAGTAGTGTCTAGAGTTTTGATCTCCTTATTTGTAAAAAGGATATAATTGGTTTAGAATCAGTTCAGAGAAGGTTCTCTCGACTCATTCTTGGGATGAAGGGCTTATCTTATGAAGAAAGGTTGAATAGGTTGGGCCTATACTCATTGGAGTTTAGAAGAATGAGAGGTGATCTTACTAAAACATGTAAGATCTTGAGGGGACTAGATGAACAGGGTAGATCCCAGGAGGATATTTCCTCTTGTGGGGGAAAGTAGAACTCGGGAATACTTTTTAAGAATAAGAGGTCTCCCTTTTAAGATGGAGATGACGAGAATTTTTTTCTCTCAGAGGATTATTAGTCTGTAAAATTCTCTTCCCCAGAAGGTGGTGGAGGCTTGGTTTTTAAATTTATTCAAGGCTGAGTTAGATAGATTTTTGTTAGACAAGGGAGTCAATGGTTTTGGGGTGCAGACCGGAAAGTGGAGCTGAGACCACAACCAGATCAGCCATGATCTTATCAAATGGTTGTGCAGGCTCGAAGGGCTGAATGGCCTACTCCTCCTCTTAAGTCTTATGTTCCTATGTTCCTACGTATCTTTCTAAAGAGTCAACTTGAAGATAATGTGATTGTAGGAAGAGAAATTGGTAAATAAATCTGGGAAAATATGAAGGAAAATAGAGGGAGAAATCTCTTGTCCAATGCTTCAGCAACAAAAACAAAAGCTGGTTTTGAATAGTACTCAAGCAAGGAACCAGTATAGTCAAGCAAAGGAATAAAACTGCAAGAACAAATTATTGAGGGAAAAAAGAATGACTTTAGACATGAGTCATTCTAAGTACAAGTTTACTAAATTTCACTAAGCTGTGGTCTATGGAAATGTAATCCAAATAATACAATTAAGTAAAACAGCAGAAAATATTCAATTCAAATAGCATAGATAGTCCATACTCTATTGATATAGAGTTTTGCATTTTAAAGTAAATTACACTTTATAAGTAGGAAATGAAGCATGAGAAATGGATAAGCTTTTCCATTTAGTGGAAATATTTCATCATAAAGTAGAAGCAGTTGGAACTACAAAAGGATGTCACTGTAAATCTTTGACTTGATTGATTACTTCACAGTAATTCAGTTTATTTTACATTTGGGACAATTTAATTGGATTTTATATTGACAGGACTTGAGGTTTTCAGCACACTTTCTTCATTTATACTCTGATATTATCCATAGACCATGTTTATGTTGGAAAATATTTTTTCAAAATTTCGAGCTTCCGTTATTAGGTCTCAAATGTTTTTCATTTTAAAAAAATCTAATCAATGCCTTCACTCTGAAGTCTGTATACAATTTGCCAAATCCCACAAGTTGCCTGGAGATGCATTCCAAATATGTTTGGAGGTTCTTCTTTCCTTGAGCTTGGTTATCTGTACTCATGAAGTGCCATTTCATTAATTATTAACCTCAGACTAATTTAAACTCCAATCTGAACCTGTCATCATTATATATCTATAATTTGAAGTTGAACTGCCATCATTAACTGAGGAATTGATAGTAAGTGATAGTATTTTTTTTTGTTTGCAGATGACAAGGGAACAGTATATCTTGGCTACACAACATAACAACCTTCAGAGACCTGAAAATCAACAAGTTTATCAAGTAGGAATTTATGGGTGGCGGAAGCGATGGCTATACTTTTTTGTGCTCCTCCTAATGGTGACAATGATTGTCAACCTTGCATTGACAATATGGATACTGAAAGTAATGAAATTCTCGGTGGTAAGTGCCTGTTGAATCAAGACTGTTTGATTTTCAGTTCTCATGTTGAAATTATAGCAACTTTAGTAAAATACTTTTAAGCGTGTGTATAGTTCACCAGATATTAAAGGCAATTGATAATGGTCATCAACCCATGCATTTCTCTAGATTCCAATAATTTTACATGCTGTGAAGAATTGGGAAATTGAAGTTAGTTAGCTTTACTAACAGACAATACCATTAGGATACAAAGAGAAGAACTGATGTAGTAATTATCTTATCTACCATCTGGAGAAAATCACTTTCATAAATGTATCTATATCAGCAGGCACAGCTATCAATATTCCATTTATTCTTAATGTCGGTTTAGTTCTCCTTTTATTGTAAATGACTACACATTCTTGACCGTAATTCTTAGGTTTATGGCAGCTCTCATCTGCAGTAGCTGGGATTTTTCAATCATTTCCCTTTATTTGATGTTGGCAATAATTATTACAGGCATTAAAATGTTCAAATAACATCTCGAGTGAATTGTCAAACTAATCAGAAAATATACTTTTATTGAAAAAATAGACAACCAAATGTAAGTTAGGTAACTGCAGCCAGCCAAAATAATGGCTGAAATTGTGCTGAAGTGGGGCACCTCATGACATGCATCGTTAGTTAAACTTTAGTGGCACCCTTTTGGCTTTTAAAAAAATAGCTTTGTGAATTACTGGAACAGCAAGCTATTAATTGGATTATTCGCTCTGTTTTATGTTTGAAGGTGTTTTTTTTTGAAAGATGGTTTCCTTCGACACAAACTCTATGCACTTTTCAATTTAATTCAATTAAGTTTGTCTTGTGCAGGTGATGAATAAAATATCCCACAACCTGCCCAGAAGATATCCAGGTTTGAAGTTAGTTGGTTTTAATTTTCCGAGGCAGCATGCCTAGAATTGTGTCCCAACAATGGGACTCATGCCTGGGGCATTAATATGCACTGTTGTGACTATGAACTATGCCTAACTGGCCTTGTTACCACATGGGAAGCACAACTACTGTAGTGCAACAACCTATTTGCATGAGGATGCTTCCATTCTCTTTCTTGTGCCCTGCCACCTTCCTACCTCTACCCTGATTAAGTCTGGGGTGGGAAGGTCCTCATCTCACCACAGCTGGTATTCAACCGTCAGAGGGCAGGGCAGTCGCCACTGCTTGCAGGCTCCCAGACAGGTGGGTACCTCATTCAAAGGCACTCAGGTCTTGATTGATGGACCTAGCATTGGGAAGGAGGGGGCCATTGAGAGTCTCCTCACTTCCGAGCCCCCTGCACCCCCTATAGCCAGTGGCCCCCTCCCCACAACCCCTCACTCACCTGTGGCCTGGGACATTCGCTGATCTAGGACCTCTGGGGAGTGCTTTGCCAGCAGCTACAACCTTTCTCCTGGTGGTGCTGCCTGCAATGAAAAGCTGTCAGCCTCTGATTGGTTGGCAGCTGTCTGGAGTAGGATTTTTCACCCCCACCCCCCCGAGGGGTCCTTGATCCTGTGGGCGGCCTGCCATTGGCTTAGGTGCCTAACTGGCACTTAATATTTTTTTTATTCATTCATGGGATGTGGACTTTGCTGGCTGGGCCAGCATTAAATATGGCAGGCCTTCCCCACAAGAGGTGATGCGGGGCTCTTGCTGGCTCTCTAGCCCCGTCGACGGAATTAAATTCTACCCATAGTGTGCTGTCACTCACATTAGAGGGATTGTAAGGAAGTTAGAAGTCTAGCAGTAGTTCACTTTTACTGAAACTGACCTACAAACATTCTCAGTTCTGGTAGAATTAATATTGCCTCCTGTTATACTGTCAGTGAGAAAATATATTTATTTAAAGAACATCAAACACAAGCAACAAAAACTCTTCCTTGTTGTTGAGAAAATCCAGAGACTTCTTTCTCGCTGACCTTAATAAATCTAAAATGGTGCCCCTTTCAGAATGTTCCAGGAAACATAGACAATTGTGTAAACCTAACTGACAGTTTCAACTTTCCTAGCAAAATATTAGCAGGGCGTGTTAAAATAATAGCTGATTATTAATTCCTGTCACAAAATGCAGAAAAACGGTGGATCATCAAAGCAATTTAATGGTATCGTGTTATAATCATTAACACCATGTATGTTCATTTCTTATGGAGCAACATCTTCCAGTTGGTGAGCGGGGGTGGGGCCTGCTCGCCGACGTGTAACATGGCACAGGGATACGTCGGGCCTGCATTCTGATGTCACCCCGCGTCATTTAGCTTTGCAGTTCGGTGGGTGTGCAGCCGAATTGGCTGCGCGCTCGCCGAACTGTCAACAGCCTATTAAGGCCATTAAAAAACTAATTAAGATGATTAATGGACTTGGCCGTCCAATCTTAAGGTTGGCGGACAGGCTGGGAGCCCTGGCGGGCTTCGGAAAAAACATGAAACCTCATCCACGGGCGGGATGAGGTTTCATGAGGGCATTTAATTTTTTATGAAATGTTTCAATAAAAGTTATGGATATGTCCCAACTCATGTGACGGTGTCACATGAGGGGACATGGCAGGGAATTGTTTTAATCACCTTTATTTGACGCTTTCAATCGCAGCCGATCTCCCTGAGGCAGCACTTTGCACTCAGGGAGGTCTGTGTGCTCTTCTGCGCACATGTGCGAAAGAGCACACTCCCGGCTGAGGCAATCCCCCCCACCACAGGGAGTGCACAGCGCTTCCTGGCAGATGTCACGCTGGGTGGGCCTTTATTGGCCCACCCATGTAAAATAGCGGCGCCCCCCTCCCCCCACCCCGGACCCCCCCCCCCCCCCACTGCCCACTCCCGCACTTCCCCCCCGACAAGCGGAAAATGTTGCCCATGGTGTTAAGTACACTTCTTGATACATTCATCTGTGTTGATGTGTTTAGTGTGTTTTGTGGATTTAGCCGTTATGAGCAGAAGTGCTTGATGTTTACTGTATCATAGTATGATGTTAATAGACTGGAGTAAGGGAGTGAGGAAAAAAGCATGCAGAATATTTATTTGTCCTTTATTTGCACCCAAGTTAAGTATTAGTTTGTGTCTTTACTGAAAAGTGTGGTATTTCTAACACTGGGTAGCTGAAATAGCGCTTGTGCTGTAGTAAAGAAAAGCCTGTGTTATACGTGTACTATTCCTCATGTTTGTTAACCTAACAAAAAGATTCTGTTTGTTGTTCACAATCATCTTCGTTGAATATTATACTAAAGGAGGCAAATTTTTCATTTATTAGTGAATAGGAGATAACTGCATTTAAACTTTGTTCCAAATAAATTGGCTATGACCAGCTGATCATATGCCAGCCCACTGGGTTATGTTGCTAAGTGCAACACTCCCATCAAATCTCAATTTTAGGGCTGAACAGTTGTTCCAGGTCCTAATTCTGATGCCGGACTTCATTTTGTATGAAATCAATTTTCGAGGAGGCTGCCAATTAAGTAGGTGCATCCGGGAGTCACCTCCAAATAAGGATGGCATGCAGACCCCCGAGGCTGGAAGGCCAATAGAAGGACATCTTTCACTTGAAGATCAGCCTCACTGTTACAGGTGGGAGTTGCTGATGTAGGTAGGGAAAAGGCCACAACTGCCAGGCTATCAGCTTGGAGGGGCAACCCCTCTACTGGACGGCCAGCAGCTGCAGCTGTGGTTGTCAATCTTGGCCATGGTGGGTGTGGGGGGCTGTAAAAATAAAAGATGGACTGCTGGTCCCCTGTTCTGCTGTGGGATGCCACCTCCGTTCATTAGCCGGGATTCAGCCTCTGTGGGGCACTTGTGTGCATTGGCACAATGGTCTTATTAGGCCCTTTAATTGGCATAATCAGCTCCCTGCTGCTTATAAGTTGGTAACTATCAATGCCTCTTCCAAAAAAGGACCAGACACAAGTACATGCTGGCAAACCAGCACATCAGCCAGCAGCGGGAAATTGCATGTGCTTCTGTTCCTGCCTTCTCAGTCCTTTTATAATCTGGCCCACAATCTCTTCTTAGTTACTACACCATTGCAGTTTGGAAACTGAGGCCAGAAAGACCAGTGATTGAAGGATAAGTGTTAGTTTATGAACTGTGAGTACTGCAACTGCCAATCAGCCATCAAAATTGTTTCTTCCACTGACAATATGGAACTTGTATCATGGATGCAGTTAATACTTCCCACAGGTCAATGCAACAAAACTTTACTATCTAAATAATTGAAAACATGCATCCGGCATAATTCTGTCGCATTCCACTTCAAAGGCAATGTATGGATGTTTAGCAAACAGCATGATTGAATTAAGCTAATGTTGCTGAAAGGTTCGCACTTATTCAGCAACATATTTGTGTCATTCAACAAATAACTTTGAGAAAGGAAAGCTACCAATCAGCCATAAGCAAAGCACTGGAAAAGCCATCCAATCAAATTACTCCATTTCTATTGGGATTTTTGATCACTTGTCCACAGAAAGGATTTTGGTGTGATTTGTATTAACCTTCAAGTTAAATCCATCTCTCAAAGGATTAAAACTGCTTCAGCTGCCGGAATGTGGTAGTTATTGTATTAGGTGGATAAGAAAGAAAAATATTTAAAGCGACCTGGAGCTGCTCTCAGTTAAAACAGTGTAAAAATTTAGGAGACATTATGCTTCTATTACATAATGTTTTCTTCTGCCTATTTTAAACAGTTTATCGTGGTTGTAGGATGTCCTGAACTCTTAAGTGGCTTCTGACAATGTACGTTTTTTTTATCCATGGGATTCCTTCCAACAATTCTGGCAATTGTACTCCAGAACTTGCCTCACCCCTAGCCAAGCTGTTCGAGTACAGCTACAACACTGGCCTCTGCCTGGCTCTGTGGGAAATTGCCCAGTTATGCCTTGTCCAGAAAAAGCAGGAGAAATCCAACCCAGCCAGTTACCGCTCCATCAGTCTACTCTGAATCATAGTAAAATGCTGGAATTGGTCAACAGTGCTAACAAATGACACAAGCTCAGCAATAACCTGCTCACTGATGGTCAGTTTGGTTCCGCCAGGGTCACTCAGCTCCTGACCTCATTACAGCCTTGGTCCAAACATAGAGAAAAGAGCTGAACTCCAGAGGTGAGGTGAGAGTAACTGCCCTAGACATCAAGGCAACATTTGGCCAAGTGTAGCATCAAGCTGCCCTAGCAAAATTGGAGTCCATTGGAATCAGGGGAAAACTCTTCGCTGGTTGGAGTCATATCTAGCACAAAGGAAGATGGTGTGGTTGTTGGAGGTCAATCATCTCAGCTCCAGGACATCACTGCAGGAGTTCCTCAGGGTAGTGTCCTCGGCCCAACCATCTTCAGCTGCTTCATCAGTGACCTTCCCTCCATCATAAGGCCAGAAGTGGGGATGTTTGCTGATGATTGCACAATGTTCAGCACCATTCACGACTCCTCAGATACTGAAGCAGTCCATGTTTAAATGCAGTAAGACCACGACAATATCCAGGCTTGGGCTGACAAGTGGCAAGTAACATTTGCACCACACAAGTGTCAGGCAATGACTATCTCCACCAAGATAGAATTTAACCATTGCCCCTTGACATTCAGTGGCATTACCATTGCTGAAAACCCCATTAACCAGAAACTGAATTGGACTAGTCATATGAGTACTGTGGCTCAAAGAGCAGGTCAGAGGCTAGGAATCCTGCGACAAGTAACTCACCTTCTGACTCCCCAAAGCCTGTCCACCATCTGCAAGGTTCAAGTCAGGAGTGTGATGGAATGAGAGTCCACTTGCTTGGATGAGTGCAGCACCAACAACACTCAGGAAGCTTGATA
This sequence comes from Carcharodon carcharias, assembly GCF_017639515.1. Lineage (NCBI taxonomy): Eukaryota > Metazoa > Chordata > Chondrichthyes > Lamniformes > Lamnidae > Carcharodon > Carcharodon carcharias. The sequence goes on along the minus strand of NC_054467.1, from coordinate 158,087,071 downwards.
CCATACAGGACATATGGTCCACTTGAATGGCACCCTATCCACAAACATTCACTTCTTTCACCAACAACGCACAGTAGCAGCAGCGTGCACCATCTACAAGATGCATTGCAGGAACTCACCAAGTCTCCTCAGACAGCACTTTTGAAACCTATGACCGCTACGGACAACGGCAGCAGGCATATGGGAACACCACCACCTGGAAGTTCCCCTCCAAGCCACTCACCATCCTGACTTGGAAATATAATCGCCGTTTCTTCACTGTTGCTGTGTCAAAATCCTGGAACTCCCTCCCTAACAGCACTGTGGGTGTACCCACACCACATGGAAGGCAGCGGATCAAGAAGGCAGCTCACCACCACCTTCTCAAGGGCAGTTAGGGATGGACAATAAATGCCGGCCTATCCAGCTATGCCCGCATCCCATGAATGAATTAAGCAAAATTGCTAGGACTTCCACTCTATTAATGCACAATTGGTGCTTGATCACTGTGTTGCCGGAGGTTACCGGTAACAGTTATTGGCTTAGTACAAAGAGGAGAAGAGTTAATTCTCTCTTAACTCTAAATTCGCTTTATTCACATTGTTAGATCATCTACACATAGCTTATACGTCTGGTTAAATATAGACATGCAGTTTACAGCAGGTTATAGTTTTATACCCAAAACTAGGATCTAAACACACACCCACTAGGTTTATCTGACACTCCCTGAGTGGTCACAGAATATAAAAGCTAATACCCGAAAAGGAGAGCTGACGCTGGCCAGGCATTCCGTTCTCTCTCTCTTGCGTCTCTATGTTGCTGACATAGGTTCTTCTGTTTCTGCGATGGTTGGTCTCTGAAGACTCTTATACTGAATCTCATCTCTTCAAGCTGTGCTGTCTCTTTCCAGTTGGTTTAGGCCTGCTTGCCTGATCTGTGGCACATTCTCATTGGCTCTGTTCCAAGATTTGCATGATCACCTTGTTCTTCCTTTTCTAAATAAGGACTCATCACATTTCCTTTGTCTTCAAGACACTCAGCTACTTTAAAACTGGCTCTAGCCGGTTCGAACTCAGTGACTGTAGCTCAGGTTTCAAAAGTTGCTCAGGCCAGTGAGCTCAGGTTACTTTAGGTCAAAAGTTGCTTTTGCCTGTGTCAGCAATTCAGCTGCAGCCCCGGCCAACAACTGGAATGACATCATGCAGGTCTGTCACCATTTTGCTGGCAATGTCCATGAGTTTTTCATTTTTAATTTGAAATTCAAGCCATTTCTCCATTCTTGACTAATGCAGAATATGCGCACAGAGACAAGAGTTATTTCCTGTAGACGTGACTCATGATTTCTCTCAGGAACCCACATTTGGCACCTGAACTGTTCTACAAGGCTTAACTAAAGGCCTCAATGAACAGACCATGGAATTCTTCAAGCAACCATTCCACTGACTGGCAGGTCAGGCATCTTTCTGTAATGCAGCTTTTAAAGAGCGTGTGCTTTATTGTAGTGGCTTGCTGCATTCTGTACAACTTTGCTCTGAATAGGGACAACACATAGAACCACCATTGGTCGTGGTAAGGAAGAGCACACCAATGATATAGAGGATGGCGAGCAAGTGGAAGGACAGTAACACTTGATGGCAGCCAGAACTCTTCTGCAGCAGTTCATTGGTTGAAGAGTGCTTCAGCTGAACAAATCTTGGCCCATTTGCATTAGCAATCATGTCCGACATTCTGCAATCTCTCCAATCTCAAAAATACTGTTGGTCCAAAAAACAGCAATAATATTCATATTCGCTAACATTGCAAAGTCAGCAAATATACAAGAACACTCAGCACACAAGTATTTCAAAAAGGTTATAATTTTATAGCTTTTGCATATACATGGCACTAGTATGTGTCCCAATATCTGTTTAAGTACTCCTCCATCTACTCCAGTGGTCCTTCGAGATGCATCTCCACTGGGGAAGTGGAAGGTCATTGTTGCTGAGAGAAGTGCTCTTGAGATGCTCATGATTATTGATTGCTAAGTGCTGAGGCCTGATAAAGCATGGCTACAGACTGCAGCAGCTCAGTGACTGGCGAGGCAGTCCGGCCCAGTTGACATTCTGACACCAGGACAGGCATTGGTTGAAGCATCTGCTAGAGTCCAAATTTGTTGTCATCCTGACAGATGGCAAATATTCCATTCCTATTATAAGGCTGCCTCTGCTATTGAACTGCAGAGCGTCAATTACATTTATCTGAACGATACAAAAGTTGGTAATGGACTCCTCCATTGCCTCTGGCTTGTAGCAAAAGCTCCCTGGCACACAGTCCAGTTCATTGGTGCAGAGAAAATATCTTTCATTCAGAGGCTGAGTCCCTGAGGTCTGCAACTCTGTAGTCTTCAGCTGAACCAGGATGGAAGCTGCCCCCTGGTGAACTATCTCTTGGGCAACTATCCTTTCAACATGCACCTGCTCCTGTTCACTTATGTTCTGTGAAGTACCTGGTGCAGACCATCCTAACACCCATCTACATCATGCAGACTGTCAATTTCTGTGTTTCTACTTAGAAAGGCAAGTCCAAATTTTCTCCCCCTCCATCTGTTCAGCTACAAGATCCAAGGACAAATAAGGATTAGCATGTAGTGACAAAGATAAGGAGTAGCAGATGGTAGCAGTGCAAAGCACCACTAGGTTACCATGCTGAATGAGAGAGTTAAGTAGGAAGGGAAATAAAGGGAAATGTAGGGAAGATGTCTAACCTATCATGCTGCATGTGTTTAGGCTGAGAAAATTGGACGATCGCTGATTATTTTGTTTGGACTCTGGAGTGCAGAACTAAAGAATCTCAGTACAAACATTGACTAGCTTCAAGCACAATTTGAGAACAAAGGAAATCTTATTGCCAGTCAGTGGTGAATGCAAAGAATAAAGACCCAACTAAATCGGTTGAAGCAATGTCAGTTAACAAATTTGAAAAGAGCAAGTTGAATAACATGGTTGGGAACATGATCAAGGATAATAGGATAAACACAACCATGGGCTAGAGGTTGGTAAGGAGAAGCGCTTTTCTCTAAAAAGGTGTTTGTTAGAGTTCATGAGCATGTATCATCCATGAAAGGATGATTTCTTATACTCTCACTGATATCTGTGTTATTCAACTTGTCCCAGTCAAACTTTGATAGAACGTTTTAATGGAACTAATTGCCATATTTATAGGGAACAATTCCAAGCATCATCTTTTCTGTAGAGAAATAAATTATTGTAGACTCTGGCCTTACTTGCAATCTGTACTCCTGCTCTTCAATTCTGCGATCATATTTGAGGGAGATTCTGAAGCATCCAGAGGAAATAGTCCATTGGTCTCCAAAAATAAGTGAAGAACTTAATTAAATGGAAAATCTATTCTTAAATTAATAGGCATAAAGTGGCAGGTGTTAATAACACAACATTTCAGCTTAAACTATAATTAACAGTATAGCATAATATAACTGAATCCTAAGAAATGTCCAGCTATGTTTCCGAATTGCCACATTTTGTTCAGGGTTGTGCATGGGTTAGATTTCAATGTAAAATATGTATGGATGAGAATGGTACTTAAGAATGCAGTACATGTATCATTCTTACGCTTGTATCAGATAATTATTTAAACAGTTGCTAATTTATACTGATTACAGTACAGTTCCATTCACAGTGTTTTCACAATGATAAGTTCACTCTTTATATTTAAATAATTGTCCTCTGGTGATTTACAATGTTGGATTGAGCAGAAATATGCAATAGAACTGTAATAGTGCAATATAAGCTCTGGAAGTTTACACTCAGAGTTTGAATACATTTTTTTCTGGTTTGAAAACAAATGCAAGCAGAGATCCTTCTCATATGCTTTGGATGACATCACATATTGCATAGTTTATTTGCTCAAGATTCCAATTTTATCAATGCATTTATAACTACCTTGCACACAGGCTGCAACATCTTGCATATTGTACAGTCAGTGATTTAATGGGATGTAGAAGGATCCACTATAGTAGAAGAAGAGATCTTTCAACAACCAACAAGCTTCAGGTCTGACTGATGGTGTTACGTGACTGTTGGTATGGCACTGATTTCTATTTTAAAAATTGCTATTTAATGTTCCTTTATGCACCTAATCCACAAGGATTAATGCTCTGTAATGCCCTGAAGGGTTTCCAGCATGTTTGCATGCATATCATCCTTCTAGTTTGTTGAGATTGTGCACAGAATCTTGTTGCCTCCCCCGTGGCAAGGATGCAATTAATCAGGTGGGAGGGTCGCTGGTAGGGGGCCCCACCACTTTCCCACCTCCACCCTGATTAAGTCCGTGGTGGGAACACCCATGGGCAGCCTTTCTGCCCTGCTTTCAATTTAGGCCTGTGATGCCCACTTAAGGGCTTTGTCCCACCACCACTGACATTGACCCAGCAACAGGCAGGGGACCGCTATGCAGACAGAATGACAAGCAAACCTGTGCAGGGTTGCTTGCGGGCTCCCTGGGGGGCTCCCTTGTTGTGAGGCACTCATTGAGGGACCAGGCATTGGGAAACGGGGTGGGGCCTGCTGAAAGCCTCCCCCTGACCTTGCTGCTGACTCATGTCCCTTGCGAACTCCACCCATGACCTCCTTCCACGATTACTCACCTCTGGCCTGGGTGCAGCAATGATCCTAGCCGAGGGTTGGGTGTTGTACTGGCAGTAGCCACCATCTCACTGGTGGCACTGCCATTCAACAGAGCTGCAGCCTACAATAAAACAAAAGCAAAATACTGCTGATGCTGGAAATCTGAAATAAAAACAGAAAATGCTAGAAAAACTCAGCAGGTCTGACAGCATCTGTGGAGAGTTAACGTTTCAAGTCTGTATGACCTTTCTTCAGAGCTAAAGAGAAGCTGAAAAAGCTGCAGCCTGTGATTGGCTGGTTGCTCTCCTTCATCCTGGGGAAGGCCTGCAGGTGGCCTGTCAAGTGCCTGAGTGGCACATGAGGCAGTGGAGTTTTTCGAAAAGAGGTGATGTGGGGCCAAGACTCCTCTCACCTCCACAAGGTTCCGGCCTGTGTATCAGGTGCCGCATGACTTCTGGCCTCAATTGTAGGGGATTTGGGCCAATTGCCTGCTATTAATTTAGCAGAGGTGAATTAAATTTAAAACACTTTTTTCATTTTTTTAGCCCTTAAAAAAAATTCATTCAAAAATCATGCTAATGGCTGAAGTTGATAGCAAATGTTTTAATGGACCTAGACATGACAAATGTTTTCTGTATTTTGTTAATACAGTTTTTACTTTATTGTTCTAGAACCTAAGATTGAGGGGTGATTTGATTGAGATGTTTACGATGATATTGGAATTCAATATAGAGACACTATTTTCTGTGGTGGGAGGAATACAGAATGATCTGGCATAATCTGAAAATTAGAGCTAGGAGTGAAATCAGGAAGCATTTTAGACGCAAAGGAAATCTGAAACCTGCTCCCTCAAAAAACTGTGGATGCTGGTTCAAATTAAACTTTCAAAACTGAGATTTGCTGGAAATTTTCTGGGTAACAGTATCAAGAGTCATGGAGCAAAGATGAATATTTGAAGTTGTGATATATGATTTGAGTAACAGAATAGGTTTAAGGAGCTGAGCGACTTGTTCCTATGTTCCTCTGATACTGTTTAAGCTGTCAATAGCCTGACATGGAAACAAAGCTAAAAACAAAAAAACTGCGGATGCTGGAAATCCAAAACAAAAACAGAATTACCTGGAAAAACTCAGCAGGTCTGGCAGCATCGGCGGAGAAGAAAAGAGTTGACGTTTCGAGTCCTCATGACCCTTTGACAGAACTTGAGTTCGAGTCCAAGAAAGAGTTGAAATATAAGCTGGTTTAAGGTGTGTGTGTGGTGGGGGGGTGGGGGGGGGGGGGGCACGGTTGGAGAGAGAGAGAGAGAGAAGTGGAGGGGGTTGGTGTGGTTGTAGGGACAAACAAGCAGTGATAGAAGCAGATCATCAAAAGATGTCACAAGCTGTGTTCTTTTGTTCTATTGTTGGTGACATCTTTTGATGATCTGCTTCTATCACTGCTTGTTTGTCCCTACAACCACACCAACCCCCTCCACTTCTCTCTCTCTCTCCGCGCCCCCCCCCCCCCCCCCCCCCCCCCCCCCCCACACACACACACACACCTTAAACCAGCTTATATTTCAACTCTTTCTTGGACTCAAACTCAAGTTCTGTCGAAGGGTATTGAGGACTCGAAACGTCAACTCTTTTCTTCTCCGCCGATGCTGCCAGACCTGCTGAGTTTTTCCAGGTAATTCTGTTTTTGTTATGGAAACAAAGCTCTTGATCTTTATCCTACTCAATAAACAGAAGCTGCATAAAGGGTGTATAATGAATGTCACTGTTACTAGCATTATAATCAGCCCTTTAAAGTTAAAATTTAATATTTGTGCTAGTTATTTATAGTTGCCACTAGTCTATATATTTGCGTAAAATTGTTAGTTACAGAATATCCATGTGTTACCAGTGCTTGCATTCCCCATACAAACAAAAAAAAAAATACAATATACCAAGTCTGTTCTATCTGCACAATGCCTAGAGCACTTTATCCAAAGAGCAATGGAATATGGTACTTCTCAATAATTACTTATTGGATATTCTGCATTTTTGAACTCCATTTAAAAAAGACACAAAGTGGAAAATTAGATCATAGAAAATGGTAAATGGCAGATGGATTGAATCCAGAGAAACATGATAGAGAAGTGCAGGGTAAATGTAGAGGATCTATACTTTTGAATAGATATTCTCTCTGAAAGCAAGAGCCTAGAAACAAAGGAAGAAACATTTTTATATAAAAATAAATGTCATAAAGCATAAATTTGATTATTTTCAAATTCTTTCAAATTGAAGTTATATTATAGATTTTACCCAAGTTATTTATTTTTTATAAGCAGACAACCTGTGGTGTTGCTTGAGGTTATGTTGTCACAAGAGGAGGAGGAGGAGGGGAAAGCTGAGGTCTGGAAGTGAGGGCAGGGGGCACATCTCCATTGAAGGACTTTGGAAAAAAGTTCAAACAATCTCTCCAGAAATAGTGAGTGGAATTTTCCACGCCTGCTGGTGCTGGGCGTGCTTGGCAGCGTGAGCGGACAATATGGTGAGAAGGCCAAAAATCGGTTTCACAACATCGTGAAGCCAGTTTACAATCATCCACTCTGCCCATCAATGGCGGGCCGTGTTTCCTGCAGTCGGACGTCAGGAGTCTCATGGTAATGCATATCATTACAAGCCCAGCTCATTGGAATCATTCCCCCACTCTAGATCATCCAAACATGTCAGTGTGATTGCACGCCAACATAAGCAGCATGCACCTGGCAAGCTGCACTTTGCTCGGGACTTCGAGGCTTGTTTGCCTACCTTGCTTTTGGCAGCACTTGCTGTCATCAGTGCCAGGCTTCATAGGCAGTACCACATCACTTTTAGGGGGCTGCACTGACAGGTCTCTACCTGCCAGACCAGCTATAAGACGGGGGTGGCTTCTCAATAGCTGCAGGGCTAGGGTTTGCTTGGGGAAGGGGGAGAATTGGCCTCAGGCAAGGGAAGAGGGTGCAGGCTTAGGGCATTACTGGGGAAAGGGTTATCCCAGGGTGTGTGTGTGTGGGGACAAATGTTGATCTGTGCAAGGGGCCTCAAGAGGGTGAGGGCTGAGGAGGAAATCTCCAGAGGCGATGAGGCCAGGTGGAGATGTAAGGATGTGTGTGAGGAAGTGTGTGGTGATGTCCCTTGAGCTGGCAATGAGTGAGATACCAGTGGATGTGTGATGGGCTTGTGAATGTGTGAGTTTAGAGTAATGAGATGATTGCTTTACCCTGGCAGCATGGATGATATCATTCACCCTCATTCTGTACTGGATGGAGAACCTCTTCTGTGCAGCATTGGCACTGATCACCACTGCCACCACCTCCCATCTGGAGCGGTGACACTGATGAGCCTCTGTGGTCAATGCGGGGGTAGAGGAGATTGTGGCAGGCTCCAACAGTGTCCAAAAGGTGTCCCAGGATGAGTCATTGAAGCGGGGGTCTGCACTCCTCTTGGCTTTTGGGGCCATGTCTTCACCAATGGTATCCTGGGCTGGAAGCACTGAGAGGTGCGCACAGGGCTGCACTTTAAATATGGCAATCAGGAAGAAAAATGGCGAGGTTATGGCATGGCAAGCAAATCAGAGGCCAGCCGCCAGCGAAACTGTTTGTTTCCTGGGAATGCATGATTAATGAGGTGGGATTGGGATGTTACGGTGCGAAAACCCACCATTGTGATCGGCGGGTAAAGGGTCCTTTTTCCCGGTCGCTGCCGCACTTAGTGCAAATCTGGGACAATTCCACCCAGTGGCTTGGAAATTCCTGGATCTCGAAGCAGTGCAATTGGGTGGGATTTATGCAGAGGAGGCTTACTCCACCTGAAATCACAGAGTAAGTTTATTTAAATAATGCTGGCAAGCTAAGGATGAGAGAATGAAAGGAAACAGTTGTGCTGTGATTCTCAGCAGGGCTGCATAACTCTAATGGCTTGCAAAGACTAAAGTTTAATGATCTTCCTAGATCAGCAAAAGTAAGAATGTTTTCAGATGAATAACACACTAGAAGACTAATTCACAGGGAAGCAAATGATATTCACTGGCACAATAGTCAAGCACTATCCTTTGGGATATTATAAGGCACCATGTTCTTTACCTTAGAAGTAAAAGCTGGCAGCTTTAATGTCGTGTCTCAAATGCTGTAATACATGCTAAAATATTGAAGTCTATTGTTTATTGCACATCCTGAAATGCCCTGAGAAAATAGTGATGGGTCTGATACAACTGGCATTTCAGAGGGCAATCAAGAGTTAACCATAATGTGTGACTGGAGTCACAAATAGAACAGAATGGGTAAGAACAGCAACTTTGCTTCCCTAAAGGATATTCGTGAACCAAAACGATCTTTTTAACAATCTGGCAGCTCCATAATCACTTTCACAGAAAGAACTTGAAAAAAAAATCCCACTTTACTTTTTCAAAATTGGATTCAAATTCTCAAACTTCAATGGTGGAATTTTAATTAGAATATTAATCCAGGAACATAACAAATCTAACACATAAATCCTTGCCAACTGCTGCTTACTATTACTACCATCCATTCCATGAAACCTGACTGATTGTGACTACAGAATCTGGAGATGCAGTAGCCAATTAAGATGGGACATTTCTTCTGTATGTGAAAAGAAAGCAATGGCAATAATTAGCTTCAACTCTGATCTGCAAGTTGATGGTGGAGATTTGGGAGTCTCTATCAGAAATGAGTTCATGAGAATGTCTATATTTTAATATTTAACATTTTTGTGTATGCTTCAATCATTTCATCATCTACTACTTTCATCATTAAAGATCCACAGAAAGAAACAGCTTAAGATAGGATGCAACTTTTATGCACGCCAAAGTGAACAGTATTGCATTTTGCTCAAGAACAAGCAACCCTCTATCTCTAGCAACACAGACAGTCACTCACATTCTTCATTTGCCTTTCCTCTAATACCCGGTAGCCCAGAGTCATAGAAGATACAAAATGTGGGAATATTGCAGTTGAAAGGAGACATGCAATATCTCAACCTCTGGTTTGAGAGCAAACAGATAATGGTCTCAAGGGTCCCGGCATGTAGAGTAGGACGCTAGCAGTGGGTCAGACTTGTGTAGGTTCTGAGAAGCCTCTCCCAAAATATGTGACAAATGGTTGGAGTAGAGCCAGGGCTCGGTTTAGTGGTAATGGCACCTTTCCTGGTAACAGCACCGGAAGACGGTGCCATTCCCACTTGGTCATTCAGTGGCCAGTCGCGCGCGATCTCGAGGCAGTCAGCCAATTAACTCACACAAGGCTTGAGTCTGTCCAAGCAAGGGTCTGAGGTGAAAGTGAGGCAGCGAAGTCGGCATCAAGTGATGCCACGACAGAAGCTGGTGCCATATTTAAAGGGCTGCTATGGCCGTGCATTCAGTGCTGCCTGCACAAAGGAGTCTTTCTCTTGACTGTTGCCTGCAACCAACCAAGGAGCTAATTGGATGTCAGCAGCAAGAATGGCACAAGGAAGAGCCTGGGTGGCCCCACAGTTCAGTGGTGCCTCCCTGCAGTTTCTCCTGCACAGGCGGGAGGTCCTCTTCCCCAGGAACAGGGAGCCAGATGTTGATATAGCTAACCAAGCAAGCCTGGCGAGGAGACACAAGTGTGCCTTGCAAGGAAGGAGGAGCAGCTGACTTCTTCATTTGGACGTTCGTCTGAGAACACTCCTCGTGTGGACAGTGGCTTCTCAACCTCTCTGCCAGCGACCCCAGCACCTAAAAGTAGCTGAGGCAACAGAGGAGGTTCCTGCACCTGTGTAGGAGACCCTCAGCAAGCCAGGACCCTCCAGAGAACGGCCACCAAAGTCATCCCAAGCCGTGGACTGCAAGGTCAGTAGCCTGTCTCCACTACAGCCACATGTGCAGCAGAAGCACTTTATGGGGCACTCATAAGAGAGTTAAAAAGAGCATCCAGACACACCAGGAGTTCACAGGTGTTTAGAATATGTAAACATAAAGGTTCATTTGTTGTTCAATAAATCTTTAATTTACTGTTGCTGCTTTTCGTTCCCATTCTTGCTGCCCTGTGAAGTCTCATCTGCAGCTTGGCTCCCTCAATGGGCTGGAAACAATTGCTATAGCCATGTCTGGTCACCTCCTCAGCCTTGTCACTGTGTGCTGTGCAGCTGGGTGATGAGCAATGGAGTGCAAAATGAAGAAGGTGACATTAGTACTGATTAAAGGTAAGGCTTTATTGGAAATTGTCTGAAAGGGCAAAAAGGTCACAGGTAATGACTTTTTATTAGGGCATCCTGAGCCTCCCTTACATGCATCTCATTGCGACTTGCCTGTGGTCATTGGTCCTTCATCATGCAATGTCTGGTAAGCTTCTCATCTTGGAAGAGGCATCATAATTCATTGCCACCGTCTCTGCAATGTCAAGTTGTGTAGAGTATGGCAGATACTGAAGGGCTCAACAAGATCGATCTAGAATTACATCTCCAAAAGCCCAAAGACCTGCTCGACAGTTACTAGGGTTGACCTGTGGCAGATGTTGTACCTCTCCTCTACATTTGTCTAAGGGATCTTGACAGGCGCGAGTAGCCATGTCTTTAGTGGGTAGCCCTTGACTCTGAGTATCCATCCCTGAAGGCACATGGAGGGCTGGAAGGTGAGAGGAAGTAGATCTTTATGGCTTGAAACTTTGAACTAATGGTGTTCTATTCACTGGTGAAGAAACCCCATATGTCTCTAAGCACTTGCCCTGAACTAGGTTCCTGTGTATCATAGCCCTGATCCTCAGTCTCAGGCTCAGGTCTACCATTGGCCCTTTCCAGATTGTAAAATTTCAAAACATACATGTTACTGCAGTTCACAAAATGGTGCTGAGAGTATACTGCATGACAAATCTGTATTTTTATTTTGCTAAATTCTTAAACTTGTCTTCACCTGTGCTTTATTGTGGTGCCCCTCTACAGAATCGGTGGTTCTACAAAGCAATGTCATGAGCATGAGTGTAGTGGGTTTCCCTAGTCACACAGCAGCCAGTCTGGATAATGCCACAGTGCTTCCAGATCTTTCTACTGTTTACATGAATCCCAGGTGTGTTTGAGTTCCACATGAACATAACTAATGAAATGAGGTTGGAGTAGCTATTTACAATGAATTGAAAAATATTCCCCATTTACTGATTTTCTACTTAGCCTTACTCTAGTGCAGCACATATATAGTGACTCAGAAAAACAATTGAATAATTCATATTACATTTTATTATTGATGTCTATACAAGAAATCTAATTTTCTTGACTACCAATAATTACTTCCTTGAGTGTCTTTGTCTACTGTAATTTACTAGCGAAGCACAGGTGTGCAGGAAGAAAGTAAGGCTTACAGTTGCAAATCCCGACACACTCCATGAATGCAAATTCTTGTCAATCAAAAATAAAAAGAAGTTGTGATCACAAAATGCTTCCTGCTATATGGAGCCTGCCGTCTGCTAAGTCTGTTTAGCTGAGAACGATAGCTCCAGGAACTCCCATGAACTCAAGCTGGAGGCATCTCACAGAGATAATGGAAAACATTGTTGCAAGCACTTAAAGCATGCTGTGCATTGATGAATTTAATAATTTTCTTTTCACTTTGTATGTCTTCATTTTGTTACAAACCTTATTTTGAACAGTAAATCACCAGCTTCATGAAAAGCCCAAAACAGCAGCTGAAAGAAAGGAAAATTCGCACTTCTATCAAGAAAGAATTAAAAAAAATGTCTTGAGCAATTTGATTTACTTACACCTTTATTATTTGTCGCTGCTGCTGAGTGCCCATTTTTATTTAATTTCATGATTGGTAATTTAGTTCTTACTTGCAAAATGTTGATTGTTACCAACCCTGTTTTAGTTGCGATTTGTAATGGTTTTCTTAAGTTTGATTGGACAGAAGTGTGACACGTATTTTGAAAGTGGTGCATGTGTAGCCCCTCCCCGTGATGGCTGAAATGTAATGGATAAAATTTATACTAGCTACCCCAAAATTGTTTCACACCCAATCTGGGCAGGACCTCAGCAACAAGAATGCCACAATGAAACTGAAGAGAACTGATCAAAATGGACCCCTCCCTTCATTTGGATGAGATCAGGCTGCCAGGGGTGCTCATCACACCCTAAGAGGTAGTGCACCATTCACAAAGAATAGGAAAGGCCGCAGGTGGGACATTGGCTCCAGTCTTACGGTAAGTTTGTGGAAGGAGGAGATCGAGGGTGGGGGGACGGTTGCAAGCAGTGTCCACAATTTCATTGTGGATTCAGGAGAAGCTCCTCCACTTTTAGTTAAACTAAAATCTCTTTTTTGCTTAATATTTTAGTGACTGCCTCCAGTGGATCCTCAAAGGACTGCTGTTTTAGTTGCCTGAGGCGTGAGAAAACTGGCCGCAGCATGCATGGTGTGAAATATCAGGCTGGTATTTGTGTCCAATGCAGTTTACAATTCACAACTTTCTGAACTTTCTGATGAGAGTGCTACCATTGAGCCAAAACTGACACTGGTTTATGGAGATGTCAATTCATATACTGTTGGTATCCTGGCAATTATATTTTGTGTTTCTGGAGAGTTTCTTTGTTTCTTTATAGTTTAAAGTGTTACACAGGAAATTAAGTGTGACATCTGAAGTGGATGACAAAGAAGTATGAGGGACAGGGAGCATATGCTGCTGTTGCTTTTTAAATATTATCTAGATCGATGAAGGAAGTCAAAAATAACAAATAAAAATTTCAGAAAGACAAAGACAAAGCTCTTTGAAAGTACATCAATGGAATTTTATGGCACATGATTCTTGTGATATTGTTCAATTCTGACAAGTTGCACTCAGTTAATATTTCCATAGTCTAGCAGCAGAGGAAGAGCTGGTTACCATGGAGAAACACATCGTTATATCTATCCTAAAAACTTTGAATAAAATGTCTAACCAGATCTTTTTTTTTAAATTACTTATTCAACGTAGGATTAACCATTTTTGAGGAGTGCCCATTCCACATGTTCATGATTTTGGAGAAGTTATATATTTTTAATTTTCTAGTCTTTCTTGAAACGTGCATATTTTTCACGAAATGTGAATGAATAACGTGCCCACATCTGTGTTGTTTGTTCCTTTCAACATTTTAAAGACCTGAATTACTTTCTTCTCAACCTTCTTCAGGGAAACTGAGTGGCCTGTGCCGCTTTTGAGAAATAATTTATTTGCCAACGGAAATTGCCTTGATCAGACTTGATTCTGTTAAATCTATTTCAGCAACTACAATCATAGCCTTGAATGTAGGCTCTGTAGTGCCACTGATGCTAGTACTATAGAAGCCCTGAACCAAGATGATGATGCCACCAGCTGTTTCCGTCATGGTCAGTGCAACATCACGTGCTGGGAGGGTGCTAGTGCAGGAATGTCATGGCTGTGCCTAAAGTGACAGGACCAGTGCCATCATGATGTCAAATGATTTGATGTTAGTTATCACAAATTTCATCTCTGCATGTCTAAGCAATGCCTGTGCTGATCCCTACCAGCTGATCATTTGGCAGTACAAGCAATCAGCAACCCCCCACCACCACTGCGCCCCCAACAGTGCTATTTAAAGAGTTAAGGCACCAATCAGCAGATGAAGCGTTTTTGACTTAGCTTCTGTTTATGCTGACTTTGTGGAAGTATGGTGCTGCATTTTTGGAGGTCATTTTGGGGAGCTGGTGCTCAAAATCAGGGTTGACACCAGATTTAGTGACTGAGGTGTGGGGGCTGTGATTGCATTGCCTATTAATCTACAGCATGGTCATCAGATGGAGCAGAGGCTGTGGAGACAGGAGGCTCTGCGAAATGGGAGGAGGAGAAGGATGGCTTTCCTCAGAAGGCTCTATCCACTGAGGTTTTTCTTGAGAGCAGTTCAAAAAGCTCCACTTCAGCCAGGAACCAACTCAGCTTCATCAAGGAGGTGGTCATAGAACTGTGCCACCTCCTACAACCTGACCTAGAACCTCACAACATAGCGCTGTGAGTGGTTGTAGGCATCACAGTGGCATTGGACTTTTATTGCATCAGAGTCCTTCCACGTAGAGTGAGAGACATCTCCAATATTTCTCAGTATATCATCCATTGGAGCATCCTGGAGTCATAGAGACTCTCTGCTCCAGAGAGGAGAGTATATTGCCTTCTCTCGCAGTAGGGGTGAGCAAGATGAAAGGGCATTTGGACTTCATCAGGATTCTAGGGTTCCTGAAGGATGCAGGGCTCCATTGACTGCATGCACAGGGCTCTGCAGGCCACCTCATGACAATGGGGAGTGGTACAAGAACTGCAAGTGCTACCATTCTAACAGCATGGAGTTGTTCTGTGATAATGCCAACTAATTATGTCAGTGAATGCCCACTAGCCTGGCAGCACCCACAATGCATTCATCCCACTTCAGTTAACCATACCCACCATCTTCGGGTCTCTATAAAGAAGCAGAGGCTGGCTCCTTGGGGCAACGATTACCCCTGTATCCCTGGAGGACAACCACCCCCTTCTACCATCTGACCATGCAAGGACAGTGACATATATGAGAGCCATAAGAAATCTTGCTGAGCAGACAATCAGCCTGCTCAAGCACCAATTTTGTTGCATTGGATACCCTTAGGGAACCCTACAATAGACACTAGAGTGGATTTTGTTGCTTGTGATGATCTGCTGCATTCTCCATAGCATTGCCACCGTGACAACCTGACTAGTGGCTCCAGAAATTCGGAGGCCACCTTGGGAGAGGCAGAAAAGATTCATCCTGCACTCCTTTGCTCAGGTGAGCTGTCAGAGAGCACATCGTCAGAGAGCACATTGTCAGACTACATTTGTAATGAAACTGCTTCCCCTGATCACCATGGATCCACCATTCCCCATTATCACATTCACCTGAAATGCCCCATCATTGTTACACACCCCTTTCCTCAAGCTCCAATCCCTTGGCCACCATCCAGAAATGACGGGCACTCACAAAAACCTTCTCATTTAACAGCTTTACCCAACAAGACATGGACCCTGAAAATATTCCATCAATAGCACTGAAGAGTTGTGCTCCAGAACTTGCTGCACTCCTTGCCAGACTTTTCCAGTACAGCCATGACACCGGCATCTACCCGGCTATGTGTAAAATTGCCCAGGTATGTCCTGTACACAAAAAGCGGGACAAACCCAATCCGGCCAATTATCGTCCCATCAGTCCACTCTCCATCATCAGTAAAATGATGGAATTGGTCATCAACAGTGCTATCAAGTGACACTTGCTTAGCAATAACCTGCTCACTGACGTTAAGTTTGAGTTCTGCCAGGGTCACTAAGCTTCTGACCTCATTACAGCCTTGGTTCAAAGATGGGCAAAAGGGCTGAACTCCCGAGGTGAGGTGAGAGCGACTGACCTTGACAGCAAGGCAACATTTGACCGAGTGTGGCATCAAGGAGCCCTAGCAAAATTGGGGTCAATGGGAATCAGGAAAACTCTCTGCTGGTTGGATTCATATCTAGCACAAAGGAAGATGGTTGTGGTTGTTGGAGGTCAGTCATCTCAGCTCCAGGACATCACTGCAGGAGTTCCACTGGGTAGTGTCCTCAGCCCAACCATCTTCAGCTGCTCCATCAATGACCTTCCTTCCATCATAAGGTCAGAAGTGGGGATGTTCACTGATGATTGCACTATGTTCAGCACCATTCACGACTCCTCAGATACTGAAGCAGTCAATGTCCAAATGCAGTAAGACCTGGACAATATCCAGGCTTGGGCTGACAAGTAACAAGTAACATTCGTGCCACACAAGTACCAAGCAATGACTATCTCCAACACAAGAGAATCTAACCATCGCCCCTTGACATTCTATGGCATTATCATCGTTGAATCCCCTCTATCAACATCCTGGGGTTACCATTGAAAAGCAACTGATCTGGACCAGCCGTATAAATACTGTGGCTATAAGAGCAGATCAGAGGCTAGGAATCCTGTAGCGAATAACACACCTCCTGACTTCCCAAAAAAGCCTGACCACCATCTACAAGGAAGAAGTCGGGAGTGTGATGGAATACCCGCCACTTGACTGGATGAGTGCAGCTCCCACAACACTCAAGAAGCTTCACACCATCCAGGACAAAGCAGCCCACTCGACTGGCAATCCATCCACAAACATTCACTCCCTCCACCACTGCGCACAGTGGCAGAAGTGTGTACCATCTACAAAATGCACTATTGGAATTCATCAAACTTGTTTAGATGGCATCTTCCAAACCCATGATCACTGCCATCTCGAAGGACAAGGGCAGCTGACTAATGGGGAACACCACAACCTGGAAGTTCCCCTCCAAGTCACTCCCCATCCTGACATGGATACATTCCCAAAAGATTTCTACTTAGCTAGGTCACAAATAAACACCATTTTCCAGGCAACAATTCCAATATAGATTCTTAATCTATAAATCATCCAATAATATTACCGCAAGGCATCCACTGTTGCTATAAGGGAGGTATTTCACAAGCTTCTCTCTCCCTCTCACTTGACAATGGAAATCCAAGGCTTTTATCAAAACCTTGCTTTCTGGAACAACCAGACACTTCTCTGGGATGGCTAGAAGCTGTTTTTTACAGGACTGTGTTCACATGTCGCACTCTTCAAGATCACATGGCCATGCCTATGCCTCATACAGCTTTCAATCTTTCCTTAAATATATATTCTCCCCTTTTATCTTTAAATCCATTGTTCTTAATCTTCTTTTGAAAATTACCTTTCCCTGAATCTAAAAATCATTCATTTTGTCATTATGGCCACTACTTTTGGAAAAAATAAACTTATTAACTGCTTTATTTGTTTATGATCTTTGTAAAATTTCCTGTCATGTCTCCTTGAAATTCAACAGCTAAAATTCAACTCCTTACCTATCTCCGAATGCAAATTCCTATCTTATTTCATCCATCTGCACTTCAAAATGCTTGCTTTTATACCTGATCCTTTGATGATTTAAACCTTGCAGTCTGACTGTCTTCAGTTTAATTAGATTAGTCGCACACACACACCCCACCCCCACAAGCCTGCTTCATTGTATTCCACAATAATATTGGACAAAATGATACTTTCTTTACAGGAGCTCTGTGTCAAGTTGGAGCTGGACTCCTCCATGCACCTTGAACATGACAACAAAGACTGTGGCTAGCCTATCAATGGACCAAGTATTTCATTGTGCATGACAATCAGCTTTTTTCTATACACTGTTTCATCAAAGTCCTCATTTGAGTCCTCTATGGCAGAACTTGTGTACATCCCACCTTCCAGGGAGCTGACACCCACATGATCCTTTCCCCTGACCTGGCTGCAGCCCACTCATAATTGGTGACTCACTATGTGTGGATGCCACCCCTTTACTACCCTCTAAAATTTGGGCAATGCCAGTATCTGAGCAGGTGGCTATTAGTATCAGATTGAGTGACGATGCTCTTTCTGCCTCAATCTGTTCTCCCTCTATGCCTTCCACTTCCTGCACCGCTGGCTGGTCCAGTACCTGTTCTTGGGTATCTGAAAGCATAAATGCACAAGGGTTGTATTGGGTGAAGGAAAACAGGGGAAAGCAAGATATGCACAGTTAGACCATCTGCAGTATACATCCTAACAGATTGTGGGATGAGAGTGAAGGGGGATTTGAAAAGATGCATAAGGTAGGAACATACCTGTTATGTTTTCTGGTTCCCACAAATTCAAAATAATCACACTTACAGACTCAAAAGGCTGGAGCTTCATCAAGTGTATTTCTTGCAGTTCTCTACATGGCCAGTGGGCTGTTACATTGTTGCTTGGCACCTGATTGAAGTGCAGCAATAATTATGGCACCCTGGATGTACATTCTTAAAACAATTGGTTCCTAGTTCTTTAGGAATAATATAACAATACCCTCGTTCTTGATGGCTTCAGAAATCATGGTGGTGAAACAACATGCTGGCCACAGCCTCAGCAATTTGTAATCAATTGCTATCCCATGATGATATACAAACCATGGTCATGAACAGAACCATCACAGACTCTATTTCAGTGAAGACTGGGACCAAACCAGATTGTCTCATCGCACCAACCCTGTTCTCCATTTTCCTTGCTGCAATACGGCATCTCACCTCCAACAAATTACCCACAGGCACCAAGGTAATTTACAGAACAGATGGGAAACTGTTCAATCTATGCCACCTTCAATCCAAAACCAAAATCATCCCAACCTCAGTCACTGAGCTTCACTATGCTTGTGTGTCTGTCCACTCAGAAGCTGAGCTCTAGGTCATTGTCGTTGACTTCAAAACTTATGAGAAAATGGGCCTTTCACTAAATATCGAGAAAACTAAGGTCCTTTTCCAACCAGCTCCCACAGCAAACACCTCCCCTCATCGATTAAGATTAATGGCATGATCCTGGAAAATCTGGGACCATTTTCCATACCTTGGGAGCCTCCACTCGACGAAGGCAGACATAGATGATGCAATTCATCATTGCCTCCAATGTGTCAGCTTAGCCTTGGGCTGAGTGAGGAAAACAGCGTTTGAGAACCAGGATCTGAAACCTGAGACTAAGGTCATGGTTCAGGAATGATCCTCGTGCTCCTGTATGCTTCAGAGACTTGGGCACGCTGCAGCCGGCATCTCAAAGCACTGGAAAAGAACCACCAGTGGCGTCTTTGCAAGATCCTCCAAATCCAGTGGCAAGACTCCAGCGCCAACAGCAACTTCCTATTCCAAGCCAACATGCCCAACATTGAGGCGCTAATCACTCAAAACCAGCTCTGCTGGGTGGCACATGTCATTTGTTTGCCTGACATCAGAGTCCCAAAACCGATGTTCTACTCAGATGAAAGCAAAATGCTGCGGATGCTGGAAATCTGAAATAAAAACCAAAAATGCTGGAAAACCTCAATAGGTCTGGCAGCATCTGTGGAGAGAGAAATCGAGTTAACGTTTCAAGTCCACATGAATCTTTTTCAGGGCTCCATAGAACTCGAAACATTAACTCTGTTTCTCTTTCCACAGATGCTGACAGACCTGCTGAGCTTTTCCAGCATTTTTTGTTTTTATTGTTCTACTCAGAACCTGGTTGTGATGAAGGCTCCTAGGGGGACAGTGGAAATGTTTTGGGGATGTCCTCAAAGCACCCCCCAGCCCCATGGGAGCGCCTGGTTTGTGACCAACCAAATGGAGTAGGTTCATTCGGGAAAGCACTGAACACATTGAGAGACTCTACCAGGAGCACGCAGAGGTGAAGTTGAGGCATCAGAGAGAGTGCATGTACCTCCCAACACCTCATCTGCTCAACCCTTCAATTACCACCTGCTCAGCATGTGACAGAGTCTGCAGATTGAACTTATCAGCTGTCTCAGATTGTTTCAGCCCCCAGTCTATGCTGGGCTCCAAGTTGCTTCCCGAATCTACTTTCTGGAGACATTGGTCTTACAAAAGACAGTAGAGGTTCTGCTCCTGACAAGGCAAAGTAACATAATCTTCGGTATCAGGTGTCTATCAAGTTTGGTCAATCTGTTTACAGTTAATTTCTAGTCACCGCATAAGCGAACATTTTGGTCTGGCTTCAGTACGGATACAATGCGTGCAACCCACTTGGAAAATTGCACTGGTTGTAAGATACCCAACTTTTCCAGCCTGTTTAGCTCAGTATCAACCTTGTCCCGTGGAGCATAAGGAACTGGTCTGGCCCTTATAAATCTGGAGGTTGCGTTAGTGTCGACGTGGATTTTGGCTTGTAGCCCATGAATCTTTCCTAGCTCGTCACTGGAAATGGAAGTGTACTTTTGTAACAATTCCTGTAAGTTTCTCATTCTGACTTGAAAAATCTCAGCTCAATGCAATTTAATCTTTTTGAGCTGTTGTGACCAATTAAACTAAATTTGCAGACTGATCCCCATAATGCACCAGGACTTGACATGTCCCTTTCACTTTTTTTTCTTTGCCCATATATGTTAACTTAATGCCTGATTCTTCCAAACTTAAAGGATGGACTCTTTTATTCAAGTATCTCAACATATGTTCTTCTATGACAGATATTGATGCCCCAGTATCAACCTCCATCTTGATAGGTTATTCATTGACTCTAATAGCTATCTGGATTGGCTCAGTTCTGCCCTTTTTCAGGTTGTATCTTGAATAGATGTCAGATTCTGCTTCCACTGGTTCTTCAATGTGACAGATTTCGTGATTCCTACCTTTGTTTTAAAATGCAGTCTCAGCCTATCTTGATAGTGTCACATTATGTGACCATTGCGGTGGCAGAAAAAGCATTTGATATTTCTGAACTGTCGATTGCCTGCGGGCTGCCTGGGTGCATCTCTCTCATTAATGTCATGGATTTTCACTGTAGGACTGTTGTTCTTCAACGGTCTGTACACAGGGGGCGTTTCCTGTTTTTCTGCAGAATTTGACGTTTTCATGCCTTTTGTTACCGGCCCTCTCCGCCCTACAAGATGGATGGCGCCATTTTGCGTATCTTTAGTAGCCTCCGAGTCTCTAACAATGCTCTCCAAGGCTGTTACCAATGCTAATGCCTTACTGAAGTCTAGATTAGTTTCAGATAGCAATCGCTTTTGAATAGCATCATCCCCGATTCCGCATATCAATCAGTCTCTCAAGACGTCATTAACTGAAGTTCCGAACTCAATATTTCGTTAATTCCTTTAAAACAGCTACATAGCCAGTGATTTTCTATCCTGGAAGCCTATTCCTCGAATTGAATTTAAAATGCTGCATAGTGACTGAGGGCTTTGGCTTCAAGTGGTTTTTTACAATGTTTACTAACTCGTTGGAAGTCTTCGTATCGGGGGTGTTAGGTGATTTGAGGCTGCGGATCAGCCTATACGTTTTGCTCCCACATGTAGACAAAGGAATCGCCCTCTTCTTGTCCTCCTCTGCGATGTCGTTAGCAGTAAAGAAAAATGCTAGGTGTTCGACGTAATGAGAACAGTCATCGGAAACCAAGACAAATGGTTCAAGGTATCCAAACCATGGAATACTCGATGACTAAGGAGATTGTGCTTTCAAACAGCTTTGAAGGAAGCGGTGAAGTAACATAGCTAGCTTACCACTGCTTTCTTGATTGCCATCAATTGATCCAGTTTATCCTCATCGCCAGTTTTATGTCTTGGGTTATCAGGTTCACTTAGTCTGGTGAATGCTAGCTGCGCTCTTGATATCTACACACTAATTGGTGCTTGAAACAGGCAGAGAGACCAATTGTCTGAACAAACACTGGTGGTTTATTGGAACTAAGAACAGAGCACTAACACCACGTCTGCTTCTTCAATCATCTCCAGCTCTCGACTTCTTGTTACCAAAGTAGCCTGTGCTGTATAGCGATTGGTCAATACAGTCACATGGTCAATTACCAACATTCTCTTAAAGGTACAAAGCACTCCACTTTACCACAGAAGTAGTACAATTTAGTGCAACCAAGTCTGCCATTTTTTGAAAAGCAGAATACTGTGGATGCTGAAAATCTGAAATAAATACTGAAAATGCTGGAAAGTCTCCAGATCAAGCAGCATCTGGTGAGAGAGAAATGGAGTTAATGTTTCAGGTCTATGATCTTTCATCCAAATGGTAAAAGTTAGAAATGTAATAGGTTTTGAGCAAGGGCTGTGTCGGAAAAGGACAGCAATAAGGTCTGTGATAGGGTGAAAGATGGGAGAGATTGAAAGACAGAAGGGCCAAAGATCCTCAATGGCTTTGAAAAGGTAGACGACAAAAGGATGTTTGCTCTTGTGGGTGAGTCCAGAACTAGGGGGCACTGTTTTAAAATTAGGGGTCGCCCTTTTAGGACAGGGGATGAGGAGAATTTTTTTCTGTCAGAGGGTTGTGCGACTTTGGAACTCTCTACCTCAGAAGGTGGTGGAGGCAGGGTCACAGAATCACACAATGCAGAAGAGGCCCTTCGGTCCATCGAGTCTGCACTGACACATGAGAAACACCTGACCTACCTACCTAACCCCATTTACCAGCACTTGGCCCATAGCCTTGAATGTTATGACGTGCCAAGTGCTCATCCAGGTACTTTTTAAAGGATATGAGGCAACACGCCTCCAACACTCTCCCAGGCAGTGCATTCTAGACCGTCACAACCCTCTGGGTAAAAAAGCTTTTCCTCACATCCCCCCTAAACCTCCTGCCCCTCACCTTGAACTTGTGTCCCCTCATGACTGACCCATCAACTAAGGGGAACAGCTGCTCCCTTCCATCCTGTCCATGCCCCTCATAATCTTATACACCTCGATCAGGTCGCCCCTCAGTCTTCTCTGCTCCAATGAAAACAACCCAGGTCTATCCAGCCTCTCTTCATAACTTAAATGTTTCATCCCAGGCAACATCCTGGTGAATCTCCTCTGCACCGTCTCCAGTGCAAACACATCCTTCCTATAATGTGGCGACCAGAACTACACACAGTACTCCAGCTGTGGCCTCACTAAGGTTCTATACAACTCCAACATGACCTCCCTACTTTTGTAATCTATGCCTCGATTGAGAAAGTCAAGTGTTCCATATGCCTTTTTCACTATCCCGCTAACATTCCCCTCTGCCTTCAGAGATCTATGGACATACACGCCAAGGTCCCTTTGTTCCTCAGAACTTCTTAGTGTCATGCCGTTCATTGAAGTCTTCCTTGTCAAATTACTCCTTCCAAAGTGTATCACCTCACACTTTTCAGGGTTAAATTCCATCTGCCACTTATCTGCCCATTTGACTACCCTGTCTATATCTTCCTGTAGCCCAAGATGCTCAACCTCACAGTTAACCACCCGGCCAATCTCTATGTCACCTGCAAACTTACTAATCCTAACCCCACCCCCATAGTCTTCTATGTCATTTATATAAATGACAAATAATAGGGGACACAGCACAGATCCCTGTGGCACGCCACTGGACTCGGGCTTCCAGTCATTAAAGCATCCTTCTATCATCACCCTCTGTTTCCTACAACTAAGCCAATTTTGAATCCACCTTATCAAATTACCCTTTATCCTAAGTGCATTTGCCTTCCTTATATGTATCCCATCTGGTACCTTGTCAAAGGCTTTGCTGAAACCCATATAAACTACATCAAGTGTACTACCCTCATCTACACACCTGGTCACCTCCTCAAAAAATTCAATCAAATTTGTAAAGCCATGCTAACTATCCCTGATCAAACTTTGCCTCTCCAAGTGGAGATAGATTCTCTCCCTCAGAATTTTCTCCAATAGTTTCCCTACCACTGATGTGAGACTCACTGGCCTGTAGTTCCCTGGCTTATCTTTACAATCCTTCTTAAATAGCTGAACCACATTAGCTGTTCTCCAGTCCTCTGGCACCTCCCCCGTGACCAGGTCAGAGCTCTGCGATCTCCTCCCTTGCCTCCCTCAACTGTCTGGGGATTTGTCCATTTTTAAGCGTGTCCAATACCTTGTCACTCCCTATATAAATTTTCTCAAGAACCTCGCAGTCTCTCTCCTCGAGTTCAATACTTTCATCCTCATTCTCTTGAGTGAAGACGGATGTGAAGTAATCATTCAACACTCTACTGATGTCCTCTGGCTCCACCAATAGATTTCCCCCTTGGTCCCTAATGGGCCCCACTCTTTCCCTGGTTATCCTCTTCCGATTTATATACTTATAGAATATCTTGGGATTTTCCCTACTTTTACCAGCCAAAGCTTTCTCATATCCCCTCTTTGTTCTCCTAGTTGCTTTCTTAAGCTTCACCCTGCACTTTCTGTACTCCACTAATGCCTCCACTGATTTGCTTCCCTTGTACCTGCTAAAAGCCTCTCTTTTCCTTCTCATTGTATCCTGAATATCTCTGGTCCTCCATGGTTCTCTGGGCTTGTTACTCCTTCCTTTCACCCTAGAGGGAACATGTTGAGCCTGTACCCTCCCCATTTCCTTTTTGAATGCTCCCCCCCCCCCACTGCTCTTCTGTAGATTTCCCCACAAGTAGCTGTTCCCAGTCTACCTTGGCCAAATCCTGCCTTATTTCACCAAAATCTGCTCTCCCCCAATCCAAAACATTTTTTTGCAACTTGTCTATGTTTTTGTCCATAGCATCTACCATGTTGTGGTCGCTATCATTAAAATGCTCCCCCACCACCACCTCAGCCACCTGTCTGGCTTCATTCTGGGTCATTGAATACTTTTAAGGCAGAGGTGGATAGATTCTTGTTAGGCAAGGGAACCAAAGGTTACTGGGATTAGATTGGAATGTGGAAATCGAAACACAAGAAGATCAGCCATGTTTTTATTGAATGGCGGAGCAGGCTCAAGGGGTCGAATGGTCTACTCCAGTTCATATTTCTTATGCTCTTAAAGGGAATGGTGATGGAGCAAAAAGAAAAAAAGGAACAAAAGATGTGCCTAGTGTAGGTGTGCTGCTGACTGCAAGCAAAAATAAGAGACATAAGAAATAAAAAGAAGAAAATGAAAAATTTTCATTCAAAAAGAAACTTTTTCAGCTATTTTGTTACCTTCCATTGGTCTCTTGCCAAACAGCAGGGGCCAGACATAATCCTCCATGGATTTTTATTGCCTATCTATTTTATTTGGCAGGCCCCAACAGAATCTGTTCCATTAATGGTTGCAATAGGTGCTTAAGCCTTGCACGTTCAGTGCACATTCTGATTCTGTTCATGTTGGCAGAGTGCTATAGTCAATCATGTTAGAATGTACCAGGTGGAGTTTGGTTGATTTTCTGTTGTAAGGTCATCAACTTTTAAAAGCCTGATCCATTTGAAGCAGACACCGAAAATTATACATCTGTGGATGGTAGTGAAACAATGCAGTCTCACAACTGATATAATAACTGATGATTAAAATTACAGAAGATTGCAGTTAGGCAACAGAACAATAGGCTGTAATGTTTGGTTCTATAGCCCAATTTTGCCATCTCACAGATTTCGGGTTACAACATTTTTCAGTCAGCTCTGAGTCTGAACAGCTGGCTCCTCTGTTCCCTAACTGTTCAGTCTCCACCATTTCAGTCATCTGTGAGTTTCAGCTGTTTTATCAAGCTTGACATCCCTGTTGTCATAGCTTCAGAAAAAAAGTGTATGTGACATATGCCTAGCATATGCCTGCCATGAGTGGAAAATGAAATGCCAGTCTAACTGGTTTGTGCATGCTCTTGTTTAGATCTGATATTATGATAACAAAGGGAGACATGAGGTCTTCTGACAAATGTTACTTTTTCACTGTCATAAAATTCAAATAAAGTGACAAACTAGTGCAGATTAGTCCAAGGCCTCACTCCTCTCTACCTATGTGATCAGCTTCAAAATTTATGTCTCAGTATCCACCATCCATCCTCTGTCTGCTTTACTGTACATTTAACCCAGCCTATACACCATCATTGGTGGCACAGCATTTGAACCCTGCCTCAATTCTCTAGGACTTGGTCCCAGTTGTTTTGTGAAATATTAGGCCCGCTAACCCTCACTCCTCACATTCTGTCATTCCCCACCCACTCCTCATGCAACATCCATGCCAACCCATGCCCCACCCATTCCCATGGCCCCTCATTACCTTCATGCCAACTTAATGCCAACTCATGCCAACCCATGTCACCTTACACCCTCCATCCCAACTCATCCAGTATCCAGCATCAGCAGACCCCATGTTGAGATAAAATAAAATAAAGGTCTTAATATCTATTACAGCCTTCACTATAATAAAAAACTGCCATTCATTAAAGCATATTCAAAATGTTAAAAGCATCTCAAATACTTAAGCCCTTATCAAAACAAACAGACTTGTATTCAAAACCCCACATCCAAATCACTAGTCCTTGAATAACATCTTTGAGTGTCAATTAAACTGTGTACTTACAACCTCCCGGCTGGGATAATTACAAGTTATGGAAGACAGCTAAGCATTAATAATGACATAACAGTAGCCCTTGAGGTAACACCTACAAACAGCTATTGTAACTGCTAGAAGATATTTTTCAACTCTCACTGACACAGGCAGACATTTTTAATTTTTAAAGGCTTGGGGATTTAAATAACTCACAGCTTGACAGTTCTACAGACCTAATCCTTCCTTCACCGACATTTACGTCTTCTCCATACGTTTTTGACTCTAATACTGTGGGGTAAAGCCCTTGCTCCATCGAAAATGGGGTCTGTTTTAACATCGCACTGAATTCAAATGGCCCTGCTGAGTTTCAGTTTCCCGTCTGTGTGAATTATGCCTCACCCACTTTCCCCTACCAGCAAAAATGGGACCTGTCAGAAATGGGGGTGAAACTTCTGGATCTGAGATCCATCTGCCATTTTTACAAGTCCACAGCATCCTGTTGTTTCAAATCTCTCATCTTTATCCAGTTTCCCAAACTTTGACAAGTTTGTTTGTCATAATTCGTAAGGCCCTTATCCTACATTCTTACCTGATTTGTGAAAAGAAAATTTCTCCTTGACAGAAAAACTTATAGCTGTGATATAACCTTTTTTTAGCTGAATAAAAGTAAATTGTACTTTAGTTGGAAGATTTCTCCAACATTAAATACAATGAACCTAATGCATTTACACAAAGGACCGATTTTACAGGGTTCTGAACAAGGAATGCAGGTTGTGAAATTAGGTTTGGAGTTCCACATGCTGTTGTGCATATTTAATAGGAAAGTAATTTCCCTAATTTTTTGAGATTTCACAAACTATTTTCAGGAGCTAGGAATGAAGTTAAAAAGGACGACATTGAATACAGTAATCTTTGTATTACTCCCAGTGCCATGCACTAACTAGGGTAGAAATAGGAAGGTAGGGAAGTTCAGTGCATGTCTTGAGTATTGGTGCAGGAGAGAGGGCTTCAGATTTTTGGGGCATTGGGACCAGTTCTGGGGCAGGAGACATCTATTCAAACAGGATGGGGGCGCACCTCAGTATTATTGAAACTAATGTCCTCGCGGGGAGGTTCGCTAATGTGGTTGGGGAGGGTTTAAACTAAATTGGCAGTGGAGTGGGCACAAGCATATAGAAGTAGAAAAGCGGAATAAAGTGCATGGGGGGGAGGTGGTGGAATAACGGTATTGTCACTGACTAGTATTCTAGAGACCCAGGGTAATGCCCTGGGGACTAGGGTTTGAATCCCATCATGGCAGATGGTGAAATTTGAATTCAGTAAACATCTAGGAACTGAAAGTCTTATGATGTCCATGAAACCATTGCCAATTGTCATAAAAATCCATCTGGTTCAGTAATGTCCTTTAGGGAAGGAAATCCTTATCTGGTCTGGCCTACAAGTGACACCAGACCTATAGCAATGTGGTTGACTCTTAAATACTCTCTGAACAAGGGAAATTAGGGTTGGGCAATAAATGCTGGCCTAGCCAGTGACACCCACATCCCATGAACACATTTTTTAAAAAATTGTGTGTTGGGCAGTACTAGGAGTAGTTCCATATTAGATAGGAGCAGACTAAGAAAGACTACAGGGAAGGCAACGACAATGCATGTACACAAATGCACAATGTGTGGTGAATAAGGTTGGTGAGCTACAAGCACAAATAGGTGTGTGGGAAAATAATGTAGTGGCAATAATGGAAATGTGGTTTAAGAATGGTGAGAACTGGGTGCTTATTATACAAGGATATAAAGTGTTCAGAAAAGTAGAGAAGGAAAAAGGGGAGGTGGGGGTGGCAGTACTGAATGGTAGTATTGAGGGGTCAAGTAATCCGTTTGGTTAGAGAAGTAAAAAAGCTATGAACACGCTACTAGAGTATTCTATAGGCTTTAGATGGAGAGAATGAAATAGGGGAAATCACAAATGTGCAAGAACCAGTGAGTGGTAAGATTGGAGATATTTAATTATCCAAATTTCGATTGGGATAATGTTAGAGTGAAGAGTAAGGGTAAAGAGGGAGAGGAGTTTCTGAAATGTGTTCAGGAGAATTTCCTTGAACAGTTATGTGTTCGGCCCAAGTAGAAAGGAGACATTGATAGATCTAGTGCTGGAAAATGATATGAGCAAAGTGGACCAAGTGTGTTTGGGGAACACTTAGGTAAAAATGATCATCATATCGTAAGCTTTCGATTATTAATGGAGAAAAGCAAGCAATGATATAAAGTAAAACAATAAATTGGAGTGAGCTAATTTCAATGCAATGAGAAGGGATCTAGTCAGTGTAAAACTGAACCAACGATTGACATAATGAACTGTAGTGGAACAGTGGGTGATCTTTAAGGAAGAAATGCTTCAGGTACAAGCTACGCATTTTCCAACAAGGACAAAAGATAGGGGAACCAAAAACAGGGCTCCTTGGATAACAAAGGAGATTTTTTTTTCATTCATGGGATGTAGGTTTCACTGACTGGGCCAGCATTTATTGCTCATCCCTAGTTGCCCTTGAGAAAGTGGTGGTGCACTGCCTTCTTGAACTGCTGAAGTCCATGTGGTGTAGATACACCCACAGAGAATGTGATAAAACTAAAAAAACTTGTATAGTGCATGTCAAGTAGACTTGAGGAAAATAAAACTGGCAAGGAGAGAGGAGGCCTTAAGTGGCCTTTAATTCAGATGAAGGGGATCTCTTATGAAGAAAAGTTGGACAGGTTGGGCTTGTGTCCATTGGAGTTTAGAAGAATAAGAGCTGATCTTACTTAAACATATAAGATAGAAACATAGACATAGAAAATAGGACAAGTAGTAGGTCATTTGGTCCTTTGAGCCTGCTGCGCCATTCAATACAATCATGGCTGATCCTCTATCTGAGCACCATTCTCTCTCCATGCCCCTTGACACCTTTAGAGTCCAGAAAGCTATCTATCTCCTTCTTAAATATATTCAGTAACTTGGCCTCCACAGCCTTCTGCGGTAGAAAATTCCAACGGTTCACCACCCTCTGAATGTTCTCCTCATCTCAAACTTAAATGGCCTACCCGGTATCCTGAGACTGTGACTCTTTGTTCTAGACCTGTCAGCCAGTGGAACCATCATCCCTGCATCCAGTTTGTCCATCCCTGTCAGAATTTTATATGTTTCAGTGAGATCCCTTCTCATTCTTCTAAACTCCAGTGAATCCAGGCTTAGTCGGCCCAATCTCTCCTCATACGACAATCCTGCCATCCCAGGAATCAGTCTGGTGAACCTTTGCTGCACTCCCTCTATCCTTTCTTGGGTAAGGAGACCAAAAACTACATAATACTGCAGATGTGGTCTCACCAAGGCCCTGTACAGCTGCAGTAAGATATCCTTGCTGCTGTATTCAATCTCTCTTGCAATGAAGGCCAACAGACCATTTGCCTTCTCAACTACTTGCTGCACCTGATTGCTTTCTTGCAGTGACAGGTGTACAAGGACACCCAGGTCCCTTTTTACATCAACATTTCTCAATCCATCACCATTTAAATAATACTCTGCCATTCCATTTTTCCTACCAAAGTGGATAACTTCCTTCACACTTTTCCACATTATACTGCACCTGCCATGTATTTACCCACTCATTCATCTTCTAAATCATCTTCAAGCCTCTTAACAGCCTCCTCACCACACACATTTGTGTCATCAGAAAACTTGGAAATATTACATTTGGTTCCCTCATCCAAATCATTGATAGTTATTGTGAATAGTTTGGGCCCAAGCACTGATCCCTGTGGTACCCTACTAGTCACCGGCTACCACTCTGAAAAAGACTTATTTATTCCTACTCTGTTTTCTGTCTGCTAACCAATTCTCAATCCATGCCAATATATTATCACCAATCCCATGTGTTTTAATTTCACATACTAACCTCCTATGTGGGACTTTATCAAAAGCTTTCTGAAAATCCAAATACACCACATCCACTGGTTCTCCCTTATCTACTCTGCTAGTTACATTTTCAAAGAACTCCAGTCGGTTTTTCAAATATGGTTTCCCTTTCATAAATCCATGTTGACTCTGTCTAATCCTGTTGACATTTTCTAAGTGTCCTGTTGTCACATCTTTTATAATAGATTCTAGCATTTTCCCTATTACTGATGTTAGGCTAACCAGTCTGTAATTCTCTGTTTTTTTCTTTCCCTCCTTTTTTAAATAGTGGGGGGTTTACATTTAACATCCTCCAATCTTCTGGGATTGTTCAAGAATCTACAGAATTTTAGAAGATTGGAAGATGACAACCAACCAATCCACTATTTCCATGGCCACTTCCTTTAGGAAGTAGATTATCAGGCCCTGGGGATTTATCAGCTTTCAGTTCCATTAATTTCTCCAACATTATTGTTTTATTAATACTAATTTCCTTCAATTCCTACTTCTCACTAGAGTCTTGGCTCCCTAGCATTTCTGGGAAGTTATTTGTGTCTTCTTCCATGAAGACAGAACTAAAGTAGTTGTTTAATTGCTCTGCTGTTTCCTTATTCTCTATTATAAATTCTCATTTCAGACTGTAAGGGACCTACATTTGTCTTCACTAATCATTTTCTTTTTACATACTTATAGAAGCTTTTACAGTCTGTTTTTATGTTCCTTGCAAGTTTACTCTCATACTCTATTTTTCCCCTTTTAATCAATCGCTTGGTCTTCCTTTGCTGAATTCTAGTCTGCTCCCAATCCCCAGCCTTGCCACGTTTTCTGGCAACTTTATATGACTCCTCTTTGGATCTAATGCTACCCCTAATTTCTTTGGCTAGCTATGGTCGGTCCGCTTTTCCTGTTGTGTTTTTGTGCCAGAAAGGAATGTTACAATGCATACTTTTGTTCCTTAAATATTAGCCATTGCCTATCGTCCATTGCCTAGCCTTTTAATGAAGTTCCGCAATCTATCTTAGCCAACTCACATTTCATACTTTCATAGTTTCCTTTATTTAGATTTAGGACTCTGGTTTCAGATTGGACTACTTCAGTTTCCATCCTAATGAAGAATTCTATATGTTATCGTCGCAGTTCCCTAAAGGACCCCGCACAACAGGATTATTAATTAACTCCCTCTCAAAGATTCATGGACTCATAAACATCTAGAGTACAGAAGGAGGCCATTTGGCCCATTGTGTCCACACCGGTCATCAAGGATCTGACAACACTAATCCCATTTTCCAGCGCTTGGCCAATAGCCCTGGAGGCTATGGCAACGCAAGTGAATATCTAAATACTTCTTAAATGTTACAAGAGTTTTTGACTCAATCAACCTTTCAGGCAGTGAGTTCCAGGCTCCCACCACCCTCTGGGTGATAAAGTTTCTCCTTAACCCTCCTCTTAGCCTTCTACCTCTTACCTTAAATCTATGCCCCTTGGTTATTGACCCCTCTACTAATGGAAAACGTGCCTTCCTATCCACCCTATCCATGCCCCTCATAATCTTATTCACCTCTAACCTTTGTCCCCTCTCAACCTTTGTTGCTCCAAGGCAAACAACCCCAGCCTATTCAATCTTTCCTCATAGCTCAGACCCTCCAGCCGAGGCAGTAACCTGGTAAATCTCCTCTGCATACTCGCCAGTGCAATCACATCCTTCCTATAATGTGGTGACCAAAACTGCACGCAGTACTCCAGTTGTGGTCTAACCAGCGTTTTATTAAGTTCCAGCATAACCTCCCTGCTCTTGTATTCTATGTCTCTCCTAATAAAGGCATGATCCCATATGCCTTCTTAACCACCTTATTGGCTCTCATTGCACAGTACCAAATCTAGAACAGCCTGTTCTCTAGTTGGTTCCTCAGCATGCTGGCCTAAAAAACCATCTCGTTCACACTCCAAGAACTCATCTGCTGTAGTATTATTGCTAATTTGGTTTGTCCAGTCTGTATGTAGATTAAAGTTACCCAGAGTTACTGTAGCACCTTGTTACATGCCTCTCTAATTTCCTGTTTAATGCCATCCCTTACCTTATCATTACTGTTTCTAGGTCTATAGACAACTCCCACTAATGGCTTCCACCCCTTTTTGCTTCTTAGCTCCACCCTGACTGACTCTACATCTAGATTTTCTGAGCCAATATCCTCTCTCACTAGAGACTTGAATATGGAAAGGATGGTTCCACCTGTGGGAAAGACTATAAGAGTTTGAGACAGTTTAAAAATAAGGGGTCTCCAGTTTAAGACAGAGATGAGGGGAGAGTATGAGAGGTGGACCCTGGGACAGGCAGTCAGATGCACCTAGTGGAGAGTGCAAGAGGAGAACCCTGCAACAGGCAGTCAACAGCACCTAGAGAAGAGCAGAGAAGCTTTAAAAACAGCCCAAGAAGCAGTGAGAGTTCGAGAGCAGAGGTGACTGAGGGAGTAAGGTGAGGAAGGAGGAGATGTTTCTTTGCTTTTCTACCTTTCATAAGAACATAAGAAATACGGGCAGGAGTATGCCATTCAGCCCCTGAAGCCTGTCCCGCCTTTCATTAAGACCATGGCTGATCTGCCCCAGGCCTCAACTCCTCTTACATGCCAGCTCCTCATAGCCCTCACCTCCCTGATATTTCAAAAAGCTATCTACCTCCTCTTTAAATACTTTCAGTGATCTAGCCTCCACAACACTCTGAGGTAGAGAATTCCTGACATTCACTACCTTCAGAGAAGAAATTCCTTCGCATCTCAGTTTTAAATGAGTGTCTCTTATTCTGTAACTAAGTCGAGATTCCCCTACTGGTGGAAACATTATCTCAACGCCTACCCTGTCAAGCCCCCTAAGAATCTTGTACGTTTCAATAAGATTACCCCTCATTCCTCTAAACTCTAATGAATAAAGGACTAAACTGTTTAGCCGTTCTTGATAAGTCAACCCCTTCATCCCAGGAATCAGCCGAGTGAATCTCTTTTGAACTGCCTCCAATGCCAGTATATCCTTTCTTATGTACGGGGACCAAAACTGTACACAGTACTCCAGGCCAGACCTCACCAACACCCTGTACAGTTGTAACAAGACTTCCCTAATTTTAATCTCCAACCCCCGGCAATACAGGCCAAAACCTCCATTTTCCTTCTTAATTACTTGCCGCACCTGCATGAAAACTTTTTGTGTTTTATGCACAAGAACACCCAGATTCCTCTGTGCTGCATTTTTTGGAGTCTCCCTCCATTTGAATAATAGTATGCCTTTTGTTTTTTCCTACCAAAGTGCATGACCTCACTCTTTCATACATTAAACTCCATCTGCTAAGTTTTTGCCCACTCACTGAAACTTTATATCCTCTTGCAGATTCCCTCTGTCCTCATCATAACATACCCTCCCACCCATTTTTGTACTGTCAGCAAATTTGAATACGTTACACTCTGCCCCTTCTCCAAGTCATTAATATAAATGATAAACAATTGAGGCCCTAGGATTGATCCTTGTGGCACTCCACTAGTTACGTCTTTCCAACCTGAATAAGATCCATTAATCCTGAATCTCTATCTTCTGTGTGTTAACCAATCCTCAATCCATGCTAATACATTACCCCTAATACTGTGCAATAACTGTGCAATATCTTGTGCAATAACCTTTAATGTGACACCTTATTGAATGCCTTCTGGAAATCCAAATACACTACATCTACCGGTTCCCCTTTATTAACTCTGCTTGTTATACCCTCAAAGAACTCTAGCAAATTTGTCAAACATGATTTCCCTTTCACAAAACCATGTTGACTCTGTTTGATTGCGTTAAGCATATCTAAATATCTGCTATTTCTTCCTTAATAATGGACTCTAGCATTTTCCCAACAATAGATGTTAGGCTGACTGGCCTATAGTTTCCTGATTTTTGTCCATCTTCCTTCTTGAACAAGGGAGTCTCATTAGCAGTTTTCCAATCCGCTGGGATCCTCCCGGAATCCAGTGAGTTCTGGAATATTTCGACCAATGCCTCCGCTATCTCTACAGTCACTTCTTTTAAAACTCTTGGATGCAAGCCATCAGGTCCTGGCGACTTTTCTGCTTTTAGACCCATTAGTTTCTCAAATACTTTGCCTCTCGTGATAGACACTGTTACAGGATCTTTCATCCCATTAGCCCCTTGCTTATCTAATATCTTTGGAATGTTTATAGTGTCCTCCATGAAGACCAATGCAAAATATTGATCTAAATTATCTGCCATTTCCCTGTACACAATTATCAATTCTCCAGTCGCATCCTCCAAGTGTCCCAAGCTCACTTTAGGTACTCTCTTTCTTTTTATATACCTGTAGAAGCTCTTGCTGTTTGTTTTTATATTTCTTGCCAATTTACTTTCATAATCAATTTTCTCCCTCTTTATTAGCCTTTTAGTCAACTGCTGCTGATTCCTAAAATATTCCCAATCCTCTGGCCTACCATTAGTTTTCGCCACTTTGTATGCCTTAGTTTTTGATTGGATACTCTCCTTGGCCTCCTTTGTTAACCACGGGTGGTTCATCCTTCTCATCAAGTCCTTCTTTTTGACTGGGATAAATTTTGCTGAGCATTATAAAATAGTTGCTTAAATGGCTACCACTGCTCATCCACTGACCTTCCCCTTAGTCTATTTTCCCAGCACACTTTAGACAACTCTTTCTTCATACCTCTGTAATTGCCCTTTTTTAAGTTGAGGACACTGGTTTGAAACCCGAGTTGCTCGCCCTGAAACTGAATTTGAAATTCAACCATGTTGTTATTGCAACCCCCTAGAGGATCCTTAACCACGAGATCTCTTATTAATCCTACCTCATTACACATTACTAGATCTAAAATAGCCTGTTCCCAGGTAGGTTCTGCAATGTATTGCTCTAAGAGACAATCCCTGATGCACTCTATAAATTTATCTTCCATGTTACCCCTGCCAATCTGATTTGTCCAGTCAATATGCAGATTAAAATCACCCATAACAATTATAACACTCTTCTTGCATGCCTCCATTATTTTCCAATTTATATTTTGCCCTCCAGTGCGGTAACTCTTCAGGAGCCTATAGACAACTCCCATCTGTGACTTCTTCCCCTTGCTATTCCTTATTGCCACACAAACTGTTTCCACATCATGATCTATTGCACCTATATCACTACTCACCACCGCACTGATACCTTCCTTTATTAACAAAGCTACCCCACCTCCTTTTCCTTTTTGCCTATTTTTCCAGAATGTCAAATACCCTTGAATATTGAATTCCCAGTCCTGGTCACCCTGCAACCATGTCTCTGTAATAGCTATCAAGTCACATCCATTTATTTCTATATCTGCCGTCAACTCATTCATCTTGTTACAAACACTGTGTGCATTCAGATAAAGAGCCTTAAGCTTTGATTTTTTACCATTATTACTCATTCTGGTTCTAATTTCTGCTGTGCTTTTCTGCTTATATTTTCTGCCCCTTCCTGTCACACTTTGATTATCATTCACCTCTTCCCTACCCTGCATCTCTGCTCTATTGATTACTTTTGATTTTCTAAACCTCCCTTCAATTGAACACTCCCCTCCACTACTTACTTTAAAGCCATATCTACAACCCTAATTATACAATTTGCAAGGACACTGGGCCCAGCATGGTTCAAATGAAGCCCGTCCCAGTGGAACAGCTCTCTCCTTCCCCAGTACTGGTGTCAGTGCCCTATGAATTGGAACCCATTTGTCCCATACCAATCTTTGAGCCATGCATTTACCTCTCTAAACTTATTTACCCTATGCCAATTTGCACGTGGCTCCAGTATTAATCCGGTGATTATTACCTTTGTGGTGCTGCTGTTTAATTTAGCCCCGAGTTAGTCCTCTGGGGGACTAGGGACTAGAACCCCTTAACCTTGGCACCAGTTAGGCAACACAGCCTTCTGGACTCTCTGTCTTTGCTGAAGAGAACAATACCTATCCCCCTAACAATGCTATCCCCTATTACTACTACATTTCTCTTTACTCCCCCCACTTGAATGGTGCTCTGATTAGTTTGCTTATTCTCCCTGCAGCCTGTGCCCTCATCCACACTGGGAACAATAACCTCATACCTACTGGACAAGGGCACTGGCTGAGGCTTCTCCAAAGCTAAATTCTGGATCCCCATACCTGCCTCACTTGCAGTCACACCCTCCTGTCCCTGACCACGGACTAAATTTGATGTAATTAATCTAAGGGGTGTGCCTGTCTCCTGAAAGACAGTGTCCAGGTAACTCTTCCCCTCCTCGATGTGTCACAGTGTCCGTAGCTTGGACTCCAGCTCATCAACTCTGAGCTGAAGTTCATTGAGCAGATGTGGTTACCGTGGATCACACCGGCATCCATCAGCTCCCACACACTACAGCTGCAACATATTGCCTGCCCTGCCATCTCAATTCTATTTAATGAATTAATTTGGATGTTAAATATTTTAAAAGTGAATTTCTTAATTGCACTCTCCAGCTGTAATAACATCTCCTGATTTAAACCACTTGGCCAATCAAAAGAGACAGGGAAGAGATACCCATCAATCACCCATCTGTTTTCTTGTGACATCATACACTGGCTCTGATAGGTAGAAACAGGTTGAAGGGGCTCTTTGCTGGTTTTTATCTTCCCCCACTGCTGCCCTTCTCACGTGGATCTGCTCTCTGTATTTGAGTTCTGGGCTCTTCTCTCATTGTTTTAACTTGTAAAAATCCCAGCTCTCCTCTCGCTGTTTTAAACTGTAAAAATCCCAGCTCTCCTCTTGCTGATTTAAACTGTAAAAATCCCAGCTCTTCTCTTGCTGTTCTAAAATGTCCTCAGAAAACTTTGGGAGGAAGAGCATGGACAGACAATATAAAATGCATCCGCCCTCACGCCTTCTCCTCCCTCCCAGAAACATGATAGGGTCCCCCTTGTCCTCACTTATCACCCCACCAGCCTCCGCATTCAAAGGATCATCCTCCGCCATTTCCGCCAACTCCAGCATGATGCCACCACCAAACACATCTTCCCTTCACCCTCCTTATTGGCATTCCGTAGGGATCACTCCCTCCGGGACACCCTGGTCCACTCCTCCATCACCCCCTACTCCTCAACCCCCTCCTATGGCACCACCCCATGCCCACACAAAAGATGCAACACCTGCCCCTTCACTTCCTCTCTCCTCGCCGTCCAAGGACCCAAACACTCCTTTCAAGTGAAGCAGCATTTCACTTGCATTTCCCCCAACTTAGTCTATGGCATTCGTTGCTCCCAATGTGGTATTCTCTACATTGGAGAGACCAAACGTAAACTGGGCGACCGCTTTGCAGAGCACCTGCGGTCTGTCCGCAAGAATGACCCAAACCTCCCTGTCGCTTGCCATTTTAACACTCCACCCTGCTCTCTTGCCCACATGTCTGTCCTTGGCTTGCTGCATTGTTCCAGTGAAGCCCAACGCAAACTGGAGGAACAACACCTCATCTTCCGACTAGGGACTTTACAGCCTTCCGGACTGAATATTGAATTCAACAACTTTAGGTCGTGAGCTCCCTCCCCCATCCCCACCCCCTTTCTGTTTCCCTCTTCCTTTTTTTTCCAATAAATTATAAAGATTTTCCTTTTCCCACCTATTTCCATTATATTAAAAAAAACCCCACTAGAGCTATACCTTGAGTGCCCTACCATCCATTCTTAATTAGCACATTCGTTTAGATAATATCACCAACTTTAACTTTAACACCTATGTGTTCTATTGTACTATTGTCGTTGACATCTTTTGATGATCTGCTTCTATCACTGCTTGTTTGTCCCTACAACCACGCCCCCCCCCCCCACCTCTCTCTCTCTCTATCTCTCCGCCCCCCACACACACACCTTAAACCAGCTTATATTTCAACTCTTTCTTGGACTCGAACTCAAGTTCTGTCGAAGGGTCATGAGGACTCGAAACGTCAACTCTTTTCTTCTCCGCCGATGCTGCCAGACCTGCTGAGTTTTTCCAGGTAATTCTGTTTTTGTTTTGGATTTCCAGCATCCGCAGTTTTTTTGTTTTTATATTAATATAAAATGAGGTGTGAAATTTTGAAGGGGGTGAAGGAGCAGAAAGACCTGGGTCTATATGTGCATAGATCATTGAAGGTGGAAGGATAGGTGGAGAGACCAATTAAGAAAGGATATCCTGGGCTTTTTTGATAGGGACATAACATACAAGAGCAGGGAGGTTATGCTGAATCGATATAAGATAGTCATTAGACCTCAGCTGGAGTATTGTGTACAGTTCTGGATGCCAACTATAGGAAGGATATGAACACATTGGAGAGAGTGCAGAAGAGGTTTACAAGAATGTTTCCAGGGATGAGAAACTTCAGCCATGAGGATAGATTGGAGAGGTTGGGAGTGTTCTCCTTGGAGAGAAGAAGGCTAAGAGGTGATTTGATTGAGATGTTCAAAATCATGAGAGGGCTGGACAGAGTAAATAGGGAGAAGCGAGAAGGCACAGATTTAAACTGATTCACAAAAGAAGCAAATGTGATGTGGGAAAAAGCTTTTTCACACAATGAGTGATTCGGGTATGGAATGCACTGCCTGGAAGTGTGGTGAAGGCAGGTTCAATTGAGGCATTCAAGAGGGCATTAGATGATTATTTGAATAGAAACAATGTGCAGGGGTACGGGGAAAAGGCAGGGCAATGGCACTAAGTCACAATGCTCATTGGAGAGCCGGTGCAGACACGATGGGCCGAATGGCCCCTTTCTGTACCATTAAAATGTTGTGATTCTGTGAATTTTTTTCTCTCAGAGGGTTGTGAGCCTGTGGAGTTTTGTTCCCCAGAGACCTGTGGAGGCAATGTCATTGAATATTTTTAAGGGTGATTTAGATAGATACTTGACTGACAAGGGAGTCAAAAGGTATAGTGGCGTAGGCAGGAAAGTGGAGTTGAGGCCACAATAAGGTCTGCCATGATCTTATCAAATGGCCAAGCAGGCTTGATGGGCTGAATAGCCTATTCCTGCTCCAAACTTGTACGTTTGTATGTAAGCACCTCGGTGAAGGGGCTGTTATATCCAGCCTGATAATCATGGAACAAAATCAACAGGCACTTGGAGTGGTAGGAGTTAATTAAGGATAGCCAGCAGGGATTTGAAAAAGTTAGATTACCTAATTGAATTTTCTGATGAAGTATCAGAGGGAGTTGATGAAGGGAATAAGGTGGATGTTGTCTGTACAGATTTTAAGTAAGAGTTTGACAAAATACTGCAGAAAAAAGGCTTATGGAATAGGAGGGCCATTGTCCAATTGGATAACAAATTGTCTTAAGGACAGAAAACAGTGAGTCGTGGTAAATGGTTCTGTGGCCGGTGGTGAGGGAACTAACAAGAGGGAAAAAACTCTACTTGATCCCATCCTCACCAATCTACTTGCTACAGATGCATCTGCCAGGACAGTATTGGTAGGGTTGACCACCACACAATCCTTGTGAAGACAAAGTCACGTCATCACATTACCTCCATTGTGTTGTGTGGCATTACTGGCATGCTAAGTGGGTTAGATTTTAAACAGATCTAGGAACTCAAATCTGGGCATCCATTAGGTGCTTTCGACCATCAGCAGCAGTAGAATTGTACTCAATCATAATTTGTAACCTCATGGTCCTGTATTTCTCACACTCAACCATTACCATCTAGTTGGGGGATCAACCCTGGTTCACTGAAGAGTGCAGGGGGGTATACCAGGAGTAGCACCAGGCATACCTAAAAATGAGGTGTCAACCTGGTGAAGCTACAACACAGGATCACTTGCATTCCAAGCAGGGGAAGCAGCTTGCAGTAGTCAGAGCTAAGTGATCCCACAACCAATGGATCAGGTCCTCAGCAGTTCCTCCACCTCCAGTCGTGAATGGTGCTGGACAATTAAAATGCTAACTGGAGGAGGCTCCACAAATATCCCTATCCTCAATGATGGGGGAACTCAGTACGTTAGTGCAAAAGATAAGGCTGAAGCACTTGCAACAATCTTCAGCTAGAAGTGCTAAGTGAATGATCCATCTCGGCCTCCTCCAGAGGTGCCCAGCATCATAGATGCCAGTCTTAAGCCTATCTGATTCACATCACCAAGAAGCAGTTGAAAGCACTAGATAATGCAAAGGTTATTGTCCCTAGCAATGTCCTAGCAATAGTACTGAAGACTTATGCTCTATCTTGCCCCTAGTCAAGCTCTTTCAATACAGCTACAACACTGGCATCTACCCAGCAATGTGGAAAATTGCCCAAATATGTCCTGTACAAAAAAAGCAGGACAAATCCAACCTGGCCAATTATCATCCCATCAGTCTACTATCAAGCGCCAGAAAAGTGATGGAAGGGGTTGTTGACAGTGCCATCAAGCAGCACTTACTTAGCAATAACCTGCTCACTGACACTCAGTTTGGGTTTCTTTTGAGCTACTCAGCTCCTGACTTAATTTCAGCCTTAGTCCAAAATGGACAAAAATGCTGAATTCCAGAGGTGAGGTG
Source organism: Carcharodon carcharias (assembly GCF_017639515.1). NCBI lineage: Eukaryota > Metazoa > Chordata > Chondrichthyes > Lamniformes > Lamnidae > Carcharodon > Carcharodon carcharias. The sequence goes on along the minus strand of NC_054467.1, from coordinate 158,046,240 downwards.
AGAGTGTCTACTCCTGACATCGACGCAGCATTTGACTGAATGTGGCCTCAAGGAGCAATACTGAAGGCAGTGGGAATCAGAGGGAAAACTCTCTGCTGGTTGGAGTCATACCTAGCACAAAAGAAGATGGTTGTGGCTGTTGGAAATCACTCACCTCAGTCCCAAGACATTGCTGCAGGAGTTCCTCAGGGTAGTGTCCTAGGCCCAATCATATTCAACTGTTTCATCAGTGACCTTCCCCCTACCATAAGGTCAGAAGTGGGGATGTTTGCTGACGATTGCACAATGTTCAGCACCATTTGCGATTTCTCAGATTCTGAAACAGTCCATGTGCATATGCAGCAAGACCTGGGCAACATTCAGGCTTGGAATGATAAGTGGCATCTAACATGCATGTCACACAAGTGCCAAACAATGACCATCTCCAACAAGAGAAAATATAACCATATCCCCATGACGTTTATGGCATTATCATTGCTGAATCCCCCACTATTAACATCCTCGGAGTTGCCATTGACCAGAACATGGACTGGACTAGCTATATAAATACTCTGGCTACAATAGCGGGTCAGAGGCTAGGAATTCTGTGGAGAGTAACCACCTCCTGACTTCCTAAAGTCTGCCAGCATCTCCAAGGCACAAGTCAGGAGCGTGGGGGAATATTCTCCACTTGGCTGGGTGAGTGCATCTCCAACAACACTCAAGAAGCTCGATGCAATTCAGGACAAAGCAATTCACTTGATTGCACCCGATCCACCAACTTAAAGATCCATTCTGTCCACCACTGATACGCATTGGCAGCAATGTTTACCATCTACAAGATGCACTGCAGAGGCTCACCAAGGTTTCTTCAACAGCACCTTCCAAACCCAAGTCCCCTACCACCTCGAAGGACAAGGGCACAGATGCATGGGAACTCCACGACAACCTGCAAGCTCCTCTCCAAGCCACATACCATCCTGGCTTGGAACTATATCATCGGTCCTTCGCCGTCACTGGGTCAAAATCCAGGAACTTCTTTCCGAATAGAAATCCATGGAACTTCTTTCCATGTGGTGCACCGACACCACATGGGCTGCAGTCGTTTGAGAAGGCAGCTCACCAGCACCTTCTCAATGGCAATTAGGTATGGGAAATAAATGCTGGCCTAGCCAATCGCACGAAAATTAAATTTGAAAAATGGTTATCTTTCAGACTGGAGGATGGTATTTAATGGTATTCCCCAGGGGTCAGTGCTTGGACCACTGCTTTTTCTCCCATACAGAAATGACTTAGATCTTGCAATACAGAGTATAATTTTAAAATCTGTCAGTGATACCAAACTTGGAGGTGTGGCAAACATTGAGGATGATACGAATTGCCTACAACATGGCATTGATAGACTAGCATGGTGGTATTCAGTAGAAAAATGGTGAAGGCGAATTGAGATATTGGAAAATTTTAACTGGGTCACAAGTTGAATTAAAAAGAAACTTGTAGATTAATTGTGATTTATTTTTCCAAAAAGGTATCTTGATGCATAAAACACAAAAATTGATTCTAAAAAATAAAGTCATTAGTAACTGTGCACATTACGCCAATTGTACTGTTGTTAATGTGCTAAAAACTTATTGTTAATGGCTTTCTAACTCTTTTTCTACTTACTTCCTGTGTGCTGCCTCTCCTGCTTACTGTGCTTCCCACTTGTTGCGTCTCCCAACGCTCCCGCTCTCTGACCCTCCCGCTTACCGAACTTCCTGCTCTCTGACCTCCCTGCTTGTCAACTTGCCCACTTGCCACCACTCCCATTTGTTGACCCTTTGGCTTGCTGACCCTCCTGTTTGCCACCTCTACCAACCCTACCACTCGCTGGCACTCCGGCTCTCTGACTACTCCGCTCTCCAACCCACCTGCTTGCTGCCCCCTGTTCTGCCCGCTGACCGTCCCTCTACCTAACCATGAGGGCTCATGAAAGAGACGACAAAAGTGAGGAAGCATGCGAGGGAAGGAGGGGACATGAGTGGTAGGGTCAGGGCCGAAAGCGGTAAGTGGGAGATGCAGTGAATAGGAGGTTTGGGGAGGGAAGCGGTAATTGGGAGGTTGGTGAGCGGGAAAGCTGCGGTGAATAGGAGGGTCAGCCAATGGGCCTTAGGAAAGACAAGTGCAGGCCACAAGCGCCCAAGGGCAATGCAATGAATAATGTTGAGCTAGCAGAATACATAGGAATTGAATACAGAGAATTGTGAAGTGATACATTTTGACAGAAGAGATAGGGAAAGGCAATATATATTTAATGGCACAGTTCTAAAGGCTGTGCAGGAACAGAGGGACATGGAGGTGCATTTGCTTTGATCGTTAAAGGTGACAGAACATATCGAGAGAGTGGTTAGCAAAATATATGGGATTTTGGGTTTCATAAATAGAGGCATTGAGTACAAAAGCAGGGAAGGTATGCTGAACTTTTATAAAGCTGTGGGTAGGCCCCAACTGCATTGTTAAGTCCAATTCTGGTCACCACACTTCAGGATGGATGTAAGGGTCCTTGAGAGGTTGCACAAGACATTTACCAGGAGGGTTCCAGGGATGGGGGATTATAGCTACAAGATAAGTTGGAGAATTAGGGGTCGTTCTCCTTGGAGAAAAAGAGATTAAGGGGAGATTTGGTTGAAGTGTACAAAATTATGACAGATCTGGATAAGCTAGAGAAAGAAAAACGTTCCCATTAGCTGATAGAAAAAGAGGTGCAGGGTGGATATGAGGAAGAACTTTTTTACACAGCAAGTGGTAATGACCTGGAACTCATTGCGCATGGAAGCGGAAACAATCAATGATTGGATGGATCCTTGAAGGGAATAAATCGGAAGGATCACAAGGATTGAGCAGGGAAGTGGGACTGGCTTGATTTGCTGAGAGGCAGTATGGACTCAATGGGCCAAATGGCCACCTCCTGTGCAATAAAAGACAGTATGGCTCTATGATGCAAGCCTCATTAGACCTGTTAAAATTATGCTAATGACTTCCAAGCTTTCCTTACCAGCTCCTCCCCTTTAGCAACTTCACAAATACATGAATGTTTGGTCTGCAGTAGCAAGTTTTTAAAAAAATAAGTAGAGCTTTACAATGTTATTTGATAAAGTTATATGTTTTCCCTAATTGTTGATTTCATCTGTATGTTCCTGTATACATTAATTCGTATTGCTGTCTGTGCCTGACATTTATGCATTATAATATTACCTACTCCTTTTCACACAATAGTCTTTCTGACAGTGTCTGAAAGGCTGGAGGAAGCTGATTTAATAGTAACTTTCAAAACGGAATTGGATATATTCTCTAAATGGAAAAAAAAATCAGGGCTATTTGGAAAGAATGGGGGAGAGTGACAAATTGGATAACTCTGGCACTGGCACAATAAGTCAAATTGAAAATGTATTCAGCCCTCAATGCTATGTGATATAGATATGGTAGCATAAGTACAATATAAGTCATAACTTTTAATTTTGATCAAAATCTGGCAGTTACCTATGGTGGTAGAATACAATTTTCAGCATATTTATGCTGAATGTTTGCTCTTAGAACAGCACTCACCAGACCGAGCTCTATTCTACACATTCACTTAACAGCAACGCCTACACTCAAACATAGTAATTTCCTTTTTACATTTCATTGGTTTTAAATGGATGCCAGATGCAGGAATTATGCGTTTTTTAATAGTGCATCGTATTTTGTGATGAAATTTCAATAAATGACGTTAGAATTTTTCAGAAAATCCAGAAAATCTCCCCATTAGTCATTTGGTACTTTAGTAGTTAAAAGCCCAGTACTTAAGATGTAAATCGTTATTCTTAAATGTGAAATGCATCAAGCAAATTGCACTTCCAAAGCACTTATGACTTTAGTCTTCTGAAAAAAAGGCATAGACCAAAGCATTTTGAGAAGTAAGGTTGAATGATGCTGTTCAGAATGAACTTGAAACTTCCTCACATCCTACTTGACATATTAAACACCTCTATTAGACTGACAGCAACTCTTGCACCTTAATAATCTCTCACCATCTGTTCACAGTAGTTTGAAGACCTGCATGATCAAATAAAAGCAGATGGCATTTTAATACAAAAGTGGGGTCAGACTGGCCTTTTTATCATACCATAATGCTCTCAATAAAAGTAGTGAGATTTATTGTCAGTGTGTCAGGCTTCATTAGAAAAGACCGTACATGCAAATTCATTTTTAATCTATTGATATGGCTATATTCTAAATTCATGAGTGAGCACAGCATATCTTATACTCTCTCTTAGACAAGCAGCACATTTTTCTGTGCATTACTCTGTGTCATTGTACACCAAAAAACAAGGAGTTGCTCACAACCAATGTTCATATCTGAATGGCAGGCTTACTTGGTGGTAAGGTTTATTATACCTGGGAAACCAAACAGCTGAGACCCAAATGTAACTGTTTGTCACAATTTGTGTTTTTACACTGGATAGTTTGCAAGTTCACGACAAGTATTTGTCAAAAACTATCTCAACAAATGTAATATCCCTTTAAGGGTTGAGACTTCCTCCTTCATCTTACATTGTTTAAGCATATAGGGATAATTTCACATTTGCGCTTTGTGGATATTCTGAATTTAACAATGAGTTAAATACATCTTCCTTCCTCTTTTAGATTTCACGCACAAAACTTATGGGAAATGTTTCAAGAAGCAGGGTCCAAGGGAAAAATGAGACAGGAGGAAGTTGAGGTTTTCATGCTGTGTCTTGTTCCCTGTGTAACACTGTATGTGGCAATAAGTATAAAGGAGTCAACCCGGGTTCCTCCAAAATGATTTAAACATCATCCAGGATATAATGTATATGTTATTCTATACTTTCTCCATTGATACAACATGAATATTACATTGAATTAATTCAGAATCTGCAGCATTATGTCGCTAGATTAAGTATGGCTTAATTTTAACAGGAGCAGTATGAAACCATTTCCAGGAGCTTTCACTGCTTTAGATTGTGAGCAATACAACAGCATTTGGAAGTGCAATTTGCTTGATGCATTTCACATTTAAGAATAACAATTTGAAAGAGTGTCTTTGTGTAAATGTGCAAGCATAATTGTGCGGAGCTGTGACTTGTCTGGATTTGGAGCAGTTTAGAGCAGGGAGCATAACTCAAGCTCAGATATTTTTCAAGCAGGTCTCCATGTATGTAATGTTGGAGTTGAGACGCTTCTTCTGGACTGCTCAGTGAGAATGAATTAGACACTAATGGCATGGCAGCATGTGAGTAGAAATTTTCGCTGATCCAACATTCATGTGTTCTTCCCCTGCTTAGATTCCCCTTTGACAACTTGAAGACTTTTCCCTACAGAGGTTCAGTCTGTTTCTACAATCAGCAAATTTCCTGCAATTCTGGAAATAAGGCATTGTCATCAATGAAAGGAAGTGGCCATGAAGCTTTTGGATTGATGTAAAAACTCATTTGGTTCACTATTGTCCTTTAAGGAAGGAAAACCTGCTGTTCTTATCTTGTCTGACATATGTGTGACTCTAGTCCCATAACATGGTCAACTCTTAACTGCCTCTGAAGTGGCCTAGCAAGCCACTTAGTTTTGTCAAAACATTACAAAGTTCAGTGTAACTATGGATGACTGGTAAATGGCAGCAACATTCACATCCCGAAAATTGAAAAAATAAACTCTCTTGTCCCCACGACAATTTTCATGGGCTGAATATTTGGTGTTGGGAATGGTGGGAGGAAATGGGTAGGAAACAGCACACCCCCTGGAACCCAACCCGGAAACAAAGTTGGCATGGAGCTGATCCACTCCATGCCAGCCCGTCCCGCAGCCATAAAGCATTACAGGTGGAATTAACGGCCAGTGTGGGTCTTCCATCCCTCACTGGGGAGGAAGTCCTGCCTCAGGAGCTGCCAACCAATCAGATTGGCCGGCAGCACCAAGAACACATTTGTGGGTGCTGCCGGGATTGCAAGAGGAAGAGGAAGAAGGCCCATGGATCCCTGGGTCTTGGGCAGGGAGGGTTTGGGCAGGTCAGGGAGAGGGGTGGAGGGGTGGGGTGTGTGGGTTTAAGGCTGTGGGCAGGGAGGAAGAAAAGGGGCATTCTATTTTAGGGGGGGCCACCCCTCATCAGCAAAGAGCAGCCCCCAAAAATAGCACCCCCCCGTCCCCCCTTCCTTACCACCCTTTAAAGAATGAATTTAAAAATCCGGGCTGCCCACTCCTGCCTGACTGCCCACGCCAAACCTTTCATGACATGGGCAGCATATTATCAGGGTCAATTGGCTTGGTAACAAGCTTAATTGACCCTATATTATCTACTTAAATATGGTGGGTGAGTTGTCGATTTTGGCACCCACCCATGCCCCTTATTATGGTGGTGAGCTTGGGAGCGGGTGGGGCGAGCACAGACTCTATTTTATGTGCCGCCCTGCCGGAAATGTGCCTGGCAGGGACATGTAACATGCAGTTCCATCTCTCTCCGTCAACAGTTTCAGTCTGAACCAGCCTGTTTGTAACCTCTCTTACTAAAGCAAAATACTATGGATGCTGGAAATCTAAAATAGAAACAGAAAATGCTGGAGACACTCAGCTGGTCTGGCAGCATCTATGGTGAGAGAAAAAGAGTTAACATTTCAGGTCTGTGATCTTTTGTCAGAACCTCCCCACTGCCTGCCTCCTTCCATCACCAAAACATAACTAGCCTCCATATCAGCCTTAGCTACCTTCCACTGAAATCTTCAGTCATGCGTTTGTCATTTCTATGCATGCTTGACTACATTACTTTCTTGATCAGTCTTGTATCCTTCATCCTCCATAAAATACAGCTCATCAAACTTCTTCTCTGTTAGCTCCTGGTCTCTTGATTGCTATTAGCTGTGACTAAGTTGGTAGCACTGTTGTCTGTGAGTCAGATTTTGTGGGTTCAAATTCTGCTTCAGTACTTGAGTGAAATAATCGAGGCTGACATTCCAGTGGAGTGCTGTGTTGCCTTTTCAATGAGAGATTAAAGCAAATCTCTGTCTTCTCTCTCAGATGGAACATAAAAGATATCATGGCACTATTTTGAAGAAGAGCTGGCAAGTTATCCTTGTGGAATCTTGCCATGCACAAATTGGCTGCCATGTTTCCACCATTAAAACAGCGATTACACTTCAAAGAAGTACTTTATCCGCTGTAAAGCGCCTTGAGACGTCGTTGTGAGAGACGCTTATTTAAATGCTAGTTCTTTTTAATTTTTAACACTATACATTGAAAATTCTTACCTGTATGTTTAAATCCCTCCACAGATTTTGTTTACTGGCCCAGTACACTGAAGTGAAATTACTGTTTGATGCATGCAGCTTTTCATGTGGTGATATTAACTGTGATGATGTACTCGGCATTTATTTATTAGATGGAAGACAGTCACTGGTTCAGTCTTTGTGGACTTGCCTTTTACATGTCTTGTGCCTAAAACAGTCATGGAATCGGCCTTAAAAGTCAAAGCATTTGAGGAAAAGATGAACAGTTGAAGGTGATAAAAAAAATGTTTTTATAGGTTATTCTCCCCAGAATTTCTTTATGTAGTTGAGTTCTCAGACAGCTGCAAGTCTGAAGGAATTTGCAGAGATAGGCAAGAGATAGGGCCATGGAAGGATTTAACCAAGAAGATGACTGACAATAGCAACAACAACTTATATTTATATGGTGCCTTTATTGTGAAAAATATCCCAAGGTGCTTCTGGAGCATTATAAAACTAAGTATAACATGGAGCCACATAATGAGCTATTTGGTCAGATGACCAATAGTTTGATCAAAGAAGTAGGTTTTGAGGATTGTCTTAAAGGAGGAAAGTGAGGTGGAGAGACAGAGCTTGGGGCCTAGACAACTGATAGCACGGCCCTCATTGGTGGAGCAATTAAAATTGGAGATGCATAAAAAGCCTAAATTAGTAAGTATTTCAGAGGGCTGTGGGGTTGGAATAGATTACAGAGATAGGAAAAGGATTAGAAAATAGAGGGATAAGAAAACAAGGATAAGAATTTTAAAATCAAGATGTTGCCTGACTGAGAGGCATTGTGCGCACAGGGGTGGTAAGGGAACAGGATTTGTTAAGAGTTAAGGCATCGGCAGCAGAGTTTTGGATGACCTCAAGTTTATGGAGAGTAGAATGTGGGAGGCAGCCAAGAGTGCATTGGAATAGTTGAATCCAAGGTACTGAAGGCATAAATTAGGTCTTTTAATGAAGTGCGGAGCTGAGTACCCCTGGCGGAACCCAAAGCAAGTATCAGTGAGCAAGTTATTGCTGTGTAGGTGTTGCTTGATAGCACTGTCAATGACACCTTCCATCACTTTGCTGATGATCGAGAGGAGACTGATGGAGTGATAATTGGCTGGATTAGATTTGTCTTGCTTTTTGTGTATGTAACATAATTCAAAAATTTTCCACATTGCTGGGTTGTAGCTAGTTCTGGAGCACAATTTTTCAATACTATAGCTAGGATGCTGTCAGGACCCATAGCTTTTGCTGTGTCCAGTCCCTTCACATATATCTACATCAAACTCTATCACTTGTTGGTCCAGTTGAATCAAATCTCTTCTCAACTGTTCAATCTGCTTGCATTGTTCTTCATTTTCATTTGCTAATTTGGAATTTTTGTTTATGATATCCTTATCTAAGGCATGAATATATATTAAAAATAGCCAAGACCCCAAGACTGACTAATGGATAATGCGCTGTTGCCTTTTATCAGCCTGAAAACTTTTGTATTGTTGGAGGTTTCATCTTTCAGGAAGTGTTAAACTACGGCCCCATCTGTCCTCTCAGCTGGGCATTAAAGGTCCCACAACACTAATCAAAGAAAAAAGATTGTGGGCTTCTTTATTTGATCTCTTCTTGATCTCTTTTCTGATGACAAAACTCTCAGTTCTCTAAAAGTGGTTTCTTTAAAAAGTGGTACAAGCTGAACCATTTCCACTCCTTTGTCCCTCAGTTCATGCTACAACAGCAAAGCTCCACCCTTTGACCTTCCTGGCATGAGTGACATTATAAATATCAAGACTGCTTCCAGTATAGCTCTTCAAATTAAAGGCATACAAGTCCTTCAATTACATAAAGCTGCAGTCAATATGGAGATGTGAAGAACATATTTAGAAAGTATATTATTTATAGCCATCATCAAAACATAGCAAATTCACAACACAGGAGGAGGCCATTTAGCCCATTATGTCTGTGCCAGCTGAGAAAGAACAATCCTTCCTATTCCCACTTCCCAGCTTTGATCTGTGGCCTTATAGCTTCCAGCACTTCAAGTGCATACCCTGGTACTTTTTAAACACTGAGGATTTCTGCCCCTTTCAGGCATTGAGTTCCAGAGCCCGACCACATTCTGGATGTCTCCCCAACTCCTCTCTAATTCTTCTGCCAATTATCTGGCCATTAACCTCTCTGCTAGGGGAATTAGACCTTTCCTATCCACAATAGGCCCCTCATAATTTTTTACACTTTAAGAAATCTGCCCCAGCCTTCTCTGTCCCAAAGAAAATAACCCCAGTCTATACAATCTTTCCTTATAGCGAAAATTTTCCATTCCTAGCAACATCATTGTAGCCTCCTCTCTACCCTCTCTAGTGAAAGCACGTACTTGCTGTACTGTGGTGGCCAGCAATACTGTAGCTGTGGCCTAACAGATCAATTGCTGATTGATTTCTTCTGGCTGTTGCTTGATTGTAGTAGTGTTTAATGGTTTCTAGAGCTCTTTAAAGTTGCTAATGTCTGCAGGGAATGGGATGGCAGGCGCTAAAGTACTTTGTCCCCACATCAAGGGTTCTGCACAAACCGCTTACTGTGCTTTCCCATTGGACTACAGCATGACAAGCAGAACAAGCACAGGTGACAGAACTGGAGAAGATGCTGGAAGAGAGAGGGGGTACAGATGGGCTCTTGGGAGGAAATCATATCTGTCCAGTGTGTTCAGGCAGCAATTCTCTTACCTGAACCTCGTGAGAAACAATGTATAAGAAGTCCATGCCTCAGCAAGGACATCCTCACTGAAAGCTGCCAACTACTGCACCCACAACTGCAACATCAGAGCAGGGCCAGGACAGCATTGTCAATGGCTCTGAAGGTGATCCTGGCCTGTGTCATTCTCCTTCCAGGCTGGCATAGGTGACTGCAACAATTCCCAGTTTGCCTCCCTCTGTTGCATAAGAGAGGTCCCTCTATTCATTCTACTTGCTTCTCTCTGGCAAGAGAGAATGAACATGTAGCTTTGTGAAGATCACAGGCTTCCCTATGCTGCAGGGTGCCAGGGACTGCAAACACATTACGACATGGACGTCATGTGTCAACTCTGAGATCTACCACACCTGAAGCAGATTCCACTCCCTCAATGTGCAGCTGATGAACATATGCAGTGTACATGCAGGACGATGCCTGGTGCTCTGGAAGCAGTTGTGATGCCTTCTTTCTGCAGCAGTATGCCGTGCAACAACAAGGCAAAGAACCTGCGGTGGGAGAATAAATGCCAGCCTGAGAGTGGAGCAGATTCATGCTCCATGAGCCATTGTCACTCCCTTGTGGTGGCACCTCAGCAACCCTGGACGGCTGTGATACGCTGAAAGTCCTTTTAAGCACTGATATCCACAGCTGAACTTGCAATGGATAACTCAGACACTGGGTGGCTTCTATTTGAACCAAAAATGAGGCTGAAACATCATTGGCTATCGGGTGCAGTATTATGGTTGGATCTGCAAGTGTACTAATGGAGGTTCCACTCCATTTCACTGCTGGAAACGATGAGTTCCAAGCTCTATGCAAAGCCCTGTACTGATCTCATCCATGCTCAATGACATTACACGCAAGCTTTCTGGTAGGCCTGTCAATGCACCAAACATCTCACTGTGCATGCCCATCAGCCGCCTTCTGTAGTCCACCCTATCAAATTGCTCCTCTGAATTCTCTGCAGCAGAACTTGTGTCCCTCTTTTCCCTGCAGCAAGCTACCACCTATCATGGCTGCAGGTCATTTGTGCCTAGTGCCTCACCACATGCAAACCCCACCTGTAAGCTATCCTCTAAAGTCCATGCAGTGTTGTTATCTGAGATGGTGGATGTGAGTTTGAAAGTGGGGGATGATGTGTTTTCTTCCTTACTGTCTCCTTGCTCTTCCACATATTCCTCTCTCGTCACTTCCTGGTTAGGCTGCAGTTTTCGGGTATCTGAAGGAACTTCACATGCAGCGGGTATGGTTTTTATGAGGGGAGCAAGAGGTACCTGCTTACACCATCTTCAGCTTGTAAATCAGAGGCGATTGTGGAGTGAAAGGGATGTGAGAAAAAGGCTATCAGGATATGGTCATCTTCGATGGTTTCATCCCCACAACAGGCCACAGCCCCTCAGTTATGGTTGCTCCAGTGATGGCGAGCACTTTCTTCTATCACGGTGAATACATGCCGCCATGCCGGACCCCCATAGCTCCTATTGCCTCTGGTTGTGCACCACTTTGTCTTCCAAGAGAATGAAGTGTGTCAATGACTGTGGTGCAATATGTTTGGGTGACACAGCTGTCATGGTTGAATAATTGGCAGTGTATGCAAACTATGAGATGTTGGTGCAAGACTTGCAGTGGTGTAGAGATGATTATAAATATGAGGTATGAGTCATGATTGATAGATATAATTGTTAGTTGAGTGTTGGGGGCATGACACATTGAGTGGCATCTAAGGCTAGTGGTGTAGTTGGTGGGATATGGCATTTGAATAAAAGCAAGAATCTGTGGATGCTGGAAATTCAAAACAAAAACAAAAAATACCTGGAAAAACTCAGCAGGTCTGGCAGCATCTGCGGAGAGGAATACAGTTAACGTTTTGAGATATCTCTTTTGGCAATCTCCACCTATCACTGGCCCTCTATCCAGCTCTACCTGTCCCACCCCACTTAAGCCAGCTTATATTTCACCTCTTTTCTATTTTTCTTTAGTTCTGTTGAAGAGTCATATGGACTCAAAACCTTAACTGTATTCCTCTCCGGAGATGCTGTCAGACCTGCTGAGTTATGGCATTTGAAGACACTTTCAATGCCTGGACCACTGGTGTGAAGTTATTCTTTGTGGCATTATATCCAAATCCTTGTGAGTTGACACCTGGCATTTACTGCCACAGCTGTCTGTTCGATTGCCTTTGCAAATTTTGTCTGAATCTCCTCCATCCCCACCCCTATGGATAGATTAAATTTCTCTGCCTCTCTACCTCCTCCACTAAGGCATCCAGTACAGCGTCAGAGAGCCTCAAAGCATGTTATTGGCCCTGTTGTGCTACAATTCACTCTTTCTCCTACTCAGACTGTTTTTCACAACCAGCATTTGCTCTAGCCAGAACACACCTCCCATTTAAGACGTGCAGGCTGGCTTTAAGTCATGCTAGCCTTGCACCAACTTGACCCACCCCCACTCCACCCCCCACCACTGCTGAGGCAGGAGCTGCTCAACAATGCATTTAGCACTGGCTGCATGCAATAAATATGCAAATTAGCAGGCAACAGGTAATTTGAGTTGTGCCTGCATTGCAGGTTACAGATATGGGTTAATTGAGCATCGCAATCCCTGTGCCTTTTTTGGGGCTATTGAATTTTGCCCCTTAGGAATAAGAGCATTATTCCTTCTTTCTAGAAGGGGGAATATTTCCTCTGCTATTTGTAGTGAAATGGTAATTGTGTTATTTATGCATCTTTTATTATCTGCATACAGTTTGCCTCCTGCTGTGTTGTTTCTGGAAAATCAATCTATTTGGCAACTTTTCATCCTTTTCCTTAATAAAACAGATGTGCAGTAACGATTTAATAATGCTGCGATTCCTTTGTCCTCAATGACAGAACGAATTGAGACCAGAATGTTTTTCAGACCACTTCTTAAAACTAATTTTAGTTTCATTTGTGCAGGGATTGATATTTAAATATCTTGGTACATTTTGTCATTCTGGGAAGCTACTTCAAGAATACCTTTCAACTGAATAATCATTTTGCATTTTCTTCTAATAAATCCAGCAAAATCACCGATTAAGTGATTGAGTTTGGCTAATGTTATCTTTCGATACAGCTTCAACATTGGACAATCTCTATGTGAGATTAGTTACTTTTATTTCGATATTACAATGAGCCATATGAACACTGAATTCTGAAAGCTCCATCTGTCAGTAGAGCAGTTCCTTTCATTCTGTATTACTATTATTCACAAACTTCTTAAGACTTACTTTGGTGTTATTTTGATGGAGAGCACTTTAATTAAATAAGGTCAAAATCCTGAATTTGTAGAAGAGACCTACTGACTAGGCTTGATGTGTAGGTCTCTATAACCCAGTCTATTCATTACAAACACTAGGACCTGAATAATGTATAAAGTATTGGTACAACCTCATTTGAAGCACTGTGCTGTGTTTTGACACATACCACCACCCCCCCACCCCCCACCTCAACCCCACTCCAACTTTAGGAACAACATTGTGACTCATGGGGAGATACAGAAGAGTGCACCAAAGGCAGTCAATAGCCTCAAATGTTGAGTAATGAAGACTGGCTTGAAGCCTTGAGTTTGTTTTCAGCGGAGAAATGGGGATGTCAGAGGCAAAATTCAATTCAATAACGCCCAGTTTTTCAATACTATGAGCTGTTTTGCCTTAAAAATGGCACACATTCTATTGGTGCTATCTGTGTGTGATGTTGATTTGACACAGGTGCTGCCATTTTGAAGCTCACCAGTCTAATTAAGGCCCTTCCTAAGTATGAATAGCTGAATACACGTGTAGAAGCAGGAAGTATCACTTGAAGGAATCATTGATTACATCTAGATTAGTTGATGATCGGAGAACAGTGTGTCAGAAATCTCCTCTTCACTAAGGACTTTCTCAATGACTTCTACCACCTGTGGCAGCCACAACTGCAACCTTAAGAGTAGGCCAAGGACCATCTGTGGCTGTGAATATGATCGTAGCCATGAACCTTTACACATTGGCTACTTCCAGGTAGGAGCAGACTGTATTTGCAACATCTCAAATTTTGCCATCCACTGTTGTACAAGGGAGGTCACTGAGGCTCTGTATTCCTACAGATCTGAGTATATTTCATTCTCTTTTGCCAGAGATAAGCAGATGGAGTGAAAATACAACTTCACAAAGATTACAGGCCTAGGTGTAGGATGCATGCATAGATTCTGCCATTTCTGCACAATTCTGAGTTGTATCACAACTGAAAAAGATTCTAGCCCTTCAAAATCCAGTTGGTCTGCAACCATAAGCAGGCCAGTACCCGGTTTCCTGACAGCAGTCATGTTGCCTTCATTTGTAGCAGTCTGCTGTATCATCTGCCATCATGTCCTCCATCCCCACCCCCTTTCTGTTTCTTCCCCCTTTCTTTTGTTTTTTCCAATAAATTATATAGATTTTTCTTTTCTCACCTATTTCCATTATTTTTAAATATTTTAAAATCTTTTATGCTCCCCCCACCCCCACTAGAGCTATACATTTAGTGCCCTACCATCCATTCTTAATTAGCACATTCGCTTAGATAATATCACCAACTTCAACACCTATGTGTTCTTTTGTTCTGTTGTCTGTGACATCTTTTGATGATCTGCTTCTATCACTGATTGTTTGTCCCTACAACCACACCACCCCCCTCCACTTCTCTCCCCCAACCCCCAACCCCCACACCTTAAACCAGCTTATATTTCACCCCTTCCTTGGATTCACCTAGTTCTGTTGAAGGGTCATGAGGACTCGAAATGTCAACTCTTATCTTCTCTGCCGATGCTGCCAGACCTGCTGAGTTTTTCCAGGTAATTCTGTTTTTGTTTTACATATAATGAGAACCATGTTGCCACATAAATGTGATTGAGCAGTCCACTGGCGTGCTTAAACAATGTTCCATTGTCTGGCTGCAGCACTGGTACATGTGCGTTGTTGTGATTGTCTGAGGAGGAGGTTCAGAGGCATAGAGTCTGAACAGTAGCTATTTATTGTAGAACGTAACAATGTACAGATATACAGTAGGTTTCTTCAGTGCAAGCCATGAGCTATCTTCATTCAGACTGCTACCAGACTACGATTAGTTATGTAACTCCCTTTACATCATCATGTGGGAGGCACTGTTTCTCCAGTCCCACATTAAACCTTTCAGTCTTGAACACCCTAAAACTAAATCTCCCCCCAAATCTTTATCCAGATATATTTGCATTTATATTTACATGCTACCCCTTCTCCCCCCAAGTCTCTGACTTCACAGGTTCAAACGGTCTTGAGGTTTCATGACTTTCCTTGATTGTGCTCTTTTGAAGCTGGGTGGATTGGTAGTCTCAACTTGGATCTCTTTATTCTAATTTGGCTGTTCTTCAGTAGAAGCTGCAGTATTTGCAATTGTGTTTGTTTGAGGTTCAACAGTTGATTCTTTTCTTCCTTTTCTTGCGGTTTCACTTTTGCCTGTCAATAGTTTCCCTTTCATAGTCAGATGTTGGCTATGTTATCTATCCTTGATCATCGCTGGTTCTTTTTAATGATTTTGTCCGCCATGGTTTGCCTTTAGAGCAATGACTCCATGTAGCCCCTAATTCCTGAAGTTCTGGGCAATCTTGGATTGTGCTCTCCTGAGGTGAGGAAGGCGCTTGATTAGTGTCATGCTGTCTCTCCAATTGCAGTAACCCTGATGTGGTAGGAAAGTCAGTACTATCTAACGTAGAAGAAGTGGACCTCATCTGATTCAGTTTTGTTTCTAGTTCTGAAACCATTTGATTATTTTCACCCTGGGCCACCAGTTCTGTTGGATGGATTTGTGTGGATGCACTTACTAAGGGGGTCAACATTGACAGATGAATGCGAGATTGTAGCAGCGTCTCCTTTCACCTGGGTTTTGACTTCAGTCCTCTCTGACGATTTGCTGAATGATGAAGTGTCATGGTTGCATTCAAATACTCATTGATCCAGCTGGCCTGTTTCCCCCTCAGGCTGAAGAAGGTTACTTTCATCTTTTTGGGTAGGATCTGGAAAATCTGCCTCAACAAAGTATATTGAAAACTCTGCACTGAAACCTCAGTCGAGGTCACCAGCACTGTTGGGCAGTTTGAGGGCCTTCAACTTGGTATACTCTCTGTTCCTTGATGTCTTCTGCTGTTTTGATGAGGTTGAGGGCAACACAGGGATCTTGGCTGAGGAGAGAAAATTCCTGATTGCAAATCATCAGTGCCTTGTGCATTTGCATGTTCCCGTATTGGAGTGGCTCTGGAAGCATGCCTATAACTCATAGCCTGATTACTCCCGGGCCTTATAATGGCATGTCTGTTGTCCGCAACCAGAGGGTGGTTAGCCAGGATTATCAGACAGACTATCACATTCTCTCCTAGGTCTAAATTAAAATTAGTAATGTGCTCATTGAAGCGTATGCCAGCATGCCAGAAGGTGTAATTGGGATTCTTATTCTCAACTAGGAAGCATTGTTGTTCTTCATCTTGGTGTGACTCTGCTATTTTGCTGATGGCTTTTTGTGTGAAGATACATTGGTGATCCTCTTTATGTTTAGAGGTTTTTGATTTGCACATTTTCCCAAAGTGTCCCAGTCTTTTACAGTGGAAACATCCTGCCATGCTTGCAGCCTGTGAGGCTTCCTGGCACATAACAGCCCAGATTGTCAGATCTCTGGATAGTTAGAGACCGGACATATCCCCCAAGATATGCTACAGGATTATTTGGAAGTTCCAGCACAGTGACTCCATGGGAATTGCCCAGGAAGTTTGACTTCCAACGGGCAATCCTCCTGCTCCTGGGATCCACTGTAAAGGTCTCCAACTCTAAGTTAGAGTCAGAGAATTCAGACAGTTCTGAATTACTTACCTGGATAGTTAACCAGGAATTGTTAGACAGATTCAAACCTAGGCCTGAATTTTACCTTTGGTGGGTGGGTGCAATCGGCATGCCTGGGATTGGCTGGAAACAGACCACCGACTGTGATCGGCCCTCGACCATGATTTCACACTTGCTGGCCAATTAACAGCCAGCCAACGTGAAACACGTGCTGAAAAGCTCAGCGCTGCCGGGGTGGGGACAGGAAGAGGGCAGGTGATGGAATCACCGTGGGTGTGGCTGAGTGCTGTGAGAGAGCTCCCTGAAGGCAGGTAGCTGCCTTAGGGAGCTGCAGACCTTCAAATGATTGAATAAAGGTTTAAAAAGCTGCAAAAAAATGTCCATGCATCACAATCAAGCACCTGAAAATATACCTAATAAAAATGCTGTTCGCAGATATTTATTTTAATTTTATTTCATAACGGAAACCTCATCCCGCCCTTGGTTGAGGTTCGATGAAAAATATAAAGGCCGCCTGGCCAATTTGCCCATCTGCCAACCGTAAGGTTAGATGGGCCATGAAAAATCAGAGACAATTGCGCCATTAATGGGCTTAATTGCCCTCTTGATTGTCATTGGGTGTGTTTCTGACTTTTGTGCATGCCTTTCGAGCAAAATATCGCGCGAGTGCACAATGATGTCGGGACGCTAGCTCAATGTCTTCTTGCGCGATTTGACACCTGATCTGGTTGGGCACACGCCTGCGCGCAGGACATAAAATTCAGCCCCTTGTCTATCACCTGGGTAACCAGAGAACTATCCCCCCATCACTCACAACGACCCTCCCCGAATTCCCCCTTCAACCTGCCGACTGCCCCCTAACACTCTGAATATCCCCGACTCTCCAACTATCCATGACCCAACCTGACCTCACTACCAGACTCTTTCCTAACATTCCAACTCCACCCCACCGCCACCCCCCCCACCCCCACCCCAGCCCAGCCCAACTTGACCTCATCACCTGACTCCCCAAGAGCCTCCACCAAACTGAGTGGCTGAACCTCTCCACCCGATCCCAGCAAACCCTGGAAGATTGGAGGAAGATATATGTGTACTTTCTTTTGTCTGACCAGGGTCAGAAATAAGGGTTTCGATCCTGAATGGAAGACTTGGGTCAATGCATATCCCCTGGTTGCACGCAGCTATAATGCAAATTAGCAGGCAGCATGAAGTTTGTGCACTGCCGACAACGGTAGAAATGGGCATTGGTCAATTAGGTATTGTGATACCCACGTCTGCTTTTGTGTCCCACTCAATTCCTGACCTTCGGATGTGTCTGATCTAGATATATAAGATTAGTAAAGGTATGGATTGTTAAAAAATTGGACATTGTTTATAGGGTCAGGGCTTATTTTTCCATTCCCATTTGCCCTTGAAATGGTGGTGGTGAACCTTCTTTGTGAACTATTGAAGCTGCATGGTTAAGGTGATGACTTTATAGAGCTCCTGTATTTTGACCTAGTGACAATGAAAGAATGGTGGTGTCTGTTAAAGCCAGGGTGATCTGTGACTTGACAAAAACTTTGTTTCTACTTACCTGGATAGTTAATCAGGAATTGTTAGACAGATTAAAACCTAGGCCTGACTTTTACCTTTGGTGGGTGGGTGCAATCGGCATACCTGGGATTAGCTGGACACAGACCACCGACTGCGATCGGCCCCCGACCATGATTTCACACTTGCTGGCCAATTAACAGCCAGCCAATGTGAAATGTGTGCTGAAAAGCTCAGCGCTGCCGGGGTGGGGACGGGAAGAGGGCAGGTGATGGCATCACTGTGGGTGTGGCTGAGCGCTGTGAGAGAGCTCCTTGAAGGCAGGCAGCTACCTTAGGGAGCTGCAGACCTTCAAATGATTGAATAAAGGACCATAATGAAGAACTGTAAATTTGCAACTGTTCTTGTTCCTCTAAGTGACAGCATTTACAGGTTTGGACGTGCTACAAAAGAAGTCTTGGTGTGCTGCTGCAGTACATCCTGTAGATAGTACACACTGTTACAACGGCACATTGATGGTGGAAGGAGTAAATGTTAAAACACATGAAATAGATTATTTTGTCTTGGATAATGTTGAGCTTCTTGATTGTTATTGGAGCTGTACCCTTCCAGTATTGGATATTCTGAAGAAGAGTCAGATTTGACTCAAAATGTTCACTCTTTTTTCTTTCCTCAGATGCTGCCAGACCTGCTGAATAATTCCAGTGTTTTCTGTTTTTATTTCAGATTTCCAGCTTCTGCAGTATTTTGCTTTAATATTGGTCTACTTTTGTTGCCAACTAATATCTATGCTAATGCCCACATTATATTCCGCAGAATCCATTTGCAAACAAATAAATTGTTGCAGGGAACAAACAAATGAAATTGACCATTCCTACTTATCTTGTTTTTGTGCTTGCTAATTAAAACTTGACATTGGAGCATCAACACAGAACATCAAATAATTATGGCTCACATCTTCAAAACTGCCCCTTTCTGTGGCATTGCTATTCTTAACTGCGTTGCCGTGAGGAAGCACTAAGCAGACAGTAAGCAGAGAGGCATAGAAAAACAAAAGCTGAGGCATTCTCCACAATGCACTTGTCAAGTTGATATGCTGAAATTCTGTTGAGCCACCTTGGGGAACAGAGAAATTCACCAAGTGTTGTTTTCTAAATTGTTCTGTGGTTCCTTACACCCTGCAGAATGTTAAATATATTTAGAATACAAGGTATGTAACCTTTGGGAGAAACATCTTTGTGAGCCAAATGGATTTTACCATCTCATATTTTCTTCTTGCCTATGTTCTCCCTGTGGATCTTTGGTCCTCACCTTAAGACATCAATGCTTATTAAAAATCAAGGGCCATTGTTACTTTTTGCAGGAATTTGCAGAATTACTCCAAACATGGCTGGGACCCAATATGATGGACCCGATCGGGTGACTTGGAGGGTATGAAGGGCCATTGGAGATGTGTTTGAATGGATGGGGCATAGGGTGTGGATGGTGGGGGGGTGGGGGGGTTGGGGGAGGAATATGAGAGGTTAGGGATAGAGGGCCTAATATTCAACCACACAACTGGGAAAATGTCCCGGAGCACCAGGACAGGTCTTACGGGCCCCGTGCCCCACCTCAGAATATAGATCCTGTTATTTGGCGGATTCTTCCCCTAGGTGGGTGTGGTGAGTAGGATTCTGCACACTGCCTTAGCAAAAATCTGGGCTTTAGGGATAATGGGACTCACCTGGTAATGTTCTGGTAAGGAGGGGCACTTGATGCAGGATCACCCTCACAGAATCTCAACTTCCTGTTGACATTTTTTTAAATATGAGGGGATGCAAATGGGTCACACTACTGGGTTCAGAACAAAAAGCAAAGTCTAGATATATCTTGGACTTTAAAGGCAATGGCACTGTTCAAGGGGCAGGCAAAATAAAACCAATGGGAGAGTCAGATTGACTTGAAGCTTTTTTGCAGCCAATGAGGTAGAATCTGGGGACCATAATCCATAATGAAGAACTGTAAATTTTCAAATCAATGTGATTTTCGTTTTCATGGTCATTTTGTTTTGAACCACTGAATGATAGAAAGGTTATGGCACAGAGAGGGGACATTCAGTCCATTATGTCTGTCTCAGCCAAAAAAAGGAACTAGCCACTCATTTTTAATCCCACCTGGTCCACAACCTTGCAGGTTGCAGCACTTCAGGTGCAGATCCAGGTACCTTTTAAATGAGTTGAGTGTTTCAGCCTTGAACACCAATTTAGGCAGTAAATTCCAGATGCCCACCACCCTCTGGTTGAAAAGGTTTTTCCTCATTGCTCTCTCTAACCCTTCTACTAATCACCTTAAATCTATGTTCCCTGGTAATTGACCCCCCAGCTAAGAGAAATAGGTCTTTCCTGTCTACCCTATCTAAGCCACACATAATTTTTTACACCTCAATTAGGTCACCCTTCAGCCCCCTCTGTTCTAAGGAAAACAACCCTAGCCTATTCAATCTTTCCTCATAGCTGCAATTTTCCAGCCCTGACAACATTCTTGTAAATCTCCTCTGTACTCTCTCCAGAACAATTATGTCCTTCCTGTAGTGTGGTGACCAGAACCATACACAATTCCAGCTGTGGCCTAACCAGCATTTCCAACACAATTCCAACGTAACATCCTTGCTTTTGTATTCAATACCTCGTCCAATAAAGGAAAACATTCCATATGCTTTCTTGACCACCTTGTCCACCTGTCCTGCCACCTTCAGGGACCTGTGGACATGCACTCTCTCACTTCCTCAACCCCTCTCAATGTCCTCCCATTTATTGAGTATTCCTTTGCTTTGTATTCCCTCCCAAAATGCATTACCACAAACTTTTCTGGATTGAATTCCATTTGCCACTTCTATACCCACTCGACCATACCATTGATATCATTCTGGAGTCAACAACTATCCTTTTCACTATCAACTACACAACCAATTTTTGTGTGATCAGTAAATTTCCCAATCATTCCTCCCACATCGAAGTCCAAATCATTAATTAATGCAACAAATAGCAAGGGCTCCAACACTGAGCCCTCTGGAATGCCACTGAAAACCATTTTCCATTAGCAAAAACATCCATTGACCATTAACCTTCATTTCCTATCACTGAGCCAATTTTGGATCTAACTTGCCATCTTCCCCTGTATCCCATGGGATCTCACTTTTCTGACCAGTCTGCTATGTGGGACCTTGTAAAATGCCTTACTAAAATCCATGTAGACAACATCCACTGCACTACCCTCATCAATCCTCCTTATTACTTGCTCAAAAAGTTAATAAGACATGATCTTCCACCAACATAACCATGCTGACTATCCCTGATCAATCTGTACCTTTCTAAGTGACAGTTTCTCCTGTCCCTTAGAATTGATTCTAATAATTTGCCCACTACTGAAGTCAGACTGACCAGCCTATAATTTTCTGGCCTATCCCTCCCACCCTTTTTAAATATTGGTACAAAGTTCATAGTCCCCCAATCCTCTAGCACCTCGACTGCATCTAATGAGGATTGGAAAATGATCCTCAGAAGATCCGTTATTTCTTTTCTGGCTTCCTTTAACAACTTGGGATACAATCCATCTGGCCCTGGTTATTAATCCACCTTCAAGGATGCCAGTTCCTCCAGTACTTCCTCTTTCATTTGGTTTATTGTATCTAATATTTCACACTCCTCCTCTTTAACTAGAATGTCCCTCTCTTGAGTGAAGACAGAGAGAAAATACTATTGAGAACTCTGCCCACATCTTCAACATTAACGCACTAGTTACCATGTACATCTCTGATAGGCCCTATCCTTTTCTTACTTATTCTTTTGCTCTTAACGTTCTAGTAAAACATCGTCAGGTTTTCTCTGATTTTACCTACCAATGTGTTTTCATATCCTTTCTTTGCTTCCCTAATTTATTTCTTTACTACACCCTCTACTTTCTATATTTTTTTTATTATTCGTTCAAGGGATGTGGCTGAGCCAGCATTTATTGCCCATGCCTAGTTGCCCTTGAGAAGGTGGTGGTGAGCTGCCTTCTTGAACCGCCACAGTCCATGTGGCATAGGTACACCCACAGTGCTGTTAGGAAGGGAGTTCCAGGATTTTGACCCAGTGAAAGTAAAGGAATGATGATATATTTCCAAGTCAGGATGGCGAGTGACTTGGAGGGGAACTTCCAGGCAGTGGTGTTCCCATCTATCTGCTGCCCTTGTCCTTCTCGGTGGTAGTGGTCGAGGGTTTGGAAGGTGCTAAGAGGCCTTGGTGAATTCCTGCAGTGCATCTTGTAGATGGTACGCACTGCTGCTACTGTGCATTGGTGGTGGATGGAGTGAATGTTTGTGGACGTGGTGCCACTCGAGCAGACTGCTTTGTCCTGGATGGTGCCCAGCTTCTTCAGTGTTGTGGGAGCTGCACTCATCCAGGCAAGTGGGGAGTATTCTGTCACACTCCTGACTTGCGCCTTCTAGATGGTGGACAGGCTTTGGGGAGTCAGGAGGTGAATTACTTGTCGCACAATTCCTAGCCTCTGATTTGCTCTTGTAGCCACAGTATTTATATGGCTAGTCCAGTTCAGTTTTTGGTCAATGGTAACCCCCAGGATGTTGATAGTGGAGGATGCAGTGATGGTAATGCAATTGAACATCAAGGGGTGATGGTTGGATTCTCTCTTGTTGGAGATGGTCATTGCCTGACACTTGTGTGGAGCGAATGTTGCTTGCCATTTGTCAGCCCAAGCCTGCATATTGTCCTGCTCTTGCTGTATTTGGACATGGACTGCTTCAGTATGTGAGAAGTCGCGAATTATGCTGAACCTTGTGCAGTCATCAGCGAACATCCCCACTGCTGACCTTATGATGGAAGGAAGGTCATTGATGAAGCTGCTGAAGTTGGTTGGGCCTAAGACACTACCCTGAGGAACTCCTGCAGTGATGTTCTCGGTTTTCTACAGAATTAAGCTTTTGTTGCTGTCATAAGCTTACTTTTTCTGCTTTATCTTACCCTGTATTGTTCTGGATAACCAGGGGGCTCTAGATTTGGCAGCACCACGCAATTTCTACACTGTGCCTGTAGAATCTCACTTTTGAATACATCCCACTGATTTGACATTGTTTTCCCTTCTAATAGCTGTACCCAGTCCACTCTCGCCAGCTCACGTCTCAGCTTTGTGAAATTTGTCTTCCCCCAATTTAGAGTTTTGATCCTGTTTGTCCTTTTCCATAATGATGTTGAATCTAACTGTATTATGGTCACTATCTCCAAAATGGTCCCCCAATGCTACTTATCTAATTGCCCAGCTTCATTTTCTAAGACTAAATCTAGAATTGTGCCCTCTCTAGTTGGGCTTGTTGCGTGTTGGCTGAAGAAGTTTAATAAGGCAACTCACCACCACCTTCTCAAGGGCAGTTAGGGATGGGCAATAAATGCCGGCCCAGCCAGCAATGCCCACATCCCGTAAATAAAAAGAAAATTTGTAAGTCTTCCTACTTTACCGTACACAGATTTACCATTCCAAGATAAATTCTTAATGAAGTTAGATGTTAGTTTTGAATTATAAGTTAGATTTTAACAGTTAGTATTCTGGCTAGTAACCTAATAATCTTACAATTGATTCATTCATCAAGATGAGCTGCTTTACTGTAACTAAGCTTGACTTCTTGCTTCATCAAGCAATCGGTTAGTGAAGCTCATCATTTAGATTCAGATGCAGTATAATTTTACATGTCAGTGTTCCACAATGTCATACCACCACACCTGTATCCATACTATTTCGTTGATGAATTGAAAAACAATACTTCCTTTTGATACACTTCAGACAGAAGTTCATCCATTCAAATCTTCACATACCGGACGGTATTTTATGCTCTCCCCCAAGCCGGGTTTGGTGGTGGAGGGGTTGGGGGGGCATTTAATCATATAGGATAGTGGCAGATGGGACCCGCCATCTTCCTGCCTTACTCCATTTAAGTCCATGGCGGGGTGATCCATGACACCCTTCCCATCCTGCTGACAATTAGGGCTCTTCTGTGGGAAATTAATGCCCAATTAATGGCTTCTTCCTGCCACCACTGGTGTTAACACAGCAGTGAATGGGCCTGTCGCAACTTAGGGAGCATGTCATGCAAACCTGTGCGGATTGTGGTCTCCCCGCAGGATCTCTTGTTCAAAGGCACTCAGTGCCTGATCGTGGGACCTGTATTGGGAAGGGATGATACACTGAGAACAACCTCCTGACTTTTCTGCTGATCCTTATACCCCCACCCCATAAACCACTCCCAAATCACTTACCTCTGGCCTGGATCACTCTGTGATCCTGGGCCTCAGTGGGTGCCGTTCCAGCAGTAGCCACCGCCTTCCTGGTGGTGCTGCTAAGCAAAACAACTGCCAGCCTTCGACTGGCTGTTAGTTCTCAGTGGGTGTGACTTCTATCCTTAGGGTCCTGATCTCTTGGAAGGCCTGCCAGTGGCTTTTTACTTGCCTGATTGCCTCCTTTGGTGAAGGCTTGCCGAATTATGAGCCAATGAGGGTCTTTCGCCAGCTCTCCAGTGGGTGGCCCAGACCACTATTACCTTCATAAAATTCCGCCCATTGTTTCTCCCAAGTGTAAAACTTTTCCCCAAGAAATTATCTGAGGCATTGTTAACCTGGAATTCAGCCCTTTGAATGGACAATTTCAAATTGTAGAGTCATCGAATGATAAATCAAAGAGAGGCCTATGCTGAATGTTTGTTTGAAAGAGCTATTCAATTAGTCCCACTCTCTTTCCCTTTCTTCATAGAACTGCAAATTATTTCATCTCAAGTGTTCATTTAATTTTTTGTTGAAAGTTACTATTGAATCTGCTTCTACCATGCTTTCAGGCAGTGCTTTCCAGAACATCATAACTCATTGCATATAATTTCTCCTCATGTTGCCTCTGTTCTTTTATTTTTGCCAATTACCTTGAGCCTGTGTTCTCTGTCTTCCAACCCATTCAGTAGAATGTAGAATCTATTGCCACTTTGTGTACCAGTTATTGGAGCATGCATTGCATTATTAAAAATCTATGACAAAATTGGACAGTATCACACTGCAGAATGAAGAAAAAGTTGGGGTTGAAATCTTCTGCTGTGGAGCAGGCCCAAAGCTAAAGTTTTCTTCTGCTATAGCTACTGGGACCACGACAAGAATCTCCTTCCCAACTCTCAGGCTAATAGGTGGTTGAGGCAGGACCCAGGTCCCAAAAGGGTTTCCCTTCTATATATACGATGTACTACTACATTCCGAGGTCACCATGAAGCTGCAGTAAAGACTTTGAGGCTCTTGCATGTTGAGAGAGGCTTTGGATCAGCCTCCTCATTCTCTGGTAGGCCGCAAATACTAACTTGCTAAAGGCATTGGTCTAAGCCGAGATATTCAGTGGGACATTGGGTCCTGTATGGCCTCTTTAAAGTTTTTTGCCACCTCTTCTGGTGCTGCAGTGGCATTTTCAGAACCCTCTTATCTTTGCAAATAACCCACACCGGAAAAGTGAATTACCGTTGGTCAGACATGAAAGGCAAGGCAGAAATCCTGCCCTGCTGGAACTCTGTCCCACAGAGGAAAATCCCATCAGATTTCTCCTTATATATCTTTAGGCAGTGCAAAACAAATCAATAAAGACCAATTAAAGTGGAGTAGCTTTTTATTTTATCACCTTAATTGCCAATTTGGATGATCAAATTTTTTTACATGCAAAGTAACCTTTTCAAGGCAACGTCCTCAGCATGGAGCTATCACTCAATGGCAATGCAAATTGGACAGAGCCACAATCAATCAACTTCCTTGATTTGTAAAGCTACACAATTTCCACCTTTTGTTTTATTATTCATGCCTGATTCACCCATGTACGCTCTTTCAATGGATATGAAATTTCTGGGTTTGGGCTAATTTTGGTTGGATGTTCCTGCCATTTATTCAGTTCCCTGGGCACTGCCATATGGTGGACTAGAAA
The DNA here is from genome assembly GCF_017639515.1 of Carcharodon carcharias. Taxonomy (NCBI): domain Eukaryota; kingdom Metazoa; phylum Chordata; class Chondrichthyes; order Lamniformes; family Lamnidae; genus Carcharodon; species Carcharodon carcharias. The sequence goes on along the minus strand of NC_054467.1, from coordinate 158,019,924 downwards.
CTTTTGGTGTAGCCCTTCTGAAGAAGAGTCATATTGGACTTGAAACATTAGTTCCTTTTCCTTCTCAACAGATGATGCCAGACCTGAATTTTTCAAATATCTACTGTCAATGTTTCATTCTTTATTAGATCTGTTGGGTCAATGGAAAGTGCTAAAGGCATCATTAATGTGGAGGTAGATTTGTGAACCATTATCAGGAGCCCTTGCATTTAGTTATGTGTCCTTCAGCTGTACTCTTTTTAGTAGAAGATTATATCAATACCACATTTCGATACTTCAATCCTTACTTGGGCTGAAATAGGATTCCTCTTCTTTGCATGTTCTACCTTGTCCTTAAAAGTGATGATCAGGATCAATTTAAATCACTGGGATAGATTTTCATCTTCAGTTGGTTGTGCCTCATCAAATGAACTGCCAAGTACATTTAACATATTAAAGGCTGCAACATTTATTTAGGAAAATACACCTCATTAGAATCATTTAAATAAAGGTAGCAGTTAATGATGGAGTTGTTCTGAGATATCACTGAAATACTGGACAGAAAATGACAGGTGTCAGGCCAGTATTGGCTAACTTGCTCACTGCAGGTATATAGTAATGCTGAACATATCAAAGATGACAGCTTATTACTGTTTGCAGTCAAGATTTGTAATACATCATTAGGAAGATGTTGAACAATACAGTTCAGTTAATTTAATGCTGTCAAATTGAGAAAAGCCTTAGGGTATTTACTTTGTGTCAAAAGATCAAGTAAATTCAGCTAATAGGATCTCACCTTATTATACAGGTCACTGACTCAAACTGGAGGTGATATCCATGAAGACAGAGCTGGGCAACACCACAACTCCAGTAATAGTCCTGTTGGCTTCCTCAACAGGGAACCAATCTGGATTATTATTTTTCTTTGGTGCAATCTTCCACTTCCACATACTTCCACGTGGAAGCTGGTAGACATCCAATCACTCGGGGTAACACTCACCTATACTGGTTTGGGTCCTTCCTAGGTCTAGGAGCAGTGATTTTTGTTACGTTCTTCTTCTTCGACATAAATGTACCAATCATACACAAAGATTGGTGAAACAATAATATGGGTTTTTTATTTGAACATAAGCTACGTAAAGAGAGAGTAACTGGGATGCTATTATACACACATATTACTCCTTGTGCTGCTGCTTGAGACTGACGGCCAGTCACGGGACTAATGCATCACATACTGTTAAGATGTTAATGATTGACAGTAATTTAAGATATGCTGTCATTATATCACAACAATTTTTAGCTTATTTTAGCTTATGGAGTCTTAGTCCTTCCCTTCACTCGGTAGCTATCATTTTCCTTGTAAGGTATAACAGAATGTTGATCGGAAAAAGGCCATCATTTATATGGTGCCTTTCACAATGTCAGGATGCCCTCAAGGAATTTAGAGCCAATTAAGTATGTTTGAAGTGTAATCACTGCTGTAATATAGGAAACATAGCAGCCAATTTGTGCACAACAAGCTTTTACAAAAACATTGGAGTGCCAACCTAGATTTTTGTCCTCAACTTTCTGGCCTGAGACTTGAACTTACAATTCTTTCTGACTCAGAAGTGAGAGTGCTATCAATTGAAGCATGGTTGACACCAGGAATGATTAAACTCCCAGAAATAGCTTTTATTCTGGAGGATCAGCTGTTCTCCTGTCAGGATTACAGTAGCAAATTGACAGAATCTTTCACAGAATTTCAGCTCCTTAATAATTACCTTTTTGAGTATCGCTGAAAAAAGACATTGTGTCAAAGCTTTTTGTCTTGCACTCATCAGGACAATCAAAGGAATACCAATGTCGGGTAAGCACCAACTTTATACTGTATGAGAAGAGAGTGCTGATTGGTTGGCAAGTGGACTCTGATTGTTAGAGGCGTTGCCATTGAGAATGCACCAATTAATATTGACTGACAGTTAACTTCCAAGCATTGTCTAAAATTTAAACCAGGCAGCTTGACTCTGGTCAAGGCATTGCCTTGAGGGATGAGCCATAAACGCACCAAAGAAAAATAATAACCTCCTGAGAATGGCTATCACTTATTTTGTTTAGCTGAAACAGGCATAATGTGCACTCATCATGTGCACTTGCCAACCAGTCAGCACTCTCTTCTCATAGCGCAAGGTGGAAAGCTTTGACAAAATGTCTTTTGCAGCAATACTCAAGTTGTGTACCACCAAATGACATTTGAATTACCTTTTACCCCAGTAGTATTTTACAGTTCTAACATAAGTGTAATTAGTTTTAAAATGTTGTTCTCTGAGAAAATGTTATGCTTGATACAATGCTTCTACTATTTAAACACTCATTAGAGTGTCTCAATACCGTCTGAAATTACAACCTGGATTTTAACACAGCCTGACTGGCAAGAGCAGGATGACAAATAGTTAAATGTTTGTGGGTTAGTTGGAGGCTGGAGATTTTCTGTCACATTCTCTTTCCACACTATTTTAACTGAGTAGGAGCTCATTTGGGAAGATAGCCCACGGCAGGAAGATGGAAATCATTGCTGTCAGAGAACCCTCCTGTGAACCATGGAATGCCCAAAAAGGAAGCCCTCTGGAACCCACTGGGAGGCCAGCATATTTGACTGGACAGCCTCCCCAGGAGGCAGTGAGCTCTTCGAACAGGTGCAAAATGCCAGAGAGGCAGGAAGCAGCCCTTAATTGACCACTTAAGTGGTTCAATTGGTCCTTGGTGGATGGTTGATCTGCCACCTTTCGAACTGCAAGCAAAAACAGTATGGTGATGAGAAGATGTTGGGCATGCTGCAATGCTCTCCATATCATTTTGCAGGCTTTCTCAACACCAGCCATCACCTGGTAAAATTCTGACCAATGTGTCCATTGAATAGTGATCAAGGGAATGCGAAATGGCATTTTATCTAGAATCATATCATTTTAAAGCTAGGCAGATAATTTAACTTTTCACATTTGCGATTGCTTGCTGAAAGAGCTCTTTATTTATTTCCATTCCCCTAGCCTTTCCCAGTAGCTTTCTTTGAGGTATAGTAGGCCAGGACTTATAATTAAAAAAACGTGAGTTCAAACCCCGCTGATTTGAGAATTTGAATTCAGTTTAACAACAAAATCAGAAAATGAAATTCTGGTATCAGAAAAAAGTGACCATGAAGCTGTCAAATTGTTCCAGAAACCCAATTGTCCTTTAGGGAAAGAAACCCGCCATTATTATTCAGACTGGTCTACATTGTGATTCCATAGTTCCACGCAATCATGGTTTGTCCCTTAACTCCCTCTGCAGTGACCTAATAAGCCAGTGACCAGTTGTATCAAAGCGCTTCCAGATGAAGGGCCACAGCCACCTTCTCAGGGCAGGTAAGGATGGGCAAAAATGCTGGGCTTTCCAGCAATGTTCACAACATGAGAATGAAATTAAAAAATACTTTTCTTTTCAGATAGTTACTGTAAATGTTTGTGCTTGTTAAAGAAGTCAAATAATATCCCAATCAAATTTGTGCCTTTTGGTCTCCTGTGTAACTTTCTCCTGAACTGTTCAATTTGATTCACACTCAGTGACTGTAAAAATCTCCAGGACAATGTGGATACTCTATCTTTCAATACCCTGGCAAGTAAAGATTGTGTCATTGACTTGGTGAAATATGACATCCAGCTCAATGTTTGCCCCGAAGCATGACATGGAAAGGTCTTCTAGGACCTCATTAGTGCTGAAAATACATCCAAGCCTAAAGTAAAATGGTAACATTGCATGAACAGATGCTGCCTATGATCGTACTGTTAGTACCTTCAGTTCCCAGAGAACATAGCTGTAAAGCATTTAACTGCAAATTGTCAGCAAAACATCAAGCGAAAGGTCTTGATAATGGAGTGTTATGCTCCAGGTATTAGTTTGAGATCGTGGGATGGAAATCTGGTGGTAGGATTATACAACTTCTATGTGTTTCTACTGGTTAGGCAAGTGGTGCACTGGGAATTTTTGCCTATGCGCGTACAGATGTCTACTTATCAATCGCCAACTGCTGGTTAAATGTTTAGTGCTTGTGAAAATCTGTGTCAAGCAATTGAAAAATGACTTGTGAAATGTTCCCAGGTGAAACCATCAATCAGAATTTCAGATCTACCACAACTGGTATGACGCCAGAAGGATGCAAGGTGGTCTCAGGGTGGTCTCATATTGCTTTCCAGAATCCAATTTATGGATTTCACTCTGAGACCTAATACAGTTTTCATTCACACAAAGCCAAGAGCACTTTGCATCAATCCAAACCTAAAGTATAACTGGGCTGCAAGATAAGGTGCCTGGGGCAGTGTGTGTATTACATGATCAAGTACTAGTGCGCTTGGGTTGTGTTAAGAAAGGATAGTTAATTAAAAGTGTGAGTATATGCAATGTACAATTACAGTGTTAAGACGGACTGTTACTAGAGTTAATTTGCAATAAACTGAACAAGTTCTGACTAAAGACCAGTTCAAAATTTTTTTAATAGATAGTTATCCAGTGAAAGCACGGGTTATCTTGATTAAAATTATAATACTTGCAATGTCTGCAAGAAGCATATTAAGAACTGACTGTTATCTTTCCACTCAATGGGTTATTTCCAATCTCTGCAGACAAACACATTGAGACTTTAAAATGCTGACACTTTATTCTTTATACATAATTAGAAGATAAGAAGTCAAGGATGACAAAAGGTCCATTGAAGCTCATCGCTCTAGAGCAATTACTCTCCTGATATTGCAATTGATTTATTTTAAATAGTTTTGCCTCTGTTACCTTGCTTAAGAGATTAGTCCAAACATTTAGCATTCTTTTAAGAAAGGAGCCACAAATTTGCTAAGGAGTTTAGTAGGAGACTGGAAGAACCTAGCTGAAAGGGGAAGGACCTGTTTGACCAAGTTCTAGCTGATCCTGGGGGCAGAACTTAGTGCAGGCAGCAAGGGCCCTGAACTCTAAAATGAAAACTTGTGGCACCTCTGCCGACTTGATCTCTGGAAGCCTGAGAGAAATAAAATACCAGGGCTCCTGGCTCCACCGGAGTCATTAAATCACCCATTCCATCTAGTGTGGGGCAGATATTCAACCTCCACGAGCTGCTGGCCAATCAGAGGCCAGCAGCTCTCCGTTACTGAAAGTGCCACTGGGCGCAAAGGCCACTACCAGTACCAAAGGAGGCCCAGGCCGATGGAGCTCCATGATTAACATGTGGGGCAGGTTCAATGGGGCCAGACAGGGAGGAGCCAGCAAGGGGGGGGCGGGGGGGGTAGTATTTAGGGCAGGTGAGGCTCTTCATCAATGGGCAGCCCATGCTTCCAATGGTTATCTCCATTGAGCATGGGCTGCCCAAGTAGAAGGGACCATTCAATTAATGGCCGTTTAGGGCCTCTTCCTGCCCTGCTGCAATTTTATCCCTGATGGATGGAGTCTCACCAATTGTGAACCTGGAAGCTTTCGTTGTTCGGGCTCGGGAAAGTGGAGAGGGTACCTTCATTGCATGCCCCCTGAAACCATCACAGGCTCCTCCTAAGTTCTTTCCCCCTCCCCATTCCCCCTCTGCCCCTTGCCATTATGTCCACCCTGGCTTCCCAACCCCTTGCCAGGGCCTGCCAGAGTTGCCCCAGCAATATTTCCCCTCCCCATCACTAACCTCAGTGTCCTGCTCCAGCAATGATCTCCACTGGAGACAGGCTGAATTCCCAGTATTGGCCACCAATACCAGTGGTGCTGCTGGGACCTAGAGAGCTGCTGGCTATTTGATCGGCCAGCATCTCTCAGAGACGGGACTTCCTCTCCCAAATGGGGGGGTCAGATGTGTTGTCTTGAGCTACTTAACACTCCGGTGACTTTTAAACTGCTAAGGGGCAAGTTGCCAGAGTGGGCGATGGCTCACCTCTGACATTTACACCAAGGTTGGGGATGGAGGAGGGCAGTCGGAATGCTGGCTGACAGAAAGTTCCACCCAGTGTTTCAGGCCGATGATCTCTTATCAGAATTGATCTCGATCTGGATCGTACTAGATTACGACCGCCATTGTATATTTGGGATCATAATTCCACCCATGGCCGTTTGACGGTCACAAGACATCACGACTCAGTGAAATGGGACTGACTATGGACTGTTTCCTATAAACATTATAATCATGTGGAGAGTATGGCGTGAGTTATATATCTGCCGCTAGGGGCTATCAGTGGCATCAAAATATCAATAAGGGTTATCTTCTTTGTAGTTTAGAGCATTAATTGCTGACTAGGTGATTTTTAGTCTTTGTTGCTTTCATTTTGCTTGTTACTGTAAAAGCAAGGGCTCTCCCATTTAAGAAGGAGATGAGGAGTGTTGTGGGACAAATGCTCCACGGAGTCCAGAGATGGTTACAGTCAGAAGTTCTTTATAGCTAGCATGCAGGGGAGTGCTTCAGCAAACCGAAGCATCTTCAGACTCTTGGTGGCATCTGCCCCACAATAAGAAGGAATTTTTTTCTCTCAGAGGGCTGTAAGTCTTTGGAACTCTCTTTCCCAGAGAACTGTAGAGGCAGGGTCGTTCAACATTTTTAAGGCTGAGTTAGAATGATTCTTAATTGACAAGGGATTCAAAGAGTATAGGGGTAGGAAGGAAACTACAGTTGAGGCCACAATCGGATCAGCCATAATCTTATTGAATGGTGAGCAACCCCAGGGGCTGAATGGCCTACTGCTGCTACTAATTCATATGTACGTATGAAACCAAAACTGTACACAGTACTCCAGATGTTGGCCAGGATTTTATAGTTGGCGTGAAACTTAATTTCAAGTTTACGCTGCCCGTCCAACCTTGTGGTTGCTGGGCAGGCGAAAAGGCCAAGCGGTCTTTACGTTTTTTAGGAAATGAGTGGGATGTGGTTTCCCAAAATTTTTATGAATTAAATAGGAGGGGACATGTTTCATTAAATTTTTATTACATTCATTTTTTTTTCAAAAACTCTTCAATCTCCCTGAGGCAGCTCCGTGTAGGGGAAACATTTTATCAACATCTACTAACAGATATATTAAAAGCCTAAAAGTACCACCGCACCTGTCTAAGAACAGTAAAAGGGACTGCTTAGTCCATGGACATTCTAAAAGATTTTGTAGCACCATTAAGCTTTTGTGCCAATCACTAAACTTAACAATTGACAGGATTGTAAAGCTCTAGGGATAGGAATTCAATTCATTGCAATACTTTATATTCCACTCTTATGTTATTCTCAGATCTTTTGCGCATGTGAAAGAGTGCTGGACCCGACCCTCCCCGCCTGCATGTGTAGTGCTCTGCACTACCGCTCATGTATTACCCTGCATGGGCCTTAATTGGCCCGCTCGCTTAAAATGGTGGTGCAGAGCTGATCATGGGCGGCGGTCAGCTCCACAAGCATCCCTGCCCGCTCCCACCGAGCCAGCCAACACTGGAGAATTCAGGCCATGGTCCCACCAATGCCCTGTACAACTGTAGCAAAACTTTGCTACTTTTATATTCCATTCCCCTTGCAATAAATGACAACATCCCATTTGCCTTCCTAATCACTTACTGTACATTTCATGTACCAGGACACTGAGATCTCTCTGTACAGCAGAATTCTTCAATGGCTCTTTATTTAAATAATATACTGCTTTTCTATTCTTCCTGTCAAGTGGACAAGTTCACATTTTCCCACATTATAATCCATCTGCCAAATTTTGCTTACTCACTTAACCTATCTAAACCCCTTTGTAGACTCTTTGGCTGAATTTTTGCTCTCAAGTCAGGACTGCAGAATCAAGAAAATTCTACATGTGCAGCTGCCTCTGTGAACCATGGACATGCAGAGTACCACTTTCCCATGCCCCTGCCCCCTGCCAGGGGCAGGATTTCCAGAATTGTGACTTTGGCCCATTTGGCTAAGGCATGGTGCCCTTCCAGCTTCACGAAAATTCAAGCTTTTATGGCCTCTTGATAACTTACTTTCCTGCCCATCTTTGTATCATTAGCAAATTTAGCAACCATACATTCAGCCCCTTCATCCAAATGATTGGTATACATTGCAAATATTGAGGCTGGTGGCACTCCACCAGTTACAATGTGCCAACCCAGAAATGACCCATTTCTCCTTACACTCTGCTTCCTGTTAGTTAACCAATGCTCTATCCTTCCTAACATTTTACACTCTATACTATGAGCTCTTATTTTGTGGAGTAACCTTGATATAGCACCTTATCAAATGCATTTGGAAACCCAAGTGCACCACATCTACAGTTCCCCCTTGATCAAACTTGCTTGTTACTTCCTCAAAGAACTCTAACAAAAAAGTCAAATGTGAATTTCCTTTCACAAAAACACATTGACTCTGTCTGATTGCATTAAGATGTTTGAATTGTCCAGCAATAACTGCCTTAATAATAGATTCTAGCATTTTCCCAATGGCAGGTATTAGGCTACCTGACCTGTTGTTTCCTGCTTTCTGTTTCCCTCCTTTCTTAAATAGAGGACTACCAATTCACCCCTTTCCAATCTGATGGGACCTTCCCAGAATCTAGAGAATTTTGCAAAATTACTACCAATGCACACACTATCTCCGCAGCCAGTTCTTCTAAGAGCCTATGGTGCCGGCCATGATGATGCCGACCCTCTGAGGATCCATCCTCCTGCTCAAGTGTAGATGGTTGGTCCCCGATTCCTCAAGCGGCTTTCAGCTTGGCCCTGATTACTTCTGTTTCTGTTGTTCATTTGGATGGCCCCCATGCTTCTCCTGACTTAATTGTCTAGGACCGATGACATTGCTGCAAAATCCAGCTCAAACAGCAGGGACAAAAAGATATAACCATGGAGGATTAAATGGCATTTTAGGGGAAAAAAAGTTCTGGAAATTTTACAAAAAAGCTGCATGAAGACAGAAATTGAAAGGACAATATCAGTTATTTTTAACCACAAGAATGAAAATACATAAGTTGTATTTATTGTGACACCAGATCAGACAAAATTATGTTACATACTAATATTTATGGAATACTGCAAATGATGAACACTCTTCTATTTATTCAGTTCCAGTTTTGAGTCATTTTACATGAAAGCAGTTAGCTCTAGGCATATCCTGCACATATTTTCAGATCCGTAGGTTGATGATTTCCTCAGTTCTTCAATCCAAAATGGGTTCAAAAGTAAAGGTTGATACACTGCAAAATCTGTGTTTATCTTCACTGAAGTGCACGAGTTATTAAAAAAGATTTTTGTATTGACTTTACAGCCACGAAATTGCAAGACTTTGCTTCTGGCACAGATGGGACAGCATATCAGTGAAACACTTCATTCACAGTGTTCCCAATTTTCTGGCTATAAAGATCAATGGCCAGAAAATTGGAAGTGAGCTAACCACAGAACCTTATTCACTGCTCTGTGCGACTGTCATGTCGGATTTTGCTCAGCAGCAGAAATGTCACCCAAAAAGCATAAAAAAAGTATACTCCACAAGATGTTGTGGTAAAATGGCAATTATAGAAAACAAATATACAATTTAATAATAGATAATCTTATCCAATCCTAGCTGCTAAAATTACAGCACATTGTATAGATCGATTTACACTCATTTTAACACTACTCATACATAGGAACGTACATAGAAAATAGGAGCAGGTGTAGGCGATTCAGCTCTTTGAGCCTGCACCACCATTTATCATGATCATGACTGATCATCCAACTCAATAGCCTGCTCTCGCCTTTTCCCTGTATCTTTTGATCCCTTTCACCCCAAGAGCTATATCTAACTCCTTCTTGAAAACATACAATGTTTTGGCCTCAACTACTTTCTGTGGTAGCGAATTCCACAGGCTCACCACCTCTGGGTGAAGACATTTCTCCTCATCTCAGTCCTAAATGGTCTACCCTATATCCTCAGACTGTGACCCCAGGTTCTGGACTCCCCCACCATCGGGAACATCCCTCCTACATCTACCCTGTCTAGTCCTGTCAGAATTTTATAGGTTTCTATGAGATCCCCCCTCTTCTTCAGAACTCCAGCCAATATAATCCTAACCGACTCAATCTGTCCTCATATGTCAATCCCGCCATCCCAGGAATCAGTCTGGTAAACCTTCGCTGCACTCCTTCTATAGCAGGAACATCCTACCTTAGATAAGGAGACCAGAACTGCACACAATATTCTGGGTGTGGTCTCACCAAGGCCCTATACAATTGCAGCAAGACATCCCTGCTCCTGTACGCAAATCCTCTGGCTATGAAGGCCAACATACCATTTGCCTTCTTTATCGCCTGCTGCACCTGCATGCTTACCTTCAGTGACTGGTGTATGTGGACACCCAGGTCTAGTTGCACATTCTCCTCTCTCAATTTATAGCCATTCAGATAATAATCTGCCTTCCTGTTTTTGCCACCAAAGTGGATAACCGCACATTTATCCACATTATACTGCATTTGCCATGCATTTGCCCACTCACTCAGCTTGTCCAAATCACACCGAAGCATCTCTGCACCCTCCTCACAGCTCACCCTCCCACCCAGCCTTGTGTCATCTGCAAATTTGGAGATATTATATTTAGTTCCCTCACCTAAATCATTAATATATATTGTGAATAGCTGGGGTCCCAGCACCGATCCCAGCGCTACCCCACTAGTCACTGCCTGCCATTCAGAAAAATACCCATTTATTTCTATTCTTTGTTTTCTGTCTGCCAACCAGTTTTCTATCCACTTCAATACACTACCCCAATCCCATGCGCTTTAATTTTACACGCCAATCTCTTATGTGGGACTTTGTCGAAAGCCTTCTGAAAGTCCAGATAAACCACATCCACTGGCTCCCCCTCATCAACTTGACTAGTTACATCCTCGAAAAATTCCAGATTTGTCAAGCATGATTTCCCTTTCACAAAACCATGCTGACTCTGTCTGATTCCGCCACTGTTTTCCAAGTGCTCAGTATTAAATCTTTTATAATGGACTCTAGAATTTTCCCCACTACCGACGTCAGACTGACTGATCTATAATTCCCTGTTTTCCCTCTACATCCCTTTTTACATTAGCTACCCTCTAATCTGTAGGAACTGTTCCAGAGTCTATAGAGTCTCGGAAGATGACCACCAATACATCCACTATTTCTGGGGCCACTTCCTTAAGTACCATGGGATGTAGATTATCATGCCCTGGGGATTTATTGGACTTCAATCCCTTCAATTTCCACAACACCATTTCCCTATTAATACTGATTTCTTTCAGTTCCTCCATCTCACTAAACTCTGTGTTCCCCAACATTTCTGGTATGTTATTTGTGTCCTCCTTTGTGAAGACAGAACCAAAGTATGTACCTAGTTGGTCAGCCATTTCTTGTTCCGCATTATAAATTCCCCTGTTTCAGGCTGTAAGCGACCTACATTTGTCTTCACAAATCTTTTTCTCTTCACATACCTATAGAAACTTTTACAATCAGTTTTTATGTTCCCCACAAGCTTACTCGCCTACTCTATTTTACCCTTCTTAATCAATCCCTTGGTCCTCCTTTGCTGCATTCTAAACTGCTCCCAATCCTCAGGTCTGTTCTTTCTCCTGGCCAATTTGTATACCTTTTCCTTGGATCTAATACTATCTCTAATTTCCTTTGTAAGCCATGGTTTGGCCAACTTTCCTATTTTACTTTTGTGCCAGACAGGAATAAACAATTGTTGCAGTTCATTCATGTGCTCTTTGAACATTTGCCATTGACTATCCACTGTCATCCCTTTAAGTAACGTCTCCCAATCCATCTTAGGCAACTTGCGCCTCATACCATCATAGTTTCCTTTATTAAGGTTCAGGACCATAGTCTCAGAATCAACTACGTCACTCTCCATCTTGATGAAGAATATTATGGTTGATCATCCCCTAGGGGCCTCACACAACATTTCTTTATCATTACACAATACCCAGTCTAGGATGGCCTGTTCTCTCATTGGTTCCTCAACGAATTGGTCCATAAAACCAAGCCATTTATGCTCCAGGAAATCCTCCTCTACGGTATTGTTACTAATTTGATTGCCCAATCTATCTTCACGTCCGTCTTCACCCAAGAGAATGAGGATGAAGCTATCGAACTCGGAGAGTGACTGCGATGTTCTTAAGCAAATTGATATAGAGAGTGACAAGGTATTGGAGGTGTTGGCAGACTTAAAATTAGACAAATCTCCAGGTCTGGATGATTTGGGCCCCAACTGCTGAGGGAGGCAAGGGAGGAGATCGCAGGGGCTCTGACCTGAATTTTTAATTCCTCTCTGGCCATGGGGGAGGTGCCAGAAGACTGGAGAACTGCTAATGTGGTTCAGCTATTTAAGAAGGGTTGTAGAGATAAGCCAGGGAACTACAGGCCAGTGAGTCTCATGTCAGTGGTAGAGAAACTCTTGGAGAAATTTCTAAAGGAGAGTATCTATCTCCACTTGGAGAGGCAAGGTTTGATCAGGGATAGTCAGCATAGCTTTGTCAGAGGGAGATCATGCCTAACAAATTTGATTGAATTTTTTGAGGAGGTGACCAGGTGTGTAGATGAGGATAGTGCAGTTGATGTAGTTTATATGGATTTCAGCAAAGCCTTTGACAAGGTCCCACATGGGATACATATAAAGCAGGCAAAGGCACATGAGGTACAAGGTAATTTGATAAGGTGGATTCAAAATTGGCTTAGTTGTAGGAGCAGAGGGTGAAGGCAGAATGATGCTTTAGTGACTGGAAGCCAGTGTCCAGTGGCGTACCACAGGGATCTGTGCTCGGTCCCCAATTATTTGTCATTTATATAAACAACATAGATGACTATGTGGGGGATAGGATTAGTTAGTTTGCAGATGACACAAAGATTGGCCGGGTGGTTAACAGTGAGGTTGAGTGTCTTGGGCTACAGAGAGATATAGATGGGATGGTGAAATGGGCAGATAAGTGGCAGATGGAATTTAACCCTGAAAAGTGTGAGTTGATACACTTTGGAAGGAGTAATTTGACAAGGAAGTATTCAATGAACGGCATGGTACTTGGAAGTTCTGAGGAACAAAGGGACCTTGGCGTGTGTGTCCATAGATCTCTGAAGGTGGAGCTGCATGTTAGTGGGATGGTGAAAAAGGCATAAGGGACACTTGCCTTTATCAATCGAGGCATAGATTACAAAAGTTGGGAGGTCATGTTGGCGTTGTATAGAACCTTGGTGAGGCCACAGCTGGAGTACTGTGTGCAGTTCTGTTGCCACATTATAGGAAGGATGTGATTGCACTGGAGGGGGTGCAGAGGAGATTCACCAGGATGTTGCCTGGGATGAAACATTTAAGTTATGAAGAGGTTGGCTGGATAGACTTGGGTTGTTTTTGTTGGATCAGAGAAGACTGAGGGGCGACCTGATCGAGGTGTATAAGATTATGAGGGGCATGGACAGGGTGGAAGGGAGCAGCTGTTCCCCTTAGTTGAAGGGTCAGTCACAAGGGTGCATAAGGTCAAGGTGAGGAGCAGGAGGTTTAGGGGGGATGTGCGGAAAAAATTTTTCACCCAGAGGGTGGTGACGGTCTGGAATGCGCTGCCTGGGAGGGTGGCAGAGGCGGGTTGCTTCACATCCTTTAAAAAGTACCTGGATGAGCACTTGGCATGTCATAACATTCAAGCCTATGGGCCAAGTGCTAGTAAGGGATTACGTAGGTCGTCAAGTGTTTCTCACCTGTCGGTGCAGACTCAATGGGTCGAAGGGCCTCTTCTGCACCGTGTGATTCTGTCATTCTGTAATTCTGTGATTCTGTGATATATGCAGATTATAGTCAACCATAATTACAGATGTTCCTTTATTGCATGCATCTATAACTTCCTGTTTAATGCCATTCCCAACATTACCACTACAGTTTGGCGATCTGTATACAATCCCCACTAATGTTTTTTGCCCCTTAGTGTTTCTCAGCGCTACCCATAGAGATTCCACATCATTGGAGCTAATCTCTTTCCTCACCATTGTGTTAATTTGCTCTTTAACCAGTAATGCAACTCCACCACCTTTTCTTTTTTGCCTGTCCTTCCTAAATACTGAATACCCCTGGATGATCAGTTCCCATCCCTGATCACCCTGCAGACATGGCTCCATAATCCCGACTATATCATACCTGTTTACATCTATTTGCGCGGTTAATTCATCCACTTTATTGCGAATGCTCTTCATGTTAAGGCACAAAGCCTTAAGGCTTGTCTTTTTAACGTTACTTGTCCTGTTCCCACTATTTTTCACTGAGGCCTGTTTAATTCTTGCCCTTGATTTCTCTGCCTCTCACTTTTCTTATTCCCCTTTCTGTCTTTTGTTCTTGTCCTTGATTCCCCATCCTCTGACTCCTTGCATAGGTTCCCATCCCTCTGCCATTTTAGTTTAAACTCTCCCCAACCATTGCAACAAATATTCCTCCCAGGACATCAGTCCCGGTCCTGTCCAGGTGTAACCAGTACAGTTTGTACTGGTCCCAGCTCTCCCAGAACCGGTCCTAATGTCCCAGGAATCTGAAACCCTCCCCCTCACACCATCCCTTCAGCCACATATTCATCTGATATATCCTGCTATTTCTACTCTGACTAACACGTGGCACTGGTAGTAATCCTGAGATCACTACCTTTGAGGTCCTACTTTTCAACTTACTACCTAACTCCCCATATTCTGCTTTTAGGACCTCATCCTTTTTCTTACCTATGTTGTTTGTACCAATATGTACCACAACTACTGGCCCTTCAGAATGTCCTGTAGCTGCTCTGAGACATCCTTGACTCTACCAGGGAGGCAACATACCATCCTGCAGTCTCATTTGCAGCCACAGAAATGCCTATCTATTCGCCTTACAATTGAATCCCCTATAACTATTGCATTCCCACACTTTTTACTCCTCCCCTGTGCAGCAGAGCCAACCATGGTGCAATGAATTTGGCTGTTGCCGTTTTCCCCTTAGAGGCCATTCCCCTTAACAGTTTCCAAAGTGGTCTATCTGTTTTGCAGGGAAATAGCCACAAGAGGTTCCTGCACTGCCTGCCTAGTCCTCTTGCTCTGCCTGGTGGTCACCCATTCCCTTCTTGCCTGTGGACCCTTAGCCTCTGGTGTGACCACCTCTCTATACATGCTATCCATGATACCCTCCACCTTGCGGATGCTCTACAGTGTCCCCAGCCGCTGCTCCAGCTCTGAAACACGGCTTCCAGGAGCTGCAGCTGGAGACACTTCCCACACACATGCTGGCACTGGGCACTAGAAATGTTCCTGGCTTCCCACATAGAGCAGGAGGAGCACACCACGGATTTGAGCTCTCCTGCCATGACTTACCCCTTTAAATTAAGTTAAACCTGTTGGAAGATACTTAATATCAAATAATAACAATTACTCCAGGGCCCTTCTTCCCTGCTCCTCATTGATACAGAATATAGCTCTTACAAACGATGAACATCCAAATAAGACCTTAAAAACTATAAGCGATAAAAGTAGTAAATACTTACCCGTCCGTACTCACAGTGCTCAAACGATCACTTCGTTCCCTCCTTACTGAACTCCCTCGGTCACCTCTGCTCTCCCAGCTCCTTTTCAACTCCCGGCTCCTCTCGTGCTCCTGTTCCTCATTACCCATTCTCCAATTTGTCAAAGGGTCGTCAAAATATGTAATTCTCTCCCCCAAAATGAGTGTGGTGGTTGAGTCAACTGATATTTTCAAGACAAATCAGTCAATTGTTATTACATAAGAGTATCAAGGGATAAGGATGAAATTGGGTAAATGGAGTTGAGATACAGATCAGCTGTGAGCTAATAGAGCATTGCAACAGGCCTGAATAACCACCCCTGTTCTAACGTTCCTTTAATAAATTAAAAATATAAAGGCAGTGAGAGTCATAGAATCATAGACACTCCCATCAGAAAAGGAGGCCATTCAGGTTGTCATGCTTGTTCTGACTATTTGAAAGAGCAATTATGTTTAGTCCCATATCCCTGCTTTTTATTCATAAATAATCTGTAAGTTCCCCATCCTCAACTACCTGTTCCACTTCTTTTTAAAGTTACTTACGGAATCAGCTTCCATCATCTTTACTGGTAGTGGTCCAGGTCTTGACAGCTTGCTGAGTGAAAACATTTCCCCTCGTCTCCCTTCTAGATTGTTTGCTGTTCATTTTGAATATGTGACCTCGAGTTATTGATCCCCTCATAGGAGGAAATAATTCTTCTCTGTCAACTTTGTCAAAACCTCTCTTCATCTCAAATATCTCAAAGATCTCAAAGATCTCCATTAGGACATGTCTTATCCTTCTTTGTTCCAAGGAGAACTGTCCTAACATTTCCAAACACTCCTCATAATTGAAGTACCTCTTTCCTGGTAAAACTCCTCTACTCCTTTTCTAAGAGCTTTACATCTTTCCTGAAGTGTGATGCTTGGAATTGTCTACAATACTCGAGCTGAGATCTAACTAGTGATTTTGTTTTGATAGACTATTCCTCTGTTATAAACCCAAGTAACCCATATGAATGGTTAAAAGTCTTTGAAACTTAAGTTTTTAAGTTTAAAAAAATTACTTTATTTGGTGGCCCATGGTGCATTGGATGGTTTGTGCCAGGGATCTCCTTGGGTCCAGTGTAGAAAGGAGCAGCAGGGTGTCAAAGGGCCAGGGTGGTGAGTCATCAGGTGAGTTTTTAATTGGGTGGGGGGGGGGCGCTGTCAGCATCTTATACACAGTCACCTGACTTTAGTATATTGTTTTGATGACTCAGAAAGCATTACATGCCGTAGTAGTTGGAGCAAAGTCTGGAAATAAGTGAAACCTGGTGACAACTTTCCTTGATATTCAATTGCATTACCATCGCTGAATCCCTCACTGTCAATATCCTGAGGGTTACCATTGACCAGAAACTGAACTGGACTAGCCATATAAATACTGTGGCTTCAAGAGCAGGTCAGAGGATGAAAAATCTGCTGCAAGTAACTCATCTCCTGTCTCCCAAAAGCCTGTCCACCATCTACAAAGCACAAGTTGGGAGTGTGATGGAATACTGTCCAGTTATCTGGATAAGTGCAGCCCCCACAACACTCAAAAAGCTCAACACCTTCCAAGAAAAAGCAACACTCTTGTTTGGCACCCCATCCACCACCTTAAACATTCACTCCCTCCATCACAGATGCACAGTAGCAGCAGTGTGTACCACCTACAAGATGTACTGCAGCAACTCACCAAGGCTACTTCGACAGCACCTTCCAAACACACAATCTCTGCCGCCTAAAAGGACAAGGGCAGCAGATACATGGGAATACCACCACCTGCAAGTTCCTCTCCAAGTCAATGACCATCCTGATTTGGAAATATATTGCTGTTCCTTCACTGTTGCTAAGTCAAAATCCTGGAACTCCCTTCCTAACAGCACTGTGGATGGGCTGCAGTGGTTCAAGAAAGTGGCTGACCACTGCCTTCTCAAGTGCAATTAGGGATGGACAATAAATGCTGGCCTAGCCAGCAATGCCCACATCACATGAACAAATAAATAAAAGAAAAATTTGAAGTGCAGATGTCCCTTGGGTCTTGCATGAGTCATAATGATTTATTTTGCTTACAAGTTGTGGTCATGCATCATCAATGCCCTGGAGTATGCTGCATTCTTTGAGAACTTTCCAATATTAGTACAAATCAGTTGGTGACTTGGTGGGCAAACACCAGGTTGCCCTGGATATTTTTCTTTGTTTGAGAATGCTAAACATGATATTGTAGCATGTCGTCACATCCTCAGTTGCTAAGATTATGTAGATTCGATGCTACCTTGCTCCTTCTGGTCACTGCTCATAGATAAGTTTTAAAAAATGAATGCAGAGGAATAAAACAACTTTCAGTTCGACTGGTTGTGAAGTTGAAATAGTGTGAGATTATCTTAGACAGTTTTAAACCTGAAGCAAAAACTTGATTTAACCCAAGTTAATGTTTAAAAAATGTCACAAAATGTTATTGTACAGAGAAGGTTGGCTGGACCATCATGTTTGTGTCGACTGGAAGAGCGATCGAGCCTAATGCTACTTTCCAGCTATTGGTTTCTAGCCTTGTAAGTTACGGCACCTCAAGTGCATTTCCAGTCTTTTTTTATTGTGCAATGAGAGTTTCTGCCTCGATCACCCTTTCAAGCAGTGAGTTTCAGACCCCAATGTCCTCTGGGAGGGAAAAAAAATCTCCTGAGCTCTCTAATTCATCTGCTGATTACTTTAAATCAATGCCCCCTGGTTATTGGCCGCCTTGTTAAAGGACATAGGCTCTTCCAATCCTCTCTACATGGGTCCATCGTAATTTTGTACACTTTAATTGAATCTCCCCTCAGCTTCTTCTGTTTCAAAGAAAGCAACACCAGCCTTTCACCTTTCCTCATAGTTAAAAGTCTCCAGCCCTGACAACGTTCTTGTAAATCCCCTCTGTATCCCCTTTAGTGTGATTATATCCTTCCTATAATCCGGTGACCAGAACTGTTTGCAGTACTCTGGTATTAGTTTTGGTATCTCGTATTACATGTTGCACATGTACATTATAGTAAACACAAATAGGATTTCAGAGTTTTCATACACTTATATATGTGAAGAGGATTTCTCTGTATTAATCTGAAAGTTTTACTTGGTGGCAAAATGCAACTGAATAGGATTTCAGGGTCCATTAAGTGGAATTGCCCTAAATTATTTAGGAAAGCAAACTAGACTTGAATCAAACTGTCCAAGTGTAAAGTAAGATAGAGAGAGTTAGGGAACTTATATTTAGGAAACTAAAAAGGGTTTGCAGTATTTGAAGGGCTATATAAGTTCTATTCACAGAATTTGTCTAGGATCAAGATTCTATTTGGTTCAGATTTAACTTTCCTGGCAAGGTGCCAGAGTTTAAAAAAGGGAGGTTAATTCGGGTTAAAGTCTGATGCACCACAGCTCAAATGCTAGATTGGTCATACTATAATTCATGAGACAGGTAATCCCAGTTGCACTTTGAAATGTCCTTCTATAAAAGCAGAATCTACCTTAAAGACATTTTCAATCTAGAGTCAAAGCAGAAATCTGAAAATGCATTTAGAAATGTGATTTAACCTCAGTGAGGGGATATGTGGGATCATTTGTGTGGTCTACTTCAAGCCTTAATGTTTTAACCTTGTCAATCAATTTCTTGGCGACTAAGGGTGGGATTAACTCAAACTGCGCAACACATCAAACTCCCTTGTGCTTTAGTGCTTCAATTGTTGATGTACTTTAGTTGTCATTCTTCTGAGCAGTTCTTCTGAACATTGACAATCTGAGATTTCCTACTCCTTCATAGCCAAGATTGATCAGAAATGTAAAAAGGAATGCGTCATATGGGTTGGAAATTATGGCCTGTTATGACACACTTCTTTCCTCCATACCCACCATCAGTCAATGAAGACATATTGCAGACCCTGCCTTCTGATTTCCCTTGGAGTGATGAGTGAGGATATGGCCTGCTTGCTGTTCCTGGAAAAAAAAATCATTCTTATTCACTTATAGGTAGTGGTCACTCAGTTGGCACCTTCAATGCACCAGCTATCCTGTAGAAGAGGCTGTGGGTGAGATTTAATGCCCCTCAGAGGTGAGTTTGGAAGTGTTTGATCAGGTGGGAGGGTCCAGAGTGCAGATCTTGCCACTTTCCCAACTCCGACCATCCAGGCTCTGGGCAGGAAGGGTGGAGGATGTCCTTCCTATCCGCAGGCAGTTGAGACCCATAAGTTGCCACTTAAGGGCCATTGAAGGGCCTTAGCTGCCACTGCTGATATTCTACCAGCGACAGGTGGGGCACTCACTATCTGGGAAGACAACCCAGCAAAACCTGTCGGGTTTTCCTGCAGTCTACTGGGAGGTGCCCTTGTTCTCAGGTACCCTGAGTCCAATCGAAGGACTGAGCATCAGCAAGGGGGATCCCTGGAGGAAGGAACCCTCTGCTCATGCTGTTGACCCCCTCGTCACCTCTCTGTGCTGGTGTGTCCCTTCCTGGTACCTCTGGCCCAACTTACCTCTCTCGGGGGATCCAGCATTGTTCCTTGGTGAAGGCCTGAGTGTAACCCCAGCAGTGGTCACTGCTCTTGGTAACACTGTGGGTACCGAAGAGCAGCTGGGCTTTGATGGGGGTAGTATTTCAACCCTGCTCAGGGCTTATTTCAACGAGAGGCCTGACACTATACAGCTAAGTATCAGATTGCCTTGAGATAGTATTGGGCCTTCTGAAAAGTTTCAAAGCTGGGTCCCCTCTGGTTTTTGCATTTGATGGACATGAGCCATGCCTTGCCAAGCATTAAATATGGCCCTGCATCTTTGCCTGCATTGCCTATTGGGGGTTGATGCCAGTCAATAAATTCTGCTTCCCTATGAAAGAGGGTTTCCATCATCTTTTGCATGTTACATGCCCGATAGCTCATTGCTTAATCTTTCACTGATTCCCTGTGGCAGCCAGGAATGGTTCAAGTCCATAAAAAGTAAAACCCGCTGTCACTTTAATTGCCACAGACTAAGCAGTTGTGGCAATGAAACAAGTCTACATATCTTTGTGATGAATTTAGGAGAGATGCCCAATTGCATTCTGTGGAGATGCACAATTGCATTCTGTGGAGATGCTCAGATATATAGCGCCTCAGAGAAGTTCTTACAAGATCTCTGCGGCCTGCCCATCTCATAAGGAAGATATTACATGGTGCACCCTTGTCCTCAGTCATACAATCTAGTCTCCTGACCCAGACACATTGCTGCTGCGTTATGATAATTGAAAACATCCCTCGTCTAAAGTCAATCCACTTCTGGGTTTCACATTTTTAGGAAGAGAGGGAAAAACGAGAATAAAATGAAATGCAGGTGAACAACATACAAAGCTACTAATTAGGAATAGGAGTAGGCCATTCGGCCTCTTGAGTCTGCTCCACCATTCAGTAAGATCATGGCTAATCTGATTGTGGCCTCAACTCCACATTCTGCCTATCCCTGATAATCTATCTACCTCTGCATTAAAAATATTCATTGACCCAGCCTCCACCACTCTCTGGGGAAGAGAGTTCCAAAGATTCATGTCCTACTAAGAGAATACATTTCTTCTCATCTCCATCTTAAATGGGAGAGCCCTTAGTTTTAAACTGTGGCCCCTGGATCTAGCCTCTTCCACAAGGGAAATATATGTTTCAATAAGATCACCTCTCAATCTTCTAAAATCCAAAAGATAGAGGCCCAGCTTGTCCAACCTTTCCTCCTAAGATAACCCCTCTGTCCCAGATTTCAGTCAAGTGAACCTTCTCTGAACTGCTTCTAATGCATTTCTATCCTTTCTTAAATTAGAAGACCAAAACTGTACACAGTACTCTAGATATGGTCTCACCAATGTCCTGTACAAGAATAGCAAAGCATCTTTACCTTTATGTTCCAATTCGCCTTGCAATAAATGGAAAAATTCGATTTGCCTTCCTAATCACTTGTTGTACTTGCATTCTAACTTTTTGTGATTTAGGTACCAGGACATCCAGAATCCTCTGTACCTCAGAGTTCCGAAATCTCTTTCCATTTAAATAATATGCTTTTCTATTCTTCCTGCCAAAGTGGACAAGTTCACATTGTGGCATCTTACAATTTATCAGTGCCTTGCTGAGACAATACAGAGACCAATTCCTTATATTTTCAGGAATTACCATGTGTTAGATGATATACTATATTCTATGCCATTGAATGTTAGTGTCCTTGTACGCACAACTATGCCCAGACATGTTTATAAAATTCTCAACCTTATCCAGCAGATGAACTCTGCTTTTAATTTTTAATCCCTACTTTATAGGGGGATCACTCTTTTAAATCTTATAACTCTGCATTTATAGCTGGATTCTCTTATAACTTTGCATTTATAGATATATTCCTTCACATATAAACCACTCCCACAAGTGAGTTCTTACCTTTACTATTTCTCATCTCTACCCAAAATTCTATATCTTGATCCCTAGAACTAAGGTCATTTCTCTCTCTATTGTACCAATGTCATCCTTAAGAGAGCTACCCCCTCATCTTTTCCTAGCTTCCTGTCCTTCCTAAATGCCATATCCTAGTCTTTGTCATCCTGCAGCCATGTCTCTGTAGTAGCCATCAGATCATACATATTTATTTACATTTGTGCTTTCAATCCATCAATATTGTTATGAATCCTACATGCATTCAGATAAAGAGCCTTTAGTTCTGTATTTTTACTTTTTGTGTAACCTCTAGCATTATCTGCTGGTGCACTCTTAGGTTTGTACACTCTGCCCCTTCCTGCCAGCCTCTGATTATTATTTCCCTTATTCCTACTTTGCTCTTTTGCCTTATCTTCTCTACTTAATTTATCACATCTTCCCAAACTTGATCCCTTGCCCCCACTTTTTAGTTTAAAGCCCTCTCTATCGCCCTAGTTATACGACTTGCCAGAACACTGTTCAAGTACAGATCATCCCAACGGTACTAGTGCCCGTGCCACATGAATCAAAACCCATTTCTCCCACACCAATCTTTGAGCCACACATTTAACTCTCTAATCTGATTTGCGCTATGTGACTCAGCTAGTAATCACTGTTCATACTCCCTCAGCAGCACCTCTTTTCCTAGTTCTATCTATGGTGTTGGTACCACATGGACTGCGACCACTGGATTCTCCCCCTTACACTGCATGTTCCTCTCCTGCCTAGAGCAGCTGTTCTGAACCCTGGCACCGGGCAGGCAACACAGCCATATGGACTCCCATTCCTGGCTGCAGAGAACTGTCTATCCCCTGTGTCTGTTCCCAACTAGCACTACATTCCTGTTAACTCCCCCCACTTGAATGGCTTCCTGTACTATGGTGCTGTGATCAGTTTGCTCATCCACCCTGCAGCCACTGTTTTCATCCATGCAGGCTGCAAGAACCTCAAACCTGTTGAACAATTGCAAAGACTGTGGCTCCTCCACTTCTACCTTCTGGGTCCCTATATCTGCATTACTCACAGTCACACCTGCCTGTCCCTGACCACAGACTAAATGAGAAGACCCTATCCTAAGGGTTGTGACTGCCTCCTGGTACAAAGTGTCCAGGTAACTTTCCCCCTCCCTGATGCATCGCAGTGTGTGCAGCTCGTTCTCCAGCTCAATGGCTCTGAGCCAAAGCTCCTCAAGCCACAGACACTTACTGTAGACATGTTTGCCCTGGATCAGCCCCGTGTCCAGGAACTACCATATTCAGCAGTTGCTACACATCGCCTAACCTGCCATCTTCATTATGGCCAGAATTTTTCCCTCGTTGGGCGGGCTTGGTGAGAGCAGGCAGGCACAGTCAGGAAGCCGTCTGCCGCCCGCAATTGGCTCCGCACCACAATTTCACACTACCTGTGCAGGTGTGGGTAGGAGGGAGAGCGGGCCTGGTGCGCAGCTTGTGCATGCACGCGTAAGAGCGCTTCAATCTCCTCAGGGAGATTGAAGCGCTTTTTAAAAAAATTAATAAAGACAATGAAAATTTAATGAAACATGTCCTCTCAAGTGACTATATCACATGAGATAGGACATGTTTTTAAGTTCAAAATAAAGTTTTATTTAATTTTTATTAGCTTTAGGAAACCTCATCCCATTCGTGGATGAGGTTTCCTAAAAAATGTAAAGGCCGTTTGGCCTTTTTGCCTGTCCACCAACCATTAGGCTGGACAGACAACATCAATTTTGAGTTAATTAGCTTGTTAATGGCCTTAATAGGCCTTTCAATTATTGGTGGGTGTGCAACCGACTCCAGTGCGTACCCGTCAAACAAAATATTGCGTGAGTGCGCGATGACATTAGGACGCACATCAACATCATTGCTCGTCATATTATGCTCATGTGTGTTGGGCATGCACTCGCATGCCGAACGTAAAATTCTGGCCTATATATTAATTCATTTATTCTTAAATAATTTATAAATACCGTAACTCCCAATAATCTTTGCTACTACTAGTCTAAACCTTACTACAACTAATAAAACTTTACAATAACTAATAAATTGCACAAGTTTTGATGATAAACAAACAAAATATTCACCAACCAATCACTTAGCTGTTTTCACTTGATGTCACACTTGATTTCTCTCAGAACGCAGCCACTCCGCTCTGGAGTCACAGACTGAGTTGGATTGGATTGGATAGCTCTTGTAGATACTGTTTAGTGCCTCCATGTCCTCTTTTCACTTGTTCTTCGAGGTGCTGCTGACTGCTTCTGGGTCCTCTTTTCAACTGTTCTGCCAGGTGATTAAAAATCTGTGAAGGAGGGAGGTAAATAAAAGACTTTCAGGTACCTATAATCCATGAATAACAATGGTTCCCTCTTTGGCTCCCTAATTCCTCGCACACACCTGGTTGTAATGCTAAAGGGCAGTGTTAAATCATTTTTTTTTGGCTGTGAAGTTACATCAATTGCAAGAAGATGTTAACCCAGGAAATTAGTTGCAATAGTAACAATATACCTCAAGCACCTTTACTTTTTTTCACAATGAAACCTGTATATCAGAAAAAGTCTAAGATTTTCTGGGTACTTATATTGACAGTGTTAAGTTGACAGGCACACTCTGCACTTGGCTTCTCACTTTGCAGCCGACTGACAAATTTGCAGTGGTCAGGAGAATTTGAATTTGTTTGCCAAGCTTGTTTTATAAAACTACCATGAAGCAGGGAAAGGGGCAAGGGTAAGAAAACTGGAATTGCTGCAAGCCTCGAGTCCCTGCAGTAGCTTAAAAAGGTCGACTGCTACTTGGGCAAGAGGAAGAGTGAAGTCGAAGATAAAACAGGCAAAATCTGACACCAGACAGAATTTATGCATCACCCACAATCAACTGCACTCACAAGGACAAATCTTTTGATTTTTAAACGCCAGAATGTTGTCAATTCTATTTTGATTGGTGTTTCTTGGTCAGTTTTTAGCCACTACTTGCCCCAGCACTGTACAAAATCAGGCAGTAAGGAATTGGAAAATCGTGTTCCAAAAGCTCATCAATGCAGGCTACATTACTGCAAGTAACCATTGAGAGTTTAGCTCCTGGTGTTACAGGGTAGGATAGTGGAATTTTTAGCTAACATATTTTGTGGAAGAATGTAAATTTACAATCGTACTTGCTTAATAAGAACATCACTATGAACGGATAGGTAATATTGTGTGATGTTTATTTGAATGGTTTCAAATAAACCTTAGTGGACATCTCATTCAACACACATTGTTTGATTTTGTTTTCTAAACTTTCAGAAAGGAAAACAAATTCTAGGGCAGAATTTTCCAGGCCTGTTGGCAGTGGATGTGTTTGGCTGCGTGTGCGGACAATATGGCAAAAAGGCCAAAAATCGGTTTCACAGTGTCGTGAAACCAGTTTGCAATCATCAGCTCTGCTCGTCAGTGACAGGCCGTGTTTCCCGTGTCAGACATCAGGAATTTCATTGTAATACATCTGCATAACATTATAAACCCAGCTTGCTAGAATCATCCCCTTATGCTTGATCATTCAAGCATGTAGGCGTGATTGCACGCCACCGTTTTTCACAGCTGTACATAAGCGACATGCACCTGGTGAGCTGCACTTCACTCAGGACTTTGAAGTTTATTTGCCTACCTTGCTTCAGGCAGTACTTGCAATCATCAGCATCAGGCTTTGCAGACAGCACTATATCACTTTTAGGGGGCTCATGGGCAGGTCTCTACATACCAGACCAGCCATAAAGCGGGGATGGCTTTTCAACGGCTGCAGGGCTAGGGCTTGCTTGGGGAAGGGGGAGAAGTGGCCTCAGGCACTGGCCAAATGCAAGGTGAAGGCTGTACTGGGAAAGGGAGGTATCCATGGGTGTGTTTGGGGGCACAAATTGAGGAGCAGTCTCCAGAGGAGATATGGCCAGATGGAGATGAAAGGGTATGTGTGTCAGAATGGTTGGTGATGTCCCTTGAGCTGGCAGTGAGTGAGATGCCAGTGAATGTGTGCGTGTGAGTTTAGAATGATGTTGCCTTACCCAGGCGATACGGATGAGATGATTCATCCTCTTTTTGCATTGAATGGCCAACCTCTTGTGTGCAGCATTCGCACTGATCACCACTGCCATCGCCTACCAAGCTGGAGTGGTGACACTGATGGGCCTCCTGCAGCCAGAGCTGGGGAGAGGACATCATGGCGGATCTCCATGGTATCCAAAAGGTGTTCCTAGGATGCATTACTAAACTGGGGACTGCCTTTTGGGGTGATGTCTTCTTTGCAGCAGTCATGGGCTGGAAGCACTGAGAGGTGTATGCGCAGCTGCACTTTAAATATGGCACTTGGCATGAGGAAGCGGCAAGGTGGCAGTGTGACATGCAAATGAGAGCCCACCCACCATCAAAACAGTGTGTTTCCTGGGAATGCATGATTAATGAGGTGGAATTGGAATGATATGGCATGATAAACTTCCATTACGGTTGGCAGGTAAAACCTTTTTCCCGCTATCGGGACAATTCCTCGCCTCGACTTTTCAGCAGAGGTTGGGGAATCTTTTTATTATCACAGGACATTCACAAATAGACAAGATCGGTCGTGGACTGCACTTGTGGGTGGAGCTTTAGTATATAAAACGGCATTATCAACTTGTAATCTGCTGATTTGAGCTCTTCCCACAGAACAGCAACCATAGTCAAAGATAATGTTTCTCAGCATTCCTGGTGCCATTCATTTGTTTAAATTAGATGGCAAGTTTCCAAACCCAAAAAGTCACCTGGGACTTAATTGTTTTCATGCACCATCGTGGTCAGTTACAGAGCAGCTTTGATGTCATGATGAGTTTGTACAGATCTCATTAAAATGGCATCTGAGACAAAAAAAAATGTTGTTTAGGCAATAGAGAGATCTAGTACTGTATTCAGACTGCACACAAAACATCTGAGCTCATTTTAATTTTTAGAACTCTTGCTGCGGGCTGGATGAAATTGAGCAACGAGTTGGATCTGGCCCAAGGGTTGTAGGTTCCTCAACCCTGCTTTACAGCCTCTCAGAGTTCAAAATGTACAGAGGGTTTTTTAAAAAAAAAACAATATTGATTTATTTTATTGTATAATAAATAAAGACATGTAAATACTCATAGTTCATATAAAAACAGGGAAAGTGGTACCCTGTAGAGATACCCTGCAACATTTAACTGCCGCAAATAATAATAGTAATTATTAAGACCATCAAATTTGTGTAATGTGGTTATTTTCAAAGCATGTCATACTAATTTAGATACAGTCCAATAAAGTTCAAAGTGTTGAAATTGAATTGTGTAATCTTAATAATAAACGCAGTGACACATCTGTATGAAATTCCTCTGTTAAATGACCCTGTTAATGTCTGCGCCAAAATGGGAGACAGAAAAATTTCTTTCATTGCAATATCAACAGTGCAATTTGAAATGCCAAATGCAAATATTGGCAAGTAAAATCAAGGATTTCAAGCCTCACAAATTTGATTGAATTCTTTGAAGAAGTGACAAGAAGGGTTGATGAAGGTAATGTAGTGTATGTTGTGTACACGGATTTTAGCAAGGCATTTGACAAGGTCCCACATGGCAGATTGGTCAGTAAAGTAAAAGCCCATGGGATTCAGGGTAATGTGGCAAACTGGATAAAAGGTTGGCTTTGTAACAGAAAACAAAGGGTAATGGTCGATGGATGCCCTTGCGAATGGAAAGTTGTCTCAAGTGGTGTTCCACAGGGCTTGGTATTGGGACCCTTGCTGTTTGTGTTATATATTAACAATTTGGATGTGAACGTGGGGGGCATGATTGGGAAATTCGTAGATGACACAAAGATTGGCGAAGTAGTGGATAGTGTAGTGGATAGCCATAATCTCCAAAATGATATAGATGGGTTGGTGGAGTGAGCGGTAAAGTGGCAGATGGATTTTAACATAGAGAAGTGTGAGGTCATACATTTTGGGAGGTCAAACAGTTACAGGGATTACACAATAAATGGGAATATACTAAGAGGGGTAGATTAAGTAAGAGATCTTGGCGTGCAAGTACACAGGTCCCTGTAGGCAGCAGTTCAAGTAGACAAGGTCGTAAAGAAGGCAACACTGGTGAGGCCACAACTGGAGTATTGTGTGCAGTTCTGGTCACCACATTACAGGAAGGATGTATTAGCTCTGGAGAAAGTGCAGAGGAGGTTTATAAGAATGTTGCCAGGGTTAGAAAAGTGTAGCTACGAGGAGAGATTGGATAGGCTGGGGTTATTTTCCTTAGAACAAAGAAGGCTGAGAGGTAACTTGATTGAGGTGTACAAAATTATGAGGGCAATAGATAGAGTGGACAAGATAAAATTGTTTCCCTTGGTGGAGATTTCTAGAACCAGGGGACATAGATTCAAGATAAGTGGCAGAAGCTTTGTGGGGGGGACATGAGGAAGAACTTTTTTACGTAGAGGGTAGTGGGTGTCTGGAATTCACTGCCCAAGCTGGGGTAGAGGCAGAAACTCTAAACTCTTTTAAAAAGTACCTGGATCTGCACTTTAAGTGCGGTAAGCTGCAGGGCTATGGGCCGGGTGCAGGAAGGTGGTATTAGAAAGGGCACCTGGGTGTCCTTGGGCTGGCATGGACAAGATGGGCTGAATGGCCTCCTTCTGTGTTGTCACCTTTCTATGGTTCTATAACCCAAAAAAATTCTATAAATACATAAAGAGCAAGAGGATAACTAAGGAAAGAGTAGGTAACATGATGTGAAGGCAAAAAACGCAGGCATGGCTTTTAATTAAAAATTTCTGCCTGTCTTCAACAAAGAGGGGAACAATGCAAATATTGTCGTTAAGGAGAAATGTCAAATATTGGATGGGATAAATATAATGAGAGAGAAAACATTAAGGAGGTTAGCGTCCTTGAAAGCAGATGAATCGTTAAGTTTGGATGAAATGTATCCCAGGCTGTTAAGAGAAGTAAGGAGGATTTAACAAAGGCTCTGACTACTATTTTACAACCCCCTCTTGTTATAGGTATGGTGCTGGACACTGGAAGACTGCTTTTTAATTTTAAACAGGGAGAAAAAGATAGACAAAGTAATTATAGATCAGTGAGCCTAACTTTGGTGGTGGACAGATTATTGGAAAAGTTTCAAGGGATAATATATATCAGCAATAACAAAGGCACAGATTAATCAAGGACAGTTCACATGGATTCATTATGGAAAATTTGTGTCTAAATAACTTGGTTGAATTTTTTGAGGAGGTAACAAGAACATTGATAAGGGCAGCATGTTTAATGTTGTGTGCATGGATGTTAGCAAGATTTTAGACAAAGGTCCAGCATGGCAGACTAGCCAGAAATTAAAGGCTCATGGGATCCAAGGGAAAATGGTAAGATGGATCCAAAATTAGTTTAGTTGCAAGAAGCACGACTAATGGTCGGTGGCTGTTTTTGTGATTGGAAGTCTGCTTCCAATTGGGCTCCGCAAGACTTAGTGCTGGATCTCTTGCTTTATGTGGTGTATGTCAATGATTTAGACATAAATGTAAGGGCCATGATTAAAAAGTATTGCATTTGGAAAGGACAAACAAGACAAGAGAATGCACATTAAATGATAGGTTGCTGAGAAATGCAGAGAAACAAAGGGATCTTGGTGTGCATGTACACAGATTCCTGATGGTAGCAGGACAGGCTGATAAGATGGTTAAGGAGGCATTTGGGATACTTGTCTATGTTATCCGAGGCATAGAAACTCCATGAGGGTTCTCCAATCTCCCACAGTAACTCAGCCATTTATGCAGTTTCCGTCAGCATTCCACCAGTCTCTTGATGATGAGAGACTGGGAGATACCCTGTGGAATTTTAGGGCCTTCATATCAAAGATGGGGTTGTACCAGCACTCAGTACAGAATTCATGGGTGAGATGTTCTTCCCCCTTTCTCTAGCCAAACAGCCCTCGATACTATTTGGTCTCTTTACTTTTGCTGCACACTCAGTTTATGGTTTCAGTGGTATGGTCACCAGTTCCCCCAAATCTCTTCAATGCTGTGTCCTACAGGGTGATGCTATTTAGCTTATATTGCTGGTGTTTGTATTTCCCAACATCCTGACTTTGCACTTGTCCACCGTAAGTTACATTGGCAATCTCCTTCCATCCCAATCTATAGCTTGACATACAACCAACATTTGCTTCCTTAGCTGATCTCATTCTTTATACAGTTCTTCCACACAGCTGCCCATAGCTTCTACTGTTACACCGGCCACCGACCAAGACAGCTTGTCGAAAACGCTTCCTGATTGGTAATCATGGGTGCCCCAACAACAGAGGTGAGCTTTGAATGCTGTATGCACTCACCTCCAGAAGATTTACTGACTTTAAAATCAATAGAGATGCTGCCTGTTTAAGTGCCTTCCTATGCTAGCAAGGAGCGCACTTATGCAGTTAGGCTCTATTGATTTTAACTTTGACATCTGTGCTGAGATCAGTGCTTCAAGGCTGCCAGCAAGATTTCTGGAAGTGAACACAAATTGGTGCCAAGTGTCTGGAGCTCCTCTGCATTTCCATAAATAACTCCACGGAGGTGCAATTGTGCCCCAGCAGGAACTCTTCTGGGCAGGCACCCAAATTTTCCATGCCCTGCTTGGTTTTGCACCTATTTCTGACAACTCTTTCCCATTCCAAATGCCCACTCCCCACCCCTGCCCCCCCACCTCAATTTGCAACCGTCTTCTTACCAAATCTTTAAGAAAATGCAATGACAATGGGGTACAAATTTGATTGTCGTTATCCCAGTTTTCAAGCACCACACCAGCATTTCACCTAACAGCTTCATAGTGGAATGTCCAAGCTGAAAGTGTGCTTGATATCCAGCTGTCGCTAAAATGGTTAAACGATGTCCCAGAAATGATTGTTGGGATCAAAATAAGTAAATTGGAATCCAATACTTAAATTAAGACCCTTTTGGGACATTGATACCTTGGAGCATTAAATTCTGCCTGCCTGCCCAGAAAACATGGCTCAACCACTTGGGAACCAGGCTGAAGCGATGATATTTAAAGGAATCCTCACTTACTATTAATGTATGTGACTTTTGGTAGTAGCTGTACTCTGTTATTTTACTGGCTACAGAATACTGGGAAAGATGGGAATTTTGTTGGAATTGCCAATGAAGCTGCCATGTTGGGGTGCAGCAGCAAGCATGGCAGCACAGATCTTCAGGGAGTCAAAGAAGAGAGTGAAGGAGACAAGGACAAAAGAAGTTACACTCCAGAAAGCCAGATGGTGAAGGATAGCACTGGAGCCAATCTTTAACACTGTTCTGAGCATTTATTTTACAGAGATAAGCATTACACACATGCACCTCCTAACCAACCACCACAGTTTCAGTCTGTTCCTAAATAGGAACACAAATGCATCCCTAGTTAATACCCACCACC
Source organism: Carcharodon carcharias (assembly GCF_017639515.1). Classification (NCBI taxonomy): domain Eukaryota; kingdom Metazoa; phylum Chordata; class Chondrichthyes; order Lamniformes; family Lamnidae; genus Carcharodon; species Carcharodon carcharias. The sequence goes on along the minus strand of NC_054467.1, from coordinate 157,988,586 downwards.
TGCACACAATGAAATAGAATTAATATACAATTAACAAAGGAGTCCTTAAAACATATGTATATTTAGAAACAGGAGTTTTCCACATTAACAAAAACAAAATCACCTGGAAAAACTCAGCAGGTCTGGCAGTATCAGCGGAGAAGATAAGAGTTGACGTTTCGAGTCCTCATGACCCTTCCACAGAACTGAGTGAATATAAGGAAAGGGGTGAAATTTAAGCTGGTTTAAGGTGGGTGGCGGGGGAGGGGGGAGGGTGGGGGGGGTGGTGGTGTGGTTGTAGGGACAAGCAAGCAGTGATAGGAGCAGATAATCAAAAGATGTCACAGACAAAAGAACACAGAGGTGTTGAAGGTGGTGATATTATCTAAACGAATGTACAAATTAAGAATGGATGGTAGGGCACTCAAGGTACAGCTCTAGTGGGCGTGGGGTGGAAAGACTAGCAGGGCATAAAAGATTTAAAAATAAGGGAAATAGGTGGGAAAAGAAAAGAAAAATCTATATAAATTATTGGAAAAAACAGAAGGAAGGGGGAAGAAACAGAAAGGGGGTGGGGATGGAGGAGGGAGTTCAAGATCTAACGTTGTTGAATTCCATATTCAGTCCGGAAGCTGTAAAGTGCCTAGTCGGAAGATGAGGTGCTGTTCCTCCAGTTTGCGTTGGACTTCACTTAAACAATGCAGCAAGCCAAGGACAGACATGTGGGCAAGAGAGCAGGGTGGAGTGTTAAAATGGCAAGCTACAGGGAGGTTTGGGTCATTCTTGCAGACAGACCGCAGGTGTTTTGCAAAGCGGTCGCCCAGTTTACATTTGGTCTCTCCAATGTAGGGGAGACCAGATTGGGAGCAACGAATGCAGTAGACTAAGTTGGGGGAAATGCAAGTGAAATGCTGCTTAAATTGAAAGGAGTGTTTGGGCCCTTGGACGGTGAGGAGAGAGGAAGTGAAGTGGCAGGTGTTGCATCTTTTGCGTGGGCATGGGCAGTTGCCAGAGGTGGGGGTTGAGGAGTCGGGTGTGATGGAGGAGTGGACCAAGGTGTCCCAGAGGGAACGATCCCAATGAAATGCCACCACAGGGGGTGAAGGGAAGATGTGTTTGGTGGTGGCATCATGCTGGAGTTGACGGAAATGGCGGAGGATGATCCTTTGAATGCGGAGGCTGGTGGGGTGATAAGTGAGGACAAGGGGGACCCTATCATGTTTCTGGGAGGGAGGAGAAGGCGTGAGGGCGGATGCGTGGGTGATGGGTCGGACACGGTTGAGGGCCCTGTCAACGACCATGGGTGGAAAACCTCAGTTGAGGAAGAAGGAGCACATGTCAGAGGAACTGTTTTTGAAGGTAGCATCATCAGAACAGATGCAAAGCAGGCGAAGGAACTGAGAGAATGGGATGGAGTCCTTACAGGAAGCGGGGTGTGAGGAGCTGTAGTCGAGGTAGCTGTGGGAGTCGGTGGATTTGTAATGGATATTGGTGGACAGTCTATCACCAGAGATTGAGACAGAGAGGTCAAGGAAGGGAAGGGAAGTGTCAGGTATGGACCATGTGAAAATGATGGAGGGGTGGAGATTGGAAGCAAAATTAATAAATTTTTCCAAGTCCCGACAAGAGCATGAAGCAGCACCGAAGTAATCATCGATGTACCGGAGAAAGAGTTGTGGAAGGGGGCCGGAGTAGGACTGGAACAAGGAATGTTCCACATACCCCATAAAGAGACAGGCATTGCTGGGGCCCATGTGGGTACCATTAGCCACGCCTTTTATTTGGAGGAAGTGAGAGGAGTTAAAGGAGAAATTGTTCAGCGTGAGAACAAGGTCAGCCAGACGGAGGAGAGTAGTGGTGAATGGGGATTGTTCAGATCTCTGTTCGAGGAAGAAGCTAAGGGCCCTCAGACCATCCTGGTAGGGGATGGAGGTGTAGAGGGATTGGACGTCCATGGTGAAGAGGAGGCGGTTGGGGCCAGGGAACTGGAAATTGTTGATGTGACGTAAGGTGTCAGAGGAATCACGGATGTAGGTGGGAAGGGACTGGACAAGAGGAGAGAGAAGGGAGTCAAGATAATGAGAAATGAGTTCCGTGGGGCAGGAGCAAGCTGACACGATCGGTCTACCGGGACAATTGTGTTTGTGGATTTTGTTTAGGAAGTACAAGTGGGCCGTCTGAGGTTGGGCAACTATCAAGTTGGAAGCTGTGGGAGGAAGATCTCCAGAGGAGATGAGGTCAGTGACAGTCCTGGAAACAATGGCTTGATGTTCAGTGGTGGGGTCATGGTCCAGGGAGAGGTAGGAGGAAGTGTCTGCGAGTTGACGGTCAGTGTCCACGAGGTAGAGGTCAGTGCGCCAGACAACAACAGCACCATCCTTGTCAGCGGGTTTGATGACAATGTTGGGGTTGGACCTGAGAGAATGGAGTGCAATAAGTTCAGAGAGAGACAGATTAGAATGGGTGAGAGGAGCAGAGAAATTGAGACGACTAATGTCACGCTGACAGTTCTCAATGAAAAGATCAAGAGAAGGTAAGAATCCAGAGGGAGAGGTCCAGGTGGAGGGAGAATATTGGAGGTGGGTAAAAGGAACCGTTGAATGGGGAGAGGACTCCTGCCCAAAGACGTGAGCACGGAGACGAAGACGGCAGAAGAAGAGTTCAGCATCATGCCGAGCCCGAAATTCATTGAGGTGAGGGCGTAAGGTATGAAACTAAGTCCTTTGCTGAGCACTGAATGTTCAGCGTCGGAGAGGGGAAGGTCAGGGGGGTATAGTGAATACACCGCCGGGGCTGGGATTGGAAGATGGGGTGGGGACGGAGGGACAGGCAGGGGTGGAGGGTCCTAGATGGGTGTTGGTGTCGATGAGTTGTTGGAACTTGCATTCCTTAGCACTTGAGAGAAAGAGATAAAGTTTCTTGTTGAGGCGTTGGATGAGACGAGGAATAAAATGAAACTGGGGGCACGCGCAGCTTTGAAAAAGGGTACAACGGTGCTGCTGGAGGGAGAGGTCGAGTGTGTTCATATGGCGGCACATGTCACTGAGCGTTGGTCTCAGAACGTGACGGGAACAGCAGTCCGAGAAGCGTTTTATGTCTCGGAGATACCTGTAATCCTGAGTGGATTCAAAACAAGAGGGATGGAATTTCAGTTGAAATCCACGTGGGGTAAGTCGGAGACGGAGACAGTCACTGAGAAAGGAGAAATGGCTGTGAAAGCGGGTTTTAGTAAACATCTGGTCAAACAAGGTGTATTCACTAAACCCCCTGACCTTCCCCTCTCCGACGCTGAATGTTCAGTGCTCAGCAAAGGATTTAGTTTCATTCCCTTACGCCCTCATCTCAATGAATTTCTGGCTCGGCACGATGCTGAACTCTTCTTCCGCCGTCTTCGTCTCCATGCTCACTTCTTTGGGCAGGAATCCTCTCCCTGTTCAACGGTTCCTTTTACCCACCTCCAATATTCTCCTTCCACCTGGACCCCTCCCTCTGGATTCTTACCTTCTCTTGATCTTTTCATTGAGAACTGTTGGCGTGACATTAGTCGTCTCAATTTCTCTGCTCTTCTCACCCATTCTAATGTGCCTCTCTCTGAACTTGCTGAACTCCGTTCTCTCAGGTCCAACCCCAACATTGTCATCAAACCCACTGACAAGGGTGGTGCTGTTGTTGTCTGGCGCACTGACCTCTACCTCGCGGACGCTGAGCGTCATCTTTCAGACGCTTCCTGCTACCTCTCCCTGGACTATGACCCCACCACTGAACATCAAGCCATTGTTTCCAGGACTGTCACTGACCTCATCTCCTCTGGGAATCTCCCTCCCATAGCTTCCAACCTGATAGTTGTCCAACCTCGGACGTCCCACTTGTACTTCCTACCCAAAATCCACAAACAGAACTATCCTGGTAGACCAATCGTGTCAGCCTGCTTCTGCCCCACGGAACTCATTTCTCGTTATCTTGACTCCCTTCTCTCTCCACTTGTCCAGTCCCTTCCCACCTACATCCGTGATTCCTCTGACACCTTACGTCACATCAACAATTTCCAGTTCCCAGGCCCCAACCCCCTCCTCTTCACCATGGACGTCCAATCCCTCTACACCGCCATCTCACACCAGGATGGTCTGAGGGCCATTGGCTTCTTCCTCGAACAGAGGCCCGAACAATCCCCATCCACCACTACTCTCCTCCGTCTGGCTGAACTTGTTCTCACGCTGAACAATTTCTCCTTCAACTCCTCTCACTTCCTCCAAATAAAAGGTGTGGCTATGGGTACCCACATGGGCCCCAGCTATGCCTGTCTTTTTATGGGGTATGTAGAACATTCCTTGTTCCAGTCCTACTCCGGCCCCCTTCCACAACTCTTTCTCCGGTACATCGATGATTACGTTGGTGCTGCTTCATGCTTTTGTCGGGACTTGGAAAAATTTATTAATTTTTCTTCCAATCTCCACCCCTCCATCATTTTCACATGGTCCATCTCTGACCTTTCTTTGACCTCTCTGTCTCAATCTCTGGTGCTAGACTATCCACCAATACCCATTACAAGCCTACCGACTCCCACAGCTACCTCGACTACAGCTCCTCACACCTCGCTTCCTGTAAGGACTCCATCCCATTCTCTCAGTTCCTTTGCCTCCATTGCATCTGTTCTGATGATGCTACCTTCAAAAACAGTTCCTCTGACATGTGCTCCTTCTTCCTTAACCGAGGTTTTCCACCAACGGTCATTGACAGGGCCCTCAACCGTGTCCGGCCCATCTCCCGCGCATCTGCCATCACGCCTTCTCCTCCCTCCCAGAAACATGATAGGGTCCCCCTTGTCCTCACTTATCACCCCACTGGCTTCCGCATTCAAAGGATCATCCTCCGCCATTTCTGCCAACTCCAGCATGATGCCATCACCAAACACATCTTCCCTTCACTCCCCCCCGGCGGCATTCCATTGGGATCATTCCCTCTGGGACACCCTGGTCCACTCCTCCATCACCCCCCACTCCTCAACCCCCACCTATGGCACCTCCCCATGCCCACGCAAAAGATGCAACACCTGCCCCTTCACTTCCTCTCTCCTCACCGTCCAAGGACCCAAACAGTCCTTTCACGTTAAGCAGCATTTCACTTGCATTTCCCCCAACTTAGTCTACAGCATTTGTTGCTCCCAATGCGGTCTCCTCTACATTGGAGAGACCAAACGTAAACTGGGCGACCGCTTTGCAGAACACCTGCGGTCTGTCCGCAAGAATGACCCAAACCTCCCTGTAGCTTGCCATTTTAACACTCCACCCTGCTCTCTTGCCCACATGTCTGTCCTTGGCTTGCTGCATTGTTCCAGTGAAGCCCAACGCAAACTGGAGGAACAGCACCTCATTTTCCAACTAGCGACTTTACAGCCTTCCAGACTGAATATGGAATTCAACAACGTTAGATCTTGAACTCCCTCCTCCATCCCCACTCCCTTTCCTCTTCTTCCCTCTTCCTTCTGTTTTTTCCAATAATTTATATAGATTTTTCTTTTCTTTTCCCACCTATTTCCATTATTTTTAAATCTTTTATGCCCTGCTGGTCTTTCCACCCCACCCCCACTAGAGCTGTACCTTGAGTGCCCTGCCATCCATTCTTAATTTGTACATTTGTTTAGATAATATCACCAGCTTCAACGCCTCTGTGTTCTTTTGTTCTTTTGTCTGTGACATCTTTTGATTATCTGCTCCTATCATTGCTTACTTGTCCCTACAACCACAACACCCCCACTTCTTCTCTACACCCCCCCCCCCCACCCCTCCCCACCCACCTTAAACCAGCTTATATTTCACCCCTCTCCTTATGTTCACTCAGTTCTGCGGAAGTGTCATAAGGACTCGAAACGTCAAATCTTTTCTTCTCCGCTGATGCTGCCAGACCTGCTGAGTTTTTCCAGGTAATTCTGTTTTTGTTTTGGATTTCCAGCATCTGCAGTTTTCTGTTCTTATCTCTTTTTTTTCCCACATTAACCTGACAAAGAAGCAGTGTGCAAGGCAGGCAGTCACTGACCTATATTACCAGGTGCAGCAGGAATTGGAGCCAAACTCCAGGTCGTGCACAGCACTGCCTGTGGCTCTGAAGGTTACGGTGGCCCTCAACTTTCATTCCACTGGCTCATTCCAGCCTGCAACAACTCACATCAGCAACATCATCCAGGTTGCTGTTCATCCACTCGTCAAGCAGATGGCAAATGTCCTACTTAGAAGGAGAGAGCAACACAACAATTTCCCCATAGAGGCTGCTGATCAGGAGATAGCTCCCGGCATTTCCACATCATTGAATTTCCCCAAGTGCAAGGTCACATTGAGTACCCATATATTACCCTGGATTCTCCCTATCACAAACCAGTTTCTTGTATAGCAGGAAGAGTTTCCACTCCTCCAATGTTTAGATGGTCTGTGACCAAAAGCAGTGAATAATGCAGGTCTGTGCTTAGTACCCTTGTTGGAATTATCATGTCTTCATATTGCACCAGCCCTCAGCCCTCCTGTCTTTGACCAGTGGGTGTCAGTCTGACTCCTTGGAGACAGGGCTTATCCCTGTGAACAGATGTCGAACACTGATATATAATTAAGAATATAATGGCTAGCTTCAATGCAAAACCAGCCTGCCTTGCAGCAAAGCATTAGAACTGTCATCAGAGCCTTCAACACTGTGGACCCCTCTGCAGTGTTCACAGATGTGACAGAAAACTACTAGTAACCCTGTATCTGTAGAAATCGTCCCTATAGCTGGGACCATGTGGCTGTTTTTGGAGAACAGCTTATTTGTCTCTCTTTTGTGGGTGCTCTTTCAATCACCCACTGTAACTTCAGCATAAGATTGTCAGAAACTCCAGAGAAATGGCAAATGCCAATCTTCTATGAAGTTACAAGGAAGATCAGGAGAACCCCTGTGGAAACTATACCCCTATGCACCTATTTGACTTGTATTTTTCTCGTTTAAAGAGCAATATTAAATATCAATATTTCTCTTTACAGTTCATTTGGTTTCTTCATGTTAGAATACTTGAGCAAAGATGGTACAAATGTTATAGTTTCTTATAAGTTTTGTGAGACACTTGATATTAGTTTCTTGCCTAGAATTTCAACTAGGCTTATAATCCCATTTGTTTAGGATTCATGGGCAGGATCTTCCGGTCAGCAAGCGGGGGCGGGATGATGTCGGGTGGAACTTCTGATGTTACCCTGTGTCATTTCCATTTTCAGGTCGGCGGGGGTGCAGCCAAGTCAGCTGCACATCCACCAACCTGTCAACCGCTTATCGAGGCCATTGAAAAACTAATTAAGGTCATTAATGGACATGCCCGTCCAATATTAAAGTTGGAGGGCAGGCCAGGAGCCCTGGCGGGCTTTGAAAAAAGCATGAAAGCTCATCCATGGGCAGGATGATGTTTCATAAAGGGATTTAAATTTTTAAGAAAGGTTTCAATAAAACTTATGGACATGTCCCAACTCATGTGATAGTGTCACATGAGGGGACATGGCAGGGAAAATTTGTAAACATGTTTATTACAAGTTTTAAATCGGAGATGATCTCCCTGAGGCTGCACTTAGCCTCAGGGAGATCTGTGCGCTTTTTCGTGTGCATGCGTGAAAGAGCGCACTCCTGGCTGAGGGAATTCCCCCCCCCACACCCCGCACAGGGAGCACATAACGCTTCCTGGCGGACGTCATGCTGGGCGGGCCTTAATTGGCTCACACACATAAAATGGTGGCCAGCCCCCGATCGGAGGCGCACCCGCCCGAGCCCGTTCCCGCACTTCCCTGCCAATGGGGGAAAATATTGTTCCTATGTTTTTATAGTGAAGACCAAGAAATTTAAAACTTAAGAAGACTAAATTAATTTACATCTTTCCATATTTTCTGCAATATACCTGCTGTTTCAGATAATGTTAAGATACCACATTAGTTAACATAATTAAATTTAGGACTTTTATTCAGAACCTCCTTCCAAACTTTGCAAATACCTTGATAAAAACAAAAAACTGCGGATGCTGGAAATCCAAAACAAAAACAGAAATACCTGGAAAAACTCAGCAGGTCTGGCAACATCGGCGGAGAAGAAAAGAGTTGACGTTTCGAGTCCTCATGACCCTTCAACAGAACTAAGTGAAAATAGGAGAGGGGTGAAATATGAGCTGGCTTAAGGTGGGGGCTGGGGGGGGAAGTGGTGGGTTGGGGTGGTTGTAGGGACAAGCAAGTAGTGATAGGATGTCACAGACAAAAGATCAAAGAGGTGTTGAAGGTAGTAATATTATCTAAAAGAATATGCTAATTAAGAATGGATAGCAGGAAACGCAAGGTACAGATAGCTCTAGTGGGGGTGGGGTGAAATAAGACTAAATGGGCTTAAAAGGTATAGATTTAAAAATAATGGAAATAGGTGGGAAAAGAAAAATCTATATAAATTATTGGAAAAAACAAAAGGGAGGGGGAAGAAACGGAAAGGGGGTGAGGATGGAGGAGGGAGTTCAAGATCTAAAGTTGTTGAACTCAATATTCAGTCCGGAAGGCTGTAATCTTCCGACTAGGCACTTTACAGCCTTCTGAACTGAATATTGAATTCAACAACTTTAGATCTTGAACTCCCTCCTCCATCCCCACCCCCCTTCCGTTTCTTCCCCCTCCCTTTTGTTTTTTTCAATAATTTATATAGATTTTTCTTTTCCCACCTATTTCCATTATTTTTAAATCTATACCTTTTATGCCCTTTTAGTCTTATTTCACCCCACCCCCCCCCCCCCCCACTAGAGCTATCTGTACCTTGCGTGTCCTGCTATCCATTCTTAATTAGCACATTCTTTTAGATAATATAATTACCTTCAACACCTCTTTGTTCTTTTGTCTGTGACATCTTTTGGTTATCTGCTCCTATCACTGCTTGCTTGTCCCTACAACCACCACCCCTCCCACTTCTCCCCTCACCCCCAACTTAAACCAGCTTATATTTCACCTCTCTCCTATTTTTACTTAGTTCTGCTAAAGGGTCATGAGGACTTGAAACATCAACTTTGTTCTTTTCCGCCGATGCTGCCAGACCTGCTGAGTTTTTCCAGGTATTTCTGTTTTTGTTTTGCAAATACCTTCCTTCTAGGAAATGCTGTTGTTAAAGAAAAATACAGCACAGGAACAGGCCCTTTGGCCCTCTAAGCCTGCGCCGATCATATTGCCCGTTAACTAAAACATTTTGCACTTCCGGGGTCCATATCCCTCTATTCCCATCCTATTCATGTAATTGTCAAGCTGCCTCTTAAACACCACTATCGTACCTGCTTCCACCACCTTCTCTGGCAGCGAATTCCAGACACTCACTACCCTCTGCATAAAAAACTTGCTCCACACATCTCCTCTATAGTTTTCTCCTCTCACCTTAAATCTATGTCCCCTAGTAATTGACCCTTGCACCCCGGGAAAAAGCTTCTGATTATTTACTCTGTCCATGCCACTCATAATTTTGTAAACTTCTATCAAGTCACCCCTCAATCTCTGTCGCTCTAGTAAGAACGATCTGAGTTTCTCCAACCTCTCCTCATAGCTAATAACCTCCAGACCAGGCAGCATCCTGGTAAACCTCCTCTGCACCCTCTCCAATGCCTCCATATCCTTCTGGTAATGTGGCGAGCAGAATTGCAAGCAATATTCCAAGTGTGGCCCAACCTACAGCTGCAGAATGACTTCCCAGCTTTTATACTCAATACCCCTGCCAATGAAGGCAAGCATGCCATATGCCTTCCTGACTACCTTATCCACCTGCGTTGCCACTTTCAGTGACCTGTAGACCTGTACACCCAGATCCCTCTGCCCGTCGATGCACTTTAAGGGTTCTGCCATTTACTGTATAATTCCTGCTTGTATTAGACCTGTATTAGATTAAATTAATCATTTTCCTGTTGATTGCCAGTATAATTCAGACCTGATAGCTGCATATCACACTAATGCAGACACCCATCTCAAATTTGTACCTATAGACAAATGTCCACTTATAACAGAAGAATGAAGAAGTCAAAGAACAGAATCACTGCATTTTATTTTACCCAGGAATTTCACAACATGAGATTTTTACATTTTGAAATCACATACAGCACTCTCTGAATGTAATCCAGTCAGTTAAGTGCATGGGCAGAGATAGCAAATTGAGTTTCAAAGTTAAACATGACTCCAGGGCACAGACATCATCACTTAAAAAAATTCCATGAAACTAATTACATTAATTCACTATAAATATAAGTTATTGGAGCTCAATATCTGCACTGCAGCATGCTAAAAAAGGTACATTGTAAAATGTGGGATGAAGCTGTCTTGATGAGTGTATCACTGACTATGATTTTTACTTTCCTTCACCATTGCTCCCAGAAGTACCAATTAGTCACAATTAATTTCCGCAAGTAAAATTCCACACCTTTTTGTTTCATTCTACCCATTCCACAACTTCTTCTGAAAATTCAGCAATGCTGCTTTGGAGGGAAGTAAATTTTTAACAACGTTTGTTAAGGCCACACATTCATTATCATTTAATTTGAATTTTTTAAAAACTTTTTTTCCTAACACTGCTATGGCGATTAACCAAAAAATGATTTTCACATTGATTAAGTAATTACTTACTGCTACTTCAGCTAAATACTATTTTAGAGCATGAAGTTACTAGGCACTTTAAGATAGATACTTAAGTATAAATTAATAACAAAGCAATAATTTATAATTTGGAACATACTGAATTGTAATTTAGCGTAAGTTATCAGACATGCTTTTTACACAAAATTATTTCAAAACTTTGTCTTTAATTTTATGGAAAATGAAGCTTCAAGTAGTTGTATATAGTTAGAAAATTGTTAACAAATGTATAGATGAACAAAAACAGAGCATAGATGCTCACTGTCTCATATCATTGCATTAATTACAATGTTCATTTGATATCCCATATTATTTCAAAAGATATTCATTTATTTCCTTTGCAGTTAATTGTTTAAAAGAAGGAAAAGCTAAGAAAGCACTAATTATTTGTATTTATTTTCAATTATTTTGATAACTATATGAGCTACATTAAACATTAGTGGCCACAATGAAAATAATGGGTAAATGTATGTACTGTGTTGTGTATCTCTTAACTGACTTACTTGCAAGGTTTTCAATCCATTGCATAGACTAGTTAAAATGCAGATGTTACTTCAATATATTGTTTAGTGTAGACGGAACTGCTTTGTAACCTTGACATGATTAAGTGTCATCTCAGTGAAAGATGAACAGACAGGGGTGTCAGCATTTCTGAATCAACAGAAAATGGAATATAGTATAGGATTCCACTTATAAATGCTTTCTTTTAAAGTTGAGTCATTAAGCTGGGAAACCTCTGTGAGCATTTCAGATTTAACAATGTATTGTATGAGATGGAATACTAGAAAAAAGTCCAGAAGGAGACAGGCAAATGAGCAGAACAGGGAGAACAATTGGGATAGCCTGAGAAGGAGAAGTTCCAAGAACGACAGGAGAGTTTGATTTTTATTAAGCAGGATGTTATTAAGCAAGAAAATGAAACTGCAGGGAAGAAACCAAAGAATAAAATGGAATGAAGTGGATGAAAAAATGAAACCTGATTGAGAATGCGCAGAAATGGAAGGCAAGGAAAATTAGAGGCAGAGTGTTAATGAAAACATTTTTAATATATTTTTCTCTTTAGAAATGAAGCTCATTATGTGGCAATAAATATTTCCTTTCAACTTGTGTGAATTGTACTTTTCACTCCTTTTTCTATGAGAGCAATTTTCAACTTCTGGAGGAGTACAGAACTAGTGTTAGTGGAGCATCCACCCACCGCAGATTCCCGGCCCAATATCAGTGTCAGCTTGGCTCAGTTGTAGCGTTCTTAAATCAGAAGGTTGTGTGTGAGTTCAAGCCTTTCTCGATTTTTATGAATACGTAATGTAGGCTAACATTAGTGCAGCACTGAGGGATTACTGCATTGTTGGAATTTCCAAAAGAGACCCGTGGAACATAGGAACTGTTGTAAAAGATCTCATCACCCTATTTGAAGAAGTGTAGTGAGTTGTCCTAATGTTTATCCCTCAACCAGCATGACCAAAAAAGATTATTTTTCCTGTTTCTGTTTATGAGACTTTGCATGCAGCTGTCTCATTTTGCTACAAAACAAAGTGAATGCACTGTCAAAGTAAATCATTGACCGTGAAGTATTTCAGTAAGTTTTGTGGACATATGATAGGTGCTATATAAATGTAAGCTGTTTATTTCTATAACGAAATATTTTCTGCAGAGTTCAGGAGCCACTTTAAAGTTTCAACACAGAAGGTCAGGTGTGGTATTTAAGCAGAGAAACAAATGGGGTAATCTTGTGATTTTGCTCTCCCAGCAGGGGGAGTGGAGATGAAGCAAGGTACACAGCAGTGTTAACTGCAAGATGTTATGTTACTTTGCATTCCTGCTTGCCAAAGCTGGGAAGTAATTTTCCTTTGTGTAGTTAGCCATTGAAATGTCCCAGTTCAGAGGAAGAGAAAAACAGTTGGGGGTAAATGTTCGTCTTCACAGCCTGCGTTATAATCTGATAGAGTGGATTGCCTGCCCACTGTAGAACCTACCCAATTTTCATTGCATTGATTTCCACTCTAGTAGATCACCTTCCAGGTGGTGAAGATAAAAATGTACCGCTTGATATCTGAGCCACCATGCATCAACTGCTGCACAATAATACAACTCAGAGTCATGGAGCTGAACGCTGTTAATTGTTAGTTTGCTGTATTTACAGTTTTGTAAAAACACTAAAATGAAAATGAAGAATTTGATTGGCCAAGTTAGTAGAAGAAACAAAAATTCAAATCAGTATAACAAAAATGTTCTGCATGAAACAACTTTTTCTACCTGAGTAAACAACACTAAGCGTGGAATATGATCCAGGCGAAAGGAGACTTGCCCATCGGCTGAAGAGCCGGCGGGATCTCACGTTGCCTCCATTGACGAAAGCCCATTGTATTAAGCTCCCATTATGCACATAACTGGCCAGTGGCAAGCTTTCCCTGGGATTTAGGACCCCAGGGCAGAGATCCCACCCCCGAGAGCTTCCAGCCAATCAGAGGCTGGCAGCTCTCCATTGCCCGTCAGTACCACCCGGAATGGTGGCAACTGCCAGCAATGCACCTGCCAGAGGCCGAGGATTGTCAAGGAACCCAGGCCCATAGGTGAGTGAGGGTGGGATGGAAGGAGTTCACTGGCTGAGAGGTGTGGAGTGGGGTCGGAGGAAGAGACAGGAGGGTGGCTGTCAGGTCCCTCGATCAGGCACTGAATGCCTTTGAGTGAGGAACATCGATGGGGCAAATCTTCGGATTTCTTGTTTGTCGAGCCCCCACTCGCTGCTGGGCTAATGCCAGCAGTGGTGTGATGAGGCTGTTGAGTGGGCATTAATTGCTTTATATGATTTCAGAGTTTTAGATTTCCTGTTAGGTGATATGCACCAGGCAAGAAATTCATCTCCATTGCATTGCTTTTGCTGGGACAGATTGCCACTTCCTGTGGGGCCTGCATGCCTTTCCATCAGGAAAATAGCAACTGCAGAGGCATCCCTGGTGTGTGCCAGAAGGTTCTGAATTCCTGAATTCCTGCCATCCTGATGTCATATAGCCCTAAACAAAAACAGAATTACCTGGAAAAACTCAGCAGGTCTGGCAGCATCGGCGGAGCAGAAAAGAGTTGATGTTTCGAGTCCTCATGACCCTTCGACAGAAGTTCTGTTCTGTCGAAGGGTCATGAGGACTCGAAACGTCAACTCTTTTCTTCTCCGCCGATGCTGCCAGACATGCTGAGTTTTTCCAGGTAATTCTGTTTTTGTTTTGGATTTCCAGCATCCGCAGTTTTTTGTTTTTATGTCATATAGCCCTACTGGCTGATCTGACATCCGTTCTCCTAATATGGACCATGCAGGCCCAGGCAATAAGGTCGCATATCATTTGTCAAAAGTGTTCTGCTACAAGATAGGCCCAGAACCAAGGCTATTTATCTCACCATTCAACAAATTGAAGGTGAGTTGTTTTTGACGTACTGTAGAAACATAAAAAATAGGAGGAGGAGCAGGTAATTTGCTCTTCCAGCCTGCCTCATCATTCAATATGATCATGACTGATCCTTTATCTCAACGCCATATGCTCTCTCTCCATGCCCCTCAACACATTTAGAATCTAGAAATCTATTTATTTCCTTCTTAAATATATTCAGTCACTTAGCCTCCACAGTCCTCTACGGTAGAGAATTCCACAGGTTCCCTACCCTCTGAGTGAAGAAGTTTTTCCTCATTTCAGACCTGAATGGGCTATGCCATATCCTGAGATTGTGACCCCTTGTTCTAGACCCACCAGCCAGAGGAAATATCATCCCTACATATAGTCTATCCATCCTTGTCAGAATTGTATACGATTCATTGAGATCCCTTCTCATTCTTCTAAACTCCAGTGAATACAGGCCCAGTCGGCTGAATCTCTCCTCATATGGCAATCCTGCCATCCCAGGAATCAGCCTGGTGAACCTTCGCTGCATTCCCTCTATGCCAAGTATATTTTTTCTTAGGTAAGGAGAGCAAAACTGCACACAGTACTCGAGGTGTGGTCTCACCATGGCCCTGTATAGCTGAATTAAGACATCCTGGCTCCAGTACTCAAGTCCTCTTGCAATGAAGGCCAAGGTACCATTTGCCTTCTTAACTGCTTGTTGCACCTGCATGCTTGCTTTCAATGATTGGTGTACAACGACACCCAGGTCCCTTTGTATATCAACATTTCACAATCTATCACCATTTGAATAATACTCTGCCATTCTGTTTTCCTACCAAAGTGGATAACTTCACACTTATCAAGGTTATACTGCATCTGCCATGTATTTACCCACTCACTCAACTTGTCTAATTTGCCTGGAAGCTTCTCAACATCCTCTCACCACTCACATTCCCACTAAGTTTTGTGCCATCAGCAAACTTGGAAATAATAAATTTGGTTCCCTCATCCAAATCATTGATGTATATTGTGAATAGCTGGGGCCCAAGCACTGATCCCTGCAGTACCCCACTAGTCACTGCCTGTCACTCCGAGAAAGGCCCATTTATTCCTACTCTCTGTTTCCTGTCTGCTAACCAATTCTCAATC
This sequence comes from Carcharodon carcharias, assembly GCF_017639515.1. Lineage (NCBI taxonomy): Eukaryota > Metazoa > Chordata > Chondrichthyes > Lamniformes > Lamnidae > Carcharodon > Carcharodon carcharias. The sequence continues at coordinate 157,973,447 of NC_054467.1, read as the reverse complement.
CATGCCAATATATTACCCCTAATCCCATGTGCTTTAATTTCACAAACTAACCTCTTATCAAACTTTATCAAAAGCTTTCTGAAAATCTAAATACACCACATCCATTGCTTCTCTCTTATCTATCCTGTTAGTTATGTCCTCAAAAAACTACAGTAGGTTTGTCAAATGTGATTTTCCTTTCTTAAATCCATGTTGACTTTACCGAATCCCGTTGCTATTTTCTAAATGTCCTGTTATCACATCCTTTATAATAGACTCTAGCATTTTCCCTACTAATAATGTTAGGCCAACCAGTCTGTAATTCCCTGTTTTCTCCCTCCCTCATTTTTTAAATAGTGAGGTTACAATTGCCTCCCTCCAATCAGCTGGGACTGTTCCAGAATCTATAAAATTTTGGAAGATGACAATAAATGCATCCACTATTCCTATGGACACCTCCTTTAGTACCCTGGGATGTAGATTATCAGGCCCTGGGGATTTCTTGGTTCTTAGTCCCATTAATTTCTTCAGTACTATTTTTTAGTAATGCTAATTTCCTTCAATTCTCTTTCTCACTAGACCCTTGGTTCCCCAGCATTTGTGGAAAGTTATTTGTGTCTTCCTCCATGAAGACAGAACTAAAGTAGTTGTTTAATTGCTCTGCCATTTCCTTGTTCTCGATTAATTATTAATTCATTCCTTAAGTATTAGCCATCGCCTATCTACTGCCTTGCTTTTTAATGAAGTTCCCCAATCTATCTGAGCCAACTCACACCTCATACCTTCTTAGTTTCCTTTGTTTAGAGTTAGGATCCTAGTTTCGGATTGGACTACTTCACTTTCCATTATGATGAAGAACTGTACATGTTATGATCACTGTTCCCTAAAAGACTCCGCACAAGAAGATTATTAATTAACAATTCTCATTGCACAGTGCCAAATCTAGGATAACCTGTCCCCTAGTTTGTTCTGCTCTGTTAATTCATCTACCTTATTGCGAATGCTCCGGGCATTCAGGTACAGTACCTCTAAACTTGTCTTTTTAACATTTTTACACATTTTTTGTACTATGACCCTATTGGCTGCTAGCCCTTGTTTTCTCTACCTTCCACTTTTACTTCCTACTTTTCTGTCTTTCATTCCTATCTTAGTTTCCCTCCCTTGTGTCTCCCTGCTCAGGTTCCCATCCTTCTGCTGCTTTAGTTTAAACCCTCCCCCATAGTACCAGTGAATACCCCTGTAAGGATTGGTCCCAATCTGCTGGGGTGCAGCCCATCAAGTTTGTACAGGTCCCATCTTCCCCAGAATCAGTTCTAATGCCATAGGAATCTAAATCCCTCCCTCCTACACCATCTCTCCAGCCATGTATCCTTCTGGTCTATTCTCCCATTCCTGATCTTGTGAGTATGTGGCACTGGGAGTAATCCTGAGATTTCTACCTTTGAGGTCCTGCTTTTTAATTTATTTCATAGTTCCCTGTATCCTGTTTCAGGACCTCATCCCTCTTTTCACTTATGTCTTGGTACCAATATGGACCACAACCTCTCGCTCTTCACCCTCCCCCTTTAGAATGTCATGCAGCTGCTCAGTGACATTCTTGATCCTGGCATCAGGGAGGCAACATACCATCCTGGTGTCACATCTGCAGATGCAGACACATATATGGACACTCCACGTGACTCTAGCCACAGCTCCAGCTTTGAAGTGTGGATTTTGTGTAGCTGCAGCCGGAGACACTTCCTGCACACATGGTTGCCCTGGACACTGGAAGATTAATGTGCAGATGGTGTGTGACCAGGCTTAGATCTTCTCATATCGCACAGGAGGAGCTTTCCACATACCAGGGCTGCCCTGCCATGACTTACCCTTAAACTAATCCCTTTATTTTTACTTCCTCTAGTTTGGAGAATATTACAGACAGAGAAAATTCTCACCAGGCCATACTTACCAAAGCAGTCACTTTTCTTTCTGAGGAAAGATAGAAAATGAAAGGATCACCTCTTTGCCTCTTCGCCGAACTCCCTCACTCACCAAATTCCAACTTATGCACTCTAATGCAGCACAATGCAGCATTCCAGTGCAGACCATTGTTTAGACTGAGTTTGTGGGAGTATTATGTTGGGTTTTGTAGTTGCTTTTTGCCAGTTATTTGATACAGTCAGGGAGGACAGATGGAAACCTGACCTAGGTATGGGTCACTGACCTGTGCCACCTCCTGCAGCTTGAAGCCTCACACCAGGGTGAGGACATCCCTGCCAGTAGTTGTCAAGATTACTGTTGCCCTCAGTTCCATGTTTTTCCAGGTGGTAGAGATATTGCTAACAATTCCCTCTACGTAGTCCATTGCAGCATCTGTGAGGTGAAGGAGGTCATACGCACCAGGCAATGGAACTTCATAACAAAAATAAAAATACCTGGAAAAATTCAGCAGGTCTGACAGCATTTGCGGAGAGGAACACAGTTAATGTTTCGAGTCCGTATGACTCTTCAACACAACTAAGGAAAAATAGAAGAGAGGTGTAATATAAGCTAGTTTAAGGGTGGCGGGGTGGGGGGGTGGGTGGTTGTGGGAGTGGGTGAGACAAGTAGAGCTGGATAGATGGCCAGTGCTAGGTGGAGATAACCAAAAGATGTCATAGACAAAAGGACAAAGAGGTGTTGAAGGTGGTGATATTATCTAAGGAATGTGCTAATAGGTGACATTAAGGAAAGAAAGCAGGACAAGCAAGGTACAGGTAGCCCTAGTGGGGGTGGGTAGGGGGAAAGTATCAAAATAGGCTTAAAGGTAGAGATAAAACAATGGATGAAAATACATTTAAAAATAATGGAAATAGATGGGAAAAGAAAAATCTATATGAAAAAAATCTATAAATGGAACTTCACCATTTCACTCAGGAGAGACGAACAGGGTAAAAGGGCATATGGCTTCTCCAGGTTACCAAGACTCTTATGGCACAGGGCTGCACCCGCTTAGCTCTGAGGGTTCCCCATGTCAATGGAGAGGGGTGCAGAAATGCAAGGACTTCCATTTGATTAAAGTCTGGTGTGTGACCAGACTTAGATCTTCATCTCGCTGAATACCCTCAATCTTGGCAGCAGCCAAGATACAATTATCCAGCACCAGTTGGCCCTACCTGCTATCTTCAGCCCTCCTGGAGAAACTAGAGGCTGGATGCTTGGGGATAAAGGCTATCCATGCTGTAAGTGGCTGATGACCCCCTCTGTTATCCCACCATGCAAGGAAAGTGGGCCTTCAATGAGATCCATGAAGTCACTTGGAACAACGTGGAACAGCTAATCAGCCTCCCCAAACAGTGATTTTGCTGCCTTTACTGCTCAGGTCACAGCAGCGAGATCCAGAGAGGGTCTCCAGGTTTGGGGTGGTTTGCTGTGTCCTCCATATTCTTGCCATTAGGAAAGTGCAGGCCCTGGAAGCCAACTCTGGAGGTGGAGGAAGAGAAACAGAAGCAGGGAGGAGTTACCCTGAAGACCTGCAAACCAGATAGGGTGTCATATAGTGCGTTATGAGGCTCTGCTTCCACTAAGACAAATGTTCCCTGATGGACAAATAGTCTCCATTCCTCACCATCCATCTTAGATGCCCCATCACAGTGCTTTGAACAACAAAGAATGCCTTCAGAGAACATGTTTATCCAAGAAAACATCTAATTATACAAAAAAATGAGTTCTTCACCCTTGTACAATCCCTTAGTGCCTGTCTTGTGAGTGCCTTTAACTGTCCTAGTTCTTCTAAATGGTGCTATGCCAGCTATTGCAATGTAGCTGGTGGAAGCTGCTGACTTTCACTGGGGGAGGCTGCAGATGGCCTTTCTGGATGACTTCGAGCAGCTCTGGTCCTTCGTGCCTGGCTTCTGGCTGCACCATTTCGGCATAGGTAGCAGCAGTCTGGACATGCTGGGTGAGAGGCAACAGCAAGGGCACTGATGGAGCAGCAATGGTGAAGGCGCAAATACTGCCATCCAGAGAGAGGCCAATAGGTTTCTCATCCACAGAGTCAGGGTCATTCCCATGTGGCAGCACTTCAGCAATCTGAGTAAACTGTTGGAGAATGCATTACTCAATTTTTCAGTGTTAAACTACTAGCCCCTCTGAACATTGAGATCCATAGTGGGGGCAAGCAGTCAAATTTGCAAAGATATGTCAAACCAAAGAGTAGAGACAAGGCAAGGGAGACAGGTATTAATATGGGAAATGATAAACAGACTGTGACAGGAAGGGACAGAGAATACAAATCTAAGGCCTGAATTTTTTAGTTGGCGGGAGCGGGCGTGGGCAGTTGGGGAGCTCATCCCTGCCCATGATCAGCTCCGCAACTCCATTTTATGTGGGCGGGCCAATTAAGGCCTGCTCAGCACTACCTGCACGGGCAGGGGGAGGAGATGCAGGCATGCGCCCGGAGCTGCCTCAGGGAGATCGGATCGCTTTTGAAATTATTAAATAAATGGATTAAATATTTATTTAAATATGTCCCCTCATGTAACCGTGTCACAGGAGATGGGACATGTTTTTATATCTAGGAATTTTTAAAATTTTAATTAATTAAAGCTTTAGGAAACGTGAAGGTCTCTTGGCTTTTTCGTCTGCCTGCCAACCTTAAAGTTGGATGAGCAGCGTTAAGAATTACATTAATTACTTTCTTAATGGCTTTAATAGGCTGTTTAAATATTGGTAGGTCCACAGCTGACTCTGGCTGTGTGCCTGCTGAACAAAACATTGTGAGACAGCGTGATGGCTTCAGGATGCATGCCAGACCTCATCGCGCATCATTTTATGTGTTGGCGTGTCGGCCCCCACATGCCGACTGAAAAATTCAGGCCTAAGAGTAAATCAGCAGATAAGGCTAGATGCGACAAAAATAATAAAAGGACATAACTAAAGGCTCTGTATCTAAATGCATGTAGCATTCGAAACGAAACAGATGAACTGATAGCGCAAATAGAAATGAATAAATACGATCTGATAGCCAACACAGAGACATGGCTACAGGATAACATAGATTAGGACCTAAGTATTGAAGGGTATGTGACATTTAGGAAGGACAAAAGTTAAAAAAATGTGGAGGGGCGGGTTTGTTATTAGCACATTAGAGAAGGATGACCTAAGTTCAGGAAACCAGGAAGTAGAAGTGGTTTGGGTTGAAATGAGGAATGATAAAGGCAAGAAGTCACTTGTGGGAGTGGTGCACAAGCCCTGTAATTGCAACTACACAGTAGGACAGAGTATAAAAGAAGAGACAATGGGAGCTTGCCAGAAAGATACAGCAATAATCATGGGGGATTTTAATCTACATATAGACTGGAAAAATCAGGTCAGCATAGGTGACATAGATGAAGAATTCATAGAATGTTTTCAGGATAGTTTCTTAGGACAACAACTTCTGGAGCCAACCTGAGAGCAGGCTATACTAGACTTGATATTGAGCAATGAGATTGGATTAATTGATTACCTCCTAGTGAAGGCACCTCGAGGTAGCAACAATCATAATATAATTGAATTTTGCATTCATTTCGAAGGAGAAATTAGTGCATCCAAAAATAGTATTTTAAACTTAAATAAGGGCAATTATGAGGGCATGAAAGCAGAGTGCGTTAAAGTGAACTGGAAAGTGAGGTTAAGAGATATGTCAATAGAATTCAGTGGCAGACATTTAAAGGGATATTTCAGAATGCGCATTCCAGTAAGAAAGAGGGAGGGCCCACCATCCATGGTTAACTAAAAACAGTTAAAGACAGTATCAAACTTAAAGAAAAAGCAAATAACTGTTCAAAGAATGGGTGTCAGATTAAAAGATTGGAAAGAATATAAAGAACAGCAAAGAATGATAATAAGATTAATAAGGAGGGAAAAATTAGAGTATGAGAGAAAGCTAGCTAGCAATATAGAGAAGAATTTCTATAGATATTTAAATAAGAAAAGTGTTAACAAAGTGAGTGTTAGTTCTAAAGAGAGTGCATCTGGGGGAATTGATAAGGGAAAATAGGAAGATGGCAGATAAATTAAACAGGTATTTTGCTTCGGTTTTCACTATAGAGGAAACAAGTATCATCCCGGAAATATCTGTAAATCAGGAGATGGAAGGGAGGAAGGAAGTCGGGAAAATTACAATTACCAGGGAAGTGATATTGAATAAATTGTTGGGGCTGTGGGCTGACAAATCCCCAGGTCCAAGTGGACTTCACCCTAAGGTCTTGAAGGAAGTGACTAGTGAGAAAGTTGATGCATTGGTTTTAATTTTCCAAAATTCCCTAGTTTTGGGGAAGGTTCTAAAAACATTAGATTGGAAAATATCAAATCTAACTCCCTTATTCAAAAAATGAGGGAGACAGAAAGCAGGAAACTATAGACCAGTTAGCCTAACATCTGTCATAGGGACAATGTTAGAAGCTATTATTAAAGATATATAGCAGGGCTCTTAGAAAAATTCAAGGCAATCAGGCAGAGTCAACATGGTTTTGTAAAAGGAAAATCATGTTTAACCAATTTATTGGAATTCTTTGAAGGAGTCACATGTGCTATGGATAAAGGGAAATTAGTGGATGTACTGTACTTAGGAAGTGACTAGTGAGAAAGTTGATGCATTGGTTTTAATTTTCCAAAATTCCCTAGTTTCGGGGAAGGTTCTAAAAACATTAGATTGGAAAATATCAAATCTAACTCCCTTATTCAAAAAATGAGGGAGACAGAAAGCAGGAAACTATAGACCAGTTAGCCTAACATCTGTCATAGGGACAATGTTAGAAGCTATTATTAAAGATCTTATAGCAGGGGTCTTAGAAAAATTCAAGGCAATCAGGCAGAGTCAACGTGGTTTTGTAAAAGGAAAATCATGTTTAACCAATTTATTAGAATTCTTTGAAGGAGTCACATGTGCTATGGATAAAGGGAAATTAGTGGATGTACTGTACTTAGATTTCCAGAAGGCATTTGATAAAGTGCCACATCAAAGGTTATTGCTGAAAATAAAAGCTGATGGTGTAGGGGCTAACATATTGGCACAAATAGAAGATTGGCTAGCTAACAGGGAGCAGAGAGTTGGCATAAGTGGGTCTTTTTCTGGTTGGCAGGATGTGACGAGTGGTGTGCCACAGAGATCAGTGCTGGGGCCTCAACTTTTTACAATTTATATAAGTGACTTGGATGAAGGCTTTGAAGGAATGGTTGCTAAATTTGCTGACAACACAAAGATAGGTAGGAAACTAAATTGCGCAGAGGATGTAAGGAGGCTACAAAGTGACATAGATAGGGTAAGTGAGTGGGCAAAGATCTGACAAATGGAGTATAATGTGGGAAAATGTCGAATCATTCATTTTGGCAGGAAGAATAAAAATGAAGCTTATTATCTAAATGGTGAGAGATTGCAAAGCTCTGAGATTCAGAGGGATCTAGGTGTCCTAGTGCATGAATCACAAAATGTTAGTTTGCAGGGACAGCAGGTAATTAAGTAATTAGACATTTTTTCTCTTAGAATTGTGTGTCTTTGGAACTCTCTTCCTCAAAAGATGGTGGAAGCAGCGTCTTTGAATATTTTTAAGGCAGAGCTAGATAAATGCTTAATTAACAAGGAAGTGAAAGGTTATCGGGGTAAGCAGGAATGTGGGGTTGAGGTTACATTCGGATCAGCCATGATCTTATTGAATGGCGGAGCAGGCTCGAGGAGCCAAGTGGCCTACTCCTGCTCCTAATTCATATGTTCGTATGTTGGTATTGCAATGGCAGCAGTTCAAGTTTACATGACAGCAAGCAGAACGTCATGACCTCCATCTGAGTTTCCACTGCAGTACCCAGATGTTGGGTGGTCTCCACCATTGTTGCAATGGAAACTGACTTAGTGGCCACCAGATGCTCCATCATGGTCAGGTGTGCTAGTGCAGTCATAGAGTTGGTCATCACATCCAAGATGGAAAGGATGGGCTCCAAGTTCTTTGCAATGCCCTCTGCTATTTTGGAGCTGGACTCCTCCATGTTCCTTGAAAGTGTTACCTGGAAAAACTCAGCAGGTCTGGTAGCATCGGCAGAGAAGAACTGTTCTTCTCCACCAATGCTGCCAGCCCTGCTGAGTTTTTCCAGGTAATTCTGTTTTTGTTTTGGATTTCCAGCATCTGCAGTTTTTTGTTTTTATTCCTTGATAGTGTGACAGCAGGCTGTTTGGTGGGCCTGCCAATGCACTCGTTGTAATATAAAGGATTAACAGATGGGAGATGCTAATATATGGTGTTAATAATGATGCATCACTGACATTGGTCAGTCATGTATTAGATTCTCGAGAGAGGTTGGAACACCATGCCTAAGAGCAACATGTTTATTCTGTATCCTGTTTAGATGTAGTACTAATAAACAGCTGTTAAACATATACCAGAGTGTGAGTATAGTCTGTCTAGTAACCGAGTTCCATATCTAGAGTCCATAGATAAGAAGGACCATCCCAGAACATGGTGGCAGCAGTGGAGACATCAACATAAAAAAACACATCAGTGTTATTGAAGGAACCACAAAGTGAAGGAAAACTCAATAGCAGCTCATATTTACACTTGCTGCCAGAAAGAGACAAACAGGAGAGAAGGAATGACGAGTGTACTTGGTGAGTAGTCCCTTCCTCTTCATCGCCTGTTTGATTGTTTCACGGGCCCGCAGAGAGACTAGAAATGGGAGTAATGGAAATGTTATTGTCTCCAGTATCAAGCAGCACCTGGCCTTCATGATAAAGAGCAAAAGCATCAACTCAGTTCCTTTCTTTATGCTGTAGGCCCAGTAACAAATTAAGTTCTCCTGAGGCAGGGAGTAGAAGACTCTACCACGGACTTTTAAACTGTCCTTAAAACCGCTGACACCGATAGCACAAAGCAAAACTTAGTTATAGACCGAGTACGTTTTAACCAAAGGTCAAAGTGAAATGGAGCATCGATTGAACTACTTCTAATCAAGTTATATCACCCTAGCTAATTCTTGTGAATATAAGGCACTAAAGGATGAACTAATCCATGATCACATGGTCATGGGTGTCTGGGATGAAAAGCTGTCTGACTTTCTGCAGACCACAATAACACTATTTTAGATCAAGCGGTTCAGTGTGCGATGCAAGCCAATCTTAGAGAATTTAACCGGGCTAAAATTTGGCATGATTCTGAGGTTTCACATGACTCCGTTGACTGGGTGGGCCCACAGGCAGCAGCCCCGCTCACAAAAATCCCGGTCAATTCAGGTGAAAATGCATGAAATGAGGTAGTAGATGCGTTGGTGTTAATTTTCCAATATTCGCTAGATTCTGGAAAGGTCCCATCAGACTGGAAAGTAGCAAGTATAACCCCTCTATTCAAGAAGGGAGGGAGGCAGAAAACAGGAAACTTTAGGTCAGTTAGTCTGTTGTGGGGAAGGTGTTTGAATTGATCATTAAGGAAGTGTTAGGAAATAGAGATAGTTTAAATAAGTTATATGTGTATTTGGGTGTGTATTTTCTTTACTATTTGTGGGTCAAAAGGTGAAACATGGGATCTAGTTCCATTTTTGAGTGGAGACAGCAGGTCTAAAGCTCTGTTTGTATACCTGCATTTCTAATGAGTTTTATGACACTTGAAGTGGAGAGCTGAATTGTCAAGGGGTTGTGGGGGGAGAGGTGGTGGGTTAGTGGTTTAGAAAAGTTAAAATAAGGTTAAAAAATGTGCTGTTGCCTAGCAACAGAGATCCAGAGAGAGGGATCCACAGAGACGGAAGAGTGGTTTCAGTTCAGTTGTAAGTGGTTTGAGTTCAGTTGAAGCCAGAATTCCAGAGAGGCTGGACAGCAGAGAGGCTGACAGCAAGTCCCAAACTAAAGTTGAAGGCACCTGCCAGAGAGGCTGGACACAGGAGAGGGAACTGCAGGTTTCAGAAACTAAAGAAGAAAGTCCCCAAATCCAGGAGAGTGGAACAGGAAAGATCCCAAGAGGACAGGAACTTGGAAGAAGTTCTGTTCGGTGGAAGTGAAATTAAGGAGCAGAGGGGAAGTCTCCAAGCTTCAAGCTTAAAGAGAAGAAAGCTGCAGGAAGCAGATTTAAAGCAATATAAGCTTGCGAGAAGCAGAAGTTCCAAGGAAACAGCTGAAGTTCTGTAACTCTTTACTATGGGCATGTGAAGCAGTGGTGTTCTGTTGGAATGGCTGAGTCAGTGAGAGAGAGAATGCATGGAAGGAAGCTTGAATGCACGTGGTGATCCAGGGGAAAGGAACATTGGAAGTAGAGTTCAAAACCTGGAGGTGCAACCTTGCAGAAGGCATCTGAGAGAAAGCATTAGTTTGGTAGAAGATTCCAAAATGTCTTCTTGGAGAGTAAGTAGAGATTGGGAATCCTCATGTGAAAGACAGAGTTCAGTGAGACTGGTTGGCTCACGGTGTGCCAAGCATCTGGAGGGGAACGCATAAGGGATCCATAGCATCTATTTGGCGTGACATCTGCCACTTGGTTTCAGAGTGTGGTTTGCCTGAACACAGACCTTTTATTGATTTACATGAACTGTGAACATTAAAGCATACGATAGTTTTGGTAACTGGTGTTATCCTTCCAGATCTGTATACATCTGTAAAGATATAGTTGTGGGTGAAGAAGTATTGTAACATTGTTAATGTTTTTCTGGTTTAATAAATGTTTCATTCTTTTGTTAAAAGTTCATCAGCCAACTCCCGTGACTCTGTTCAGTAGCCAGTCTCCACTTTCCTAAACAAAAAATGAAAGTTAGGATCTATCAAGCTGGTTTCTACCCTGGGATTTGGCTTGTCCAGTCATGACATCAGCTGGGATCGTAACAGAGGTTAAAGCTGGGCACTTCGAGAAACTCAAGGTAATTGGGAAGATTACCATAGTTTTGTGAAAGGGAAATCATGTTTAACCAATTTATTGAAATTCTTTGAAAGAGTAACACGTGCTGTGGGTAAAAGGGAACCTGTAGACATACTGTACTTGGATTTCCAGAAGGCATTTGACAAGGTGCCACATCAAAGGTTATTGCGGAAAATAAAAGCTCATGATGTAGTGGGTAACATATTAGCATGGATAGAAGATTGGCTGGCTGGAAAAAACACAGAAAGTATGCTTTTTATGATTGGCAGGATGTGAAGAGTGGAGTCCCACAGGGGTCTGTGCTGCAGCCTCAACGTTTTACAGTTTATATCAATGACTCAGATGAGAGGAGTGATGACATGATAGCTAAATTTGCAGATGACACAAAGATAGCTAGGAAAATATGTTGTGAAGAGGACATGAGGGTGCAGGTGCATATACATAGATTGAGTGAGTGGACAAAAGTCTGGCAGATGGAGTATAATGTAGGAAAACGTGAAGTTTTTCACTTTGGTAGGAAGAATAAAAAAGCAGAGTATTACTTAAATGGAGAATGGCTGCAGAATTCTGAGGTGCAGAGGGATCTAGATATTCTGGTGCATGAGTCACAAAACATTAGTATGCAGGTACAACAAGTAATTAAGAAGGCTAACTTCTACGAGAGGAATTGCACATAAAAGTAATGATGTTATGCTTCATTTATACAGGGCATTGGTGAGACCACATCTCAAATATTATGTGCAGTTTTGGTCTCCTTATTTAAGGGATGATGTAAATGCATTGGAGGCGTTTCAGAGGAGGTTTGCTAGATTCATACCTGAAATGAATGGGTTGTGTTATGAAGAAAGGTTAGACAGACTGGCTTATTTCCACTGGAGTTTAGAGGAGTGAGGGGTGACTTGATTGAAGTACATAAGACTCTGAATGGTATTGACAAGATGGACATGGAAAGGATGTTTCCTCTGGTGGGTGAGTTCAGAACTAGGGGGCACTGTTTTAAAATTAGAGTCTTGCCCTTTTAGGATAGAGATGAGAATTTTTTGCTCTCAGAGTGTTGTGCAACTTCGGAACTCTCTGTCTCTGAAGTCAGTGGAGGTGGCTATTTTTAAAGCAATGGTAGATAGATTCTTGTTAAGCATGGGGATTAAAGGCTTTCTAAGGTAGATGGGAACATGGAATTCAAAACACAAACAGATCAGCCATCATCTTATTGAATGATGGAGCAGGCTTGAGGGGCCAAGTGGCCTATTGCTGTTCCTATTTCGTATGAAACTCCACAGCAACAGCCATTTTGAAATGTGTGCATTGTGGCACGAAGAACTAACATGGACATAATGACTGCCCAGTAGGGGGGCGTAGAACACTTCCAGTGCGGCAAAACTGGACATTTCAAGCATTTCTGCAAATCCAACAACTTCAATAGAGGAGGAAGACAAGAAATTATTCATGAAATACTCTCCATCTAAGGAATGGGAAATAATGAAAAAGACAAAATTACAGAGTTCCCAAGGCAAGTTGATAGTCTGAGTCCAGTCTACTGGTCAGTCACAGCGCAAGATCAAGGCTTTGATACCACCTTTAAAATTGAAACTGGAGCTGCTGTTAACATGTTAGCAGATGACCTCAACTGGCATCAGCCAATGACCCTTCATCCAATGACATCAAATCACAAGGACCAGGTGGCATAGACCTTACAATTAAAGGCAGGATTTTTGCTCCTCTTTACTACAAGGGGTGACAGATAATTGATTTTCTCTATGTTATCCAAATCAATGCACATCCTTATTAAGTGATGATGTTGGCTTACTTCCAGGAATCCTAGATAAGCCAAATGATACCCAACATTTGAATGACTCACTGTCTTTCATGGAACAATCTTGAACCTTTTATTTAGAACCAGTGGAACTTCAGCCTACAGAAGCTGAGGAAGTTTATTCAATCAGCAGCAAGTTCCTTTCTTTCACAGAGACGCCATCCACAAGACCTTGGATGCAGATTGAAGTTATAAACCCCTCAGTTCTTCAGGAAGTAAGGCCAGAGGTGGCAGATACAGAAGGCACTGCGGCAGATAGTAACAATCCCCACGAAGTTCAGCTGGACCTGAATTAGAACTTTCCAGAAGAAAGTGATGAGGAAGAAGCTCTTGCAGCACTGAGTGGCCTGTTGGATGATGAGGACTGAGAGGATGATCCATCTTTCCAGTTGTTAGACGCATCACACTAAGCATCTGTTGTCTTTTCAAATAAATCAGTTGTGTTTCTAGGGGCTAAGCAGCATTCAGATCTTTGTTCCACTGAACCTTCCAATGTATTGCCTAGTCCATCTCCTGTTGCCCATGAAGAGTCTTCCAGTGAGAATGCCTTGCTTGGGTCCATGTCAGAGTCCAAAGAAGACCATACTGGTAAAGAGCTCGTATCTTCCAGGGGTAAAATGTAAGTGAAACCCATGCTTCAGCTGAAATTCTTCTTCCCTCTAGAGCTGGAGGTCAGCACAGAAACTATGGCAGAATCTTTAGAACTTCTGAAGCTGCAGAATCCTGTACATCAATCTTATCTTAGAGTTAACCATCTACAGAAAGTTCATCCCATTGCAAAAGATGCTGCTGTCTTGTCTCCATACATTCAATAATTGTTTCCATTGCCCAGAGTGGAGCAGCGGAGAAAAACGTCCACTTATCACTGCCTACAGAAAGTAGACAGTCCTTCCGAAATATCACCATGAAATCATCTCTTCTTCTTTTTCTGAGAGGCTTACTGGAATGTTGTCGTTTCTTTTCTTCATTGTCCAGATTCATTCAAATCTCAGAGCTTTAACAACTTTCAGTCTTCAGTGCAGCAGAGAATGATACAGTTGTGACAGTTTTCCCTGGAGTTGAAGATCATTCCCTGTGTTCTTTGAGGGAGCAACAAGTTCCTCGGAAAGTCCTGAATTCTTCTCTTCTAGTCTCAGGGAGTCCAAAGGTTGACTCTCTTCAGTCTTGTCTCTTGGATCAGTCTTTCAGTGAAAAGTCCTCATTGTTCTTGCAGGTCAGTCATCCTGGAACCTGCCCTCTGATTCCCAGCAATGCTGATAAAGTGCTGTCCTCTTCTGCAGATCATGATGTCCTGCCAGATGCAGAAGAAAGCCCTATTGTCTCCAAGGTGTCTTCCCTAATGGCTGAGAATACTGAGGGAGATTGAATCCCTCAAGGCTGTGAATTGGGGAAGGGAAGAGCATGAGTTGAAGTTGGCTAGAATCTGTGGTTGTAAAAAGGGAGTAACAGAAATGCAATGTAAATAGTTAAAGATATAGTTTCATATTGTTGTTGAAAATAGGATAGTATATTTGGGGGGAGGTGTAGTATAAAGGGTTAACAGCTGGGATATGCTAATGTATGACGAAGATGACGATGCATCACTGACATTGGTCAGTCATGAGTTAGACTCTGTCAAGGGAGACTGGAACACCATGCCTAGGAGTTACATGCCTACTCTGTAACCTGTTTAGTTGTTGGACTAATTAGCAAGTGTTAAGCAGATACCAGAGTGTGACTACAGTGTTTCTAGCAACCAAGTACCACGCCAAGAGTCCATAGATAAGAAGGACCATCTCAGAACAGCCAGTATCTCAGTGTCTATCGCCATCATAATTCCCCTTGATGCCACCCCATCGAAGTCCTCATCTGAGGCTCATTCAGCAGAACTCATCTGTGACCTCACTCTCTGGAGAGCTGGTGCACAAACTATTCATTCCCCTGGCTGTCATGCAGCCCACTTGCACCCGGTGATTCACCACATGCAGATCCTGCTTTGACACTAGCCTCTAAGAAACATGTAGTGCCAGTATCTGAGCTGGTTTTCTATGAGTGCCAGATCAAGTGCTGTTGCCTCTTCATCACTGTTGTAAGTTTGTTCTCCCTCTTCCTCTTTGCTGTGCTGAGTCTGTCTGGATAGCAGTTTATTGGTATCTGAAACATAAAAGCAGAAGGGGAGTGTTGGAGTAAGAAATAGTTAAGGAAGAAAACTAGAGTCCATGGTCACACCATCTGCAGCTTTCACTTAATGCCACATCTGAGGAGGGGGTTTAGAAAGGGCATAAGATGGTCACACCATCATCCTCAATGTCCACAGTGGCACCGGATGCCATTGACTCTATTGCTGCCAGCCCCATGATTCTAGGCACCATCTCCCTGAGGATGCTGAAGGGGTAAATATTGGCCAGACCCTGTCAGTTCACAGCTACCTTCTCCTGGAAGAGAGAGAGAGAGAGAGAGAAGAATGTCAGTGTTGTATTGCACTATGTTTGGGTAAGAGGTGACTTGATTGAAACATTTAAGATCCTGAGAGGTCGTGAAAGGTGAATGTGGAGAGGATGTTTCCTCTTGTAGGAGAATGTAAAAATCAGGGTCACTGTTTAAAAATAGGGGGTCACCTATTTAAAATAGAGATGAGGCAAAATGTTTTCTCTCAGAGGTTCATGTGTCTTTGGAACTCTCTTTCTGGAAAGACAGTGGAAGCAGAGTCTTTGAATTTTTTAAAGGTAGAAGCAGAAAGGTAAGCAAGGGATGATAGGTTATCAGGGGTAGGGGGGATGCAGATTTGAAGTTATTATCAGATCAGCCATGATCTTTTTAAATGGCAGAGCAGACTTGAGGGGCTGAATGGCCTACTCCTGCTCTTTGTTCATATATGTTCGTATGACAGGATATTGTACCAGGAAATGTAGAAAAGAGGATCGCCAAAGCTACCATGCTGCACCTGAACAAAAAGTGGCTTCCTGTTTGCTAAGACCTGGCACATTGCCACTTATTTCCTTTTCACCTTTGAAATGAAAGCTTCCCTTTGAAATGAAAGATAATGTAGTAGACCATAAACAATGGAGCTAATATCTTTTGGAGCATTTCTGTCCCTGGCCGCTGCTACAATTTTTGTGGATTGGAGGATCTCAAAGAATATTCACCATCAATATTGCTGGCAGGTGGAACACTTTTAACTTTCTTTTTGTCTTTGACTTTAATCTAGAATCTGTGGAACCTGATACATCATCCAATATAATACATTACTGCAGCAAAGTGCAAATTACAAGCATTATTATGTTAGAAGCAATCACAGTTTGAACATTCAACAGTCAACCATGAGTAGTTAATTAACCAGAAACTGTAACAGAGAAATAGATAGCTTCTGTCTATTCTGTGATGGAGTTAATTTACCAGCTAGCATTGACAGGTCAAATTCTGAAACGCTGACATCATCTATTCACCTACTATGTGTTTCAAGCTAAAGCACACATATTTTTACACACAAAGTGAGAAGTGTAAGAATAAAAATGAGTAGAAACCCAGTGCTGAGTATCATTTCCTGTCTGTGTCATGAGTGGATAACATTATGTTCTGAATTCTTCAAGCTGCTTTCAATGATCTTCTGTATCTGCATCAAAGCATTCTTAGAAATGCAAGTATGTTTTCTTTAACAGGGCAAACTCTCCATCCCAAACATAGCACTTTTCATGTAAGAGCTTGTAATGGTTATAACTATACAGCTCATATTTTAATATCCTTCACAGATCCACACCCTCAACCCAGCAAAGCATACGTGATGGCTCCTATACTTGCATGTGTTTAACTTGGATTCCTGGAGCTCGAGAGTTGATCTCACAATTCCATTGCTAAATCCAATTCCCTTATCCCAACAGCAGGACCTAAGCCAGACAAGAAGCTGGATTTACAACTTAGCCATTTGGATAAAGAATCTGAATCCATACGCATAGAAACATGGAGAGCTAATGTATAAAATCTTTTAAACTGGTTTTATACTGATGCTATACTGATAGCATAAGAAAAGCTTTTGAGAGTGAACAGAAACCAGTTTGACCTTCTAATGTTGATACTTAATTGTAGATAATTAGATAATGTTGCACTTTACATCTCAGTAAAATGATCCTGGGTTGTGCGGTGGCTGGTAGGTTGTTGCATTGGATTTCCTTGGAGATTCTTCTGCTCCAAAGTCACATGGAATTGGGTTTCAGCAATGGCGGGGGAGAAGTCACAGGGAAATTACAATATCTGGTCTTTCACCTCCACAAGAGGAAGGTGATGGTGTAGTGGTACTGTCACTGGACTAGTAATCCAGAGTGCCAGGGTAATGCTCTGGGGATAAAAACAAAAAAACTGCGGATGCTGGAAATCCAAAACAAAAACAAAAACAGAATTACCTGGAAAAAGTCAGCAGGTCTGGCAGCATCGGCGGAGAAGAAAAGAGTTGATGTTTCGAGTCCTCATGACCCTTCGACAGAACTTGAGTTTGAGTCCAAGAAAGAGTTGAAATATAAGCTGGTTTAAGGTGTGTGTGTGGGGGGCGGAGAGAGAGAGAGAGAGAGAGAGAGAGGTGGAGTGGGGGTGTGGTTGTAGGGACAAACAAGCAGTGATAGAAGCAGATCATCAAAAGATGTCAACAACAATAGTACAAAAGAACACATAGGTGTTAAAGTTAAAGTTGGTGATATTATCTAAACGAATGTGCTAATTAAGAATGGATGGTAGGGCACTCAAGGTATAGCTCTAGTGGAGGTGGGGAGAGCATAAAAGATGTAAAAAAAAAAATTTTTTTTTTATATTGGAAATAGTTGGGAAAAGGAAAATCTATATAATTTATTGGAAAAAAAAGAGAAAAGGAAGGGGGAAACAGAAAGGGGGTGGGGATGGGGGAGGGAGCTCACGACCTAAAGTTGTTGAATTCAATATTCAGTCCGGATGGCTGTAAAGTGCCTAGTCGGAAGATGAGGTGTTGTTCCTCCAGTTTGCGTTGGGCTTCACTGGAACAATGCAGCAAGCCAAGGACAAACATGTAGGCAAGAGAGCAGGGTGGAGTGTTAAAATGGCAAGCGACAGGGAGGTTTGGGTCATTCTTGCGGACAGACCGCAGGTGTTCTGCAAAGCGGTCGCCCAGTTTACGTTTGGTCTCTCCAATGTAGAGGAGACTACATTGGGAGCAACGAATGCAGTAGACTAAGTTGGGGGAAATGCAAGTGAAATTCTGCTTCACTTGAAAGGATTGTTTGGGTCCTTGGACGGTGAGGAGAGAGGAAGTGAAGGGGCAGGTGTTGCATCTTTTGCGTGGGCATGGGGTGGTGCCATAGGAGGGGGTTGAGGAGTAGGGGGTGATGGAGGAGTGGACCAGGGTGTCCCGGAGGGAGTGATCCCTACGGAATGCCGATAGGGGGGGTGAAGGGAAGATGTGTTTGATGGTGGCATCATGCTGGAATTGGCGGAAATGGCGGAGGTTGATCCTTTGAATGCGGAGGCTGGTGGGGTGATAAGTGAGGACAAGGGGGACCCTTTCATGTTTCTGGGAGGGAGGAGAAGGCATGAGGGCAGATGCGCAGGAGATGGGCCGGACACGGTTGAGGGCCCTGTCAACGACCGTGGGTGGAAAACCTCAGTTAAAGAAGAAGGAGGACATGTCAGAGGAACAGTTTTTGAAGGTAGCATCATCGAAACAGATGTGACGGAGGCGAAGGAACTGAGAATATGGAATATTGAATTCAACAACTTTAGGTCGTGAGCTCCCTCCCCCATCCCCACCCCCTTTCTGTTTCCCCCTTCCTTTTCTCTTTTTTCTTCCAATAAATTATATAGATTTTCCTTTTCCCAACTATTTCCATTATAAAAAAAAAATTTTTTTTTTTTTTACATCTTTTATGCTCTCCCCACCCCCACTAGAGCTATACCTTGAGTGCCCTACCATCCATTCTTAATTAGCACATTCGTTTAGATAATATCACCAACTTTAACTTTAACACCTATGTGTTCTTTTGTACATCTTTTGATATCTTTTGTTGACATCTTTTGATGATCTGCTTCTATCACTGCTTGTTTGTCCCTACAACCACACCCCCACTCCACCTCCCACTCTCTCTCTCTCCGCCCCCCACACACACACCTTAAACCAGCTTATATTTCAACTCTTTCTTGGACTCGAACTCCAGTTCTGTCGAAGGGTCATGAGGACTCGAAACATCAACTCTTTTCTTCTCCGCCGATGCTGCCAGACCTGCTGAGTTTTTCCAAGTAATTCTGCTTTTGTTGTTGTTTTGGATTTCCAGCATCCGCAGTTTTTTTGTTTTTATCTCTGTGTTTAATTGACTGTCACTGCTCTTCAAGAAATGCCTACCTCCTTGAAGAAGTTTTGTTCTTTTCTGCGACAAGATTTCCGTTCCTCTCTTTTGCCCTGCTCACCTTCCTTGCTTTCCATTTCCCTCCTGGTGTTTGACAATGTGTTTACTAAAACCCGCTTTCACAGCCACATCTCCTTTCTCAGTGACTGTCTCCATCTCCGACTTACCCCATGTGGATTTCAACTGAAATTCCACCCCTCATGTTTCGAACCCACCCAGGATTACAGGTATCTCCGGGACATAAAACGTTTCTCGGACTGCTGTTCCCATCACATTCTGAAATCCACACTCAGTGCCATGCGCCGCCATATGAACACACTCGACCTCTCCCACCAGCAGCACCTCCGTACCCTTTTTCAAAGCTGCGCGTGCCCCCAGTTTCATTTTATCCTTCGGCTCATCCGACGCCTCAACAAGAAACTTTTTCTCTTTCTCTCAAGTGCTAAGGAACGCAAGCTCCAACAACTCATCGACACCAACACCCATCTAGGACCCTCCACCCCTGCCTGTCCCTCCGTCCCCACCCCATCTTCCAATCCCAACCCCAGCCGTGTATTCACTATACCCCCTGACCTTCCCCTCTCCGATGCTGAACGTTCAGTGCTCAGCAAAGGACTTAGTTTCATACCTTTACTCCCTCACCTCAATGAATTTCGGGCTCGGCATGATGCTGAACTCTTCTTCAGCCGTCTTCGTCTCCGGGCTCACTTCTTTGGGCAGGAGTCCTCTCCCAGTTCAATGGATCCTTTTACCCACCTCCAATATTCTCCCTCCACCTGGACCCCTCCCTCTGGATTCTTACCTTCTCTTGATCTTTTCATTGAGAACTGTCGGCGTGACATTAATCGTCTCAATTTCTCTGCTCCTCTCACCTATTCTAACCTGTCTCTCTCTGAACTTACTGCACTCCATTCTCTCAGGTCCAACCCTGACATTGTCATCAAACCCGCTGACAAGGGTGGTGCTGTTGTTGTCTGGTGCACTGACGTCTACCTCGAGGAGGCTGAGCGTCAACTCGCAGACACTTCCTCCTACCTCTCCCTGGACCATGACCCCACCACTGAACATCAAGCCATTGTTTCCAGAACTGTCACTGACCTCATCTCCTCTGGGGATCTCCCTCCCACAGCTTCCAACCTGATAGTCGCCCAACCTCAGACGGCCCACTTCTATCTCCTACCCAAAATCCACAAACAGAACTGCCCCTGTAGACCGATCGTCTCAGCTTGCTCCTGCCCCACAGAACTCATTTCTCGTTATCTTGACTCCCTTCTCTCTCCCCTTGTCCAGTCCCTTCCCACCTACATCTGTGATTCCTCTGACACCTTACGTCACATCAACAATTTCCAGTTCCCTGGCCCCAGCCGCTTCCTCTTCACCATGGACGTCCAATCCCTCTACACCTCCATCCCCCACCAGGATGGTCTGAGGGCCCTTAGCTTCTTCCTCGAACAGAGGCCTGAACAATCCTCATCCACCACTACGCTCCTCCGTCTGGCTGAACTTGTTCTCACGCTGAACAATTTCTCCTTCAACTCCTCTCACTTCCTCCAAATAAAATGTGGGCTATGGGTACCCGCATGGGCCCCAGCTATGCCTGTCTCTTTATGGGGTATGTGGAACATTCCTTGTTCCAGTCCTACGCCGGCCCCCTTCCACAACTCTTTCTCCGGTACATCGATGATTACTTCGGTGCTGCTTCATGCTCTCGTCGGGACTTGGAAAAATTTATTAATTTTGCTTCCAATCTCCACCCCTCCATCATTTTCACGTGGTCCATCTCTGATACTTCCCTTCCCTTCCTTGACCTCTCTGTCTCAATCAATGGTGATAGACTGTCCACCAATATCCATTACAAACCCACCGACTCCCACTGCTATCTCGACTACAGCTCCTCACACCCCGCTTCCTGTAAGGACTCCATCCCATTCTCTCAGTTCCTTCGCCTCCGTCGCATCTGTTCCGATGATGCTACCTTCAAAAACTGTTCCTCTGACATGTCCTCCTTCTTCCTTAACTGAGGTTTTCCACCCACGGTCGTTGACAGGGCCCTCAACCGTGTCCGGCCCATCTCCTGCACATCCGCCCTCATGCCTTCTCCTCCCTCCCAGAAACATGATAGGGTCCCCCTTGTCCTCACTTATCACCCCACCAGCCTCCACATTCAAAGGATCATCCTCCGCCATTTCCGCCAACTCCAGCATGATGCCACCATCAAACACATCTTCCCTTCACCCCCCCTATCGGCAGTCCGTAGGGATCGCTCCCTCCGGGACACCCTGGTCCACTCCTCCATCACCCCCTACTCCTCAACCCCCACCTATGGCACCACCCCATGCCCACGCAAAAGATGCAACACCTGCCCCTTCACTTCCTCTCTCCTCACCGTCCAAGGACCCAAACAATCCTTTCAAGTGAAGCAGCATTTCACTTGCATTTCCCCCAACTTAGTCTACTGCATTTGTTGCTCCCAATGTGGTCTCCCCTACATTGGAGAGACCAAACGTAAACTGGGCGACCGCTTTGCAGAACACCTGCGGTCTGTCCGCAAGAATGACCCAAACCTCCCTGTCGCTTGCCATTTTAACACTCCACCCTGCTCTCTTGCCCACATGTCTGTCCTTGGCTTGATGCATTGTTCCAGTGAAGCCCAATGCAAACTAGAGGAACAACACCTCATCTTCCGACTAGGCACTTTACAGCCATCCGGACTGAATATTGAATTCAACAACTTTAGGTCGTATGCTCCCACCCCCATCCCCACCCCCTTTCTGTTTCCCCCTTCCTTTTCTCTTTTTTTTCCCAATAAATTATATAGATTTTCCTTTTCCCAACTATTTCCATTTAAAAAAATTTTTTTTTTTACATCTTTTATGCTCTCCCCACCCCCACTAGAGCTATACCTTGAGTGCCCTACCATCCATTCTTAATTAGCACATTCGTTTGGATAATATCACCAACTTTAACTTTAACACCTTTGTGTTCTTTTGTACTATTGTTGTTGACATCTTTTGATGATCTGCCTCTATCACTGCTTGTTTGTCCCTACAACCACACCCCCACTCCACCTCTCTCTCTCTCTCTCCGCCCCCCACACACACACCTTAAACCAGCTTATATTTCAACTCTTTCTTGGACTCAAACTCAAGTTCTGTCGAAGGGTCATGAGGACTCGAAACGTCAACTCTTATCTTCTCCGCCGATGCTGCCAGACCTGCTGACTTTTTCCAGGTAATTCTGTTAATGCTCTGGGGACACAGGTTTGAATCCTGCCATGGTAGATGGTGGAATTTGAATTCAATAAAAATATGTAATTAAAAGTCTAATAATGATGAAATCATTGACAATTGTTGTAAAAGCCCATCTGGTTCACTAATGTCCTTTAGAAAAGGAAATCTGCCATCTTTACCTGGTCTGGTCTATATGTGACTCCAGACCCACAGCAATGTGGCTGACTCTTAAAAGCCCTCTGAAATGGCTGGACATAGTCATCCTCACAAAACCTTATCTTGCAGACAATGTCCCAGACATTACCATCCCTGAATATGTCCTGTCTCACCAGCAGGACAGACCCAGCAGAGGTGGCAGCAAAGTGGTATACTGCCAAGATGGAGTTGTCTTGGGTGCACTCAACATTGACTTTGGACCCCAAGGAGCCTCATGGCATCAGGTCAAACATGGGCATGGAAACCCCCTGCTGATTATCACATACCGTCCTTCCTCAGCTGATGAATCAGTGCTTCTCCATTTTGAACATCACTTGGAGGAAGCACTGAGGGTGGCAAGGGTGCAGCATGTACTCTGAGTGGGGGCTTCAATGTCCATCACCAAGAGTGGCTCGGTAGCATCACAACTGACCGAGCTGGCTGAGTCCTAAAGGACATAGCTGCTAGACTGGTTCGGCAGAAGGCAGTGGTGGAACCAACAAGAGGGAAGAACATACTTGACCTCATCCTCACCAACCTGCCTGCTGCAGATGCATCTGTCAGTATCGGTGGGAGCGACCACTGCACAGCCGATGTAGAGATGAATCCTATCTTCATATTGAGGATACCCTCCATCGTGTTTTGTGGCACTACTATCATGCTAAATGGGTTAGATTTTAAACAGATATAGCAATTCAAGACTGGGCATCCATGAGGCGCTGTGGGCCATCAGCAGCAGCAAAATTGTACTTAAACATAATCTGTAACCTCATGGACTGGCATATCCCCCACTCTACCATTACCATCAAGCCAGGGGATCAACACTGGTTCAATGAAGAGGAAGGTATGCGAGGAGCACCACCAGGCATACTTAAATGAGGTATCAATCTGGTGAAGCTACAATACAGGACTATTTGCATGCCAAACAGCATAAGCAGCAAGTGATAGACAGGGCTAAGTAATCCCTCAACCAACGGATCAGATCTAAGCTCCTGCCACGTCCAGCCATGAATGGTAGTGGACAGTTAAACAACTCAATAGAGGAGAAGGCTCCACAAATAGCCCCATCCTCAATAATAGAGAAGCCCAGCACATCAGTGCAAAAGATAAGGCTGAAGCATTTGCAAAGAGCTTCAGCCCGAAGTGCCAAGTGGATGATCCATCTCGGCCTCCTTCAGAGGTCCCCAGCTTCACAGATGCCAGTCTTCAACCAATTCTATTCACTCCACATGATATCAAGAGATGGCTGAAAGCACAGGATACTGCAAAGGCTATGGAGCCTGACAATATTCAGGAAACAGTACTGAAGACTTGTACTCCAGAACATGCTGCACTCCTAGCCAAGCTGTTCGATACAGCTACAACACTGGCACCTACCCGGCTATGTGGAAAATTGCCCAGGTATGTCTTGTACACAAAAAGCAGGACAAATCCAACCCAGCCAATTACCGCCTCATCAGTCTACTCTCAATTATCAGTAAAGAAATGGAAGGGTTATCAACAGTGCTATTGCTTATCACTGATGTCCATTTTGGGTTCCACTGGGGCCACTCATCTCCTGACCTCATTGCAGCCTTGGTTCAAGCATGGACAAAAGTGCTGAACTCCCAAGGTTAGGTGAGAATGACTGCCCTTGTCATCAAGGCTGCATTTGACCGAGTGTGACATCAAAGAGCGCTAGCAAAACCGGAGTCATTAGGAATCAGGGGGCAAGCTCTCCGCTGGTTGGAGTCATACCTAGCACAAAAGAAAATGGTTATGGATGTTGGAGGTCAGCGATCTCAGCTCCAGGACATCACTGGAGGAGGTCCTCAGGGTAGTGTCCAAGGCTCCACCATCTTCAGCTGCTTCATCAATGACCTTCCTTCCATCATAGGTTAGAAGTGAGGATATTCGCTGATGATTGCACGATGTTCAGCACGATTCGTGAGTCCTCAGCTGTTGAAGCAGTTCATGTCTAAATGCAGCAAGACCTGGACAATATCCAGACTTGGGCTGACAAGTGGCAAGTATCATTTGCCCCACACACGTGTCAGGCAATGATCATCTCTAGTAAGAGAGTCCAACCATCGCTCTTTGACATTCAATGGCATTACCATCACTGACTCCCCACTATCAACATCCTGGGGGTTACCATTGACAAGAAGCTGAACTGGACTAGCCATATAAATACTATGGCTACAAGAGCAGGTCAGAGTCTAGCAACAGTGCGACAAGACTTCCCAAAGCCTCTCCATCTACATGGTGCAAGTCAGGAGTGTGATAATACTCCCCACTTGCCTGGATGAGTGCAGCTCCAACAACACTGAAGAAGCAGGACAAAGCAGTCTGCTTGATTGGCACCACGTTCACAAACATTCACTCCCTCCATCATTGACGCATAGTAGCAGCAGCGTGTACCATCTACAAGATGTACTGCAGGAATTCACCAAGGCTCCTTAGATAGCACCTTCCAAACCCATGACCGCTACCATATAGAAGGACAAGGGCAGCAGATAGATGGGAACATCAAGTTTCCCCCCAAGCCATTCACCCTCCTGACTTGGATAGATATTGCCATTCCTTCACTGTCGCTGGGTCAAAACCCTGGAACTCCCTTCCTAACAGCACTGCGGGTGTAGCTAGATCACATAGACTGCAGTGTTTCAAGAAGGCAGCTCACCACCACCTTCTCAAGGGCAACTAAGGATGGGCAATAAATGTTGGCCCAGCCAGCAAAGCCCACATCCCGCGAATGAATTTAAAAAA
Source organism: Carcharodon carcharias (assembly GCF_017639515.1). NCBI lineage: Eukaryota > Metazoa > Chordata > Chondrichthyes > Lamniformes > Lamnidae > Carcharodon > Carcharodon carcharias. The sequence continues at coordinate 157,948,318 of NC_054467.1, read as the reverse complement.
AAATGGGTTCAGATCCTGGGCATAGTAATGGGATGAAAACCCCTTCTTTTATCTGGAATCTGGACATCCAGTAGTGTAAATACATTACTGCTGTCTAGTGATATTGATCAGAAAAAGAGAGAACTTGTGTAGTTTAGTGAGTGCTTTCACAACCTCGGGGTCACTCAAAGTACTTTATAGCTGGTAAAATGCTTTTGAAATGGAATCACTTTTATAATAAAACACAGCAGCCTATATGCTAGCAGCAATGTCCCACAAACAGCAATGTGATTAATGACAAAAAATAATTTGTTGATTGAGGGTTGAAGCTTGGCTAGGACACCAGGTGAACTCCTTTGCTCTTCAAGTTACGTCAATGGATCTCTTAAATGCACCTAATTTGGTTTAACTTCTCATCTAAAAGATGTCACCTCCAACTGTTTAGTAATTTCTCAGTACTGTACTGAAGTGCCAGCCTAGATTATGTGATCAAGTCTCTGGAGTGGGGCAGGAAGCTGTGACCTTCTCAGTCAGAGGTGAGAGAGCTATCATTGTTGATGGACAGTAGGCGGTCATATGAATTAGGAGCAGCAGTAGGCCATTCAGGCCCTCAAGCCTGCTCCACCTTTTGATATGATCATAGCTGACCTGATTCTGTTCTCTACTTTCCTGTCTACTCCCATACCCTTTGACTCTGTTTGTTCGTCAAGCATCTATCTAACTCAGCCTTAAAAATATTCAATGACCCAGCCTCCACAGAGAATTCCACAGACAAATGACCTTCTGAGAGAAAAAAAGTTCTCTTTATTGTTAAATAGGAGATCCCTTATTTTTAAACTGTGTCCCTTAGTTCTAGTCTCTCCCACAAAGGAAAACATCCTCTCTGCATCTACCCTGTCAAGTCCACTCAGGATCTTATATGTCTTATACCTCATAGGGGGAGACGGTGATATGGTGGAAAGACCAACCTTTCCTCACAAGACAACCCCTTCATCCCAGTCAGTCAATTGCACATATTCTTAATTATTAACAAGAATAAAATATATCCTTGGAACACATAGTGAATGAGTAACTGATGAAAATGGTTAAAACATAGAAAGCAGTAGGGTTGCATACAGTTAGCAGTTTAAAAATGTAGAAAAAGATGGATTTATTTTATTTAATGCTGATAGATTGCAGCATTAGTGCTTGAGTAATAGATAGCAACAGTTTATATTTTGAATTTCTGCAAGATCATCGTCTCTTAGATTTACCTCAAAGTATTTACAATAACTAATTGAGGAACAGTTACTTAGCACATGTACTTTGTGAGTATCAATTAATATTACACATAAATTTCCTTTCCCCAATTGAGGAGATCAGAGGTCTGATTTTAAGTCAACCAACCCAAAATAACTGGGACACTGATTAAAATTTTGAGGGATAAATAGGCTAAAAAATATTGTCTCCAGCCATTTGATTCAGGAAATTACAAAAAGCTGCTCAAATTTATTTTGCTTTAGTTTTTTGGAGTGGTCAACCAAAATCCACAAGAATGAAATGGGATTCTGATGTCCAGGGCATCCTTGTGCACATAATTTATCTTCATCCCATCCACTGCCACCAATGACCCCCACCCCCTCCAACACCCCCCATATACACTCACTGTCCTTCAGACTCACCTTCTGCCAAATGGCTCAGCATTGAGACCGGATACAATTCCCCCACTGGTCATCTGTCAAACTGCTGCAGGATGCCTGTCTAGACTATGCAGCTCACTAGCGCAATGCTAATGAGGCGTCTCTGCTGAGTCCCAGTGAGCAAGCAGCCTGTGCACTCCTAGATCAACCAGCCAAAGGCCTAAAATCTACCCCCAGATAATTTGAGAGTTATAAGATCAATCTCTATCATCAGCAAAGGGTGTGAAATTAGATAGGGTGAAATACTTTATATTTTACTTCCACATTCACTGTGGAAGTGGTATAAAACATCTGGTCCATTGCCAAGCAGCTGATCAGCCAAATGAAACAGTGCCATCTGTCCTGAAAATCTTCAGGCAATGATCCTAGTCAGAGTAAACAAAGTCATTGGAGGGCCACCATATCTGCATACAGAAAATGGATGTTTACAACTCTAGAAATGCATCTTGTGTCCCGCAAATCCACAGGTTTTTTCCTGGCCTTGGAGAAAGGATATTGTCTGGTCCCAGCTGCTTCCTCCTGGTCCTCTTTGGTGCTTTGGATCTAAACTCCTGCCTGGGCCTCGCTTCCACCAGTGAAGAGGCCAGTACATCTCATACACCTCAGCATACCAAGGAATTTCTAAGCCTCTGAGAGGTTCAGCAAGTAGGGACATCAATGTAGTGAATCATTGCCTTTGGCTATATTTCCTTCGTGCAAATGGTATTGTCTGGAGTCACAAAGCTTGTGTCCCCAAATTAACCCATTTGAAATCCCAGACCTGAAATTCTGGCTGTCAGTATTGTTGTGGATAAACGGAATGGAACTCTCTTTCGAGGGGCTATAGCTGGGGTACCCAAGCGGTTCCCAAGGAAATTCCGCTCAGTGCACCTCCTGATAGGATCTGTTTTGAGCCTAGTAATGGCCAGAGAGGGAACATGTATTTGACCCTGGGTTTGATCAATTAGCTTACAGGGTGTAGTAATCTGCTATTTAATGCTCGTTTAAGACAAGTATTGTAATATAAGGTCACATGATCTTAATATCCAATAGCAGACTAGTGTGGGCTACCTCTATGTGAAAGAGTCTTGAGTTATTCGCTGATGAGTGAAGCCTGTTTTGTGTTGTGAGCAGATAAGTGCAGCTGCAGAGTTTAGTTTGTAAATAAACAGCATACATTTATTCTAACAATGATCTGCTGGTGTTCTCTGTCTCTGTACCAATTCGGTCACCCTGAAACAAGCCTGCACCCAAATCCTTTATTCCCTATAAAGCAAAGGCACTGGATCCAACACAGGGACAGTCTGATAGCTCATCTGGGTGCTGCAGAGTTAGACCTGATCTGTTTCTGCGGGATGCTTCTTGGTTCCTGTCTTATGCATTGTAGTAACGTCAAGCGGATGTGACATTCTGGACCTCCCTTAGGGTGGACATCGCTGGTGTACCCTCACAGGTTTGATGCAACCTCCCCATGCACCATTGCAATGATCCTGTTCATGCTATTTGGGACGGAGTCAGCAGCCGTTATGATACAGCCATAATTGCTGCTCTACTATACTTGTCTGAGACAGTCAGGTGTTGGAATTTTCTTTTTCTTTGACTTTCCCCCACCACACCCACACAACCACACTAGAAAAACTTCCTCCTCCTTACAGAGAGACAACAGCCCTTCACTAACCACTGGTGCCTAAAAGTCCAGTGCAGCCCCACCACTCATGGTAAACTCTACACACTCAAGGGCACCAACAAAATATTTAAATAAGCTGAACTTGCATCATGAAGCATATTCATGCAATTGTGTACAGTAGTCCTAGCCCTGGTGGGGCTAACGACACTTTTTAATTAATTTTAAAGAAATAAAGCAATGCACAAGAACTAATAAACAGCCGGAGAAAAGAGAACCTCTTTGAGATAGATAAACAATATTGGATTATTTGTAACCTTCACCTAGTTTGAAGTGACTTGCAGAAATCTTGCAGAAAAATCAAAGAGATTTAACCAGTGACTAGAAACCTATTCAGCAATTATTGAATTTGGTGATAAATTGCCTCAGCTGATAGTATCCATTTTCCCATCAATGAAAGTAGCACGAGGTATATTAGTATCATTTCAACTTTGGAGGAGGAGAGAGTCTTGACTGGACAGTTAATGATAAATAAGTTTAACAGACACTACAATCTTAAACAAAGTGTGAACTGCAAAAGTCATGACTTTTTCACATAAAGAAAATTGTCAAAACAGATTGAAACTGAGCTAAGAACTCAGTTGGACCTTCTGAATTCTATCAATTGACACAATCACTTGTAAACTACAGAATAATTTGTGGAAAACCTGAGAACTCTCCATAAAAAGGCTGCTATGGGAGTGAGATCTACCCCTCAACCAAGCTCTATTTGTAAGTAGTGCAGCAGTAACAATAAAGGAGCAGTTTGAAGAACTATGCAGTGAAACCATTCAGGCAGTCATTAGGATGAGATAAACAAATAATTGAAAATCTGAAACATTATGATTAAAGCTTCAAGATATGGAGAAAAACAAAAACTGATTTGGCATCGAGTCCAGAACAAAAAGCTGCCTAGAGTACAGGAAAGCCATGTATAAAATATGCAATAAACCACCACACAAGATATTATAGATCACAGGACAGGCAAAATCAACTACAATTTGTGAAAGAATAGATAGTATAGCTGAAAATCAAACACATTATCAAGACTAGTTGTTGTAATCGTAACAAGGCTGATGCAGGAGGTCTTGTGGCACAGTGGGTTGCATCCCTGGTTCTAAGTCAGAAGCTCTGAGTTCAAATCCCACCTCAGCACTTGATGGCCAAGAAGCGTGCATTCATAATGTGGCAAAACAGGTTGAGTATCAACCTGCAAATCCTTCCAATAAATGCCAATGGTAGGAAGAAAGAGTGGGAGAGATTCCTGGTCAGCCATGTGATGAAACAAATGTTGGAGCCCCTGCCATCACTATTGATAGCTTCAGATTGCAACATGCATGTAAAAGGTGCCTTCTAAAGGTGACAAATTAGATATCAGAAGCAGCAGGCAGAAGTAACTGAACTTTGTGAACAGATACTTTAATTGTACCTGTCTGCTGGAAAGCCTTAAAACCTATTTCTTTGTCCAAAACTTTTGACCATCAGCCTTCATACTTACTTATGTGGTTCAGTGTTAAGTTTTGTTTGAGAAGACTCCTGTGAGGTACCTTGAGATTTTTTATTGCATTATAGGACCATAGGGCCCAACTGTAATTTTTACGGAACAGCCAAAGTGGGATGTCATGGTGGCTTCCCTGTCATGTGAAGCTGGTAGAGAAGCTGGGACCAGAAGATTCCCAAACAGTTACATTTATTTTTATAATCCATATGGGGCCAACAGTGATCCTCCATGTCCCACAAGGAAAGCTTAGACCTCCTGCTGTGAATTTCCCTGCTTCATGAGTGCTACTTCCATGTGACAGGAAATAAATTGGTTAAAATTGGGACCCAAATATCCAGCTATCATTTGTAATATTAAAAAAAATGCATTTCAGTTTTAGGTTTAAGTGCTTTTGAGATAATCTGCTAGAAATCACACTTCAAAGAAAGGTGCAAGTAACACATAATAGGGAATATCAAGGTCTATTTCAAGGATTGGATCATTTGCCAGGCAAGCTACTTCAATAATCCATCCTTGCACAATCTGCACAACATGAAAAATTAAAATGGGAATTTGCTAAGATGCAGCACCTCAAGGTCATAAAGGAAACAGGTGAATCAGTGGCGTGGATAAACTCATTATTGGTTGTTGACAAAATAAAAGTTAAATTGAACTATCTAGTGGAAGCAGGCTTGCAGCATTGGAATAAAAAGAGAGATTGTGATGAATAGGACCTCTATTGAATCAAATCATAGAAAGGTTACAGCCAAAATATTCCACGACTCAAGGCAGAACAGGCTACGATAACTGCAATTCGGGATGAAAACTGGATCATCCAGATGTCCACTCCATCAACCAGAAGATTGAAAATTGTGCCCTGAAGATGTGGTTGAAGCTTTTCAGACATGCTCCTATAATGTTACCCAGCAGCTTTGGGAGTAAAAACAAAAATTGCTGGGAAAACTCAGCAGGTCTGACAGCATCTGTGAAGAGAAAGATAGAGTTAACTTTTTGAGTCCATACGACTCTTCTTCAGCTCTGGGAGCTTTTTGGAGAACATTCCTGACTGTCCTAGCAATTTTGCTCAGCTCAGTTCCTATAGACCAAGAAGGGCTTACATCTGCTGTGAACATGGTCATCCTACTGGGGACCTGAAATAGAACAAAAGTGAAGATGGCACAGGGTTGTTGATCTCTGAGGGCTGATTGCCTTTTTCTAATTTCACTTTGCCACACAACTGGAAGTTTGAAAAGCAGTGCAGTGTTTTTTTCTGCCCAAGGCTTTGTGGGTGCTCCCCTCTTGTAGTGGGGAGGGGGGTGGGGGGGTTGGGGGGGCATGGGGGAGGAGGTTGGGTGATGGCAGAAAAGTGGGATTAAGGCCACAATCAGATTAGCCATGATTTTATTGAATAGCAGAGCAGCCGATAGACCGGATGGCCTACTCCAGCTCCTTTTTCTTAGGATCTTTTAACATAGAAGGGCACAATAGGTGGTGGGACATCCTATTCTACCACATACTTCAGTTCCCTCAAACACATCATGGGTTTTTATGCTTTATCTATATTTATCTATGAGATGTAGCTGCTCATCTTGAATTCTGGTTACTACTAAATTGTCCTTTCCCATGTCGGAGAGGATACATATTACTGCTTGTTATCTCGCTTTCATGGCATTCCTCCAATATAAAAGCATGTTGATTACAAAGCCTGTAGAAAGCAGTTATATAGATTGCTTATCTTGTCCTGAAATCAATCAAAATTAGGATAAAGTTAAAATGGAATTTTTTTTTACATCTAGCTGAATTTCAGTATAATATTTCATTAATTTGATCAGCTTGAGCCATTTTTACTAGACACCTTTTATACTTTAAAGGATGTGAGAGTTGGATACACATAGACTGAGAAATTGACCTTATGTGAAGAAACAGGGTTAAGTGGGTGCTGACTGACTCATAAGGGACAATTTTCAAGGAGTTGGAATCGCAGGATTTCTGCCCCTGTTGCAGGTGCCCTCAATTTTTGCCAGTGTGGGATAAGTGTTCAAGTAGTAAGCCTGCACCCTGCATTCCCAACCTGGCTGGCTCCATTGCAGGGATATGCATGTCCTAGCCCCTGCAATTTTTGTGCAGTTTGGTCACTTTCTCCGTGACTCATGTTTCATGCCCCCTCAGAGGAGGGCCATAGTTTGGATTCAGGAACCCTTTGAAAGGTAAGTTTGAAAGGCCTTATCCAAGCCCCCCAGACACTTCACATGGACACTCATACCTCCCATACCATCTCAATGCCAATTCATGAGCCTCCAGCCACTCCCCATGGACCCTCATACTCTCCTTGCCAAGTCAATGCCAATGCATGCTCCCAGCCATTCCCCATTGACCCTCATACTTTCCATGCCAGCTAAATGCCAATTCTTGCCCTTCCATGCCAGTATGCACTATATACACAAACAATGAGCCATATAATTGCAATGGCAAGGGTGGAACTGCTAAGAAAAAAAAATATTTGATAACAAACTATTTTTCCTAAACTCTATAAAAATGTCAATTAGACTGACAATTAAAGCATCAATAACAGACGCTTCAAGTGCTTCACACTGCTTAATCCTGTCCAAATAAACATTGAGACATTGACAAAAGAGATCACAAAAAGAACAACTTAGATATGTCAATCAAGAAAAGTCAACAATTCAATTCACTTGTTGAACCAGGTACCTTTATTTAAACTAATACTTTTATTGGTCTCAGCCAAGCATACATAATGAGAACAGGTGGAATGTCTCAATGTTTATTTGGACAAGATTAAGAGGTGTGAAGTGTTTGAAGTCTCTATTATTGATACTTTAATGTTCTCTCTGATTGATTAATTATAGAGCTGTGGGAGAAGCAGTTTGTTTTCAAAGATCATTTCTGAATGCCTGTTTTTTCCTCAGCAGTTCCACACTTGCCACTGCAATTACATGGCTCATTGGTTATGTACATAATGCACATTGAGTGAATAGACATGGAGGGGACATGAGTTGGCATTGAGTTGACTTGGAGAGTATGTTCACCATGGAGAATGGCTGGGAAATAAATTGGCATTGAGTTAGCATGGAGCCATGGTGGGGTTCGTGGGAAGGGGAAGGGGAATAAGGGGTGAGGGCTAGAGAGCCCAATAACTGATAAAACAACCTAGACAAAGTCCCAGAGAGCTGGAGAGGGACTTCTAACCTGTCCACTTGGGCACTTGCCTGCCCTCATGGCTGCCTAGGATCTGCTTCCAATGTTGGTGGGCCCAATTCTGTGCTCCACCAGCCCATGCCCCAGAGCAAAAATTGTGTGTGACGAGATGCTTTAAACCAAGAGAGGTCTGTGGAGTTGGGAAATTTCCCCTCTCGAGCTACCCGCCTCAGTAGTGAACATTTGTTGCGACTAGGTAAGGTCACATCATCTGCTTTGTATGTTTATTCTTCTGTTTTTTAAAGACTAGAGAAACCCAAGAACATGAGCAGTTAAGATCAAAGAAAATGATTGCAGTCAGAAAGGTTTGTATTTGACTGTGAGATAATGCAGCAGCACTGCAGTTGTGTTTGTAGTTGGCATAGGTTGGGCATTACATTTAAATGAGATGGGAGGGAGCATTTCTGCCCTTCCTGCTTTACCTTCCTCTGCATTCATCTGTGGAGCACCCAAACCGAAGGATGCCCTAAATTGTTACTGGTGAGCCTTGGAAATTGGAGGCACTTTCGGACCCTGGGAGCAACCAAAATGACTGCAGGTGAGCAGTTTGCTTGCTTCTCTCTCCTTCACCCTGCTCCTCACCCCCTCCAGCAAAATCTTGGGGCTTCATAGCCTCCTGATTGCTGCTGAGAACTGACCTGCCTCTCAGATAGGCAGTTAGGCCTCTATTTACACCTCTGTTTCTCATTGCAAAGCTACAAGAAGGACCTATATAATGCTGATGATCTGGATCAGAAAAACTAACCATATGACTTCCTCAGCAATCACAGCACACCTCTGGTACCCTGTGTCTGCCTGGTGCCTGTTTGTAAGTCCAAAGGGAAAATTTATATTTATATCAGGTCTGTATGGTGGGTGAACTCATTTTTCCCTTGGTGTTAAGCACAACAGAACATAATAATGGCAATCACTTACTTTTCAGCAACTTAAGTGTGCTGCACATATTATATTCTATTATTCTGTACTGATCCAGATAAATTATGTTCAAAAGTATGAGAGCTGGTGAAGAGATTTGGCCAGTGGATATGGTACCATGGGCTATTTATAAACTCTACTGAGTTAAAGCAGAAACCATGTTGATTGAAAATTTTGCCGTTCAGCTCATTTACCTGTGCCTTGGTCCAAAATATATAGATGCTTCTTTCTTATCATCTGTAAGAAGCTATAAAAATCAGCATTGAGACCATTTATGGGAACAATATGGGCTGAATTTCGTGCTTGGCATGTGCGCCAAGTCAGTGGGCCTGGAAGCGGACACGAAATGCGCTTCTACCCACGATCGGCTCCCAAACGCAATTTCATGCTGGCTGGCTAGTTAACGGCCATCTAGTGTGAAACACACATTGAGAAAGCCTCAGCGCTGCCAAGGGGGACAGGGAGACAGTGGGTGCCAAAAAAAGTGAGGATGTGGGTGGGCACTTCTAGCGAGCTCCCTGAAGGCAGACAGCTGCCTCAAGGAGCTGCAGGCCTGGACAGATTAAATGAATAGAAAAAAATGCACCAAACTGTGTCCATGCAACACATTTAAGCACTGACAGCAGAACTCAAAAAAACTCAGTCCCCAGATATATTTTTTAATTATATTTCACTCTGGACGTTTCATCCTGCCCTTGGATGAGATTTCATTAAAAACAGGCTGCCCTCCTGCCTGGTTTACCCATGTGACGAGCGCAAAATCACACGGGCAAATTAAAACAATGGGCAATAGGGTTTTTAATGGCCTTAATCGGTCCTTTAATTGCCGGAGGGCATGGCTTTGACTCGTGCATGCGCCCACTGACCTTAATATTGCTCATGTGTGTGCTGACGTCAGGACGCACGCCTGATGTCATTTCATGGAATTTCATACGTGTTCGGGTCGGGCGCCCACCCGTCCTATCAACGTAAGATTCTGGTCTACGTTTGCCCTCCAGAGTGCGCTACCTTCCACGGTCACTGAAAGAATCAAATCAGGATTAACATATACCGAGTAGGTCTTATCACTGACAATATCCGTGGTCAATTCAAACATCTTTGACAAAATTAAATGTTTTCTACATAGACTTTCTTGATGTGGCAGAAGAGATTGATGACTTACACTTCACTCTGATTATGTTTAAAAAATACGTCACTTAGCAATAGGGTAAGGACCTTTTGTCAAGTTCAAAACCAGATGATGTCAGAGAAGTCTTAAATGATTTTGAATGATTTTGAATGATTGGACTTGTTTCATTCATGCACATCAACTTAAAAAAATAGAATTATATAGAAATTACAACACAGAAACAGGCCATTTGCTCAACCAGTCAGTGATAGGCTAGAATTTTCCAGCCCTGTTGGCGTCAGGCATTATGGCAGGCGGGATAGGAAGGGGGTGGGCATTGTCAATATGCGAGAAGGCCAAAAATCAGTTTTACCTCCTAATGAAACCAGTTTGTGATCGTCTGCTCCACCCGTCAATGCGTTTCCTGCCTCTACACGACAGGAATATCATCTTAATATATTTGCATCTAATTATAAGTCCTGCTTGCTGGAATCATCTACCCATGTCAAATTTACTGCCTATGTCAGTGTGACTTCAGAATGGTGTGCTTTATGACTGCCTTTAAAAGTCATGCACCTGGCAACCTGAACTTTGAGGGGAACTTGGAGGTGAGCGCACACAACTTTGTACAGTGCTTGCGATCAACACCTGTCGAACCATCAAGGAAGAGGGACCGCACATTCCCGGGAGGCCACAGGCAAGTTGCTTTTTCCCAGCTGGCTTTCAATGTGGTGCAGACCAGGGTAGGGGTGGCGGAGTGTGGGGCAAGACAGCACTGACTGCCAGAAATACTTAAGCACTGCTGAGGGCTGTGGTGGGGTTCAAGGCAGCACAGGCAGACTGTAAGAAATACTCAAGCATATGCTGGGGGGCTATGGGTGGGGGGAGGTGAGGGAAGCAGCCATGCACTTTGAAAAGCTTTTCAAAAGTGAACATTCTTCCGTAGCTGAGACCGTTCAGCTGCAGCTGCATTGACATTCTTGGAGCCGGGCCTTTGAAGCTTTACTGACAGCTGCTGCGAAAGTGACCACTATGCTCAATTTTTATGCCAGCAGCTCCTTCCAGGGCTCCACAGGTGACCTGTGCTGGATTTCAGAAGCCTCCATGCACAAGTTCATCAAGGAGGTCACGGACATCATTTTCATGAAGGGTCATAACTTTGTGCATTTCGCCTGGAATCAGGAAAGCCAGGAAGCAAGAGCTCTTGGATTTTATGTTTTACAGATCTTATGTTTTCTACAGGTGCAGGGTGCCATCGATTGCACTCATGTGGCACTTAGATCTCCATGGCAACAAGCAGTCAACTACATCAACCATTAGGGCTTCCACTCGCTGAATGTTCAGCTGATGTGTGGCCACCACAAACCCATCCTATAGGTCTGTGCATGAATCATAAGATATGTCCACGACTCTTACATCCTTAGCAGGTCTCAGGTCCTTGATATTTCCCAGGGTCCAGAGAAGCTGCGGGTTTGGCTCCTCGGGAACAAGGGCTACCCAAAGAGGACATGCGATGGCCTCAGATGGTAGCAGAGAGACGGTATAACAAGGGTCATGCCGCAACCCGGGCCTTGGTGGAGCAAACACTAGACATTTTGAAAATGAGATTCCGATGCATTAACAGGTCCAGTGCAACACAGTGCCCAGGGGATGTTGCACATCATCGTAGCTTGCTGCGCGCTCCACAACCTGCCGCTGCAATGGGGGAAGGACCTGGCTAAGGAAGAGATGGAGGAGCTGCACGTATCCCCCAACATTGAAGGGGATTATGATGATTAGATTCTTGAAGGTGAGGATGCTGGCGATGAGGCCATTGCATTGACCAGACAAGGTGGCTGCGCTTGGGAGGCACTCATAGCCACAGGATTCATGGAGGATGATGAGGAGATGCAGTGAGGACTGTCCTGACATGCTCACCTTACAACTGTGAATGTTTGACTCTTGTGTGGCTGATGGCAGCGCACATACCCTCAGTGCTCAGGCTTATGTCATGGAGATGCAGCCAAAGACCTAAAAGTCACTGGATTCCAGGAGGATGATGGTGACATGCAACGGGGACGCTCCATAGATCTTCACACAGCCTTTGTGAATGTCTGTCTCTTGTCTGGCTGAGGACAGCTTGCTTAGTCTCTGTGATCAGGGTCATATCATGGAGGTGCAGCCGTGAAACTTTAAATGCACCTGGTCCTGTGTCAGCCTTCAGCACCTGTCCCCTTCTGGAGCACAGCATCACCAGTCACAGATGCTGAAGAGATGGGGGCCAGCCCCACCTTAAAGGTGCTGAGGGCACACAGAGAGAATGACAGAACTCTGTGACGTCTGCCCACTACATTCTGACAGCAATGACAAACACCATCGAGTTGCAGACATCACTAATGTTTCCAGTGAGTGTGAAGCAGGACCAGCACTTTGGTTTGAAGGTTACACACTGCACAGGGAAGAGGCCCTGGACTGAGACACCTGCCTGTATCTTGTAAAGGAACCATGGCTTAACATTTGAGTGACATGAACACTACTTATCATAACCAGGAGCCATAGACAAGGATACATTCTTGGGAATTTATTAACTAAGTGAATATTATGTACAAGTGATTAACACCCATGCCCAGGCTGTGCAACTATATCTTCTTAACTTCCCTAACCCTGCTGCTATGTTATGGTGCTGTCCGGACATCCACAGCGCATGTGGCGGCAGACTGCTCATTGCTACGCTGTGTGTGTGATGATCTTTGCAGGCGTCCTCTGGAGGACTGAGACCCATGAGGACCATGGCTTGATTTTGGGGTCCGGTTATGTGGCAGTGACACCTTCCTCGGCCTGTGGAGCTGGAGCTGCTGGAGTCACAGGAGGAAGGGATTCGGACAGGCTGATCACTCCTGGAGTCACCTGCGATGATGACCCTGGCATGTGCACCTGCTGGTGCTCCTCCCAAGGGCACCTGGCTGACTTCTTGAGGAGAAGGGGAAGCTGGAGGTCAGATTGAGCTGGCCCTCACCCCTCTTGTGTACACACTGTTGGAGGCTAACTTTGGCATCAGCGATGGAGTTCAGCCCGCGCAGCAGTGCAGGAACGATGTCCTGGACCAAGGTCTCTGTGGCGGCTGCCATCCTACCAGTGTTGGCCTTGGTGCATTGGCAGGTGGACGGACTCCTCCATTGTGCCTCGCAATCTGAGGAGTGCAGCGGACATCCCTTCCTGTTGTTCCAGAATTTGACTTTGCAGCTCTAGCAACTGAGGTATGATGGAATCCAGAGGGTCCTCATCTGATGCAGACTCAGCAGATTTCTGGCCTCCAATTGCTGGAAACCTGGGAAGTCCCTGCCACCGTCTGCTGTGGCTCAAACAATGTGAGTGTTCACCAGATTGTGACCCCCAATGTTACTCTATATCCAAGTCCCATTGAGGTGTGTGTCTCTGCGCTGGTGGAGGGTGTGGGTGAGCACTGTGATGGGAATTCAGTTAGGATGTCATTAGATTCTTCTTCTAAGGTTTCTTTGGGGCTTGAGTTGAGGACTTGGCTCGTGGACCCCCTCGCTGCTTCCCAGATGTGCCTGCGAATGCTAGGAGAGATAATTAGCGCATGTCAGGAGACTGTGGAATAGGGCACTCATTCACAGCATGGTTGTTTGATGGCTGATACACTGCTAGATCCTCACTTGGTTGAGCACCATTGACCTCACTGTCAGCACAGCAATGGTCCAGATTGTTGCCAGCCAGCTGGATAATTCTATTTTCAAAGTCTGTGAGGATCTTGATGTCAGGCATTCCTCCACCGGTCTGCAACCTCTCCCTTTTGTTGTGTGCCAGCTTGTCCTCCATGAATATAAATGGAGAGTATAAGCAGATGATAAACATGCCTGGCATATGTGGGTAGTGAGTGGTGCCATGGACAAGATAAGGACATGATCCGCAGGGCAGGTGAAGGCGTGTGTGAGAGAGTGAATGGTGATGTCCCTTGAACTGGCAGTGATGGAGATCCCCGTGGATATATGATGGGTTTGTGAGTGTGTGAGTTAAGAGTGATGAGAAGAGTGACTTAACCTTGCAGAACAGAGGAGATCATTTGTCCTCTTTTGGCATTGGGTTGCTGTCCTCTTTTGCAGGGCATTGGCGCTGACTACCACTGCCTCGACCTCCCATGCTGGATTGGTGACCTTGCTTGCTGGCCTTCACCCAGAATGGGGGTAGAGGACTTCACGGTGAGCTTCCACTGTGTCCAGTAAGCACCCAAGGGAGATGTCACCAAATTTGGGGGTAGCTTGTTTCCTCCTTTTGGCAGCCATGACTTTGCAGCAGCTTCCGATGCTTTAGCATGTAAGCTCTGTGTAGGGACTCCCTTTAAATATGGTGTCCATATTACTGAAGGCCTGAGGTGATTGTGGGGTGGGAGGATCAGAGGCCACTTTGCCAGTGATCCGGTGTGTTTCTTGGGAATGCATCATTAATGAGACGGGGCGCACCGGCAATCTGACGATACGGTGCAAAATCCCGCTATTGTGGCCAGCGGGCAGCAGGTAGTATGTCCTTTTTCCCACCTGCTACTGTCCTGCAAATCTGGGATAATTCCGCCCTAAGGGTTTATCCAGCTGCACATGAGCAGTTGACCTAATCGTGTCAACGACTAACTCACCTATCTATTACTATTGGCATGTATCTGTTTTAATCAAAAGCTCTAGTACAACATTCTGCAGCTTCACAACCTTTCGGGAAATTAAAGTTATCAACGTGCAAAATCCCTTCCATTTAATTGTGGCATTACTGGACAACCTGCTCAAAAACTGCACTATCCACAAAACTGTTCACTTCAGAACTGAATCTCTGGTCATAGTGGTTGGTCATGTGAGCCTACCATAGCACTGTCACTGCTAATTTTCATTTCGGCCTATTATTTACTCGCTATCATTGTGGTGGTGGTGTGCTACAGTTCATTCAGGGAGCCTGAGTTGCTGTGGCAACATGCTCTTTTCTGGCCAAGTCCTAAAAGACATTACTGCTAGACTAGGTCTACGGCAGGTGGTGAGGGAACCAACAAGAGGGAAAAACATACTCTGCTTCATCCCCAGCAACCTGCCTGCCATAGATGTATCTGTCCATGACAGTATCAGTAGGAGTGACCACCACACAGTCCTTTTGGAGACAAAGTCCCACCTTCATATTGAGGATACCCTCCATCGTGTTGTGTGGCACTACCACCTTGCTAAATGGGATAGATTTTGAACAGATCTAGCAACTCAATACTGGGCATCCATAAGGCACTGTGAGCCATCATCAGCAGCAAAATTGTACTCGAGCACAATCTATAATCTCATGGCCTGGCATATCCCCCACTCAACCATTACCATCAAGCCAGGGGATTAACACTGGTTCAATGAAGAGTGCAGAAGGGCATGCAAGGAACAGCACCAGGCATGCCTAAAAATGAGCTGGCAACCTGGTGTAGCTATAACACAGGACTTCTTGCATGCCAAACAGCATAAGCAGCATGTGATGCAGAGAGCTATGTGATCCCACAACCAACAGATCAGATCTAAGCTCTGCAGTCCTGCCACATTCAGTTGTGAATGGTGGCGGACAATTAAACAACTCACTGGAAGAGGAAGCTACACAAATATCCCCATGCTCAATGATGGGGGAGCCCAGCACGTTTGTGAAAAGATAAGACTGAAGCATTTGCTACAATCTTCAGCCAGAAGTGCCGAGTGGATGATCCATCTCGGCCTCTTCCAAAAGTCCCCGGCATGACAGATGCTAGCCTTCAGCCAATTCAATTCACTCCATATGATATTAAGAAATGGCTGAAGGCATTAGATCCTGCAAAGGCTGTGGGCCCTGACAATATTCCAGTGATGGTACTGAAGATTTGTGCCTTGGGTCAAACATGGACAAAAGAGCAGAATCCCAGCGGTGAGTTGAGAGTGACTGCCCTTGACATCAAGGTCACGTTTGACTGAGTGTGGCATCAAGAGGCCTGAGCAAAACTGGAGTCAATGGGAGTTAGGGGAAAAAACTCTGCTGGTTGGAATCATACCGAGCACAGGTTTTTGCAGGTCAGTCATATCAATTCCAGGACACGACTGCAGGAGTTCCTCAGGGTAGTGACCTAGGCTCAAACCATCTTTAGCTGCTTCATCAATGATCTTACTTCCATCATAAGGTCAGAAGTGGGGATGTTTGCTGATAATTGCACAATGTATAGCACCATTTGCGACTCCTCAGATACTGAAACAGCTCATGTCCAAATGCAGCAAGACCTGGACAATATCCAGGCTTGGGCTGACTGGTAGCAAGTAACATTCATGCCACACAAGTGCCAGGCAATGACCATATCCAACAAGAGAGAATCTAACCATCGCCCGTTGCAATTCAATGGCATTACCATTGCTAAATCCCCTACTATCAAAATCCCAGGGTTTACCATTGACCAGAAACTGAACTGGACTAGTCATATAAATACTGTGGCTACAAGAGCAGGTCAGAGGCTAGGAATCCTGCAGCGGGTAACTCACCTCCTGACTCTCTAAAGCCTGTCCACCATCTACAAGGCACAAATCAGGAGTGTGATGGAATACCCCCCACTTGCCTTCATGAGTGCAGCTCCAGCAACACTCAAGAAGCTCAACACTATCCAGGACAAAGCAACCTATTTGATTGGCACCCCTTCCACAAAATTCCCTCCCTCCACCACCAATGCACAGTAGCAGCAATGAGTACCATCTACAAGATGCACTGCAGGAACTCACCAAGGCTCCTTCGACAGCACTTTCCAAACCCACGACCACTACCATCTAGAATGACAAGGGCAGTGGGAAATACAACACCTGCAAATTCCCCTCAAAGCCACTCACCATCCTGATTTGGAAATATATCGCTATTCCTTCGCCATTGCTGGGTCAAATTCCTAGAATTCCTTTCCTAACAGCACTGTAGGTGTACCTACACCTCATGGATTGCAACGGTTCAAGAAGGAAGCTCACCACCACCTTCCCAAGGGCAATTAGGGTTAGGCAATAAATGCTGGCCTAACTAGTGATGCCCATATCCCATGAGTGAATAAAAAAAGCAGGTATGCACTTTGATTCACCAATGTTGTGCCTAGTTATTGCCCACAGGTAGTTATTTAGCCTTATTGTTTTCAAATTCAAACAGGATAATGGACAGTGCAGGGACAAATATTTTTAAAATAGGTTCTCACTCAGCACAATCATGTGTCTTGCTGCAGGAGCATAATGGCACATGCCACCATGGGGTGAAGCTGGGCAGAAGTCAGCACGACAGAGAATCCTGCCGGTCAGATTTTCTAGTCCTGCCGAAGTCAGTGGGCTTTTGAACAGCTCGCTGCATTATGCAGCCTGCCCCCAGCCCGCAACCCCCCGCCCTACTCCAAACTGCAACAGGGCCATAACATTTTGCCCAGAAAGTATTGGAAATACTCAGCAGGTCAGGCAGCATCTTTGGCAAGAGAAATAGAGTTAACATTTTAAGCCCAATGAGACTCTTCTTTGGATATCTGAGTTCAGGGCTGAGTTCTGAAGAAGAGTCATATTGAACTGGAAACGTTAACTCTGTTTATACCTCCACAGATGCTGCCAGACCTGCTGGGAATTTCCAGCATTTTCTGTTTTTATTTCAGAGTTCCAGCAACGGTAGCATTTGCTTTTATTACCTGAGCTGATTTATAGGGTTAGAGATGCTTACAGAGATAGGATGTTGAAACACAGCTGAGGGTTTGTAATTGACAAGGAGTGAAAAGTTAATACTGACAGCTTGTTTGTGGGGTTCTGTGAGGACTGAGGTGAAAGCTGTAAAGCAAGGATAAGATGGCAGAACTCTGGATGATTTGCAGTTTATGTTGGATGGAGGACCGGAAGGGAAACCTTCAGGGGCAGAATTTCTTGCTGAGCAGGTGGACGCACGCCTGACCCACTCGAGGGTAAAATAGAGCGTGATGATGTCAGGTGAGTGTCCCAATGTCATTGCGCACTCATGCGATATTTTGGTAGGCAGGCGCGTGGGAGTCGGAACTATGCCTGCCATCAATTATGAGGCCAATTAAGGCCATTACAAAGGCAATTAAGTTAGATTTTACATTGCCCATCATGCAGTTTCAGGCTCGTCACACAGGCAAAACGGGCAGGCGGGCAGGTCACAATTTGCAAAACCTTATCCATGGGAGGGATAAGAAGGGTCAGCAACATTGTCAAGGTGAGGAGTGAGGGGTTTTGGAAATAGTTTGCTGCTGGGTGCTTATTGGTACTTGGCAGCTTCATCTCTGTTCGGCGCTTCATTCTTAGCATTTTCAAGGGCAAGATTTTTACCTTGTCGGGCAGGCCTGGGAGCGATCACAAAACCAACCATCACTCATGATTGGGCCCCGACTGTGATTTCACATTGGCTGGCCAATTAATGAGCGGAAGTCAGCTCATATGCGTGTGTGCGCTCAGTGAAAGCTCCCTGAAGGCACAGAGCTGCCTCATGAGGCTGAAGATTTTTAACATTAAAAATAAACTATTGAAAAATAAGGAAAACATATCCCCTCATGTGACTCTGTCACATGAGCAGGTGCACTTTAAAAACGAGTTTAAAAAGTTTTAATTTTTTTCTTCATCGCTGGTCAAAACCTCATCCTGCCTGTGGATGCCTGTGCAAAAAATGCAAAGGCCACTTAGTCTATTCACCCGCCCGTCAACTGAATGATTGGATGGGCAGCAAAAATTTCCATTTAATTAATTGATTAAGGGCCTTAGTAGGGTGAGAGGTGGCAGCACGTCCACCGAACGAAATACCACAAGAGTTTGTGTTGACATCAGGACACTCGCCTGACATCACTGGTCTCCTCTACATTGGAGAGACCAAACGTAAACTGGGCGACCGCTTTGCAGAACACTTGCGGTCTGTCCGCAAGAATAACCCAAACCTCCCTTGTCGCTTGCCATTTTAACACTCCATCCTGCTCTCTTGCCCACATGTCTGTCCTTGGCTTGCTGCATTGTTCCAGTGAAGCCCAACGCAAACTGGAGGAACAACACCTCATCTTCTGACTAGGCACTTTACAGCCTTCCGGACTGAATATTGAATTCAACAACTTTAGGTCTTGAGCTCCATCCTCTATCCCCACCCCCTTTCTGTTTCTTTCCCCTTCCTTTTGTTTTTTCCCATAAATTATATAGATTTTTCTTTTCCCACCTATTTCCATTATTTTTAAATCTTTTATGCTCCCCCCACCCCCACTAGAGCTATACCTTGAGTGCCCTACCATCCATTCTTAATTAGCACATTTGCTTAGATAATATCACCAACTTAAACACCTATGTGTTCTTTTGTCCTGTTGTCTTTGACATCTTTTGATGATCTGCTTCTATCACTGCTTGTTTGTCCCTACAACCACACCACCCCCCTCCACTTCTCTCCCCCAAACCGTGCCCCCCCTCCCCACACCTTAAACCAGCTTATATTTCACCCCTTCCTTGGATTCACCTAGTTCTGTTGAAGGATCATGACTCGAAACATCAACTCTTATCTTCTCCGCCGATGCTGCCAGACCTGCTGAGTTTTTCCAGGTAATTCTGTTTTTGTTATCATTGCACATGATGTTTGTCTTATTCGGGTCAGGCGCATGCCCGCCTGCCAGACGAGGGAAAAATTCTGCCCAGGTTTCATTTCAGGACTCAGTGGCGTCTCCAAGGCCCCCTGAGGATTCGGACTGTGTGGACCCTTCCAGGTATCAGACAGCCTTCCCTTACCCTGGTAATGGTGATTGTGGTAACACCTCCTCTGAGGAGGAACAGAGGTGCAGAAGAGAGAGGAGGCCAGGTGTCCCAATGCATCTTCTAACGGAGTGACCTGTGGGAGGAGAGGTGCAGGCACAAAAGGCGCAGGGCAGCAGGTAGCCCAGGCATTAGGGGCCACTGAAGATGCCACTATTCTGCTGCCAGAGTTTACAGGCAGCAATGCAGCTACCTCAAGATGTCAGAGGTGCAATGCTTCGCCTCTCAGGGGAGACAGTGACCTCCATCTGTCAGCTGATTAGGCCTGAGATCAGCTTCAACTGTATGGGTGGACGCCCCATGCCAGTGGCTCTGAAGGACACAGAGATCCTCAACTTCTATGCTTTTGACTCTTTCCAGGGGGTCTGTGTGGGGCGTCCCAATCCGCTGTCCAGAGTGGCGTCATGCTGGTGACAGAAGCTCTGTTCAGGCATGCATTGACTTTCATCCATTATCGTACAGACAAGGCCAGCCAGGCTGAGCAAGCCAGAGGCGTCGCAGTGATTGCTGGCTTCCCGCCTGTCCAGGGTAGCATCGACTGCACACATGTGCCCATCAAGGTGCCAGCGGGTCAGCCGGGTACATTCATCAACAGGAAGGGCTTCCACTCCATGAACGTGCAGATAATGTGTGACCACAGGATGCTGGTTCTGCAAGTCTGTGCAAGGTACTCAGGCAGTTCTCATGACACTTACATCCTCAGACATTCGCAGGTGCTGAGGCTATTCAGTGCTCCAGCCTGACTGGATGGATGGCTGCTGGGTGAGAAGGGCTATCCCTTCAAAAGGTGGCTCATGATGCCTCTCTGCCCAAGAACAGAGGCCAAACAGCATTATAATAGGAGCCATGCCTCGACAAGGGTGATGATAGATAGGTCTTCTGAAGATGCGCTTCCTACACCTAGACCATTCAGGAGGAGCACTACAATAGCTCCCAGAGCAGGTGTCACTGATAGTGGTTATATGCTGCGTTCTCCACAAACTGACACTGGCAAGGGGAACCCACTGGAGGGAGTGGATTTTGACGCCGCTCCACTGGCCACAGATGATGAATCCAGTAATGAGTTAGAAGAGGAGAACGCAGTGGAGGCAGACCTCTGTAACCTCCAGGAAGGCAGGGACAGCAAGGCGTCTTGATCCAACGCTCCTTCAGCTAGACTGCCAAAGATCTGCTCCCACCTCATGCCAGAGCTACCGCCTCCATCCACGATGTCTGAAATGCCCCTGTCATGTGAACTTAAAGTCCACTCAGCACCTGTGCAATAAAGTTTAGAGCCACCCATTATGTACTGATGTACCCTGCACCAAAAATAAAAGGTGAAGCGTACTCAGGCCATCACAACAAAAGCAAATTTAATGTTATTGTCACATTGAAATCACATTGAAATGACCATTACTGATGTTAATGTCCACACCAGTAGACATAAACCAAACATAACTGATCACCCATGACCAGCCCCCTCTTGTGCTCACTTACGTTTAAGACACCATGAGCACCCCACCCCCCACCCCTCGCTGACCAGCAGCATTGGAGGCAGCCTGCTGACTCTGGTGTTTTGTTGGCCTTGATGACCTTGGCGGTTGTCCTCTGGCTAGCAAGCCTGTGCT
The DNA here is from genome assembly GCF_017639515.1 of Carcharodon carcharias. Classification (NCBI taxonomy): domain Eukaryota; kingdom Metazoa; phylum Chordata; class Chondrichthyes; order Lamniformes; family Lamnidae; genus Carcharodon; species Carcharodon carcharias. The sequence goes on along the minus strand of NC_054467.1, from coordinate 157,926,928 downwards.
GGCCCCGCCTGGGAGGAAGTGGCCAGTGCCATGACTGGCATCTCCCCAGTCATCGCAGCCTCATCAGATGCCACAGTCACTGGTGGAGGGGCGGAGAAGTAGCTGCCATCATCCAGAGCGCTCTGAGAGGAGCCCGCAGAGATGACAAGCAGCTTCTGCGCTGTGAGATCACTCTGGATCTCCCTGCTCACCACTGATGGTCAGGCATTGATGGACTGGATGTCTCATCCATCTCCCACGCTGGGACTGACCACCTGAGGTCATTGCCTGTGTGAGGGCTTGCGGGTCCGAGTGCAACTCAGGAACCCTTGATTCTGTCCCTGGATCTGTCTCTCCATGAAAGCTACCACTCTCTCAATGGAGGAGGCAGTGCGCTCGGCCATGAGGGTCAACACAGTGCTTATGCTCTGAATGGGGTCCTTCACAACAGAAACCATGGCACTCAGACTCTCATGGATCTCTGCCAGATCTTCCAGCACATCCCGCTGGACATCCAGCATCTGCCGCCTAATGGATGACTTCAGAGGCTCATCATCAGCCTTTGACCCAGCATCGTCCTGGTCCCCAGTAGTTCTCCGACTGCCAGTGCCCTGGGCACTCTCTGCCTCTGCCTGCACCTCAAGCGAGGGTGAAGTTCCCTCGCCAATGTTCACCAACATTCTGGCCGCTGATCTAATGCCCACAGAGGTGCTGGCATCTGCATTGGTGCTTGCTTCAGAGAGTGGGTGTGACACAGGTGCAAATGAACCCTGGTGGTCCTCCACCATCTGGGGTGGCCCTTTGGGATCCAGAGAGTGGGTGCGCGCTGGCGAATCCAAGGGAGAACAAGGACATGTTATTAGATAAAGTCATCACATTTTCACTGTGCATGCCAGGTACCCTTGTGAGGCAATGGAGATCTGCATCATGGTGCCATTGTCTTTCAATGATCAATGGGTCTCCAGGTTTGAGGTTCCCATCAATGAAGTGACTACACTAGAATAGTTGCACAATCTGAAAGTCTCACCTCTGTGCACAGCACTCTTACCTTTGTCTGGTACCCCCGCCTCTCCATGCCGGGTTGCACATGGAACACTCAAGCTCTAGAGTGTCCCACTCGAATCTGGTGAGCAGCAGCAGGTTGGGTGGGCCTCCGCTGTACCTAACCTCTCTGATTAGTTATGGCTCCTCTTCTCCTAAAGGAAAGAGGATCGTTGATTCGTCCACTCTCTACCTACAGTGCCATTGCAGCCTGGCCAACCTCACTTGAGGAGGACCTTGCAGGGCACGTCTGAGTCGTGGCCCCTGAGCTGCAATGCACTCAGTCCAAGCAGCCAGGGCTCACCCCCTTGGCCAGCTCCTGAGTCATTGACAGTTGGCACTCAGACTCTAGAGCCCCTGAGGTCCATGGGGGGACAGCCACATCTTAACACTTCTGCACATTGACCCATGTCAATGGTACTCACCCTTCCTGAGTGCAGCAGGTCATTAAGCCTCTTCCAGCACTGCACCTATGGGCATCATACCACGTCATGGCTGCGAACCTGCACTGGAACCTCCTCCCACGCCGTCTTTGTAAGGTGCGGTGGCCTCCTCCTCCCATCTCTGGTGACAAGTGTGTCCCTCCTGGCAGCTAGCTTCTCCAGGAGGACCGCGAGGCACTCATCCAAAATTGAGTGCCCACCTGACCTGCTCTCCCACCTGGCGTCTCCAGCCGCACTCGACTCTATCATGTTAGGTAACAAGAGACAGAAAAGATGTTCTTCCGTGGCAGCCTTCAAGGGGCTGCATGTGCCGTTTTCAAACCGGATACTGGGTCACCATTGGGCCCGATGGCTGTGACTGGCCCCCACCCCCGCCTGGCCCTTCCCAACCCACGGGCCCACCAGCGTGAAATCGCGGTGGCGGATGATCACGGTGGCAGCCCATTTCCCGGCTGATCCCGGGCCAGCTGATGATGTCCACCCACTGACTTGAAAATTCTGGCCCAGGTTTATGCAAAATTCACAAGGCTAGAGAAAAAGGGTGATGGTGTGGGGCAATTTGGATAGAGCTTTCAACAAATTGAAACAGATACGATGGGCTGAATGACCTCCAGCTGTGCTGTAAAATTCTATGGCTAGTTCTTTAAGCCCTGCTACAACATCCAGTGCTCCATCCCACAATTGCATAAAAATAACCCACAGGATTTAAACATTCTTGGCTATTCTAATCCTCTGCCACATTTTCTATAAATTATTTAGACTTCGCTTTCATAAAGCTTTGGGAAGGTATTTCGAAAAATCAAAATTTAAAGCTTGAATGCTTTCATTTCCTAAATTGCAAAATGTACTTTATCAGCCTTTCAAATTATAGATGCCATAAGCGTTACTTAATCCATTTTGCACATTGGGGCTAAAAAGCTGAGCATCAATATTGGAGAGATGTCTCTTTATTCACACATGCCATGCTGCAAAAACTTGGCAAAGTTGATGAGCAGTTTAAAAAAAAACCTGCCACAAGTCCCAAAAACTGGCAATTCAAAATGCAATGTATAACTGAGAAACATCTGTGAATAAAAGATTATAACCAAGGTCACTGGTTTCAAGACAATTGAATAAGTTAAATGTCTTTCTTTACGTTGGAAGTTGAGAGTTTTATTAGTGTCTTGAGATGTCATTCTCCAATTGAGTTTTTCTGTGAAAGTTGAAACTACAAAAACAAGCATTACCTGGTTGTACAGTTGACATGAACTTGATGTGATTTTAAGTACAGTTAGATTCAGCATTCCAGTGGAAAGGAAACTAACTTGAAACATAAATAAACTCTTTGTACTGTTGAATTTAGATTTTTTTTAGAGGAATTAGTTAGCATATAGCCCTCACAGAAATTGAGTTCTTTTAGATTGTTTCAAAAACTTTAACAATTATCATTATTGCACATTTCAGTGCTTGCAACACCGTAAAACAAATTAGAATAACTTGCCTTCAATTAACTTTATTCAGGTCACAGCAAACAGACTGCTTGCTTGTCCCTACAGCCACCACCCCCCGACCCACTTCGCTCCCACCCCCACCAACGCCCCCCCCCCCCCCCCCCCCCCCCACCGCACCCCCACCTTAAACCAGCTTATATTTCACCTCTCTCCTAATTTTACTCAGTTCTGTTGAAGGGTCATGAGGACTCGAAACATCAACTTTTTTCTTCTCCACCGATGCTGCCAGACCTGCTGGGTTTTTCCAGGTAATTCTGTTTTTGTTTCAGTTGAAACTGAATCCTGTCAGACTAAGCTTGAAATGGATGGCAGACTAGATCAGTTGGACTCATTAAGTTGATGTATTTTATTGCTGTTATATTCATCAGGCATTGCAGTATCAAATAATTAACAACTGTTATGACATTGAAGGTGATTATTTAAATAATTTTGATTTTAAATAATTAAAGTTTAACAAGAGTGTGCACTTCCTGTTGTAAGTCCATTTCCTGTATTCCGATTTTACCACTTTTTTTGTCACACTTTCTCACACACCTGCCACTTTTGAGCAACTCACTGCACAACTCTTATTTTTAACGACAAGTTCTAAACTCTCCACATTTGCTGGTCCAGTTACACTTCCTCTTTCAGAGGTGACACTACTCTGACTCCAAACCTGTGACACAGGGCAGAATTTTATGTCCCGTGGGCGGTCTTGCGCCTGACTCGGTTGGCCATAAAATAGCACACAATGACGTCAGGCGAGCATCTGGACGTCATCGCACACTCATGTGATATTTTGGTTGATGGGTGTGCGCGGGTGCCAAAGCTGCACCCACCATTAATTAACAGCCACTTAAGGCCATTAACAAGCCAATTGACAGCGATTTTTCGTTGCCCATGCAGTTTTGTGCTCATCGCTTAGGCAAAGCGGGCAGGTGGACAGCCCACAATTTCAAAAACTTCGTTCCAGGGAAGGATCAAAAAGGTCAGCAGCATTGCCAGTGTGAGAAGTGAGGAGTTTTGGCAATAGTTTGCTGCTGGTGACATATTAGTAATTGACAGCTTCATTTCTGTTCGGGGCTTCATTCCTAGCATTTCCAGGCTTCATTTCAGGACTCTTTGCTGCCTGCCAGGTCCCTGGAGGATTTGGACTATGTGGACCCTTCCAGGTATCAGACAGCCTTTCCTTACCCTGGTAATGGGGATTGTGGTCTCCGCTGGTGGCACCTCCTCTGAGGAGGAAGAGAGGGGCAGAAGGAAGAGGTGGCCAGGTGATCCAATGCAGCTTCCAGGGGAGGGACCTGTGGGAGGGGAAGCGCAGGCACAAGGGGCGCAGGGCCAGCAGGAAGTCCAAGGCAGAAGGGGCTGCGGAAGATGCCACTATCCTGCTGCCAGGGTTTACAGGAGGTGATGCAGCTACCTCAATATGTCTGAGGTGCAATGCCGAAGGAGGCTCTGCCTCTCAAGGGGGACAATGACCTCCATCTGTCAGATGATTGGGCCTGAGATCAAGTCTGAATGTGTGGGTGGACATCCTATGCCGGTGGCTCTGAAGGTCACAGCGGCCCTCAACTGCTATGCCTCCACCAGGGCTCAGTGGAGGTTCTGTGTGGAGCTTCCCAATTAGCTTGTCCATAATTGAGTTAAGCTGGTGACAGAAACTCTATTCAGTACGGATGAGGCCGTCAGGCTGAGTGAGCCAGAGGCTTTGCAGCGATTGATGGGTTCCCCTGCATCCAAGGTGCCATCGACTGCACACATGCGGCCATCAAGGTGCCATTGGGTCAACTGATGCTTCATCAACAGGAAGGGCTTCCACTCCAGGAATGTGCAGATAGTGTATGACCACAGGATGCTGATTCTGCAAGTCTGTGTAAAGTACCCTGGCAGCTCCCATGACACTTACATCCTCCGACACTCCCAGGCACTGAGGGTCTTCAGTGCTCCAGCCCAACGGGTAACAAGGGCTATCCATTGAAAAGGTGGCTCATGACGCCTCTCTGCCACCCAAGAACAGAGGCAGTGAAGCATTACAATAGGAGTCATGCCTCCACAAGAGCGGTGATAAAGATGGCCATATGTCGTCTCAAGATTCGCTTCCAATGCCTAGGCAGTTCAAGTGTTGCACTACAATAACTCCTAGAGCAGGTGTCACTGATAGTGGTTGCATGCTGTGCTGCCCACAATCTGGCACTGGGAAGGGGAGAACCACTGGAGGAAGAGGATCTTGATGCACCTGCAGAGGTCATAGAGGATGAATCCACTGGTGAGTCAGGAGAGAAGCATGGTGAGGAGAACACTGAGGGCATGGAGGCAGACCTCTGAAAACCTCAGGGAGGCAGGGACACCAGGGATGCGTTGATCTAATGCTCCTCCAGCTAGGTTGCCAAAGGTCAGCTTCAACTGCATGCTAGGCCTGCCTCCTCCATCCCAGATGTCTGAAATGATCCTTTCATTTGTGTCCAAAGTCCACTCAATGCCTGTACAATAAAGGCTTGAGCCACGCACATCCAGCATTACATACTGGTGTACACTACACCACATTAAATAAAAAAGGTGAAGCATACTCAGGTCATTATGACAAAAGAAAATTTATCTCATGTTGACACTCATAACAAATTAACAGAACATTTTCTGGTCTTCAACACCAGACCAGTTAAAATAAACAAAAGATTGCACAACAGAAGGTTACCCGTGACCAGTCCCTCTTTTGCTCATGGTGCCTTAAACTTACGTTTGCGGGTGCTACATTTTGGTGATTCCCCCCTCGCTGGCACCGGCATTGGAGGCAGCCTGCTCACTCTGTTGTCTTGACGATCTTGGTGGTTTTCCTGTTGCCAGTGGAGCCTGTGCCGACCTCTCCCCAGTCGCCGCAGCATCATCAGATGCCACGGTCACTAGCAGAGGGGCGGAGGAGCTGCTGCCCTCACCCAGAGCACCCTGAGAGGAGCCTGCAGAGATAACAAGCAGCATTGATGGGCGGGCACCTAGCTGGGATACTGGGTGCCTCATCCATCTCCCACACGGACACTGACCACCTGAGCTCAATGCCTGTGTGAAGGTTTGGAAGTCCGAGTGCAACCCCAGGAACCCCTGATTCTGTTCCTGGAGCTGCCTCTTCATGAGAATCACCCCTCTCTCAATGGAGGAGGCAGCGTGCTCTGCCATGAAGGTGACCGCAGTGCTGATGCTCCGCATGGACTCCTCCATAACAGAGACCATGGCACTCTCATGGATGTCCGCCAGATCCTCCCGGACATCCCGCTGGACATCCAGCATCTGCCACCTAATGGATGGCTCCAGAGGCTCATCATCTGTCTTCGATTCAGCATTGTCCTGGTCTCCAGCAGTCCTCCGACTGCCAGTGCCCTGGGCACTTTCTGCCTCTGTCTGCACCTCAAGCGAGCATGAAGTGCCCTCAGCGCTGTGCACCGACATTCTAGCCAAAGATCTAATGCTCACCAAGGTGCTGGTATCTGCACTGGTGTCTGATTCAGAGAGCGGGTGCTTCTAGAGCCTGGCGGGCCTCTGGTGTCAGGGGTGGGTCTTTGGGGTCCTGCAATTGGGTGCGTGGTGACAAACCTAAGGAAGAACAGGGACATGTCATTAGTTAAAGTCACCACACTGTTACTGTGCAGGCCAGACACCCTGATGAGACAATGGAGATCTGCATCATGGTGCCCTTGTCTTTCAAGGGGAATGCAATTGTAAGGCTCCCATCAAAGATGAGACTACAGAAGAATGTTGCAGCATCTGAAACTCTCACCTATGAACTGTACCCTTACCTTCGTTTGACATCCCAGTCTTTCCATGGCCAGCTGACGGAGGCGTGTGGTGCCTCTCCAGGTACATGGTGTCCTGCTTCTATCTGGAAAGGATTAGAAAGGTAGCTGGGCCTCCGCTGGTCCACGACCTTTCACTGTTGTTATGGGATGTCTTCTTCTGAAAGGACAGAGGAGCACTGATTAGCCCACTCTGTAACTGCATTGCCATTACAGCCTGGCCAACCTCATCTGAGGAGCACCTCGCAGGGCACATCCGAGTTGTGGCCCTCGAGCTGCAAGGCACTCAGTCTAAGCAGGCAGGGCTCACCCCCTTGGCCAGCTCCAGAGTCATTGAATCAGACTCTAACTCCCCTAAGCTCCATGGGGGGCACGCCCAGACCTTAACACTTCAACGCACTGATCCATGCCAACGTGGTGCTCACCCTTCCTGAGCGCAGCGGATCATTAAACCTCTTATGGCACTGGACTCAGGTGTGCCGCACCACATCATAGCTGCTGACCAGCGCTGCCACCTTCCCCAAACTCTTTTCATTAGACGCGGTGGCCTCCTGCTTCCATCCCTGGGGACAAGGGTGTCCCTCCTGGCAGCCACCTCCTCCAGGAGGACTGTGAGGGGCACGTCAGAAAATTGGGGGGCTGAGTGCCCACCCGGCCTGCACTTCCACCTGGTGTCTGCAGCCACATTACTCTCCATAATCTCTACTCACCTGCTTACAACACAGGAGTTCTCCCCGTCACCGGCAGCCTTCCAGGGTCTGCCTGTGCCAGTTTTAAACCGGCCGCTGGGTCGCCATTGGACCTGGTGCCCAACCGGCCCCTGCCCCCAGCTTGCTGACTAGTGAAGAGCCACGTTTCACGCTGGGCGGGCCTTAATTGGCCCATTGGCCTGCCCAGCGTGACATTGCGGTCGGGGGCTGATCGTTTCCCGGTCACTCCCGGGCCCGCCTGCCCAATGACCTCAAAATTTCTCCCCCAGTTACTTGGGCATTTGGACCCCAGCTAACACCAAGGTTTAGGCCTGGATTTTTGATCCTGGGTCGGGAGTGCAGAGTCAGGACATTTCTGAGCTTCACAAACCAAACCCAGGAAAAGTGGGTCTGAAGTTGTTATTTTTATTTTAGGGGGAAGGGGTGAAATGGGGTTTGGGCTCGCTGCCCCCAGGTTGAGTGCGGAGGCTGCCAGATTCAGAGCCCAGCTGGACAGAGGCCTGCCTCTGTGCTTCAGCACTGTCAAAGTTTAGAAAAAACACAAGAAACTAAAACATCCCTCCAGCCCTCAACCCTCAACACCTCACATACTGCTCATGCCTCATCCATGCCAACCCATGCTACCTCATGATCTGCACCCACCCCCCCAACCCCCATTCCCTTCATGCCGCCTCTTGACTAATTGACATGTCCCCTTTTCAGATCCTCTTGACAGGTCATTTTGATAGATGCTTCTGACCATTTTGATGGTTAATTTTGACAGCTCTGTTGACAATTCCAATAAGCTTGACAGTAATGAGTTTATGCACTTTTTACACACATTTATGCCTACTTTTAACAATTCCAAAGGGCACCTAACCTATCCCAAAGGTGTTCTCGGACCAGATGCAAAGGAGAACCTTACCATTCCAAAGGAAAATTCCAAATGAATCCATCGAATTCAGACCTGTTCTCTCCTGGTTTAATTTGCACACCCCAGCTTTCACACTACAGTGATGTGAAACTCAGAATTGTGTGGAGCCAATTAATTATTTAAATGGCCAGCTACCTCCATGAACTGCGCATGTATGAACCCTGGCTCACCCCTATTTCTGCCCCTGTGAAAATAGGAATTACCATGGATAGGGGTGGTACTGAGGATTTTCAGACAGTTCCCCCATTTTTATCATGATGGAGAGGCCAGAGTTTATCTGATAAAGCATATACATTTTTTTTCTGTGAAGTTAGGTTCTCTGCATTTCAACAGAAAGCAAACTCATACATTATAAATCAACAAGAGCTTGTGTCACTTTTGCAAAACACTTTGAATCACTTAGGTCAGCTGAATTAGCATTTTTAAAAACATGTTCAAGAAAACAAGAACACAAGAAATAAGAACAGGAGTAGATCAAATGGCCCGCCGAGCCTGCTCCTCCATTTAATACGATTATGGCTGACCTTGGGCTTTCACATTCTCCTCTGCGCCCCATATCTCTTGATTCCCAGCGAGACCAAAAATCTGTTTATGCCTGTCTGAAATATCAGTCATTACAATCCCTTATGTGTATGTTTCCAGACACCATGACTCCATGTTTTTGTGTCCATGAATCTTCACCAAAGTTCTAACTTGGCATCAAAGTGAAACCTAGCTTTGAAGTATGTCTGTTTATTGGTTTGGACTTACTTTGCAACTGTTGTGCTTTTTGCTAAATGTTCCATAGCCTTAACATGTTTTACCAGTGACTCTGTTTAACAGTAATGAGATAACAGAGTTCGGCTGTTTACAGATTTCTTGAGTTCAAAAGGTCCTTTTGGCCATCTCAATGCATGCTAGTCAGAATCAGTCAGTTTTTTGTACACTTGTTTACAGAAATGTGTGTATTTCATTTAAACTATCAATGTTCTCCTCCCCATCCCATCCCAAGACCTCTTATGCAAGTCTCAACCATAAATTTTGATTAAAAGTACGATTAAGTCAGTCAAAAATATTGCAGCTCTTACAACAACAGCAGGAGTATCAGTTGTGTTTAAACAGTTGAAATTAAGTTGAAAGGATCAGAGAGTGATAGTAGACCCAATCCTTGAACTTGTCCAATCAATGCAGACCCTAACAAAACCAATAAAATGTTAAACTATGTAACAAAAATATAAAATAAAGTCAGAGGAAGTCATGATCAAACTGCATGATTTTCCAGTTGGGGAGCTGGCTGAGACCCTGAAGTGAGTCATGGCAGGACAATTGTGTTGGGGCAGTGAGTGAAAGCTGGCAGCAGCCCCCAATTTTAACATGGAGCCAACACTCTTGTCTCTCCTGACTCCATTTCAGGTAGGTATTTTTTTAAAACATATTTTTTTTTGGTGACATCCTCCGCTAGTCACTTTAAGAACTGCTGGTTCGATGCATGTAAAGCGACTAATCCTGAGTGCAGCAGGCCCAATGACCAATGGGTTTGGGTCTGAAACAGGCTATGGGCCTTTAATTGGTATATTAAAGGAGCCTAACACCTGTTTCTGCTGGTGACCAGGGACCCCTCTACAGAGTCCGATCCAATGTAGCCTTGAATATTTCCAATGTGATTTGGGCAGGTAGTATTGGTCGCTAAATTGGACTTCCTTGCACCTCTATTCCATTTGGAAAACAGGTGTAGTGAGATTGTATTTCCAGACCGTAATCTACAATTCATGCATACTGCAAAAAATGAGACATTTGCAAAACTTGAGCCAGGCTCTAAAGCTTTAAAAAAAGTTTTGGTACTGTTTTCTTTCCTGCAAAGCGCTGGCGGTACAATGTTGGGAGCTGATAGTTGTCACCTGACAGGCTGACTCCCAAAGCTTAACTTTGCTACATTGAGTTGGAGGTTACCTCTAATACTGGCCAAAAGCTAATAATGTTTCTCTTAGTTCCTGTTTGTCTGTCAGCTTTAGCAAATACTTTAATATAATATGAAACATGCTTGATCTACATGTGTTCCTTCCTTCCTGTTTTATGGCTTCTTGAAAGATCAAATAACAATGTTTTAATATAAATGAATGTGATTTGCTTGCCAGCTCAGTCCTCTTTCCTTATTTCAACAAAACATTGAAATGTTAACATCAGTAATGAAGGGTAATAAAAAGAAAAAGGGCAATGGGACACATTGTTAAACCAATATTTTGGACTGGATTCTTTTTCTCAATAGAGTACATGAAATCTCATCACAGTACATCACAGTTTTAGCGGAAAAGATATCAGACAACCCTGGTTGAAAGAGATCTAGAATATCCGTCTTTCAGAAATAATCACATTACAATTCTCTCTACTCCCAAATATTCTGTACTAAATACATTTCCTTTGTTTGCTTTACAGTTTCTGTCCTCAATTTCATTTTTCTTGTTTACTTGTGCTGATCTCAAGCTGAAACAATGCAGTGGAATTACACCAAAATTAGTTTATAAAGTACAATCATTTAGTAACCTATGAGGTAAGAAGCTGTAAAAAAAAAATTTCAGCTTAGTATACAAGGGATTTTTATGATATGGCTATTGTAATCCAATTGTAATTCCAAGTATGTGTTTTTTCGTGTGCATTTAATTTTTTCTTCGACTTATATTTAAAAACATATTTTAGCTGCAATGATAGGTATTCTAGAGTCATAATTTTAGTTAAAGGTACAACTTTGCATGTGTGCAATAAACACTTTTCCATTTGTAAGAATTGAGGAAAGCACAATTATGATTATGCCATGTCACTGATCAAATATGGTGGTTAAAGAAGTAGAATGAATAGACAAAAAAAACTGTGGTTTGTGGCACTGAATTAAATACTGGCCTTTCACACCTGAGACCATGTCCAGTGATTGAATGAAAGTTTCCACTGACAGCTGTAAAATTAGTTAATTTGAACAATCTCAAACCAGTCCCTAATTGGCTTGACCCCACAGTTCAATGCTGGCCCTAACGGAACATCAGTTGGGGGGGAATTACCATGTTTTCCCAACCCTTTACCATAACTTCAATGGAAGATTGATAGAGACAACACAATGCGGTGTAAACAGACATTCACACTGCTTTTCCAAGCTATTGGCCAAGGTGGGAGATCAGAAAACTCCTACAAAATTCCAGATGACTGACACTAAATTTATCATCCCATCCAAAGAAAGGTTTAAAAAATGTCATATTTGCATAGTCAGAGGTGCTCTTAGAAGGTTGGCATTCAGAAATATTGGCCATAACTTCCGAGCTCCATGGGATCATATTGGGAGTGTACCCCAAGGATGTACTGGGGAATACTCTTCGGAGGTTCACGGGTAAGGTTTGTCAGGCAGTTGCCCAGAAATGCAAATTTGTCCTGGACAATTGCCTTGCTCTGGGACCCATCCAAAAACGTGATATATATCTTAAACTTTGGATGGGTTACATCAATAGTTACCCAAAAGAAGTTAGACGAATTAAAATCTCTTCTACCTTCTGTGTAACTATTGTACAGACCGACCCCCCCCAAGGGCCTCCCCCGACTCCCCCAACAGCTCCCCAGCCACGGGACTCCCCTACCTCCCTCGACCACCTGCCAAGGTCTCCCCCCAACCACTCCCCCGCCACCACCCCCCATTCGACTGCCCCTCCTCTCATGTTATACGCCAAAAATAGAGGATAACTTAGGGTCTAAAATGAGTGAGGAAATTAAGATAATTCATTTCAGCAGAGAAGGGTTGGGCAATAAATGCTGGCCCAACCAGCGAAGTGCACATCCCATGAATGAAAAAAAAATCCATGGACCTCCCCCCACCCCAACGATCTTCAGCCACTCACTGGAGCTCCCCAAACCACAGAATTCCTCCACCCCCAGGGGGATTCTTCCCGCCCCCACCTCACCCCCAGGCCCGGCCTGACTTTACTTGTCCTGATACCAGCTCCCCAACCCCGCCCCACTCCTGAGGCCTGATCTAACCCAATGTCCGACATCCCTCCCAAGGCCCAAACTGACCCGACCTGACACCCAGTACCCCCTCCCAAGGCCCAAAACCCTACCCCCTGAGGCCTGACATCCTTCCTCCTACACCAAGGCCCTACCCAACCCAATCTGAGGCCCAAATTCCCCCCGCCCCCCCCAACATCTGATCCTCCTGTCCTCCAACCCTGGACCCCTGACCCCCTCACCTCTGGACCCCTGACCCCCTCACCTCTGGCCTCCCCGACACCCCATCCTCTGACTCCCATGACTGCTGCCCCACCGACCTCTGAACCCGCCCCTCCAAACCACCCCACACACCCCTACCCCAACCCTCCACCACCAAATCCTACCCAGTTACCTTATGCACATACCTTCTCCCTGGCATGTCAAAGACCTTTAAACTTTAATGGGCTTTTGACGTAAATGGTTTACAGTAGCTAGCACCATAAAATAGTTGGTGTAGCCCCCTTCCCTTTGACAGAGCAGCCCTTCAATGCTGGGCCAGGTTTGCGCTGCACTATCCAGATCTCGCCCAGCCTGAATCAGAAAAGTCAGATGAGAAAGGATGGGAAAAAATTTAAGGTTAAAAACAAGGAGCAGCGTGGCAATCCAACACTGATTGCCACGCTGAGGAAGTTCAAGCATTGTTGAGACAGGTTTGGAGGAAATGGAAAGTCTTTAAGTCCGCAAATTGGTAAATACATAATTCACAAAAAATACCATCAAGCCAGGACCCCAGTGATTCAGCAAGATTACGCAATGAATACTAGGATCATACAAATGAGGAAAATATCAGATTCTCAGAATGCAAATGAGTTGTCAAATCACTATTGCCTGTTTGGTGCTGCTTTCAAGTCAAATTTAACCTCAAGGTCCTTGCTTCTGGTGAACCCTGCTCTGTTAGCATGTGCTGCTTCTCTTTATACGCAACCTTTTCCTACAATCAAGCATAAAGTTAGAAATTTAAATGTAAGCGATGTGTGCCACTCAAGTGTGCAGTACATTACCTACCTTATGTGAATGTGTGAGCAAACAACATTAAGGAACAGTGTATTGACATCATACTTGATGCATGCCACTTACCACATTTAATAAGCCATATGGTCAACACTTCAACGTGGCAACATCACACAGTACTTTGAAACAATATAAACATGCCTGTGTACTCCGAAAGATGAACAGCTGGCATAATGCATTAAATTCTCCCTCAATGATTGTGAGGCAAGAGCAATCAAGATGCTTTGCAAGCACCATATTAAGATGTTGTGTTAAGATTTCATACTTAAAGAGAATGAGGAAATGGCAGAGACATTCAACAAATATTTTGTGCCTATCTTCTCAGTAGAAGACATAAGTTATATGCCAGAAATAGAGGATAACTTAGGGTCTAAAATGAGTCAGGAAATTAAGATAATTCATATCAACAGAGAAGGTATTAGAGAAACTTAAGACATTAAAACCTGACAAATCATAAAGGCCTGATGACCTACAGCCTTAGGTTCATAAAGAGATAGCTGCAGAGATAGTGGATGTGCTGGTTATGAATTTCCAAAATTCCCTAGATCCTCGAAGGGCCCCAGTAGATTGGAAGTTAACAAATGTAACACCGCTAGTCAAGAAAGGGAGGAGAGAGAAAAGAGGAAACTAGTGACCAGTTAGCTTTATATAGCTCTCGGGAAAGTGCAGGAATCTACTATTAAGAAAATCTTAACAATACATGTAAAAGTCTTGGTGTGATCGGTCAAAATCAACATGGTTTTATATATATGCATAGACAGAGGATTGGTTAACAAACAGGAAGCAACGAGATGGGATAAATGGGATATTTTCAAGTTGGTAGTTGTAACTAGTGGAGTGCCACAAGGATCAGTGCAGGGCCTCAACTGTTTAAAATCTATATTAATGAATAGTAATTTCGTGATACAGTACTTGAGTATTGCTGAAAAAAGAGACATGTCGAAGCTTTTCATTTTGCACTCATCAGGACACTTCACAAGAATACCAATAAAGGGGAAGACAACAATTTATACTGTATGAGAAGAGACTGCTAATTGGTTGATAAGTGGATTCTAATTGGGAGATGCATTGCCATGGTGAATGCACCAATGATGGTGACTGACAGTTAACTGCCAAGCATTGTTTGAAATTTAAACAAGGTAGCTTGACCCTGATTGTCAAGGCATTGTCCTGAGAAATTAGTCAGCAAATGGCTATCAATTATTTTGTTGAGCTGAAATAGGCGCAACGTGGGTACATTTGCTTTCTGTCTGCAAAGAACAGGGCCTTGTGTATTATTATACGTAGCTTCCAGTACACACAAATGTACCACACTGAAAGCCCAAATGACAATCTTAAATTGGTTGTCAGCATAATTCTTAGCACACCGAGGGTTACTTAACAAATGTTGTCCAACCGTGGAATCACATCTAATGTTGGACACTGTGTTTTGTGTTTTGAGTTTTGCAACCCCAGCTGGTTGGGTACAGTCTGTACCCTGCCTGTTATGAGCAGCAGCTGGTTCATGCTGTTTGATATGATCCACCAGCCTTTGGGATGAACAGCCTACAAATATATAAGGTTGATCATTTCGGCAACCTTGTAAATAGGGCCTGAACCATTTGCTCGCTATACAAACTTGGTGCTGAAATAGAATGCAGCAAAGACATCCTGTAAGATAATGCCCACTCTGATTAGATCATTTCACGCTGTATATACGTAAACTCATGAACGGGCCTAAGGCCATCACTTTACGCCCTGAAATGTGCCCAGTCTACCTCAGATTATCCTGGACGGGGAAGATATCCCAAAAATTTGAGCAATAGGTGAAGCTAGCTGTTTCACATTACAACGTAGCAACATGAGTGGTATTCACCACTAACAGGAGCTGCCGCCAAGCCAACATGATGTTCTGCCTATCACACAAATGGGTATTGTGGTATATGAATTTCAGTGCCAGTGGTATTTAGGTATTTAGGCCGCATGTCCTAATGACAGGTGGATCATATCAAACAGCATGTTCCTTCAACTGTTCATAATAGCCAAGGTATGGACCGTACCTAACTAACCTGTATTTGCAAAACTCAAAACACCGTGTCCAACATTAGACGTGATTCCGTGATTGGATAACATATTCTAAATAATTCTCAATGTGCCAAAAATTACACTGACAACCACTTTAAGATTGTCAGTCAAGCTTGCAGTGCGGCACGTTTGCAGGTACTGGAAGCTACATGTATTAATGCACAGGGGCCTGTTCTTTGCAGACGGAAAGAACATGTCCTCACATTGCACCTGTTTCAGCGAAACAAAATAAGAGATAGCCATTTGCTGACTCATTCCTCAGAGCAATACCTTGAACAATCAGGGTCAAGCTGCTTGGATCAAATTTCAAACAATATTTGGCAGTTTATTGTCAGTCACCATCAGTGGTGCATTCTCCATTGAAATGCCTCTACCAATCAGAGTCCACTTGCCAACAATCAGCACTCACTTCTCATACAGTATAAATTGTTTTTTTTTCCCCTTTATTGGTATTCTTGTGACGTGTCCTGATGAGTGCAAGACAAAAAGCTTCAACATGTCTCTTTTTTCAGCAATACTATATTAATGACTTAGGTGAAGAGACAAAGAGTAATGTATCTAAATTTGCTGACTAAGTGGGAATGTTATCTATGAGGAGGACACAGAGAGGCTGCAAAGAGATATAGACAGGTTATGTGAGTAGGCAACAAGGCAACAGATAAAGTATAAGTAGGGCAGTGTAGGGTTATTCACTTGGTTATAAGAATGGAAAAGCAGGATATTTTTTAAAAGGTATGAAATTTATAAACTTTGATGTTCAGAGGGATTTGGGTGTACTCGTTCAAGGAGCACAGAAAGATAGCATGAAAGTACAGTGAGCAATTAGGAAGGCAAATTTCATGTTGCCCTTTATTGGAAGGGTTTTGGAGTACAAAGTGGCAACATTACACAGTTCCAGTGCCCCTTGAATCAAAACCCATTTCTCGCATGCCAATCTTTCAACTCTCTGAAGTTATTTCCCCACATGGACTGCAGTAGTTCAAGAAGGCAGCTCACCACCATCTTCTCAAGGGCAACCAGTGAAGGTTAATAAATGCTGGCCCAGCCAGTGAAGCCTACATCCCGTGAATGAATAAAAGAAAAAGCCAATTTGCTCATGGTTCAGGTAGTAATCCAGAGGTTATTACTTCTGTGGATCTACCTTTTAATTTAGCTCTTAGCTACTCATATACCCTCAGCAGAACCTCTTTCTTAGTCCTACCCATGTTGCTATTACCCACGTGAACCAAGATAACTGGGTCCTTCCCCTCATAATCCAAGTTCCTCTCCAGCCACAAGGAGATGCCCTTAACCTTGACACTGGGCAGGCAACACAGCCTTCAAGCAATGTAGGTTGAAGGGGAGATGGATGAATGGGATTTGGTACAAGTTAGGACATGGGCAGAAGAGGTTTAAATGACCTAAAGTTTGTAGTGGGTAGAACTGGGGAGGCAGGCTAGGAGTGCAATGGAATGGTCCAGTATAGAGATAATAAAGACATGAATAGCAGTAGATAAACTTAGGCAAGAGCAGAGTTAGGCAGTTACAGCTATCAAAATAGGTGCTATTAGTGATGGTACAGATCCAAAGGTCAAATATAACACTAAGGCTACAGGTCAAGTCCAGAAATGTCCTTGAATGTTGTTTTCATCTGCATTCCCATGATTCTGAAACTGCTATATATTGCACTGTGACTTTATCTTCTAATTCAAGCCAGCTTTTGCTACAGGTCCTATTCACATAGGACCTCAATGGCATTGTTAAATGGTGTGACTCTACCTTCAGCTAGTTTCCTGTAACTTGCAGCAAGTTAGCTTTGAGGATGTCCAGCAGCTTTTTAAGAGATTGTGAGCCCAAAAAGCACATCAGAAGCTTCGGGTTGCTGAGGTTAGCGTGTGCTCAGTGCCTGGAGAACTGACAACATATTAACATAAACTGACTTTACATTATGGTGAAAGAACAGCCTCTTGCTCTGCATGCATGTGGGCAACATGTACGAATGGGAGAACCGGGTTCTTCTGAAATGTCTTTCGCTTCCTTTTAAGAGAAGCTGTAGCAGTCAGCAATGTGATCAGCACAGGAAAACGGAATGAACAAAGGATCTATGATTTTGCACATAAGGGTCATGTCTCCCTTTTTTGAGTGTCAGGATTACATTTGCTGCCATCCAGGAGTCAGAGGATTTTTTTTTCACTTTGAATGTTAATCATCTCAAGTTAGAGACTATAGGTTAAAGAACTGCCCATCTGCTTACCCATCTATCAGCAAACACAAAAACAACAAACTCCTTGGGTAGAATTTTCGGGTTCGCAGGCCACCGTGATTGGTGGGCCCGGGAGCAGCTGGGGAACAGAATGACCATGATCAGCCCCCAACCGTGATTTCACGCTGGCTGGCCAGTTAATGGCCATCCAGCACGAAAGGCGTGCTGAAGGCCTCAGTGCTGCCGGGATTGGGGGTGGGGGTGGGAGGAGGGTGAGTGCTGAATTCAGCGCGGGCATAGGGGAGCACAGAAGGAAAGCTCCCTGAAGAAAGAGAGCTGCCTAAGGGAGCTGACTAACTTAAAAACAATAAAAACAGAATTTAAAATCTGGGAAAAATGTCCATGCATCAGAATGAGTCACCTGTGCGTGGATGTTATAAAAATTCTGTGCATAGATTTGAAAAAAAAATAATTACAGGAACCTCACCCCACTGTTAGAAGAGGTTTCATGAAAAATGCAAAGGACACCTGGCCGATTCACCCGCCCGCCAACCGTAAGGTTGGATGGGCAGTGGAAAATCCCTGTTAATTGATACTTTAATAGCCTTAATAGACCTCTTAATTGTCAGCAGGCACGCTGCCGACTCTCCCATGCACCTGCCGGCCGAAATATCACACGAGCGCGCGATGATGTCAGGACGCTTGCCCAATGTCATCTCACGTAATTTCACGCTCGAGCATGTCGGGCACACCAAACAAAAAAATTCTGCCCCGTAACTCAGATTTGAATCAAACTGCTTCGGTATCATTTCCTTAAGAGGAACATTACTTTTCTCTGTTTTTCCTTTCTCATACAAATTTCAAGATTGAGAATCCAATTTTAGTATCACTCTATTGCTATTTCCTGGTTTAATTCCTCTTCCACTCTTTCAAGATATCCTGTACTGTGAACCTTGGTACCTCACCTTTACCTTCATTTATCAATTTGGAAACAAAAGCGGGCACTGAGTTATTTTCTAAAATGAAATGACTTCAGGAAGCAATTTTTCTACACAGAAATCTGGAATCCTCTTCCCCCCAAAAGCTACGAGAATTGTAGCTTTAAAAATTGTGCGATTGATAGATTTTTATTAGGTTAGGCTACTTCCAAGAGGTGATATTTTGATAGTTAGTTCAATGGCCCAGATTTGGTTGGTTTCCCAGGGCATTATTATTGTCTCTTTGCATCTCCAATCTATTTTTAATTGAGCCAATTTTGGGAATGAACTCGTATGTAGAATTGGGAACATCAAAGTTAAATGAATGTGAAGAAACACTAAATAATTAGGAGAGAATAGACAAAAATACCTTTCGATATCGGGGTGTGAGGAGCATGCTTGCAAGGGGGATCCAAGTTTGAGGAGAAGTTTTACTTCCTGTTTTACATAATTTTTTTCAGTGTTTGTACTGGCTTAATCTTCCAACTGCTGGAAGATCAAACCAGTCTTGTTATCACAGGGATATCAGAGTTGGCATGCCTTGGGAGTTCATCTTGAGATAATTACTTAAATGGTTTGACAAGAAGATAGAACCAGATGAAGCTATTGGAAATTAACAAAAAGTTTAATTTAGAACAAACATTAGGAAATTGTCCTTACTTGGCAGGATAAATATTCAAAATGATCTAATAAGTAATGTAATAGAAGCAAAAACATTGGAGTTATCAAAATTCAATTAGATGCTATGATGAAAGAATTCATGTACCACAAGTATTTTTTTATCATGTTCTCAGGTACTTAGGGTACTTTCTGAGCTCCCTATACTTTGAATGCAAGTGAGAGTGATCAATGTAACTATTCAGAACCAGACTCCCAGGTATGTTTAAAGGAAAACTTTCATGCAGCAAATGGAAAGGTGATATTTTGTGCATTTTAATGATCATACCTTAAAACAAGGCATGAGCTAGAACTAGTAAAGCTGAAAATATTAGGGGTAATTTCACCAAATTATACTTTTGTGCAGAGACTCAGCTGGCAGATTTTCTCTCTGTTCCTTTTAATAGCCAGAACATTAGGTGTCTATAAGTTCTTGATATGTGTACCTAATGGCAAGGCTTTGTGCTGAGAGTGCAATTCTGTAAAATTATTCCCATCACTTCTCAATGTTTTGGAAATAAGTTGCAAGTCTACTTCAGTCTTCAAAATATTTAAGCTGTGCTGTAGCCTCTTCAAGGACTGCAGCCATAAGCTGCATCACATCACAGAAAAAATTAAAGGCATGAAACCCAGCATGCTAGTAATAAAGCAGGTCATGTGATTCTAAAATTTGAGAACAAAAAAGCAGAGTGTAAAAAGTCTCCCATTTGTTTCTTGTTTATAAAACTGTCCCTCACAGTATGAACTTATAATGTAATTCTAATTAAAACTGCAGTTAATATCTAAAACTGTAGTTAATAATTAAATGATAAAATGCTTACAGTGCTAAACTTTTAAGTTTAAAATTTTTAGTGTGCCATTTTTTTGTATGAATCGGTCAGGCTCCAATATTTCACCCAAGTAGCCTTTCTTCATCTGTAAGTACAAACAATGAGGTCAAAGATTGTGTAATAGCGCAAAATCCAAGCTTAAGCCCTGACAGGACACTCAACTTTAAGGTGGATCATTGGGCTGATTTTGCCTTCACCTGAGTACACACAGACTTGCACAACTAGCAATGGTTAGTGTAGCAATCAACAGATCCCTGAGTGATTCCCCTTCCATGACCTAGAATTGCTGAGATCACATTTCTCTTGGTAGTTCAATGATACCTTTACTTTATGGACTTAAGGAAGCAACAAATTTGAAGTCATTGAACCCAGCATTAGAATACTGGCCTTCCAGCTAGTCCAGAGACCACAGTCCAAATATTGGCCTCTGTGATAAGTTGACAGTCTCTCCCCTGTGCTGGTTCTTAAAGATAAGTCTCATCCTTTACAGTGACTTTGGACAAGTTAAATTCCTAAAATAGTTGGGAAAATTTAGCTCTTAGAAACTCAAGCTTTCAATTTTGGCAGCTGGAAAAGTCAGCACTGCAACAGATGCTGCATATCCATTTTAGTTTCTCAGACATGGAAATGATAATCACATACTGTATGGTTTAATCTGTGTATTAATATATTGAAAAGATCTGATGGACTACTATTTTAAAATATTGTCTGGTAGGGATGAGGACTGAGTAAAGCTGAAGATCATGAGTGACTCATCTGGTATATTCAACATAAATACCCGATTTTTATAAAGATAAGAGCACACTGATCTGTTAGATTTACAATACCTCAGCTAATAACTCTTTCAAACCAGGACATTTCAGTTCTTGTAAAGTAACGACTTTTGTTGCTTTGTGGGAATTTCCTTGGATCCTTTCCCACCTTCTGCTGTAATATTGGCAGAAGTTTGAAAGATACTTTCCATTTATCCTATATCCCATTTATGTGTGTAAAGATGTGTTGAGGTGACAGCGGTAGAGTTGGGAAAAGCCTGAATGAAAATATTTTTAAAAAAATCTTTATTATATCTGCTTTGCTGAAAAAAGAGACATGTTAAGCTTTTTGTCTTGCACTCATCAAGACGCTCGCAAGAATACCAATATAAGGGGAAAACAACATGTCTGGACAGCCTTATCTAAAAGTAATCTACAAAAAAAACTTGCTGGACTTGTGTAAAGGTGATGAGCTACCGCGTGATAGATATGACAGAGTTCACCCTCATGGTTCGCTATGTCCACCTATGTATGGGTTAAAGCACTCCTTCACATTTGCGAAAGCCATACAGGACTTGCATATTGATAGCAATGCTGTGCCCATGTGCTCATTTGACATTGCTAGCCTATTCACCAATGTTCCACTTAAGGAAACCATAGGGCAGGAGCTTCCTGTTGGCGCGTGGGGGCGGGGCCTGCTTGCTGACATGTAAAATGACGCAGGATGATGTCGGGTGGAACTCCCGATGTCACCCCACGTCACTTCCATTTTCAGGTCAGTGGTGGTGCAGCCGAGTCAGCTGCATGCCCGCCGACGTGTCAACGGCCTATTGAGGCCATTGAAAAAGTAATTAAGGTAATTAATGGACTTGCCTGTCCAGCCTTAAGGTTGGAGGGCAGGCTGGGAGCCCTGGCGGGCTTCGGAAAAAGCATGAAACCTCATCCACGGGCAGGATGATGTTTCATGAGGGTATTTAAATTTTTATCAAATCTTTCAATAAAAGTTATGGATATGTCCCAACTTATGTGACAATGTCACATGAGGGGACATGTCAGGGAAATTTTTTTATTACTTCCGTTAAAAATTTTAATTCTGAGCCGATTTCCCTGAGGCAGCATTTTGCCTCAGGGAGATCTGTGCGCTCTTTCGCATGCATGCGTGAAAGAGTGCACTCTTGGCTGAGGAAATCCCCCCTGCCCATACAGGGAGCGCATAGCATTCCTGACGGATGTCACGCTGGGCGGGCCTTAATTGGCCTGCCCATGTCAAATGGCGGCGCGCCCCCAATTGGGGGCGCTGATTGAATGCACGCCCACCTGCACCTGCTCCCACACTTCCCCCACAATGAGGGAAAAATTTTTCCCATAGATATTTGCGCTTTCGCATTATATCATGGCAAAGTCGACCCACCACTATTGCATGAATCAGTATTCATTGAACTTATGGGGGAGAATTTTCTCCTTGGGAGGGGGACTGAGCGGGAACTGCGCAGCACCATGTTTCATTATCAAAAATTCAATAAAAGATTTTTTAAAATTATTTGGACATGTCTCCTCATGTGACAGTGTCAATATTTTATTAAATTTTTTTATTAAAGTTTAAAAATCTTCATGAAACCTCATCCCGCCAGTGGATGAGGTTTCGTGATAAATGCGAAGGCCGCCTGGGCTCTGTGCCTGGCCACCAACCTTAAGGTTGGACGGGCAGCTCTGTTAAGCCTTTTAATTGATATTTAAATGGCCTTAATAGGCCTTTGACAGTTTGGCAGACGCACAGCCAACTCCGGTGCGCATCTGCCGAATGGAAGATCAGAATGACGTGCGGTGACATCAGGATGCACGCAGTTGAGTTCAGTTTTCTTGACACCAATAATGCCCAAATAGATGGTGCTGCAATGGGATCCTCTCTAGGCCCAGCTCTTGCAAATATCTTTGTTGGGTTCCATGAAAAATGTGTGAACGATTCCCTGCCATGGTCTACTGCAAACCTACCTTCATTGGTCAATATACATGTTGGGATCCTTACAGCTCCACATGCTATACAATTGGTCTTATCGGCAACCTTGTAAATAGGGCCCGAGCCATTTGCTCACCATGCAAGCTTGATGCCGAAATAGGACACATCAATGGCATCCCAAAGGCGGGATAATGGCTGCCCTGATCAGATCATTTTGTGCTGTGAATCAGGGAAAAGCATGAACAAGCCTAAGACCATCACTTTCAGCCCTGAAAAGTGCTCAGTCTACCTCAGATTACCCTGGAAGAGCAAAGCATCTTAAAAATTTGAGGAACAGGTGAAGCTAGCTGCTGCACGCTGCTACTAGGCAGTAGCAACATGAGTGGTATTCGCCACTAACAGGATGCTGCTGTCAAGCCAAAAATACATCCTGGAAAAACTCAGCAGGTCTGGCAGCATCGGCGGAGCAGAAAAGAGTTGACGTTTCGAGTCCTCATGACCCTTCAACAGAACTGAGTGAATTCACTCAGTTCTGTTGAAGGGTCATGAGGACTCAAAATGTCAACTCTTTTCTTCTCCGCTGATGCTGCCAGACCTGCTGAGTTTTTCCAGGTAATTCTGTTTTTGTTTTGGATTTCCAGCATCCGCAGTTTTTTGTTTTTATCAAAAATACATCCTGGCTATCACACAAATGAGTGATGTAGTATATGAATTTCAGTGCCAGTGTGATGCTAGGTATGTAGGCCATACATCTCAGACAGGCGGATCATATCAAACAGCTTGTCCTAGCCGCTGTTCTCAATGGGCACGGTACAGACTGTACCCAACCAGTAGTGACTGCATAAGTAAAAATTCAATGTCAAACATTAGATGTGATTCTGCAATTGGACAACATTTGCTAAATAATCCTCAATGTGCTAAGAATTATGCTGACAACCAATTTAAGATTGTCAGTCTGGTTCGCAATGTGGTGCATTTGCAGGTACTGGGAGCTACATATATTAATACACAGGGCTTTGTTCTTTGCAGACAGGAAGAACATGTACCTACATGTGCCTGTTTCAGCTAAACAAAATAAGTGACAGCCATTCGCTGACTCATTCCTCAGGGCAATGTCTTGACCAGTCAGGGTCCAAACTGCCTGGTTTAAATTTCAAAGAATGCTTGGCAATTAACTATCAGTCACTGTCAGTGGTGCATTCTCCATGGCAACGCCAATTGCCAACCAATCAAAACTCACTTCACATACAGTATAAATTGTTTCTTCCTTATGTTGGTATTCTTGCAAGTGTCCTGATGAGTGCAAGACAAAAAGCTTTGACGTGTCTTTTTTTTCAAAAATACAAAATTGATTTTATTTTCTTTCGACCAGGTAGTTGAAAAAATATATGGAGAAAAGCTCACGGTTGCAATTGTTTTCATGCCTTAATGGTTTATATGGATTAGGTATTCCAAGACAGAATTGCAGTGTATCTGTACATAAAAGCAATATTATGTTGAAAAGGTCATACAGTATTTTTCAAATATTTGAAATGATCCATCATGTGGAGCGCTGTCAGTTTAATTTACATTTATGTTGATGAGCTTTGTAGCAGTGAACAGCCTTGCCATATTGTTGTTTAGTTAAAGTGTTCAGCACAACATCACTGAATCTTAACTCCCAAGAATGGGTGAGTTGAGGTTGTGTCAGGGGTTAGAATGAAAAAAATCTTGGTTAGGAATTGAACCCATCCACTTCTGATTTAATGAGGGACAGTGACCAGCTCCAACGTGGTTATCATTTAAATATGTGGCTGCATGCTTTCATAGCTGCTTTTGCTGTCAACCCAACTTCAGGGGCGCATTCACCAGACACACAGTCACAGTGCTTATTATGTTACTACCAGTCACAGGTAGCTGCCTGCATCAAAGAATAGGACTGTGCTAAGAAGCCCAGGGTTGGGAGTGTGGCAGTGAGAAATGTGAACAATGTGGTGAGTGGGTGGTGAGCGAGGTGAGTAATGTGGTCAGTGGGATGGTGAGTGAGGTGAGCAAAGTAGTTAGTGGGGTGGTGAGTGAGGTGGGCAAAGTGGTGAGCGGGTGGCAAGTGAGGTGAGCAAATGGGTGGTGAGTGTCAGTTATGATGTCAGTGGCACTGTGCATATGCCTGAGGCAGAGTAGGTGCCGATTTCCTGTTCCAGGCACACAATGATGATGTCAGTGGCACCGACTTCCTGTTTCCGTGTGGTAGCAGGAGAATCAGTGCTCATTTTAATAGTCACTCTACTTTTTAACCACACGCAGCTGGGTTTCCAAGGCATTGGGAAACCCAACATGTATAAAGATGTCAAAAGACTGAATCCATGAGCTAAGTGTCTTTGCAGCACTGCATGTGGGCCTGGAGGAGCAAGAGTGTTTCCTCCAGGCCCAACAAACTTACCCATAAACTACCTCTAGAAAACTTCTTTTCCTCACTGTGTCCGTACCATCTGACACTGCCCCCCACCCCACCCCACCATCATGCCTGCCCTGATCCATATCTGCTCCACCCATTTAGAGCTTGCCTTCAGGCTAAAATCCAGTCCCCAGTGGAGGAGCTATTTTTCATTATATTGCCAAAGTTCGTGGTTTTTTGTAAGTGCAACAAAGACAGGGAATCGAGCAATTGCTGTCTGTGCTATAGATCAAGCCAATGTCGAGCAAATGTTGATTCTCCATCTCAACAGAAAGGCTTCTTGCGCATAAGTGAAAAGATTGGGATAAAGTTACCATGAACTCAATTCACTAAAGTGATTTATTATCAGAAGGTATCTAGGGAAACTTGTTTCAGTGAACTTTGTGGTCTTATATTGTTGCCTTTATACTGAATTATATTTTTGCAGGGATTCTTTATTCTTTAGCACAAAATTAATTCAGAAATAATGGAAGCATTGATTTGTATTCAGACTTTTTATATTTAAAAACTCAGGGAGAATACTTAATGAAATTAATTCTATTTATAAGGCAAGACCTTTTCTCCAACTTTGACCTTATCCAATCATTGGCCTCCCTTTCCAAGCTGCTGGGCTTGCTCAGTCACCACTGGATCAAAATGTTGTGGGTTTAAGCCCCATGACTTGAGCACGTCATTTAGACTGACACTGTCATGTAGTACTGAGGGGGTGCTGCAGTGTTGTTGTGACTTCCTTCAGATGAGCCATTAAACAGTGGCCCCATTGGGGGAACATGAAAGATTCAATAGCATTACTCTACTTAGAGCATTGAATCCTAGTCAACAGCCTTTCATCAACCAACACTAAATGGACTGGTCATTCACTTTGTTCTTTGAGGGATCTCTCTTTGCTTAAATGGCTACTGCTTTGTCCAATACCAATAGTTATGGTATGCAAAATACTTTAGGTGATTCTGAGAGCACTGATAAGAAGCTATGTGAATGCAATTCTTAATAAATTTGAAGTTTACTCTGGCTCTAAAATCAACTGAAAAGCTGGAGGCATGAGGAAAAATTCAAAACACATTCAATCCAGTTAGTATTTTTTGTGGGCAGACAGTAAGTTCACAAATCTTGACATTAATATTAGCTCCTGCCTTGTCACTTCATTTCCCCGATGGGCAGATCTGCACTAGCTGAAATTCTTGCTTATTTGTAGGTGAACTAGGTCAGCATTCTTCAAAAGGCAAGAAGAAAGCTTTCAATTGCTTGCAAATGTTAAGGGACAGCATGAATCCTAGTGAAATATGTCATCATATCATCTGCATATGGTACCACTGAAATGAAAATGACATATGGCTGTTTGACTATTCCCCCTCCTACAATCTTCAAAGTAAATGCCTGCCAAACACTGATTGACAGTGTACTTTTAAGATGAACATCCTCCCTCTGATATAATGTTCAAATAATCTTGTTGTCTGTATTACTGCCACTTTTGGAGGTCTGAACAGATTTTCTCTGAAGTGACAATACTTCCTGCTTCTCTCTAGATTCTACTGATTGGAAACTATAGAGGTGGGAAAAAAATTGAGTGCAATGTAAAACTGCAAGCCAATTCACCAATACCTGGTTTGAACTCCTGTCCGAGACAAATTTCACCCACTGTGGTACCCCAGTGCCTCTCCTCCATATCACATATAATATAACCTGTTTCATCCTTTCACCCAAAAGTTAAGGCTGACTGGGCCCTATGTAGGAGAGTGATTTTGGAGCTTAATGACTGAGGAGACGGTAGCACATTAACAATGGTGTGGTGCTCATTTAATATGCAAATTGGGGTTTTATGACACATGTTGGACCTTGATAGCCATCTTAGGGCAGGACAGTACCAGTTGGCAGTCTAGATGAAAAGGGGCTCAGCAAGTTTTAATTTATTTCTGTAAGACCATAAGGAGTGCTCCTCCAGCCTCCGCTAAAACAACTTGATTCCCTCTTCCACCTTGAGTACACACTTCTGCCTCGCTTTCCCACCCTGGATCTGTCTTCTCAAGGCCCAGAGATCAGTTAGGACACCTGATATTGTGGTGGCTGCAGCTGGCTCTATGCCAACAAGTTCATCCTTCAAATTGGACTGGGCATCTGTTGAGATTGTTCAGGCCATTAGTGAGTGTGTTTCGCTGGCCAGCTGCCCGAACATTGCTTTGGAATGAAAAACTACTCTATCCACGTTGTTTGAACAAGCTACGCTTTTGTTGATCCTTTAGTCTTCCCAACATTGGACATATGGAGAAAGTGCGGCATACACTTGGAGTTTGAAATCAGATATATGAGCACCGAGTAATCGCGGTTGTTACCGTACATACTTCCTCCCTACTGCCACACTATTCTCTGGAAACCAGCCTCTAGTATCCATAACTAGATGGAGGAAAAAATCCTGTCATCATAAAACATTCTTATTGCAGTAAGATATTCTGACTTTCTTTGACATATCTATCGTTTATGTTCAGGCTCCGGCAACTTTAATTGTTTACATAGCTCTGGGCATATCACTTAGTCTGAGGCAAAGAATAAAATGAATATCCTTTCCAGTGTCTGAAGTGTAATTTGTGTAGGGCAGCTTTTTGTTTCTTATCACTGGGTAATAAGTGCTGTTACATCATTTTTAAATGAATACACTGAAAGCAACTGTAATAGGCCCGAAACATTAAGGCCACCGATTTTTCCTCCCGCAGAGCACAGAGACAGGACATTTCCTCCCCATGCCTCATCCATTGCAACCCATGCCATCTGATGCTCTCTCCCCACCCTGATGATCTCCTCATGTGTTCTATGTCACCCTATGCCCCTCTACCAACCACACTTGGTCAATCATACCCCCATGCCAATCTATGCCCCTCCACCCACCTACCATGGCTGGTCAAACCTACAGTGCCAACCTATGACCCTGTACTCACTGCCCCATTGGCCCTCACACCCTCCCGTGCTAACCCATGTCCCCCATTCATCCCCATGGCTCTTTATAGCTCCTATGACAACTTAGTGACAACTCATGTGAACCCATACCCCTCACCCACCACCTTTCCTTTATCCCCTCCATGATAACCCACCTAGTATTCACCATCAGCAAACCTCAGGAGGCATGCTGAAATATAAAAAAAAGTTATTAATGATGTCAGGGTTTAAAGAAAAACTCCCATTGATTAAAAAAGTCAACACATTGAAATTCCTTCAACTAGTCTCCTATAAAAACAAACATTTCTAGATGATGACCACTTGGAACTGTCAATCAAATTGCTCACATAACCGTCACCCCTCAGTGATCATGTTAGGTTGTAAAGACAGTCATGCAGTACAAATCCTATAATGATAACTCCCAGGCTTAAGTCAGCAGTCAGAGTGAAATATCAAGCTCTGTTCATTATATAAACTCCACACTTTTTTGGGGGCAATGTGGATCATCTTAAATGTCCATTGAAATAGCCTAGCAAGATACTCAGTTGTATCAAACCTCTAAAAAGTAAATAAAAAGGAATTAAACTGGATGGACCACCCAGCATCGAACCAGGCACTGGAAATGACAATGGCAAACCCAGCCCTGTTGGTCCTTCAAAGTCCTCCTTACTAACATCTGGGGGATTGTGCCAAAATTGAAAGAGCTGTCTCACAAACTAGTCAAGCAACAGCCCGATGTAGTCATATTCATGGAAACATATCTTACAGACAATGTCCCAGACCACTGTCACCATCCTGGGTATATCCTCTCACATCAGCAGGACAGGCCCAACAGAGGTGGTGGCACAGTGGTATATAGTCGGGAGGGAGTTGCCCTGGGAGTCCTCAACATCAACTCTGGTCCCCATGAAGTCTCATGGTATCAGGACAAACATAGGCAAAGAAAACTCCAGCTGATTATCACGTACCACCCTCCCTCAGCTGATGAATCAGTGCTCCTCCATGTTGAACATCACTTGGAGGAAGCACTGAGGGTAGCAAGGGCACAGAACATACTCTGTCCATTACCAAGGTGGGTTCAGTAGCACCACTACAGACCAAGCTGGCTGAGTCCTAAAGCTGGCTGCTAGACTGAGTCTGTGGCAGGTGGTGAGGGAACCAGCAAGAGGGAAAAACACACTCAATCTCATCTTCACCTGCCTGCCTGCCACAGATGCATATGTCCATGACAGTATCGGTAGGAGTGACCATTGCACAGTCCTTGTGGAGATGAAATCCCACTTTCACATTAAGAATACCCTCCATCATGTTGTGTGACACTCCCACCATGCTAAATGGGATAGATTTCGAACAGATCTAGCAACTTAAGATTGGGCATCCATGAGGCGCTTTGGGCCATCAGCAGCAGCAGAACTGCACTCGAACACAATCTGTAACCTCATGTCCCAGCATATCCCCCACTCGACCATTACCATCAAGCCGGGGGATCAACACTGGGTCAATGAAGAGTGCAGGAGGGCATGCCAGGAGCAGCACCAGACATACCTAAAAATGAGGTGCCAACTAGGTGAAGCTGTAACACAGGACTACTTGCATGCCAAACAGTATAAGCAGCAAGTGACGGACAGAGCTAAGTGATTCCACAACCAAGGAATAAGAACTAAGCTCTGCAGTCCTGCCACATCCAGTTGTGAATAGTGGTAGACAGTTAGCCAACTCACTGGAGGAAGAGCCTCCACAAATATCTCCATCCTCAATGATGGAGGAGCCCAGCACAGCAGTGCAAAAGATAAGGCTGAAGCATTCGCAACAATCCTCAACCAGAACTGTCGATTGGATGATCCATCTCGGCCTCCTCCAGAGATCCCCAGCATCCCCGGAGATGTCAGTCTTCAGCCAATTCCATTCACTCCATATGATGTTAAGAAAGGGCTGAAGGCACTGGATACTGCAAAGGCTATGGGCCCTGACAATATCCTGGCAATAGGACTAAAGACTTGTGCTCCATAGCTTGTTGTGCCCCTGGGCCAAGCTGTTCCAGTACAGCTACAACACTGGCATCTACCCGGCTATGTGGAAAATTGTCCAGGTATGTCCTGTACACAAAAAGCAGGACAATTCCAACCCAGCCAATTACTGCCCCATCAGTCTACTCTCGATTATCACTAAAGTGATGGAAGGGGTCATCAATAGTGCTATCAAGCAGCACTTCCCCAGCAATAACCTGCTCACTGACGTTCAGTTTGGGTTCTGCCAGGGCCAGTCAGCTCCTGGCCTCATTATGGCTTTGGTTGAAAGATGGACAAAAGAGCTGAACTCCAGAGGTGAGGTGTGAGTGACTGCCCTTGTCATCAAGACTGCATTTAACCGAGTGTGGCATCGAGGAGCCCTACCAAAACTGGAATCAATGGGGATTGGGGGAAAACTCTCCACTGGTTGGAGTCATACCTAGCAGAAAGGAAGATGTTTGTAGTTGTTGGTGGTCAATCATCTCAGTTCCAGGATATCACTGCTGGACTTCCTCAGGGTAAAGCCCTAGGCCCAACCATCTTCAGCTGCTTCACCAATGATTTTCCCTTCGTCATAAGGTCAGAAGTAGGGATGTTTGTTGATGATTGTACAATGTTCAGCACCATTCATGACTCCTCAGATACTGAAGCAGTCTGTGTCCAAATGCAGCAAGACCTGGACAATATCCAGACTTGGACTGACAAATGGCAAGTAACATTTGTGTCACACAAGTCCCAGGCAATGGCCATCTCCATTAAGAGAGAATCTAACCATTTCCCCTTGTCATTCAATGGCATTACTAGCATTGAATTCCCTCAGTATCAACATCCTGGGGGTTGCCATTGACCTAGAAACGGAACTGGACTCGCCATATAAATACCGTGGCTACAAGAGCAGGACAGAGGCTAGGAATCCTGTGGTGAGTAACTCAACTCCTGACTCCCCAAATCTTGTCTGCCATCTACAAGGCACAAGTCAGAAGTGTGATGAAATACTCTCCACTTGCCTGGATAAGTGCAGCTCCAACAATATGCAAGAAGCTTGACACCACCCAAGACAAAGCAGCCCGCTTGAATGGTACCCGTTCCACAAACAGTCCCTCTACCACAGATGCACAGTGGTGGCAGTGTGTACCATCTACAAAAATGCACTGTAGAAATTCACTAAAGCTCCTCAGGCAGCATTTTCCAAACCCATGGCAGTTACCACCTAGAAGGACAAGGGCAACAGATACATGGGAACACCACCACCTGGAAGTTCCACACAAAGCTACTCATTATCCTGACTTGGAAATATATCACCGTTCCTTCACTGTCGCTGGGTCAAAATCCTGGAACTCCCTCTCTAACAGCTCCGTTGGTGTACATACACCACATGGACTGTAGCGGTTCAAGACGGCAGCTCACCACCACCTTCTCAAGAACAATAAGGAATGGGCAATAAGTGCTGGCCTAGCCAGGGATGTCCACATTCCGTAAATGAATTAAAAAAAAACGTTTCTGAAAGGTAAAGCCCATCAGGGTTAAATCCTTAGACAGCTTTGACAGTTTTTACGAGCCATACGAGTTAGGAGCATGTATAGGCCACTTGACCCTCCTAGCCTGCTCTGTCATTGAGCAAGATTATGGCTGATCTGATCTGATTATGGCTGTAATCTCCTGCCAACCCCAGATAACTTTTCATGCCCGTGTTTATCAAGAATCTACCTACCTCTGTCTTTATAATATTCAAAAACTCTGATTCCACTGCCTTTTGAGGAAGGGAGTTCCAAAGACTCACAACCCTCTGAGAGATAGATTTCTTCTCATCTCTGTCTTAAATTAATGACCCTTATTTTTAAACAGTGACCCCTAGTTCTAGATTATCCCACAAGGGAAAATATCCTCTCCATATCCACCTTGTCCAGACCCCTCGGATCTTATATGTTTCAATCAAGTTGCCTTTTACTCTTCTAAACTCCAGTGGACACAAATCTATCCTGTCCAACCTTTCTTCATAAGTCAGCCCAACTATTCCAGGTATTAGTTCAGTAAATCTTCCCTGAACTGCTTCTAACACATTTATTTCCTTCCTTAAATGGGGAGATCAATACTATACACAGTACTCCAGATGTGGTCTCACCAAGGTCCTGTACAACTGAAGCATAACCTCCCTACTTTTATATTCAATTCCCCTCACAATAAACAATAACATTATAGTCATAGTGTCCTAGAGTTACAGCGTGGAAAAAGGCCCTTCGGCCCATCGTGTCCATGCCAGTCATCAAGCCCCTATCCACTCTAATCCTATTTTCCAGCACATGGCCATAGCCTTGTATGCTATGGTGTTTCAAATGTTCATCTAAATACTTCTTAAATGTTGTGAGGGTTCCTCCCTCTACCATGCTCCAGCCCAGGCAACATCCTAATGAATCTCCTCTTCACCCTCTCTAGTGCAATCACATCCTATAGTGCGACCAGAACTACACAGTACTCCAGATGTGTCCTAATGTTTTATACAGTTCCATCATAACCTCTCTGTTCTTGTATTCAATGCCTCAACTAATAAAGGCAAGTATCCCATATGCCTTCTTGGAACTCAGCCAGGCATTCAAAATGAGGCCATTTGTTCAGCCTGCTTTTCAAAAATTTTATTCATTCACAGGATGTGAACTTCACTGGCTGAGCATTTATTGCCCATTCCTAGTTGCCCTTGAGAAGGTGATGATGAGCTGCCTTCTTGAACCGCTGCAGTCTGTGCGGTGCAAGTACACCCACAATGCTGTAGGAAGGGAGTTCCAGGATTCTGACCTGGTGACTGTGAAGGAATGGTGATTTTTTTCAAGTCAGGATGGTGAGTGTCCAGGAGCGGAGCTTCCAGATGGTGGTGTTTCCATCTATCTGCTACCCATGTCCTTCTAGATGGTAGTGGTCATGAGTTTGGAAGATGCTCTCTAAGGAGCCTTGGTGATTTTTTTCATACACATGTCATCTCTACCACCTTGTAATAACTGTTTCTTTGAAGAGTCTTTACTCTGCCTTGTTTATTTATACAAGGTTAAGAGGTGTGAAGTGGAGAAAAGCATCTGACATTGATGCAATGAATAACTCTAATTGATTGATAGCTTTATGAGATAAAGGGTCAATATTTTAATGGGAATGTTGAATGGCTGTTTTTCTATTAGCTTTTCTAATTACTTGCTGTACCTGCACACTAGCATTTTTGTGATTCATGCACTAGGTCACCCCAATCCTCCTGAATCCTAGAGCTCTGCAATTCTTTCTTTTTTATTTCTTTTTTATTCTTCCTGCCAAAGTGGACAATTTCATTTTTCCCACATTATACTCCATTTTCCAGATCTTTGTTCACTCACTTAACCTATCTATGTGCCCTGTAGCCTCATTATGTCCTCTCCACAACTTACTTTCCTACCTATCTTTGTATCATCAGCAAATTTAGCAACCATACCTTCTGTCCCTTCATCCAATCATTTATATAAATTGTAAAAAGTTCAGGCCTCAGCACTGATTCTTGTGACACACCACTTGTTACGTCCTGCCAACTAGAAAAACACCCATTTATGGCTACCCTCTGTTTCCTGTTAGCTAGCCAATCTTCTTTCCATGCCAATATATGTTACTCACTACACCATGAGCTTTTATTTTCTGCAATAACGTTTGATGTGGCACTTTATCAAATGTTTTGTGGAAATCTAAATACAGTACATCCACTGGCTCTCCTTCATCCACAGCACATGTGACTCCTTCAAAGAACTCCAATAAATTGGTTAAATATGACTTCCCTTTTGCAAAACAATGTTGACTCTGCCTGATTGCCTTGAATTTTTCTAGGTGCCCTGCTACAACATCTTTAGTAATAGCTTCCAACATTTTCCCTATGACAGATGTTAAACTAACTGGCCTGTAATTTCATGCTTTCTGAATCCCTCCCTTTTTGAATAAAGGAGTTATATTTGCTATTTCCAATCTAATGGCACCTTCCCCGAATCCAGAGAATTTTGGAAAATTAGAACCAATGCATCAACTATCTCACTAGCCACTTCTTTTAAGACCCTAGGATGAAGTCCACCAGGACCCCGGGTTTTGTCAGCCCCAAACTCTAACAATTTGCTAAGTACCAGTTCCCTGGTGATTGTAATTTTCCTGAGTTCCTCCCTCCCTTCCATTTCCTTGTTTACAGCTATTTCTGGGATGTTACTTGTATCCTCTATAATGAAGACCAATGCTAAATACCTGTTCAATTCATCTGCCATCTCTTCATTATCCACCATTAATTTCTCAGACTCACTTTCTACAGGAACAGTGCTCACTTTGTTAACTCTTTTCTTGCTTACTTATCTGTAGAAACTCTTATTATACACATTTATATTTCTAGCTAGCTTTCTCTTGTAATCTATTATTTTTCCCTCCTTCGCAATCTTTTGTCATTGTTTGCTATTCTTTATATTCCATCCAATCTTCTGACCTGCCACCTGTCTTTGCACAATTATATGCTTTTTCTTTAAATTTGATACTCTCTTTAACTTTATTAAATAACCACGGATGGCGGGTCCTCCCTTTGGAATGCTTCTTTCTTGTTGGAATGTATCTATTCTGTGTATTCTGAAATAACCCCTTAAACGTCTGTCACTACATCTCTATTCACCTATCCCTTAACCTCATTTGCCAGTTCATTTTAGCTAGCTATGCTTTTATTCCCATATAATTGCCCTTATTTAAGTTTAAAATGCTAGTCTTGGATGCACACTTCTCTCCCTCAAACTAAATGTGAAATTCAATCATATTATGATCACTTCTACTCAGGGGTGCCTTCACTATGAGGTTATCAATTAATCCTATCTTGTTGCACAATACCAGGTCTAGTATAGCCTACTTTCAGTTCCACTGAGCTTTGACAGTTCCAATGAGTTTTGACAGTTCTTTAACAACTTTGACATTTCTTTGACAGTTTGAGAGTTCTTTGACAGCTTTAACAGTTCCAATGAGTTTATACACTTTTTACGCACAAGCATGTCTACTTTTAACAGTCTCAAACGGTAACTTGCCTTTTTCAAAATGTGCTTTATTTCTACAAAGGGTGCCTCACCTCTCCCAAAGGTATCCCAGCTTCATATCCAAAGGTGTACCTTACCTCTCTAAAATGGCTATCAAAATGAATCAACAGCGTTTATACCTGCTCTGACCTGGTCTAAACTGCATACTTCAGGTTTCAGATGCCCACCTTACCAAAATCACCCATGAGTGAAGGCAGCTGCTTATTTATATGGGCAGCTGCCTCTGCGAACTAGGAATGTGCTTTTTAGAACCCGCCCCCTATTGCCCCCGACCCCGTGAAAATGGCGGAAGCCGGGTTCATGGGCTGGATTTCTGCTGTCAAGCTCTCTGTTTGGGCAAAAATTCAGACCCAAATGTTAATTGAACTAACAGTTAAGTAGAATATGTGTCATGCATGTTATTTCTAACCATGGGGATATTAATGCTTAGATCCTCTCCTTACCTAATTTCTGCTTTTTGTAAAGACTCTCTAAATAGCAATGAGCAGCAGGAATCTGGCTAACCTCCCCTCCTATCATGCTGTAAATGCTTCGAGCACCTGTACTGCTGCTCCAGTTGAGATACAGTCTGGCTGACTTTTTTTATCAGACTGGCCCAGTTCCAGACTGGACAATGCTGTCAAGTGGGAGGAAGCTGCTACATTTGCGTTCTTTGATGGTATTTAGTTATGGAGTTCCTTGAAGCAGCTGTATAAATATCTAGTGATGTCAGCCAGGGAGGATTTCAGTGCAACTCCTCAACAATTAAGGTATTTCCATGAAGGGGAGAAAACTCACCATAGGAAGGTTACAGTTGCCAGCAAGCATTTTGTGGATCACTCCAGCATGTCCTCTGTAGAAATTGATACACAGCCATGTAAATAAAGACTATTAAATAAAGGTCCAAGATAAGACAGGTACCTCAGGACAGGTGTCACTTACCTGTAAAGCTAATTACAAATTATAGATGAAGCAGAATTGGTTCAATGTTTTTTTAAAAATCACCCTGACATACTTATGATCTTCTGTTTTCTCTTTAAGTCATCAAAAGTCTTTTAACTAGAGATCATTACATTCTTCAAAATAACCCTGTTTACTTCTCAGCTGGTAAGTAGTGCCCAGTCACAGTGCCCCAAGGTGCGTAGAATTGGATATATTGTTAACAGTGTATAAGATACAGTTATACAGATTTTTCACATCCCTGTGGAAGTGGCAGAGTTCTGTGTATGCATGTCCCCCATGGATTTGGAAATGACTGATGGAGCTGTTCTCAGCATTCCACAGCAGGAGAAAGTTATATCAATTGAAAGTAAATGACATGATAGTTAATTATTTTCAAACACCAGAAGTAAGAAAGTGATGGAGTAGTGAGATGCCTAGGATTTAAAAAAAAACTTTTGTTGTTAAACTGTAATCAGTTTGTTGTGTCCAGTACAATGAGCTTAAGTGCTTTGCTTTGTTTTCCAGGGAATTGGCTATAATATCACAGGTCTCCCATCTCATGAAAGAGTTGTAACTTCTGGTCATTTTGAAACTGTTCTGATACTGAAGGGTAAAAACAGTGGAGCAGGACCAGGAGCTGCATGTGTCAAGGAGAATGAAGGTATTCACCTAGGACCTAGCTAGAAGAATACTCATCATGTTGCATGAAGTGCTAGGGAGAAGCATTGGCCTTTTTGGAGCGATGGGACACCGCTCTCTTTGAATTAGTGCAAGAACTAATGGTATTGGACCACAACATTGGCTCTGGGAGTTATAGGGAGATGGGGACAGAGCACTGTAGTGGAAGTGAACCTGAAATTCCCAGCGATGCAGAAGTTCTGTTCAATTTAGTTACAGAAATATTGTTATTTTTTTCATTCTGTTTTCCATGTACATTACAGGCAGTTGAGGATGGTATCCAGCAATCAGGAAAATCAGATCTTGGTGGTAGTGGTGGTCAGAGCTCGACAATCGGGAGGGGTTGAATGATATCAATTTGGTGGGAGTTCGGGTCCCTTCAAATGAAACAGAAATGTTGTTACTTGGAGAGAAAAGGGTAGGCCAATTTTGGGGGCAGCTGTATGGTACAGGGCATGGTCGAGACTCAGCCAATCGCAGCAGAGATAATGGGCTACAGCAGAAGGTTTGCTTGAGGTCCCAGGAGGACCTTAAGGAGTGCTCTAAAAAGCACTTGCCTTCATTAGCTGACTGCTCCCATCTCCATTTCAATGATGGATTTTCTGAGCCCTAAGTAACTGGCCGACAATCATGAGATTTAGATCAGACTCCTGACTGGACTGTGGGTGCCTGATTTAAATACTATAATGCAGCGTCCCACTTCTCCTAGACAGGACATAGGCATGTTTCACATCTAAAAATATAGGTAGGCACATACACGGTGGGATGAGGGTTTCGTTTCACAATTTTAACTCCAATCTGACCACCACATGCTTATTGTAGGAGGGGAATTGGTGAATATCAATCTTATTATTTTAATCAAATTTAAATCAATTGCTTTCTTAAATAATACTATTACAACAGATCATTAGGGGACCAATTAATTCAGTTGGCATTTCAAGGCGAGGTGACCTTTCATCAGAACTGTTTCTCTCTCCACAAATCCTGCCTGATATGCTGGTCAGAATTTGGCCCTCGTCGGGCAGGCTTGGCGGGAGCGGGCGGGGCGGTTGGGAAGCCGACCGCCACCTGCGATCAACTCCACACTGCAATTTCATGTGGGTGGGCCAATTAAGGCCCACCCTACGTGAATCGTGAGCGACAATGCTGAGCGCTACCTGTACGGGCGGGGGGAGGAGGGAGAGCGGGCCTGGTGCACAGCTTGTGCATGCACGCGAATGAGTACTTCAATCTCCCTGAGACACAGAGCTGCCTCAGGGAGATTGAAGTGCTTTTTAGAAAAATTAATAAAGACTATAAAAATTTAATGAAACATGTCCCATCTCATGTGCCACAGCCACATGAGGTGGGATATGCTTTTAATTTCAAAATAATGTTTTTATTTAATTTGTATTAGCTTTAAGAAACCTCATCCCACTCATGGATGAGGTTTCCTAAAAAATGTAAAGCCTGCTTGGCCTTTTCACCGTTAGTTTGGACGGACAACATAAATTTCAAGTTAATGAGCTCATTCATGGCCTTATTAGGCCTATCAATTATTGGTGGGCATGCAGCCGACTCTGGCATGCGTCCGCTGAACGAAATACTGCATGAGTACACGATGACATCGGGACTCATGCCCAACGTCATTGCGCATCATATTACGTTTGTGCGTGTCAGGTGCGCACCCACACACCAAATGTAAAATTCTGGCCGCTTAGTGTTCAGATTTTCAGCATCAGCAGTATTTTGTTTTTGTATTAGCTCTGTTGGCTAAATGGTTAGCATATGGTTCAGACTAACAATAAGAATGCAGGTTCAATTCCCATACTGGCTGATGTAGACTTGTGACCTACCTCCTTACCCTGAGAGTGAAAGGAAATGGTAAACCACCACTGACAAAACAGTTCAGGATGAAATATCAGCAGTTTCTGAAATGAGCTAAAGACCTGCCTTCAAATAGAGCACACATGAATGGCCCCAGGAGGGAAAAACAAGGTGGGTGGGTGCAAAGGCTAGGGTGGGAGGGGACATCATGAGGGGGGCACATTATGGAGATCATTGTCATTGAGGTCCCTCTTTTATTGCCTACCTAGCTATTCTGTAACATACAGTTATGTAAAGCTTTTGGTCATTTGTTGATAGTGGAAATATATTGTTTCCTGGGGAATAATCTGTGAATTCCAATTCTGGTTCAGGGAAAGTAAATAAGTATGTATGTTAGCTTGCCTGACTGTTTAATGCAGTACATTCTTTACACCTTTGCTTTATTCTTGGCTCTGTAAACTAAATATTAATGTGCTGGGTCAGAGTAAAAATATTGTCATATAGAAAATTATAACTTGAGGAGCACAAACAAGTTTTGTCACTGGTGGAAGGAGGTCCGTAGGGCCAAGTACTTGGCAGGTTAGCCAGCTCCTGCCTTGGGTGGGAAAGGTGTGAGTGCCTCCATAATGTGCCCCCCTCACGATGTCCCCTCCCACCCTGGCCTTTGCATCCACACACCTTGTTTTCCCCTCCTGGGGCCTTCTGTTCTCACCTTGCCAAAAGCCTCCCAGACTTACCTTTCATCCAGCTCCTGGCTCTTTGGTTTCTGGGGCTGGATGTTGTCCCAGCAGTGGCCACCGCTCCAGGTGGCGCTGCTGGGATCAAGGATCTGATGGTTGATCAGATTGGCCGGCAGCTTGCAGAGGTGAGCCCTGCCTCCCCGGTTGGGGTGGAATGTTTGTCTCCTGCCAATTAACGCTCCTCTGAACATTAAATGGCTGCAGGGCAGCTGTCCAGAGCAGGGGTGAGTTCCCTGCTGTCTTTTTTGGCATCATGGAGGGAAACCCCCTTTACATTCTGCCCATTGTGTATTGATGGCACAACAGATTTTTTTTTGCCAATTTCAGCAGTTAAAAGAATATTTACAATTGTTACCTAAGAGGTGTTCTCTCCAACTTTAAAAGCCTTATCATTTTCAGTCCTGCATATGACCTGTACTACATCAAATGACCAAATTATTTTCTTATTGGAACATTTAACCCCTGATTTCTGCATTCAGTTAGATCATGGCCAATATTTGACTCATTTACCTGCCTTTGGTCCAGAACTCACGATATCCTTACCTAACAAAACTTTTTGGATCTGTCTTCAAGGTTGCAATTGACCCATCATCCAAAGCTTTTTGAGGGAGAAAATATCATATTTCCACCACCCTTTGCCAAAAAAAAATGTTTCCTGATCTCATTCCTGCCTCTTTGTTCTAGATTCTCCCAGCAGAGGAAATATTTTTTATTATTCATTCATGGGATGTGGGCTTCGCTGGCTGGGCCAGCATTTATTGTCCATCCCTGGTTACCCTTGAGAAGGTGATGGTGAGCTGCCTTTTTGAACCGCTGCAGTCCATGTAGAGTAGGTATTTCACCAAGGCTGTGAACAGACTAGTTTGGTCTCAGACTAAAGAGTGAGGAATGATGTAGGTAGCTAGAGATTAGAGTTTGAAGTAGAGACTGAAGACAATGGCTTCATCGTTCCCGATATTTAATTGGAGGAAAGTTCTGCTCATCCAGCACTGGATGTCAGCTAAGTATTCTGATTATATAGAGACAGTGGAGGTGAGGTGGGTGATGATGAGGTAGAGCTGGGTGTTGTCGGTGTACATGTAGAAACTTACACTGTGTTTTCAGATGGTGTTGCTGCGGAGCAGCAATTAGATGAGAAATGTGAGGTGACAAAGGGTAGATCCTTGGGATGACAGTGTGCAAATGAGGAGAGAAGCTATTATAAATGATACTTTTGCTATGATTAGATAGATAAGAATGGAATCAGGCGAGTGCGGCCCCAACCATCTGTACAACAGAAGAAAGGTGTTGAAGGGTGGTTACAAATCAGGTTCCAATGCATCATGTTCATTGTAGCACTAAAAGCTCTCCACGTACATTTTCAGATTGCTATGGGACTTACTATGAGTGCTAGATGACAGGCGTATACATCACGTTCCAGTCTGCAAAATCACCATTCCTAAAGGTTGTCCTTCTCAAAAATCAGTAGTGTAAAAACACTGTTCAAGGGGAGGATTGCACAATATTCAACTGGTACTCAAGTCAGCATTTGGTTCAAAGTTAGGACAGTGCAAATTTAGGCTTGGAAATTCAATAGTGCCTGTTTCTGAGGTACAATAGAATTTGAAGGCCTTAATGTTAAACACTGCGATGTTATTGAGCACCCCAGTAGTAATAGCAATGAATAGAAAAGCCATAATCAGTCTGATGCAGTGAGAGCCATTTGTAGATTCAACAGTGAAACACAAGTGAGTCTTAACTTCACTTCTTAAATTAGGGACTGGAAAATGTCCATGTAAAAACCATGGAAATAACTGATGGGATGCTGTGTGTAACAATATTGTAAACACGTCTAATAAAAGATTTACAATGTAGGAACACATAGCAGCCAGAACAGTTTCCTCCCTAGATTTTGAAGAAGTTAGGATAACACAGTGGACTAGCAGACTTTGCTGTAACTCTGTTATGACCAGGTGAGAAGGTGAACGGGCAACTCTCCATACAACATCCTTGGTTGGTTTAAGTTTCTCTTTCATGACGCTGTGCCTTTTCCAAATCAGAATGTATTTAACTATTTAAGCTGTGAGCAATAAGGAGCCAATCAAACAAGGTTTTCTTGAGTCAAGAAAAGGGCAAATTTATTAATCCCTAAACCTGAGAAAAATAATAGAAACACAACATCAAGCATTCAGCCTTCATGCAGTCATTTGGGCCCATACCCACACATACACACTCTCTCTCACACTCTCACACACAATCACAGGTATCAGAAATAAGGGAAGTTAGAGCCCAATAAAAGAAGTTCAAAGAATATCCGGTTGTGTCCTTTGATGTCCTTGAGTTACATATGTTTAAACATTGTGGTTGATTTAGATTAGCTGGTTCTGTGGGTTCAGTCAGATGTAGAAAATATTGCAATTATTACGATATCTCAATTTCTTGGTGGATTTCTAGTAAAGTTGACTTCCGAACCAGATAATACACTTGTTCCAAAAGAGAGAGTGAGAGTGCAGCAGCTTTTAGCCTGTTTCCTCTGCTGAAAACTTTCTTTCAATCTCTTCCTGCAGTGACTGCAGTCTTGCCTTGAAATATTCAGCCCATTGTGTATTTCCAAGAGATTTTAGGTGAGTCTGTCTGTGGCAGCCATTGTATCAATATCTAGCACTTTGCATTTTAATGTCTCTTCCTTAGACAGTGACAAATGTCAATGGGTCTTTGAATTATAGGGTATGTTTCTGTCTTCACACTCCCCTGAGAGTGATTTGTTTGTTTTTCATTTTCACGTTGGAAGGTGGCAGTTTGTTCTGTCTCATTTCAAATTGCAAAACTTCCAGTCAATTGAAATTTGAAAAATCATGCTTTCAAAAATAAAGGGATTCAATGCAGCATTGATAAAAAATCTCTTCTCTTTGCTAATTGCTTTTATGTGAAATCAGCTTGGACACAGGAATTTGGAGGCACCTAGTTATCACTGTTACAGAATCCATTTGCTGGCTAGTTAGAAAAGAAGTCATGCAGGTGTTGATAAGAGGTGCTTATTTAAGAATGTTATGAAGGTACTTTGATGAGGTAGAGTGGCCAATGTATTAGAATGCATTTATATTATTGGCTGCTCCCAAGATGGCTCTGAGAAAAAAAAAAATTAAGAAGGTGCAGCTTCAGCCATCAGAGACCACGAAAGAAATAAATGGTTTTAGTCCATATAGGTATAGGACACAAGGGACCAGATTTTCACAGAGTTGGGCTGACTTGGTAAGCCTTTAAAAGTGGCAAATGGGACCCGGATGTAGAAGTCCCACCCCTATTTCCAGCAGATCCCATGTTTGCTGGTGGGGAAAGAAGGTGGGACATGGATCACATAGGTAGGAAACCTAAACTTAGCAGGGCAATTTGAAATTAGTGCTAAGTTCAAACAGACCCCATTTTTGCAGTTTCAAGGGCCTTAACTTACAGTGTGGGAATTGCAATTTTATGGAGGAGGCATAAACTGATGCCTGTTTAAGTGTCATGATATGAACTGATTTAAATATCTTTCATAAGATTTAATTGTTGATATTTCCCAAGGGTTGTTATTACAGCTGAGCGCATTATGAATTCATGGCTGAGTTTCAAAAGCTCAAACATCATTTATCTCTGCAGGGGCCAAATTCAATTTGTATTGAAAATTTTAAGAGGCTATTACAGGATTAGTGATGTGGCTAGTGAAGTTGTTTTTACAAAAGATTGACCACTTGATAGGGATTTAAATTTTATGAATGGGTTTCATGAATTAGACTCTTTCTTTAGTATCAATTGTGTGAGTGAGAGAGTTGTCTTAAATTGTTAGAAAGTTATGTTTTTTCATCCCCATAAGGCTTTTGAGGTCTTCCATAGTGGCTCATGTTGGGTATGGATTATGAGTGGCAAGGAGATGGCATAGGGATATGGGGCATGCATGTGGCATGAGGGAGTGTTGAGGGGTTTAGCTCATACAGTCACAGAGCCATAGAGCTATCCAACACAGAAACAGGCCTTTCAGCCCATTGTGTCTGTGCTGGCCATCAATCTTTCTATTCTAATCCAATTTTCCAGCCCTTGGCCCCATAGCCATGTATGCTACAACGTTTCAAGTGCTCATCTAAATACTTCTTAAATGTTGTGAGGGTTCCTGCCTCTACCATCTGCTCAGACAGTATGTTCCAGATTCCAACCACCTTCTGGGTGAAAAAAAGTTTTCCTCAAATCCCCTCTAAACCTCCTGCCCCTTACCTTAATTCTGTGCCCCCTGGTTATTGACACCCCTTATCTACCCTATCCATGCCCCTCATAATTTTGTACACCTCTCTTAGGTCCCCCCTCAGCCTTCTCTGTTCTAAGGAAAACAACCCTAGCCTAACCAGCCTCGCTTCATAGCTGAAACACTCCAGCCCAAGCAACATCCTGGTGAATGTCCTCTGTACCCTCTCCAGTGCAACCACATCCTTCCAATAGTGTAGTGACCAGAGCTGCACACAGTACTCCAGCTGTGGCCTAATTAGCATTTTATACAGCTTCAACATAACCTCCTTGCTCTTATTTTCTATGCCTTGTCTCATAAAGGCAAGTATCCCATATGCCTTCTTAACCACCTTATCTACCAGTGTTGCTGCCTTCAGGGATCTATGGACTTGTACATCAAGGTCCCTCTGTACTTCCTAGGGTCCTACCATCCTTTGCTGTGTTAGTCCTCCCAAAATGCATCACCTCACACTTCTCAGGATTAAATTCCATTTGCTACTGCTCTGCCCATCTTACCAGTCCATCTATATCATCCTGTAATTTAAGGCTTTCCTCCTCACTATTTAGGACACCACCAATTTTCATGTCACCTGTGAATTTACTGATCATACCTCCTATATTCATGTCTAAATCATTAATGTACACTACAAACAGCAAGGGTCTCAGCATCGATCCCTATGGTACACCACTCGTCACAGGCTTCCAATCGCAAAAACAACCTTTGACCATTGCCCTCTGTTTCCTGCCACTAAGCCAATTTTGGATCCAATTTGCCAAACTGTCCTGGATCCCATGGGCTCTTCCCTTCTTGACCATTCTCCCATGCGGGACCTTGTCAAAAGCCTTACTGAAGTCCATGGAGACTACATCAACTGTACTATCCTCATCTACACAACTTCTTAAAAAAATCAAATTTGTTAGACATGATCTCTGCCTGACAAAGCCATGCTGACTATCCCTGATTAATCCCTGCCTCTCCAAGTGGAGATTAATTCTGTCCCTCAGAATTTTTCCCAATAGTTTCCCTACCACTGATGTTAGGCTCACTGACCTGTAATTGCCTGGTTTGTCCCTACTACTTTCCTTGAATAATGGTGCCAGGTAGAATAATGGTACTTAGGCTAGAGAGCTCAAGACCCTTTTATATAATTAGGCCA
This sequence comes from Carcharodon carcharias, assembly GCF_017639515.1. Lineage (NCBI taxonomy): Eukaryota > Metazoa > Chordata > Chondrichthyes > Lamniformes > Lamnidae > Carcharodon > Carcharodon carcharias. The sequence continues at coordinate 157,882,193 of NC_054467.1, read as the reverse complement.
AAGTCTCAGAGAACCAAGTTGGATCTTCTAACCAGCCACTTCAGCACTCACCCACCTCTGTGGACACCTCCAAACTGCCTCCTGAGGTGATGGGCTCAGCTCCAGTGAGACCACACCTCCCAGAATGAGAATATGCTGGGCAGGGGCCCTTTTAAATGAGATGAGTTGGCCAAGCCTGGAAATTTCCTGACCAGAGCTTCCCACCTTGATGGTGAGAATCTCAAAGAGTCTTCAAAGGGATAGAGATATACATAGGTTAAGTGATTGGGCAAAAATGTGAAGTATAATGTGGGAAATTGTGAGGTTGTCCACTTTGATGGCAAGAAAAGAAAAACAGTATATTATTTAAATGGAGAAACTGAAGAATTCTGCAGTACAGAGGGATCTGGGTGTCCTGGTAAATGAGTCACAAAATGTTAGCATGCAGGTACAGCAAGTAATTAGGAAGGCACATTGAATGTTGGCCTTTATTACAAGAAGGTTGGAGTATAAAAATAAGAAAATCTTGCTACACCTGTCAGCCTTGGCTCATTGACAATGCACTTGCCTCTGAGCAACAAGGTCAAGGTTTCTGGTTTCACTCCAGTGACATAAGCACATCATCTAAGCTGACATCAGAACAGTTCTGATGGAGTGCTGCACTGGTGGAGATGCCGGGCGGAATCGTCTGTGCCCACTGGCGTTGGGCGTGCTTGGCAGCTTGAGCGGACAATATGGTGAGAAGGCCAAAAATCTGTACAGTACTGAGGAAGGGGGGTATGACCCAGGATTTGTGTGGGGGGCACAAGTTGCAAGTGGTCTGAAGATGGTGAGGACACAGTTTCCAGAGCAGATGAGGTCAGAGGGAGATGTGGGGGTTTGCGTAAAAGATGCCAGTGAGTGAATTGCCAGTGATGGGCTTGAGTGTGTGAGATTAGAATGATGAGATGGTTGACTTACCCTGGTAGCATGGATTAGATCATTCATGCTCTAACTGCATTGGATGGCCAACCTCTCCTGTGCAGCAGTGGCACTGATCACCACTGCCATTGCCTACCCAGCCAGAGTGGTAATGTTGCTGCCCCTCCTCCAGCTAGAGCAGGGGTAGAGGATATCATGGCAGGCCTCCACAGCATCCAGAAGTTGCTCACTAAACCTGAGGGCTGCAGTCTTCTTGCCCTTCGGGGCCATGTCTTATTTGCAGCAGTCCTGGGCTGGAAGCACTGAGAGATGTGCCCGTGGCTGTACTTTAAGTGTGGTGCCCGGCGTGACAAAGCCGCGAGGTGATGGCACGGCGGGTGAATTGGAGCCCGCCTACCAGCGAAACTGTGTTTCTCCCAATAATGCATAATTAATGCGATAGGTTTGGGACGACACAACATGAGCAGCCACCATTGCGGCCGGCGTGTAAAATGCCGTTTTACCTGCCCGCTCCTGCACTTAGTGCAAATATGGAATGATTCCGCCCGCTGTCTTTCAGATGAAATGTTAACCTGAGTCCTATGTGCCCTATGAAGTTTGTGTAAACTATCCTATGGCATTCTTCGAAGAAGAGCAGGGGAGGTTGACTGGTGTCCTGGCCAATATTCATCCTTCACCCAATACTTGACCTGGTCATTATGGGCTGAATCTTTTGAGGAGTGGCAATCACCGTCATATGATTTACACTGAGATGGAGCTGCGCATTTCTGACCCAGCCTTTCAAGCAGGGCCTCTTTGGAAATGTGGAAAGTACCTGTTTTCGGAGTCTTCCTTTAAATTTGAAAAGAAAAAACACTGCCAAGCTAATTAATAAATTAATTATCTAAGTCGAGATGACTGGGCAGGTGATGTGCTGTAGCTGTATGATGTGGGAGCTGGCAGATCCCATTGCAAACCGTAGTGACCACATCTGCAGCAAGTGTTGGTTGCTGGAGGAACTCCGGCTCAGAATCGATGAGCTCGAGTCCGAGCTCCAGACGCTGTGGCATATCCGGGAGGGGGAGAGTTACCTGGACGCTTTGTTTCAGGAGGCGGTCACACGCGCTAGATTAAGTACCTCAAGTTCGGTCAGTGGTCAGGGTCAGCAGGCTGTGACTGCAAGTGAAGCAGGTAGAGGGATCCTGTGTTCAGGAACAGAGGAGCTTCAGCCCTTGACCTTGTCCAACAGGTACGAGGTACTTGCTCCCTGTGGGGATGAGGAACAGGGCTGTAGGGAGGATGAGCCAGATGACCATGGCACCATGGCACAGGAGGCCATTCAAGAAGGGGGAGCAAATAAACAAGTGGTAGTTGATGGGGATTCTATAATTAGGGGAATTGATAGCATCCTTTGTAAGCAGGATCGAGAGTCCCACATGGTATGTTGCCTGCCCGGTGCCAGGTTGAGGGAAATCACTGACAGGCTTGAAAGGATATTGGAGAGGGAGGGGGAGGATCCAGTTGTTGTGGTCCACGTCGGGACAAATAACATTGGTAAGACTAAGAAAGAGGACCTGTTTTGGGATTATCAGGAACTAGGATCTAAATTAAAGAACAGGTCCTCAAGGGTTATAATCTCTGGATTACTACCCGAGCCATGTGTAAATTGGCATAGGGACGCGAGAATAAGGGAAGTAAACATGTGGCTAAAGGAATGGTGCGGGAAAGAGGGGTTCCATTTCGTGGGGCACTGGCATCAGTATTGGAACAGGAGGGATCTGTACCGTTGGGACAGTCTCCACCTGAACCGACCTGGGACCAATGTTCTAGTGAGAAGGGTAAATAGGGTGGTCAACAGGACTTTAAACTAGAAAGTGGGGGTGGAGGGAAGGGTAAAACTCCAAGAAGTAAGACTAATGGGAAACAAAGCAGCAGGTTAGCATGTGGGGGATGGAGGGGGTGGATTCAACTTCATGGAAAATTATGAAAAAACTGAAAAGAAAGGAGAGCCCAGGAGAGGATATTAAAGTCCCCAGAACACAAATTAGGACAGAGTGTTTGGAAAGGGCTAGGAATCTAACTTCAAGTACATCAGATAAAGGGACGACAATGAGAAAGGGGACGGGAAATACAGGACTGAAGGTGTTGTATCTGAATGCACGCAGTATACGAAATGAGGTAAATGAGCTTGTGGCGCAGATTGAAATTGGCAGGTGTTATGTGGTGGGCATCACGGAGATATGGCTGCAAGGGGATCAGTACTGGGAGCTAAATATCCAAGGATATACATCCTAGCAAAAAGATAGGCAAATTGGCAGAGGGGGTGGGGTTGCTTTGTTAGCAAGAAATGAAATTAAATCGATAGCAAGAAATGATGTAGGGTCAGATAATGTAGAATCTGTGTGGGTAGAGTTGAGGAACCGCAAAGGTAAAAAAATCATAATGGGAGTTATGTACAAGCTCCCGAACAGTAGTCAGGATGTGGGGCACAAGATACACCAGGAAATAGAGAAGGTGTGTAAGAAAGGCAAGGTTACAGTGATCGTGGGGGATTTCAATATGCAGGTAGACCTGGAAAATCAGGTTGGTAGTGGATCCCAAGAAAAGGAATTTGTGGAAAGTCTACGAGATGGCTTTTTGGAGCAGCTTGTGGTGGAGCCCACTAGGGAACAGGCAATTCTAGATTTAGTGATGTGTAATGAGGCAGATTTGATAAGGGAGCTTAAGGTGAAGGAACCCTTAGGAGGGAGTGACCATAATATGACAGAATTTACCCTGCAATTTGAGAGGAAAAAGCTGGAATCAGATGTAACGGTATTACAGTTAAATAAAGACAAATACAGAGGCATGAGGGAGGAGCTGGCCTGAATTGACTGGGAGATGAGCCTAGCAGGAAAGAGAATGGAACAGCAATGGCAGGAGTTTCTGGGAGTAATTTGGGAGACACAGCAAAAATTCATCCCGAGGAAGAAGAAGCATATTCAAGGGAAGACGAGGCAACCATGGCTGACAAGGGAAGTCAGGGACAGCATAAAAGCTGAAGAGAAAGCATACAATGCGGCAAAGAGCAGTGGGAAACCAGGGGATTGGGAAGCCTACAAAACCAACAGAAGACAACTAAAAAAGAAATAAGGAGGGAGAAGAATAAATATGTAGGTAAACTAGCCAGTAATATAAAAGAAGATTGCAAGAGTTTTTTTAGATATATAAAGGGTAAGAGAAAGGCAAAAGTGGACATTGGGCTGCTGGAAAATGATGCTGGAGAAGTAGTAGTGGGGAACAAAGAAATGGCGGAGGAACTGAATAGATATTTTGCGTCAGTCTTCACAGTGGAAGACACGAGTGACAACCCCAAAGTTCAAGAGAGTCGGGGGGGGGGCAGAAGTAAGTATGGTGGCCATTACCAAGGAGAAGGTGCTTGGAAGACTGAAAGGTCTGAAGGTGGATAAATTACCTGGACCAGATGGATTACACCTCAGAGTTCTGAAGGAGATAGCTGAAGAGATAGTGGAGGCGTTAGTGGTGATCTTTCAAGAATCACTCGAGTCAAGGGAGGGTCCAGAAGGACTGGAAAATCACTAATGTAACCCCCTGATTAAGAAGGGAGTGAGGCAAAAGATGGGAAATTACAGGCCGATTAGCCTGACCTAGGTCGCTGGTAAGATTTTAGAGTCCATTATTAAGGATGAGATTTCAGAATACTTGGAAGTGCATGGTAAAATCGGGCAAAGTCAGCATGGTTTCATCAAGGGGAGGTCATGCCTGACAAATCTGTTAGAATTCTTTGAGGAGGTAACGAGTAGGTTAGACAAAGGAGAGCCAATGGTTGTTATCTACTTGGACTTCCAGAAGGCCTTTGACAAGGTACTGCACAGGAGGCTACTCAGTAATATAAGAGCCCATGGTGTTTGAGGCAAGGTACTAGCATGGATAGAAGATTGGCTGTCTGGCGGCAGGAGGCAGAGAGTGGGAATAAGGGGGTCCTTCTCAGGATGGTGGCCGGTGACTAGTGGAGTTTCGTAGGAGTCAGAGTTGGGACCACAATTTTTCACTTTATACATTAATGATCTAGATGAAGGAACTAGGGCACCCTGGCTAAGTTTGCAGATGATACAAAGATAGGTGGAGGGACAGGTAGTATTGAGGAGACGGGAAGGCTGCAGAAGGATTTGGACAGGTTAGGAGAATGGGCAAAGAAGTGGCAGATGGAATACAACGTGGGGAAGTGTGAAGTCATGCATTTTGGTAGGAAGAATAGAGGCATAGACTATTTTCTAAATGGGGAGAGAATTCAGAAATCTGGAGTGCAAATGGATTTGGGAATCCTAGCCTGGATTCTGTTAAGGTTAACTTGCAGGTTGAGTTGGTAGTTAGGAAGGTAAATAAAATGTTGGCATTTATTTTGAGAAGACTAGAATATAAAAGCTGCTGAGGCTTTGTAAGGCTCTGGTCAGACCACATTTAGAATATTGTGAGCAATTTTGGGCCCCGTATCTCAGGAAGGATGTGCTGGCCCTGGAGAGGGTCCAGAGGAGGTTCATGAGAACGATCCCAGGAATGAAAGGCTTAACATATGAGAAACGTTTGAGGACTCTGGGTCTATACTCAATGGAGTTTAGAAGGATGAGGGGGGATCTGATTGAAACTTACAGAATACGGAAAGGCCTGGATAGGGTGGACGTGGGGAAGATGTTTCCATTAGTAGGAGAGACTAGGACCCGAGGGCACAGCCTCAGAGTAAAGGGAAGACCTTTTAGAACAGAGATGAGGAGAAACTTCTTTAGCCAGAGAGTGGTGAATCTATGGAATTCATTGCCACAGAAGGCTGTGGAGGCCAGGTCATTGAGTGTATTTAAGACCGAGATAGATAGGTTCTTGATTGGTAAGGGGATCAAAGGTTACGGGGAGAAGGTGGGAGAATGGGGTTGAGAAACTTATCAGCCATGATTGAATGGTGGAGCAGACGCAATGAGCCGAATAGCCTAATTTCTGCTCCTATGTCTTATGGTCTTATGGTCTTATAGTGCAGGATCACTGAGGAAAGCCAAGCCATGCCCCCTTTTTCTGGCACTAGCTGCCATATTTTGATAAATCTTTATTCACAAATACACTGAAAAGCTTTGGGACATTTAAATAGTTTTTAGTTATTGAGTGTGAGTGGGTAAGTATGTAAGAGGATAGAATGGGTAGGGTGGCAGGTGGCAGGGTGGGTAGGGTGGTAAGTGCAGTATGGTAGGTCAAATGGTGGTAGTCTGGGTAGTGTGCCCACTGGATAGGGTGGTATCGTGGTAGGTGGCAGGATGGATAGGCTGTAGTTGGCAGGGGAGGCAGGGGGACAGGAGGCATAGGATGTATAGGATTGGTAGGGTGGGCAGGGTTTCATCTGGGTAGGGTGATAAGGTGGGCTGGCAGAATGGCTAGGGTGGCAGAATGGCTAGGATGGCAGAGTAGGTAAGGTGGTAGTGTTGGTAGAATGGCAGTAGGCAGGGTGGCAGAGTGGGTAGGGTGATGAGATCAGGTGAGGTCAGGTCAGGAGGGAGCTGGAGGGTCAGAGGAGAGTCGGAGGTCAGAAGTGGGAGGGGGCACTTTGGAGGAGACAAAGGGTGGGGGGGAGAGTCAGAGGGGGTTGTCGGTGGGGAGTTAGGTAGATCAGTTGTAAAGTTATCCAGGATTTAGACATGTGTTTTTCTGTCTAATATATCCTGGGCAACTGTTCAGGAAAGTATTTTGGAATCCTCCAAAGCCTCCAAGTCTAACTCAGAGTTGGATACTTTTTTGTAGGGTCCCAGGGGAGAGGGGAATTGCCCACTGGAAGTTGAAACTTAATTACTGTGGAGTCCTGGGATTGGGATTTCCGAAGGGTCACATAACGCATTCTCCAGGGTACGTCCAGTCTCCAACCATCTGGAGACTGGAAGATCTGGGCCCATATTTTGGTGCTTGCTGTGTGTAAATTGATTACTGACCTTCTCTATGCTTTGACTACACTTCCAAAAGTGTCACTGTTGATAGCCCCATAAATGAAAAGCCACTTGCCGTGTTTTTGACCACTGCTAATTGTCCTTAGGATCAGGAGTTTAACCAAGTCCCCTCTCAGATGGACGTAAAAGATCATGACACCATTTGAAAGAAGAGCAGGAGATTTCTCCCTGGTGTCCTGGTCAATATTTATCTTTCAATCAACATAGCAGATCAGATTATCTGGTCATTATCAGTTTGGTGTTTGTGGGGCTTTGCCATGTGTAAATTGCTGCCATGTTTCCTACAGTTGAATAGTGACTACACTTCAAAAGTAATTCATAGGCTGTGAAGCATTTGAGATGTCCAGTGGTTGTGAAACGCATGATATAAATACTGGTCTTTCTTTCTAGCTGAAGTACTTCTGCCTGTCGTATAGAGATTCAAGAAGTTAGCTTTGATCTTGCTAACTTCACAACCATTGAGGGAGGTACTAACCCAGCAAAGTAGTTAGGTGATAAAAAGGAATCATGAGTCTACATCAGATTAAGCTGCACCTAACCTAAGAATGCTTACTGCTGACTCCTGGAGGATAAATCTGGAAAAGAGTTTATTTCATAGCATTATTTTTGCTTAGGATTTATATATTCATCAACATTTTGCAAAAGATCCTAAAGAATTCCTTAAATGATTCCTTTAAGGAGTCATACCAAAAAAACTCTACCATTTTTTTGTTTCGAAGGAAAATTATTATGCGTTGCGGACAGCATAGGCTAGAAAGTTAAGCTATGTTACTAAGGTGTAGTTCAGTAAGATTAGCTTTTATTTGAGTGTCCCTTTAAGAACGTATTACAGGCTCTGTGAGCTAAAATATAACACAGATTTTTGATGTTGCTATACTGAAGTTGCAAAATCTCAACTTCATTCTGCTCAGAAAGTGTTTGTTTACAGTAGAGCTGTGAATGTTTATTCCTTGCGTAGTGGAAGCTGTTGTACAGTAGAATTGCTAATTGGAACAGGAGATCCTGGTCTGAAGCAGCAGTGGCAAAGATTGGCCATGGATGGGAAAGAGGATATTTATTCCTTGATCTGATAAATATGATGACTGATTTTCTGCTGGCAAACTATCAAATTTCAGCTAGTTCATTCATCCTCATAATGTGTGTGTGAGGATTGAAACTGAATTACGGAACAGAATCAAAATTGCCAAATTGCTAGAGTTGTGAACCAATCGAAATTGAGACCTTCTCAAGTGGGCAGCTGAATTTGCTTCAGCGGTCTGGATTTCATTTGAAAATGCAAACTCAGATTGAAATAGCTATTCAATATACCTGCACACTATCACTACCCTGATTGATGGTGAGTTTTATGCCTCGGAGATATACAGAGTTGATACCCTCCCAGTTATAAGTTTGTGACAGGAATTTTATTCAATACTTTAATATGTCCACTCTCATGCTTATCACTACTTGCTTCTGTATAGTTTATTTTTCTAAGTAGCCACACTCAGGCTTAAGTGATCACACAGAGAGAATAGATACCAGACGTACACAATCAAATACTGAACAATCGAACAATTGAACACTACCATGAATGCTTGGAAAAACCAGGCGATAGATTTTCCTTTGAGTGCACTTGGAGCTGGCTGGCTGCCTAATAGTCTGAGGTAGAGCCTTAGTCCATTTTGAGGACCAAGCCTGATTAGCAGCAGGACATTGGTTTGCGGTCAGAGATTGAATGCGCTGGGGCAGCTTGTCACTTCCAATATTATACCTAGCTTTGAGCTGGAGATGTGTCAACCTGTGGCAGGAAGCCTGAAAATTCAGTGTTTTATTTCTATACTCAAGAACGTTCCTTGGCTATTTCATTTGTATATAATGTGTGTAAGCGTAATTCTGCTTCTGACTTCTTGACCAATTCCTGATCATTTCTGCTGTGTGTAAAACATGTCAAATGATGGCATGGCAACTTTACTGCTGTACAGTTGAAACAGTATGAGTTGCTGCATCAAGCCAAAGACCATTCTACAATTTTTAAAAAATTCCACATTGTTTCCCTTCCTCTCCTGCACACGTTGAATAATGCTGTAAATGTCAGTCCTTTGACTCTCTACCTATACAGGGTGACTCCATGGTAAACCCACTAGACTAGTAATCCAGAGACCCAGATTAATGCTCTGGGGACACAGGCTCAAGTGCCACCATGGCAGCTGGTGGAATTTAAATTCAATTAATAAATCTGGATTTAAAAGTTAGTCTCATGGTGACTATGAAACCATTGTCAATTGTTGTAAAAACCTATCTGGTTCACTTAATGCCCTTTAGGGAAGGAAATCTGCTGCCCTTACCTGGTCTGACCTACATGTAACTCCAGACCCACAACAATGTGGTTGACTCTTAAGTGCCCTCTGACATGGCCTGGCAAGCCACTCAGTTGTATCAAACCGCTAGAAAGTCTATAAAAAAGGAATCAAACTGGATGGATAACCCGTCATCCACCTAGGCACCAGAAATGACAATGGAAAACCCAGCTGTGTTGACCCCGCAAAGTCATCCATACTAATATCTGCAGGTTTGTGCCATAATTGGGAGAGCTGTTAAGCAACAGTTAAGTGTGACATAGTCATACTGACAAAATCATGCCTCACAGACATGTCGCAGACACCATCATCACCATCCCTGGGTATATCCTGTCTTACCATAGGTGATGGCACAGTGGTATACAGTCAGAGGGAGTTGCCCTGGGAGTCCTAAACATGGACTCCCCAGCCCATGAAGTCTCATATCATCATCAAATCAAACATGGCCAAGAAAACCTCCTGCTTATTAACACCTAAGTCCCTGGATCCCCACCATTCCCTGCCCCTCCTCAGCTGATGGATCAGTGCTCCTCAATGTTGAACACCACTTGGAAGGAGCATTGAGGGTAGCAAGGGCACAGAATGTACTCTGTGTGGTGGACTTCAATGTCCATCATTAAGAGTGACTCAGTAGCACTGCTATAGACTGAGCTAGCCGGGCACTAAAGGACATATCTGCCAGACTGGGTCTGTGGCAGGTGGTGAGGAAACCAACAAGGAGGAAAAACCTATTTGTCCTCGTCCATACAAATCTACCTGTCACAGATGCACCTGTAGGAGTGACCACTGCACAGTCCTTGTGGAGACAAAGTTCCATCTTTACATTGAGAATACCCTCCATGTGTTGTGCTATTCATCATCCATCAAGCTAAATGAGATAGATTTTGAACACATCCAGCGATTCAAAGCCGAGCATGCATATGGACAAATTGCATTTGCCCACAATCTGTAGCCTCATGGCCCGGCATATCCCCCACTCTACCATTGTCGCCAAGCAAGGGGTTCAACCCTGGTTCAATGAAGAGTGCAGGAGGGCATGCCAGGAGCAGCACCAGGCATACCAAAAAATGAGGTGCCAACTTAGTGAAACTACAAGACAGGACTACTTGCGTGCCGAACAGTGTAAGCAGCAAGCGATAGACAAAGCTAAGCAGTTCCACAACCAATGGATCAGATCTAAGCTCTGCAGTCCTGTCCCATCCAGTCATGAATGATGGTGGACAATTAAACAACTAATAGGAGGAGAAGGATGCTTAAATATCCCCATCCTCAATGATGGGGAAGCCCAGCACATCAGTGCAAAAGACAAGGCTGAAATATTTGCAACTATCTTCAGCCAGAAGTGCTGAGTGGTATGTCCTGTCCACAAAAAAGGACAAATCCAACCTGGCCAATTACCGCTCCATCAGTCTACTTTTTGATCAGCAGTAAAGCGATGGAAGGGGTCATCAACAGTGCTATCAAGTGGCACTTGCTTAGCAATAACCTGCTCACTGATGCTCAGTTTGGGTTCCACCAGGATCACTCAGCTCCTGACCTCATTACAGCCTTGGTCCAAACATGAATAAAAGAGCTGAACCCCAGAGGTGAGGTAAGAGTGACTGCTCTTGATATCAAGGCAGCATTTGACCAAGTGTGGCATCAAGGAGCCCTAGCAAAACTGGAGTCAAAGGGAATCAAGGGGGAATCTCTCTGTTGGTTGGAGTCATACCTAGCACAAAGGAAGATGTTTGTGGTTGTTGGAAGCCAATCACCCAAGTCCCAGCACATCACTGCAGGAGTTCAGCATCAGAGGCCCAACCATCTTTATCTGCTTCATCAATGACCTTCTTTCCATCATAATGTCAGAAATGAGGATGTTCGCTGATGGTTGCACAATGAGTATTCGTGACTCCTCAGATACTGAAGCAGTTCATGTCCAAATGCAGCAAGACCTGGACAACATTCAGGTTTAGTCTCATTAGTGACAAGTAACATTTGTGCCACAGAAGTGCCAGGCAATGACCATCTCCAACAAGAGAGAATCTAACTATCTCCCTTGACAGTCAATGGCATTGCCATCACTGAATCTCCCATTGTCAACATCCTGAGTGCTACCATTGAACCAGAAACTGAACTGGACCAGTCACCTGAATAAAAGAGCAGGTCGGACCCTAGGTATCCTGCAACAAGTAACTCACCTTCTGACTCTTCAAAGTCTGTCCACCATCCACAAGGCACAAGATCAGTAAGGGGTGTGCGAGGAAACAGGCAACTATGCCTAGTGAGACAGAGACCAGGTGAGTAGCAAATCAGGTTCACGTGGTAAGTTCTGGTAAATCTTTTTCAGGTTTAAATATCGATTAAGAATCAAGCATTGACATAGAACTAACAACCTTCAAGTAACTTAGATTAGCTTGTTAAACAGGGAGCTGCTTAGTAGTGGCAGTTAACTGTCAATCAACTGAAAGCAAGGCAGGACCAAATCCGGAGAACCTTGGATGTCAAGGGACATAAAGGTTAAGATTAATAAAAAAGAGAAGCTAATGGTGGATACCAAGGGCTCAATATGGCAGTGTCCCTTGAGGAGTATAAAAAGCGCAGGGGGGACTTAAAAAATAAGTTAGGAAAGCTAAGAGGGTGTTTGAGAAAGCATTGGTAGGTAAAATAAAGGAAAACCCAAAGGAGTATTTTAAAAAATAAAGAGCAAGAGAATTACTAGGGAAAGAGTAGGGTCAAATAGGGACCATAGAGGTAATCTGTGTGTGGACCCGGAAGACATGGGTATGGCCCTCAATGAATACTTTGCAAAAGGGCGATGTAGGTATTGTCATCAGGGTGCAGACTGTGAAATAGTAGAGGAAATTTACATAGAGAGGGAGGACATACTAGTGGGTTTATCGGCCTTAAATGTGGGTAAATCCGCAGGCCTGGATGAGATGTATCCCAGGCTGTTGAGAGAGGCAAGGGAAGGGATATCAGGGGCCACAGATGAGGTGCCAGAGGGCTGGAGGACTGCTAACGTTGAACTTATATAAGACACTAGTTAGGCCTCATCTGCAGTACTGCATCCAGTTCTGGGCACCATACTTGAGGAAGGATATGAAGGCATTGGAGAGAATGTAGAGGAGATTCACAAGAATGATTCAAAGGATGAAGAACTGTAGCTATGAGGATAGACTGGAGAGGTTGGGACTGTTTTCCTTGGAGAAAAGAAGGCGAAGGGGAGAATTGATAGAGGTATTCAAAATCCTGAAGGGTATGGACAGGGTAAATAGTGAGAAACTGCTCCCACTCAAGGGAGCATCAAGAGTCTGAGGGCACAGATTCAAAATAATTGGCAAAAGGAGTAAAAATGATGTGAGGAAAAGTTTTTTTCACCTAGAGGGTGGTTGGATTCTGGGATGAACTTCCTGAGAGGGTGGTGGAGGCAGGTTCGATTGAGGCATTCAAAAGGAAATTGGAGTGCTATCTGAAAAGAAAGAATGTGGAAGGTTATGGGGATAAGGCAGGGAGTAGGACTAAGTAGAATGCTCTTTCAGAGAGCTAGTGCAAACTCATTGGGCTGAATGGCCTCCTTCTGCTCTGTAACGATTCTGTGAGGTCAGGAGTGTGATGGAATACTCTCCACTTGCATGAATGAGTGCAGCTCCAACAACACTCAAGAAGCTTGCCACCATCCAGGACAAAGCAGCCTGCTTGATTGGCCCCCTTCTCACCACCTTAAACATTAATTCCCTCCACCACCGACAGAAAGTTTGGTTTTCTTGTAGGAAAGGAGAGGCAGGAGTGAGTCTCAGTGCCTCAAAAGCTAAGCTTTCTGTTCCATGATCCATCTCCTGGCAGGTTTGGCTGACACATATTACAATGATGAGTTTTTTTTAGACTGTTATGTTTTGGGAATGTTTCTTTAATTTAGGGTAAAATGAAGGAGGTCAGGTGACCTGTGATACCTGTATTGAAGTCTGTATAAAAACAGCCTCAAGTGATGGGGCTGTTAAACGTTAAAAGGAGGCCTGGGTTGTGTTGCTGGAAAGCAGGTGTAAGGGATTCACACTTGGAGACAATGGTAGCTGCGTATGTGCTTATAATAGTAGACTGTAGTCTCCAAAATCCAAGAAGGTGTGAGAATGTAAGATTGAAAATGGTTATACTTTGAACTGTCCAAATGATTCAGGATAGAGTAGAGTTGAGCTCTAAGTGTTATCATTATAACATTATTACTGCTTGACTCCTTCCACAATCTGTCATTATCATAGTGGTGGGTTGTAAGTTTACTGTTTGACACCTCAAAGAAGTTATTAAAGCATTAGGTGCCTTTGATGTGGGGTAATAAATACACATGTTTGTTTTTTTATAAGGGATTGGGTACTTGAGGGGATTTAAATGTATTGAGTGGATTTTTATGAATGAGAGTGTTCTTTTATATATATAGCCTAGACTGTAATAGAAACTTAAAATTTTATTTCATCTCAGCACAGCTCCTTAGGTCTGTTGGCATGAAGGGTGTAAGGGCAAAGGATGATGGGTGGGGGGCTCATGAGTTGGCATGATTTGGCACTAAGTTGTCATAGGGGCTATAAGGGGCCATGGAGGTGAATGCAGGGAAATGGGTTGGCAAGGAGGGTTTGAGGGGCCATTGGGGCTGCATGGAGGGGCATGGGTTGGCATGAGTTGGAATGGATGGAGCATGGTGGAGTGTGGCAGTATGAGGGGCGAGGGCGAAAGGGCTTAATATTTAACAGCACAACTGGGACAAAGTCCCAGAGAACTGAGGTGGGCCTTTTTAACCAGCCTGCCTCGACTTTCGGCAGTCCCTTTGACCTCTTCCGATTGTTTCCTGGGGTGGCAGGCCTGACTGCAGCATGCACCCCCCTACCCCCGGAACGAAGATCTGGCAATTCAGGGCACTTTTCCCCAAGGCAGGTGCAGCGAGCCAGAAAATTTCCCAATTCTGCGCACCTCAGGAACAAAATTCCGGGCCTTAATGTTGTCCCTATCAGAGCAAGCTGTTCAGCTGTGGAAACACAATTGCTGAGCCTCATACAGTCCATACCCAAGATCCATGCACACACAGTCATTTTCCAGCAGCTGTCATTATATCAAAAGCAGAAACAAGGACCCGAGCTGAGTTTTACTCTTTTCAAGGGCACTGAGGCCGAATTTAGTGTCAACTCTGTTCATTTAGAACACCAAGTAGCAGAGGCAGCTTTAGTGTGTGTCGTTAGTTAATCTCAGTCCAGAAAGTAAAGAAATAGCTTCCATTTATGTAGGATCTTACAGCACAAAGAGGACATTCCAAAGCACTTTACAGCCAATGAAGCACTTTAGAAGTGTAACCACTGTTGTATTTTAAGGAATCATGACAGCCAACTTGCACATCAAGGTTCCACAAACAGCAATAAAATATATGCCCAGATCATCTGTTTAAGGTGTTGGCTGAAGGGTCACTTTTCTTTTTAACTTTAAGAGGGCATTAGATGATTATTTGCATAGAAGCAAGGTGCAGGGGTATGGCGAAAAGGCAAGGGCAAGACATTAGGTCATAATGCTCATTGGAGAGCGGGTGCAGACACGATGGGCCGACTGGCCTCCTTCTGTGCCATTAAGATTCTGTGACCTCAATGAATAATGCTGCAGGATCTTTTATCTTCACCTGAGAGGTGATAGGGGCCTCAGTTTAATGTCTCATCTGAAAAATAGTACCTCTGACAGTGCAGCACTTAATCAGCAAGGTTCCACAGCCAGCAATGAGATATATAACCAGATAATTATTTTTCTTTAATAACATTGGTTTAGGATAAATATTGGCCAGGGCAGTGGGGAAAACTCCCCTCCTTTTCTGTGAAATAATGCCATATGATATTTTATGTGCTCCAGGGAGGACAGTACTGCACTGAAGTGTCAGCCTAGATTACATGCTAATGCCTCTGGGGTGACGCTTGAATCCACAATACTCTGACTAAGAATTCAATATGCTACTGTGAAGCCAAACCTGCAACTGTATGGCTCAGTTCCATACTAGACAACACCAGCCAATTAAGCTGCAAGGAGAGCTGCAGCAAGGCGAATTTGCAGTGTTGAACTTGGTTCAGTGCCAAAGCCAGCAAAGGCTTTCCTAATAAGGCATCCTTGCTTTGGAATAAACTTCTGGCTTCTGCACGATGAGATAAAGAACCCAGTAGAAGGTACAACATAAGGAAAATAAGGCAAGCAAACAGAAAATATGAGAATAGAATGGCAGTCAACATAAAAGAGAACCCAAAAATCTTCTACCTGCATATGTAAATAGTAAGCAGGTAGTAGGAGGTGGAATGGGTCCTATTAAGGATATAGAGAGTGATATATGCTTAGAGGCACAGGGCAAGTTTAGAACACATAATGAGTACGTTGCTTTGTTATTTACTAAGGGAAAGGAAGCTGACAAAATATCAGTAGAAGTGGAGATAGTACAGTCAATGAATGGGGTGAAAATTGAGAGGCAGGAGGTACTGGAAAGGCTGTCTATGTTTGGATGAGTCATTTGGTCTGGTGGCTTGCATTTCAGGTTGCTAAAGGAAGTGGGCATGGAGATAGCGGAAGGGCTTGCCATAATCTTCCAATCTTCCTTAGATATGGGGGATGTGCCAGAGCTTTTGAGAGTGGCAAATATGACCCCCTTATTCAAAAAGGGACAGCTCTAATAACCATAGGCGACTTCATTTAACATCAGAGCTGGATAAGATTTTAGAACCAATATTCAGAGAAAAAAACAACTGGCTCTTGGAGAAGTTTGAGTTAATTAAGAATATCTAGCAGGGATTCGTAAAAGGCAGATTGTACTTGACTAATCTAACTGAAATTTTTGATGAAGTAACAGAGAAGGTTGATAAAGGGAATGCAGTAGATGTTGTCTATATGGATTTTAAGAAAGTACTTGACAAATTCCACATAAAAGACTGATTAACAAAATTGTGGTTCATGGAATAGCTGGGCCAGTGTCAGTTTGGATTTTTAAAAATGGCTTAAGGACAAAAAACACCAAGTCATGGTAAATAGCTATTTTTTAGATCGGAGGATGTGAGGAATAGCAAAGCATATGGGATCTTGGGCTTCAGAAATAGAGGTGTTGACTGCAAAAGCAGGGAGGTTATGCTGAGCCATTATAAAACTCTACTTAGGCTACATCTAGAGCACTGCATCCAATTCTGGTCTCCACACTCGAGGAAGGATGAGGGCCTTTGTGAGGGTGCAGAGGAGATTTACCAGAATGGTTCCAGGGATGGGGGAATTTTAGTTACAAGGTTAAGTTGGACAAGCTTGTGTTATTCTCCTTGGAGCAGAGGAGATTGAGAGGTGGTTTAAGAGCAATGTACAAGATTATGACAGGTATGGATGAGGTAGACAAGGAAAAACTTTTCCCATCAGCTGATGGTACAAGGACTAAGGGGCATAGTTTTAAGGTTTTGGGCAAGACGTGCAGGGTGTGTGTGAGGAAGAACTTTTTAAGCAGTGCGTGATAGTGACCTGAAACTTGCTGCCTACAAGGATGGTAGAAGCAGAGATAATCATTGATTTCAAAAGAAAATTGGATGGGTACTTGAAAGATTTAAACTTGGAAGGCTATGGGGATAGAGCGGGGGAAAGGAACTGACTGGTTTGCTCTACAGAGAGCCAGCATAGACTTGAGGGGCCAAATGGCCTCCTTCTGTGCTGTAAATGACTAGTGACTCTGAGTGCTTAACACCTATGATTACTTCCCATCCAGTCTAACCCTCCAGACGATGCTGAAAAGGAATGATACATACATGGATTTAAAACTCTTCCCACTTTTCAATTTTGTAAGAATCCTGCGTGACATGATTCTGGACAAGCTTTAACATCATTCCTAGAGAGCACAAGCTTGTAATGCAGAAGGGACAATACTTGGAGGCTAACCTGACAATTTTTCTCAAAGAAGCCACAAATAGAGGTGTGGAAGGTGGAAAAAGTTCATAAAGGTGCAATCAAGGCTACTGTTTCATTTTGACGATAAAGACATATTCACCAGGAATCTCCTTGGGAATTCTGCCATTCCACGGCTTTACATTCAACATAGGTTTTGCGGAAATCCGGCCTACATGCATTAACAATGAAGTTATAGCAGCTGAGGGGGAGAGGCTCTGGGGAAGTTCCTAGTGATTGTGATCGATACAGCGAAAAACAGTTTACACCTGTTTCAGTCTTGAACTGACCTGGGAGTGTGTGGTCTTATCAATGGGTGACTAAAGTTGACAAAAATAGTTCCACTCTTCAGCACTGCTGTTCAACACATCAAGTCAACTCAGAGTTTAAAAGAATTGAGAAGCTAATCCTATATCCATAAGTTAAAAATAATATTAAAACTGTCGTTTCTAATTAAAACAGCCAAATGTTACTAATTTTAGTTTCTCTTAGATTACATCAGTGACATAATCAAAGCACTGACCATCTTCATTCTCTATTAATCAAACCCTGCAGTATATGAAGATTCCTGTTTTTAAAATTTTGTTTAATTATGGTAAAACCTTAATTCTTTGAAGTTAAGCATGTTTGAACAAATGTTGATTACAGGCTGCCAGCTGGATAAAGCAGGGAGCAAATTCAAATGAAGAGGAAGCTGGGAGCTCAGGAGCAGTGATTTACAAGCAGGGTACCTACCCTTGTTCAGTGACTATAAAACACTATTATTCATCCTCAAACAGCATGAAGTAAATTATAGTGCCTCTTAAACAAACACTTGAAATGGAAAAGAAAAGAAAGAGACCACAAGGAGCTTACTGTCTCATTCTCCACAAATAACCCAGGGGATACTAATGCTTATCTAATGCCTGCACCCCTTTTAATCTCAATTAAAGCCTAACATTTCCACAGGGTACAGTTTGTATAACAAATAGCTCCAGGAAAATAAAATGATTGCAAATTTGTGCACAGGTTTTCAATAAATGCTTCTGACATATTAAAGTTCAAATGTTAATAATAAGAGTTGGCGTAACACTTTAATGGATTCAGTTCCATTTTAGTTTACCAAAAATAAATCTTTCCCAATCCTAAGCCTTTCCAAACATATTATCTGTAGCCATTTTTATGATATAATTTGATGCTTGGTCTGGGGAGCTTGACACCTAAATAACCTCCCTATATTGATCATCACTTTACTATTTGAGCTTAGTGGCTGATCTTTTTCATGCCTATCGGATTCACGGAGGAGATGGCTATATGGAAGGGTCTAAAGAGCCTGAGAGAAGTGATGTTCCATTGCCTTTAGCACAATGCTGATTGGAGAATGCACACCATTAATTGTACACTGAGAACACAGTAATTATGCCATGACAAAGACTGAGCAGAGATTTGTATTAGAGCGGACATATATGATTCTTTTTATCTAGTGAGATAAAAAAGATTCCAGTTTTGCTTCTCCTTGTAGGGCTAATATGACCGTTGTGTCTAGTTTCTCTGATGTTTGACTCCATAAGTTGTTTTCTATGTTCTTCTAAGATATACCCAGCGACAAAACATGTTGCAGCTTTGTTGACCCCTTTTTGACATTTGTGTTCAGAAAGACTTATCTCAAGTTATCTTTTGAAAAATGTTATTCTTTGCAAGAGGCTTTCCCAGTTCTGACCATCCAGTAATGGATATCATTCATAGGCAACACATATTGGACAATTATTTGTAGCATTGCACATTAACAGCATATTGGAGGCTAGCTTGTTTTATAACTACTGTCAAAATAAGTGCAAATTTGGAATCTATCTCCTCAATACTGGGCTTGCTACCAATTCACCAGACTGGATTGAGAACCTCTCCTCTCTCTTTTCAACACAACTCATAGGGTGGAATTTTCTGTGCCAGCTGGTGTCGGGTGTGTTCGGCAGCATGAGTGGACAATATGGCAAGAAGGCCAAAAATTGGTTTCATGACATCATGAAACCAGGTTGCGATAGTTCACTCAGCCTGTTGATGGAGGGCTGTGTTTCCCACTGTCTGACATCGGGAATCTCATTGTAATACATCTGCATATCATTATAAGCCCAGCAGTCGGAATCATCCCCCAACGCTGGATTGTCCGCCCATATCAGCAGGAAAACATACTGGTGCAGAATACATCTTGACAAGTGTGATGTGCAGAAGACGGGACTTACTGCCAGGGCCTTGCTCACACCGTGGATACCCGAGGAGCAGAAGATGCTGAAGCCCAACAGTAATGGGATCCTGGAGGAATGTCCATGACATGCTGAGTTGATTCTCATGGACATGGCTCTGCTGCGAAGCAGCTCACTAAAGGTGGAAAGTCACCATTGAGGGTCTGCTCACAACAGATGATGGTTGAGGGGGTGGAGAAGAAGATCCAGCTATGTTTGGAGAGGAAGATGTACCGGAGGGTCAGAAAGGAAGGCCTAGTATTGACTGGGAAAAGAAGGGGTGTCGGATTGGTATGCGGTTGGGCGGGTGCTGGGATTGGGAGGGGGGGAAATGAAGTTCTCAGGGGTGCTGAGGTCAGGGGGGAGGGACTACGAGGGGAGAAGTGGTAACAGGGAAGGTTGTGGGATGGAGGGACAACAGGGGAGAAGATGGCAACTGGGGAGGTAGGTGTAAGGGGGGTGGAAAGTGTAAGGGAAGGAGGGAGGAAGGAGTGCAGAGAAGGAAAGAATTTCAGGGGGATGAAGGAGTCCGGGGGGAGGAAGGAGTGTGGAGAGGGGAGAGAGTAAAGGTGGACAAAGAAATAAGGGTGTCTGAAGGAGTCAGGAAGGGGGGAGCAGTAAGGCTGGGGAAAGTAACAAGGCTGGAGCAAGGAGCTGGGAAGGGGGGTGGCGGAAGAAGTAAGCGTGTCTGAAAGAGTCAGGAAGGGGGAAGGAATTAGATGGGGAGATCCTGAGGGGGTGAAGGAATTCAGTGGTAGATAGAGGTTCCAAGGAGGGAAGGAGTTCCAAGGGGGGAAGGGGTTCCAAGGTGGGGAAGGAGTCCAGAGTGGAGATGTCCTGGTAAACGTGCAAGGGTGGGCTCTGATGAATCCATGACTGCCTCCTGGGGAGTGAACTGAGGGTGGGTGGTGTACAAGGGAATGATAAGAGAGTATTGGGCATACAGAGAAGAAGTAACATCTTGTACAATGTGGCTAGGATCACTGACCATAACGAGTTCAGAAAAGAGATGCAGGAGTGCACCGACACAAGCCCAAGGAATCAAGTCTAGCCTGAGGAAGGAAAGAGAAGTGCTCTGTTGGCTAAACGTTACCAATGAGATTAAGGACCACATCAGCCAGTGCAGTGTTTATAATGAATATCAAGCTAAGCAAGCTAAAGACCCATTCATGATTCATGACATCCAGACAGACCATGGATGAAGTTTGGAATAGACCTCTTAACTCTTAACAGGCACAGATTATCTGATCACCATCAACTACCATTCATAAGAACATAAGAAGTAGGGGCAGAACTAGGCCATTCAGCTCTCCGAGCCTTCTCCACTATTCAAAAGATTATGGCTGATTTTCTACCTCAACTGCACCTTCCCGCACTATCTCCAATCCCTTAATTCCCTCATTCCCAAAAAATCTATTGAGCTCTGTCTTGAATATGCTCAAAGACTCCACAGCTCTCTGGCATAGAGAATTCCAAAGATTTACAACACTTTGATTGAAGAAATTTCTTCTTACTTTAGTCCTGAATAGCCGAACCCGTATCCTGAGACTGTGACCCTGTGTTCTAGATTCCCCAGCCAGAGGACACATTTTCTCAGAATCTACTCAGACAACCAGAAGTTAGACGAGCTGACCTCAAAGACTACCAGTGGGACTGTGGAAAGCCTGAAAGCACACTTTGGTCGTCATGGCATCCCTGACAATGTGATGAGTGACAGTGGCCCTCAGTTCATGAGTGAAGAATTCCGATGCTTCATCTCCACACTATCCACAATCAAATGGCAAGGCTGAGGCAATGGTGAAAATTGTCAAAAGGATTGTTGAAACATTTATTAGATCCAACACAAATGTGTATAAGGCAATCTTAGAGTGGAGAAACATCGGAACATAGGAGCAGGAGTAGGCCATTCAGCCCCTCGAGCCTGCTCCACCATTCAATTAGATGATAGCTGATCATCTACCTCAATGTCACTTTCCTGTACTATCCCCTTTCCTTTTGATGTCATTAGTATCCCAAAATCTATCAATTTCTGTCTTGAACATGTTCAATGACTGAACTTCCACTGCCCTCTGGGGGGTAGAGAATTCCAAAGATTCACCGCCCCCTGAGTGGAGAAATTCTTCCTCATCTCTGTACTAAATGGCCTGCCCCTTATTCTGAGATTGTGCACTCTGGTTCTAGACTTACCAGCCAGGGGAAAGATTCTATCTACATATGCTGTGTTACGCCTTTAGGAATTTTATCAGTTTCAATTAGATCACCTCTCATTCTTTGAAACGGGAGAGAATACAGGCCCACTTCCCTCAATCTCTTCTCACAAGCCAATCCTGCTGTCCCAGGAATTAGCCTGGTGAATCTCCATTGCACTCCCTCCATGACAAATATATCCTTCCTTAGATAAGGAGACCAAAACTGTACGCAATACTCCAGATACAGTCTCAATTGCTGCAAGACATCTTTATCCCTGTGTCAAATCCCCTTATGATGAAGGCCAACATACTATTTGCCTTCCTAATTGCTTGCTGGACCTACATGCTAGCTTTTAGTGACTCATGGACAAGGACACCCAGGAAATCAACTTTGGAAATCAACACATTCCAACCTCTCACCATTTAAGAAATACTCTCCCTTTCTGTGTTTTCTACCAAAGTGGATTACTTCACACTTTCACATTATATTCCATCTGCCATGTTCTTGCCCATTCTCTTAGCCTGTCCAAGTACCCTTGAATCCTCCTTGCATTCTCCTCACAACTCACTTTCCTACCTAGTTCCATATCATCAGCAAATCTGGAAATATTACACTTGGTCCCCACATCCAAATCATTGGTGCAGATTGTAGACAGCTGTGGCCCCAACACCGATCCTTATGGTACCCCACTAGTAACAGGCTGCCACCCTGAGAATGACCTGTTTATACCTACTCTGTTTTCTGCCTGTTAACTAATTCCCAGCCATACCAGTAAATTACACCCAATCCCATGTGTTCTAATTTTGTTTGCTAACCTCCTGTGTGGGACCTAATCAAAAGCCTTCTGAAAATCTAGATGCCCCACAGACACTGGTTTTCCTTTATCTATGCTGCAGATAACATTCTCAAAAAACTCCAACATGTTTGTCAACCTTTCATAAATCCATGTTGACTCTGCCTGATCATATCATTATTTTCCAAGTGTCTAGTTATCACATCCTTTTGTAATAAATTCTAACATTTTCTTGACTACTGACCTTAAACTAACAGGTCTGTCATTCTTTGATAAGATAACCACAAATGCATCTACTATCTCTATAACTACCCCTTTAAACACTTGAGGACATAGCTCATCAGATTCAGGGGATTTATCAACCTCCAGTCCAATCAATTTTTCAAGTACTAACTCTTTATTAATACTAACTTTTTTCAGTTCCTTATTTTCACAAGCCCCTTGGCTTCCTAGTACTTCTGGGAGATTTTCTGTGTCTTCCTCTGTGAAGACAGACACAAAGTAATTGTTTAGTTTCTCCGCCACCCACCTACTGAAGGCATGGAAAGTAGTCCAGTTGATAGACTAAATGGCACCCCACAACCAGGCTACACTTTCAAAGGCTAAAAGAAGTACTGAAGCCAAAAGTAGTAAGAAGATGAAACTGCCAGAGCTGAGAGTTGGAGAGCCAGTCAAAGTGCAAACATTCAATGCACTCAACAAAAGTCAGCCCACTTGGCAAATTGGGACCTGCGTAAAGAAGTTGTTACCTTAATCGTGTATGGTGAAAGTGAACGAACAGATCTATTGGCACAAACGCAGTCATCTACACTCAACTGCAGAAGCTGCTCCTTCACAGAAGACAGATTTGAAGAGGCAGATTTGATTTTGCCAACTGAGCAAAGAATGTATGACCATCTGTTCCAGAGGTTAACTGTTCTCCAACAAATACAATGGACCAGCAGAAAGAATTACCACAGCAGCAACACTTGCCACAGCAACAGCATTCGCCAAAGAAGCAACGCCACCCCAGGAACAAGCAGACACCAGATGAAATGCCAACAACAACTTACACACATACCATAAATAGATCTGAATGCTTTGAAGGCTATGTGCCAGAATTTTGCAGAGTTTGGGAAGACTCCATGGACCTTAAGGCAGGCGGGAGCCAGATCTGGAAGTCCCTCTCCCTATTTCCGACAGAACCAATTTTTGCTGGTAGGGTAAAGAGTTGGGGTGGGCAGGTGTCTCAGCACCTTCAGCATCTGTGACCGGTGATGCTGTGCTCCTGGAGGGGACAGGTGCTGAAGGCTGACAAAGTATCAGGTGCCTTTAAAGTTTCATGGCTACATCTCTATGATAAAACCCTGATCACAGAGCACAAGCGAGCGGCCTTCAGCCAGACAGGAGTCAGACATTCACAGAGGCAACGTGAAGATCTATGGAGTGTTCTCATTGCATGTCATCATTATCCTCCTGGAATCTAGTGACTATTAGGGCATCTGCTGCGACTCCATGACATGAACCTGAGTCCTGAGGATATGTACGCTACTATCAGTCACACAGGATTTAAATGTTAACAAATGCAAAGTAAGGATGTCAGGACTGTCCTCACTCATCATCATCCTCCACGAATCTTGTGGCTATGAGGGCCCCTGAGTAAGCCTGCCTCTTCTGGCCAGTGCAATGGCCTAATCGCCATCACCCTCGCTTTCGAGGACCTCATCATCATCACCCCCTTCAAAGTCCTCCTCATTGGAGGAGGCATGCAGCTCTTGCATCTCCGCCTCAGCCAGCACCTCACCCCACTGCCACACCAGGTTGTGGGGCATGCAGCAAGCGATGATGATGCGTGACACCCTCTGGGGACAGTATTGCAGTGCTCCTCCACACCTTCGAGGCACCGGAACCTCATTTAAAAAATGCCTATTGTTCCACCAAAGTCCGGGTCGCGGCATGAGCCTCGTTATAGCATCGCTCAGCTGCAGTCTGAAGCCGCCGCAAGGGCATCAACAGCCATGTCCTTTGTGAGCTGCCCTTGGCCCTGAGGAGCCAACCCTGCAGCCTCTCTGGACCCTGGAAGATGTCAGGGACCTGAAGCCTGCTAAGGATGTAGAAGTTGTGGATGCTCCCTGGGAATCATGTGCAGACCTGTAGGATGTGTTTGTGGTGGTTGCACACCAGCTGAACATTCAGCGAGTGGAAGCCCTTGTGGTTGACATAGTTGACTGCTTGTTGGCCACCTGAGTCTAGTGAGGTGCTCACGAGCTACTACTCTCTGTGGATCTTCAGCTGTGTGCGCAGCAGGCCCTGTCGCCCTTTCATCTTGAGGGAGGTGCTCCTCCCTTTGCCGAGCCAGGTGCCTCCACAGCTCTCTTCTTCTTCTTTGCTCCCCGTAAGCCATAAGGCATACCGTTAAATCACCAGGCTCCACGATCTTGATGTTCTCCTCCTGCAGGATCAAAGAGAGATGCGTGGGTTAGCTTAGGTGACCTAAGAACCTCTCTTGGTTAACGTCTGAAGGCCCCTTCACACATGCAGGAGAGTGCTGGCCACCACTTGGATGGTGCTCATTGGCTATCTGCAACTCCACTCATCTCCGCCCCCTTCAATCGACCAATTGGCAGCAGCTTTGGCCAGTGGACCGCATGTTGCGCTCTCAGCTCAGGTGCAGGCATTCTCTTAACCTGCACTGCAAGGCTGCACTGTTAGCTTGAACCATGATAGTTACTGGTCCAAACCTTAATAAAGACATTGCAAGGGATTGTGAGCGCCTCCACCAGTGACTGCTCCATGGCTGCCTTCCGCAAGGGGTTTCTACAATTTGCCCAGTCGGCCAATTGCTCTGCTGCTCCCTAAACCAAACATTCATTTGCAGTCTGTGCCTGAGGTGGTGAAGAGCTTTGGAGCATTTGGTGACACTTTCATGCTTTTGAATTGCAGAAAAGCTTCAAAGGCCTGACTCCAAGCATGCTAATGGAGCTGCTGCTGAATGGTCTCAGTAAGAATGCTAACTTTTGACAAGACTTTTCAAGTGTGTGGTTGCTTGTCTCACCCCCTCCCCCCACCCCCTGGCATGTGCTTGAATACTTCCTTCAGTCTGTACTGACTTGCCCCAATGCTCCCCTACCTCAACTCACCTGACCTGCACTGGAGCCCTTGCCCCGGCACCACAATGAAAGGCCGGTTGGGAAAAAAGTGACTTGCCTATTTGCCTGTACCCCCCGCGAATGTGCGGCACCTCTTCCTTGATGTTCCACAGGCAATGCTCACAAGCACTGGGCAAGGTTATGTGCACTCATCTCCGAGTTCCCCTCGAAGTTCAGGTCACCAGGTGCATGCTTTTTAAAGGCAGTTATGAAGCACTTCGTTCTGAAGTCAGGCCAAAGTAGGCAGTAAATTTGATGTGAGGGGATGATTTCGGTGAGCAAGGCCTATAATGAAATGTTAAAGTATTGAAATTAAGTTCCCGACGTGCGGCAGCTGGAAACATGGCCCGCCAGTGACAGGTGGAGCGGAAGATCACAAACTGGTTTTGTGAAGCAATTGGCTTAATAAGATGCAGTTAAAGGGGCTGAGTTATTTACAGCAGGGATCAGTGAGAGTACATCTGTTATTGAGAAAGTGCTCAGAGAGAACAAAGTGCTCTTTGAGCAAAGAGGACCAAATAATCAAATTAGGCAAGACAAGACTAAAGTCGAGATAAAGGAAAATGTAGAGTCAGTATTTTGCAAGGCTAATGGCTTCATCCCCCGACCCTCCACTATATTTTTAATGTAAAATAGGGGAGCACTTTAAATAAAATGTACTGTGCCCTGAGCTTCTTTATTCTATTAACAATTTTGCACAAGACTTCTTTAAACAGACGTTGACTTGTGTGGTATCTTTTCTCATTTGTCCCTGTCATGTGCTTTCCATCCAGAACTCCAGATTCACCTACCTGCTGAACAGTTCCCACATTTTTAATGTTCCTCCACATTAGAAGTGCCTGTGCGAGTATCACGTAAACTTTGCTAACATTTTCATCAGCCCAGGCAGCTGTTGGCACTTTAATTGACCCTGCTCTCACAGTTCCATTTCTGTCCTCAGCCTGCTACAATGTTCCAGTGAAACTCAATGCAAGTTGAAGGAACAGCACCTCACCTTCTGATTAAGCACTTCACAGCCTTCTGGACTCAACATTGAGTTCAACAACTTCAGACCATGAGCTTTCTGCCATTTTGATTCAGTTTTCTTTCCCATGTGCCAGGCTGAATCTTGTTTTACATGTTTTTGTTTTCAGACAGAGTTGACCATTATTCTGTCATTCACATTCACTCTGGACATTCACTCTTTACTCTTTAATCTCCCCTGCCCTCTACCCTCTCCGAGCTTTTCCCTTTTGTTCTTCCTCCTCCTTCATGATGTATAACCCACACATTCCTACCTCCCTTCAGTCCTGAAGAAGATTCATATTCAACTTGAGACATTAACTCTGTTTCTATCTCCTCAAATGCTGCCAGACCTGCTGAGTATTTCCAGCATTTTCTGTTTTCATTACTGATTTCCAGCAATCACAATATTTTGCATTTTTTTATAGCAGTCAGGAGCAGTTGCAGTGTTCACTTCACTCGAGCTTGCTATTATAGCTATGTGCAAGAAAGTTGCATTGCACTTTACCAACTGCAACTCTTATCCAGAGGGATTTTTTGAATGTCTTGCAAATCAGAGCATAACAGTAACAGTAAAGACTTCAACAATAAATATTATATTCAACATCTGTTCCCTCCACAATAGGTACACAATGATTCCACTGTGTACTATTTACAGGATGCACTTCAGCAATTTGTCAAAGGTTCTTCAGCAGCATCTTTCAAACCTGCATCCTCGACTATCTAGAAAGAGAAAAAGTGAATGGTAAAACCATCATCTCCAAGATCCACTCCAAGTCACATCCCAACCTTACTTTGGCATATATTGCGGTTCCTTAATTCTCACTGGGTGAAAATCCCAGTACTGCTTACCTACTGAGCATTGTGGAAGCATCTTCACCACACTGACTCCAGCGGGCAGTTGCGATCAGCGGGTACGAGATAAACCGGGGAACAGACCGCTGACCGTGATTGGCCCCCGACCGCGATTTCACGCTAGCTGGCCAATTAATGGCCAGCCTGTCTGAAGTGCACGCTGAGAAGCTCAGTGCTGCCGGGGTGGGGGCAGGAAGAGAACAGGCACTGACGTCAACGCGAGTGCGGGCCTACGCTGACAGAAAGCTCCCTGAAGGCAGAGAGCTGCCTCAGGGATCCGAAGAGCTGAAAAATCCTCAAATAAAGTTTTGAAAAGCAGAAAAAAGTGTCCAAGCATCCCAATCAGGCACCTGAAAATAATAATTGATTTTTATTTTTATTTTAATTCATCACTGAAAGCTTATCCCACCCTTGGATGAGATTGGACAGGCAATGTAAAATTAAAGACAATTGCGCAGTTAATGGCATTAATTAGCCTCTTAACTGTCAGCAGATGCGCTTCCAAGTTTTGCATGTGCCCACCGACCGAAATATCTCGCGCAATTTCACACCGGATTGGGTCGGGGGCACACCCGCCCACCAAGCTAAAAAGTCTGCCCCAGGACTTTTGGAAGAAGATCTATCATCACTTCTCAAGGAAACGAGTGATGGGCAAAACTACCAAGCTTTGCGGTGAAACCCACATACCGATAATACATTTTAAAAATTGCCATAAGAATAATGACCCAACTGCAAATATTTACACCAAAGATCAATTTTGGGCAGCATGATATAATTGTGAGTGTTTGAATTTGGAATTTAATGTGCTTATTTAGATAGTATAACATTCACCTTAATAATGCTTTCACTGCACAGATTGGTTGGTGCTGTTGTTGTCAGAGCCCAGCATTGGGAGGGATAGTTGATGGCTACCTGTGTATGTTGATGACCACCCTACCTGGTCATATTGTATAGAATTAATTTTGTGCCTGGCACATGTTCATAGGACAAAGGAAAAATTCCCAAATGTATGTATAATGTAAGAAAGCTGTTCTCATAGTGTGAAGAATTCATATTGGCTCAAATTTCCCTTACAGGGAAAGAATAAAAACCACCATTTTTCTAAAATGTTCAAAAAAACTTTCTTTAAAAATTACATTGAGCAGCCTCACTTGGAACAAATACCTGAAAAAAAATCTCTGATTATCTTCTTGTTGCCTTGCCCAAACTAAATTGATTGGTAAGATTTTAACATTTTTAGGTCAGTGCTGCGATCACCTCATTTCTTGCTCAATAATAATAACTTAGATTTGGGTGTGCAGGACACTGTTTCAAAATTTACAGATGACACAAAATTGTGAAGTGCGAGGAGGATCGACTTCACAGAGAACATAGACAGGATGGTGGAATGGGCTGACACATGGCAGATTAAATTTAATGTGGAGAAGTTTGAAGTAATATATTTTGCTATGAAGAATGAGGACAGTCAATACAAAATAAAGAATACAATAGAGGGGCTGTACGGACAGAAAGACTTGAATGTATATGTACACAAATCGTTGAAGGTGGAGGGCAGGTTGAGAAAGCAGTTAACAAGGCATATGGGATCCTGAGCTTTATAAACAGTATAAAAGCAAGGAAGTTAAGGTGAAACTAGAAGCCACTGGATCAGCCTCAGCTGGAATATTGTGTCCAATTCTGGGCATCATATTTTAGGAAGGATGTGAAGACATTGGGAAGGATGAAGAAAAGATTTACAAGAATGCACCAGGTGGGTGTGTTGGCAAACTGGGGCTGTTCTCTTGGAGACGAAAAGGTTGAGAAGAGACTTGATAGAGTTGTTCAAAATCATGAGGGCTCTGGACAGAGGAAATAGGGAGAAACTGTTCCCATTGTTGGAAGGGTGAATAACTAGAGGACACAGATTGAAGATGTTTGGCAAAAGCATCAGAGGCAACATGTGAAAAACCTTTTTTATACAGTGCATTGCCTGAGAGTGTGGTGGAAGCAGATTTAATTGTGGCTTTCAAAAAGGCATTGTATAATTACCTGAAAATTTAAAAAAAAGCAAATTGCAGGACTACAGGGAAAAGGTGGAGTAGTGGGACAGGCTAAGTAGCTCTTACAGAGAGCTGGCACACACGTGACAGGTCCAATGTAGCCTCATTCTGTTTTGTATTCTACCTGCCTTTACCTGAATGTGGTTGCATTTCTTAGTTTGTCTTTATTGAATGTATTGAATGTATGTATCCTAGAGCCCAAAATATGTTTTAAAATAGTTCCCTTAGGGTTTCTAAAAGAAGCTACTTGGCCGACTTTGGACATTTGGACATTTTCCATGCTCCGAGCCTGTGTTAATATCAATAAAAAGTAAAATTGAATGGGATGTATCATGGGTGCTGCTCTGCTATTAATTGTTTGGCATCTCTCACTCTTTCTCATCTTCCAGCATTGTAGCTTTTAAGTTATTATACAAGTAATATCTTACTGTAAAAAGAAACTGAATTATATGTATCTCAAAAGAAAAAAAA
The DNA here is from genome assembly GCF_017639515.1 of Carcharodon carcharias. Classification (NCBI taxonomy): domain Eukaryota; kingdom Metazoa; phylum Chordata; class Chondrichthyes; order Lamniformes; family Lamnidae; genus Carcharodon; species Carcharodon carcharias. Next base: position 157,852,398 of record NC_054467.1, on the reverse strand, counting down.
TCACAAGTAATATTGATGCTATTGTCCAATTTTGGGAAAAATACCATTTTGGCTAAATATCTCTATCTTATAGGGCCGTAACCTCCGAGCTCCCCAGTGTCGGATTGGGGTGTACCCCAAAGGTGCACTGGGGAAAGTCTCTCGGATGTTCACAGTTAAGGTCTGCAGGGCAATTGCCCAGAAGTACAGATTTCTCCTGGACAATTGCCCTGCACTGGGAACCATTTGAAAATACAATTTAAATTGTAAACTTATGATGGTTCTGACTGTGTTACACCAATAGTTACCCAGAGAATGTTAGAAAGATTAAGACCACTTCTGACTTCTGTGTAACTATTGTACAGACCCAGAACAACCCCCCCACCCCCACCAATCCACAGGACACTCGCATGGGAGTCCCCCAGTCCCTGACTTTTCAGGGGTCTCCCCGGCTCCCTGACTACCCCACCCACAGGACTTCCACAACCTTGACCCTCAATGAGTTTCTCCCAACTCCTCGACTACCCGCGCCCCCCCAGCCCTGCACAGAACTGCCCCCACAACCCTGGATTCCTCCAGGGGACTACCCCCACATGGGATTCCCCATAGCTGCACAAGATTCCTCCCATCCTTGTGGGTCTGACAATCATTCCCATCACTACCCCCCAGCCCAATCCGACCCAACCCAACCCAACCCGAGGTCCAACTCCACCCCGTGAGGCTGGACTAGCCCCCCACCCTGAGAAGCGTCCTCTGCCTCCCAAGGCCTGAAGTCCCTCCTGCAGAAGCCCAACACCTTCCCCCAAGGCTCGACCTCTTTCCCAAAACACTTGCCCAGGCCTGGACCAACTCCCCAACCTTTCTCCAACGACCCGCTAAATTCCCACTCGCCCACGACCTCTGACTCCCCGACTCCTGACCCCTCCCAACTCCAATCCCATACATCTCCCAAATCCTATCCACTTACCTTAGGCACTTACCTCCTCCCTGGCCTTTCAATGTCAATATTACTGAAGAAGTGTGCTCTAAAACCTACCACACCCCTAGCCAAGCTGTTCCAGTACAGCTATAACACTGGCATCTACCCAGCTATGTGGAAAATTGCCCAGGTATGTTCTTTACACAAAAAGCAGGACAAATCCAACCTGGCCAATTAGTACCCCATCAGCCTACTTCGATCATCAGTAAAATAATAGGAGGGGTCATCGGCAGTGCTGTCAAGTGGCACTTGCTTAGCAATAACCTGCTTACCAATGCCCGGTTTGGGTTCCGCCGGGGCATCTCAGCTCCTGACCTCATAACAGCCTTGGTTCAAAAGTGGACAAAACAGCTGAACTCCTGAGGTGAGGTGAGAGTGGCTGCCCTTGTCATCAAGGCCACATTTGAACGAGTGTAGCATCAAGGAGCCTGAGCAAAACTGAAGCCAATGGGAATCGGGGAAAACTTGCCTCTGGTTGGAGTCATATCTAGCACTAAGGAAGATGGTTGTGGTTGTTGGAGGTCAGTCATTCCAGCTCAAGGACATCACTGCAGGAGTTCCTCAGGGTAGTGTCCTCAGCCCAACCATCTTCAGCTGCTTCATCAATGACCTTCCTTCCATCATAAGGTCAGATTTGGGGACGTTCAGTGATGCTTGCACAATATTCAGCACCATTCATGACTCCTCAGATACTGAAGCAGTCCATGTCCAAATGAAGCAAGGCCTGGACAATATCCAGGCTTGGGCTGACAAGTGGCAAGTAACATTTGCGCCACACAAGTGCCAGGCAATGGTCATCTCCAACAAGAGAAAGTCCAATCATCGCCCCCTAACGTTCAATGGCATTACCATCATTGAACACCGCACTGTCAACATTCTGGAGGTTACCATTGACCAGAAACTGAACTGGACCAGCCATATAAATACTGTGGCTACAAGAGAAGGTCAGAGGCTAGGAATCGTGTGATGAATAACCCACCTCCTGACTCCCCATAGCCTGCCCACCATCTACAAGGCACAAGTCAAGAGTGTGATGGAATACTCCCCACTTGCCTGGATGAGTGCAGCTCCAACAACACTCAAGAAACTTGACGCCATCCAGGACAAAGCAGCCCGCTTGATTGGCACCACATCCATAAACATTGATTCCACTACCGACACACAGTTGCAGCAGTGTGTGCCATCTACAAGATGCAGTGCAGGAATTCAACAAGGTTCCTTCAGCAGCAGCTTCCAAACTCACAACTACTACCATCTAGAAGAACAAGGGCAGCAATCACATGGGAACACCACCACCAGGAAGCTCCCCTCCAAGTCACTCACCATCTTGGCTTGGAAATATATCGCACTGTCACTGGGTCAAAATCCTGGAACTCCCTTCCTAATAGCACAGTGAGTGTGCCTACACCACATGGACTGCAGCGGTTCAAGAAGGCAGCTCACCACCACCTTCTCAAGGGGAACTGAGGATGGGCAATTAATGCTGGCCCAGCCAGCGAAGCCCACATCCTGTGAATGAGTTAAAAAAGTGACCTTTAAATTTCAATGGACCTTTAAACTTATCTGTTTTATGGCAGCTAGTGCCATAATAAGGGGGCATGGCCTCCTTCACTGACTCTGCTGGACATCAACGCTGGGCCTCAGGGATGCGCTGCACTTGCCTCGATCTTGCCCGCCCTAAGTTGGAAGGTCAAATGAGATAGGATTGGAAAAAAATTGAGGTAAGCAATTGGGCATGGAGTGGCAAGCCAATGCTGATTGCCACTATGAGGAAGTTCAGGCCCTTAGTTTTTCTTTTAAATCAATAGATTGTGTATTTTATGGTTGGAATACCAATCTTTGATTTTTTTTTCCCTGATTTTTGCTGCAATTCTGAGGATGTAATTCCATGATTCATATGTTTTAGGAATATGCATTTTAGTTTGGGAATTAGATTTTTAAATGTAAGATAAATGGAAAAAACATGGGCCAGAATATTATTGTCGATGTGCGGTGGCGGGTCCGACATGCTTACATGCAAAATAACGAACGATGATGTCTGCATGCGTCCTGATGTCATCGCTTGTCACTTAGATATTTCATTTGGTGGGTGTGTGCTGGAGGCGGCTGCGCACCTGCTGAACTGTCAAAGGCTTATTAAAGCCATTAGGAAAGCAATTTAGCCAATTAACAGCGCTGCCCGTCCAACCCTTAGGGTTGGCAGGCATACAAAGAGCCCAAGCGGCCTTTCCATTTTTTAGGAAACCTCATCCACAGGCGGGATGAGGTTTCCTGAAGGTTTTACAAAATTAATAAATAAATTTTGCTAAATTGACAAACATGTCCCAGCTCATGTGCCACTGTCAGATGAGGGGATATGTCTAAATAATTTTTTTATTTCTTTATTGAAAAATGTCAATATGTACATAATCTCCCTGAGGCAGCTCCGTGCCTCAGGGGGTTGCTGCATTCTTTCTTGCTAATGCATGAAAGAGCGCAGGCCCTGACTATCCCTCCTCCCCCTGCTCGCACAGGTAGCACTGAGTGCTATGGAACAAATTTTACACTGGGCGCGCCTTAACTGGCCCACCCACTTAAAATGGTAGCATACAGCTGATCGGCTCTGCACCCACTCCCACCTGGCTCGCCCGACATAGGTAAGTTTCTGGGCCTTGGGTTTGAGAAACTGGAAAACACCCCTAACATAATTACAATTCAAAGAGTGGTCCGTATTTAATTAAAGGGGTTAGAGTTAGAGGTGTGCAAACAATAAGCAACAGGTGGTCCTCCCTTAGCTTCATATTGGAGTGAGTCTGGTAAAATTCCAATTGTCCCCATTAGTGGTTTGTAGTTTTCATATAATTTCCCCACATCAAAGAAAGGTTTGAGAGCAACTGGTGAACAAGTATCCATATACTTTTCAGGTCAAAGGAAAGGTTTGGAGGCTTGGAGATAATTAGTTTAAATTTCTGTCTGGAAAAGCCCAGCTATGCCACATCACTATGGAAATAGGTTATGCAGGGATGTACCCTTTTGTTTTCAGTGTGACTTTTCACAGAAAGGTAGTTGAAGTCAGCTTGGAAGCTGCTTTAAGACAAGCAGAGAGAGAAGATCTGCCAGCAGCTGTAGACCAGTAGCAGAGGGTTATCAGAAACCAAGGGGGTTTTCTGATTATGGAGCCACTTAGCAAGAGTGCAGTGAGGCTCATGCTTGAGCAGGGGAGTCCACAATTGTGACATGCTTCAGGACAATTAGAGGGTCATCTAGCCAGACGCTAGTGAAAGGACCCGAAGACATCTCATACCTTGGAGAATAGTGGGAACACTAAGGAGAATCAAAGTGAATTCCTAAAAGTTGTGGCACACCTTGGTTTGGACACAGGAGAAGTGAAATAACCTTCAAGATCCCTTAAAGTATTGGAGAATTCTTGTGTGAAAATGACTGAAGTCCTGTTGAAACTTTTGAATTTAAATAAATGTTTACAAAATATGCATTGTGTTCAGTACTTGCTTTGTTTAACACTTGTACGGTAAAGGTTTTTGTTTAAAATGTGAAATCTTGTGGCATAATTATTTCAGTTAATAAAAGGGAGGTCAAATTTATTTTTAAAAGTTACTGGTCTCTTCTGAGATGGTAACAATCCTCAATTCTGTTGCCATACCGCTGTATTCCTATATCTTGCTATTTGTATACACGCACAGTGTAGACTGCAGTCTGTTCCTAATCCTCCTTCTCTCTGTCCTGTGTTTATCCACCTGGGGCTTGTACCACTTGGGGGTGACCATGGAAATTCTGTAGAAGTTGTCCTTTTACTCAAATAGAAATAGACAGCCTGAGACATTCCTGAACTTGACACGCTGACTGTCCATTGACCAATTCTTATATGATAGCCCAGAATGTTTTGGATGAGTATCACCACTATAACATAGATTAGGAAAACAACCAAAGAAGGCAATAGTTCCAACATGCAAAATAATAGCCAGTTTGCAATTGGCACCAAGTGGTTGTTGGGATGGGGAAATATCAGGTTTTGGCCTCATCTGCCCTCCAAATCGTTCCTGCCAATCCGAGGATTTCTGCAGATTTGGAAAGCAGATATTCTGAGGATTTGGGCTCAGTGATTTCAGATGGCCTTTCTAATGATTTAGTAAGTAAACACTAACTACTGTGGTCATAATCTATACAGGTCAGGAAAATACCATGTTTGATTCCTAGTTTCTGCTCAGTGGGTTGTTTTCTGCTTTGGTGGTTTCAGAGACACTACAATTTACCTCAATTTTTTTTAGTCGAGGGATATATTGGCCAGGACTCCTATGCTTGATCACTATTCATTGGTTGGAAAATACCAATGGGCTGCAATGCCACCATAGAAGAAAAGCATAATAAGAGCTCACTTGGTATGTAGAAGAGCCACCTATAAGAAGCAATGGAAAGCCAAGGTTACATTATGTTAATATATACTGCTGGCAGTGAAATAACCCAACATAAGTCAGCATCTTCAGGAGAGCAGGGAGAGCATTGGAAAACCAAAAATTGTGTTCTCAAGGCTTGCCATGTGATAATAAACAGAACGTATCTGCTCCAATGATCACTATGATGGTTTACAAATCCTATGCCACCATTAATGGGATAATCAAATATGGTGTATTGATACCAAGAAGGTGATTTTGCCAAATACTTTAGACATTAAAGAAGTAAAGAGATGGCCAAAATAAAGGATCAGTTAGCTAACAGGAAGCAGGGAGTAGGGAAAAATGGATAATTTTCAGGTGGTAAACAGTAATTAGTGGAGAGCCACAGGGATCAGTGCTGGGGCCTCAACTATGAAGGGACCAACTGTATGGAAGTTAAATTTGTCGATGACACAAAGATAGGTAGGAAATTAAGTTGTCAAGAGGAACTAAAGAGTCTGCAAAAGGCTATAGATAGGTTACATGAGTGTGCAAAACTTGGCAGATGGAGTATAATGTGGGAAAATGTCAACTTGCTCACTTGGCAGGAAGAATAGAAAAGCAGCATATTAATTAAATGGAGACAGATTCCAGAACTCTAAGGTACAGGAGGATTTGAGTATCCTGGTACAAGTTAGTATGCAAGTACAGCAAGTGATTAGGAAGGCAAATTGAATGTTGTTGTTTATTGCAAGTGGAATGGAATATAAAAGTAGGGAATTTTTAATGCATAGAAACATAGAAAATATGAGCAGGAGTAGGCCACTTGGCCCTTCGAGCCTGCTCTGCCATTCATTATGATCATGGCTGATCACCGAACTCAATAGCTTGCCCCTGCTTTCTCCCCATTTCCTTTGATCCCTTTTGCCCCAAGAGCTATATCTAACTCTTTGAAAACATACAATGTTTTGGCCTCAGTTACTTTCTGTGGTAGCGAATTCCACAGGCTCACCACTCTCTGGGGTTTCTCCTCATCTCAGTCCTAAATGGTCTACCCCGTATCCTCAGACTATGACCCCTGGTTCTGGACTCCCCCACCATCGGGAACAGCCTTCCTGCATCTATCCTGTCTAGTCCTATTAAAATTTTATGGGTTTCTATGAGATCTCCTCTCATTCTTCTGAACTCCAGCGAATATAATCCTAACCGACTCAATCTCTCCTCATTTGTCAGCCCCGCCATCCCAGGAATCAGTCTGGTAAACCTTCACTGCACTCCCTCTATTGCAAGAACAACCTTCCTCAGATAAGGAGACCAAAACTGCTCACAATATTCCAGGTGTGGTCTCACCAAGGCCCTGTATAATTGCAGCAAGACATCCCTGCTCCTGTACTCGAATCCTCTGGCTATGAAGGCCAACATACCATTTGCCTTCTTTACCGCCTGCTGCACCTGCATGCTTACCTTCAACAACTGTGTACAAGGACACCAGATCTCATTGCACATTCCCCTCTGTCAATTTATAGCCATTCAGATAATAATCTGCCTTCCTGTTTTTGCTACCAAAGTGGATAACCTCACATTTATCCACATTACACTGTATCTGCCATGCATTTGCCCACTCACTCAGCTTGTCCAAATCACACTGAAGCATCTCTGCACCCTCCTCACAGCTGATGGTCCCACCCAGCTTTGTGTCATCTGCAAATTTGGAGATACTACATTTAGTTCCCTCATCTAAATCATTAATATATATTGTGAGTGGAGCACTGATCCCTGCAGTACCCCACTAGTCAATGCCTGCCATTCGGAAAAAGACATGTTCATTCTTTCTCTTTGTGTCCTGTCTGCCAACCAGTTTTCTATCCATCTCAATACACTACCCCCAATCCCATGCTCTTTAATCTTACACGCTAGTCTCTTATGTGGATCATTGTCGAAAGTCTTCTGAAAGTCCAAATAAACCACATCCACTGGCTAACTCTACTAGTTGTATTCTCAAAATATTCCAGTAGATTTGTCAAGCATGATTTCCCTTTCGTAAATCCATGCTGACTCTGCCTGATTCTGCCACTGTTTTCCAAATTCTCAGCTATTAAATCTTTTACAATGGACTCTAGAATTTTCCCCACTACCAATGTCAGGCTGATTGGTCTATAATTCCCTGTTTTCTCTAAACCTCCCTTTTTAAATAATGGGGTTACATTAGCTACCCTCCAGTCTGTAGGAGCTGTTCCAGAGTCAATAGAATCTCGGAAGATGACCACCAATGCATCCACTATTTCTAGGGCCACTTCCTTAAGTACTCTGGGATGTAGATTGTCCGGCCCTGAGGATTTATCGGCCTTCAATCCCATCAATTTCTCCAACACTATTTCCCTACTAAATCTGATTTCTTTCAGTTCGTCCCTCTTACTAAACCCTGTGTTCCCCAACATTTCTGGTATGTTATTTGTGTCCTCCTTTGTGAAGACAGAACCAAAGTATGTATTTAGTTGGTCAGCCATTTCTTTGTTCCCCATTATAAATTCTGCCTTGGTGAGCCCACACCTGGAGTACTGTGTACAATTTTAATCTTCTTAGGAAAGGATATAATTCTGGTAGAAGCAGTTCAGGTCAAAATCCTGGAACTCCCTTCCTAACAGCACTGTGGGTGTACTACACCATATGGACTGTGGCGGTTCAAGAAGGCAGCTCACCACCACCTTCTCGGTAGGCAACTAGGGATGGGCAATAAATACTGGCCCAGCCAGCAAAGCCCACATCCCATGAATGAATAAACATACAAGTTTGCTTGACTCATTCTTGGAATGAAGGGCTTAACTTATGAAGAAAGGTTGAACAGGTTGGGCCTATACTCATGGTGCTTGATGGGGTAGATACCGGGAGGATGTTTCCTCTTGTGGGGTTACTAGAATTCGGGGACACAGTTTAAGAATAAGAGCTCTCCCTTTTAAGAAGGAGATGAGGAGCACTTTCTTTCTCTCAGAGGGCTGTTAGCCTGTAGAATTATTTTCCCCTGAAAGCATTGGAGACTTCATCATTGAACTTATTCAAGGTTGAGAGGTAGATTTTTGATAGACAAGAGAGTCAAGGGTTATGGGGGACAGACAGGAGAGTGGTGTTGAAACCACAACCAGATCAGCCATGATCTTATCAAATGGCATGGCAGATTCAAAGGGCCAGCTGGCCTACTCCTGCTCCTAAGTCCTATGTCCCGATGTTCCAAAGATGGACTCATAATCGGCAACAATGGTTCAGCCCAAGATACCATCTTGCTAATGGAGTTAAAACTAGCGCAAGGGTCAACCTTCTGTAGACTTGTTAAGCAGCTGTATGCCACTTAAAATTCCCACTAGTGCTCATGAAAGAGGCTGCATGACATTTTGAAAACTGGCTCTTCAACTATCACTAAGATCTCCAATGCCACATCCAAGGACTTGTGCACTCTATACAACAAGCAATTAGGAATGCAAATGGCATGTTGGCCTTTATTGCAAAGGGATTGGGGCACAATTATAAGAAAGTCTTGGCCTTCCGTGATTGATGGGCACCAAGGGAGCTGGGATGCATCTCTGACCCCCGAAACAACATTTTGATCTAGTATGATAAGTTTCCTTTAAGGTTTTGGCCTTTTGTTACAGTGTCCCTTTAAGGGACTGGCCCCCTAAGTTGTTTAACTTATTTATTAAATTTGTTAACTTGTCCCCTTTTTGTTAGACTGGATATGTTCAAAAGAATTTCAGGATGTCTTGGTACAATTATACAGGGTTTTGGTGAGACAACACCTGAAATACTGTGTGCAGTTTTGGCCTCCATTTGTAAGGAAGGACATACTTGCACTGGACGTGGCACAGTGAAGGTTCACTCGATTTAGTTCTGGGATGAGAGGGTTGTCTTATGATGAGAGACAGAGTAAGTTAGCCTGTGACTCCTCAGTTACTCAAACAGTCCATGTCAAAATGCAGCAAGGCCTGAACAATATCCAGGCTTAGGCTGACAAGTGGCAAGTAACATTTGTGTCACACAAAGGGTAGGCAATGAATATCTCCAACAGGAGAGAATCTAACCACCACCCCTTGATGTTCAATGGCATTACCATCATTGAATCTCCCACTGTCAACATCCTGGGGGTTACCATTGACCAGAAACTGAACAGGACTAGCTATATAAATACTGTGGCTACAAGAGCAGGTCAGAGGCTAGGAATCCTGAGACAAGTAACTCACCTATTGACTCCCCAAAGCCTGTCCACGATCTAAAAGGCACAAGTCAAGAGTGTGATGGAATACTCCTCACTTGTTTGGATGAGTGCAGCTCCCACAACACTCAAGAAGCTTGACACTGTGCAGGACAAAGCAGCCCGCTTGATTGGCGCCACATCCACAAATATTTGTTTCCTCCACCACCGACGCACAATAACAGCAGTGTGTACCATCTACAAGATGCACTGCAGGAATTCAACAAGGATACTTAGACAGCACCTTCCAAACCCCGGACCACTACCATCTAGAAGGACAAGAGCAGCAGATAGATGGGAGCACCACCGCCTGGAAGCTCTTAGCCACTCACCATCCTGACTTGGAAATATATCACCTTCCCTTCACTGTCGCTGGATCAAAATCCTGGAACTCCCTCCCTAACGGCACTGTGGGTGACTTTGGAACATGCTGCGGTTCAAGAAGGCAGCTCACTATCACCTTCTGAAGGTCAACTAGGTATGGGGAATAAAAGCTGGCCCAGACAACGAAGCCCACATCACATGAATGAATTAAAAAAGTAATAATAAAAAAGAGCTCTCTGGAGTTTAGAAAATTGGCCAAAATAACCCCTTTTATAACTATGTTTCTCTGATATTAGTGTTTATTATTTGTCCACCCAATGTCATAGAAACATACTTATATAGTATCTGTGCACCAATAATGAAATATTTCCATCCCATTGCCCTTGTATCTCAAATAACTGTTGCATGTTACTTGATTCAACTTGTTGCAAAATGATACAGAACTTTAGGAACCAGAGAGACCATAGTGTGCAAATAGGCCACTGAGTAGGTTTATTATTACTGCGCTGAATTACTGTTTAGGCACACAAACATGCACATGCCAGATTTTATTTTCTATATTATAGCAAATATTTTGACTTCAACATTGGCTCGCCTTTATCTACACGCAATGGCCTGCTAAGGAGAAAAAGCTCTATTTCTCCTGTAACATGTAAGTGCGAGTAGATAAAGAGTCAGTAGTTTTACTCTCATGCAGTAATACACATAATCAACTTAATGAACTTTGACATTTTGTATGATTTTAAAACCATACTGCTACGAATGATTGAGAGAGTAGAAAGGAACATTGTATAAATGTATTGTTGTCATAAATAATTCATGTATATCCTTACTTCAATTGAAGCATGGCTCCTATGATTTGAGCACTGAATCTCTTTTAAGTCTGGATTAAAGTCTGAATTTTGTCACTTAAATTCAATAAGCTGTAACAAGCAAAAACAAAATTACTCTAGTAACATTTTAATTCTTGGTGTTATTAGTTATGTGAGTACAGCTGCATATATACAGCTCACTTTTTTTGAAAAGCTTGACATATGTGTAACCATCGGGAAAGTACTGCGGCTAGAACTGATGCAATTTATGTTAATTTATTTAATTCTCTCTTATACTTACTGATTCCTCTGTGCCAGTTCCTTCAATGCTATTAACATCACTTATCAACTAAAGAAACATATTATAAGACAACAAATTGACAAATAAAATAAATCACCTTTAAACTTAATGATAATTATTTGTGAAGGTTTGAATAAAGAAAGTTAGATCTTGATGGTGAGAAAGATTTGTCACCTGCTTTCTATTTGTATTTTAACTTGTGTTAAAATAAAATAAAATTAAAATAAAATAAACTTGGGCACTGTTCTAAAATTAGGGGTCACTCTTTTTAGGACACAGATAAAGGGAAATATTTTCTTTCAGAGGGTTTGCAACTTTGGAACTCAGCCTTAGAAGGCAGTGGAGGCGGGGTCATTGAATATTTTTAAGGCAGAGGTAGATAGATTCTTGTTAGGTAAAGGAATCAAAGGTTATTGAGGTTAGATGGGAATGTGGAATGTGGAATTCAAAGCACAACCAGATCAGCCATAATCTTATGGAATGCCGGAGCAGGCTTGAGGGGTCAAATGGCCTACTTCTGTTCCTAGTTCATGTGTTCATATGTTCTTTGTGGCAGAATTAATAATATTTCTCTACAATAATGGGCATAATATTAAATGTTAACTCTCAGTGATATTTAGCAATTAGAGAGATTGGGCTATTTTTTTTATTCCTAGGAGTGAGACCAGTGCTACTTCTGTCAGTATCCTTGTTGTGGCAGTAGTAAGGGCACGAATACCAGCAGGCAGTCACTTGTCATCGTGTTCTAAGTGTTAAACTAGTTAATACAGGGAGTCAAGAAAGTGAGTGGATCTCATACTATGGGAGTAGCTTCCTTTGTGTGGCCGGTGCTAGCATTGAAGAATACAAATTTTCAGAAGTTGGTTACACCTGCCAGAACAAACCCATTGGGTATGTGCCAGCCTTTAACAAATATAGAATATAGTGCTTTAAAGAAAAGAAAACAAGATAGGCAGTTGTCTAAAATATTTTGCCTTTTTTCAGCTCTTTCATTTGTTCCTTGCCAGTCTGCCTGACAGAGCAGATTGGAAATAAGCACACACTTCCAAATTTTCTACCCCCGCTGTTCTTGAAACAGCTGACAAAGGGTGTGAGAGCACAACAGAACTTGACTAACCTTCCAATTTTACTGCTACCATTCTTTGATGAAGTCTTTCCATCTGTTTGTCGCTTCCCTTTACATAACCCTACCTCTTTTTTAAACAAGAAGCAAAATTGAAAAGCCCAGGCTGAAAAGAATAAGAAAGCAAAGACACCAAGCTTAGGATTTAACAGTCTTAAAACAGATTTTAGGAAGAAATGAAGACGGAGGGAAATATAAGGACTTGCATGGAATAAATTAGACTGTGGGGGGTGGGGGGGCAGTGGTGGTGGGTGGTGGGGAGAGTGGGGAGGGCGGGTGATTTTCCAGCCCCGCTCACTGCTGGGATTGTCCAGTCTGGCTGAAAGCCAATGGACTTTTGGCTGGGCCGCCGAAACTCCTGTGGCAGGTCCCACCCATGACGGCGCTGGAAAATCCTGGCCTAGGAGTCACCAAATTGAGCCTTGATTTCAGAGCAATGAGAACAGCGGGAGAGAAATTAATGTAGATAACACATTTGGAGCTTTGGAGGCACAACAGAAGAAGATTCTGTGGAAGGTTGTGCAGAGTGTTAGGAATAAATAAAATTTCCAGAGAGAGGAAGGTAGAAGTAGGAAGAGGAACATTTGTCACACAAGCTGTATGTTCCTCAACTCTAGGTGAAAGGCTATTTATTTTCCAATTTTCTCTTACTCCACTTCTATTAAGATGCCAACTTGTGATAGTGCATAGCAAAATTATTCCTAAAAAGCATAAATTAAGGCAGCTTGAGATTGGCGCTAGAAAATTGCTTGTTCTGTTTAATGGGTGCATGGATTGCAATTCATGAACTGTTTGCATTTGTTTAAACTGAGGTAGGCATTATGCAAACCTAGTATACCCACCTCATCTGTATGATTGAAGCATCTGGCTGAGCAGGCCCTGTGCTGCTGCCTTTATCCTAATGCTGCCAGCTGCCTCTTCACTCTGTGGGGGAGCCCAATAACCTTATTCAAGAGCCAAGTGGTGCAGGTCGCCTGCTCATCTTAAAGGCAGGTTGTCTCTCTGAAAGGAAAACTCCAGCAAGGTATAAAGTACAGAAAACTGAACATCAGGTTAGAAAGACGATTCCTGAATGCAAGACTGGAGACATTAAAGGTGGAAGTCAGCAGGGGGAGAAATGTCATTGTTCCGTGGGGCATCAGGAGATCTTCCAGGACCATAATCATGAGGGACTGGGAGAAGGTGGCCAGGGAGATCAATTGCCCAGTCTGGGCCTGAGGAGCTGGCAGCAGCTCCACAAGAGGCCTAAAGATTTTACATGGGTGGTCAAGGTCTGTGATTGTATTTTCACATGACACCTCCTACCCACTGTACTACCAACCTCTCACACTGCTCAATGCACCACACCCCCATCACTCACCCAGTAGCTTCCCCCGAATACAGGACTCATGCATAACATCCAGCTATTCCATCTCATCCTGCACACACCTACTAATGCTACCAGCCTCACATCACCTCTCACTGCCTCCAAGTACTTCCAGCTATTCAGCTAGGGCAGACACATCACTCAAACAGAGTACTGCACAATCACTGACATTCTGCCCTCCCTCTTGCAGAACAAGGTGGCACACAATAAAAATGAGCAGAGCAGAACCAAAATATCAGGATATCGGCATCTTCTGAGTGGGAGCATGAAGGAGTCCAGCACCAAGTTGACAGAGGACATGTGGCACAGAATTTACCCTCTCCAAAGCCTCTGCTCCATCTTGCTGTTGTCCTATAGACCCAGGGGCATTGAGACTGTTGCTTCCATAACCATTGCAGCCTTTAGGTGGACAGTTCACTTACTTTTATTCTCTTCCTGTGAGGATGCAGCAACAAATCCCAGGAGCTCAACACAAAAGACCTCCAGAAATTCTTCAGTGTACTTCCAGTTTCCAAGCGTGAGAAAATGTTCTCAAAAATCACATTCCCTTCAATTTGAGTGCCTGACCTTTTAAGGAATGTGAGTGCAGGGCCCACCTTGCAGTCTCATGCTACAACTTTGAAGACTGATGAATGAGTACATATACAGGACCTGTGTGGTCCAAATTTAGAATCCTGATATCACATCAGTCGTGTGAGGGCTGCATGATATCAGGATAGCATTCTTCTTTGGCTGACAATGCATTGCTCCCTGGGGAAATGATGGTCGGCCTCCAGAGTGCCACTTGAGGCAGCACTACATAACCACATTTCCAGCCGTGGATGTTCGTCACTGAACAGACTCACCATTGTCCAGGGTTCCAGTGCTTCAATCCAAAAAAAATCATCTCCTTCTTCAGTGTTTAATAGTGTAAGCAGCGTGAGAGGAAGTCTCACATTCTTTTGAGCCAGTGCCAACAGGACTGCAACAAGAATCTCAGTACCTGGGATAAAAGAGAGCCTTTTGTTTAGCATGAGAAGTGTAGAGCCACTGACAATGGACAGATGAGCAGCAGCTCGATAGTAGATTCAGTTAAAGGGCATGTGAACTTAAAAATACTCATTAAATGTTGTTTGTGCAACACTGTTATGGGTGTGGCCAGAATCAACATGTTATTTTGTTTATTTTATGCCAGCTGGTCTCTTTCTTTATGGGCACTCTGTGCTACTATTTGAAGAGAAACAAGTATTTGTTAAAGATCCCATGGTACTATTTGAAGAATTGTAGCAGATGTTTTTTTTTTAAATATTCCATCTAACTACCTGGAGAAGAGTAAGGATGTTACCTATGTATCACATATTACAATTTGAAGAAGACCGACAGATCCTTGTTAAAATTCTTATGGTACTCTTCTGAAGAAGAATAACAGATGTTTGAAGATCACATGTTACTATATTAAAAAAAGAGTAACAGGTGTTTGATAAGGACCCCATGGCACCATTTGAAAAAGAGTTAAAGGTGTTTATTCAAGGATCCATTGTACTATTTTTAGAAGCAAAGTAGATGTTTGTTAAAGATCTCATGGTACTTTATAAAGAAGAGTTCATCCATTGATGTGTACTCTGCCCAAAAGGCTTGATTGGCTCATTGTCTGCTGATACTTCATCCTGGAGCTGTTTCCTTGCCAGTTTTTGTCAGTGGTGGTTTGCCATTGCTTTCCACTCTCAGGGCAGAGTGAGGAGGCAGGTCACAAGTCTATAGCAGCAGGAGCGGGAGGTAAACTCATGCTGTTGGTGTTATTCTGAACTGCATGCTGGCCATCTAGCCAACTGAGCTAATTGCCCCCACCCCCAACGCCCCCATAAAAAAAAGTAAAGGGGGTTTCTAAAGATTCCTTGGTACCACTTGAAGAAGTTTAGTTTGTGTTTTGTTACACATTCCATGCTGCTGCTTGAGAAAAAGGACCAAGTGTTTACTAAATAGTACATAGAATTATTTAAAGAAGAAAAAAACATGTGTTTTAAATGTCTCCTGGAACTATTTGAAGAGGACTAACAAGTTAGTTAAAGATTCCATGCTATTATGTGAAGAAAGAGAGCGGGTGTTTATCAACGATCTTTTGGTAGCATTCGAATAAGAGGAGCATGTTGTTACTATAAACCCCATAGTACTATTTGAAGATGAGTAAGAGGTGTTTATTAAAGATTTCAAGGTTCTATGTGACGAAGAATAGCATATGTTGTTAAAAATTCCATGGTGGCAGCCTTCCATCTTGTAAGATGATGGTTTGCACCATAGTGGTAAACCCTATGTTAAATATCCTCTGATGTAGCTCAGGAAGGTCATTCTGGCATGGCAGTCTCTGCCACATTTGCTGCAGAGGAAGACAGTAGGCTGAGAATGTGCACAATTTCCTGGCCCCTGTTTTCTCTGGGCCCTCTTCTTGGCCAGCTAAGCTTTTCGTTTCTGCTCACATCTTCTAATGCCTTTCCAATCTGTCAGCCCCCAGTGGTCATGGCTGTCTCCCAGTTGACAGTGTCAATGTCCGCCACCTTCATATCTTGCTTGCAGGTGTCCTTTAGGGGAGGTATGGATCCAGGAAGCCATGACACAGTGCCAGTTCAGCATACAGCAAGTCTTTGGGTATATGATTGTCAACGATCTGATAAACATGACTGAGCCAACGCAGATATTGTAGACTTAGCACTGAGTGCATACTGATGCAATTAGCATGCACCCACACCTCTGAGTCATTATATTTGTTTTCCTGTTGCTGCTGGTCAAAACAAAGCCTTTATGGGTGTAGGAGAATCTGTACATTTGCTGCTGAAGGTATTCCTCAGTATGGAATGGTAATACAGCAGCATCAGCATAGAGCAACTCTCTGATGGGGGCTCATGAAAATTCAAATTAGGAGCAGGAGTAGGCCACTTGGCCCCTCAAGCCTGCTCTGCCATTTGGTTGATGACTGTGGCCTCGACTCTACTTTCCTTTTTATCCCTCATACCCTTTGACTCCCTTGTTAGTCAAGAATCCATCTAACTTAGCCTTAAAAATATTCAATGACACTGCCTCCACTGATCTCTGAGGAAGAGAATTTCATTGAAATAAATATTTTCTCCTTATCTTCATCTTAAATGGGAGACCCCTTATTTTGAAACTGTGTCCCCTAGTTCTAATCTCTCTCATAAGGGGAAACATCCTCTCAGCACCCAGCCTGTCAAGTCCCCTCAGGGCCTTATATATTTCAGCAATATAGCTTCTCATTCTTCTAAACACCAATGAGTATAGACCCAACCTGTCCAATCTTCCCTCATAGGATAACCCCTTCATCCCTGGAATTAGTTGAGTGAACCTTCTCTGAATTGCTTCTAATGCAATTATATCCTTTCTTAAGTAAAGAGCCCAAAACTGTACACAGTACTCCAAATGTGATCTCACCAACAACTGCAGCTAAACTCCCCAATTTTTATACTCCATTACCCTTCCAATAAATGGCAACATTCCAATTGCCTTCTTTATCACTTTTTGTGATTCATGTACCAGGATACCTAAATTCCTCTGTTCCTCATCGTTCTGTAATCTCTCTCCATTTAAATAACATACTGCTTTTCTATTCTTCCTGCCAAAGTGGACAAGTTCACATTCTCCCACATTATACTCCATTGGTCAAATTTTTGCCCTCTAACTTAACCTATCCAAGATCCTTTGTAGACTTTTTATGAGCTCCTCACAACTTACTTTCCTATCTATCTTTGTGTCATTGGCAAATTTAATAAACATATGTTCAGTCCTGACATTCAAGTCATTTATAAAGATTTTAAATAGTTGAGAGCCCAGCACTGATCCCTGTGACACTCCACTGGTTACAGCTTGTCATCAGAAAATGACTCATTTATCCCGACTCTCTGCTCCCAATCAATCCTCTATTTGTGATTTTATGTTACCCCCATGAGCTCTTATTTTGTGTGGTAACCTTTGATGTGGCACCTTATCTAATGCCTTGTGGAAATCCAAGTACCACATTTACATGTTCCCTTAAATATATGCTACTTGTTACTTCCTCAAAGGACTCTAATAAATTAGTCAAACATGATTTCCCTTTCACAAAACTATATTAACTCTACCTGATTGCATTAAGATTTTCTAAGTGCCCACCATAACCCCCCTAATAATTTATTTTAACACTTGCCCTATGATAGATGTTAGGCTATCTGGCCTACAGTTTCCTGCTTTCTGTTTCCCTCCATTCTTAAATAGAGGAGTTACATTCACTATTTTCCAATCTGATGAAACCTTTCTAGAATCTAGGGAATTTTGGAAAATTTAACCAATGTACTCATTATGGATGCTCTGAAGAAGAGTCAGAGAGACTTGAAACATTAACTCTGTTTCTCTCTCCACAGATGCTGTCAGACCTGCTGAGTTTTTTCAGCATTTTCAGTTTTTATTTCATATTTCCAGCATCCGCAGTATTTTGCTTTCATCCACTATCTCTGCAGCCACTTCTTTTAAGACCCCAGGATGAAGCCCATCAGGTTCTGGGGACTTGTCAGACTTTAGTTCTCATAGCTTTCCCAGCAGCCTTTCCCTGGCGATTGTAATTGTGTTAAATTCCGCCTTCCCTTTCACCTCTTCATTTACTAGTGTTTCTGGAATGTTATTTATGATGCCTATAGTGAAGACAGATGAAAATATATGTTCAATTCATCTGCCATTTCCTTATTTCCCATCATTAATTCCCAGATTCACTCTTGAAAGGACCCATGCTCACTTTAGTCATTTTTTTCCTTTTTAAATACTCTTACTATCTGCTTTTATATTTCTCGGTAGCTTTCTCTCATACTCTGATTTCTCCCTCCTTATTACTTTTTTAGTCTTTCTTTGCTGGTTTTTATATTGTATCCAATCTTCTGACCTACGCTAATCTTAGCAGAATTGTACACTTTTTCTTTCAATTTGATACCTTTTTTAGCTTCATTAGTTAGCTACAGATGGTGCATCCTTCTCCTAGAGCCTTTCTTTCTCCAAGCCTGTCTCTGTCCTCTTGAGGTCTATCACTGTCCTCATGCTTCACAATACTTACAAGTTTTTTGTCATTTGCATATTTTCAAATTATACCCTGCACACTAACTCATTAATATAGATCAAGAAAAGCAGTGGTCATAATACCAACTCCTGAGGAACCCCACCATATACTGTCCTCCAGATTGAAAAACAATCCTTCATCACTACTCTCTGTTTTCTTAACTCTGCCAAGTTTGTATCCATGCTGTCACTGTCAGTGGTCTAGTGCTGCTGGAGTGCACCGGAGCGCCGATCCAGCTTCTTCTATTTAAAGCAGGCTTGTCCAACTTCATGTTGCCCGCCAAACTTGTTTCAACTTGAGTTATATTTGAAAAATGCTGTAAAATTGCTCATCAAATTATGGGCTGGTTTCCCTTTGCATTTGCTGCTAGCGAGCCTATCAGTAGCAAATGCAGGAAGGAACCAGCTGGTGATTGGACGGGCAGCAAAGAACATACAAACAAGGAGCAAGAGTAGACCATTCAGCCCCTTGAGCCTGTTCTGCCATTTAATAAGATCATGGCTTATCTGATAGTAACCTGAAATCTGCATCCCACCTACCCCCAATAACCTATCACCCCCTTGCTTATCAAAAATCTATCTGCCTTAAAGACATTCAAAGACTCTGCTTCCACCACCTTTTCAGGAAGAGAATTCCAAGCACTCATGACCCTCTGATTGAAAATAATTCATCTCATCTCTGTTCAAAAGAGGCCACCCCTTAATTTTAAACAGTGAGCCCTAGTTCTAGATTTTTCCACAAGAGGAAACATCCTCTCCACATCCACTCTGTCAAGACCCTCAGGATCTTATATGTTTCAATCAAACTGCCTCTTATTCTTCGAAACTCTAGCAGGTACAAATCTAGTCTGTCCAACCTTTTCCTATAAGACAGCCTACCTTTTCCAGGTATTAGCTTGGTAAATCGTGTCTGAACTGCTTCCAACACATTTATATCCTTAAATAAGGTGACCAATACTCTACACAGTACTCCAAATGGGGTCTCACTAGTGCCCTGTACAACTGAGGCTTAACCTCCCTACTTTTGTATTCAATTCCCCTGACAATAAATGATAACATTCTATTAGTTTTCCTAATTACTTGCTGTACCTGCACACTTGCCTTT
Source organism: Carcharodon carcharias (assembly GCF_017639515.1). Classification (NCBI taxonomy): domain Eukaryota; kingdom Metazoa; phylum Chordata; class Chondrichthyes; order Lamniformes; family Lamnidae; genus Carcharodon; species Carcharodon carcharias. Next base: position 157,832,732 of record NC_054467.1, on the reverse strand, counting down.
TGTGATTCATGCACAAGGACACCCAGATCCCTCAGAGCTCTGCAATCTCTCACCATTAACATAATATGTTTCCCTTTTATTCTTCTTGCCAAAATGTACAATTTCACGTTTTTTCACATTATACCCCAGAAGTGGAGAAGGGTTCCATGTGAACAGTGGTTGACCATGGGTTAGTCCGTCCTAAGAGATCTTTGCCCAGCCTCCTTATGACTCTTCAAAACTTATTTTCTGCCCCATCTTTTTGTCATCAGCAAATTTGGCAACCATCCCATCCATCCCTTCATCCAAGTCATTAATATAAATTGTAAGCAGTTGAGGTCCCAGCACTGATCCCTGTGGTACACCACTCATCACATCTTGCCAACCTTAAAAAGACCCATTTATGCCTACTCTCTGCTTCCTATTAGCCAGCGAATTTTCTATCCATGCCATTATGTTACCCCTTATACCATGAGCTTTTATTTTGCACAATAACCTTTTATGAGGCGCTTTATGAAATGCCTTCTGGAAATTGAAGTACAGTACATCCACCGGTTCCCCTTTATCTGCAGCACATGTTACTTCCTCAAGAACTCCAATAAGTTGGTTAAACACAATTTCCCTTTCGCAAAATCATGTTGACTCTGCCTGATGACCTTGAGCTTATCCAAATTCCCTGCTGTAACTTCTTTAATAATAGCTTCTAACATTTTCCCTATGACAGATGTTAAGCAAACTGGTCTATAGTTTCCCGCTTTCTGTCTCCCTCCCTTTTTGAATAATGGAGTTACATTTTCTATCTCGCAATCTAGTGGGACCTTCCCTGAATCCAAGGGGTTTTGGAGAATTAAAACCAATGCATCAACTATCTCGCTAGGCACTTCTTTTTAAGACCCTTGTATGAAGTCCGTCAGGACCCGTCAGCTCCAACAATTTATTCAGTACCACTTCTCTGGTGACTGTAATTTTCTTGACTTCCTTTCCCTCTTCCATTTCCTGGTTTATAGCTGCTCCTGGCATGTCACTTATATACTCTACATTGAAAACTGATGCAAAATACCTATTCAAATCATCTGCCATCTCCTTGATTTCCATCATCAATTCTCCAGACTACTTTCTATAGGATCAATGCTCACTTGGTTAACTTGTTTCTTTTTAAAATATTTATAAAAACTCTTACTATCTGTTTTTATTTTTCTGGCTGGCTTTCTCTCATACTCTATTTTTTTCCTCCTTATTAGTCTTTTAGTCATTCTTTGCTGTTCCTTATATTCTGTCCAATCTTCTGGCCTCCAACTATCTTTGCACAATTATATGTTTTTCCTTTAAGTTTGATGCTATCTTTAACCTTTCTAGTTAATCACGGATGTTGTGTCCGTCCCTTGGATCTTTTATTACTCGTTGAAATGTATCTGTTCTGTGTATTCTGAAATATCTCCTTAAACCTTAGCCACAGCATCTATATTGACCTATCCCTTAATGCTTTTTGCCAATTCGTTTTAGCCAGTTCGGCTTTCACGACCTCGTAATTGCCCTTATTTAAGTTTAAAAACATAGGTCAGGATTTTCCGGTCCTGTCATTGGCGGGACCCACTGCAGGAGATCCGGCGGCCCAGCCAAAAGTCCATTGACACTTGGTGGGACCGGACAACCCCGGCAGTGGGCGGGAACAGAAAATTCCACCCGTGGTCTCAGATCCGCTCTTCTCTCTCTCAAACTGAATGTAAAATTCAATCATATTGAGGTCACTGCTACCTAGGGACACCTTCACTATGATATCATTAATTACTCCCACCTCATTACACAATACCAGTCTAGTATAGCTTGCTCTCTGCTTGGCTCCAGAACATGCTGCTCTAAGAAACTATCCCAAAAACATTCAATGTACTCTTCAGTGAGGCTTTCTTTGCCCATCTGATTTTTCTAGTCTGTGTGTAAATTAAAATCTTCCATGTTTATCGCTGTGCCTTTCTGACAATCTCCAATTATTTCATCCATTATGCTCCACCCTACCAAGTGGTTACTATTTGGAGGCCTGTACACAACTCCCCCGAGTGACTTCTTGGCCAGAGTTTCATGTCATATGCCTGTCCCGAACAGTGGTGAAATTGCCTAAGATGACAGCAGGTGAACATCCTGATACCATCGCACACTTGCGCAATATTTTAGTCAGCGGGCAAGCACCAGAATCAGCAGCGTGCCTGCCGACAATTAAAAGGCCTATTAAGGCCATTAAAAAGGTAATTAAAATACATTTTTTTGCTGTTCATCCAACCTTACAGTTGGTGGACAAGCAAAAAGGCTAAGCGGCCTTTGCACTTTTTAGGAAACCTCATTCACAGGCGGGATGAGGTTTCCAACAGCAAAAATTTTTTAATTTAATTAATAACATATCCCTGCTCATGTGACAAGAATCACATGAGGGGACATGTTTTATAGCATTTTGTAAACCTTTATTTTTTATTTTGAAAACTGTTCATCTCCCTGAGGCAACTCTGTGCCTCAGGGAGATTTTCAAGTGCGCACTCGCAAGCACAGGCAAATTTCATGCTCGCCCTCTTCCCCTCCACCTCCCCACACAGGCAGCGCTGAGCGCTACCTCTCAGGCTTCACTCTGGGCGGGCCTTAATTGGCCCGCCAGCATGAAATTGCGGTCCAGCCTCAATCGTGAGCTGGGGTTGGCTTCCTGACCACCCGTGCCTGTCCCCGCTGAGCCTGCCTGATGTTGGAAAAAACCTCCCCATTGTCTCTAAGTTAGTTCTCTGCAACAGCAACTCAGTTAGTCTCACCCCTTCGCCTTTTCCATGTAGTGCTTAAAATCCTCTCTTCGGATAACTATCCAGTTCCCTTTTGAAAACCACAATTGAATCTGCCTCCAACACACTCTCAGGTGGTGCATTCCAGATCCAAACCACTTGTTGCATAAAGAAGCTCTTCTTCATGTCGTCCCTGGCTCTTTTGTTAATTACCTTCATGTTCTTGGCCTTCTGCCAATGGGAGCTTTTTCTTCCCATTTATTCTATCCAGATCCTTCATTATTTTGAACATGTCTAACAAATCTTCTCCGAACCTTCTGTTCTCCAAGGAGCACTTCCCCAGCTTTGCTAATCTATCCACATAATAGAAGTCTCTCATCCTCAGTACCATTCTTATAAATCTTTTCTGCACCCTTTCTAAAACCTTCACATCCTTTCCATTGAGGCAGAACCAGTGTTTTATGAAAGCTCATAACTTACTTGCTTTTGTACTCTATAGCTTTATTTATAAAACCCAGGAATCAGTATAATTTATGAACTGTTTTTCAACTTGCCCTGTCACCTTCAATGATTTACTCACAGATACACCCAGGTCCCTCTGCTCCTGCATTCACTTTAGAAGTGTACCCTTTATGTTATGTCACCTCTCCATGTTCTTCTGACCAAAATGTATCATTTCACACTTCCCTACATTAAATTTAAATCTGCCATGTGTCTGCCCATTCCACCAGCCTGTCTGTATCCTCTTGAAGTCTATCACTATCCTCCTCACAGTTCACAACACTTCCAAGTCTTGCATCATCTACAAATTTTGAAATTGTGCCTGTACACCCAGGTCTAGGTTATAAATATAAATCAAGAAAAGCAGTGCCCCTCTACATATTACACTGCACCCCCCCCACCCCATCAGAAGTGTTATGACACAGTAGTTAGTAAAGGTCGAGTTATTTAAATCCCAGAGGGAAACTTGAACAAATATCATAATCTATGTTTTCAATTGGTATGTTTGAGATGCAGCACTGAATTCAGGAATAAAACCACCAAGCCTCAAGAGATGTTTTATATAAAACTAAATTAAACATTAATTAAGTTAGCAACAAATTAAACATATACACATGTCTACAAATTACTAACGTAATAACTTTTAAGCAAATCCACAAATTAATCACCACCAAAAATCTTCACCAAAGCAATAAAACCCCATAAACTTTAAACAGACACCAGGCAAAACACTTTTGATCTTACAAATTCAAAATTATGTCTCTTGCAATTTGGTTCCTTTTCAGACACAGTTTTAGGCTTACAGGCTGGTTAGATCTTAAATGCCCCCGACTCACACAAAAAACTCCTTTCTGTTTATACCTAGCTCCCACTTTGCACCCCATCCACAAAGATTCACACCCTGCACCACTGACGCACAGTGGCAGCAGTGTGTCCCATCTGCAAGGGGCACTGCAGGAACTCACCAAACGTCCTTAGACGGCACTTTCCTAACTCAAAACTGCTGCTATCTAAAAGGACAAGGGCAGCAGACACATGGGAACATCACCACCTGGAAGTTCCCCTCCAAGCCACTTGGAAATATTTCACCACTCCTTCACTGTCGCTAGGTTAAAATCCTGCAACACCTTCCCCAACATCACATGGACTGCAGCAGTTCAAGAAGGCAGCTCACCACCACCTCCTCAAGAGCAATTAAGGATGGGCAATAAATGCTGGCCCAGCCAGTGATGCCCACATTCCACAAATGTTCCCCAACTGACATTTGATTCACTTGACCCACCTTAGAACCAGATCCAGCAATGCCTCCTTTCTCATTAGCCTGGAAACACACTGATAAAGAAAGTACTCCTCAACACACTTTAGAAATTATTTGATCTCTCTGCCCTTTACACTATTACTATTATAACTACTCTATAATTTCTGCACTTCTTTGTAATTTCCTTGCAAATTTGTGCCTTTACATCTTTCCCAATAGTTGATGGCCTATAGAATACATCCTGTAGTATAATGGCACCTCCATTTTTTCTTAGCTCTAGCCAAATAGATTCTGCCCTTGACCCCTCTAAGATATCAACTCTCTCCAGCACCACAATATTATTCATAATTAATAATCCATCCCCTCTTCCTTTCTTTCCTTCCCTTCTTTCCAGTATCCAGGAACATTTAGTATCCAGTTCCACCCTTTTCCAGGTCTCCTCTGCCACTGCTGCATCATACTCCCATGTGGTTATCTGCACCTGCTGCTCGCCAACATTATTCACCACATTCCGTGCATTCACAAACATTCAGTAAACATAATTTAGATTTCCTTGAGACGTTAAAGGAAAATGTTTTAATGCATTATTTAATAGTCAGTCTATCTTATTTTTTCTATCTCTACCCAAGCATTTCAAATACTATTTTTCATCGAAGGATCTCAAAGTGGAAGTTTGAAAAATAAATGATAAGTCAGTAGCCATTTCACAATGTGAATAATGTAGCAGAGATCTAGTGAGTTTATGAGATTGAAGCTATTATTCTGTTGAATGTGCTTTCACACTCCCTGAGGCTGTTTCTTTTTTTCTACATCTTCAAAATAAAAATGGTTTTATGGTACTTGACATATATTATACATTTGAAATATTGTAGCCTGGAAATCGCCTCTTTATATAAAACTTTACACCAGTGGAAATCGAACAAGAGATAACAAAGTTGAGAGTGTATCTTATGAAACATTTACTGATAGAGAGAGAGAGAGACCAGGAAGGGGGAATACACTCCACAGAGAGAGACAGAGTGAGAGACCAGGAAGGGGAAATACACTCCACAGAGAGAGAGAAGACGCGAGCAAGGTTGCAATTGACGAGGCAGACATGAAACTGATCAGATTAATTCACTTGCTATGAACCTTGCTATCATCCAAAAAGCAAGTGTGAGTATTAATGTGTTGAAATTGGGTAATACAACAATAATCCTGTAATACTGCAGTGATGTATTCACCTCCATTCGAAATAGTTCTCTAGAAAAGGGCTGCGTGAAAGCTGGATCATTTGGATCGATAGATCTCTATCTTGAAATGTTCCCCAGTTTCTTGCTACTCCAATAGCTGGACTTGGTCATAGAGTAAGAGTAGAGAGAGCTTCCCAAGTTGTCAAGTCGCACACAAGGTGTACCAAAAAGCCATCGCACTCTGTTAAACAGCAAACCTCATTTAGCAGGCACAGCTCCCTGGTACTGATAGTAGAGCGGTGCTTCTAGAGGCTTAGGCTCAGCAGGGAGACTGTGACAGTGGCTCTTTCATAATGACTTCTCCTCAACATGTTACGGCACTATGACATTGCAGCTACTCTGGACCAAAGCTTTAGTCTTTAATACTATCATTACAAGCCCCTTTATCATCTTTGTTATTCCACCTCCCTCGCCCTCTAACCTATCCCTGACCTTCTACTTTACTCCACCTGCCCTTCCCACCTTTCTCAACAGCATAAAACTCAAGACATTTCTATCTCTCTCCAGTTCCAAAGAAGAGTCATATTAGACTCGAAACTTTAACTCTGTTTCTGTCTCCACAGATGCTTCCAGACCTGCTGAGTTTTCCATCATTTTCTGTTTTTATGGCAGTGCTGGTGTCTGCCAAGTCAGAATGACATTCAATATTTTGGCATTGAGCTCCTTTTGGACAAGGACTTAGACATGTGCAGTGTCACTCAGTTTGTGGCTGTAGATATGTCAAGATGGTCTAATTTGCTGCTCTGATGTGGCAAGGAGGTTGCAATACCAACAACTTCATCATTTTCTCCACTAACCTATAGCAACAATGTGAACTGTTGGCATTTCACGAGCCCAGAAGATCATCACCTGCACTGACGTTGCTATTTCGGCTTCTGTGAAAATTGGCCCTGAAAATGCATGGGCCCCCAGTTACAGCATTTGCACCAGTATTGTACTTGCTGGTGCCCCCTGCTGCAGACCCCACAGGAATATGCAGGATTGGACAAGAGAAGTGCACACATCCATCCATTTTGCGTGGCACTGCCATGGGTAAGCTTCCTAGGGAGACAAGTGCCACAACCTGATGGGAAATCTAGCCAGGAGAAACTCTAGAGGCGGAATTGTAGGGTCCCGTTAGCGGCGGGTGTCATGGCGGGTGGGAGGGGGAACAATATGGCAAGATGGCCAAAAATCAGTTTCATGCTGTCGTGAAATCAGTTTGCGATCGTCCGTTCCAGCTGTCAACGGTGGGCCTCGTCTCCCACCAGTGTACAATGGGAACCTAATTTCAATATTTTAGCATCTCATTATAAGTCCTGTGCACCAGAATCATCCCCCCATGTCAGATTTACTGACCACGTTGTCGTGACTTCAGAACAGCGTTCTTCACAAGTCCTTTAAAAGGTCTGCAACTGGCGAGCTGAACTTTGAGGGGAACTTGGAAATGAGTGCACACAACCTTGCATAGCATTCGTGAACTTCGCCTGTAGGACATAAAAAAAAATCACCGTGCATTTGGGGGCAGGAGAGTGTGGGGAGGTGGGGGACACAGGCAAGTAGCTTCTCCCTTGCTGGCTTTCAGTGTGATACTGGGGCAAGGGCTCCAGTGTTGGTGAGGCCGGAGGGGGTGGGGACAAGACAGCACAGACTTAAGGAAGTACACAAACACATACCAGGTGGGTGAGGGAAGTAGCCTTGCACTTGGAAAAGCTTGTCCAAAGTGAAGTTTCTTCAGCAGCTGAGACCATTCAGCAGCAGCTCAATTGACATGCTTGGAGTTGGGCCTCTGGAGCATTCCTGCCCACTCAAACTATGCAAAAGCATGAAAGAGTCACCAGGTTCCCTAGAACTTTTCACCTTTCAGGTGCAGACTGCAAATTAATGTGTGTTTTAGGGGGCAGCAAAGCAATTGGCCAACTGGGCAAGTTGAAGAATCCCCTTGCGAAAGGTGGCCATGTCACAGTCACTGGTGGAGGCATTCAGAGCTCCTTGCAATGTCTTTATTAAGGGTTGGACCAGTAGCCAATATGGTTCAAGCTAATAGCTTAGGAGAATACCTGCAGCTGAGACCACAGCACGCAGTCCAATAGCCAAAGCTGCCACCAAGCGGTCAAGTGGAGTGGGGTGGAGGTGGGTGGGGTTTCAGTCAGCCATGAAGTATGCCACACACTGGCCTTCTATGTGGTATCCAGCACATGCGTGAAGGGCCCTTCAGACTTAACCAAGAGATATTCTGAGGACACATATGCTAACACACACGTCTCTCCCTTAGATCCTGCAGGAGGAGAATGTCAGGATCATGGAGCCTGGTGATTTAGCGGTGTGCCTTATGGCTTACAGAGACCAGAGAAAAAGAAGAAGAGAACGGCAGAGGTGCCTGACTCGGCAAAGGGAGGAGCATCTCCCTCAAGATGAAGGGGCGGCAGGGCCTGCTGCACACTCAGCTGAAGATCCATAAAGAGCTGTCATTCGTAGGCACCTCGCTAGACTTAGCGTCTCGAGACAGTGCTTGTCATTCCTGCAGGTGACTTGAGAACCAGTGTCACCAAAGGCTGCACAGCCTAGGGAGCTGGTCGGTCACATATGCCACCTGCTGCAGGATTTGGCACCACAAGGACATGGAGGGTATCCACTGTCAGTTGCTGTGAAAGTGACATTGGTGCAAAATGTTTACACCAGTGGCTCCTTCCAGCGCTCCTCAGGTGACCCCTGTGGAATCTTGCAAGCCACCATGCACAAGTGTATCCATGAAGTCATGAATGCTATCTTCATGAAGGCACATTTCACCCTGGATCAGGAAAACCAGGAAGCAAGAGCCCTGGGATTACGCACTCGACACTACTTTCAGGCAGCTTCCAAGGTGGCGTTAGTCATCTCAATTTCTCTGCTCCTCTCACCCATTCTAACCTGTCTCTCTCTGAACTTACTGCACTCCATTCTCTCAGGTCCAACCCTGACATTGTCATCTAACCCACTGACAAGGGTGGTGCTGTTGTTGTCTGGTGAACTGACGTCTACCTCGAGGAGGCTGAGCGTCAACTCGCAGACACTTCCTCCTACCTCTCCCTGGACCATGACCCCTCCACTGAACATCAAGCCATTGTTTCCAGGACTGTCACTGACCTCATCTCCTCTGGGGATCTTCCTCCCACAGCTTCCAACCTGATAGTCGCCCAACCTCAGACGGCCCGCTTCTATCTCCTATCCAAAATCCACAAACAGAACTGCCCCTGTAGACCGATCGTCTCAGCTTGCTCCTGCCCCACAGAACTCATTTCTCGTTATCTTGACTCCCTTCTCTCTCCCCTTGTCCAGTCCCTTCCCACCTACATCCGTAATTCCTCTGAAACCTTACGTCACATCAACAATTTCCAGTTCCCTGGCCCCAACCGCTTCCTCTTCACCATGGACGTCCAATCCCTCTACACCTCCATCCCCCACCAGGATGGTCTGAGGGCCCTTAGCTTCTTCCTCGAACAGAGGCCCGAACAATCCCCATCCACCACTACTCTCCTCTGTCTGACTGAACTTGTTCTCACGCTGAACAATTTCTCCTTCAACTCCTCTCATTTCCTCCAAATAAAAGGTGTGGCTATGGGTACCCGCATGGGCCCCAGCTATGCCTGTCTCTTTATGGGGTATGTGGAACATTCCTTGTTCCATTCCTACTCCGGCCCCCTTCCACAACTCTTTCTCCGGTACATCGATGATTACTTCGGTGCCGCTTCATGCTCTCGTCGGGACTTGGAAAAATTTTTTAATTTTGCTTCCAATCTCCACCCCTCCATCATTTTCACGTGGTCCATCTCTGACACTTCCCTTCCCTTCCTTGACCTCTCTGTCTCAATCTCTGGTGATAGACTGTCCACCAATATCCATTACAAACCCACCGACTCCCACAGCTACCTCGACTACAGCTCCTCACACCCCGCTTCCTGTAAGGACTCCATCCCATTCTCTCAGTTCCTTCGCCTCCGTCGCATCTGTTCTGATGATGCCACCTTCAAAAACAGTTCCTCTGACATGTCCTCTTTCTTCCTTAACTGAGGTTTTCCACTCATGGTCGTTGACAGGGCCCTCAACCGTGTCCGGCCCATCTCCCGCGCATCCGCCCTCACGCCTTCTCCTCCCTCCCAGAAACATGATAGGGTCTCCCTTGTCCTCACTTATCACCCCACCAACCTCCGCATTCAAAGGATCATCCTCCGCCATTTCCGCCAACTCCAGCATGATGCCACCACCAAACACATCTTCCCTTCACCCCCCCATCGGCATTCCGTAGGGATCGCTCCCTCCGGGACACCCTGGTCCACTCCTCCATCACCCCCTACTCCTCAACCCCCTCCTATGGCACCACCCCATGCCCACGCAAAAGATGCAACACCTGCCCCTTCACTTCCTCTCTCCTCACCATCCAAGGGCCCAAACACTCCTTTCAAGTGAAGCAGCATTTCACTTGCATTTCCCCCAACTTAGTCTACTGCATTCGTTGCTCCCAATGTGGTCTCCTCTACATTGGAGAGACCAAATGTAAACTGGGCGACCGCTTTGCAGAACACCTGCGGTCTGTCCGCAAGAATGACCCAAACCTCCCTGTCGCTTGCCATTTTAACACTCCACCCTGCTCTCTTGCCCACATGTCTGTCCTTGGCTTGCTGCATTGTTCCAGTGAAGCCCAACGCAAACTGGAGGAACAACACCTCAACTTCCGACTAGGCACTTTACAGCCTTCCAGACTGAATATTGAATTCAATAACTTTAAGTCGTGAGCTCCCTCCCCCATCCCCACCCCCTTTCTGTTTCCCCCTTCCTTTTTTTTCCAATAAATTACATAGATTTTTCTTTTCCCACCTATTTCCATTATTTTTAAATATCTTAAAATCTTTTATGCTCTCCCCACTCCCACTAGAGCTATACCTTGAGTGCCCTACAATCCATTCTTAATTAGCACATTCGTTTAGATAATATCACCAACTTTAACAGCTATGTGTTCTTTTGTTCTATTGTTGTTGACATCTTTTGATGATCTGCTTCTATCACTGCTTGTTTGTCCATACAACCACACCCTCCCTCCACTTCTCTCTCTCTCTCTCTCTCCGCCTCCCCGCCCCCCCTCCCCCCACCCCCACACACACACCTTAAACCAGCTTATATTTCAACTCTTTCTTGGACTCGAACTCAAGTTCTGTCGAAGGGTCATGAGGACTTGAAACATCAACTCTTTTCTTCTCCGCCGATGCTGCCAGACCTGCTGAGTTTTTCCAGGTAATTCTGTTTTTGTTTTGGATTTCCAGCATCTGCAGTTGTTTTGTTTCTATCTCTTTGGATATCTTGTCTTTGTTTCAAAACTGGACACCACATTTAAGCTGTGATTTGGCCAGTGTAGTTTCGGTGTGACCTTCTCTTCCTTGTACTCTAGTTAGGTTACTAATGTAGTTAAGCATTTTATTTTCTTAGATTGTTCCTTCCCAGTGACTGGGCATTATTATTACTTGTTTAGATCTGTAGTATTTTATTTCTTTGGTATCTCAAAGCTCGGGGTCATAATTTCTAAGCAATGAGCAATTGTAATAGCACTTTCCTTTACATGGTTTTGTTGAAGTACTAATTATATAGTGTGATAGAGTGTGCAGCCAAGTGGGGAACACCATTTGACATCCAATAATGGCTTACTTCCATTATACATAATAATGCATTGTAAATAATTGAAATGGAGGTGTATTTCTTTGAGTTGTAATTTATCATCCATGGAACTAAAATTTCATCTAATTGGAAATAGTCATCGCATAAAAGCATATAGTTGCTTTAAATTTTCAGTCAAAGCCAAAAATTCAATTTCTGCCCTTGATAGTGATGTGTATACATGGCTTCTGTACCTCATCTCAGTGTGTTCTCATCTCAGTGCAGGTAAAAAAAACCTGCATTTGCTTATCATAAATTGTCGGATTGAAGTTTTCTCTGTGAAGAAGATGAGGTATTATTGACATTCCAAGCAGTATCCTTTTTTAGAATTAATGGGATAAGGAATGACGTGAAAATGTGGAGGTTATTGGCAATTGAAGGTAGGGTGGTTGGTAGAGGATTTACTAGAAGAGAGGTAATCAGAGGGGGAATGAGGTTATTGTTATTCTTTAAATGAAATTTCTAAACTGCAATATTCCTCAGTAAAACCAGCTTACAACTAGATTGCCCAGCATAATACAAACTGTGGATAACTGATTTAATATTCTATTTTGTTCAATGAAATTGAGCATTATTTCAGTAACTAATCCGTGGACGGGATCTTCCAGTCCCACCAGCAGCAGGAAGCTTGGCAGGAGGGGGAACTTAATTTGACATGAGGCCAAAAACCAGTTGCCCGGTGGTGGAATGATCTTTAGCAATTATGTTCTTGGGACTTTAAAGGCAGGACAAGCTTCCCAGTGACCAGTTTCAGGAAGCCCTTTTGCATACATTAGCATGTCATGCATGCTCATTAAAAGGCTAGCTCACCAGAATTAAGTTTCCCCTTCAAATTGAGTTCCCCACCAGTGAGAAATTAGAACATTCACTTTTATGATTGCACATAAGTGGCAAGAACTTGGTGATTTAGACTTCTTTCATGATTTTCAGTAAGTTGCCACTGTATTGTCCCCTTTGGGGAACGTCTGTAAATGCCAGCCTATACTTGAGACCAGTTGGTGGCAGTGCCAGTTGTGTGGAGGATGACCAAGGAAGGGAGAAGGGGTTAGCGGGAAAGGGTTGAGCAGTGACTGGGCAATGGTGGAAGGGATAGTGCAGGCTGTCCGGGTGCCCTTCAAATTTGGTGCCTGGACCTTCAGCCTCATGAGGTCATGGCCGGGACGGATGCTTCCTGGCTGCCCTCACCATGAGAATTGATGAGCTCCTTGTGGATGCATGCTTAATGAACTGAACAGTGCCAGATCACACATGGTCAGCCAACCCAATGCCCCCAGTAGAAATCACTCCCACTTCTGGGCCTGCCGCTAAACTTAGGGTAGATTCATCCCAGATTTGCACTAAGTATGGTAGCGGACAGGTACCCCCGCTGGCTGCACTGGCGCTTCTCACGCTGAATTGGCCAAATCTACCGCATGAATTACGCATTCCCGGGAAACACACCGTTTCCATGGTGGGTGGGCTCTCATTCGCCCACCATGCCATTACGTTGCTGCTTCATCACACTGGGTGCCGTATTTAAAGCTCAACTGCGCACACACCTCTCAGTGCTTCCAGCCCATGACTGATACATGGAAGACATGGCCCCGAAAGACAAAAAGTCTGCAGTCCCTAGGTTCAAAGACGTGTTACTTGAGCACATTTCGGATGCAGTGGAGGCCCGCCGTGATGTCCTCCATACCCGCTCTGGCCACAGGATGGACAGCAACCTCACTAATCCGGCTTGGGAGGTGGTGGCAGCGGTGGCCAGTGCCAATGCCCTGCAAAAGAGGACAGTCACCCACTGCCACAAGAGGATGAATGATCTCCGTTTTGCCAGGGGAAGTGACTCTTCAAATCACTCTCAACTCACACACTCACAAACCCATCACACATCCACAGGGCCCTCACTCTGTCAGTTCAAGGGACATTTACTCTCTCACACACACCTTCATTGTCCTCATCTCGTCCGTGGGACCACTCACCTCCCACACATGTCAGGCATACTTATCATCTGGCCTGGTAGGCGTCCTGCTTACACTCTCACCATCTGTATTCATGCAGGACAAGCTGGCACACAACAAGAGGCAGAGGTCACAGACTGGTGGAGGATTGCCTGAAATCAAGGTCCTCACAGACTTTGAAAACAGAGCCATGCAGCTGGCCAGTGACGATCTGGACTGTTCCTGTGCTGACGGTGAGGTCGGCGGTGCTCAACCAAGTGAGGATCCAGCAGTGCTACATCCATCAGACAATCATGCTGTGAGTGATGTTTCCTGTTTCACAGGCCACTGCCATACACTAATTATCTCTGCTTGCTCTTACAGGTACACCTGTCAAACAGCCAAGAGAGTCCACAATCCAGGGCCTCCAATCAAGCCCCAAGGGAAGCTTAGAAGAGGAATCCCCTGAAACCCTTGCTGAAGACCCATCACAGCACTCACCCACATCCTCCACCAGTGTAGAGACACACACCTCTGTGTGGCCTAGCTTTAGAGTAAGCTCACGATCAAAACCTGGTGAGCACATCGCACTTTCTGATTCACAGCAGGTGGCGGCAGGGCCTTCCCAGGTTTCCAGCACTTGGAGGACTGCTGGAAGCCAGAAGATTGCTGTGTCCAAGTCAGAAGATGAGTATCTGGACTCGGTCATGGCACAGCTGCTGGACCTGCAAAGGCCAGTTCGGGAACATCAGCAAGAGATATTCCACTGCACTCCTTGGATTGCAAGGCACGATGGAGCAGTCCATCTGCCTTCACTCTAAGGTGATAGCGCTGGCATGCCAATGCAATGAAATCAAAATTGATTGGAAAGTGGTTGCCATGAAGACCTTGGTCCAGGACATCACTCCTACACTGCTGCGTGGGTTCAACTCCTTTGCTGACTCCATAGTTGACCTCCAATAGTAAGTATGCGAGAAGGGTGCGGAGCAGCTCAATCTCACTCCAGCTACCCCTTCTCCTCAAGGGGTCAGCCTAGGGCCCCCTGGCACCCATAGGGAGGGGGATCAGCAGGTGTACCCCACCCACCCCCCAGCACCCCACCCCACACCAGGCCATCCACTCAGGTGACTCCGGGAGTGTCCAATTCACCTGAATCCCCTCTTCCTGTGACCACAGTGGCTTCAGCTCCACAGACCGAGGAGCATGCCACTGCTACACAGCAGGACCCTAAAAGCAGGCTGGGGCTCTCCAGTGGATGCCTGCCAAGGTCATCACAGGCAGGGCCTAGAAGTCAGCAGGCTGCCACCACCTCCACTACAGATGTCCGGGGAGCACCAAGACATAGCGGCAGGGTTAGCAAGGTTAAGAAGATGTAACTCTTTCAGCGTTAAAACAATTAAACTAAATTAACAAAATTGGGATAAATCAGGCACAGCTCCTAATTCTGGTCAGCTGTAAAACCAAGAACAAAGTTTAAAGGAAACTTACAAACTTTAAATTAAAATGTGATTAAAGGGGTCAACAAAACACCCCAGTCCCTGCGGTACCCACTGGGCACCGAAGGCCTCGAGAGTGCCAGCAGACACCGCGGGTTAAGAAGATGTAGTTGCACAGCCTGGGCACGGATATTAATCACTTGTACATAATGTTCACTATTGTTAATAAACTCCCAAGAATGTCTCCTTGCCTATGGCTCCTTGTTCTGATGAGCAGTGTTCGTGTCACTCAGATGTGAAACCCTGATTCCTGTACAAGATAAAGGCAGGTGTTTCAGTCCAGGGCCTCTTCCCTATGCTTTGTGCAGCCTTCAGACCAAACTGATGGCCTGGCCTCACACTCCCTGGACACATTAGTGATATCTGCACTTTGATAGTTCTTGTCATTGCTGCCAGAATGTTGTGGGCAGGCATCACAGAGTTCTGTCATTCTCTCTGTGTGCTCTCAGCACCTTTGAGGTGGGGCTGGCCCCCATCTCTTCAGCATCTGTGACCAGTGATGCTGTGCTCCTGAAAGGCTAAAGTGCTGAAGGCTGAGAAAGGATCAGATGCTTTTAAAGTTTCATGGCTGTGTCTTTATGATATGACCCTGATCACAGAGTGAAAGTGAGCTGCCCTTGGTCAGAATGGGGTCAGACATTCACAGAAGCTAGATGAAGATCTATGTAAGTATCCTCATTGCGTGCCATCATCATCCTCCGCAGGTCTAGCAGCTACGAGGGCTTCCCGCGTGCCCCTGCCTCATCTAGCCTGCGCGAGGGCCTCATTGCCTTCATCGTCGCCTTCGAGGACCTCCTCACCCTTATCACCAGGGAGGTCTCCAAATCAGAGGGGACCTCCAGCTCCTCTCCCTGTTGCAGCGCCAGATTGTAAAAGGTGCTGCAGACAACAATGATGTGTGACATACACTGCGGACTATATTGCAGGGCACCAGTAGACCAGTTCAGGCACCAGAACCTCATTTTCAGCATCCCTATGGTCTGCGCCACCAAGTTGCAACTTGCAGCATGAGCCTCGTTATACTTTCACTCTGCTGCAGCCTGAGGCCGCCGCACAAGTTTCATCAGTCACATCCTCTGTGGGTAACCCTTGCCCCTGAGGAGCCAAACCTGCAGCCTCTGTAGTCTCTGGGAGATGTCAGGGATCTGAGAATGTAGAATTCATGGACACTCCCTGGAAATTGTGCACAGACCTGCAGATGCATTTGTGGTGGTCGGGCATCAGCTGCATATTCAGCGAATGGAATCCCTTGTGGTTGACATAGTTGACCATGTGTTGCGATGGAGATCTGAGTGCCACATGAGTGCCGCTGATGGCACCCTGCACCTGTGGGAAACCCAAGATCTGGGCAAATCCAATCGCTCTTGCTTCCTGGCTCCCCTGGCCCCAAGCGAATTGCACAAAGTTGTGTGCCCTTGCAAGATGGCATCTGTGACCTCATGGATACATTTCTGGGTGCAGGCTTGTGATATTCCAGAGAGGTCACATGTGGAACCCTGAAAGGAGTCACTAGCGTAGAAATTGAGGGCCGTGGTCAATTTCACGACCACTGGCAGTGAATGCCCTCCTTATCACATCGTGCCAGATTCTGCAGAAGCTGGCAGGTGTGACTGATCAGTTCCCTAGACATGTGCAGTCTTCGGTGACACTGCTGTTGGGTCATCTGCGGGAATGAAAAGTGGCACTTATAGATCCTGGGTGTCATTAGGCACTGACCGGCAACAGATTGCTGTTGCTCTTCAGCAGTGCGTGCGGGAGCCCCAGCCACCCCTTCTTCCTGAGGGTGCTCTCATTCCTCTGCCCAGCCTGGCAGCTCCATCATTCTTTTCTCCATCATCTTCGCTCTCTGTTCGCCATGAGGCATACAGCTGGTTCACCAGGCTCCATGCTCCTGATGTACTCCTCCTGCAGGATGAAAGAGAGAAACACGTGGTTAGCATGGGTGTACTAAGACCCTCTCTTGGTTAAGTCTGAAGCCCCTTAATGCATCCTGGAGAGTGCTGGGCACCATTTGGATGGCCAGAGTTTAGTGCACTGCATGGCTGTCCGAAACTGATATGGTGGTAAATAGTGAGGAGGATAGCCTTAGATTACAGGAGGATATAGACGGGCTGGTCAGACAGACTGACCAGTGGCAAATGGAATTTAATCTGGATAGGTGTGAGGTGATGCACTTTACAGGGCAAACAAGGCATGGGAATACGTGATGAATGTTAGGACCCTGGGAAGTACCGAGGATCAGAGAGACCTAGGTGTGCACGTCCACCGCTCCCTTACGGTAGCGAGATGGGTAGATAAGGTGGTTAAGAAGACATATGGGATACTTGCCTTTATTAGCCGAGACATAGAATATAAGAGCAGGGAGATTATGCTGGAACTATATAAAACGCTGGTTAGGCCACAGCTAGAGTATTGTGTGCATTCCTGGAATCCGCATTATAGGAAGGATGTGATTGCACTCGAGAGAGTGCAGAGGAGATTTACCAGGATGTTGCCTGGGCTGGAGAGTTTTAGTTATGAGGACAGATTGGATAGACTGTGGTTATTTTGGAACAGAGGAGATTGAGGGAGGGACATGATTAAGATGTATAAAATTATGAGGGGCGTAGATAGGATAGACAGGAAGAAACTTTTCTTCTTGGTAGAGGGATCAATAACCAGGGGGCATAGATTTAAGGTAAGGGGTGTCAGAGGTTAATCACACCGAGGCATCATTAATACATAGAAACTCCATTTATTACTTGTGCACAAGGGAGAACAATACAACGAGAGCTATTGTGCCATCTCAAAGCAGAATACACAAACACTTGCTTAAATGCATCTTACAACCAATCAGTAAATTTTGCACATCTCAATCCACTTATTTGCATACGTTAATTGACTAATCCATGTTTTAGTTAATTTCCATTCCTACACAACAGGTGCAGTGCCTATACACTTGGTTATCACAACTTTGATTACATTCGGCCCGAGAGAGAGACACATGGAATGTCTCAGGGCTTATCCAACAGTAGTCAGACAAGATGGTATTGTTCTTCAAGGTTGCAGTATTTTTCTCTTAGGCTCAAGTGTTTAATTCAATTGCTCCATTAACCCTTTCAATACTGAGTGGGCTCCCTATTTGTTTAGGCCACCACACTTCCCCCCTTTTGTCCTAAAAGGACAATCCACCACCCTTAGCCAAGTTCTATGTATCCTAGAACTTTATCCTCAGAGGCGTCTTGATCCCTGAGGAGAGGGAGGGAATAGATAGCTGGCTTGAATCAGCAAGGAAGGCACAGAGACTCAATGGCAGCTCGTCCACCAGCGTGCTACCCTTGGTATAATTTCTCCTGACGCATAGCCAAGCCTCCCCCTTAACAACTACAAAGGTGGGCTCCCGTCTCCAAATGGGCGTTCACTGAACGAGGGCACCTGTATTACCTAGGGGCCATGCGGAATCTGAGGGGAAAGCCAGAAAATGCATCTCAGAAGAGAAGGGGTTAACAGGAAAATGAGTACAAATGCAACATTTAGTCTGATTAACTTGCGAGGCTACAGCCTGCATTCGTTGAACAGCAGAATTGGTAGTCCATGTCCCCACAAGGACCACACAGGAGAGGATCCAGATCAGAGTTAGCATTCTGATGGCTCAGTTAAAGTTCTTGTACAAGCACTTCCATTCGAGGTCAGCGTCCGCTTGACGTGCGATGCATGGATCCACAAGGGTCGTCCTTCAACCTTCATGGCCAATGGGTGGTGAGCAGGACTTGGAAAGGCCCTTCCCTTTGAGGTTCCAAACAGTTCTTTCTCCTGAAGGTTTTTACCAGGACTAGGTCCCCGGGCTGGTATTGATGGCAATCTTCAATGGTGGACTTTTTCTGAGCTTCTACTACCTGTGTATGCAAGCTTTTGAGAGAATTAGTGAGCGCTATACACTATGTAATCATTCCCTCATCCATAGCGTGGATGTCCATTTCCCTAGCAGACAAAGGTGGGGCCACTGGGAGGCGCATAGGACGTCCCATTACAACTTCGTAAGGAGAGAGGGAGGTGATATGGTTAGGGTGAGAGCACATAGTCATGAGCGCCAAGGGTAGAGCTTCAGGCCATTTCAAACCGGTTTCTTCAAATAATTTAGCTAGTTTGTTTTTACCATTTTGTCTTTCCACTGCCCCAGTAGACTGGGGATGGTATGGGTAGGAAAGGTGATGGCTTTATTGTAAGGCCCTCAACAGTTCCTTTATCAATTTAGCAGTAAAATGAGGCCCATTATCACTCGATAAAATCTCTGGTGTCCCAAATCTGGGTATGTATTCACACAACAACAATTTTACCACAACAATACCATCATTCCGTCAGCTGGGATACGCCTCCACCCATCGTGAGAACAAACATACTATGACTAAAACATAATTATATCCCATACATTTAGGCATCTGTATAAAGTCCATTTGTAGGTGTACAAATGGGCCCCATGGCTGGGGTCCCATACCAGCAGTCACTGTGGGCGCCTTGCCTGCGTAATGTCATTGACATAGCTATGACAGGTATTACTAATACAGTGCTTATTAGCATATTACTATTCATTATACATTCAACATTCATTCTATATACACATGTTAAACCTTTGAGCTGGCAACCGGTCAAGTCATGATTCTTGTGTCTTGAGAGATTCAATAAATGCTCATTAGTTACCCATAAAGGGTCTACCCCTTCTTTAATCTGTCTTAAATTTTCTTGGGCTTGTTCCAGTGCCCGAGATCCATAGGTGCTGCATACATCATTTTTGATCGCTTTGTCTGAAATATTTTTCCCTATTTCAATTAATTTATTGATAGTCCCCGCATAACTTTCGAGCATGGTAGCCAGGCTTTGGATTAACCAATGATGTCCCTATATTGAATATCGGAGCGGCATCATTTATCAGGCTGCGCTTAACGAGGTTCCCTCCCAAGCCTGATCGCATCTCGCCCCTGAACTGAACTGCTTCAGTCATCAATTGGCGCATCAGAGCTATATAGAGTGCTTGGGTATGTGTTGAGCACCACTGGGGCAAGACGATTCCGGATATGTTCAAGACTACAGGTTCCAACTCATGGTGTACATTATCATACAAAACCAGTATCAAACCATTCGTCGGTCCTGGATGCATAGTCAGACAAGATGGGTCAGTCGGTGTGGTTTGAGAGTCTTCAATTATCTCTACTCAGACTGTGAAAGTAGAGGTGGGAGGTGGCTGGGTAGTGGCGGACCTCCCGTGCTTGATCTGAAGCAAACCCTTACTACAATTTGAAAGCACTTGTTCTCCTACTGTTACATTTATCATTCCCCGTTGCGTGTCACATTCGGCACTGTCCGTGCTGTACCAAAGTTCCTCCTGCGGTGCGGGATGAGCAGTGATGATTCCCGACCTTGTTGCCAGTACTGATTCACCCACAACCAGGACCGTAGATCTGTGGAGACGTCAACATCTGCTCTCGTTCTCATATCTACAAGTGTGCATGTATCATCTATCATAATTACCTCGTATGGTCCATGCTGTATGCTCCAAGCTCACCCTGACCATCACCTTATTCCCCACTTGGGGGGATCCATTGTTGCTCTTTGGATTTGCCTGTTTCCATATCCTTAATCATCTGTCAGTCTCTAACTTCCTCTCTCAACTCATGTATTGCCTACTTAATTCCCTTACATTGTCCCGTATTTTTCCCTTCAGTGGCCCTACACCTCCTACTATAATGCCTTCAGGTAAGTGCATGGCCCTTCCTGTTATCATTTCAAATGGGGTGAACCAGGCGGTCCTCCTTGGGGTAGCCCACAGCGCATTAGAATATTGGGCTGTTCCCTGTCTCTTGATTGATGTTTTTTTTTAAGTTCAGTTCATCCTTTCCACCATCCCTGGACTCTGGTGGTGGTAAGGAATATGGAATTTCTGTTTAATCTCCATAAGATTACACACTTCTTTAATGACTCTCCCTGTGAAATGAGTTCCCTGTTCTGAATCCATCTGGGTGGGCACCCCCACTCCTTCCAGTTTACTCTCTCCTGCTGCTGTCTCATGTCAGACCTCAATTCCTTAAACTGCCAACACAACTCTACAATGCACCTTCTTATCCTATCTTTCAATGGCTCAGTATCTTCACTTCCAATGACGGTTCTCTCTGGGAACTGTTTAACTCTGCCTGTCATCAAGGTGTTAATCCTGTGTTCTTACTTTTTGTAGCTCGCAGGCACATTAATACAATCAGTAATACATCTATTTAGCCTTTTTCCAGCTTTCCCTTTACCTGTATCCATTTTGTGGTAAATTGTGGTTAAGTATTATTTCTCCTTACATTTCAATTCCTGAACTACAGATTCCACATAGTTTTACCTCTAAGTTTTTTCCCTGACCATGATCAATCTAAGATTCCCTTGAGTTCAGTTTCTCTATTGTCTTTCTATCACTGTTTGCTTGTCCCTACAACTAGACCACCCCCCTCCACTTTTCTCCCCCCATCCAACCCCCCCAACACACACACCTTAAACCAGCTTATATTTCACCCCTTCCTTGGATTCACCTAGTTCTGCTGAAGGGTCATGAGGACTCGAAACATCAACTCTTTTCTTCTCTGCCGATGCTGCCAGACCTGCTGAGTTTCCAGGTAATTCTGTTTTTGTTTTGTTCTCTATTGTCTTGATTGTTTAAAATGTTTCCTTACTCTTTAGGCCATATTAACTATTCCATTTCAATGGGGATCTCTGTCTCTAGATCTTTGCTTATCTCCCCCTGTGCAGTTCCAATGCCTCAGTTGATGGCCAGATTATCAAATTCATTTCCCTTAAAACAGTTTGTACATTATGTCCTCTTTCCCTAACTCATTCCCCTACTTGCCTCATACCATTTTACACATGCAACAGATACCATCCAACTTGTTCAGGTTGCCTGGAGAGACTTTAAAATAAAGAAAATATTCTCACAACAGTTTTAAAACAGAAATCAAGCATTGACATGTTTTGCTTCCTTATCTTCTTCTCAAACAACATCTTATTGTTCCACTAAATTATGTCTGACTTTTTTTTTGCATTATCCCAGATTCATTAACTCGGCCAAAAAATGGATTTCTGCTGAACTTTGTCAAGGTCTTGAGCTTAACTTCACATTTTGGGAACAGACTTACAAATACAAAAGCTTGCAGCATTTGAATTAGTGCCAATTGTTGTCAAACCTTTTAAAATGAAAATTCCCTTTTGAGAACTTTATCAAGAACCAAACCTCAAATTTTTTAAACATTGTAAGAACTGTAATTTGCACTATCAACATTAAAACAACCTCTTTTTCGTGTGTAATGATTTGTATCCAAGTTATAATTTCTGTATGTTTATCGACACATTCTTTATTTTAGACAGCATCCTCGTTATTCAAAGTAACCGGTTAAATTACACTGCACTTTACATCTCAAGATTGTCCCAAATTCAAATTGCAATGCTTTTGCAAAGTAGATTTCCTTTAATATTTAATTCAGCTCTTCATAAGAAACCCCTTTTTACCCATTGGAATCACCTAGACCTTGTGTTTATGTCTTTTGGTTTTCCTAGAATCTTTCTGAATTTCAAGTAATTTTTTTTTCTCTCAGAATTTTAGAATATGAACTTGTATGTATTAATCCCAATCAGCTTGGAAGCTGATGATGAGGGTTATTCCCTACTAGTCTGTAAGGGGGTGGTACAAGGGTTGGTTCATCTAAAACAAAGGCAAGCCTGTTTTATCTTTACATTACCTTCAAATTATGATTTTTGCCAGAAATCTCAACTCAAACCTTATATTTGAAACTTTGGAATATTTGAATAAACTTTTCCTTTAATCTAATATGGGGCTTTCGACTCTAAAGTGCCCAACTACACACACAAAAGACAATTCAGGGAAGAAAACACATCAAACCTCACATACAAATGCTTCGTTGCACACAAACAAACACATATATAAAGGTATGTATCGATACTCCTATACTATTGAACTTAACTCTATACGAAGCTTCGAGTAGCAGTGGAGGAATAAACCTTCAAACTGATGAAAGCTCACATTTTCTCTGCTGCTGCTTGTCAATTGCTCATTAACCCCCTAGGGGTACCCTTTCTCTCTCTCTCTCTCTTCAGCACAAACAGCTCTTGTAACTTAGATCAATTTTTTTTTAAGTTACAAAAAAATTCAGTAGCGGACTATCTGCCTCCCTTAAAACATATTATAAGTGTTCAATTCTGTCCTGATTAAAAGTTCCAGCTGGTAGGAAGCTCTCTTCTTTACCTTGAGTCCATTTAACCCAATCAGAAACATATTGGACAATTTCAGGACTGTAAAGGACATATATATAAGCATTTGGGGTTCCCTTCAAAGGAGGAACCTGAGGTTTCTTTGATGTCATATTTCCCATTTTTACTTAATAATATACACAAATAAAAACACAGAAATTACTTACTTTTCACCTCCAGGGGACTCGAAACCCTTGGTATACTAATGCTACTACTTTTTCATCTCCAGGGGACTCGAACCCCTGGGTATACTACTACAACTTTTTTCCTCCAGGGGACTCGAACCCCTAGGTATACTACTACTACTTTTCACCTCCGGGAACTTGAACCTCTGGGAATACTACTACTACTTTTCACCTTCAAGGGACTCGAACCCCTGGGAATACTACTACTACTTTTCACCTCCAGGGGACTCAAACCCCTGGGAATACTCCTACTAACTTACACTAAATTACTGGCCAAATTAATCTCCCAAATATTTAAATAGATGACTTACCCTGAAAGTCAGCCACAGGCAGGCGAAGGCAGATCACAGATCAACGAACCCCAGAAGCCCAAATGGGGCTGCTGCGGACTGAGGAGTCCTTGAAACGCGAGGTCCTAACACTGGCACTCTGTGACTCAACCCCAGGGGTTAGTCATCTTGGTGGAACCTCCAGAAACTGTCGGAGATTAATCACACCGAGGCATCATTAATACATAGAAAGCCCATTTATTTCTTGTGCACAAGGGAGAACAATACAACGAGAGCTATTGTGCCGTCTTAAAGCATAATACACAAACACTTGCTTAAAAGCATTTTACAACCATTCAATAAATTTTGCACATCTCAATCCACTTATTTGCATACATTAACTGACCAATCCATGTTTTAGTTAATTTCCATTCCTACACAACAGGTGCAGTGCCTACACACTTGGTTATCACAACTTTGATTACATTCGGCCTGAGAGAGAGAGACATGGAATGTCTCAGGGCTCATCCTACAGTAGTCAGACAAGATGGTATTGTTCTTCAAGGTTGCAGTATTTTTCTCTTAGGCTCAAGTGTTTAATTCAATTGCTCCATTGACCCTTTCAATACTGAGTTGTCTCCCTATTTGTCTAGGCCACCACAGGGGCAGGAGGTTTAGAGGGGATGTGAGGAAGAATTTTTTCACCCAAAGGGTGATGGGAATCTGGAATTCTCTGCCTGAAAGGATGGTAGAGGCAGAAATGCTCATAATATTTAAGAAGTATTTGGATGTGCACTTGCGATGCTATGGCATACAAGACTATGGGCCTAGTGCTGGAAAACAGGATTAGAATAGTTAGGTACTTGTTTTCCAGTGCAGACTCGATGGGTCGAAGGGTCTTTTTCTGTGTTGTAGGTCCCTATTACTCTATGAAATCCCACGTTCCTCTGCCCCAGTCCATCTGACTGATTAGTGGCAGCTTTGCTCATTGGACTGCATGCTGTGCTGTCAGCTCAGGTGCAGGCATTCTCCTAACCGGCACTGCAGAGTTGTACTTTTAGCTTGAAACATGGAGGTGGCTGGTCCAAACCGGGATGATGACATTGAAAGGGGCTGTGAGCGCCTCCACCAGTGACTGTTCCATGACCAGCTTTAGCAAGGAGATTATACAAGTGCCCAGTCATCCAACTGCTCTGCAGTTCACTAAAACGCCCATTAGGTTGCAGTCTGTGCCCAAGGGGTGAAAAACTCTGGAGCACTTGATGGCACTTTGATGCCTCTGCATTACTTGAATGGGCAGATAAGCTAGAGGCCCAACTCCAGTCATATCAACGTGGCTGCACCTGAACTGTCTCAACTGCAGAGAAATGGTTACTTTCTGTTAAATGTCCCTAATGAGTGGCCTCCTCCCTCACCTCACATGTGCATGTGCACTACCTTCAACTGCAGGGCAGCCTTACCCCAACCCACTCCCCCCTCCCCCGCAAAGTCAACTCAACTGTAGGACAGCCTTTGCCCCCCAACCAAGTCACCTTTACGGCAGGGCAGCCTTTATCCTCACCCCCATTCCCAATGTACCTCAACCTTGATTTCAACAGGCACCCCTCACGAGCGCTCTACAACATTACTGTGCACTCACCTCAGAGTTTCCCTCAAAGTGCAGCCTGCCAAGTGCATGCCTTATATATGCTGTTGACATGCAATGATGGAGTTGGTGGAGGAACGATTCTGGCCGGCTGGCTTTATAATGACTTGCTGATGTATTACAATGAGGTTCCTAGCTTGTCCGCTCACGCCACTGAACACACCCGACACTGTGGGCATGGACAATTCCGCCCTTAGACTCCAGAACAGAAGATTCTGGCCCTTATTTTGTTCTCTTTTTTTCAAAACTATATTAGATGTCTTCTTTGATAGATTCTTATAGCATGACAATAAAATGCTAGAACTGGTTAAAGAAATATTGGTTAAATAAGTCATTTGTGAATTTTAAATTATTTTTGCCTACTTGTCAGTACACAGTTTAACACAATATAATGAACACTTCAAAAGATTTCTTTCACTCATGAGGACCTTCTGTTATAATTGTCAGCATTTTTCTGAATGCATAATTCCTTGGGCCAAGCCTCCGTGATTTCATGATGTTTTGAAATTTTACATAAGATCGCTGCACATCTTAATTCATACATCCAAAGTGAACCTTGTCCAAATAATTCTGGGGCTTTTGTCTCCACTTATCTGGAAGTTATTCGGTGCATTGATAACTTTTCAGAAGATTTTTTTTTCCTTGATATCAGTCCTAAATTTACCTTGTAACAGTTTGAATTTATGTCCACCAAATTCATAATCTTATATATCTACTGGGGATCACTTGTCAGACAATTCAGGGTTTTTTTTTAATTCCTTCACAGGATGTGGGCTTTGTTGGCTGGGCCAGCATTTATTGCTCATCCCTAGTTGCCCTTGAGAAGGTGGTAGTAAGGTGACTTCTTGAATCACTGCAGTCCATGTGGTGTAGGTACCCACAGTGCTGTTAGGGAGTTCCAGGATTTTGACCCAGCGACAGTGAAAGAACGGTGATATATTTCCAAGTCAGGATGGTGTGTGGCTTGGAGGGGAACTTGCAGGTGGTTGTGTTCCCATGGGAAGAACTTTACGTCCTACGGGCGGGCGCTTCCCCGACCTGATCGGGCGTAAAATCACACAAGATGATGTCGGGCGAGTGTCCCAATGTCAAGGCGGCTTGTGCGAAATTTTGCACCACAGTGCGCACGACTGTCAAAAGGGCACCCACCAACAATTAAGAGGGCAATTAAGCCCATTAGTGGCGCAATTGAATACGATTTTTCATGGCCCGTCGAACCTTACAGTTGGCGGATGGGCCAATCGGCCAGGCAGCCTTTACATTTTTCATCAAACCTCATCCAAGGGCGGGATGAAATCTCCGTTAGGAAATAAAATAATGCCCTGGATGTTGATAGTGGGGGATTTAGCGATGGTAAAGCCATTGAATTTCAAGGGGTGAAGATTAGATTTTGTCTGTTGGAGATAGTCATTGGCTGGCACTTGTGTAACTTGAATGTTGCTTGCCACTTGTCAGCCCAAGCCTGGATATTGTCCAGGTCTTGCTACATTTGGACATGGACTGCTTCAGTAACTGAGGAGTCGCGAATAGTACTGAACATTGAGCAATCATCAGCGAACATCCCCACTTCTGACATTATGATGGAAGGAAGATCATTGATAAAGCAGCTGAAGATGGTTGGGCCTAGGACACAACCTTGAGGAACTCCTTTAGTGATCATTGACCAGAAACTGAACAGGACTAGCCATATAAATACTGTGGCTACAAGAGCAGGTCAGAGGCTTGAAAGCAAGTAGCTCACCTCCTGAGTCCCCAAAACCTGTCCACCATCTACAAGACACAAGTCAGTAGTGTGATAGAATACTCTCCATTTGCCTGGATGAGTGCAGCTCCAACAACACTCAAGAAGCCTGAAACCCTCCAGAACAAAGAAACCCACTTGATTAGCATCCTATCCACAAACATTCACTCCCTTCACCACCAATGCACAGTGGCAGCAGTATGTACCATCTAAAAGATGCACGGCAGGAATTCATAAGGCTCTTTAGACAGCTCCTTCCAAACCCTTGACCACTATCTTCTGGAAGGACAAGGGCAGCAGATAGATGGGAGCACCACCACCTGGAAGTGCCCCTCTAAGCCACTCACCATGCTTACTTGGAAATATATCGCTGTTCCTTCACTGTCACTCGGTTAAAATCCTGTAACATCCTCCCTAACAGCACTGTGGGTATGCCTACGCCACATGGACCACAGCGGTTAAGAAGACAGCTCATCATCAACTTCTCATGGGCAATTGAGGATGGGCAATAAATGCTGGCCCAGCCAGCGACAAACACGTCCCATAGCTGAATAAAAAAAGCTATGTGAAATAGTGGGAATACGGGACTAATTAGATAATCCTTTCAAAGAACTAGCATAGGCACAATATGTTTAATAGCCTCCTTCTGTGTTATTAGATTTTATAGCACAACTCTTTCAACCTGGTGTGGTAATGGATTATATTTAGAATTATACGGAACACATCATCGTGGCCAAAGCTAAAGTTGAAGCTCAGAATAACCCTTATGAAATATGGCTAGCTCAAAGTGAGACACTGATCCAGAATCAATCAATACTCCAGCTCTGGCATTCTATTATTCTCCCATCAAATGCACCTGTTTAGTAAGGAAAACACTCCACCCATTTAAAGAAACTGAACTTAATTCTTATTGCCTTCTGCCATTTCATTACGTGTTACCTTAAGGCTACCAAGATGGATGATCTTTATCTATGGTTGACTATTTCATCTCCAGATATACGAAAAATGATTATATTTACAATTGTAAGAGACAATCAATCTAATGATCCTCACTGGTCTACCATTATCCATCTTAGAGAAGACTGAAATTAAGACTCATCTTCCTATACTCTGTCAACCTCCTTGACTCCAAGGTGAAACAGTGAAGAAGCCTAGAGAGCCAGAATGCAAATTACATCATCTGGATATCAAATCCAATGAGCATCCCCTGTGGTCAACTTAGAAATGCCTCAATCACTTATGCACTGAGATTGGTTGCTCTAAATCAATGATGAGGAAATGGGGTTACAATGACAGTAGCTTAGTAAAACTATGGTGATGCGCTGCAAACTATGTACCATCTGGACCTTTGCCAATGCTTGCCTGAATCCTTTAGTGCTACTGGCCTTGACAGGGTTTATGTAGCATTGAGGAAAGGAGTGTAAAGATATGACACAATCACAACAGAACAAATAATAGAACTGAGTTAATGAGGAAACTTAGCAGAAGGAGGAGTGTGAGACTGAAGGTGTGAAGAAATACATAAAATAGCAGCAGATGCTGAATTTAATAATAAAATATCAGACGCAATTTTTAAAAATAGAGGAACTCAAAGATAATGTAACTGCATATATGACTGCCAAATGATTCAATGGAAAAACATGTTGCAAATTTGAGCTGCAAATTGTAATGTTGATAAGGCTTGAGGATTTCAGAAGTGAACCTGACTAATATTATGCTGTAACTGAAGGGAGTTACTACACGGGTCTCTGTTTCACTTTGTAGAATAAGAAGGAAATATTTATTTATGTTGTGTTTTTAAAATCCTCAGGATGTCCCAAAATGTTTTACAGCCAATGTATTATTTGCAATAGTCATTGATACACTGTTTGCAAACAAAGCAACCAATTTGTATTCCATTAAGGCCACAAACAGCAATGAATTAAATGACCAATTGTAAGGAATAATTGTTATATCTGGGGCATATAGACAACTCCCTTGCTATTCTTAAAACACCATGGAATCTTTGATGTCCACCTGAGCTGTAACAGGCCTCAGTTGGCACTGGAACACTGCCTCAATAGTGCATTGGCATGTCAGTTTCAATGATGTTCTTTATTATCGCCACACAGCTTGAAACCTCTGACCTACTGACTCAGAGGCAAGAGCATAAGCACTTAGCCAAGAGTGACAGTTTAACACTGCTGGCAGTGCATATTTGCAAAGCACCAGTACCAACAAAATTCCAAAGCTATTGTACATCTCAGTCCTTGAGGTCAGCAGCTGAGCACATTTGTTGTTCTCTGCTTATCACTTTGCAATGTAACCTTTCACTTATCCATCTTTAAAGTATCTTGACAGTTATGCTGATACTTTAAATAGTGTTAAACGTGTGTGAGTAAGAGCATCCTGCCACTATTTTAAAATTCCTTGGGCAGAATTTAGCCCTCAACGGGCAGCCGGGCCCCAAAGGCTCGGCGGCAGATGGGCAGCCAAACTCCGCCGCCCAAACAGGCCCCGCTGCCATTTTGAGTGGGCGGGCCAATTATGGGATTCCCCAACTGTCAAAGTGCACTCTTTCACACATGCGAAAGAGTGCACTGCTCCCTGAGACTAAGTGTTTTCTCAGGGATTCGGTGAAACTTTAAAAAACATCAAAAATAGCAAAATAAAAAAAATATTAACATGTACCCCTCATGTGACAATGTCACACGAGATGGGACATGTTAATAAATATTACATAAACTTCATTAAAGATTTGTTAAACAGACATGAAACCTCATCCTGCCCGTGGATGAGGTTTCATGTTTTTTTTCTTCCCGCCGGGGCTCCTGACCTGCCCACTAGCCTTAAGGTTGGATGAGCAAGGCCTTTAATTAGCTTAATTATCCTGTCAATGGCCTCAGTTGGTTCCTCCCAATGTCATCCGGCATCATTTTCCCGTTGGCGAGCGGGCCCTACCCCCAAATCACCAACGGCAAAATTCTGGCCCTTATGTATATCTATTTTTTTCATTAAAAATAATGAAAAAATCAAAATATGGTCCCAGGTATTCAAGCTATCTGGTGTACATGGCCCATAATATTGGCTGGTAAATTCCTTGAAGTTGCTCTAACTCTGCAGTACCACTCCATCACGTGTATGCAATATGAAAATCACGACGGATAATCTGGCAACAAACAACTTTGGTGAACATCTGCAATTTACCTTCACTTTCAAAGATCAAACTTGAAATCATGATCACTCCTTTATGGTTGTGTTGCAGGTTCACCATTTTCAGGCGCATTTAGATCTGCTATTGTCATGCTTTTCCACATTTATTATTGAACCAAGATTGGTTCCTAGCTTGATGGCAATGCCAGAGTGAGAGATATGCCAGGCCGTGAGGATACAGATTGTGCTAGATCCAATCTAAATCTATCCCATTTAGAACAGTGCTAAAATATGATAGAGGGGTTCAGTGTGAAGATGGCACTTTATTGCCACAAGAACTGTGCAGTGGTCATTCCTACCGATACTGTCATGGCCAGATGCAACAACAGGTTGTTGAAGTTGAGGCCAGGCAGATATTTCTCTCTTTTTGGTTCCCATACCTCCTGTTGAAGGCTCAACGTAAGCAGCT
This sequence comes from Carcharodon carcharias, assembly GCF_017639515.1. Taxonomy (NCBI): domain Eukaryota; kingdom Metazoa; phylum Chordata; class Chondrichthyes; order Lamniformes; family Lamnidae; genus Carcharodon; species Carcharodon carcharias. The sequence continues at coordinate 157,802,215 of NC_054467.1, read as the reverse complement.
ATGCCCTATCAGGACTTGGCCAACTCAATTGATAGTGGTACCTCCGATCCACTCTCAGGAATGGACATTGATGTCTCTCACCCAGAGCACATTCTGTGCTCTTGATGCTCTCAGTGCTTCTTCCAAGTGAACTTGAACATGGAGACATACTGATTCACTAGCTGAGCGTGGTAGATAGTAATCAGAGGAGGTTTAAGAAAATAACAAAAGAAATAGGGGCAGGAGTAAACCATATGCCTCATTGAACCTGCTCCAGCATTCATAAAATCATGGCCTCAGCTTCACTTTCCCACCTGCTCCCCATAATCCCTTGATTCCCAGAAAGACCAAAAATCTGCCTATCTCCGCTTTGTATATATTTAATCATGGGCCATCCACAACCTTCTGAGGTACAGAATTCTAAAGATTCATAACTTTTCGAGTGAAAAAATTTATCTTCATCTCAGCCCTAAATGATTGGCCCCTTATCCTGAGGACATGCCCTTGTGTACTAGATTCCCCTGCCAGGAGAAAGAACCTCTCAGTGTCTCCCCTGTTAAGCTCCTTCAAAATCTTTGTATGTTTCAATAAGATCATCTCCTACTCTTCTAAACTGCAGAGAGTATTCCAGTTTACTCAGTCTGGCATCATAGGACAAATCTCTTGCCCCCAGGAACAAATATAGTGAACTTTTGCTATACTGCCTCCAAGTATATCCTTCCTTAGATATGAAGATCAAAACTGCAGACAGTACTCCAAAGCCCTGTAGAATTATAGCAAAGCTTCCTTATTCTTGCACTCAAATCCCATTGCACAAAGGCCAAAATGATATTTTCCTTCCAAATTGCTTGCTTTACCTGTGTGCTAACTTTCTAAATTCCATGTATAAGTACACCCTAATCCCTCTGAAGATGTTTCACAGCTTTAAAAAAAAATTCTGCTTTTCATTCCTACTACCAAAGTAAATAACTACACTCTTCCCCACATTATACTCCAGCTAGCAACTTGTTGCCCACTCAATTAATCTGTCTATATCTCTTTACAATATCTTTGTATTGTCTTCATAATTTACAATCCCACCTAGTTTTGTATTGTCAGCAAACTTACTCTTGGTCTCTTTGTCTAAGTCAATAACATAGATTATAAATAGCCAAGGCCTTGGCATTGACCCTTGCAGCATTCCACAAATCACAGACAGCTAATTTGAAAATACTCGGTTTATCCCTTTCCTGTCTAATCATTAATCCTCTATTCATGTTAATATATTATGCTCAGCCACATGAGCCCTTATCTTGCCTGTTAACCTTTGGTGTGACACCAAACAATTGTCTTTTGAAAATTCAGGATTACTCCAGTAATGGATTCCCCTTTGTCTATCCTACTAGTTACACCCTCCGAAATTCCAATCATTTAGTCAATCATGATTTCCCTTCTGTAAAACCATGTTGACTCTGATTATATTATAATTTTCAAAGTGCATTCTAAAAACTTCCTTAGTCATATATTCCAACACTTTCCCCACAACTGATGTCAGGCTAACTATCCTGTAGTTCCCTCCCAGAAGGAAAGAGCAGTAAAAACTGGGAAAGAAGAATATTGGTCTGAGCAGTTTTTTTTCCTCCCAGGCTGTTTTTCCTTTCTGTCCTTTGTTGAATAGCAGCATTACAGTTGCTAACTTCCAATCCACTGGGACCATTCTTGAACCAAATGAATTTTGGAGAATCATAATCAGTGCATCCATTATCTCTGCAGCCATTTCTTTTAGAACCCTAGGTAGGCCATCAAGCTCCAGGGATTTGTCAGATTTTAGCCCCTTAAGTTTCTCTAGTAACTTTTATTGGCTCATATTAATTACCTTAAATTCTTTACTCTTATTAGCCACTTGCATACCCTCAATTTCTGATATGTAATGTGTGTCATCTACCATGAAGACAAACATAAAATATTTGTTCAATGTCTCTGCCATTCCCTCATGATAATTTCTCCTGCCTCTGCCTTGAGGGGACCGACATTTATTAGCCATTCTCCTTTTTATTTTATAAAAATAGAAAATGCTGAAAATACTCAGCAGGCCTGGCAGCAACAGGGGAGAGAGAAACACAGTTAACCTTTCAAGCTGAATATAAACCTTCAGAAGTCAGAGCAGAGGGTAAGTTAAAGGTAGAACTACATAAGATAAACTGGGAAAAATCCAGAAAAACAGAAAAAGGCAGAAAAACAGAAGGACATGTTTAAAAGGATGATCAGTGGAGTTCAAGAGAAATATTTCCTGCTAAATGCAAAGCAAAAATAAAAAAAAGCTAGCAGGCTATTTTTGAGGCATATGGGTGAATAAAAAAGATAAGGGAAAATTGAATCTGATGAAAAAGACATAAGGAGACATTATATACAAATGGTGAGGAAAACAAAAAGAGAAAAAAATCTTAGGATAGAAGCTAAAGGAATCACCAGGAAAGTGAAAAGAAGTTACAAAATCAAATTATCAAGGAATTTAAAAAGAAAAAGTAAAATGTTCTATGGACACATAAATACCAAAAGGATGATTAAACTAGTAGGGATAGGGCTGCAAATGGATGAGCCAGATAAACTCACAGGTAATGAAAGAAAAATGGCAGAAGTAATGAAAAACTACTCCCCTCAGCTTTTACTAAAGATGATCAAGAAATAGACACTTCACACTGAAGGATGAGCTTAGAGAGAATGTTAATACAGTCGAGATAAAAGAAAATCAAAAAGATGAAAAAAGCCCAGGTCTAGACAGCATGCACCCATGAATTACTCAAGGGAAGTAGGGAAGCGACAGCAGAGGCATTTGTTTATATGTATGTTGCAAGGGAGATGAGTTAGTGCTAGAGGACTCATGGAGAGCTCACTTTGTTACTACATGCAAAGTGGAAATAAAACAAAACTTGGCAGCTGTAGAGCAGTCAACTTAACATCTGTCAGAGGAAAGATACTTGAATCTATTCTAAAAACAAAGTGTTACAGCATCTAGAGACAGAAAATATAATTAAGATTAATCCGCATGGTCTCTGAAAGACAAAATCATGCTTAACTAACCTCATACTCCTTTAAAGAGGTACTAAAAAGAGTAAATAAGGGTAAAGCAGTAAATGTCATATACTTAGATATTCAGAAGGCCTCTAAAAATAGAAAACAGAGGGCAGGGTTTCCTGGTCGGTGTTGGGCGGGGGGGGGCGGTGGTGGTGGGACCTGCATGCCAATGCGTAAAATGACACGGAATGGCGTCGGGCGGAACTCCCAATATCATCCCACGTCATTTCAATTTCAACCCTAAGGTTCGACGGGCAGGTCCTTTAATTAGTGCAATTAGTTTTTAAATGGCCTCAATAGGCCATTGACAAGTCAGCGGGCGCACAGCTGATTCGGCTGTGCCCCCGCCAACCTGAAAATGGAGATAACGTGGGGTGACGTCCGGAGTTCCGCACGACATCATCCCGCGTCATTTTACACGTTAGCGAAAGGGTCCTGCCCCTGCCTGCTGACTGGGAAATCCTGCTCATAGTGATTCAGATTGGAAGAAAGTAGAAAGCAGTGTTTTTCAAGGATCAGTGCTGGGACCACTGCTATTCATAATTTAGATTAATAGCTTTGATTTAAGAATAAGTAATCCAGTATCAATATTTGCAGATTAAACCAAATTGGGGCTGCAGTTTATACTGAGGAAGAATGCAGAATATTGCAAGAAGGCATATCAAATAGTATACTGCTCTTCTATTCCTGCCAAAATGGACAAGTTCACATTTACCGACGTTTTACTCCATCTGCCCAATTTTTGCCCATTCACTTAAACTGTCTATAAAACTCACAGATTAGGCAGTTAAGTGGTAAATTAACTTTAACATAGATAAATATGAAGTGATCCACCATGGCATGAAAAGTAGAAACACAAGCTACCTTCGGAATATAGGAACATATGACTAATGGAGCAGGAGTAGGCCATTCAGCTCTTCGAGCCTGCTCCGCCATTCAATAAGATCATGGCTGATCAGGTTGTGGTCTCAGCTCCATTTTGCTGTCTGCCCCACCATAGCCCTTGACTCCCTTGTCTAACAAAAATCTGTCTAAATCTGTCTTGAATAAATTCAATGACCCAGCCTCCTCTGCTTCCTGGGGAAGAGAATTCCAAATACTAAGGACCCTTTGCAAAAGAAAAATCCTCATCTTTGTCTTAAACAATGGACCTCTGATTCTCAAAATATGTCCCCTGGTTCTAGTCTCTCCCACAAGTTGAAACACGCTACCAGTATCTACCCTATCAAATCCCCTCAAGATTTTATATGTTCAAATAGATCACCTCTCATTCTTCTAAACTCCAATGGGTATAGGCCCAACCTGTTCAACCTTTCTTCATAAGATAAGCTCCTTATCCCAGGAATGAGTCGAGTGAACCTTCTTTGAACTGTTTCTAATGCAATTATGTCTTTTGTCAAATAAGGGAACCTAAACTGTACACATTATTCCAGATGTGGTCTCACCAAGGCCTCTACAGCTGCAGTAAAACTTCCCTATTTTTATATTCCAATCTCCTTGCAATAAATACCAACATTCCATTTGTCTTCCTAATCACTTACTGTACTTGCATACTAACTTTTTGTGATTCATGTGCCAGGACTCCCCAGTCCCTCCATACCACCAAGTTCTGTAATCTGTCTTCATTTAAATAGTATACTGCTCTTCTATTCCTTTCAAAATGGACAAGTTCACATTTACCTATGTTATATTCCATCTGCCAAATTTTTGCCTTCTCACATAAGTTGTCTATATCCCTTTGCAGACTCTCTACTTCCTCTTGACAACTTACTTTTCTGCCTATCTGGTGTCATTGGCAAAGTTAGCTACCATACATTCAGTCCCTTCATCCAAATCCTTGATGTATTTGAGGCTTGAGGCCTCAGCACTGATCCCTCTGACATTCCACTGGTTACAGTTTGCCAACCGAAAAAAGATCCATTTATCTCTACTCTCTGCTTCCTGTTAGCTACCCAATCTTTTATCCATGCTAATATGTTATCCCCAACAACATTTAATGTTATCTTGTGTAGTAACCTTTGATGTGGCACCTTATCAAATGCTTTCTGTATATCCAAGCACGTCTATGGTGTCCTCTTTATCCACCTTGCTTGTTACTTCCTCAAAAAACTCGAATAAATTAGTTAGACAGGATTTCCCTTTCACAAACCCATTTTGACACTGCCTGATCCAATTATGATTTTCTAAGTACCCTGCTGTAACCGCCTCAATAATGGATTCTAGCAATTTCCCTGTGACAGATGCTAGGCTAACTGGCCTGCAATTTCCTGCTTTCTGTCCCCCTTCTTTCCTGAATAAAGGTGTTACATTAGCTATTTTCCAATCTACTTGGACCCTTCCAGAATCTAAGGAATTTTGGAAGATCATAAGCAATGCACCTACTATCTCTGCAGCCAGACCATAGGATGCAGGCCATCAGTCCAGGGGATTTGTCAGCCTTTAGGTCTAATAGTTTTTCTAGCAACTTTTCTCTGGTGATGGTGATTGTTTTAAGTTCCTCTCTTCCATTCCGCTCTTGATTTTCAAGTGTCCTTGGGAAGTTTTCTAAGTCTTCTAAAAAATATCTATTCAACGCCTCTGCCATTTCTTTGTTTTCCATTATCAATTCCCTAGACTCACTCCCTCGAGGACCAATATCAGCTTTAGTTACTGTTTTCCTATTTAAATACTTGTAGAAACTTTTAATATCAGCTTTTATGTTACCAACTAACTTTCTCTCACACTCTTCTTTTCCCCTCTTTATTGTTTTTAGTCATCCTTTGCTGATTCTTAAAATTTGATCAATCTTCTGACCCGAATCTTTGCAGATTTGTGCAGTGTTTCTTTCAGTTTGATACTATTCTTAAATTCCTTATTCAACTATGGATGATGCATCCTTCTCAAAGAGTATTTCTTTCTCACTGGAATAAATCTTTGCTGAGAGTTATTAAATATCTCCTTAAAAGTCTGCCACTGCATCTCGACTGTCCTACCTTTTAACCTAATTTCCCAATTCACTTTAGTTAGGTCTGCTTTCATACACATGTAATTTACCTTTATTCAGGTTTAAAACACTAGTCTTAGACTCACAGTTCACCCTTTCAAACTGAACGTGAAATTCTGTCATATTACGATGAACGTGTGGCTCAAAGGTTGGTCTGGGACAAATGGGTTTCAATTCATGGTGCATGGGGAAAGTAGAAGATTGTCAATGAGGTTATTGATTAACCCCGTCTCACTGCTCATTACCAGGTCCAGTATACCCTGTTTCCTGGTTGGCTCTAGAATATACTGTTCTAAGAAATTGTCCCACATACACTCTATGAACTCATGTTCCAGATTACCTATGCTAATTTCATTTGCCCTATTTAAATGTAAATTAAAGTCACCCATGATTATTGCGGTACCTTCCTTACATCCCCCGTTTATTACTTCCTAAACACTCTGTCCTACTGTTGTTAGGTGACTATGAACTACCCCCAGAAGTGACTTCTTACCTTTACTATTTCTAATCTCTGCCCTACCAATTCTACATGTTTTTTTGAGCTAAGGTCATCTCTCATGACTCTACTAATGACATCCTTAATTAACAGAGCTACCCCACTACCTTTTCCTAGCTTTATATCATTTCAAAATGTCAAATATCCATCAATATTTAGATCTCAGCCTTGGTCATCCTGCAATCATGTCTTTGTAATGGCTATCAGACCATTAATATTTATTTCTCTCTGTGCTAACAATTCGGCCATTTTATTATGATTGCTCTGTGCATTCATATACAGCACCTTTAACTCTGTCATTTTGCCATTTTTGCACTCTCCAGCCTTATCTGCTGGTGTTCTCTTGTCTCTTCCTGCTACACTGTGGTTATCACTACCCAAATCGTTAGTCTGCTCTATTACCTCATTGTTTCCCTTTGATTTGCAACATCTCTTCATATATGATCCCTTGTCCCACTATTTCATGTAAAGCCTTCACTACCACCCTAGTTAAACTATTCACCGGAATACTGGTCCCAGCAGGATTCAGGTGGAGACAATCCCAATGGCACAGCTTCCACTTTCCCCATTACTGGTGCCAGTGCCTCATGAATTGAAACCCATTTCTCCCACACCAATCTTTGAGCCATGCATTCACCTCACTAATCCTATTTACCCAACACCAATTTGCTCGTGGCGGAGGTAATAATCCAGAGATTATTATCTTTGAGATTCTACTTTTTAATTTAGCCCTAGCTGCTCATAGTCCTTAAGTAGAACCTCTTTGCTAGTTCTACCTATGTCATCGGTACCTATGTGGACCACGGCAACTGGATTCTACCCCTCTCACTGCAAGTTCCTCTCCAATCCCAGGCAGATATCCCAAACCTGGCACCGGGTAGGCAACACAGCCACCTGGATTCATGCTTTCAGCTGCAGAAAACTGTGTCTACCCCTCTCACCATGCTGTTCCCTCCTACTGCTACATTCCTATTAACTCCCCCCACTTGAATGGCTTTCTGTATCATGGTGCCATGGTAACTTTGTTCATCCAGTTTACAGCTCTCGCTTTCATCCATACAAGATTCAGGAACCTCAAACCTGTTGGACAATTGCAATGGCTGAGGCTCCTCCACTTTTACCTTCTGGGCCCCCGTACCTGTCTCACTCGCAGTCACACTCACCTGTCCCTCACCACTGACCACTGACCAAATCAGAAGACCTTATCCTGGGGGGTGCAACTGCCTCCTGGAATAAAATGTCCAGGCAACTTTCCTCGGTCCTGATGCATTGCAGTTTCGACAGCTCAGTCTCCAGCTCAAAACCCTGAATGGAAACTCCTCAAGCTGCAGACACTTACTGTCCTGGGTTATATTTTAGGAACTCCCACATTCTGCAGTCACAACACATTACCTGCCCTGCCATTTTTATTATGTGCTAATTAATGTATTATTTTCCTTAATTAATTTATTATTAATAAACCCTACTACTCCCAATAAGGTTTGCTACTGCTACCAATGAAACCTTTCAATTACTAATAAATTACCAATTTTGAAAGATAAACGAGCAATGCCAATGTATACTCATCAGTCAATCACCAACTTGCTTCCCTGTGATATCACACTTTGATTTTTCTTTTTGAACATTGATTCTGACTGGAAGCGCTGTAGCCAGGCTGCTCTTGCTTTTTCCTGAGGTGAACTCTTGCAATGTGATTAAAAATGCCGAAAAAAGCATTGGGATTTATTTTACGAGTATGGAATTCAAAGATAGTGAAGATATGTCAATTCAGGCCACACTTAAGAGTGCTGTGCACAGTTCTGGTATCCATATTATTAAAAAGGACCGAGAAACACTAGAAAAGTGCAAAAAGATTGACAAGGATGTAAACCAGAGCTGAGATTACAGCTATTGGGAAACACATTTTCTTTAGAAAAGAGAAGACTTAGAGGTGATCTGATAGAAGTCTTTAAAATTATGAATGCATTGAACAGGATACGTGTGGAGAAAATATTTCTGCTTATGAGAGAATATAACTAGGTCCATAAATACAAGATAGTTCTAATAAATGTTGATGAAGAAAGAATGAGCAATTCCTTTATTCAATGTGGTTAGAATATGGAACTTGCTAACAAAGGAAGTCTTTGAGGAAAATAGCTCTGATACTTTCAAAAAAATACTAGACAAGTGCATGAGAGAAAAGTGAATAGAAAAATATGCAAAATGTCTGGGATGATTTGGGCCAAATGTACTGTTCCTGTGTTGCATATTTCTTGCAACTCTGTTTAATATTCCAGGGGGGGGGGGAGCTTCCATTTTTTGAGGAGTGCTTCCTGAGAAAATATTTAAGGAAATTAAGGAACACACTTTACACAACAAGGAGCTATAAGTGTGGAGATAATGATGAACAAATGTTGTGTAGAACATGAAGGTATAGTAATTAGGGTAACTTTTTCTCACTAAATGTAAACAAAGAAAATTTTGACCATAAATTACAGAAACTAGACAACAGAAGATTAGTTCCTGTTTAATATCTTGCATGCAGATCATAATCATCTATCAGTGTTGTTAGATATTTGATTCATCTTCAGTTTCCTAGTTGTAATCTTTCTGCTGTCAGCTCTTTGTAATTTGTTCTTTATCATTGGAAATTCTTTGATCAGTGTTTTCCTTTGTAAGAGCTCATTCTTCATATTGCTACAATTAGCAATTCTTACATATTCCTACATTCTTCATTTTTCTGTTGAAGTATTATTATACGTTACCTGTTTTTAAATGCCCTGGGATTTCTGGAGGCTGATTTACATCAATGCATGCAGCTCCTCCATTAAAATTTACATACCCAAAATAAATACCTGTTTATACTGTAGCACATACTAGATCAAATATATAATCACCATTTTGAGTCATAAATTGACATGCAAATAATCTGTTGAGATTCCTGGCAAAAACCTTTCTGTGCTTATGTTAAATTATAATTCATTGTACTGCTTCATTTCTGAGTTTTTTAATATGAAATTATATTAAGGACATGTTTTATTAAACAGCTTCAAAGAGTATTGGTATTTGCAAAGCCACAGATCACAGGCGTCTTCAATACATTCTTTACTAGACAGTCAGAAAAATCTCCTGCATACTTAGCAATAAATTATAAGAAATTGAATGTCACCCATTGGAATAGCAAGCAAGAGTAGAAAGGAAGAGCAGGGGCAGAATATGCCCAGCAATCCCAATTTGTGCAATATTATTGGTTAAAAATATCCATCTATCTAATTTTCTCTGTTTAATTAGTACTATTGCATAGGCATGCATTTCCTGTCCATAACCAGTACTGCTGTTGCAGTTATTGGTAAGAATAATAATGTTAACATGGGAAGTAAGCATTTATATTGCAATCTGCAAGGAGCAAGTGCCAACCCGATCGGTGCCCCTGATTGGGTGCGCACCGCCATTTTACATGGGTGGACCAATTAAAGCCTGCACAGCGTGATCCACACCCGAAAGCGCTGTGCGCTCCCTGTACGGCCGGGGGGTGATTCCCTGAGTCGGGGCCTGCACTCTTCCGTGCATGCGCGCGAAAGAGCGCAAAAATATCCCTGAGGCACTTTCGTGTTTAACTTATGGAAAATTTAGTAAAGTTGAAAAAAATGTTTAAGGACATGTCCCTCATGTGCAACTGTCACATGAGCTGGGACATGTCCATTAGCCTTTACAAAATTTTTTATTAAATTAATAAACCCTTCATGAAACCTCATCCCACCTGTGGAAAAATGCGGAGGCTGCCTGGTCCCTTCGCCTGCCTGCCAGCCTTAAGGTTGGACGGGTAGCATTCCTAACAGCTTTAATTATTTTGTTAATGGCCTTAATAGGCCTTTGACAGTTTGGTGGGTACGCAAGCATGACCCAGACCTCCCTGTCGCTTGCCATTTCAACACACCACCCTGCTCTCGTGCCCATGTGTTTGTCCTTAGCTTGCTGCAATGTTCCAGTGAAGCTCAACGCAAATTGGAGGAACAGCACCTCATCTTCCGACTAGGCACTTTACAGTCTTCTGGACTTAATATTGAGTTCAAAAACTTTAGATCATGAACTCTCTCCTCCATCCCCACCCTCTTTTCGATCCCCCTTTTTCCAATAATTCATATATATATTTTTCTTTTCTCACCTATTTCCATTATTTTTAAATGTATTTCCTTCCATTGTTTTATCTCTACCTTTTAGGCTAGGGCTATCTGTACCTTGCTCGTCCTGCTTTCCACCCTTTATGTCCCCATTAGCACATTGCTTAGCTAATATCACCACCGTCAACACCCCTTTGTCCTTTTGTCTATGACATCTATTGGCAATCTCCACCTATCACTGGCCCTCTATCCAGCTCTCCTGTCCCCCCACCACCACCCCCCCCCCCCCGCCCCCCCCCGCCCCCCCCACCTCCCCCCAACCTTAAACCAGCATATATTTCACCTCTTTATTATTTTTCCTTACTTCTGATGAAGAGTCATTTGGACTCAAAACGTTAACTGTGTTCCTCTCTGCAGATGCTGTCAGACCTGCTGAGTTTTTCCAGGTATTTTTGTTTTGTTCTAGATTTCCAGCATCCGCAGTATTTTGCTTTTATCTTAGTGACTGTGAGGATCATGGCTGTCAGCCTTGTCGTGCAGGGACCTGTTGGGGCCCTACCTCAGACTGCATTACCTGCATCTCTAGAGTGGCAGCCGCCCTCACTTGGAGCCACCTAGCAGGTGGAGCATCTGGCTGAGGGGCCAAACATTCAGAGCACATTTAGATTCCCTCCAAAACCATGGAGCCCTCACTCTCTTCATCTCTCTGCAGAATCCTTGGGATTGTGTGCCGATGGCTGGACAGGTTGTTGGGTCTCAGCTGCCCTCCCCTCTCGCCACTGATCTTCCACCCTCAAGATTGTCCCTTTCAGTGACCATAACCCCTTCCCCAGTACTGTAATGGAGCTTGTGGAGACCCAGGGTAATGCTATGGGGAACTGGGTTCAAATCCCACCAAGGCAGATGGTGGAATTTGAAATCAATAAATATCTGGAATTAAAAGCCTTTTGGTGATCACTAAACCATTGTCGATTGTCATAAAAAACTCATCTGGTTCACTGATGTCCTTTAGGGAAGAAAATCTGGTGGCCTACATGTGACTCCAGACCCACAGCAATATGGCTGACTCTTAAAAAAAATGCCCTCTGAACAAGGGCAGTTGGGGATGGGCAATAAACGCTGGCCTAGCCAGTGATGCCCACATCCCACAAATGAATATTTAAACAAATTGAGCCCTGGGGCTCCCTTAAAATAAGCAAGGTAACAGATGAGCGCAAAACCAACTGCAAAGAGTAGAAATGTTTTGTATTTTGGACAAGAGCTGAATTACTAACTTGACCTTCAACAATGAAGAATGATGTGAAGGTTAATGGGGAGATGTGTTAAAAATAGACAAAGCACCTGCATGCTACTACACAAATAAATATCCCTTGTTAACTGTGTCACCTCACACCAATAATTTTCTTTACTTTCCTTACCCATGTTTACCAAGTAATATTATGTTAACCATATTCGCTGACAGGCTGAATACAGACGAGTCAGTTAAATGTAGATGCAGAAAGACAGTAATGTGTGCTTTGTACTCTTGCACATTCATCAATAAACTATGTTTTTCATCACCCATAATCTGCTTCGGTTTCATGCAGCACTATGAGTTCACAGTGATGTTGCTATTTTCGTATTGGCACTGAAAGAAAACCAGAGAAACTTAGCTGCTGACTTATTCAAAACTCCTTTGCCTGGAGTTTCAGCTGAATTTTGCTGGCTTTTTTGATTCAACCCGTCTTATGTTGATATAACTGGTGGAATAGTTTGCAGAATTTTAAACACAGATTGTGTACAGTACAACTTGAGTATCCACAATCTTTTGTGAGAATTTTAAGGACATCATGTTAGAAGCTGGCTCCACCCACAAAACAGGACATGGTCTCAGGCTGAATTAATTACCTTTGGAAGTTCCCCCTAAATATGCTTGTTTGCAGACCTTCAAGAAGTCTCAAATTATTAAGCCGGTCTTTTGGGTGGAAGGACACTTCTGAAAGGCTGCTATTTCTAAGGCTACATTTGCTGCCAATGCCGTGCATGCACAGTTGTATGTGTGGCTGCCATCTTTGTAAGGGGCAATATGCAGCAGAGCGCATGCATGGCCACCATCTCTATGGGGGCTCAATGTGTGACATGAACCTAGCTCATTTGCTTACAAGCACCATGTACCATGCATCAAAATAAAGTGGCTTTCAGTACTTTGCAAAATCACATTTAGTTCTGTAACATTATTAAGTTATTGATGCTCCTTAAACTGAAGAGATTTGAGAATGTGACAGAATATGCAGACATTTTAAGGCAGGATTCTGCTCCTTCGCTAAACTGCTAGAATTAGTGGGCTCTGTTCAACACTGCAACAGTTCTCTTTCCTGTCTTGACTGAACCTTTCGAATCATTGAATATTTAGCAACATATGTTCCCAGTGCTTATAAATTGTGAGACGACAGAAATCATTACAGTGAGTTGAAGATTCTGAATTGCCCCTGTCACTCCTCGTAAAACACTGCAATACTTTATCCAAGTGTGAATAAAATGCTTCTGAGATACATATTCCAAGCAACCTGCTGAATAAATAATGTGTGGGATCCATGGAATCCACAAACTAACAGCATATTGCACTAACTGAGTTAGAAAGCAAAATGAGTTGGCGGTGTGCTGGGCAAACTGATGTATGTATGTCATTGGATTTCTGCGCATGCACGGACCAGTGCACACGCGCAGACGGGTATCAGGGGTCATTTTGCATGGCGGCCATATTGCATTGACATGAGACACAGTGTGCTTTTAAAACTTATTAAGGAACTGACCACTTTATTCCAACCTAACTGAAAAATAGCTTTGCATATTGTGTGAAAGTAATTTTCAGTCGTTTAAAATCAGGTTATTCACAGGCGGTGAATTGACTTTGATTAAATACTGGGGGCAGAATTTTACGCCAGTGAGATTTTACAGTCCCACCACAGTCAATAGAGTTTAGAATATGTTATAGGGTGGCCGAATTGTGCTATTAACGGTAGAGTTGATCTGCAGACACTTCTTGGGTGGAAACGTTAAGTTTGTTTACGATATACTCAGCAGCAACAACATGTGTGCTTTCAACTCCAACTCTATCTCTACACTGACTGCTAAGGTAGCCTATGCTACTCTCCTATTGGTTACTACAGATCATGTGATCTTGCCTAACATGTATTATTCTTAAAGGTACATCACACACTAAATAAAGCCATAATTACTACAATCCCCACCCCCCATTTAACCCGGCTAAACATATTATATTTACAAGTACATATTTTTTCAAGATAACATAATATTTACACCAGGTAAGGAATTTACAAGTTCAGTCTGTCAGGTGGTTTCCTGATACGTGTGGAACGTTGCAGCTTCACAACTTCAGACTCTTTGTCAGGAACCTCCTTTTCTGGAGTTGCCTGAACATCAGGTGCTTCGGTGGGCACGTACAGTTCTGTATCCTCAACTCTTACAGGAACATCAGACATGTCAGTTCTGGGATGAGTATCCTCAACAGCAAACACAGACCTGGTCCTGGTCACTGGTGGAACCAAGTCTTGGTGATTTGTCTTTCCCGCCCTTAAATGGTCGACATGTTTCCAGATGATCTGGCCTTCCACCTCCACGTGGTAGGATAGAGGTCCAGTCGCTGCACTTATTTCACCCGGTCGCTTTGGTCCTTCCCTGAAGTTCTTCACTTATACCCACTCTCCCATGGTAAATTTCCTCTCGTGACTATGCCAGTCGTATCTAGGTTTCTGGCTTCCCTGACTCCTTTCCAACATCCCCTCTAAATTCGGCATTATTAAGCATAATCTCGTCCTGAGATGGCGTATCAACAATAGCTCCACAGTTGTGACACCTGTTGCTGTGTGAGGGGTGTTAATGAAAATGAAAGTGTGCTAGTTTGGTTGGTAAGGAACTGCCAGCTAGCTATCTCATGCTTGTCTTGAACATTTGAAAAGCGCTTTTGGCCAGTCCATTTGAGGAAGGGTGATGCAGTGCAGTTTTTACAAAAGTGATACCGTTGAGAATGATAAACTGTTGAAACTCAGCAATCAAATGCCATGCCGTTATCAGAAATGACTACTTCTGTTAGTACATGAATGACAAAACTCTGATGTAGTTTCTCAGTTGCAGAAGCCGATGTTAATGACTTCACCTCATAAATGTCCAGCCACTTTGAATGAGCTTCGACAATGAGCAGAAGCATTGGGCTGAATTTTGCCATCGGCAGCAGGGGGCGGGGCCCGCTCGCCAACACGCAAAATGACGTGGGATGAGGTTGGGGGGAACTCCTGATGTCATCCCGCCCCATTTAAATATTCAGGAATTGAGGCCATTGACAAGATAATTAAAACAATTAAATGGCCTGCCCGTCCAACTTTAAGGTTGGTGGGCAGGCCAGGAGCCCTGGCGGGCACTAGAAAAATCATGAAACCTCATCCACTGGCAGGATGAGGTTTCATGTAGGGTTTAAAAATGTTTAATAAAGTTTTAGTGAAATTTATTAACATGCCCCATCTCGTGTGACATTGTCACATGAGGGGGACATGTTAAGGATTTTTAAATTTTTCTATTTTTAATGTTTGAACAAGTGTAAGCGATCTCCCTGAGGCAGCACTTAGTCTCAGGGAGATGTTCACTGTTTTTGGGAATCCGGCACCCCCCCCCCACCCCCCACACCCGCACAGGAAGCACATAGTACTTCCTGCCGGGTGGCACGCTGGGTGGGCCATAATTGGCCTGCCCACTTAGCAGAGGGGCCCGATTTTCCGGCGGGGATCAGCTCCCTACCCGCTGGAGATTGGAACGGGCCCGCCCGCCTGGTAGGCAGAAAATTCTGCCCATTGTTCCCATAAAAGGTCCAACATAGTCAATGTGTAACCGTACTCATGGTCTATCTGGCTACTCCCATGGGTGTAATGGAGCTGTCATTGGCAACGTTTGCAGTTGCTGACATTGCACATTGTACTTTACTAAATTCTCTATTTCGCCACCCATCCCAGGCCACTATAGATAGCGGTGTGCTATGATCTTCATTTGGCAAATTCCTGGATGGGCACTGTGTAGTTCAATTAAAATTGGCTCCCTTCGCTTTGGAGGAACTATCACTTGTGCTCCTCACATTAAGATGCCATCCTCGTTGGTTACTTCATGTCTTCTGTTGAAGTACGGTTTCATTTCGTCAGATACAGGCTCCTGTGACCAACCATGTAGCACTTGTTCTTGTACTGTGATAGGACTGGGTCCTGACTTATCCGGTATCTGATCTGTCAAGCACATACCAGTGAGGAATCTAAGCAATTTAAGTAAAACAAGTTCCTGTGGAACTGGGACATGCTTACCATTTTCTGGTAAAGGCAAATGATTAAGTGCATCAGCATTTGTGATTGATTTCCAGGCGTATGTACGTAAGTGTATTTGTATGCTGCCAGAGTTAAGGCCCATCACTGTATTCTTACTGAGGCTATGGGTGGTATAGCCTTGTCCTCACTAAACAATCCTAGCAATGGTTTGTGGTCTGAAGCAATTACAAAATGATGGCCATGTACGTACTGGTGAAATTTCTTGACACCAAAGATGATGGACAGGCCTTCTTTTTCTATCTGTGAGTATCCCTTTTCCACCGTGGTGAGCATTCTTGATATGCACCTTATTGGCCGTTCCATGTTGTTGTCCATCCGATGGGAGAGCACTGCTTCCACTCAATAGGGAGGTGCATCACTTCAGCACCAATTCTTCCATCTGGTCATAACGTACTAATAGATTGGACGTGCAACAATTATTTCACCTTTATGAAAGCTTCTTTCTGGGGTGTCTCCCAAGACAAATGTTGGGTTCTTTTTGCGTAGAGAATGCAGGGGGCACTGTAGACAAGTTGGGTAAGAACCACCCATAATAATTGATTATTACTAGGAATGATTTGCGCTCAGAGGTGTTCTTTGGCGCAGTTGACACTCTTATGGCTCTCATTGTTTCCTCAACTGGGAGGAGGCCCTGTGAATCTACCCGGTCACCCTAATAGATTACCTCCCTCATTTGGAAAGTGTACTTTTCTTTTTTAATGCACCCCAGCTTGCAAGAACCATTTTAAGACTTCTTCTAAGTTTGCCAAAGGCTCTTTTTCAGTGAATCCTGTCACCAATACATCGTATAAATAGACTACAGCCTGGGGCAGTTCCTGTCTAGCTTTGTGTATGTTGTCAAGCTGCCAACTTAGCATATGGGTCTTCGATTTTTGGGATGGGATGCCTGTCTAGCTCAGCTACTTTATTAACTGTCAGTTTGTAGCCTCCACAAATTCAGACATTTTGGTTGGGTTTAAGGACGGGAACTATGGGCGCTGCCCATTCTGAGAAATGAACAGGTTGTATAACACCCAGTTTCTCTGGTCTGTTCGGTTAAATGTTGACTTTTTCTCACAGGGCATATGGTACCAGTTTCACCTTCATGAAGGGAAGGGTTGCTTCTGGATCCACATGAATCTTGGCCTGCAGGCCCTGGATTTTCCCCAGTTCATTCTTAAAGATGGTTGTGTACTTTCTAAGTAATTCTGGTAGCCCCTTGCTCTCAACTGGAAAATTTCAGCCCATTTTAACTTAATCTCCTTTAACTATTTTCACCCCAGGAGGTTTGGCCCTTCACCTGCTACCACCATTCAAGGGTAGCTTTGCTGATTGGCTTCCATAATGGGCAGTTGCTCAGCTTATGCCTTTCACTTGAATGTCTTCACCCGTACATGTTTTTAGTTTGGCGTCTAAACTTAATTGATGTTCACCATTATTCAAATATCTGAATTTTGCAAATAGAGATAAATAAGTATGATTTGGTGGCAATTACTGAGATGTGGTTACAGGGAGAACAGGTTTTGGAATTGGATATCCAAAGGTAACTCAGTGTTTCGGAAGCATAGGCAGGAAGGCAAAGGAGGTGGTGTAGCTTTGTTAGTAAAGGAATATCTAAAGGAATATCAGTGCTAGAGTGAGTAATAATATAGGCACTGGAGAGCAAGATGTAGAGTCAGTCTGGGTAGAAATAAGAAATAGCAAGGTGGGAGTAAACTATAGGTCCCCAAACAGTGATTCAGCATTAGGGCATAGTATTAACAAAGAAATACTGGGAGCATGTAAGAAAGGCATGGCAATAATCATGGGTGATTTTAATATGCATATAGACTGGACTAATCAAATTTGGCAAGGATAGCCTTGAGGGAGAGTTCATGGAGTGTATTAGAGATTGTTTCTTGGAGCAATATGTTGTAGAACCAACCAGGGAGCAGGTTATTCTGGATTTGGTTTTGTGTAATGAGATGGGATTAATTAATGATCTCATAGTAAAGGATCCTCAAGGGAAGAGTGATCATAGCATGCTAGAATTTCAAGATCAGTTTGAGAGCGAGAAACTTGAGTCCCACACTAGTGTTCTGGAGTTAAACAAAGGTAACTACATAGGCATGAGGGCAGATTTGGTCCTCGTGGACTGGGCAGGAAAACTACAAAGTAGGACGGTTAATGAACAGTGGTAGATATTTAAGGAGATATTCAATTCCTTCCAAGTAAAATATATTCCAAACAGGTAGAAAGAGGGGGAAAAAGCATCCATGGCTAAGCAAGGAAGTTAAAGACAACATAAAGCCAAAAACTAAGGCATACCAAATTGCTAGGATCAGTGGCAGGCTGGAAGATTGGGAAACTTTTAAAGATCAACAAAGGATTACTAAAAAAAAATAAAAAGAGCAAAGGTAAATTATGAAAGATAACTAGTGCAAAATGTAATAACTGATAGCAAAAGCTTCTACAAGTATATAAAAGGAAAGAGAGTTGCTAAAGTGAATGTTGATCCTTTGGAGGATGAGACTGGAGAGTTAATAGTGGGGAATGCAGAAATGCAGAGGTGCTTAATCAATATTTTGCCTCAGTTTCATTTTGGAGGACACTGGTGCCACCCCAATAGTAACAGGTAATGCAGAGGGAGGAACTTGGAAGAATCACCATTGCTGGAGAAAAAGTACTGAGCAAACTATTGGTATTAAAGGGTGACAAGTCTCTAGGACCTGACGGCCTACATCCCAGGGCCTTAAAGGAAGTGGCAGTGGAGATAGTGAATGCATTGGCTACAGTATTCCAAAATTCCCTAGATTCTGGAAAGGTTCCAGTGGATTGGAAAAATGCTAATATTACACGCTTATTGAAAAAGTGGGGGAGGCAGAAAGTAGGAAACTATAGACCAGTTAGTTTAACATCTGTCGTTGGGAAATTGTTGGAATCCATTATTAAGGAAGTAACAATGGGGCATTTGGAAAGTCAAAATGCAATCCATCAGAGTCAGCATGGTTTTATGAAGAATAAATTGTGTCTGACTAATTTGCTAGAGCTCTTTGAAGATGTGACAAGCAAAGTGGATAATGGGTACCCTGTAGATGTGGTATATCTGGACTACCAGAAGGCCTTTGATAAGGTGCCAATCAAAAGATTAATACACTAGGTAAGATCCCACGGAGTTAGGGGTAATATATTAGCTTGGATAGAGGATTGGCTAACCAACAGAAAGCAGAGAGTCAGGATAAATGGGTCTTTTTCTGGATGGCAAGTGTAACTAATGGGGTGCCACAGGGTTCGGTCCTAGGGCTCCAACTATTTACAATCTATATTAATGACTTGGATTCAGGGATAAAAGGTAATATAACCACATTTGCTGATGACACCAGAATAGGTGGGAAAATAAATTGCAAAGAAGGAATAAGAAATTTACAAATGGATATGGAAAGGTTAGGTGAATGGGCCAAAATTTGGCAGATGGAGTTTAACGTGGATAACTGTGAGGTTATCCATTTTGGTAGGAATAATAAAAAGGAAACTTATTATTTAAGTGGAGAGAAACTTCAGTAGGCTTTAGCGCAGAGGAGTTTGGGTGTCCTCGTGCATGAATCGCTAAAAGCTAGTATGCAGGTACAGCAGGTAATAAGGAAGGCAAATGGAATTTTGGCATTTATTGCTAAAGGAATAGAGTATGAAAATAGGGAAGTGTTGTTGGAGCTTTACAAAGGCATTGGTGAGGCTGCACCTGGAGTATTGTGCACAGTTTTGGCCTCCTTACTTGAGGAAGGATGTAGTTGCATTGGAGGCGGTTCAGAGGAGGTTCACTGGATTGATTCCAGAGATGCAGGACTTGTCTTATGAGGCGAGATTGAGCAGTTTAGGCCTATACTCGCTAGAGTTTAGAAGGATGAAAGGAGATCTAATTGAGGTGTATAAGATGCTATAGGGGACAGACAAAGGAGACATGGAGTGGATGTTTCCCCTTGTGGAGCGTTCTAGAATGAGAGGCCATAGTTTTAGGCTAAGGGGTGGTAGATTTAAATCAGAGATGATGAGGAATTACTTCTCTCAAATGGCCGTGAATATTTGGAATTCACTACCTCAAACCGCAGTGGATACCGGGAAGCTGTATAAATTTAAGGAGGAGATAAACAGATTTTTAATTAGTAATGGGTTGAAAGGTTATGGGGAGAGGGCAAGAGATTGGAGTTGAGGCTGAAATGAGATCAGTCATGATCGTATTGAATGGTGGGGCAGACTCGAGGGGCTGAATTGCCTACTCCTGCTCCTGGCTCTTACGTTCTTATGCATGTTCCCCAATTATTGTAATGGAAGCTCCCGTGTCCACTTTCATTCTAACAGGTTTGCCATTTACTTTCACTGTGACAAATATTGGTTCTGTGTTTTCAACTTTTGGATTAAAAAATGAGTAAATGTCTGAATTTGTTGTTTCAGGCTCTTCTGCATTGTAGATTTCATTAGGCTTCTTTTGTTTACAAACCTGCTTGAATATTTCCTTGCATTGCCTCATTATATGTCTATTTCTGATTTCTGTGACAATAATATCATTCGATTTTTTTAAACTGCCAATTGCTAAAAGACTGATTGTTTCCCCACCCCTGCCAATAACATTGTTCTTTGATTTCACTGCTAGGTTATTTTTCTTTATTCTTCAGCTAGAGGGGGCTGTTTCCCGCTTCTTGGCAGAGTCTCACATTTTTGCGCCTCTTCTGGTTGAGTGTGTGGAGGACGCCATTTTGCGCACCGTTTATTGCTTTTAAATCTCTTACTGCGCTTTCCATAGCACCTTCTTGAAATCCAGATTCACTTTGGACAATAATCTTGTCTGGATAGAGCCGTCTTTCACACCACACATTAAACGCCCCTGAACATATTGTTCAGAGTCGTACCAAACTCACAATGTCACATTAGCTGATTCCAATTCGCCACTTAGCATGCAATTGTCTCATCCCCGGCTCTATTTCGTGAATTAAATCTGAACCTCTGCATCGTGACTGAGGGCTTGGGTTGAAAATGATCCTTCAAAAGGCCCACCAATTCATCAAAATTCTTCGAATCTGGGGCACTGGCTGCCATCAAACTTCGAATCAGACTATAGGTTTTGCTCCCACAAGTATTCAAGAGGATCGCTCGCCTCTTCTCTTTCCTCATAATCTCGTTCGCTTGAAAAAAAGAACGTGAGGAAAAACTGTTTACAAAATGAGTGCAATTTTGGTGTTTTTTTTGTACCAGAATCACCAATTGTGCCCAAAGTGGAAACTCTCCCCACCTATGTGCCTGCTAACATTTATGAACACTTTCAACCCTGAACCCAAAGTGTTTGTGAACTATTGGGGCAGAATTTTAACTGACAAAGGGGTAGGGGACAGGTTTAGGGCCAGGCCAGGGGTGGGGTGGGGGGGGGGGGTTGCAGGAGGAGGGCTTAAAGACCCAAAGAGTTCTGATGGGTCAAAACTTGGTATGATCCCGCTCACTTCTCGGTTTTACCGAGGTATGGAGGCGAGTGGGAACATCCTATGGAGCTTTCAGGCCTGTCATTTAGCCCTGAATTCTCAGGCCAGTGCATAGCTTGTGTGAAAGTTGCCAGGGTCAACAAAGTAAGAGCACAACAAGGAGTCATTGATCATGACATTGATAGCCTTGAAATCCTTTAAACAGTGAAGCTGCAGAGTTGTTGGCCTGCCTATGTGAAAGGCTTGTGCTCCCAGCACTTGTTCTGAGCGTGTGCTTTCAGTGCTTCACAGGTGATTCCCAATTTTCTGGAAATCATTTCACCCCCATGGAGTTTACTCACCTCCACCTGTTCCCTGTTGTCAGTATTCATTGCAACATGGAAGCACCTTGTACAATATCACAGGCCTCTGATGAGAAAGAACTGGAGCAACAGTACCTGCACCAAAAGCACCAGCAGCAAAAGGAGCCACAGTAACAGTCTTGGTTGCCTCATCTGCAACCAAACACCACTTCACAGGTCAGAGGGGGTGGAAACAAAGATCAAGCTCCAGAGTCTCAATACCCCCAGCCCAGGGGTTGGCTGCTTTGTCCTGGATGGTGTCAAGCTTCTTGAGTGTTGTTGAAGTTACATTCATTCAGGCAAGTGGAAAGTTTTCCATCACACTTCTGACTTTGCCTTGTGGTGGTGGACAGGCCTTGGGGAGTCAGGAGGTGAGTTGCCCTCCACAGAATTCTAAGCCTCTGACTTGATCCTGTAGCCACAGTATTTATATGGCTAGTCCAGTTCAGTTTCTAGTCAATGGTATCCCCTGGATAATGATGGCAGAGGATTCAGTGATGCAAATGCCATTGAATATCGGGGGAGATAGATAGATTCCCACTTGCTGGCACTCGTGTGGTGCGTGAATGTTATTTGCCACTTATCAGCCCAAGCCTGATGATTGTCCAGGCCTTGTTGCACGTAGACATGGACACTTCAGTATCTGAAGAGTTGCAAATGGTGCTGAACATTGAGCAATCGTCAGCAACCACCCTAGGACACTACCCTGAGGAACTCCTGCACCAACGTCCTGGGACTGAGATAATTGACTTGTTTGTTGCAGACAGCTGAAGCCACCTGGAACAGATTGTCCTTCCCAATGTACTAGATGATATGCATTGCTGGTGTCCGTCAAGCTCATCACGGCCCTAAATTTCCCAGTCTCAGTCACCTTCCTGGGATCTGCAGGAACCATTTGTAGAATTTTACAATCTGCTGCCCACAAGCATTTCACTCGGATGACATATTGCCGGGGCTTCCAATTACATCCATTTGAAACGGAGGCCAGTCAGACACAGAGGGTTCTCGGATTTGCAGCAATGGCTTGATTCCCACAGGTACAGGGATTGTAGGCTGCACACATGTGGCAATCAAGGCACCTTCAGATCATTCTGGAGTATTTATCATTTGGATGGGATTCCATTCCCTCAAACCTCAACTCGTATCTGACCATCAGAAAGTTATGGATGTCTGTGCAAGGTATCCTGGAAGCTGCCATGATTCATTCATGCTGTAACAATCACATCTCCCACAGGTCTCACCTCCAAACAAAGTCAGCAAGTGGCTTCTTGGAGACAAGGGCTTTCATCTGAGGGCCTGGCTGATGACTCTTGTGAGAATCCCAACCACTGATGCAGAGCACAGGTATAACAGGAGCCACATGACCTCAAAGGCAAACACCGAGCAAGCCATTGGGTTGCTGAAGATGTAATTCAGAGGCCTGGACAGATCGAGGGGTGCCATCAGTATGTCCCATCAAGGATCTCCAGATTGGTTGTGATTTACTATGCCAAGAGCAACATCACATTAGAGAAGAAGAGGAAGAGGAGCAAGAGGACCTGGATGTGGCCAGGATGTCTCACCTGGCTGCGACAGCCTCACACAGGCATAGCTCAGCTATACTGGGTACATGAGGCCATATGGCAGTGCAATTGCAAAGTCTGTTGCTCCCCTCCTCACCCCAAAGCAAATCATTCCCACAGCCCAAAATCTAACCGTTACAGTCACACACGTCCCTCACCATCCGACCTGGACATACCATTCACCTGAAGGCCAACTGGAATTTGGGATGCAACAAAGTAGATGGCAGGAAAATGAAAAGTTTAAATAAAGTGTCTGATTATTTTTTTAAATCTGTTTTTATGTCATCCGAGTGAAATGCTTGTGGGCAGCAGATTGTAAAATTCTACAAATGGTTCCAGCAGATCCCAGGAAGGTGACTGAGACTGGGATGTGGGCATCACTGGCTAAGCCAGAATTGATTGCCCATCCCGAATTGCATTTAAGAGTCAACCACATTGCTGTGGGTCTGGAGTCACATGTAGGCCAGACTAGGTAAGGACAGTAGATTTCCTTCCCTAAAGGACATTAGTGAACCAGTTGGGTGTTCATGGGGAGAATTTTCTCCTCGTCTGGGGGCATTGTGCGGGGGCTGGTGTGGAGCCGATCAGCTGGGTGCCGCAATTTTACATGGGCGGGCCAATTAATGCCTGCCCAGCGTGCCGCACGCCCAGAAGTGCTCAACGCTCCTTGTGCGGGTGGCGAGGGGGGGTGGGGGGGGTGAGTTGCTTGAATCGGGAGTGCACTCTTTCGTGCATGCACATGAAAGAGTGCAGAAATCTCCCTGTGGTGCCTCAGGGAGATGAATTTTAAGTTTAAACAGTCTAATAAAGTGTACAAAAATTGCTTATTCCCCTACTCTGACAGACGTGATACCTTTGGCAGATGTCCTCTGGGCTTTGAAGATCATCAAAATCTTCCCCACCGGCATCTGTGCAGGGGCAGACTCAGTTATTGGGGCTCTGTCTGAGAGACTGGTGTGGTGTGCAAAGGATAAGAAATGGCAATGCCTTGTGAAAGGTCCCTACTTCCATATGTCCCTTCTCAATCCTCCCTCTCACAGTCCATCCGCATTTCCCTGCTAGCCAAGAGGTAGAGAGCACATGGCTGCATTTATATGACACATTGAGCTACCAAAGCTCAATGGTTTTCTTCCATCCTATTTAAAGTGGCAGACAAAGTGTGCAGGCCATTGATCAGCATTTACATCCAGCTGAGGTGTCTGTGCCCTCCAATGGGGTCGCTATACTGTTGTCCCTGTCTCCAATGCCCTCTCCTGCTCACATGTGATATTTGCCTCACCATGTGACACTCTACTGCAGTACCCACTGAGGTGTGTATACCTGCACTGGTGGAGCGTATGCATGAGTCCCATGATGATGCATCCTCTGAGTGCTCATGCTCCTCTGAGGACTTATCAGTCTCCTCCCACTGTGGCACTTTGTCACTCTTGAAGGGAGATGAAAGACATTGATTAGAACTGACAAATAAAAATGGTTCAAAGTCTACATTATGCATCTCTTGACATTTCAATTAGTGGTGACAATTCAAACTGCATGAATGCTAAGTGCCAACTGGCAGTGGAATATCTGTGTCTGGAAAATATAATAATTTTCATAATGTTATTGGAATTTATTGTAAGGTAGGAATAGTGTGTGCCTGTGTGTGTCTCTGTGTGTGTGACTTAATTGAATTAAAGACAGCTGGACTGAAGGCTTTGATGTATCAGAAGGAAAGCTAGGTTTGAAATGTTAAACAGGTAAACATGGCTGAAGTTTTAGAATGTGAGGTGTGAAGGGAAAATTTGCATTTTTAGATAAACCAGAGTAATTTGAATTACCTAAAAGGTGGTAAAATGTTACACTTAGCCAGAAAAAGCCAAACTGTGTTTTCCCAAAGCTTACTGATAACACTGGTACTATGAAAGAAAAGTAGAATTGAAAAGACATATTGGGTCAATGGGATTTACATCAAAAAGGGAGAAACCTATATAAAGGGAACGAGGTTATGTGTAAGAGGAAGGAATTCTAAGATCTAGCAAGTGTGAAAAGTGTCCAGCCCCTAAGCCTCAAGTTGCTGTCTACACGAACTGAAGTGAAGAAAACTCACTTTTAATTCAACTGTTCAGGGTATCATGTTACTTTTCCTGGGTCTTTTAAAATCTATTGACAGGGTTTTCCGCACCAGCCCACCGCCATGATCTTCCGGTCCCACCGCAAGTCAATGTGCTTCTGGCTGGGGTGCTGCCTTGCTTGTGGTGGGTCCCACCCACAATGGGGCTAGAAAATCCCAGCCTATGTGTTTTACTGTTGCCTTAATAGAGGTGTAACTGGGAGTTAGATTAACTAGGGGAACTAAGAGTTATCATAGCAGTAATTTGTAAACCTATGTATGTGCTTCAAATCATTTTTTTATCAATAAAGGTTTAATTTAGTTTTGTAAGAAATCTATAAGACTCAGTGGCCTTATTACTATTGAATTCAAGGCATGTATCTCAAAATAAATACAAATTGTAGAATAGTTGTGGCAGTCGTTTCAAGTTTCCTTCATTGATTTTGACAGCTCAGCATTTACCATCCACTGTGCCATAACAAACTAATTCTGTGGGAGACTCCCATCCCTCCATCATTTAATATCTACAGGTACTGCCACCTTGCTGATCTCCAGTGTGCCCTCCTCCATTGCAGTCAGGGTGGCAATGCCTGCAGCATTGCCCTGGATCTCTGCCGCCCCCTGGAGTTTTGCACACTCTTCTGCTGCAGTTAGAGAAAGCAGAGAATTACAAGGGCAGAATTTTCTGCCTGTCGGAAGGGCGCATGGACCCGACCCAATTTCCGGCAGGTGGGGAGCTGATCCCCGCCAGAGAAGCAGGCCCCGCCGCCATTTTAAGTGGGCAGGCCAATTAAGGCCCGGCCAGTGTGACACCCGGCGGGAAGTGCCTAGCGTTTCCTATTCGGGCGGGGGGGGGGAGATTCCCTAAAAGCGAGAGTGCGCTCTTTTGTGCATGTGCACATCTCCCTGAGGCTAAGTGCTGCCTCAGGGAGATCGCTGACAGTTGTATAAACATTAAAAATAAAAGAAAAAAAATCTTTAACATGTCCCGCTCATGTGACAATGTCACACGAGATGGGACATGTTAATAAATTTCACTAAAACTTTATTAAACATTTTTAAACCCTACATGCAACCTCATCCCGCCGGTGGATGAGGTTTCATATTTTTTCTATTTCCCGCCAGGCCTCCTGGCCTGCCCACCAACCTTAAGTTTGGACGGGCAGGTCCTTTAATTGTTTTAATGATCCTATCAATTGGCCATTGACAGGTCGGCGGGCCCACAGCTGATTTCGCTGTGTGCCCGCCTTCCTGAAGATTTAAATGGGGCACAGTGACGTCGAGGGTCTGCCCGACGTCATCCCGCATCATTTTGCGCATCGGTGAGCGGGCCCCACCCCTTGCTTGCCGACAGCAAATTTCAGCCCTAAGTGTGAGCAGTAGAATATTTGCTGATGAATCAATGACAACATTTGTGGAGGGTGACAGTGAGGGATGAGTGTGAGATGGCAATAAGTCAAGGGTTTGTGTAAGTATTGGCTGTTCAGCTGGAGGTTTAAGGAAGTGACTCAAAGGAAGGAATAAATGGAGCTGCAAGGCATGTTGTTCTGAAGAGTGCTTGCAGGAGAATGCTGGGGATATCAGAATGTAGTGGTTGACACTTGAATGTGGCATCCCAGACACAGTTTTCCTGACTGAGCGTCAGCCATGGTTCAGTTGATAGCACAATTACTTCTATGTTACAAGATTCAGGGTTGAAATCTTATGCTAGGACTTAAGTACAAAAATCAATACTGATGATATTCCAATGCAGTGGAAAAAAATTATTTTAAAAAAAACTTTGAACAACAAACTTGCACTTTTCTCTGCCATGGAAGCTGGTTCATGATGCCATTCAACTCAATATGATTATACATTAATTCACTACAAAGATGAAAAAATATAAAGGAGGAGGATATTTTACGAAACAAAAATGAATTTGACTCAAAAGATTAGCTGAAACAAGGACTTAAAAACATTTGAATTGACACCATTATCCAGCATCTAAAACAATGTAAAAAGAGTATCTTTTGACCAAACTGCGGTCAGGTTCTATGTAGTGGAAATGAAAACGTCCCAAGAGGCTTCACAGGAGCATTATCAAACTAAATGCGACACTGAGCTACATAAGGAGTTATTAGGGCAGATAATTAAAAGCTAAGGCAAAGAGGTAGGTTTTAAGGATTGTGTTAAAGCAGGAAACAGAAGTAGAGAGGCTGAGAGGTTTAGAGAGGGAGTTCTGAGCTTAGGGCCTTGACAGCTGAAAGCATGGCTGACAATGTTGTAACTATTAAATCAGGGACGTGGAAAGGGTCATAATTGGAGGAGCCCAAATAGCTCAGACAGCTGTAGGACTCAAGAAAGTTACAGAGATAGAGAGGGGTGAAGCCATGGAGGAACTTGAAAACAAGAATGAGAAATTTTAACTCAAGGCATTGCTTAACCTGGAGCCAGAGTAGCTCAGTGAGCATGGGAGTGATGTATAAACGAGGTGCAACATCAAAAGAGGTCAGTAAAGATGAACGAAGAGTATAAAGTTCTAAATAACCTAAATGCCAAAGACTTCTTAACTCTAATATGTCCTCATAATATCTGAAGCAGACAAGCAAATAAAAGTGTTTTCTGGCTATTCAAAATATCCCAAAGTTCTTTATAACAAGAATAACTGAAATATTAAATTCCTCCTAAGCATTTAGATACAGGTGTTTTTCAGTTGATAGAAAATTCCAATTCTTCAACTAAGAGTTATGAAAAATTCAGAATTCTGTGTTATGAGGATCATAGGCTATATGATTATAATCGATCACAGAATCACAGAATTTTTACAGGCAGAAGGAGGGCATTTGGCCCATCGTATCTGCACTGGCTCTCCAAAGGAGAATTTGACTTGATGCCATTCTCCTGCCTTCTCCCCGTGACCCTGCACATTGTTCCTTTTCAAATAACGGTATAATTCTCTGTTGAATGCTTTGATTGGGCAGTACATCCCAGGCCATAACGAGATATGTGAGAATGTTTTTCTCACATCGCTTTTGCTTCTTTAAATCTGTGCCCTCTTTTTCTCAATCCTTTCACGAGTGGGAACAGTTTCTCTCTATCTACTCTATTCAGACACCTGATGATTTTGAACATCTCTATCAAATCTCCTCTCAGTCTTCTCTTCTCCAAGGAAAGCAGTCCTAACTCCTCCAAACTATCTTAATAACTGAAGTTCCTCATCCCAGAAACCAATCTCATGAATCTTTTCTGCACCCTCTCTAATGCCTTCACATCTTTCCTAAAGTGCGGCATCCTAAACTGGATGCAATGCCCCAGCTGAGGCTGAACTAGTGGCTTACACAAATTCAACATAACCTCCTTAATCTTGTACTCTATGCTCCTATTAATAAAGCTCAAGATATTGTATGCTTTATTAGCCACACTCTCAACCTGACCTGCTATCCTTAATGAGTTATGCACATATACACCCAGGTCCCTCTGCTCCTGCATCCCTTTTAGAATTGTACCCTTTATTTTATACTGTCTCTCCATGTTCTTCCTACCAAAATGAATCACCTCAAATTTCTCCACATTGAACCTCATCCGCCACTTGTCTGCCCATTCCACCACTTGTCTATGTCCTTTTGAAGTTCTACACTACCTTCCTCACAGTTTACAATGCCTCCAAGTTTTGTCTCATCTGCAAACTTCCAAACTGTGCCCTGTATACCAAGTTCTAGGTCATTAATATATATCAGGAAAAGCAAGGGTTTCCAACACTGACTCCTGGGGAACACCACTACAAGCCTTCCTCCAGCCCAAAAAATAACCATTAGCTACTGCTCTCTGTTTCCTGTCACTCAGCCAATTTCATATGCATGTTGCTAATGTCCCTTTCATTCTATGAGCTATAACTTTGCTCACAAGTCTGTTATGTGGCACTATGTCAAATGACTTTTTGGTAGTCCATGTACACCAGATCAACAACATGCCCTCATCAACCCTCTCTTTTACCTCTTCAGAAAGCAAGTTAGATAAAAACAATTCTACCCTTAAGAAATCCATGCTGGCTTTCCTTAATTGACCAACATTTGTCCATGTAACTATTAATTCATTCCCAAATTATTGTTTCTAGAAGTTTCCCCATCACTAAGGTTAAACTGACTGACCTGCAGTTGTTAGGCTTACCTTTGTACCAGTATTTCACAGAATCACAAAATCACAGTGTAGAAGAGGCCCTGTGACCCATCAACTCTGCACCAACACATGAGAAACACCTGACCTACCTACCTAATCCCATTTACCAGCGCTTGGCCCATAGCCTTGAATGTTATGGTATGCCAAGTGCTCATCCAGGTACTTTTTAAAGGATGTGAGGCAACCCGCCTCCACCGCCCTCCCAGGCAGCGCATTCCAGACCATCACCACCCTCTGAGTAAAAAAGCTTTTCCTCACATCCCTCCTAAACCTCCTGCCCCTCACTTTGAACTTATGTCCCCTCATGATTGACCCTTCAACTAAGGGGAACAGCTGCTCCCTATCCACCCTGTCCATGCTCCTCATAATCTTGTACACATTTGAACAAGGTTATTTTTAAAATCATTCATTGGATGTGGGCATCACTGGCTAGGTCAGCATTTATTGCCCATCCCTAATTTCTGTTGTAAAGAGGGCATTTAAGAGTCAACCACATTGCTGTGGTTCACATGTAGAGCAGGCCAGACCGGGTAAGGACAGCAGATTTCCTAAAGGGCATTGGTGAACCAGATGGGTTTTTCGTGACAATCAGCAATGGTTTCATGGTCATCATCAGACTTTTAATTCCAGAATTTTATTTTGAATTTAGATTTCACCATCGGCCATGGTGGGATTTGAAACCACCCAAGAGCATTAGCCTGGGTCTCTGGACTATTAAGCCCAGTGACAATAACATTATTTTACTGCCTCACCATAAACTAGGGTGGAGAATGTGGGTGTAATGTTTGCAATTCCCCAGTCTTCTGTCATCACCCCTGAGTCGAAGGCCAGTGCCTCTGCAATTTCCATTCTCACTTTCTTCAGTAATCTTGGATGCACCTCACACTGTTGCAGTACCTTACCGACTTGAAGTGTGGATAGTTGTCCAATATCTCCTCCTTTTCAATTGTAAACCATTCTTGTGTCTGATTTGCCTCCTCTTTCACCATGGCCTGGGTAGCATTCTCTTCCTTGGTAAAGATAGATATAAAGCATTAATTTAATACATTGGCTATGAACCCCTGTCTCCTTGTGTAAATCCCCTAATCAGCCTGATCCTCCTTTTACCACCGTTTTATTATTTATATGTCTATAGAAAGCTTTGAGATTCTGTTTTATGTTAGCTGTCAGTCTTGTTTCATGCTCCCTGTTTGCTTCTCTCCTTTGCTTTTTCATCTCCCCTCTGAATGTTCAGCAGTCCGCCTGGTTCTCATATGTATTTTTTACTTGACATCTGTCACAAGCACAATTTTTTCTTCTTAATCTTCATCTCTATCTCTCTTGTCATCCAGGGAGCCCTAGGTTTGTTTTTTCTACCTTTCCCTTTTGAGGGAATAATTACTTTTACTTATATACTTATTTAAAACTCTGCTGACTTCCTCAATGTTACTTGATGCTTGGTTTGGAATGAAATGATCTATGCTTTTAAACATCAGCGCCCATATTTTAGAAATTTGTAAATCGAAATGGCCTGTGGACTCATGAAATTTTTCAGTTAGCACAATGATCAAGGTGGCAAAAGAATTTTAGATTGATGGATTGAAGTAAGGTATCGATGGAAAATGAATTGCTATTTGATAGTTTCTGTATATGTGATTTCTTGGCAAACAGGCAACTATCTCTCCAAGCATCGTGTTTAAAGGTAGGATTAGAATATAAATATATATATACATTGATAAATATGCTCTAAAGTATAGTTTTAATTTAGATACATTTACTCCTGTCTACACTGCACAGCCCTGCAGATTATTAGGGATCAGAGATGCATTCACAGTAGACAAGCAGAGAATGTGGCTATAAAACCAACAATACCAGAAAACCACCAGGAATCAGAGATGCTTTTGTCACTAGACCCTGAGAGAATACAGAGCTAACTGTAGGAAGGTGAGGACGTCATGCTTTTATTTGTTTTCCCACATTCCAAAGGGAATATAATTTGTGTCACTACTGCTTAAGCTAGAACAATTCATGCCGCAGGTATTATTACTCAGGTTGTTATATTACTGCCAAGGTCTGTGGTCAGAATGTAATGATTATTTGTTTTTTACCTGGTTTGATTGAAAGATATCATTATGGCAGAATGCAGGAGAACCCCTCTGGAAATCCACTCAAAAGCATCCTCCATTCTAGCATGTCTCTCTGGTAGAACATTGTTAATTCAGTAACAGTGCTTTTTGAGCCTAGGATACCACTCTTTGGTCTGATTGCGGGTTGTGTGTTTTGTACCTGTGTGTTTTATGATGTGTTTGAGAAATTTGAAAACCAGAAGGAAAACTTAAGTGCATGTTTATTTAAGAAGTTCAAATTATTTCCACTAATTCTTGTGTAATGGATTTTTAAAAATTGATCCGGTGATCCTGTTACTTGAATATCTTAAGCCAGAAAATAAAAATAAGGTGGAAAAGATCAAAGAAATTCAAGGGTTGGACAAAGAAAACATACAGTTAGGCTGGAGGTATTTCTCTAGTTTCTCTTCTCTCTCATGTTTTTCTCTCTCTCGCTATCCCTCATGTATCAAGGGATTGCAGTGAGTTTCCAGTGAGGTTATTCTGGTCATTTGCTATAACACAATTACACCAACTTTCAAGAGTTTCCATGTCCCTTATCTCAGAGTTACAGTAAAAGACCAGTGGAACCCACTTGGAAATTCATGTCAATGTCCTGGGAGGAGGTGGACATAAGAAGCATATCCTTTAGATCCTCATAGTACAGTTTAATTTAGAAGCACTTTTTTAAAGAATATAACTGGTAGGGTAGGTAAAGGGAAGCCCAGGAGTTATGGTATGATTGGATTTCCACAAGGTATTTTATAAGGTGCCACACAAAAGGTCAATATGCAAGATAAGGGCTCATGGAGTTGGGCATAATAGCATGGACAGAGAATTGGTTATCAGACAGAAAGCAAGGAGTTGGGATAAATGGGGCATTTTCAAGTTGCCAGGCTGTGACTAGTGGAGCACCATAAGGATTACTGCTGGGGACTCAACTATTTACAATTCATGTTAATTATTTTGATGAAACTGTAGTGTATTGATAATTGCATTGTGGACTTGAGACCATCAAACATACAAGTACCAGCAGAAGAAGTCCAATCAGAAAAGAGATTAAAGAAGGATTCCTGCTTTAACAACACATATGGTTCTGTTTCGTACCTAGTGTGGCTGAATCTTACTGCTTCTATCCCAAAAACTTTATAATGGCAATGAGGATGATAAAAAATAACTAACAATGCTTTCAGATATGAAAGTTTTGGAAGGTGTTTGTCTATTATCTGCAGACTGCATTTTAAGTTGGAGAGAGGCTATGTTAGATACACACAAGAGGCACTCCAGCTCAGAATTAGCTACAAGAATGCTTGCACAGTGTACACACACATTGATCTCACCAAACTAACCATCCAATGAAAATTGAATCTCGGATCATTAGAAATAAGTTTCTCTTTGAAAGGAACACAATCTCAGATCCTTGATATGCACTATTGCTGTGTTGCTGATGTATATTGCTTTGTCTATGCCCAATCCACCACATTTTAATATGTATTGAAAGCCATCATTTGTATTCCCATGTTGACAAAAGTGGCTGTAAAGTCTCAAAGGCCCAGTAGCAGGTTTTTAAATCAGACAGGTGACAAAAGAAAAAAGGCCTTACTTCTCCACTCTGAAGGTGAAGAGATGGAAGATATTTTTGAGACATTTACACCTGAGCAAAATGACTCAGCAAGAAATGCGCTAATGACCTATTTCAGACCCAAGGAAAATAGAAAATACAAAACATTGTTTTCCACCATACTAAGCAAAAAGCAAAGGAGAGAACTGACCAATATTGCACACAATTGAGACAACTAGCACTCAAATGTAACTTCAGGGCTGTGAACATGTCAAATGGGAAATATAAACACAAATAATTTAAGGTTGTCTCTCTAGTCAGCTACACTGAAAAGCACTTCAGAAAGAAAGCTGTCAGAGCTACTGGTGTTAGCAAGATCACTATCGCTTTCAGAGTCTAGGGCTACTAAAACTGAGGCTGCCAACAGTAACTACCACACTCTAAGTTCAACTCCTGTGAACACTGTTCATAGCACACATGCCATTAAACCACCTACAAAACAACAACAGCAGCCTCACAGAACTGCGACTTGTCCAAACAATGTTTCCACTGTGACAGTGCTGATCCACAATGGACAGAATGTCCTGTTACTGGCAAACAATGTAAAACTGGTGGAAAACTCAATCGCTTTGTTCATGTTTGTCGTTCACCCTCAAAATCAGCAACAAACACTAATATGTGTAATATAATATGCGTACCAAAGAAAAAGGGTGAGAGAATGTAACCAATGTAGAGGCGCATGAACCTGCATTTACTTTTGTGCTCTCTTTTGAAAACAGCAACCAGCCACATATGACAGTGACCATTGGCTGTTCAGACGTAGATGCTCTCATACATAGAAACAGGAGCATCTGCCTGTGTCACGGAAGAAAAACTGTTCAGAATTCCCCCATTCTCTGCAAACCAGGGGATGCAAAAATGTTCCTTTATAACAGTGACAAACCACTGAAGGTTCTTGGGACATTTGAAATGTAAGTCTTATTCAAAGACACCAGATTGAATGCTGTATTCTATGTCATATCTGAAGAATGTAACTTGCTTATTAGTTTCCACACAGCTGCAGGTCTGCACATGATTGCAGTCACATACATGATTCCTATGCATACCAACAACATTCTCGAATTGTATGCTGATTGCTTCACTGGTATTGGCAAACTGAAAGGTATGCGCAAATGTATGTAGACCTTACTGTGTCTCCAGTCACATGTTAACAGTGACGAATATCACTTCATGTGAGAAGGCAGAGAGAGTAGGAACTTCAGCTCCTACTTGACCTTGACATTATTGAGAAAGCTGGGGATGAGCCACCTCCTTGCGTCTCATCCATACAAGTTGTCAAGCAAACCAAGGTCAAAAACCAATTACAACCTGTCTTGATATTCAGTCAGCAAACCAAGCCATACACCAAGAACGACCAATTACAACCTGTCTTGATATTCAGTCAGCAAACCAAGCCATATACCAAGAACGACACTTGGTACTGGCAATAAATTGTATCATAAAGTGATTGGTGCTAAACACTTTGCTAAACTTGACCTCAATGCAGACTACCATCAAATTGAGCTTGCAGTATTCTCCACTCACATTGGACTTTTTTGATACAAAAGGCTGAACTTTGGAGTCAATCCAGCAGTTGAGGTATTTCAGCGCTTGATTCAGTCAGCCCTTCAAGGACTTGGAGGCACATTGGATATCAGTGATGACATTCTCATTGAAAGTGAATTCAAGACACACCTCCATGCATGCCTACAACAACTTAGCAACTGTATTGTCCCTATTAAACGTAGCTCAAAAGAAAGACTTGGAATTATGTAGCGTCTTCCGCGACCTTAGGGCAAGGACCCTCCCCCCCACCATCCTCAATAGGCGGATATGAACTAACAGATGTGGGAATATATTTAAAAAATTTACCTTGTTCAATGAAAGTGGAATGGAATTCTTTGGTCATGTGTTCATTTTGGACAAGTGGACCATATCGCACAAACAGGCTACACACTGGATCAAACAAACGTTATCAGCAAATTGCTACTTCGACCCTAAGAGAATCAGATGGCTACTTGCAGTTGCAAGTCTGATTGGCTTATGTGCAGTTCTTGTGCACAAAGGCAAAACTTGTAACCCATCCATCATTGCGATGACAAGCAGATCGCTAATGTCTGTAGGGCACGTTATTCACGAATAGAGAAAGAAGCACTCTCAATCAGATGGGGTGTCTTTCATGTTCATCTTTACTTGTATGGAAGTGAGTTTGAAGTAGACCATAGATCACTCATAAGCTTGTTCAACAATCCACATAGTAAACCACCCACTTGAATAGAACATTGGATACTCACAATACAAGAGTATGAATTCCATGTTGAGTATCAGCCAGGCAAGCTCAAGTCAGCGGACTATCTGCCGTGACATCCATTGCCAACAGTCAGTCCTACTGGTTGTGGGGAAAAGGTTGCCAAACAACATCTTAACTATGTAAGCCGAAATCTGGTGCCAAAGTCATGAAACCAGCTGACATCAAAGCAGCAGCAAAACAAGGTGCATCTATGTATGATGGCTATGGAATCAGAAAACTGGAAAGATGTGATTGAGAGGGTCTACAGACAAAATTGCTCATACATAACGAGGTCTTCACAATGTTCAAAATAACCTCTCTGTTACAATCGCATCTGATCTTGTGTTATACAAAAACTGTATTGTCATTCCACACTCAGTTGAGAGAACGTTTTGCCAATATAGCAGGTGAAAGTCACCAGGGAATTGCCAAAACCAACAACTCCTTAGGGAAAAGGTATGGTTCCTAGAAATTGACAGCATGGTAGTGCACAGAATCAATCAGTGCTTGTTATATGTTAGGCAACCACAATATCAAATCTTTGTGATCCTCTCAAGATATCTGAACTACCTCCAGGACCATGGATAGAAGTTAGCATTCATTTTGCAGACTTGCACACTGTTGAACATTGTCACTGATGACTGCAGCAGATTCTCAGTAATGGTGTCAATGCAACAAAAGCAGTCATCCCAAAGCTTAATCAGATTTTCACCGCATTTGAAAACCCAAAAATGGAGAAGTGACAATAGAACCCCATTCAACAGGAATGAGTTAAGTAAATTCATGGACTAACTATTTTTTACTCAATGTACAAACACACCTCATTGGCCATGAGCTAGTGGAGATGTCTAGAGATTTCTGCGTCCCTTGATAAAAGTGATGCATACAGCTATAGCTGAGAGCAAGTTGTGGAAGTAGGAGTTATAACGCTTTTTTTGCAATTACAGAGCAACTCCTCATTCAACTACTAGAAAACTTCCAGTTACACTCATCTTTGCACACACATCTTCCTGAGCAACCCCTTGGAGCTGATGATCAACATGTACATGAACACGATCATGATCAGAGGATCAAATAAAAGTAAATGAAGATATGAAACATGAAGTTTAGAGCTCCCCTGCTAAAGCCAGGAGATAAAGTGCTTGTAAAACATAATGGTCATGTTGGCAAGCATACAACCCCCTGTGACATCCAATCATTTGTTGCAACCAACACAAAATGATCAATGGTCACTGCTAAGCACTGTTTGCAAATCATCACACAAAATGTGTCATTCATCAAAGCACTGAAAACACCATTCATAAGCATTGAATTTGATTCTGACATTGACATCTCAGATGAGGAACATGAGTCAAATAAGACTATACCTGCTGTCACACGGTACCTATTCATGAACAAAAATGTCCATCAGACTTCAGTTATTAAATCAAGAAGTGAACTATTTTAGGTTGGCATACAACTGCTGGATTGGTAATCCAGAGACCCAGAGTAATGCTCTGGGGATCTGGGTTCAAATCCCGCAACAGCAGATGGTAGAATTTGAATTCAACAAAAATCTGGAATTAAAAGCTTAATGAGGACCATGAAACCATTGGCGATTGCTGTAAAAATCCATCTGGTTCAATGGTTATTGGGGTTAGATGGGAATGTGGAAATCGAAAAACAGGAAGATCAGCCATAATTATATTGAATGGTGGAGCAGGCTTGAGGGGCTGAATGATCGACTATTTCTTATGCTCTTATGTAGTGCCCTTCCATGTTGAACAACACTTGGAGGAAGCACTGAGGTGGCAAGGGCACAGAATGTATCCTGGATGGGGGACTTCAATATTCATCACCTAGAGTGGTTCGGTAGCACCACCACAGGCCAAGCTAGCTGAGTCCTAAATGACATAACTGATAGACTGGATCTGCAGCAGGTGGCGAGGGAACCAATAAGAGGGAAAACATACTTGAAGTCACCCTCACCAACATGCATCAGCAGATGCATCTGTCCATTACAGCACTGGTAAGAGTGATCACCGCACAGTCCATGTGGAGACAAAGTCCCACCTTCACATTGAGGATACTCTCCACCATGTGTGGCACTACCACCGTGCTAAATGGGGATGATTTCAAACAGATATCTGCGGTCCTGCCATATCCAGTCGTAAATGGTGGTGGACAATTAAACAGTTCACTGGATGGGGAGGCTCTACAAATATCCCCATCCTCAATGATGGGTGATCACAGCAATTACTGCCTCATCAGTCTACTCTCGATCATCAGTCAAGTAATTCAAGGGGTCATCAGCAGTGCTATCAAGCAGCATTTGCTTAGCAATAACCTGCTCACTGATGCCCAGTTTGGTTTCTGTCAGGGCCACTCAGCTCCTGACCTCATTACAGCCTTGGTTCAAAAATGGTCAAAAGAGCTGACCTCCCGAGGTGAGGTGACAGTGACTACCCTTGACATCAAGGCCACATTTGACTGAGTGTGGCACTAAAGAGCCCTAGCAAAACTGGAGTCAATGGGAATCAGGGGGAAAGCTCTCCACTGATTGGAATCATAGCTACCACAAAGGAAGATTGTTGTGGTTGTTGGAGGTTAGTCATCTCGGCTTCAGGACATCACTGCAGGAGTTCCTCAGGGTAATGTCCTAGGCCCAACCATCTTCAGCTGCTTCATCAATGACCTTCCTTCCATCATAAGGTCAGGAGTGGGGATGTTCACTGATGATTGCACAATGTTCAGCACTATTCATGACTCCTCAGATACTGAAATAGTCCATGGCAAAATGCAGAAAGACCTGGACAATATCCAGTATCCAGGCTTGGGCTGACAAGTGGCAAGTAACATTCATGCCACACAAGAACCAGGGAATGACCATCTTCAACAAGAGAGAATCTAACCATTGTCCCGTGACATTCAATGGCATTACCATCACTGAAACCCCCACTATCAACATCCTGGTGGTTAGCATTGACCAGAAACTGAACTGGACTAGCCATATAAATACTGTGGCTACAAGAGCAGATGAAAGGCTAGAAATCCTACGGCAAGTAACTCATATCTGTAGGAGGTGTCCCCTTTTCTCCCTCAAAGATCCTTCCCACATTAAAGCTCATGCCACCAGAATGACCAGCGAGACAAAGTTTCTTCTGATAATTTGCCATCACTTTCTGCATTGCCCATAGCCCTCAGTGAAAGGCTGCATTCAGCAATCACAAAATACAGTTACAATTACGGTTACATTACCCTGAACCTTGTCCCGCCAGAGGCTAAACCCCTACCATGTTCCTAACTTAATACTTAAATCTTTATACCCTAACTTAACGCTTACAATTACCCCTTGGTTGGCCTTCCAATGCTGTTATAAGTCCCTCGGTGGAGTTGATCAGACTCTACTGACTTCCTTGACTGCCTGCAGAAAACAGTGATGCCCTACAAATCTGTCCCCAAATATTGTCTCCATGCTCACTTCTCTGGGTAGGAGTCCTCTCCCCATTCAACACACCTTTTACACACCTCCAATATACTCCCTGCAACTGGACCCGTCCCTCTGGATTCTTACCTTCTCTTGATCTTTTCATTGAGAACTGTCGGCGTGACATCAGTGTCTCAATTTCTCTGCTCCTCTCACCCACTCTAACCTGTCTCTCTCTGAACTTACTGCACTCCTTTTTCTCAGGTCCAACTCGGACATTGTCATCAAACCTGCTGACAAGGGTGGTGCTGTTGTTGTCTGGCGCACTGACCTCTACCTCATAGAGGCTGAGCGTCAACTCGCAGACACTTCCTCCTACCTCCCCCTGGACCATGACCCCACCACTGAACATCAAGCCATTGTTTCCAGGACTATTACTGACCTCATCTCCTCTGGAGATCTTCCTTCCACCGCTTCCAACCTCATAGTCTCCCAACATCGGACGGCCCGCTTCTACCTCTTACCCAAAATCCACAAACAGGACTATCCCGGCAGACCGATGATGTCAGCCTGTTCCTGCCCCATGGAACTTATTTCTTGCTATCTTGACTCCATTCTCCCTCCCCTTGTCCAATCCCTTCCTACCTACATCTGCGATTGCTCTGACACCCTACATCATATCAACAATTTCCAGCTCCCTGGCCCCAACCGCCTCCTCTTTATCATGGATATCCAATCCCTCTACATCTCCATCCCCCACTGGAATGGTCTGAGGACTCTCTGCTTCTTCCTTGAACAGAGGACCGAACAATCCCTATCCAACACCACTCTCCTCAGTCTGGCTGAACTTGTTCTCTCATTGAACAACTTCTCCTTAAACTCGCCTCACTTCCTTCAAATAAAAGGTGTGACTATGGGAACCCACATGGGCCCCAGTTATGCCTGTCTCTTTATAGGGAATGTGGAACATTCCTTGTTCTACTCTTACTCTGGCCCCCTCCAACAACTCTTTCTCTGGTACATCAATGTTGCTTCGGTGCTGCTTCATGTTCTCGTCTAGACCTGGAAAAATTTATTAATTTTGCTTCCAATTTCCACCCTTCCATCATTTTCACATGGTCCATCTCTGACACTTCCCTTCCCTTCCTTGACCTCTCTGTCTCAATTTCTGTTGATAGACTGTCCACCAATATTCATTACAAGCCTACTGACTCCCACAGC
Source organism: Carcharodon carcharias (assembly GCF_017639515.1). NCBI lineage: Eukaryota > Metazoa > Chordata > Chondrichthyes > Lamniformes > Lamnidae > Carcharodon > Carcharodon carcharias. The sequence goes on along the minus strand of NC_054467.1, from coordinate 157,762,066 downwards.
TACCTCAACTACAGCTCCTCACAACCTGCTTCCTGTAAGGACTCCATCCCATTCTCTCAGTTCTTTCGCCTCCGCCGCATCTATTTTGATGATGCCACTTTCTAAAACAGTTCCTCTGACATGTCCTTCTTCTTCCTTAACCGAGGTCTTCCCCCAACGGTGGTTGACAGGGCCCTCAACCGTGTCCGGCCCATCTCCCGCGCATCCGCCCTCACACCTTCCTCTCCCTCTCAGAAACATGATAGGGTCCCTCTTGTCCTCACTTATCACCCCACCAACCTCCGCATTCAAAGGATTATCCTCCGCCATTTCCACCAACTCCAGCATGATGCCACCACCAAGCACATCTTCCCTTCACCCCTCCAGTGGCATTCCGCAGGGATCGTTCCCTCCGGGATACCCTGGTCCACTCCTCCATCACCCCCTACTCCTCAACCCCCTCCCACGGCAGCTTCCCATGCAGAAGGTGCAACACCTGCCCCTTTACTTCCCCTCTCCTCACCGTCCAAGGGCCCAAACACTCCTTTCAAGTGAAGCAGCATTTCACTTGCACTTCCCTCAATTTAGTCTACTGCATTTGCTGCTCCCAATGCAGTTTCCTCTACTTTGGAGAGACCAAACACAGACTGGGTGACCGCTTTGCGGAACACCTTCGTCTGTCTGCAAGCATGACCCAGACCTCCCTGTCACTTGCCATTTCAACACTCCACCCTGCTCTCAAGCCCACATGTCCGTCCTTGGCCTGCTGCAATGTTCCAATGAAGCTCAATGCAAACTGGAGGAACAGCATCTCAACTTCTGACTAGGCACTTTACAGCCTTCCAGACTGAATATTGAGTTTAAAAACTTCAGATCATGAACTCTCTCTTCCATCTCCACCCCCTTTCCGATCCCCCTTTTTTCCAATAATTTATATATATTTTTCTTTTCCCACCTATTTCGATTATTTTTAAATGTATTTCCATCCATTATTTTACATCTACCTTTTAGCCTATTTCGATCCCTTCCCCCCACACCGCCCCCACTAGGGCTATCTGTACCTTGCTCATCCTGCTTTCTGCCCTTAATGTCACCTATAAGCACATTTCTTAGCTAATATTACCACTGTCAACACCTCTTCGTCCTTTTGTATATGACATCTTTTGGCAATCTCCACCTATCACTGGCCCTCTATCCAGCTCTACTTGTCCCACCATCCCCCCTCCTCCACCCACTTAAACCAGCTTATATTTCACCTCTCTTCTATTTTTCCTTAGTTCTGTTGAAGAGTCATACGGACTCGAAACGTTAACTGTATTCCTCTCCGCAGATGTTGTCAAATCTGCTGAGTTTTTCCAGGTATTTTTATTTTTGTTTTTGTTTTGGATTTCCAGCACCCGCAGTTTTTTGCTTTTAACCCAATTATACCATTTCTGCTGCTGGCCTGGCCAACTTATTTCAATGTCCAGTAGTTAGAACTTTTAGTTTATTCTACGCATAGTTCAGACAAATGTGTTCAGCTCATGCTGGTTGAAACAAAAGCCTTTCCATGGACAATATATGCCAGTCAAATATTAGCAGAGTTCACATTGATAAACAATTGCCCTGCTGTTTTGAGGCAATACAGCACCTGGCTCCAACATCGATGCAAGTTTGAATATTAATGGCCTGTTCCTCGTGCCATTGTATCAGGTAATCAGTCTCTTAATAGCGTTAGTCAGTGGTAGGTAATGGCATTTCCCTGGTACCATTAAGATAAAAGCAAAAAACTGCGGATGCTGGAAATCCAAAACAAAAACAAAAATACTTGGAAAAACTCGGCAGGTCTGGCAGCATCTGTGGATAGGAGCACAGTTAACGTTTCAAATCCAAATGACCCTTCAACAGAACTAAGTAAAAATAGAAGAGAGGTGAAATATAAGTTGGTTTAAGGAGGGGGGCTGGTGGGACAAGAAGAGCTGGATAGAGGGTCAGTGATAGGTGGAAAAAACCACAAAAGATGTCACAGACAAAAGGACAAAGAGGTGTTGAAGGTGGTGATATTATATAGATAATAATTATATAGATAATATCATCACCTTCAACATCTCTTTGTCCTTTTATCTGTGACATCTTTTGGTTTTCTCCACCTATCACTGGCCCTCTATCCAGCTCTTCTTGTCCTACCCCCTCCCTTAAACCAGCTTATATTGCACCTCTCTTCAATTTTTACTAGTTCTGTTGAAGGGTCATTTGGACTCAAAATGTTAACTGTGCTCCTATCTGCAGATGCTGCCAGACCTGCTGAGTTTTTCCAGGTATTTTTGTTTTTGTTTCCCTGGTACAATTGTTCCATGAAAGCACTCAGTCAATGTCCAAACCATATTGATGAACCACTGTCTTTTACTAAATGTCTGAATTAACCGCTTGCTGCACAGCCCTGTGCTGTGGGCTGCAGCTTGGTTTCTGTATTATGGTAAAATACACGAGGTCAAAACAAGTCCATGGGTTTGGGTTTTGTACTCCATAAATTTCTCAGTTGGAAGGGATTCTGATCCCACACCTCCTAACTCCCCAAAGCCTGTCCACCATCTGCCTGGATGAGCGCAAGTCCAACAACACTCAAGAAGCTTGACACCATCCAGGACAAAGCAACTCCCTTGATTGGCACCCCATCTGCAAACATTCATTCCACCACTGATGCACAGTGGGAGCAGTGCGTACCATCTACAAGATGCACTGCAGGACTCAACAAATCTCCTTAGACAGCACCTTCCAAACCCATGACCCCTACCATCTGGAACACCACCATATGGAAGCTCCCCTCCAAGCCACTCACCATCTTTACTCGGAAATATATTGCCGTCCCTTCACTGTTCCTCCCTAACAGCGCTATAGGTGCACCTACACCACATGGACTGCAGCAGTTCAAGAAGGCAGTTCACCACCACCTTCTCAAGGACAACTAGGGATGGGCAATAAATGCTGACCGAGACATCGATGTCCACATCCCCCAAATTAATAGAAAACTGACCAAGTGTGTTGTTAAATTAATAAAAAAGCTAGAATGCGTAATCAGTTGAATGTTCAAAATAAGCTTAAGCTTATTGTTTACACTTTTGGAAACAAACCATTGGAACATGATATACCTCTCATTTACTAAGAAGGGGAAGGATGGAAGAGACAGCATAATGTAGCCAATTTTGTTGATGATACAAAGGTATGTGGGAATGTAAGCTATGAGAAGAACAGAGAGACTGCAAAGAGATGTCGACAGGTTAATTGAATGGGCCACAAGGTGACAGATGGGGTATAAGCATGAGATTATTCACGACGGTAGTAACAATAGAAAAGCAGATTTTTTTTATAAGGTGTGAAACTTTTAAATGTTGATGTTCAAAGATACTTGGATGTACTCATACAAGGGACAGAGGAAGTTAAATGCCAGGGAATTGGAGTTCAAGAATAAGGAAGTCTTGCTACATTTGTATAGGATTTTGGTGAGACCATACCTGCAGTATTGTGCACAGTTTCCATATCTTTTGGCTGTTCCATTTCCACTGTCAGTCTCTATATCTAAGGAAAGATATTCTTGCATTGGACATGGTACAGCAAAGGCTCACTATTGATTCCTTAGATGAGAGGGTTGTTCTATGATGAGAGACTGAGTAAATTAGGCCTATATTCTCTGGAGCTTAGAAGAATGAGAGGTGGACTAATTGAATCAGGCAAGATTTGGAAGCAGCTTGACAGGTTAGATACTGAGAGGTTGTTTCCCTTGGCTGGGAAATGTAGAACACGGGATCACAGTCTCAGTGTAAAGGGCCGATCGTTTAGAACTGAGGCAAGGAGAATTTTTTTCACTCAAAGTGTTGCAAATGTTTTGAATTCTGTACCCCAGAGGGTTGTGGATGTGCCTTTATGGAATGTATTTAAGGCTGAGATAGATTTTCTTGGTCACTCAGGGAATCAAGGGATATGGGGAGCAGGCAAGGACATGAAGTTGAGGCAGAAGATCAGTCATGATCATATTGAATGATAGAGCAGGCTCGAGGGTCTGTATATTCTATTATTGTGCCTATTTCCTATATTCTTATGGTATAGGAGAGATTATGGACAGAATTTTTACCTAGTGGACCTGGTCGCAGCAGTAGAGAGTGGGGTGTCCAGCAGTGGATCGGAAACCCAATAATTTGCAGAGCAGGCTTTAACGTGGCTTTTTTCTCATCCATGGCAATTGCATCCCAATTCCGGGTTTCCTGACCAATCAGAAAGTGAGGGTGTGATGCTGGCCTCCACCTGTCAATTGATAGATGTCTTTGCATCAAGTAATTTCAGGGCCCCGGAAGGGGTCAGAATGGCTCCACTGTATCATCATTGAGGATAGAGCAAACATAAGGATTGTTGTATAATGTGAGAACACTGTCACTCCCAGTTCTCTGATGTTTCCCTGGAGGTCATACGACCGCCTGTGAGTACCTGAGGAGATGTATTCTTCCCTCTGAATGGGAGGAAGAGACTAGCCCCTCAAACTAAATAGACATGGTCCAAAGCAGCTGAAAAAATGAGCAGCAGGAATGCAGCCCCTCGCAGCTGAATTCAGTGCTGCAAGAGGCTCAATGATCTCCGAAGAGCAGGAAAGGTGAGGGACAGCCCACATTCAAGGGCCAACTCCCACACTCTGAATTTCCCAGCCTGGACAGCCTCCTGAGGACTCCTCAGTCTAATTCTCAAACTGAGGACTGCTGGGAACTGATGGCAGCCAAAAGGAGGAAACATGCTGCCATCAAATTTAGCGGCACCTCCCTCTGGTGCCTACTGGATGCAGTGGAGGCCACCGTGATGTCCTCTACCCTCCCATCCTCTCTCTCCCCTTCCTCTCTCTATCCTCATTCTGAGGACTCCTCAGACTAATACACCTTGCTGGTTCACCTATTCCTCTCTATTTCTCTCTCCCTCTCTCTCTCTCTCTCTTGGCACCTCCCCATATCTCATCTGAACAACACTGACACTCATCTGCATTTTATTCCCACATCACACCTGTCCCTCACAGTCAACTCCATATATATTGTCATATTTTCTGCACAATTCATTTCTGAAACTTATAAGTCTCTGCTTCCTTTCCTTGCAGGAGAAGACACCGCAGAACACCAGGGAGAGGCAGAGAACTAGGGTAGCTCTCCAGTAATAGCCATCCTGAGTGCCTGGCCATTAGCAATGCAGGGATAGGACTATCCCATGTACCTGGCCACAGAATTACATATCTCACTGCTACATGGCACATAACAGTCACGTGTGAATTTTCTTTCTTTCTATTCATTCACGGGATGTGGGCTTCGCTTTGCTGGCTGGGCCAGGATTTATTTCCCATCCCTAGTTGCCCTTGAGAAGGTGGTTGTGAGCTGCCATGGTGGTGTCTTCAATGGACATGGCTAGGTTGTTACGTTGAGAGCTATGCAAGTGAGCAGCAGTAGATGCTGGAGACAGGGACAGCAGTGCAGAGTTTCTGTCAGAGGGTGCAGGACAATCCAAGCTCTGCAAGGCTGGATGCAGATGGTAAGTCTTGAGGGTTATCCATGAAGAGGACAATTCTGGAAAGAGTGGCCACCTGCATGAAGTATCAGACACTGCAGGCAACCTTGTGCATGCTGGCTCTGATAATTGGCCTGCTCGTTCAGTCTACCACTTTGAACATGATGTAAGAAAACCTTGGATGTTTGGTGCTTCACCAAAGTTCGATCAAGAACTCTCCAGCTCTTGATAGCAGCAAAGTGTGTATGTGTTATGGGAAGGAATGTGAAAGTTGGGACTCTTCTCAAGGCAATACCACTTATAATCACTTAGCCACCCATCTCACCCCTCACCCCACTCACAACCCCCATGCCACCTATTCCCAAGACAGAGCCCCACATTGTGCCCCTTGCCATGATGATTGAGTCTGCCCCTGCACAGGTGAGCTGGGGATGTCACTGGCAGTACCCTTGAAGTTCCAAATGAGCACTTTACATCTCTCTTTACTGAAGAAGAAGATGCTGCCAAAGTTTTCCAAGATAGCTTTGCTGCTCCATTTCTATCCCTTGCACATCCTTGATTTTACTTGCTCCACCATTGGCAGATGAGCCCCAAAAACCAGAGAGCATTGGTTTTAAGCATCTGAGCAATCAGAGCAGAGGAATGATCAGCCTCCCCTAAGCTCACTGAAACAGGAATAGCAGCACATATAATTAATAGGAAATGGAAGAGGAAGGCATTTTAGTTCCACAAGGAATTGCTTGGCTGTTTATAACAATGTGACTGAGCTAATAGTTTTGAAAATGTTCATGAATGATAAAGTTTATTTCAAGTCGCTATTGTGCATTCATCTCCATTGCTGCCTCTTGTCTGTCAAATGGCCTTCAGCTTGAAGAAAATAGTATGGCCAAAGTAGAAGAGGAGCAAAGGGTATTAATGAGATGGAAGAATTATTGATTTTTGGAATAATTTGCAAAGGGGTTAGAATGGGGGCAGTGGGTTCAGCATTGGTGTTCGATAAGGCTCCACACAATCAGGTTATCTGAATTGCAACTGAGTCTATCACACGCTTCTCTGGCAGCTCGGTGAGCAGCTGCAGGCGTCCTGGACAAATCAGGCTCCTCTTCATCTTGCCTCTCCTGTTGCCCCTCCCCTTCTTTCTCGAAGAACAGTCATCACCTTCCTCCTCTTGCAACTCAACTTTCCTCTGCAGCTCAGTGAGCAAAAGAACCAATAGAACAGCTGGGCATTATTGTTGTCACAATAGAACTACAGACAAGCGACACAGTGACATTTTGTTGTCACAATAACATATAAAAGCTGTTACATGGATGTGACATTCTTAAATTGCCTCAAAGGTTTTGTTATTGCAAAGAAAGCAGTGGTTGTGCATTACTGTCCCAATCCTTCATACTATAAATTGGGTGCTTATTTTACCAAGCAGGAAATAATCTAATCCCTGGCAACACAATGGTTTGCAGCTACTGACCTTGTGCAGCAGACAGAAAAGTCTTTCCCAAACGTGCTATGTAGTTACAACTTGTCTATAATTGTCACAAGCTAGGTTGCAGAGCTACCTTTATGGGTTACTTTGACACATTGAGCAGCAGCTCATTGTTGTTTTTCATCAAGGACCACCTATGAACCATTCTCATGATAGATGTTGTCATCATGTTTTTAACAGAAGAACAGTTCTGCTTTATCCTTCAAATTTTGGATAAATATTTTCTTTCCCTGATTGCAGGATGGAATGGGAAATCTGAAAATCACAAACGAAGGAGTACGGCTGGAAGGCAAATCCGAGTTCCTTCTTCCCTTATATGTCAAAGAAGTTCACTCACGAAAGGTAAGTAAGGAACAGTCCTGGCAGTCATAAATTAAAAAATCAAATATTAAAGATAGGTGTTGAGATGAGACAAATGTAAAAAATGTTAAATGTGAAATGTGATTCTAATATTGAGAGTTTTCTTTAATCATCTTTTGGAACAGTAAGCTTTCTAAATAATGCAACATACAGTTGACTTAATATGGATGCATTCCTTTCAAGGATATGAAAAATGTTGCTAGGATGTAATATATTAAATTGTAGAAGTTAGCTTTGTAACCAAGTTCAAAACTATTTAATACCCTCTTTCATTTTCTAAACCTTCAGGTTTATATTTGTGAAATGTTATGTTTCTTTCTTCCTTGACTTTTTGAATGTTTCCCACATATTACACTATACATTCACAGTCAGACTGGCATGTGCCAATATTACACTGGATCCAGCAGCTACATGGGAATGGTCGAGATATATGGATGTTCCTTTTCAGTATCTGCTCCCAAGCCAGGAGTAGCAGCATGGCTTCTGTTCAGATTAAGAGTTTACCATGTGGGAAATTGTCAACACAAAGCCCATTTCTTACCTATCTCCCTGGGCAATTACACCCCTATGGTTTTCAGGTATTTTTGTTGATGGAAGTAAAATAATTGTTGTAGGGATATTGCCTGCAATGTTTGTTACACAGCTTCTCAAGGCTCTTAATAATTGTTAACAAGTAACATAGGATTTTTTAAAATATAAAGTCAGTGCATTTTTCTTTAATCTTTCATGAGGTCTCAATATCACTAAGGAGAGCATTTATTGCCAATCCCTAATTGTTCTTGAACTGAATGCTTGCTAGGCCATTCCAGAGGACAGTTAGGAGTTAACCTTGTTATTGTGAGTCTGGATATATGTGTGGACCCTACCAGGTAAGAATGGCAGACTCCCTTCATTCATAGCCAGACAATTGGTGATAGTTTCATAGGGTGGAATCCTTCGATCCTGTTGGTGGTGGGCATCATTGTGGGCAGGGAGGGAGAATTTAGCATGAGGGGCAGAACTCAGTTTCATGCTGGCGTGAAATCACAACAGGATCATCTGATGGTCTCTGCCAAGGTGAAACATGAATCCCACTGGAGGTCGCATGAACATATTTTGCATCCTGGTAATGGGATGCAAAGTAAGGCCTGCCTGGAATCTTCAGCCCACGCCCAATTTACTGTTAAGCCAGCGGGAAAACATGCCAGCCCAGAACAGGTCTGGACAAGTGTGATGTGCAGTAGTCAGGACTTACCGTTAGAGCCTTGCTCAGATCGCAGAGAAGAAGACGCTGGAGACCCACACTGGAGGAACACATGCATTGCATGCTAAGTGGATCCTAATGGACATGGCTCCACCACAAAGCAGCTCAGAGAAGGTGGGAAGTCTCCGTTGATGCTTCGGCCCTACTTCAGAACACACGACCTTGGCTATGGGCTGCAAAGGATGAGAGAGGAAGATCTGGTGTGAGTGGGAGAGGAATGTGTACCTGGGGAAGGGGGGGTGGTGGCAGGTGAGGTTGAGATTAGGGCGGGAAGGTGTTGGGATGGGGTGAGGTTGGGAGCAGGAAGGAGGGAATCTAGGGGGAGGAAAGAGTACAGGGGGAGGAGGGAGGATGGGGGGAGGAGGATGTAATGGGGGAAAATGCTGCAAGTGGGGAGGTAAGTGTAAGCAGATGAACTTCTAGTGTGGGGGGATGAAGGGGGAGGACTCGTGAAGCTGAAAGACAACATTGCACATTATTTTGTGAAAGTGAATATATTATCAGATTCTAAAGTGACAAAATGTGTTCATCTGTGCAATCATTTGTGATCAGAATTTCTTAAATTTTCTAGATCTACCACTCCTTGCAGCTGCTGCCCTGACATCGGCAGCAGGGGTGGAGACAGCCTGTACAATGGTTGGCCCTGTTACCTCTGATAACTTTGGCATGGATTCTCTGGAGAGCCGAGGCCTTGGGGGCCCAAACTTTCTTTGGCTGTTCTCCTGCGGGCCAGCTGCTCGCTCTGCAGTGACCGAGGACGAGGTTGAGGGGGTCGCAGGCCATGGTGACTCGGAGGGAACGGACAGCCTCTGAGATTCCTGAGTGGATGACCTGGGGTGTCCAGCTGCCACTCCTCCTCCCTTCAGGTTCCCAAGGGCCCCAGCCTGACACCTTGAGGGGAAGGACTACCTGAAGGGATGTCAAGGTGCCCTGTTTCCCTCTCTTGTTGCAACTGCAGGAACTCACTAATGGCTCCCACGATGGAGTCAGGTCTGCACACATCTCTGCATTCTGCTGCGCCATGGTCTTCATCTGTGTCATGTTCCTCTGCCTTCTGCTGACTCTCCACGATGAGTTGGAAAGCCGAATCCAGAGGCTCATCATTTGACTTGGACCTCACAGCTGCCTCTTCCCCAACAATTCTCCGAGTGCCGGAGAGCTCGGCTGAACCTGCCTCCTCCTGCTGCGGACATGTGTCCATGCAGTGACCATCGGATTGTGAACGGGGCCTGCTGTAGATCTAGGCCCCATCGAGGTGTGTGTCTGCACTGATGGAGGGTGTGTGTAAATGCAGTGATGGACTTTCCAAGCTGCTTATTTCCAGCTCTTCAATGGAGGAGGAGTCCTCTTGGCTGGAGGTGAAGTTGTGGATGGAGCTGAGGGACAGGCTGGGCATCTGTCACTTGGCAGAGCTCCCTGTGAACCAAAGTAGAGATAATTAGTGCATGATAGCAGAGTTAAAAGCAAGAGAGAGAGAACTTACAGTTGCATTGAGAGAGAGATGATGTGGTGCAGGATCCTCGCCTGGGTGTTTGCCACCGACCTCACTGTCGCTGCAGGCACAGCCCGCATCCTCACCAGTCAGCACGATGGCACGTTCCTCAAAGTGAGTGAGTGGCCTAATGTGGGCCACTTCCTACTGTTATGACCCAGCTTCTCCTGCATGAAAACAGATGGAGAGAGTGTGAGCAGTACACATGGCACAGTGTGGAATGTTTGTGTGGTGAGTGGAGCCATGGACAGGATGAGGACGTGAGCTCCAGAGGATATGAGCCTGATGGAGATGTGAGGGTGAGTGTGAGAGTTAGTGATGTTGTCCCTTGAGGTGTGAGATGTCTGTGGGTGTGTGATGGGTTTGGGAGTGTGTAAGTTAAGAGTGATGAGAAGAGTGACTTACCCTGGCAGAATGGAAGAGACCATTCATCTTCTTTCAGCACTGGGTGGCTGTCCTGTTTTGCAGAACTGTGGTAGAGGAATTTGTGGCAGACTTCCACTGCGACCAATAGGCGCTCAAGGGATGGGTCGCTAATTCTGGCAGCACATTTCCTCTCCTTGGCAGCATTAGTTCACAGCAGTTTTCCATCCCTTGAAAGGTGCTAGCTCTTTGCAGGGGTGGCCTTTAAACATGGCACACGGTTTACTGAAGGTCTGAGGTGAAAGCGGGACAGGTGAGTGAGGGGCCACCCCATCAACAACCCAGTGTATTTCCTGGGAATGCATGACGCTTGAGGTGGGATTGGGACAATACCGCATCAAACCTCATCCTTGGAGCCAGCGGAGAAAACGTCCTTTTTCCCACCTGCTACCGCGCAGTGTGAATCAGGAACAATTCTGCCCTAGCTTTCAATTCCAGATTGCTGGATTGAACTTTAATTCCACTTGCTGTTGTGGTGGGATTTGAACCCACGTGCCCAGGACATTAGTCACGGCCCCTAAATTAACAGTCCAGTGGCAATACCACTACATCATCATCACCCCTCCGCAAAATAGCTCCCTCTCTCAAGAACTTGGGATTGAAGTTTTTGCCCAATTGATGACAGTTGGAATTTGTTGACATTTGAACTACTGACAGCTATTGAAAAGGCACTCAGAAAGTGTCTTGCCACATTTAGTTTGCCATAAAAGGCAAATAAGTTGAATTTTTGAAAGCTCACCTTATCGTCTGGTGGTGTTGGTGGTGATCTCTATCTCGTCATCTAGATTTTCTAGATGGCGAAGGGCCCCCCCATATGATTGTAGCCCATAGATGGAATGGTGACAGCCTCGGGTGTCAGGCCAGGAGGACCAGAGATGCATCTTGTAAAGCAGTCCAGCATGGATGGGCTGGTCTGCAAGGACCACAGTCATAGCCATAGGTTATCCAGTAGAAGCATTTCCCCTCTGCTATGAAGCCCTGGCAGCTGTGGCCATTGTATGTTTTTTATCATTTGCAGGACTTCAGAGGGCATCACCATCTTAAGGTGCCCTTGCAACTTCCACTTATAGTGGCAGTACCCACCTCACCTGGTAGTGGGTGGCAGAGGTAAGGGGGGTTGATTGGCAGGGTGCTGCCAGCCTCCTGAGTCTCAGGCACCCCCTTGGCCCTCCTGGCTGAGGAACATTCCATGGCTGAATCCACTATCGACATCCTGGGGTTTATCATTGACCAGAAACTGAGTTGAACTAGCCATATAAATACTGTGGCTACAAGAGTGGGTCAGATACTGGGAATTCCGCAGTAAGTAAGTCACTTCCTGAGTCCCCATCTACAAGACACAAGCCAGGAGTGTGATGGAATACTCCCCACTTGTCTGGATTAGTGCAGCTCCAACAACACTCAAGAAGCTTGACACCATCCAGGACAAAGCAGCCCGCTTGATTGGCACCACATCCACAAACATTCACTCCCTCCACCACCGATGCACAGCAGTGTGTACCATCTACAAGATGCACAGCAGAAAATCACCAAGGCCCCTTAGACAGCACCTTCCAAACCCACAACCACTACCATCTAGAAGAACAAGAGCAGCAGATAGGTGGGAATGCCACCACCTGGAAGTTCTCCTCCAAGTCATTCTCCTCCCAGTCAGCAAGGCCCACATCCCATGAATGAATTTGTTAAAAAACCCAGCTGCTGTCCTTAATTGAACGGGGCTCCTGGAAGTGGCTTCTTAACTGGCAGCACCTTCAAAAATCTCTTTTCTTCTGCGACGGCCAATTCCAAGTTCTTGACTCAGAATTCAGCACAGTGTCCATATTGGGATTCTGGAATTAAAATTTAGACCAATTTCAGAGGTACGATACAGGCCCAGGATCGAGTCACTAGACACTAAACACCAAATTCAATGTTTAAAGAAAGTCCCAAACAATAAATATTGCTAAACATGGAAGTATCATCCACCAAGTCACCACTTCAACCGCTTCTTGCCTTCATCCAGCTTTGGTGTCTGCTTTATATCTTTTTATTTCTTTCTTCTTTCATGGGATGTGGGCGTCACTGGCAAGACCAACATTTGTTGCCTGTCCCTTATTGCTCTCAAACGTAGTGGCTTTCTGACCATTTCAGAGAACAGTTAAGAGTCAACCACACCTCTGTGGGTTGGGAGTCACATATAGGCCAGATTTCCTTCCCTGAAGGACATTATTGAATCCAAGTGGGTTTTTAACAACAATTGATGATAGTTGACATGGTGCGAGCATCAAAATTTTCAGGCAAATCACTGGAAGTTTTTGGTTGAGGAGGTGGACAGAAGGAGAGACATCCTATATCTGCAGGGGGACAGGAGGCCCTCCATATTTATGCTCAAGAGGCACTGTGCAGAGGTTGATGCCTAAAACGTTGCTCCAAGAATATGAATGTAGTGCAGGAAAGAGGTTCAATGATGTTAAACAATTTTCCAAAGTTAGTGACTTCATTTTCAAAAAGCAGGTCTTACCAGCCACACCGCTAACCATTAAAGTGCCCACCACATTAAAGGAAAGATGTGAGAGGGTGCAAAGGAGATTTAAAAGGAGGTTGCCAGGAAAATTTTAGCAATGAGAAAAAATTAGATAGGCTGGAGTTGTTTTCCTTGGAACAGTGGATGCTGAGGAGGTGATTTAATTGAGCTGTATAAAACAATGAGGGGCCTAGAGAGAGTAAAGAGAGAGAACTCATTTACCTCAGCAAAAAAGCCAAAAACCAAAGGGTATAGATTTAAAGTAATTGGTAAAAGGATTAGAGGGGAGTTGGGGAAACATTTTTTCACCCAGAGGCTGGTAGGGACCTGAACTGTCTAAAAGGGTATAGAGGCAGAAACTCTCACATTTAAAAAGTATTTGGATGTCTACTTGAAGAACTGCATCCTAGGCATGGCTACGGACATAGTGCAGGAAAATGGAATTAGACTGGGTGGCTCTTTGTTGGCTAGCACAGACACAATGGGCCAAACGGCCTGCTTCTGAGTCAAACTTTTCTAAAATTTTATGAATTCATATGGTTTACCTCATATTCTAACAGTTAGCTCTATTTCAAGCCTCATGCCTACAACTGCCAGCTTGCACACATTGGTGATTATTCAAACATAATAATCACATCACCCATACATATTGCATGACACTCAATAACTCACAAGAACACAAGAACACAAGAAATAGGAGCAGGAGTAAACCATATGGCCCATTAAGCCTGCTCTGCCATTCAATATGATCAGGGCTGATCTTGAGCTTCAATTCCAATTTCCCACCCACTCCCCATATCTCTTGATTCCCTAAGATACCAAAAGTCTGTCTATCCCAGCTTAAATGTATTCACTGATGGCACATCCACAACCCTCTGGGGTAGAGGTTTCCAGCCCTTTGAGTGAAGTCATTTCTTCTCATCTCTGTCCATAATGATCTGCCCCTGTCCTGAGACCATGCCTCCGTGTTTTAGACTTCCTAACCAGTGGAAATAATCTCTCAGTATCTAAATAAAAACAAAAAAACTGTGGTTGCTGGAAATCCAAAACAAAAAGAGAATTACCTGGAAAAACTCAGCAGGTCTGGCAGCATCGGCGGAGAAGAAAAGAGTTGACGTTTCGAGTCCTCATGACCCTTCGACCGAACTGAGTGAATCCAAGAGAGGGGTGAAATATAAAATTTATTTTATATTTATATATTTCACCCCTTTCTTGGATTCACTCAGTTCGGTCGAAGGGTCATGAGGACTCGAAACGTCAACTCTTTTCTTCTCCGCCGATGCTGCCAGACCTGCTGAGTTTTTCCAGGTAATTCTCTCTCAGTATCTATCCTATCGAACCCTTTCAGAATTTTGTAGGTTTCAATCGGATTCGCTTTACATCCTTCTAAATCCCAGAGAATATAAGCCCTATTTACTCAGCCTCTCATCCTAGGACAACCTCCTCAGCCCAGACATCAATTTAGCAAACCTTAACTGTACCACCTCTAATGCAAGTATATCCTTTCTTAAATGGGGAAACCAAAACTGCCTACAGTACTCCAGATTTGGTCTCACCAAAACCCTGTAAAATTGTAGCAAGCCTTCCATATTCTTGTACTCCAATCCCCTTGTAATAAAGGCCAGCATGTAATTTTCTAACTTTCTGCACTCCTTGTATGAACACACCCAAGTCTCTTTGGACATCAATACCTACAAGTTTCATACCTTTTAAAGGATATTCTGCTTTTCTATTCTTACAACCAAAGTGAATAACTTCCTCCTCCTGGACCATGACCCCACCACTGAACATCAAGCCGTTGTTTCCAGGACTGTTGCTGACCTCATCTCCTCTGGATATCTTCCAACCTCATAGTCTCCCAACCTCGGACGGCCTGCTTCTACCTCCTACCCAAAATCCACAAACAGGACTGTCCCGGCAGACCGATCGTGTCAGCTGTTCCTGCCCCATGGAACTCATTTCTTGCTATCTTGACTCTATCCTCTCTCCCCTTGTCCAGTCTCTTCCCACCTACACTGCGATTCCTCTCATGCCCTACATCATATCAACAATTTCCAGTTCCCTGGCCCCAACCGCCTCCTCTTCACCATGGACGTCCAATCCCTCTACACCTACATTCCCCATTGTGATGGTCTGAGGGCTCTCTGCTTCTTCCTCGAACAGAGGCCCGAATAATCCCCATCCACCACTACTCTCCTCTGTCTGAACTTGTTCTCTCACTGAACAATTTCTCCTTAAGCTTGTCTCACTTCCTCCAAATAAAAGGTGTGGCTATGGGTACCCGCATGGGCCCCAGTTATGCCTGTCTCTTTATGGGGTATGTGGAACATTCCTTGTTCCAGTCCTACTCAGGCCCCCTCCCACAACTCTTTCTCTGATACATTGATGACTGCTTCGGGGCCGGTTCATGCTCTCATCTGGATCTGGGAAATTTAATTAATTTTGCTTCCAATTTCCACCCCTCTATCATTTTCACGTGGTCCATCACTGACACTTCCCTTCCCTTCCTTGACCTCTCAGTCTCAATTTCTGGTGATAGACTGTCTACCAATATCCATTACAAGCCGACTGACTCCTACAGCTACCTTGACTACAGCTCCTCACACCCTGCACACCCCGCACATTCCTGTCAGGAATTCAGCCCATTCTCACAGTTCTTTTGCCTCCATTACATCTGTTCTGATGATGCCACTTTCCAAAACAGTTCCTCTGACATGTCTTCCTTCTTCCTTAACCAAGGTTTTCCACTCACGTTGGTTGACAGGGCCCTCAATCGTTTTCGGCCCATCTCCCATGCATCCACTCTCACACCTTCCTCTCCCTCCCAGAACCATGATATGGTCCCCCTTGTCCTCTTTATCACCCCACCAGCCTCCGCGTTCAAAGGATCATCCTCTGCCATTTCCACCAGCTCTAGCATGATGCCACTACCAAACACATCTTCCTTTCGCCCCCCCTGGCGGCTTTCTGCAGGGATCATTCCCTCTGGGACACCTTAGTCCACTCCTCCATCACCCCCTACACCTCAAACCCCTCCTACAGCACCTTCCCATGCAACCGCAGAAGGTGCAACACCTGCCCTTTTATTTCCCCCCTCCTCACCATCCAAGGGCCCAAACACTCCTTTCAAGTGAAGCAGCACTTCACTTGCACTTCCCTCAATTTAGTCTACTGCATTCATTGCTCCCAATGTGGTCACTTCTACATTGATGAGACCAAACGTAGACTGGGTGACCGCTTTGCGGAACACCTTCGGTCTGTCTGCAAGCATGACCCAGACCTCCCTGTCGCTTGCCATTTCAACACTCCACCCTGCTCTCATGCCCACATGTCCATCCTTGGCCTGCTACAATGTTCCAATGAAGCTCAACGCAAAATGGAAGAACAGCACCTCATCTTCCGACTAGGCACTCTACAGCCTTCCGGACTTAATATTGAGTTCAACAATTTCAGATCATGAACTCTATCCTCCATCCCCACTCCCTTTCTGATCCCCCCTTTTCCAATAATTTATAATTTTTTTACAACTATTATTTTCTCTTCCCTCCTATTTTTAAATTGACGTCGATATATTGTTTCATCACCACCTTTTAGTATATTTCAATCCCTTCCCCCACCCCACCTGCACTAGCGCCATCTGCCACTAGCTTTCTTCCCTTAATGTCCCCATTAGCACATCTTTTAGATAATATCACCACCGTCAGCACCCCTTTGTCCTTTTGTCTATGACATCTTTGGCAGTCTCTTCCTGGCCTCCACCTATCACTAGTCCCCTATCGAGCTCTCCTGTCCTACTCCCTTCTACCAGCTTATATTTCATCTCATTTCTATATGTCTTAGTTCTGATGAAGAGTCATATAGACTCGAAACGTCAACTGTATACCTCTCCGCATATGCTGTCAGACCTGCTGAGTTTTTCCAGGTATTTTTGTTTTTGTTCTGAATAACTTCACACTTCCCCACATTCCATTCCACCTGCCATCTTTTTGCCCACTCACTTCACCTGTCTATATCTTTTTGCAGCATCTCTGTGTCCTCCCCACAGCTTACCTTTCCACCTAACTTGGTATCATGAGCAAACTTACATATATTACTTTCTGTCTCTTCACCTAAGTGATTAATATTGATTATAAATAGCTGAGGCCCCAGCACTGATCTGTGCAGCACCCCACAATTCCCAACCTGCCACCTTGAACAAGCCCCGTTTATGCCCACTCTCTGCTTTCTATCCATTAACCAATCCTCTATCCATGCTGAAATATTACCCCCAACTGCTTACAAGGCCTTACCTTGTCTATTAACCTTTTTGTGTGGCATCTTATTTGGAAGCCGGGCGGACTCGGCGGGAGTGAGTGGGAGCACTGGGGGAGCCGAATGCTGTCCGTGATTGAGCTGCGACTGCAGTGTCATGCTGGTGGGTGAATTAAGGCCCGCCCAGCATGTAAAGCACGCTGTAGCGCTCAGCGCTGCCTGTGTGGGGTGGGAGGAGAGCGAATGCGAGAGCATAGAGCTGCCTCAGGGAGGTGAAGATTTAAAAAAATACATTTTGAAATGTTAACCCTCATGTTACTCTGTCACATGAGCAGGGACATGTTATGAATGAAATTTAAATGTTTTTATTTTATTTTTATTTGCCGTTAGAAACCTCATTCTGCCTATGGATGAAATTTCCTAAAAAATCCAAATGCTGCTTGGCCTTTTCGACTGCCCGCCAACCGTAAAGTTACATGGGCAGCAAAAAATTGAACTTAATTATTACTTTAATGGCCTTAATGGGCCTTTTAATTGTCAGCGGGTGTGCTGCCAACTCCTGTGTGCGCCCACCAACTGAAATATCGCGCAAGTGCATGATGATGTTGGGACACTCGCCCGGTGGCATCGCATGTCATTTTACACTCGTTCAGGTCTGGTGTGTGCCCGCCTAATGAGCAAAAAATGCTGACCCAGGTATACTTGCATCTACTGGTTCCTCTTTATCTACCCTAGTAATTCCTCCTCCTCCATCAGATCCCATGCCCTAAGAGGGCATTGGTGACCATGGACCTCTATTGGATTTGTCCATAATTAAGCTTGGCATAGTGCTGTGGTGGTTTGTTGTTGCCTTCTGCAGAATGGCTGACTGGGAAACTCGCCCGCTCATCATCAGGTGTATTAGAAGGATTTACAGGCTGATAATCAATCTGTTTGGCCACATTATGAACATACCTTCTCTGGCTATCAAGTCCTGGAGTGGGACTCAAACCTAGAGCTTCTGGCCCAGAGGTAGGAATGCCCACTACTGCACCACAGGCCCTCCACACTACTAGCTGCATCCTCAAAAAGCTCTAATAAATCTATCAAACAGGCTTTCCCTTTAGTAAAACTATGTTGACTTGTTCTAATCATGGTATGCTTGTCTAAATGCATTGTTAAGAATTCCTTAGTAATAGATTCTAGCATTTTTCCAGCAACTTACGTTAAGCTAACTGGCCTGTAATTCACTGCTTTCTCTTTACCTCCTTTCTTAAAAAGCGGTGTAACACTTGCCAAGTTCCAATCTAATGGGACTGTCCCCAAATCTAAAGAATTTTGGAAAATCATAGCCAGCACATCCACTATCTCTGCAGCAATCTCTTTTACAACCCTAGGGTGCAGGCCATCAGGTTCTGGGATTTGTTGGATTTTAGCCCCATAAGTTTCCCCAATACTGTTTTCTGCTGATATTAATTTCCTTGGTTTCCATACCCTTTTTAGCTCCAAGGATATCAACTATTTCTAGTATGAAACTTGTGGCTTTTACTGTGAAGATAGACACAAAATATTTGTTCAATGTCTCTGCCATTTCCTCATTCGCTATGATTATTTCTCTTGTCCCTGTTTCATAGGGACCAACATTTGCTTTAGCTACTCTTTTCCTTTTCATATATTTATAAAAGCTCTTACAACCTGTTTTTATGGCCAGAATCTTTGGGTTGGCATTGGGGGGAGGGGCCCACTTGCCGACACGTAAAATGATGCGGGGTGATGTTGGCCGTGTGTCCTGACATCACTGCACGTCATTCTGATCCTCAATTTGGTGGGCGCGCAGCGGAGTCGGCTGCACACCCACCGGACTGTCAAACGTTTATTAAGGCCATTTAAAAACTAATTAAAGTGATTAACTGAGCTGTCGTCCAACCTTAAGGTAGACAGGCAGGCGAAGAGTCCAGGCGGTCTTTGCATTTATCATGAAACCTCATCCACGGGCAGGATGAGTTTTCATGAAGGTTTTTAAACTTCAATAAAATTTTTTAATAAAATTCATAGACATGTCCCAGCTCATGTGACACTGTCACATGAGGGGACATGTCTTAAATTTTTTTTCTTTCTTTATTTAAAGTTTTAAAAATCAAACTAATTTCCCTGAGGCAGCGCAGGCCCAGACTCAGGCAACCACTTCCCCGCCCGCACAGGGAGCGCTCAGTGCTTCCGGGTGTGCATCGCACTGGGTGAGCCTTAATTGACCCACACACATAAAATGGCACATGCAGCCGATCGCGGGCGGTGATCCACCGCTCACCCACGCCCGCTCCCGCCCAGCTCCCCCAATGGAGAGAAAATTCTCCCCAATATTTCTAGCTAATTTACTCCCATATTCCATTTCTTCCCTTTTTGGTGGCCCTTTGATGGCTTCTAAAACACTCTCAGCCTTTTTTTTGCAACATTGTAAGCCTCTTCTTTCAATCTAATACTATTTGTAACTTCTTGAGTGTGCCACAGATGGGTCTTTCTTGCTGACTTTTTGTTTTTCAGTGGAATGTATTTTTGTTGATCATTTTGAATTATTTCTTTAAATGTTTCCCACTGTTCATTTACTTTTATACCTTCCAGCCTACTTCCACAGCTAACCTTTGCCAGTTCTTCCCTCATACCGATAAAGGAGAAGGTGGCAGATAATAAGAGGTAGCAGGGCAGAATTGGAGGAGGACAAACACACCTCCATAGAGGAGACAATGCTCACCATGATGGGAGGGGCATAGCTGAGGCTATGCTCAGTACCTGGGCTGGAGTGATGAATGCTGAGGGTATCTAGATGCCAAATCCTCCTTCTCTCATCTCACTTTTCCCTCTTCCCACAATCTCTTCTTACTAACAAGCTGAGGATATAGTAAGCATGTACTTTTGTTTTGTGTTCTGCTCTCACCACAAGTCAACATTTGTCCCTTTTTCATTTCAAATTCCCAAGACTGGGAACCTGCCCAATCAGTGGAGGAAGAGGGAGAAAGAAGTGAAGATGTAGAGTCACCACTGCTCAATCTTACAATCACAGCCACTAGCTCAGAGACTGACACTGCACATACCTTAAAGGGTAGGATACAGGAGCCATCTGAATGTGGTGAAACACTGGGCATGAGTGGGCAGGGTCCATTTTGGCAGAAGGCGAAACTTTGTTTATATCTCCAGCAGGGAGCAGTCAGATACATGAAAGTTAAGAGCCACAATCACCTTGACAGCCACTGTCTGTGCTAAGATAAAAGTGAAATACTGCGATGCTGGAAATTTGAAACAATAACTGAAAATGCTAGAAAAACTCAGCAGGTCTAACAGCATCTGTGGAGAGCAAAAAAACAGTTAATGTTTCAAGTCTGTATGACTCTTCTTCAGAGCAACGTTTTTTGTTTTTGTTACAGGCTATGCTGACCTTGCTCTAATTTGAGATAGCAGTTACGGCTGTAGCATTTTGCCGTATTTTAATAATGATATAAAGGCACCAATCACTCATAAGGAATTGTGTAAACATGTTGAAGAATTATTTATTTAAACAATGCACATGAGAACAGATATACCTGGGTATAAAGCTTACAGAAATCACAGCTGTGCTGTATTCAGCTCACAGGCAAAAGTGAAGCTGAGACTGGATCACATGACACACTTCCTCTCTAGTGATGGCATGCTGCTATCCCTTAAAGACATATTGCAACACGGTTGGCAGATTTTGATCATGGGCTCAATTGTGAAGATAGGCATCTGAAGCATTGGTTCTGACTGAAGTTCAAGTAAGAGAACAGTTTCCTAGAGACCAATTGCAGATATGGCCTCCTACTGAGACCCCTTATCTCCCTCCTCCACCTCCCTCTCCAACAGGTTGTCCTGCGTTTTGCGACCTCTTTTCATTTGCCTAGTCATGATCCATTCCCACAGAAAGCCTACTAGGTCACCCATGTCAGAAGAAAAGCTTGTAAATCAATAAAAAGATAACTTTGCCCCAGCCAGAACACTTCCTGTATGCTATTGAAACTTTAGCTAAGCATAGAAAAGATCCAAAAAGGCATAAAATTGATCTAGCAACCAGAGTAAGTGATCCAGCAACTAGCATGTAAATAGCTCATGATCCCTTTAAGTAAAGCATGGGAGATCTTCATTTCATTTAACACTCATTCAACTGTGTGAGGTTAAGATGGGGTAATGACTCAAATATGGCAGTGCAGGTGTCAAAATCAATATTGTGCACTGATTGATGTTATCATCTGCCTGCACTGTGTGCACTTGGCAGTCATTAGATGTGCAGATGTAAACCCCTTTACCAAGATGGCGTCTAGTGCACTTCCATCAAAAGTGTGCATGTGGCTCTCAGATCCTAGTTTGAGTTTTAGGAATTCATATCATATCTATAAAAAAGAGCACTACAGAGCCCATGTCCTTGCCTCAAATGTCTCTTTAAAGCTACAAACTAAGTTGATGTTGGTGTTCTAAAATTAAGAAGCTCAGGTAACCTGTCTCCAGTATTTTGCTTCATTGGAGTGATGTTTGAAGGACACTAGTTGTACAATATTATGAATAGTAAATACAAGGGCCTGATGTTTTCACTGAATTACACTGTTTCTTTTGGCCACTTGCGCTCAATTTCGGCGTAAATGGTGCAACAGATTGTAGACTTCTAAGCACAAATGATGTTCAATGCGACTGGAGTTTCTGTGATCCTCTGTGCTAGTTTTAAAACAGTGCACCATGACAGGCCCCAATTACAAAGCAGTCACCATTGGGTGTTTCTGCAAATTGTGCACTTTTGCAGACTTTTGAGGTGGCTCCCAAAATTCCATTGGGTCCTTTGGATGCAAGGGCATTAATAGGTATAATTTGAAAGGTTTCAAATTAATTTAATGTTTAAAATTTAGAAAGGAACTGACTGCTGTACCCCAAAATACTTTTCTATACTTTAAAAAATATATTTTCAATAATTTAAAATTATGTTACTTACAGGTGGTAGATTAACAGCATGATTTAAAATGCTTATTTTTTGTGTTAAACCCATTTTCAGCTACATCAATCAAACTTTAACCAAATTACCACTTGGAGATATATCAAGCAATGTTTTTTGGGGCAATGTTTTTAAATTACATTTGAAAGTTTTGGCCAATTGTTCTGGTTCATGGCAAGTTTTGTATTAGTGATCTGCAAATTAACTTGGTGAAAACTTGGGAGGAAATATCACTGTTCAAAATGGGCAAAATTTACATTAGTTGTGCCCAAAGTGGAAACATTACTCCGAGTTGTGCAATCTGTTGCCGAAGAGTGTGCCAAGTTGTACTGTTCAGAAATGTTTTATTTTGTCATATAAAATAAATAATCCAGAATATAAACAGTATACTACCATAAATGAAAATTAACAATGGAACTGTTTTACATGCCTATTTCATTTAATATTTTGTAGGACTAATAATTAAATCCTATGGCCTGAATTTAGTTCACTTGGGGAGAGGATGTTGTGCAAATGGCTCGAGCGGTGATAGATAACAGTGAAGATATAGAAGAGGGGAAATTATCTGGATTTTAAAATATCATCATTTTAACACCATGGGCTGATTCCTCAGCTTGGTGAGTCGGGGAGGGATGGGGGGGGCGGCCGGTCCCGGTCCGGGGGGGCGGGTCCCGCTTGCCGAGGCATAAAATGATGCGCGGTGACATCGGGCATGCGTCCCAATACCACCGTGTTTCATTTAGATTTTCAGCTCAGTGGGCGCACAGCCAACTCGGCTATGTGCCTGCTGAACTGTCAAAGGCCTGTTAAGGCCATTAATTAACTAATTAAGGCTATTGAGAAAGCTGCCCATCCAACCTTAAGGTTGGCGGGCAGGCAAAGAGCCAAGGCGGCCTTCGCATTTTTCATGGAACTTCATCCACGGGCAGGATGAGGTTTCATGAAGGGCTTATAAACTAAATACATTTTTTCATTAAAGTTCATTGACATGTCCCAGCTCATGTGACATTGCCACATGAGGGGACATGTCTTAAATTTTTTTTTTTTAACATTTTTAAAACTTAAAACTTATCTCCCTGAGGCACACAGGCCCGCCTCTGCATGGGAAAATTCTACCCCATGAAACAATTACTTATAACTTTTCAATAGGGAAGTAAATCAGGTGGAATCCATATCAGGGTTGATTATACATAATCAGAGAGACGTGAAGGACCAAATGAAGTTTTTTCAAACTGGGATTTAAAATAAATTTGAAATTATATTTGAATGCAACTATTCCTTTAAGTAACATTGTGAGTCATATGCAGATCAACAGACTGTCCATGTGCATCTCTGTAATAGTTATCAATGTCCTGCAGAAAGTTTTCACATTAGCAAGGCCAGTTTATTTGGACATTAGTACTTGGTATCCAACTAAGTTTACCCTTCATTATAGTAAATGTGACACAAAACTTTTCACTCTTGAAAAGTATTTAATGTGTGACGTTGCATATGGTGACTCAAGATCAAGACCTTGAATGTACTCAGACTTTCTACCACGGTGCTGCCATGGTATTAGCTGTTTGGTGGAACCATATTTCAGGGCTTTTGCTGCATTCCTGACAAAGTTACAGCGGGGCACTGGCATAATGATCAAGGAAATTTAAAGCCCTACTGTAGTCTTCAGGTTAAGTAGCATTAGGGGTCAGGGCTAGATCAAGGCATGCAGATGCAATTCACTCCCAATTTTAAAGTCATACACCATGCCCTTATTTGTAATACTTCATTAGAAATTCCTATTATCATGTTTATGATGGAAACTGTCCATGTGAACTCCACTGTTGGAGGCTGTGATTGCTACAAAACAAGTTTATATGTTTATCCATTTCCATCATAAATATGGATGCAGGAATTTATAATAGAAACGTTGAAAGGAAGCATACACAGAAATAAACTTGTTGAATATGTTACAGACTTATATGGAATCCATGGTAACTTATGTGGAGATGATCAGCTATGCATCAGTTCCTGGCTTCACCTGATGAAAAATGATAGGCAATGGGGACACAGTGATGTAGCAGTATTGTCACTGAGTTAGTAATCCAGAGACGCAGGGTAATGCTCTGGAGACCTGGGTTCGAATCCCACCATGGCAGATGGTGGAATTTGAATTCAATCAAAATCTGCAATTAAAAGTCTAATGATGACCATGAAACCATTATTGTAAAAACAATCCCCCTCTAGGGGAGGAAAGCTGCCGTCTGTACCTGGTCTGGCCTGCATGTGACTCCAGACCCACAGCAAGGTGGTTGACTTTTAAATGCCCGCTGAAATGGCCTGGCAAGCCACTCAGTTGTATCAAAACTACAAAGTCTCAAAAAGGGAGTCAAACCGGATAGACCACCCAGCATCGACCTAGGTACTGGAAATGACAATGGCAATCTCAGCCCTGTCAATCCTGCAAAGTCCTCCTTACTAACATCTGGTGGCTAGTGCCAAAATTGGGGGAGCTGTCACACAGACTAGTCTTCCTCCCAGAATCATATCTTACAGATATTGTCCCTGACACCACCATCACCATCCCTGGGTATGTCCTGTCCCACCAGCAGGACAGAACCACTGGAGCTGGTGACACAGCGGTATACAGTTGAGAGGGAGTCGCCCTGGGTGTCCTCAATATTGAGTCTGGACCCCGTGAAGTCTCAGGTCACCAGGTCAAACATAAGCAAGGAAACTTCCTGCTGATTACCACATACTGCCTTCCCTCAGCTGATGAATCAGTGCTCCTCCATGTTGAACATCACTTGGAGGAAGCACTAAGGATGGCAACGGCGCAGAATGTATGCTGGGTGGCGAACTTCAAAGTCCATCACCAAGAGATAGATCGGTAGCACCACAACTGACCGAGGTGGCTGAGTCCTAAAGGACATAGCTGCTAGACTGGGTCTGTGGCAAGCGGTGAGGGAACCGACAAGAGGGAAAAATATACTTAACCTCATCCTCACCAACCTGCCTGCTGCAGATGCATCTGTCCATGACAGTATCGGTGGGAGTGACCACCGCACAGTCGTTGTGGAGACAAAGGCCCGCCTTCACATTGAGGATACCCTCCATCGTGTTGTGTGGCACTGCTATCATGCTAAATGGGATAAATTGCGAACAGATCTAGGAACTCAAGACTGGGCTTCCATGAGGCGCTGTGGGCCATCAGCAGCAGCAGAATTGTACTCAAACATAATCTGTAACCTCATGGCTTGGCATATCCCCCACTCTACCATTACCATTAGCCAGGGGATCAACCCGGGTTCAATAAAGAGTGCAGGAGGGCATGCCAGGAGCAGCAGAAGGCATATCTAAAAATGAGGTGTAAACCTGTTGAAGCTATAACACAGGACTACTTGCTTGCCAAACAGCATAAGCAGCAAGTGATAGACAGAGCTAAATGACCCCATAGCCAGCAGATCAGATCTAAGCTCTGCAATCCTGCCACATCCAGTTGTGAATGGTGATTGACAATTAAACAACTCACTGAAGGAGGATGCTCCACAAATATTTCCATCCTCAATGATGGGGGAGCCCAGCACATCAGCACAAAAGATAAGCCTGAAGCATTTGCTACAATCTTCTGTCAGAAGTGCCGAGTGATGATCCATCTCGGCCTCCTCTGGAGGCCCCCAGTATCACAGATGCCAGTCTTCAGCCAATTCAATTCACTTCACGTGACATCAAGAAATGGCTGAAGATACTGGATATTGCAAAGGCTATGGGCCCTGACAATATTCTGGCAATGGTACTGAAGATTTGTGCTCCAGAACGTGCTGCGCCCCTAGCCAAGCTGTTCCAGTACAGCTACAACACTGGCATCTACCCAGCAATGTGGAAAATTGCCCAGATATGTCCTGTACACAAAAAGCAGAACAAATCCAACTCAGCCAATTACTGTCCCATCATCTACTCTCGATCATCAGTAAAGTAATGAAAGGGGCCATCAACAGTGCTATCAAGCGACACTTGCTTAGCAATAACCTGCTCACTGATGCCCAGTTTTGGTTCCACCAGAGCCACTCAGCTCCTGACCTCATTGCAGCCTTGGTTTAAACATGGATAAAAGAACTGAACTCCAGAGGTGAGGTGAGAGTGACTGCCCTTGATATCAAGGCTGCATATGAATGAGTGTGGCATGAAGGAGCCCTAGCAATCAGGGGGAAAACTCTCCACTGATTGGAGTCATTCCTAGCACAAAGGAAGATTTTTATGGTTGTTAGACGTCAGTCACCTCAGCTCCAGGACATAACTGGAGGAGTTCCTTAGGGTAGTGTCCTAGACCCAACCATCTTCAAGTGCTTCGTCAATGCCTTTCCTCCATCATAAGATCAGAGCTGGGGATATTCCCTGACGATTGCACAATGTTCAGCACCATCCACAACTCCTCAGATACGAAGCAGTCCATGTCCAAAAGCTTCAAGACTCGGATAATATCCAGGCTTGGGCTGACAAGTGGCAAGAAGCATTCAAGTCACACAAGTAACATGGAATGACTATCTCCAACAAGAGTTAATCTAACCATCACACCTTGATGTTCAATGGCATTACCGTCACTGAATTCCTCACTATCAAAATCCTGGGGTTACCATTAACCAGAAACTGAACTGGACTAACCATATAACTACTGTGGCTACAAGAGCAGTTCAGAGGCTTGGAATCCTGTGACGAGTATCTCACCTCCTGACCTCCCAAATTCTGTCCACCACCTACAAGGCACATGTCAGTAGTGCGATGGAATACTCCCCATTTGCCTGGATGAGTGCAGCTCCCACAACACTCAAGAAGCTTGACATTGTCCAGGACAAAGCAACCCATTTGATTGGCACCACATCCACAAACATTTACTCCCTCCACTACCGGTGCATTGCGGTAGCAGTTTGTACCATCTATAAGATCCATTGCAGGAATTCACCAAGGCTCCTTCGAAAGCACCATCCAAACCCATGAGCACTGCCATCTGGAAGGACAAGGGCAGCAGATAGTTGGGAACACCACCTCCTGGAAACTCCCCTTCAAGTCACTCACTATCCTGACTTGGAAATATAGCACCACCCCTTCACTGTCGCTGGGTCAAAGTCCTGGAATTCCCTCCCTAACAGCACTGTGGGTGTACCTATAACACATGGACTGCAGCGGTTCAAGAAGGCAGTTCACCACCTCCTTCTCAAGCACAGCTCAGGATGGGCAATAAATGCTGAATAAATAAAAAAAATTTGGAGTCCTTCTCTCCATTGGATTAAGATGCTCCTTTCGTTACTTTTGAATTTTTTTTTATTCTTGCATGGAATGTGGGCCTTGCTGGCTGGGCCAGCATTTATTGTCCAGCCCTAATTGCCCTCGAGAAGGTAGTGGTGACCTGCCTTCTTGAACCACTGCAGTTCATGTTTTAAAGTTCAGCACTGAGGTTTGTATAGTTAGAATGCCAAATTTGGAAGAAGAATTTATATATATTTATCTCTAGTGATTTATATCCTGCCCAGTCTCACAAAGAAGCTTGAAGTACAATAATAGGCTATTACTTGATAGCATCGTGTACCACTGTGCAGCAAGTATCTATACCAAAAGTAGTGGAAGACTTGCTAAATACCATGACAACTATGTGATTTTTTTTGTTTTCACAGCTATTGGATTTATTTGCAAATCCACTGCTTATTGCTGTGCGGGTAGTTTAGCAGTTATGAAAAAGTTATATTGAACTAATATTGATTTGATTTTCTTTTTCACTGTAAGTAATAAAAATGGGGAAAATCATAATTTCAATGTGTCTGTGTGGTGTATTCTATATTTCTAGATATTATTTTTTTAATATTATATTGTCCAAGTGCTTGCTGTCAGCAACACTCTATCTCACAGTGTCAAAGGTGGCTCAGTTGGTAGCCCTCTTGCCTCTGAGTTAAAAGATTGTAGGTTTGCTCCAGGGCTTGATCATGAGATGTAAAGGTCCTATGGCACTATTTCAAAGAGGATCAGGGGAGTTATTCCTGGTGTCATGGTCAAGATATATTCCTCAATTAACATCACAAAAGAAAGGATTATCTGGTCATTACCACATTGTTGCTTGTGGGAGCTTGCTGTGTGAAAATTATCTGCTGTGTATCCTTCATTACAACAATGACTAAATGTCAAAGTACTTCATTGGCTGCAAAGCATGTTGAGACATCCTTTGGCATGTAAGGAGCTAAACAAATGCAAGCTTTTCTTTCTTACATGATACAAGGTTTCATATTAGCCATAAAACACTCTGCTATTTGTGATTCATAACTATAATCCACCGGAAGAGCTATGATAGTTCAGTACATCAAGAAGCAATTGACCTACCATGATTAAATCATTTGCTGGACTGGTATAGTTAAGTACTATAATGGTATTATATGCTACTAGCCTATATGGAAGTAATTTTACCCTTTAATTGCAATGATTCCAGTTTCCAAACAATTTCCATTAACTTTTCACAGCTATCACTGTCAGTAGCAGGAAAGGATAGTTGAAATATGGAAATAAAGCAGTTACGAGACTGAATTTATTTTCTGTTTTTACCATTTTGGCATCCCATATCCATTTGAGTGCAGTAACTGCTAATCACCTGTTGTACTTAGTTTCAGTTTTACATGAATGAATACAAGTCAATAAGCTTTCTAAATGCATTTAAAAGACATATAGCAGAACTTGGTTAAATGTTCAAATTTTCAGAATTCATTTATATCCACTCAATACGCTTGCTCTCTGACCAGAATGCAGCCCATTGTTAACCAATATTAGAACAGTTTATAAAAACAAGAAACTGCGGATGCTGGAAATCCAAAACAAAAACAGAATTACCTGGAAAAACTCAGCAGGTCTGGCAGCATTGGCGGAGAAGAAAAGAAGGTTCTGTTGAAGGGTCATGAGGACTCGAAACGTCAACTCTTTTCTTCTCCACTGATGCTGCCAGACCTCCTGAGTTTTTCCAGGTAATTCTGTTTTTGTTTTAGAACAGTTTAGCAGTGCAACTGAGTGGCTGTCAAACAGCTTGCTCATCGACACTATCAGAAGGTGGGAAACAACATCGGAAGTTGGCAATGGATTGAAAACTCTCGTAACAGTTAAGAAATATTTAGATAATACTTGCGTTGCCATAGTCTCCAGGAAAATGGAATTAGTGTAGTCAGATCTTTGTTGACCCGTGCAGACATGATGGGTTGAATGGCCTCCATCTGTGCTGTAATGTCTATGAGTCTATGAGAAAATAGTGTCTATTCAGCACAAAGCTGATCATTACAACTAATGAATTGGGAAGTATTTTAACTCCCTCTGCCTGCTGAAAGGGGCAGTACAAAATTTAAATTGTGGTGGTTGACTTACTGGCCAGTTCCCATTCCAATGCTATTTTATCTTGGACCTTGTGCTGGCGGCCCACAGAATAAAGCAGGAGCCTTATTGTTTATTTATACAAATCAGCATCCTATGATATATATGAGATTCTGATGTAATTTTGCAGGTCCACTGGGCACAGTATATACCAAGGATGTTGGGCTCAGTAAAATCCGGAGGTCAAGAGGAAAAGGCCCCGGAAATGAAAGGTTATATTTGTGGAGCAGGGAGGAGCAGCAATACTCATCCTAGCTCCACAAAAATAATGGACGTTAGTGCTACCCAGGGCTCTTCCCACTCCCATTTTGCTAGCTGGCATGGTGTGCTTGAACTACCTGATAAGGCATGAGCTCACAGGTGATGAGCTGTGATGAAATGCATGTTCAGGGCATTTATCTCATTGTGAATGTTAGTGAGTTCTAAACCTTGAAATAGCTTTAGCCTCTGCCAGAAGGATTGGGCAGTCAGTTAATCCAAAATTAATCTGTAAATTATGTTTGCAGCATGATCACTGGGAATAGATTTCATTGTATTTGGAAATGATGCGCAGAAATTTTATCACATTGCTATTGTAGAAAATGGCCTGTTATGTTTAATATATTAGGTGTAATTGATATTCTCACTGCTGCATGGAGAATCAACTTTAGGGCTAATTTTGTCACATGTTGCATTGAGGTCAGGTAAAAATAAGTATATTTGGTAATTTAGGTTATGAAAATAAATGTTTGCATGGGGGTGATTGAAAAATGTGTTCTTTACTTCTCTGTGGTCTTTGGGAGCCCTTCAATAGCCTCTGATAATCAGGATCATAACACCTTCAAAAGTAATCATATTTTACTCTATCCAAGACAATAGCTGAGAAATCATTATTCCTCAAAATACTTGTGATCAGGTGGAATATTTCAAACAAGATAGCCCAACAAAGATCACTAACTCATTCTTTGCTGCATCATATAATTCAGACAGGAAAAATAGTTCACTGATGTATATAGAGTTTTGTGCTTTAGGAAAAGAACAAAAATGCTGAGACACATGTAAATGGGGCTGTTGCACTATTTAACTTGAACATATCTATACATTATGAAGCAGTAACCACTGGCTTAACTAAAAATACAATATGATTGTAATAAAAAGAGAAAAAAAAATATACATTCATCATATATTTGAATCATTTAGTTGAAAATGGATAAAGGGGGTAGACACAGCATTATGATAATGTGCTAATTTATTCTTGTTCAATTGTGTAGTTTGATTAAAGAAGACATTTTGAAAGGTGATCATATTAAGCAGGACATATGAATCAGAAGGCAAGATTTTTATTAGAGTCAACTGACAACTTCACTTCAGGAGAGTAATGATCTTTATTAACCATAATGATATTAATTCCCCAGCACTGCGTCAAATATCATACCATTAACTGGTTTTTCTTCTTCAGTTATTTACTTTTATTTAACAAGAGGTCATCAGCATAACAGGCAATTAAATTAATCTTACAGTTTCATGTTAAGAAATACTGTTGGTTGGTCTTCCACAAACCTGAAAAGAGAAATATGGCATACATATGCTGAAGAACAAGGAATAATTCTGAAGTGCAGACTGAAAATTAATAAGATTTTGTTGAAAAGTGGATATTATGGGCCAGGATTTTTCAGACATTGGTGCTTAAAATGATGCGTGATGACATTGGGCATGCGTCCTGACGTCATTGTGCTGTCTCGTGATGTTTAGTTCAGTGGGCGAGTGCCAATAAGTACAAGGCCTATTAAGGCCATTAAGGAACTAATTCATTTCAAATTTATGCCGCCTGTCTGACCTAATGGCTTGGCTGGCAAGTGAAAAGGCCAAGCCACTTTTACGTTTTTTAG
This sequence comes from Carcharodon carcharias, assembly GCF_017639515.1. Classification (NCBI taxonomy): domain Eukaryota; kingdom Metazoa; phylum Chordata; class Chondrichthyes; order Lamniformes; family Lamnidae; genus Carcharodon; species Carcharodon carcharias. The sequence continues at coordinate 157,730,616 of NC_054467.1, read as the reverse complement.
GAAACCTCATCCATGAATGGAATGAGGTTTCCTAAAGCTTTAACAAATTGAATTTTAAAAAATTCTGAAATATCAGTACATGTCCCATCTCATGTAACACAGTCACATGAGGGGACTTGTTTCATTAAATTTTTATTCCATTTATTTATTTATTTCAAAAGCGCTTCAATCTCCCTGAGGCAGCCCCATGCCTCACGGAGATTGAAGCGCTCTTTCACGCACATGCGTGCGAAAGGGCACTGGCCCTGACTCTCCCTCCTCCCCTCGCCTGCACAGGTAGTGCTGAATACTACGATTCACATATTATGTTGAGCAGGCCTTAATTGGCCCACCCATGTAAAATGGCGGTGTGGATCTGATCACAAGCGGCAGTCGGCTCTGCGACCACCCCCACCCGCTCCCTCCAAGCCCACCCGATGTGAGAAAAATTCTGGCCATGAACATATGAATCAGAAGCAAGTGTAGGCCACTGGGCCCCTTGAGCCTGCTCCATCGTTCAATATGGTCATGGCTGATCTGATTGTGACCTGAACTCCACATTTCCTCCTAACCCCCCATAACATTTCATCCCCTTGATTATGAAGAATATATCTACCTCTGCCTTTAAAAAAAAATCCAAAGACTCTGCTTCCATCACCTTTTGAGGAAGAGACTTCCAAAGACTCACAACTTTCTGAGAGAAAAAAAAGTCTTCTCTTCTCTGTGTTAAATGGGCGACCCCTTATTTTTAAACCGTGACCCCTAGCTCTAGTTCTCCCACAAGAGGAAACATGTTTTCCACATTTATCCTTTCAAGACCCCTCAGATTTCATATTTTTCAATTAAGTCACCTCTTACTCTTCTGAACTCTAGCGGATACAAGCCTAGTTTGTCCAACCTTTCCTCGTAAGACAACCTGCCCCTTCCACGTATTAGTCTAGTAAACCTTCCCTGAACCGCTTCCAAAGCATTTACATCCTTCCTTGACAACATTTAAACAGCACTATCCTGATTAGAAACCTCACTGTACACATTTCATTAATTTAAAAGACCATTAGGGTCTAATTAGGATTTTACCCTCCTGCAGTTAGACTATTGCTAGATAATGGCCACTGGGATTTCTGATTGCTTTATTTCAGATGCTTTTTCTCTCACCTATGCTTGCAGTTGTCGTCATGTGCATTACACAGAAAGCATGTGTGACTTAATTCTTCAAAATTTTGTTTAACAGCACACAGCAAGGCTTTCATTTTATATAATAACAATCAGGAACTGGCTCACCAACAAATTTAGCTGAAAAACCTGTCCGGAAGATGCAATGACAATGGGCTGAATTTCCGCGGCTGATGGCAACAGTCTGGGAGGCACAAGTGCTGGTAATGTGGAGGGGAGTGACGTCTTCCTGGTGCCATGGCACATTAGCAGCAGCGGGAAGCTCTGCAGTGCAGCCACCCTCTCAGCAGCCAAATAAGGATTAATGGCCCAATTAAATGCCACTTCCTGTCCCCGCTGGCATTTTTTCCCGTGTCGGGAGGGCCAGCTGCTGACTGGGGAGACTGTCAGGTAAACACTCCAGCCTCCCAGTATGTTCCCGAGGGATACCCCCAGCAATGGTCACTCCCACAGCAACGACACTTGCAATATGACTGTCCCATCTCCCACCCCAACTAATCGCCAAGGCCTATTTGGTCCTGACTGTTTAAAATTAACCTACTAGGTCTTTGGCCCTCCATGAAGGTGCCCTCTCCTTCATCTTGCAGCCTCAGCAGTGGTCACTGCTGGCGATGGTGCTGCTGAGCCTGCTGAGCTGCCAGCCCTCTGATTTGGTGGGGGATGGGGGGGCCCGGGAGGTATCATCCACCATCTTTAATAGAATGCCAGGCCTGGCAGTGACCCAGGGTCTCACAGCTCATTGCCTGCCAGCAAAGGGTTAGCTCCCACTTGCAATCTCTGCTATAGGACTTCTTCAGTGCCAACAAAATGCAGCCCTATTTCTTCCTTTACTGGATATTGCATTGTCAAATCAGCAGCTTAGGTGGGATTTACTGGAATGACAATTGATCTCCAAGCCCTGCCATTGAACTCACATTTCGGAAACATGAATGGCAAAATTTGGTTCTGTAGCGCTGCTGGTGCTATGGGAGACCGAAACTTTGGAAATGTTGGCCTGACTGTAAGGGCAAGCATGCCATGCGTGCAGCAGAAGGGTGCAGAGTGGGAGGATCCTGACATCAAATAGCGTTTAACAATGATTTATCACACAGGCCGGAATCGTCCGGTCCCGTTGGCGTCGGACTTCATGGTGGGTGGGGGTGGGGGAGGGTGGGGGGGGCACGAAGGTGTCCAGTGGGGTGAGTTTGGGAGTGGGGAGGAAGGAGTACGGGGGAGGATGGAATAACAGGGGAGAATGCAGCAGGTGGGAAGGTAGGTGCAAGGGGACATGAAGGTGTAAGGGAGCTGGAGATAGTTCAGAGGGGTAAGGGTGTCTGGCGGGGGAAGATGTCCGGGCAGACGGGAATAAAGGTGGAGGAGGGAGTAAGTGGGAGGGGATGTTCAGTTGAACGTGCAAGGGAGGTGTCTGTGGAGTCAAAGACTGCCTCCTGAGGAACGAACTGAGGGTGGGTGTGGTAGGAGGAGGAGCGTGAGATGGGACAAAGGGAGCTGGTAGAGCAGGAGGGTGAGGGTGCGTTGGTAGAATTAGAAGGGGCGGGTGAAGGTGGTTGGTGAGGACCTTAAGGCAGACATGGACCTTAGAGGTGGGAAGGGATGTCAGGGATGTCAGTGTGGAATGGGGTGGGATTCTCAGGAAGATAGGGAGCATGCATATTCACCTGGACATCCTGGAATGACAAGGGGATTGGGTTGATAGTTGATGGTGGGGAGTGGAAAGTGATTCCAGGGGGGCCAACAGTGATGGGGAAAAGGGCATGGGTGACTGGGGGAGGGGAAAGGGCATGGGAGCTGATGATATACTTGAACATGACCATGGTTTTCGAAATCGAAAGTGAGCGGAGCCTCGTTTTGGAGGGGCACATGCAGCATGGGAGTGTGATCAGTGGGTGGGTGGAGGTGCAGATCAGTTCAGATGGACAACTGAAAGCAAACCCCAGTAGGCAGCATTGAAAATGCTCAGAATATTGAGGGTAAATGTGATGGATGAAGGCTTGGCATGTGTAGGAGAGTGCTTACATGAGGCTCCAAAAGGCCCTCCACACAATCACTTGAGGTCCGGCTGCGTGAAGCTGAACTGCTAGTGGTAGCGGAAAGTGGGGGGAGGCTTGCAAAGCCTGTCAATGAAGATGAGAAACAACATTACACACTATTCAGTAAAAGTGAATATATTTTCAGATCATAAAGTGACAAAATGTGTTCACCCATGCAACCAATTGTGATTAGAATTTCTTAACATTTCTAGGCCTACCACTTCTTCTAGGTGCTGCCCTGACATTGACAGCAGCGGTGGGGATAGCCTGTGCAATGGTTGGCCCTGTTGCCTCTGATGACTTTGGCGTGTGTCCTCTGGAGAGCCGAGGCATTGAGGGCCCCAACTTGCTTTGGCTGTTCTCCTGTGGGCCAGCTGCTCCCTCTGTGATGACAGAGGATGAGGTTGAAGGGGATCACAGGCAAAGGGGACTCAGAAGCAGAGAATAACCTCTGAGATTCCTGAGTGGATGACTCAGGGGTGTCCAGTGTCCAGCTGCCACTTCTCCTCCCTTCAGGTGCAAGGGCCCTGACCTGATTCCTTGAGGGGAAGGAGCACTTGGAGGGATGTCGATGTGCCCTGTTTCACTCTTGTGTTGCCACTGCAGGAACTCATCCATGGAGACCGCGATGGAGTGCAGGTCTGCACTTATCTCCGTGTTCTGCTGGACCAGGGTCTCCATGGCATCCTTAATCCTTCCCATGCGCACATATGTGGGCAATACTTTATCAGAGAGAAGGCAGAAGCACTCCACCAACTTTCATGTCACTCTGTTGAGGGCTTTCAACAGCACTAAGTGATGTTCTCCCATCTTCTCTGTCTTGCCACGATGAGTTGGAAGGCTGAATCCAAATGCTCGTCACCTGACTCAGGCCTCACAGATACCTGTTCCCCAGCAGTCCTCTGAGTGCTGGGGAACTTGGCTGAACGTGCCTCCTCCTGCTGCAGACACATGTCCATGCGGTAACCACCGGATTGCGAACCCGAGCCTACTCTAGATCTAGGTCCCACCGAGATGTGTCTGGTGGAGGGCGAGGGCGCGGGTAAGCGCTGTCACTGGTCTTCCAGGCTGCTTATTTCCAGTTCTTCAACGGAAGAGGAGTCCTCTTGGCTGGAGGTGAGGACCTGGATAGAGCTGAGGGACTGGCTGGCTGAGGGCAGAGCTCCCTGTGAATCAAAGTAGAGATAATTAGTGCATGGCAACAGAGTCAAAAGCAGGAGAGAGAGCACTCACAGTTGCGTTGAGAGATGGATGATTTGGTGCAGGATCCTCATGTGGGTGTTCGTCACCGACATCACCGTTGCCGCAGACACGGCCCACGTTGTCCCCAGTCAGTGTGATGGCACGTTCCTCAAAGTGAGTGAGGGGCCTAATGTGGGCCACTCCACCCCCAGTTTGGGACTTCTCCCTGTTGATGTGAGCCAGCTTCTCCTGCATGGAAACAGATAGAGAGAGTGTGAGCAGGACACATGGCACTGTGTGGAATGTTTGTGTGCTGAGCAGAGCCATGGGCAGGATGAGGCCATGAGCTCCAGAGGATTATGAACTTGATGGAGATTTGAGGGTGTGTGTGCGTGTTAGTGGTGTTGTCCCTTGAGGTGTGAGATCCCTGTGGATGTGTGATGGGTTTGGGAGTGTGTGAGTTGAGAGTGATGAGGTGGTTGGCTTACCTTGGTGGAATAGATGAGATCATTCATCCTTTTCCTGCACTGGATGGCTGACCTCCTCTGTGCTCCAGTGATGTTGACCGCACCTGCCACTGCCACCCAGGCCGGATTGGTGACTCTGGTGGACGTCCTGCAGCCAGAGCAGGGGTAGAGGACATCACGGCGGCCTTCCACTGCATTCAGCAGGTATCCTAGAGAGGCATCATTAAATCTGGGGGCTGCTTTCGGGGCCATCTGTCGCCTGGAGCAGTCCTGGCCTTTAGACATGACGTAGGCTGCATTCTGGTGCGCCCAGGGTGTAGGAGCGCTGAGGTCACAGCCTGGTGGGCAAATCTGAGCCTGCCCACCAGAGATCCGACGTGTTTCACATGAATGCATTATTAATCAGGCGCCCTGCCGGGAAGGGGACGATACGGCATGAAAATCCGCCATTGCGGCCGACGGGTTAAGCGTGGTTTTTCACGCCTGCAACCACACTTAATGCAAATCTGGGACAATTCCGCCCACAATCTGCCATTTATGACCTCACAGGCCTAAGGCATCCTCTTAATTACTCCCAGCTGAATATACATTTAGCTGCATTATCTTCTCAACTATTGACTCGTGCTCTTGAAGCTAATCCCCATTCAACTTTCGGGTGAGGTGCATTTGACTTTATTTTGCTGCTGCAGAGTGAGTGGGATTATTGTGTTGAATGTCACTGGAGGAAGTTGGAAATGTTTTTGGATTCCTGAGGGAATGGAGCTCGATTTTGGTTATGAATCATAGAAGTTGGAGGCTGTCAGGATTAAACCTGCTTTCAGTAATGGGGGATATAGTTGCAAGTCCCTCTTGGGCTGCAGCATGATTTGGAAATGAAGCACAGACAGCATGCAGGGGAAGCTGTATGCAGACAGATGAGGAGAAGGGCTCAAGGAGCCCTTCTCCTACCATCACCTCATTCAGGAGCCCAATGCCTTTGGTGGCTATGCTTCACCAAGGACATGGTGAATGAACTGTGCCACCTCCTATGTCCAGACCTACAGCAACACAAAAGGGTAAGGATGGTACTGCTCAGTGGTCATTAAGATCACTGAGGCCCTCAATCCCTTTGCCACTTCTTCCAGGATCCTTCCAGGTGGGAACATACATTTCCTAAATTTCAAGTTTACCATGCAATGCTGCAGTAGGGAGGTGAGAAAGGCCTGGTACAGAAGGAGAGGAGACTTCAAATTCTTCTGTCTAACCTCAAGAAGCAGGAGGAGAGAACATGGGACTTTTCCAGGCTACTGGCATTCTCAATAGTTTAGGGAGCCAATGGTTGCATCCAATATGCACTGTGGGCTCCTCATATTAATAGGAAGATGTATCACAACCGCAGGAGCTACCATGATAAACCAAAGGCTGGCTTCTTGGTGGCACTTGGCTGAAGATTCCCATCCACTACCCAATGGCCAGTGTGCCTGCAAAGAGAGCCATGCTACCACCTGGAACAAAAGGGAACAAACCATCGGTGACCTGAACCAACTGTTCCACTGCCTGTACCACTCAGAGGGAGCCCTCCAGTACTTGCTGGAATATATGTTCGCCTTCATGGTGGCATATACATCCTCTACAATCATGCTTCCCTTATACAAGGCCTTCAGAGGGCACATCAGGAGTGTAAAGAACAGGGAAATGAGGAGGAGAAGATGAGGAATAAGAATAAACTGGAGAGACCACCCAGCATTGATCTAAGAACTGGACATGACAAAGGCACAACCAGCCCATTCAACCATCCAAAATCATCCTCATCAACACCTTGTGCCAAAGTTGGGAGAGCTGTCCCACAGATTTGTCAAGCAACAGCCTGACGTAGTTATGCTTACTGAATTATGCCTTACAGTCAAGGTCCCAGCCTCCTCTCTCACCATCCCATGTATGTTCTGTCTCACTGGTAGGACATAACCACCGGGGCAGGGAGTGAGAGTGGTGGAACAATGGTGTACAGTCAAGATTGGGTAGCCCTTGAAGTCCTCAGCATTGAGTCTGAACTGCCTGAAGTCTCATAGCATCAGGTTAGACAGGGCAAAGAAACCTCCTGCTGATTACCACCTATCACCCTCCCACAGTTGCTGAATCAGTACTCCTCCATGTTGAACACCCCTTGGAAGAGGTACTGAAGGCAGCAAGGTTACAGAATGTCCATTGGGTGAAGAATATCACAGAGCACTGCTACTAACCAAGTTGGCCAAGACCTGAACCACACAGCTGCCAGACTGGGCCTGAAACAAATGGTGAGAGAACCAACTAGAGGGATAAACTTACTTGACCTTGTCCTCACCTATCTACTTGTCGCAAATGCATGTATCCATGAGAGTATTTGTAGAAGTGACTATTGCACAGTGCTTTTGGAGATGAATCCTGTCTTCACAACAAGGGCACTCTCCATTGTGTTGTGTGATACTATCAGTGTGCTAAATGGGATGGATTCAGAACCAATCCAGCAGCTCAAAACTGGGCATCCATGAGGAACTGTGCGCCATAAACAGCAGGAGAATTGTATTCAACCACCATCTGTAATCTCATGGCCCTGCATATCCTACGTTGTGCCATTACAATCAACCCTGGTTCAGTGAGCCATGGAGGAGAGCATGCCAAGAACAGCACCAGACATACCTTTGAAGTTTTGATAGCAGAAGTAACATGCTACAAATAGAGCTAAGCAATCCTACAACCAATGAATCAGATCAAAACTCTGCAGTCCCGCATGTGCAGTTGTTAATGCTGATAGTCCATTAAATAACAAATTGAAGGAGGAGGGTCCATGAACATCTTTGTCCTCAATGATGGTGGATCCAACACATCAGTGCAAAAGACAAGGCTGAAGCATTTGCAACCATTTTCAGCCAGAAGTGCTGAGATAATCTATCTTGATCTCCTCCTTAGAACTCTGCCATCATAGACGACAGTCTTCAGCTAATTCAATTCATGCCAGTTGATCTCAAGAAAAGGCTGAGTGTACTGAATACAAAAAAACATAAGTGCTGACACCATCACAGCTAGAGTACTGAAAACCTATGCACCAGAACAATCTGCACCTCTAGTCAATTTATTCCAGTACAGCTACAGCACTGGCATCTACACAAGCAGCAATTAACATCTTCATGTGCATGCCCATCATGAGGCTGCCCCTCGAAGTCCTCATCTAGGATAACACTTGAACTTTTACAAGGATTCAGAGTTGAATAGAATAAATAATGAGGTATAAATAAGGTATACAATATAAAATTCTCAAACTAACTTTATTGAACTACAATTCAAATTCACAAGGTTATGGACTAGCACACTGATACCTGATGAGCAGGTGAATAACATCATGCAGGACCTATCAATGGAAAATGCACAAACTTATTTCCTTCATTACAATTGTGTCCTTATTTTATAAATACCCCACAGAAGCTGAATCCTGCCAATCCAATTTTACTCTTTAAGCTACAGGAAAGTGGCCTCTTTCATCTAGCTCCCTGTCTTATTTTAAACTATGAGACCAGGGTTTACTGATCCAGTTGTCTGCATGATACCCACAAAGCTGAATCTTCCACAAAAGCTCCAGCCTTGCCCTTCAACTTCTTCATCTTAAGCCATAGAAAAGTTGACACTTCCCTTCTAGCTCTCCACTTTAACTCAACCAGGAGACTAAAGGGTTAGTCATTCCCTAAATGATACTCACAATGCCCAGCCTAGCTGGTCCCCTTTCGCCCCTGTTCATACCTAGAGCACTGATCAGATGTCCAGGAGAAAAGATATAACTTTGATGCATTAGCCAATGTCCAGCTGTACAGCAAGAAACAAAGAAGCGGTATGCCTTTCTTATACCCCTCTGCGCATATGTTCAAAACATGTGGCAATCAAAGATTGGTTGATCCCTGCATGGGCAGCCCTGTGAGTGGTCAAAGGGTGATGTTACCCCTCAGGGACAGAGTCCTTATGAACCATTCCTAAGTGCCCTTTTTGACTGTTATAAGACCCCCAAAGAGGCCTACCATTCCTTATGTTTGATAAGCATCGCCCAGGTGTATGTATCTTCACACTGTTTCAAGGTTTCTCACTCCCCTGACCACAATGATAACCTATGAGATCAGAAGAGGTTTCAAGGTTCCATTAATGCGATTCTTCCCATCAGTATCTTGATAATCATCGGTATTTGTACCATTGGAATATTTGTAATAAAATCTGACCCATGCCTGACTTTGTATATTTACAGGCTTTGGTAATTTTATTGCCTATCCTGTCTTAGGACAGTCCATACCGAGATGAATTGACCATTACCATTTTGTACTCACTTAACTCTCTGTTCTCACAAAGATCAAGCTAGCAATCACAACAGTGGCCAATATGTCTTAATAAAGCAAACATTATGTACAATCTGATAGCATAACAGGCTTCTGAAAATTAATCAGTTACATGGTCATGCCAGGCTTTTCAGTCCATAGTACAGAGCCCTCAACAGCAGAACTTGTCTACAACCTTGCTCTCCAGTAAGCTGGCACATGCAGTATCCTTTCCCCTGGCTTGGCTGTAGCCAGTTGTGCCCAGTGACTCATTACATGCTGATCCGCATCTATACTACCCTCTGATGTACATGCAGGGCCAATAGCTGCAAGTGCCAGATCAAGTGATGGTGCGACTTCATCGGGGCCTGTTCTTGCTCACTCCCTTCAGGGTGAGGCTCCATTGGCTGTCCAGGCAGGAGTTCTTTGATATCTAAAAGCAAAAGTGCAGAAGAGGAGGGTTAGAGTGAGGGAAGGGGGAAGAGATGGACGGCAAATGGTCTGTGGTCACACCATCTGCAGCTTGCAATTCACATCAGAAAGTAGGCTTAAGTTGCATTAGGCAGGAACATACCTCAACCTGGATATTCTCTGTGATGCTGGATGCATTAGCCTCAATGATTGCTGGCCCTATAATACAGAGCATCATTTCCTCCGAAGGGCTCAGACAATGCAGGTATACCAGTTCCTTGCTTCTACCAGTGGTGATGTGCCACATTGTCCTGCAAAAGAGAGAGGAGTGTCAGTGAGTGTATTGCAGGTGTTTGAGTGATGTGCCTGCTATAGTTGAATAGTGGAAATTATTGAGAGTTGTGGGTGTGAGTCTGATAATATTACTGAGTGTGTTAGGATGAGGTGGAGCATGTGAATGCTTTGTATGAGTTTTGTATGATTGCCGATGGGTGAGTCATGGGAGAGTGGTACATTGAGCAGCACAAGAGGTTGGTGGTGCAGTGGATCAGGGATGGCATTTGAAGAAGCAGATTACCTGCAAACGTTGTGAATTTGAGAGAGCAACTAGGGGAGGCAGCGAAAGCGAATCACAAACTGAGGGAAAGAGAGAAACACAAACTGGGATAGGGATAAAGAGAGTGAGAAAGAAACACAAACTGGGAGAGAGAGAGAAACACAAACTGGAGGGGAGAGAGAGAATTAGAGACACAAACTAGGAGAGAGAAAGAAAGAGAAAAACACAAACTGGGGAAAGAGAGAAACACAAACTGCATTAGAGAAAGAGAAATAAACTGCGGGAAAGAAAGGGAAATATCGAAAGGGAGTGAGGAAGATTTCATGTCACTTTGGGATGTGTGTTGTTGTATAATATGCTGGGTTCTTGCAGTTTTGGTGCTTCTCCTGGAGGACTCAGCCTCACCTCCCTGAAGCTGAGCTTCAGCTGTGGGCGGTGGAATCAGTGAATTAAATTAGGTTTGTTATTTTTATGATTTCCCATTTACTGTGGAGAAATGTCATGCGATTTAACATCACATGAGCAGTGTTGTTACATGATTAACTGCCATATGATCTCTCAGCATATAATCACTTATTACTGGTGAAGAGTCATTCAGACTCGAAACATTAACTGTATTCCTATCCGGAGATGCTGTCAGATCTGCTGAGTTTTTCCAGCTATTTTTGTTTTTGTATCAATTATTACAAGATTATTTCTCCAGGGGCAGAATTTAATGGTGCGGAGGTGGGTGTGTGATCCTCCTGATGCTCCGTAAGATAGATCGTGATGACGTTGGGAGGGGTTCCTGACATTATCTCACTGCACCCCGATATTTCGGAGGGCGGGTGTGCCCTAATATCGGCAGTTTGCCTGATGTGAATTAAAGGGGAAATTCATCCAATTAAAAAATCAATGCATGGCAATTTTAAGCAGCCCATGGGTAGAAATTTCTGGTCGGCGTAAAATGACGTGCGATGATGTCAGCTGTGCATCCTGATGTCACCATGCACTATTTCGATATTTCAGAAGGCGGGCGCACTATGAGTTCCGAGGCGCGCCTGCTATTAATTAATGGACCATTGAAGGCCCTTGAGGCAGTAATTGAAGATGATTTTTCGCAGTCCATGCGATTTTCAGTGCATCGCACAGGTGCAGCAGGCAGGTGGGTAGGCCATATTTTCAAAAACCTCATCCACTGGTGGGAGAAGACAGGTGAGTGGGCTCGCTAAGTAGTTAGAACTTTAGTTTTTTACTTACTGCTACTTGCTTATGTGAATAGGACAAATTCAATTCTCTTCAAAGCTGCTTTTACAGAAAGAACAGGCTTCAGTTCGGGACTCTGGAGGAATCATAATACTTGGGGCCTTCCAGGTATCGGCCTTCCCTTACTCTGGGAATGAGGATTGTGCTCTCCACTGGAGGCACCTCCTCTGAGGAGGAAGTGAGCACCATGAGGGGGAGGAGGTCAGGAGTCCATATACAGCCTCCAGGGGAGCCACCTGTGAGAAGACAGGCACAGGCATTAGGGTCTCAGGCAGAAGAGGCCACAGAAGATGCCACTATCCTGCTGCCAGGGTTAACAAGCGGCAATACAGCTACCTCGATATGTCTGAGGTGCAATGCCGAAGGAGGGTCTGCTTCCCACGGTAGACAGTGACCTCCATTTGTCAGAGGATTGGCCCTGAGATCAGCTCCAGCTGTGTAAGTGGACACCCCATGCCAGTAGCGCTGAAGGTCCCAGTGACCCTCAACGTCTATGCCTCTGGCTCTTCCCAGGGGTCAGTGGCTGATCTTCGTAGAGTCTCCCAATCAGTTGCCCACAGTTGTGTCAAGCTGGTGGTAGACGCTCTGTTCAGGTGTGCATTGACTTTCATTCACTACTGCTCAGACAAGGCCAGCCAGGCAGAACAAGCCAGAATCTTTGCCGCGATTGCTGGGTTCCCCTACATCCTGGGTGCAATTGATTGCGCACATGTGGCCATCAAGGCGCCAGTGGGTGAGCCAGGAGCCTTTGTCAACAGGAAGGGATTCCACTCCATGAACATGCAGATAATGTGTGAACACAGGATGCAGATTCTGAAAGTCTGTGCAAGGTACCCAGGCAGCTCCCATGAAGCCTACATCCTGAGACACTCCCAGGTGCCGAGGCTCTTCAGTGCTCCAGCCCGGATGGATGGATGGCTGCTGGGTGACAAGGGCTATCTCCTCAAAAGGTGGTTCATGATGCCTCTCCGTCATCCAAGAACATAGGCCGAGCAGCAGTACAATAAGAGCCACGCCTCCACAAGGGCCGTGGTAGAGAGAGCCATTGGTCTTCTCAAGATGCGCTTCTGATGCCTGGACCATTCAGGGGGTGCACTCCAATACCCCCAGGTTGTGTATCACTGATAGTGATTTCAGGATGTGCTCTCCACAATCTGGCGCTGGAAAGGAGGGACGCAGTGGAGGAAGAAGATGTGAATGCAGATGATCTGGCTGCAGACGATGAGTCCTGTATTGTGTCCGAGGATGAGCACCCTCAGGAGAATTCTGAGGAAATAGATGCTGACCCGGCAACCTCCGGGGAAACAGAGACACCCAGGAGGCTTTGATCTAACACTCCTTCAGCTAGCCTACCAAAGATGAACCACCAACACATGTCAGGGCTTCAGGCTTCATACTCGATACCTTAGAGCAACATCTGCCTGGCTAGGAACATTAACTATGTGCCTTGTCAATAAAGCTCAATGACAAACAAGTCACTCCTAAGATCATGGCTTCCCCTGCACCTGCAGAACTGTTGAAGCACCCAGAGGCTTGTTAAGAACCAAAATATTTAATGATTGGCAATTCGCATACAGAAATCAATATACATTAGAAGTTATTGAACAGCACACCAACTTAAAAACAACTTAAACGTGGGACAAAAGAAAACCACCAGTGATAAGCCCATGTTGTGCCTAAGGTGATTTACGCTTATGCTTGCAGGTGCTATGTCTAGGTTCTCCCCCCTCACTGTCACTGGCATTTGAGATAGCCAGCTCGTTCTGCTGTCGTGTTGGCATTGATGACCTTGGCGGGCGTCCTCTGGCCCGTGGAGCCTATGCTGGTCCCGACAGTGGCACAGCTGGCATCTCTCCAGTCGTTGCAGCCTCATCAGATTCCGTGGTCACTGGCAGAGGGGCGGAGGAGCTACTGCTGTCATCCGGAGCGCCCTGAGAGGAACCTGCAGAGATAGTAGGCAGCTCGTGCGCCAATGCGTGGTCGCTTTGAACCTCCCTGCTCACCATTGATGGATGGGCACCTAGCTGGGGTACTGGGTGCCCAATCCATCTCCCACTCTGACACTGATCAGCTGAGATCATTGCCGCTGTGAGGGCTTGCTGGTCCGAGCACGTCCCCAGGAAGTCCTGATTGTTCTCCTGGAGGAGCCTCTGCATGAGAGTCGCCTCTCTCTCCATGGAGGAGGCATTGTGCTCAACCATGAGGATCATTGCATTGCTCATGCTCCGCATGGACTCCTCCATCACGGATACCATGGCACGCATTCCCTCATGTATCTCCGCCAGATCCTCCCACACACCCTGCTGGACCTCCAGCATCTGCCGACTCCAGAGGCCCATCATCAGCCACCGACTGAGCATGCTCCTGGTCCCCAGCAGTCCTCTGACTGCCGGCGCCCTGGGCACTCTCTGCCTCCACCTGCACCTCAAGCGAGTGTGAAGTGCCCTCACTGCTGTGCACCAAGATACTAAACGACGATCTTATCCCCATCGAGGTACTGGTATCTGCGCTGGTGCCTGCCTGGCTGAGAGGGTGTGACGCTGGTGCGTTAATGTCTTCAGTGTCCTCAGAGATCAACAGCGGTCCCTCTGCCTCCTGAGTTCAGGCATGCTCTGGTGAGGCTGAAAGGAGGAACAAGGACATTTGATTAGTAGGAGTCGTTACACTGTTAATATGCATGCCTGGCACCCGGATAAGGATGCCCTCATCTTTCCACTATCAATCGGTATCCAGTGTTGGAGGCTGAAATCAATATACAGTCAACAGTGGGATGTTTGCACTGACAGACATTGTGACCTCAGCGCACAGCACTCTTACCTCCCAGTGACACCCCAACCTCACCGCGGCCGGTTGACCTCGACGCATGGTGCCTCTCCAGCTCCAGTGCCTCCTGCTCGTATCTGGTGATGAGAAGGTGGGGATGTCCTCCGCCAGTCGCAGCCACTTAGCATTATTGTATGCTGTCTTCTCCTGAAAGGAGAGAGGAGCATTGATTAGTCCACCCTGTACCTGCATTGCCAAGGCAGCCTTGTCACCCCCACCTGAGTGAAACCTTGCAGGGCTCATCTGATTTGTGACCCTGGAGCTGCTGGACACTCATTCCAAGCAGCCAGGGCTGACCCCCTTGCCCAGATGCTGCCTCCATCACATTTTCCACTCACACTCTAAGACCACAAGCACTACCACCTAGAAGAACAAGGGCAGCAGATAGATGGGAACACCATCACCTGGAAGATCCCCTCTGTTAGGGGGAAATTAAATATATATGTATAATAAAAAAGAAGCACACAGTAAGAATTTGCTGAATATATTTAAAATCTCCAAGTAGCCATGGATGCTAAACCTATTGATAGCTGAGGCTAAACATATGGACATTGCACACAAAGGGGCTTTGAGTTTTGTGTGATGTACACAGTTTCAAGAGATGAGCTAATGTCCAGGCACAGGCAGAACCATTCCAGTGGTGCAATGGTACGTTGAAGCCTTGAGAGCTGGACTGGAGATAAAACATAACATAAAGTTAGGTTAGGTATACTCCTCTCTCAGATAGGGCCGGGACAGATGGTTTAGCTTAGATATGAGAGGACGTACAAAGACAAGAGAAGGCTTTGATGAAACACAAACAATTCTCAGTTAGGGGAATCAAGGTCTTTGCGTACATGTTTTAATTTTGATTGGATAATATAATTACGTATACACCCTTTAGAATAATTGGTTAGCAAAATCACATGTTTATGTACTCAATAGGATAGTTTTAACATCGTACCTGAGTGTCGGCTACCGATTGGATATATTCAAATGTACTCAAATGTATTGTGATAACAAAAAGTAAAAAAGTAATGAAATGTAATCAATCTGGGAGCTGGGTCATTTTCAGGAATGATTGCAGCTCCCTTGCATATTCTTGAATAAACCGGTGAAACTAAGCCCGAGTCTCTGTGGTCGCTTTGTGGTCAGGGATTGTAGTTTCACCTCTTCAACTGGCCTATGTGGTAGTTGCTAGATAGGAGGAAATATCCTCTTCACCCTCTAAGTCACTCAGTATCCTGACTTGGAAATGTTCCGCCGCTTCTTCACTGTTGCTGGGTCAGAATCCTGGAACTCGTCCTCAAACTACACTGTGGGTGTACCTGCACCACATGTTGTGGATCCAGGAGGCAGCTCAGTACCACCTCCTCACGGGCAACTAGGGATGGGCAATAAATGCTGGCCCACCCAGCGAGGGCCACACCCCATGAATGAATGAATATAAAAACAAAATTCTGACTTGGTGGGGGGGCCAACCTAACTGCTATGCTAAGTGATTTATGCCAACACACTACTCACCCTTCCTGATCACAAGAGGTTATTAAGCTGCTTGTGGCACTGCACCTAGGTGCGTCTCACCATATCAGGGGAGTTGACCCATTCTGCCACCTCCTCCCAGGCATGCTTTCTTATGATGGGGGGCCTCCTCCTCCTGTCCCTTGGCACCAGGATCTCGCGACATGCTGCCATCTCCTTGAGGAGGGCAGCAAGGCACTCATCTGAGAACCTCGGGGCCAACTGTCCCGCTGATCTGCCCTCCCGCCTGGCCTGCTTTCCAAGGGCCTTATCCATCAGGCTCCTGCCCGACATCAGTGGCAGCCATAGGATGGCTGCCTGCAGCATTTTTGAATAGGCTGCCACATCGCCATTGGACTTTGCCTCCAGCTACCACCCGAACCTTCCCTTTGATCTTGGGGTCATGATTTACGCTGGGCGGGCCTTAGTTGGCCCGCTGTGTAAAATGGCAGCGCAGAGCTGATCCTGGGTGACAGCTCCACACCCTCTCCTGCCCAGCCCGCCCACCAAAGGAAAAATCCTGGCCCATGTGTTTTAACAGTCGGTGCACAACTGGCTGGACAGTCGGGCAGGGAACGCACAATGAGGACTTTCTTAATCCTGGGCAGGATATAAGGACAAAGATGGAGCAAAGAGTATGGAGTGGGCATTTCTTGTGTAAGTCTGAACTTTCTTGATTGTTATGTGAACAATATTTCTCATTTTAATCTGAGGTAAGGGGGCTTCTGACCTTAAAGAATCAATTCCAGACTGGCCATGGCATCATTATGTCTGCACAATAGCTTAAAAATGGGGATTGTTATGTCAGGTGGAGGCTCTTCCTCAGATGAGGAGGAGAGGAGAAGAAGGGGAGGAGGCCAGCTGGCCAGAGCATTATCAACGTGTCTGCCAACAACAGCAAGCAGCACACCCTGAAGCCTTGAAGGCCAGCGAGACTTGCAAGGGGGAAGGGGGTCAGTGGAGAAACCTGCTGGTACAGAGTTAGATCCAAGTATCTGGACATGATGAAGCTGCAGTGCAGAAGAAGGATCTGCCTCACAAGGGAGGCAGTGACTTGCATCTGCGAGATGATTGGTACTGAGATTGTATCCAACTGTGTTGGGGACACCCTATGTGTGTTGCACTGAAAGAGACTGTTGCCTTCAATTTTTATGCTTCGGGATCCTCCCAAGGATGGTGTCTCACAGTCAGCAGCACACTACTGCATAAAGCTTGTCATGGGCATACTTGTCAGGAGGGTGAATACCATTATACATTTCAGAACAGATGAGGATAGCTAGGTAAAGCGTGCAAGAGAATTTGCAGCTGTTCCTGCCTTCCCAAGGATTCAGGGTGTCACTGATTGCACCCATGTGGCAATCGAGGCACCTGCTGGAGAGCCAGGGGGCCTTTGTGAATCATAAAGGCTTCTACTTGCTCAAAGTCCAGATAGTGTACGATCATCATCAGCAGTTCCTCCAGGTTTGTGTAAGGTATCTTGGAAGTTGCTATGGTTATTATATTCTCCAGCATTCCCAGGTTCCAAGGCATTTCAGCCTCCCGCACACTTGGATGGCTAGCTGGGGGATAAAGGATACCCTCTGAAAATATGGCTGATGAGCCATTCGCGTATCACCTTCCAGCCCCACCAAATGCATGCCCACCCACATACATTCATTTAAGATGTAAAATGGCTTTCTTACTCATGTTTACAGAGTAGAGAAGATCATTCGCCCTCTTCCAACACCGCACCCAGATCCTACGCACGACCCCACGGCTACTCAATATCGCCGCACCTCTCTCTGGGCTTTCTTGGTTAGATCTGGAAGCTTCCTCTTCCTATCACCCGGCAGCAGTATCTCCCGTCAATCACTCAGTGTCTGAGGAGGAGCAGCCATCAGACAAGCGAGGGGCTGTTTGTGTGTGCACATTTCCATTGCCACTTGCTTAGCTTTGTCGTCTGGCCACCATGCCACAAATCCCTTCAGAAGTTGGTGCTGCCTGTGCTGCAGGGTAGCAGGAATTGTCTGTCACTGAAGAGGGTCCAAGGAATGGGATACCCATGACACATAGGTAAGTTAAATTGCACTGAACTTACATTTTTCTATCAAAATAATTTTGGTAACCAAGGGTAGGTTTTTCCGGTTGGCGAGCAGGGGTGGGGCCCGCACGCTGACGCATCAAATGACATGGGGATACATTGGGCGTGTGTCCCGATGTCATCCAGTGTCACTTAGATTCTCAGGTCGATGAACTGTCAGCTGCCTATTAAGGTCATTAAAAAATGAATTAACTTGACTGATGGACCTGCCCTTCCAGCCTTAATGTTGGCGCGCAGGCCAGGAGCCCAGCAGGCCTTGGATAAAGCATGAAACCTCATCCTCAGGTGGGATGAGGTTTCATGAGGGCTTTTAAATGTTTATCAAATGTTTAAATAAATGTTAGGGACATGTCCCAACTCATGTGACAGTGTCACATGAGGGGACATGTCAGGGAAATTTTTTTTATTACCTTTCTGTCAACTTTTGAATCGGACCTGGTCTCCCTGAGGCAGCACTTTGCCTCAGAGAGATCTGTGCACTCTTACCTGCGTAAGCTGAGGGAACCCACCTTCGCCCGCACAGGCAGCACATAGCACTTCCTGTTGGACGTCGCGCTGGTCAGGCCTTAATTGGCCCGGCCACATAAAATGGCGGCAGCCCCCCCCCCCCCCCCCACCCCCCCGACCGGGGGCACCAATCGGAAAGCCAGCCACCGACGCTCGCTCCCGCACTTCCCCCGACAGGGGGGAAAATGTTCCGCCAAAAGATGTATGCTTTATGCAGTATTGAATTATAGGATGATATCTAAATTTTTAGTACACTACTGATTATACACCAATCAGACAAATTTAATATGGCTTTTAAAAGTGTTGATTTTATGTTTGTTGATTTTCAAAGAAATACTGGATTTTTAAAATTCTGAGCAAGCGATATATTATTCCTTAATGATTTGATAATATTTTGGCATTTATAGGAGCGTAGGAATTGATAGATGAAAAATAACCCAAGGTTCATTTAGTTCACCTTTTATGATCCTGATATATAATGCTAATGGAGTTGACCAATCATGGTAATCAATCCCTATCAATTCGCCTACATTGCAGGAGACAACAGCACCATAAAGGGCAACTTTTATTGTCATTGAATGTAATGATCCAGAGAGGAAAATAATGAAGGTGAAAAACATTGGGAATCAACCTCCAAAGTCAACTGCTCCTTCCAAGCATAGCATAATCACTGTATACTGTATCCAAAAATATTATTTTCTGAAAGCAGTCTATCTAATTTACATGTGAATGTATCAACACATTTGCTCTCTCTGTCTCCCTAGGGAGTTTGTCCCATCCATTTGTCACTCCTTTGCTGAAATATTGGCCCACATCTTGCTGCCAAAATAACATTGAGGTTAATGGTACTCACCTGTATTTATGCATAAACGGTAGAGCAATGTCAGGCAAGGAACATTTACATGGTTAAACTCAAATATTCATAGGTTCCTGTTCCAATTGTGCTACTGCACTATTAGCTTCATAAAAATGACACACACAGTTTGCTTCACCAATGAAATGTGTTAAATGACATTGCTGTATTTGCATGGTAGATATGAACTAAACTCATCACAGAAAGTTAAGTCTTGCCCATTCCAGTCTAATTATTCTTTTAATAATGTGATAACTGTTAACTGTACAGGGCTTTGGTGAGACCACACCTGGAACATTGTGGACAATTTTGGTCACCATATTTTAGGAAGGTTATCCTTACATTGAAGGCAATACAGTGAAGATTAGCTAGGTTGGTCCCTGGAATGAGAGGGTTGTCCAATGATGAGAGACTGAGTAAAGTTGGTCTATATTTTCTAGCGTTTAGAAGAATGATAGGTGATCTCATTGAAGCATACAAGATTCTTAAGGGGATTGACAGGGTAAACATTATGAGGTTATTTCCCCTGGCTGGGGAATCTAGAACATGGGGGCACATTTGCAGGATAAGGGGATGATCATTTAGGACTGAGATGAAGAGAATTTTTTTTAACTCAAAGGGTTGCAAATCTTTGGAATTCTCTACCCCAGAGGGTTGTGCATGCTCCATCATTGACTACATTTAAGGCTAAGACAGATTTTTGATCTCTCAGGGAATCAAGGGAAATGGGGAGTGGATGGGAAAGTAGAGTTGAAGCAGAAGATCAGTGGTGATTGTATTGAATGGCAAAGCAGGCTTGATGGTCGATGCCTGCTTCTATTTCTTATTCTCTTATTAATAACTCTTATTAATAACTCTGAACCTCTGAATACTAACTGTTAATAATGTTATTCCTTCAGGCTTTAATGGTTGGAGATGTTTTAAAAAACTTTTTACTTTTCTTTTCTGTCTCTCTCAATCCAATTTTTTTTCCTTCTTTTTATTTCTCTTTCTGTACTGATTTGACATTGAATTTCCTCACACTAATTTATACTTGCTTCTTGGTCATTCTGATGTTAATTTTACAACCCTTTAATCTAAGTGCTTATGGAGATACATGGCTGATGTCACAGCACAATTCTATTCACTCAGGTCCCAGATAACCAGTTTCCCTTGCTGTGCTGTTATTAGCTTGCACTCCCAGCAAGTTAGGACACAAAAAATTTTAAAAACCTAGAAGTGCATGGGCATTAATGGCAGATTTCATTAAATGCCCTGCTACAGCATTTGGCCCAATGTTTCCGCAGATTAGTTTTAAATTAATCTCCCTTCAAGTGCAAGCTATGTCCTTTGGTTCTACTCTTCTGATCAAGGTGAAACAGCTTATCATTTTCTACACTTGACTTGTACCATATTTTTTGCTGTCAGCTCTGCCTATTTCCACTGCAAGGTGGAACTGTAAACAATGGATAACTATAGGAAATCTATGAATGCACAGTTACTCCATAATTGCAAACAAAATGGTAATTTATAGAGTTTCTCTGATAGTGTTCTTAACAGAGGTAGCCAATTAAATAGACAGGTTTGCAATTAACGTGACTCATGTTAGACTTGAGATCAGAAGAAACATTTTCATGCGGACTAGTGGATATATGGAACAGAGTTGCAACAAAAGTTGAGGATGAGGCAATTCATTATCGTTAAAGGACCTGGAAATATCTGGTTGGGAATAGAGCTGGTGATTATAGGGATAGGTGTAAAGACAGTGGTAGTGGAGCATTGTTGTGTGGAGGATAGTGACGCAAGATTAAAAAAAGCAGACGTGAGGGATGAATCTTCTGCTTTCTTGATTTTGCTTGAAGATCGGGAAGTATTCATGTAGAACTTTCCCTCAGGAGTTTAAGAAAGAACAAAAGACTTGCATTTGTATAATACTTTGCATGATATTGGGGTATCCCAAAGTGCTTTAAAGCCAATGAAGTGCTTTTCAAATGTAGGGTCAGATTTTCCCATAGGAAGTGGGAATCTGGAGGTGGGTTTGATTCTGGGTTATGAAGCTGCCTCCATCTCTAACCTGCTATGAAGCCCAAATTTCTATTGTCTAAGATGTTCTGTGCTTTCTCAAGTTATTGTCTTCTGGTGGTTTAGGGTGATCTAGCTAGCCCTTGCTATCACAAAAAAATCATGAGAAATATTTTCTATTTTCCATGTTGCTTGAGTGGGAGCAATATGCTGTGATCATTTCCCTGATTTGGACTGACCCTTTTGTATTATTTCACATTGATGAGCCCACCTCTCGGGAGCCTACTATTGGGGAAATTGACAGAACAGCCAGTGTGCTAAGAATAAAAGAACATAAGAAATAGGAGCCAGGTAAGACCATATGGCCCATCAAGCCTGTTCTGTCATTCAAAACAATCATGGCTATTTTGGGCTTCAACTCCACCTTCCTGCCTGTTTCCCATATCCCTTGATTTTGAGGAACAAAAAAAATCTGTCTATGTCAGCCTTGAATATATTCAATGATTACACACCCACAACTCTCTGAGGCAGAGAATTCCAAAGGTTCACAACCTTTTGAGTGAAGAAATTTCTCTTCATCTCAGTCCCAAATGATCACCCCCTTATCCTGAAACTGTACCCTCTTGTTCTAGATTTCCCAGCCAGGGGAAACAATGGGCAAAATTTTTCCCTTGACGGGCGGGCGCATAAAACTATGTGCATTGACGTCAGGTGAGTGTCCCAGGGTCAATGTACAGTCGCGTAATATTTCAGTCGGTGGGCATGCGCTGGAGTTGGCAGCGTGCCTGCCAACAATTAAGAGGCCTATTAAGGACATTAAAAAGGTAATTAAAATAAATTTTGGCGGGCAGGCAAAAAGGCTAAGCGGCCTTTGCACTTTTTAGGAAACCTCATCCACGGGCGGGAGGAGGTTTCCAACAGCAGATAAAAATAAAATTAAAACATTTACATTTCATTTATAACGTGTCCCTGCTCATGTGACAGAGTCACATGAGGGGACATGTTTTATTGCTTATTTGAAACCTTTATTTTATATTTGGAAAAATGCTCATCTCGGCAGCTCTGTGCCTCAGGGAGACTTGCAAGTGTGTGCATGCGCAAAGTTCACATTCGCACTCTCCGCCACCCCCCATCCCCCCTCCCCCCCACCCCCCCACCCCCTGCCCACACAGGCAGCGTTGAGCGCCGCCATTTGCATTTCAAGCTGAGCAGACCTTAATTGGCCCACCAGCGTGAAATCGTGGTCTGGCCCCGATCGCAGGCGGCGGGCGGCTTCCCAACCGCCTCTGCCCGCCCCCACCAAACCCACCCGACAAGGACTAAATTCTGCCCAATGTCTCAGTATCTACCCTGTCAAGCCCCTTCATAATCTTCTAGATTTCAATAAGATCACCTCTGATTTTTCTAAACTCCAGAGTGTATGACCCAATTTACTAATCCTCTCGTTTTAGGATAACCAGGGACCAGTCTAGTGAATCTTTGCTGTACTGCCTCCAACAAAAATATATTCTTTCCTAAATAGGCAGACCAAAATTGCACACAGTATTCCAGGTGTGGCCTCTGCAAAGCCCCATACAATTGCAGCAAGACTCCTTTATCCATGCACTCTAATCCCCTTGTAATATAGGACAACATGCCATTTGCTTTCTTAATTGCTTGCTGTGCCAGCATGCTAGCTTTCTGTGCTCCTTGTTCGAGCACACCCACGTCTCTCTGAACATCAACATTTACAAGTTTCACACCTTTTAAAAATATTCTGCTTTTCTATTCTTACAACCACAGTGAATAACCTCACACTTCTCCACATTATATTCCATTGGCCACTTTGTTGCCCACTCACTTTACCTGGATATATTGCTTTGTAACCTCTTTGTGTCCTCCTCACAGTTTGCATTCCCACCTAGCTTTGTATTGTCAAAACCGTGGATTAATTACTCTTAATCTTTTTGTCTAAGTCATTAAGATAGATTGTAAATAGCTGAGGCCCCACCGCTGATCCTTGCGATACTCCACTAATCATAGCCTGCCAACTTTAAAAAGTCCCATTTATTACCACTGTCTGCTTCCTGTCCATTAACCAATTCCCCTTCCACTGTAATATATAACCCCCAATTCCATGAGCCATTATCTTGTGTATCAACCTTTTTTATGGCCCCTTATTGAATGCCTTTTGGAAATACATAGCCTCTTTTTTAGTCCTACCTATGTGGTTAGTACCTATATACGCAATGGCAACTGGATACTTCCATTCCTAGTCCAAGTTCCTCTTTAGCCCAGAGGAGATGTTCTTAATCCTGGTACTGGGCAGCCAACACAGCATGTGGGACTCAAGCTCTTGGCTGCACAGTACTGTATCTATCCCCCTAATCATACTGTCCCTTACTACAAATGTATTCCTTTTCATTCCCCGCCTCCCCTGCCGCGCCCCCACCCCCCCAGCCAAATGGCTCCCTGCAACACAGCGCCATGATCAACTTGTTCATTCACCCTGCAGTCCCTGCTGTTGTTCACTCAAGCTGCAAGAACTGGAAGTGCTGCAAGAGCTTAAAGTGCTACAAGTTGGATTTAAAGGGATGCAGCCATTTAATTGGCTTTAAGTGGAGTCAGAAATGTTTAGTTGATGGTCCATGGAATGTTGATGCAAAACAACAGGTATAAATCAATGGATGCCAAAATTAATGTTCTTTAGGTGTTAGGCAAGGGACCCATTATACTAGGTAACATATTCACTGGGATTTGCATAGACTATCCCATGGTATTTAACTGGGCCTGAACCTGTGCTCTTTTACACTTCACAACTTTCTGCAGCATTTTCTTCTGGCTGTGCTCAAGTGTTATCAGTGAAACATTACATTATAATCTGATGTTGGATCCCCAACAGCTGGAAGATCTCCAGATGAATGCAGGCATTCTGAAGCCAAAAGAGGACATTTTATGAAAAAATGTTGTCCTCCACAGGGTGCCTTGTTTCACGGGAGCTTCTTCACTGGCAGCACTCAAATGTGCAGCTGTGTTTCAGCTAGACCAGGGGCCTCCAGTGAGTAAGTGTCAAGAGTTAATTAGAGGGAAAGGAGGCTTCTAAAAGGCCTCCTCTCTCCACAGGGTACTCCTAGGACTTTACTACCATATTCCTAATGCTACTTTCCATGTGACAACAGCAGTAAATCTCTATAACGGATGTGGATAGGAGCGTAATCCTCTGGGACTTGGGCCCTACCTCACTTACCTTACCATCATTTGAATGGAGGAGTTAGCAGTGTTTCTGGTGATGGGAGGGAAAGGGAATCACAGTCCATGCAGTGTGGTAGGACTCATCTTCCAAATTTTCCGCTGAAGAGAAATCTCCTCCCTCACAGCATAGCACCTCATCAGATCTTATCAGAAACTAGGTAGAAAAAGAGTTATTATTCAAATAAGTTTATTCTCATTTCAAATCAGTGGTAATCAGATTTATTCTTTAGGGTCCTGCTGCCTCCTCTGATATAGCATTCTCCCATAAGACACTTCTCAGCTGTAGGTTGGTGAAGAAGGTTACGGCTGTTAAAAGCTGTAGTACAGGTTAATGCCACCGTGGGACTCAAGGTTGACTGAGTGAATTGATCATGAAGATGTTACGTGTTAGAATGTATATTTTTATCTTCAAAAAAGATCATGCATTTATAAAGCGCTGTTACATCCTCACAGGCTCCCCAAAGCATTTTGCAATCAATGAATTACTTTTTGAAATGTAGTCATTGTGTTGTAGGCAAATAGGGCAGCCAATTTATACAGCAAAGCCCCACAAACAGCAATAACCAGCTAATCAGTTTTGATTGTGTTGCTGAGAGATAAATATTGAGCAGTCACGTAATATAGCATCTCAAAACAGGGCATCCATGAGGCATTGTGGGCCAACAATAGCAGCAGAATTGGATTCTACCATCTCATAACCCAGCATTTCCCTCAATCTACCATCCCCATCAAGACAGGGACCAACTTTTTTTGAACGAGGAATTGAGGAGAGCGTGCCAGGTCCCATGCATACCTAAAAATGAGCTCTCAACCTGGTGAAGCTACAACACAGGCTAAAAAACAAAAGCAGCATGCTATAGATGGGGATAAGAGATCTCACAGCTAACGGATCAGATAAAATGCAGTTCTGCTACACCCAGTCGTGAATGGTGGTGAACAATGCAACAAATAATGGGAGGAGGAGGCTCCAAAAAGGTGCCCATTTTTAATGATGGTGGATCCCAGCATGTCAGTGCAAAAGACAAGGCTGAAGCACTTGGCACTACTTGCTGAAATGGTTATGAATGGATGATCTTTCTTTGCCTTCTCCTGAGGTCCCCACCATTAATGGTAACATTCGTATCACACCTGCACCAAGCAGTGATGCTCAATGGAATTACTATTGCTGAATCTCCCACCATCAACATTCTGGGGATTACCATTGACCAGACACTTAACTGGACAACTGTATAAATACTGACAAGATCAGGTCAGAGGTAAGAATTCTGTGGCAAATAACTCACCTACTGACTCTCTAAAACCTGTCCACAATCTACAAGGTACAAGCCAAGAGAGTGATGAAATATTCCCCATTTGCCAAGTTGAGTGCAACTCCAACATGCCCAAGAAGCTTGACAACATCCAAGACAAAACAGCTTGCTTGCTTAGCACCCCATCCACCAGCTTAAACATTCACTCCCTCCAGCAGCATGTACTATCTACAAGATGCACTGTAGCAACTCACCATGTCTCTTTCAACAGCATTTTCCAAATCTGCAACCTTTACCATATAGAAGGACAAGGGAACGAGATGCATGGGAACACCACCAGCAGCAAGTTTCCCTCCAAGTGGCACACCATCCTGAAGTCTACCAACATTCCTTCACTGTCACTGAGTCAAAACATGGAATTCCTTTCCGAACAGCATTGTGAGTATAGCTAGACTATGTAGACTTCAGCAGTTCAAAAAACAGCTCATCGTCAACTTCTTAAAGGGATATAGGGATGGACAACAAGTGCTGGCCTTGCCAGCAATGCTCGCATCTCAGGAACAAATAAAATAAATCACAGATCCAAGTCTTCAGACAATTGAGTTCTTGCCATGTGATATCAAGAAACTGCTGAAACACTGGATACAGCATAGGCTATGGACCCTGACACTTCCTAGCTTTAGTACTGAAAACTTGTGCTCGAGAAGTAGCCACACCTCAAACAAAAACAGAAAATGCTGGAAAAACTCAGCAGGTCTAACAGCATCCATGGAGAGAAAAGCAGAGTTATTTTTTTGTGTCTGAATGACCCATATTCAGAGCTAAAAGAAGTAAAGATTTGATGAAATTTATACTGTTTAAGGGAGGTGGAGCAGGTAAACCTGGTTAGAAGGCCTGTGATAGGTAGGGGAGATTGACATAGAGGTCATGAACAAAAAGACAAAGGGGGTGTTAATGGTAGTGGTAAGGACTAAATAAGGTGCTGATAGTGGCATTAAGGTAAGAAAGCAGAATCTGATAATAGCAGGGGTGTTTGGGCCCTTGGACGGTGAGGAAGGGGGAAGTAAAGGGGCAGGTGTTATACCTTCTGCGGTTGCATGGGAAGGTGCTGTGGGAGGGGTTTGAGATGTAGGGGGTGATGGGGGAGTGGACCAAGGTGTCCCGGAGGGAATGATCCCTGCAGAAAGCCGCCGGGGGTGGGGGGGGTGGGTGTGAAGGGAAGATGTGTTTGGTGGTGGCATCATGCTGGAGTTGGCAGAAATGGCAGAGGATGATCCTTTGAATTCAGGTGGGGTGATAAGTGAGGACAAGGGGGACCCTATCATGGTTCTGGGAGGGAGAGGAAGGTGTGAGGGCAGCGGCATGGGAGATGGGTCGGACATGGTTGAGGGCCCTTCAACCACTGTGGGTGGGAAACCTCAGTTAAGGAAGGAGGAAGACACATCAGAAGCGCAGTTTTGGAAAGTGGCATCATCAGAACAGATGCCACAGAGGAAAAAAGATCGAATAAAGATCCCCCACCCCACTCCCACAAGGGCCATCTGTCACATGTTCAAGTTGTTCTTTTCAGAGTGCTTGCCATTGTCATGCTATTATCACATTCGGCTTTCTTACCTTAATGCCACCATCAGCACCTCCTTTAGCCAGTACCACTACCAATAATACCCCCTTTGTCCTTTTGTTCATGACATCTTTTGCAATCTCTCCTTTGCCCCCACCTATCACTGGCCTTCTATCCAGCTTCACCTGCTCCACCCCCCTTAAACAGTATATACTTCATCACATTTTTACTTCTCATTAGCTCTGAAGAAGAGTCATATGGACTCGAAACAATAACTGTTTTTCTCTCCACAGATGCTGTTAGACCTGCTGAATTTTTCTAGCCACAACTCTAGTTGAGCAGGTTAAATACAACTGCAAAACTGGCATCTATGAGAATATGTGAAAAATTGCCCTGGTAAATCCTTCTCACAAAAAGCAGGACAAATCCAATGCGCCCAATAACAATTTTGATTATGGCAAGCAAGCAGCACTGTACGACATTTTCCTTGACTCCGCAGGCCAGTCAGTCCTGCAGCATATCGTCTAATGCTTCCCCAAAGTCGCAGTATTCCGTTAACTGCTTGAGGTTCACCACATAGGTGTGATGGACTTTTCCAGTCACTAACCTTTAAATTAAATTTAAAGTTCTACATTATCATGGATGGCTTTGGCTGGAAGTGTAACTCTTTTGAGTACAAACACATTTCCATCTGTTCCTATTCAGATGAAGTTACATTGTTTCATAGTTTGCCATTGTGAGATTTGAACTCTTGATCTTGGGGTTACAAACCCAGTACCATAACCAATTGGCTATTTAGGCCAAGCCTGGCTGGAAGTGTATTTTCACTAGGTTCATTACTCACTATATGACTTGGAATCGGGGACGCTCGGGGCAGTCAGGTTGCGAATCAGGTTGTATGTTTTACTGGCACATACACTGAAGAGGATTTCTTTCTGCTTTTCTTTGGCTGTTATTTCATTTGCTACAAAGTAAGATCCAAGGTGCTCAACATACTGGCTCCAGTTAGCATCATATGGATCGATTCTTCCAAACAAATGTGATGACTTGATGGAGCAGGCAGGTTTCATAAAGAAACAGTAAAACTTTATTACGGAGACATCACAGAGTGCTTGCACCTAGACCCGATCTCTCATCCGCAAGTCTCTACCCATCGGATTGCCCACACCAAGAGCTCACTGGTCGAAGATCCCACAGTGCATCACATGATCCATGATTGACAGGAGGGAAGGACAATACATGCAGTTACCACACTCACATCACAGGAACAAATAGAAATAAGTAATTTGTTAAGGAAATTATCATTGGTAGAAGATAACATGATTTTTCCCTGCTAAATTTCTAGTATAAAAATTACCATTCTTGTGTTGATTTGGAAGATCCTGCCAATAATATTCTTGAATTGGATAATACAATGTGTGCAAAAGTGGCTCTCCCTCGAGTCAACTTCCTCCCTTGTGTGAAAGGGTGTGGTCTTTACTCAGGACCTCTACCTGAATTTACAACTGAGATTAAGAACTTGTCATGTAATGCAGTACAGGATGAACCATCATTCGCTGTCATAAATTGTTGGAGCGCCAGTGCACTGCCCCAGTGTACCAACATTGCTGGTGACTTGTTC
This sequence comes from Carcharodon carcharias, assembly GCF_017639515.1. Lineage (NCBI taxonomy): Eukaryota > Metazoa > Chordata > Chondrichthyes > Lamniformes > Lamnidae > Carcharodon > Carcharodon carcharias. Next base: position 157,701,836 of record NC_054467.1, on the reverse strand, counting down.
AAAGCGAATTATTCCAATTTGTGTTGAAAGGATTAGCTGTTGCTGTCTCTGGGGTCAGAAATCATTGAATTCAGTATGAGATGGGGAAGCAAAATTAGTATTTGAGGTGAACTACAGTGGATCAGCTGTTTTTCCTCTTTTACTTGGATTCCCAACAAACAGGCTATTCTGCCCAACCAGTAAATGAAAATTAATTTTAATTTTAATTTTTGTGAATGAATAGGTAAATACTGTAGTGTTTATATCTTTTCAAATTGAAACATATCCCAAAGTGCTCCTTAGATGTGTAATTTGGTAAACTTGGGCATCAAATTAAAGAAGAAGATATTTGGTGCAGTGACCAAATGCTTGGTCAGAGAGGTGGGGTTTAAAGGAGGAGGGATGGGGGTAGTGGTGTAAAGGTTTAGGGAAAGAATTTCAGAACTTGGGGCTGTGGAGGATAAAGGCACTGCTGCCAAAGATGGGGCAAAGGGAAAAGGAGGGGTGACAGTTACCCTTCCCTGATGGACAATTGTGGTAATCTGAGGTGCAATACACCTTTATGAAAATATGAGCAGATTGACCACGTGACTGTATGACCCAATTGCTGTGCAGCACAGGCTACAATGTTAAGAGTTATTCTAGAGTAGAGTCTGGTTGGAGAAGCACACACCATGTTAGTGCACTGTTGCCTGTGTAAATAAATAGCATGTGCTTCATTGTATATTAGTCTTCGCATTTGCAGTATATTGTGATCAACTCATTTGCAATAGATAAATGTGCAAACTGGTTCGCAAGCAAAGCTACCCCACAGCTGAACATAATAATTGGCAACGAGGCAAATCACGACAGTCGACGGTACCAAGAAAAGCTGCGAAAACTCAACTGAAGTGAATCAGCAGTGCCTTGCAGGTTGATTATAAGTACAGCCCTCACCATAGTCATCGAAGTTATCTCTCTCCAGTAGGCCACAATTTGGCCACATCAAACCATTTGATCAGGCCTCCAATGACAGGTCACATTATATTGAACGCCTTGCTATTTTCTTTTTGGCCAATGACTTATTGGGGAAGGAGAAGAGGCGGGTGATCCTCTTATGGACATGTGGCAGTAAAATATATGGCCTAATTCATAGTCTAATGGCCCCCAATGCCCCAGATTTCAAGAGCTATGATGCATTGGTGAACCTTGTGAAAAACCACTTTCAACTGAAACCCTTGGTAACAACGCAGCATTTTAAATTCAATTCGAGGTGAAACACCCCTGGAGAGACAGTCGCTTGCTATGTAACAGCCTTAAAACAACTGACAGAGCACTATGAGTTTGGGATATCGATTAATGACATGTTAAAAGACCGATTAGTATGTGGGACTAATGAAGACGCCATTCAAAAAAGGTTGTTGTCAGTAACAAATTTAGACTTCAGCAAGGTGCTGGAGTTGGCGCTCGCAATGAAAAGCACAATCAGGAATTCAGAAGCAATCAAGGGAGCACAAAATGGCTTCATCCTTCACATCAGGAGGGAAGCACCAGAAGCACCGGTTAGAAATGGCGCAGAAGCGCAGGGTTCCATGGAAAGGCGGGAAACAGTCACTATTAACAGACCAGCAAAAAACAATGGTTTAATGGATAAAACCCACATTAATAATGGCAGAAATGGAACCAAACAGCCTACAAATGATCAACAATTTAAAAGAACTGAGTGTTTCTACCGCCATCGCAATGGGCACATTATATGATATTGTAAAGACAGATTGAGACAAAATTTCAAACAAAAAGCAGAAATTGTAAAATTAATATAATGGAGGAACCAGAAGGAACAGAGTCTGATGTTTACATGCTACACAACTTAAAAATGGTAAAACAGAGTCAATCTATGTGACAGTAGAAGTCAAGGAAAATCCCATCCAAATGGAGGTGGGCACAGGGGCATCCACGACAATTAAAAGGAAACACATTTTTAAGCTTCTGAATGGAGGAGGCCACTCACTAAAGCTAGAAAATTCAGATGCTAAATTAAAGACATATACTGGTGAAGACATATGAGTAAGAGGTATATGCAAGGTTCTAGTACAATATGGAAGCCAGTCTGCTAATCTACCCCTAATGGTGATAGCAGACAGAGGACTGAGTCTCCTCAGATGAAACTGGTTAAGAGAAATTAATCTTGAGAGATTACCGAGATCTCAATCAGAAGCAGGAAATGTTGCTGTTTGGAAAAAGGAGTATGTAAAGACTCAACGAAAGGAACTTGTAGAGGTGATGCTTCAGGATAGAGTTCAAGGTGAAGTCAGTAACCTCCAAAAAGAAAAAGAAAACCTGCTGAAGGACTTTCACATATTGCAAGATTCCCTCAGGTCCCAAGTGGTACTAAAAAGGCATGAGGAAGAACAGAAAGAATTCCGCATATCTCTGGCTGAGATGAAGAATCAATTAGCCGAGAAAACACGATAATACTATATTCTCCAGGAAACGATTAACAAATATAAAATGGAAACTGAAGAACTGAAGAACCAGCTATGTGGGAGCCAAGAAGCCTTAAAAATAGAGATCCTGAGTTTTCAAAGGAGCTGACAGATGAGGAATGCTGAAAGATTCAACCACCGAGTTCACTCAAATTGAGCTTATACTTGAGCCTAGTCTGGCCAACAAGGAAATTGAAAAGAAAACCGAGATTAAAGTCAGCGCTGCCTAGAAGAAAACCCATCAAAAGTAGGAAGCGAAGAAAAAGAAAAAGAAAAGAAGTAGGAAGAGAAAGCAGAATTAATAATAAGGCCCCTAATTTTTTTTTTATGCAGCAGGAAGCTGATCATACTGTGTTGAATATAGCATTGCCTAAACATCTGGATTTTGAGAACCTTCCTGACAGCTACCCTTCATATTGTTGAACGTGGGGGGGTGGGGGAGGGGCGGCGGGGGTGGAGGGGCAGCAGGAGTGCATGCAATTGGGCCCGAAAGTGGGTGAAAACATTCTCGTTGGAGTCTACACCACAGCTAGAAGGAACTCCCCTTGCTTTGGAAGTACCTGTAGAATCCATTGAGCCTGAGCGAGTCAAAGAGGCAAACTTACAGGTTCCTGCTGAAGAGCCTAGTGAACAGATAATTCCTGAGAGGGAGGTCTCAGATAAACCATCCAAAGTCATAGAACTACAATGGTCGACACATTTGAAGAAGCCTCCAGAGAGACTGAATTTGTAAATAGTTTATTTATGTAAATAGTTAATATATTGTAAATTGTACTTTCAAGTAAAGGGGAAGGGATGTGGTAATCTGAGGTGCAATACACCTTTAAGAGAATGCAAGCAGATTGACCATGTAACTGTGTGACCCAATAGCTGTGTAGCGCGGGCTACCATGTTAAGAGCTAGTCTAGAGTAGGGTCTTGGAAAAGCACACACCATGTTAGTGCTCTGTTGCCTGTGTAAATAAATAGCATGTGCTTCATTTCATATTAGTCTCTGCACCTGCAGTATATTGCGATCAACTCACCCACGGCAGATAAGTGTACGAACGGGTTCGCAAGCTAAGTGACCCCTCAGTAGAACATAACAACAATAGTCAACCAGCAATGATTTTTTACAACATCTCAAGGGCTTTGATGTCTTTTTCTGGAACTAAGCCATAATTATCAGACATATTGGGCTGGATTTGTGGCTCTCATCAAGGGACTATAAGCGAGTGGGAGCTAAAAGTTGCCACACTGTCTTATGTGCCTGTTCCCTTGCTCCATCCTACCTCCAGGCCATTTTTGCAGAGGTGGTATTGGGGGCAGCAGGGCCACCTACCTTCATGCAGCAGGTAGCTGATCATGCTCATTAAGAGCCTAATTGAGGCCAAATAGTGGAGATAAACTGGAATTTTCCAGTTGGCCTTCAGGTTCCTGCAGGCAATGGGGGCCATTTTAGGCACCTTTAGACACTTGTGACAGGCCAGGGCCCAGCATTTCAGGTAGGCCTTTGGGCCCTCCTTGCCTGAAACACTGGGAGGGGCTCCCCACCACCCACCCACCCAACACCCCACCCCCTGCCCCCACACCTACTGCTCCCACCGCCACACCATGGTGGCCTGGCTCCAAATATCTTTTTTTTAAGTTAGCAACATCAACAACTTATACTTATATAATGCCTTTAACATAATTAAATGTACAAAGGTACTTCACAGGAGTATTATAAAACAAAGTATAACACTGAGCCACATGAGGAGGTATTAGTTCAGGGGACCAAGTAGGTTTTAAGAAGTGTCTTAGAGGAGGAAAGTGAAGTACAGAACTGTACAGATGGTATCCCAGACCTTGGAACCTAGGCAACTGAAGGCCTGGCCACAAATTGTGGAGCAGTTATAATTGGGAATGCATGAGGCTGGTTTGAGGGGTGCAGATAGCTCAGAGTACTGAAAAAGATAGGGAAGGGAACGGCCATGTGGAGATTTGAAAACAAGGTTGAGAATTTTAAATTTAAAAGAATTAGCAAAAGGGCACCTCCAACTTGAGGCATGCTCTGTCTTACTGTCTTCAATCACAGTCTGCTGCTCCTTTCAAGCTAAACTATCTCGGGTTTGCCCTCCAGCTTAAAGAGTCTGCCCAACACCCTTAATTGGAGGGTGAGGTTGTATCCAGGCCAATTAAGGGGATGCCTCTTCCCACCCTGAAAATAACAATGAGTGAGTGATTTCCCCTGGGAGTGGATTCAGCACTCGGAGACAGTTCCAACCTCTGTTTCCCATACCTGGAGGAAAAACCCTGCCCATTAAATACAATTGCAAAATATTCCACCATAGGATTTGCTCCCAAATACTGCATTACTAGTACAGAATCATAGCTACTTCACTACTGCTGCCTGATGAGAATTTTTTTTTTATTCTTTCATGGGATGTGTCCAGCATTCATTGCCCATCCTTAATTGCTTTTGAGGAGATGGTGGTGAGTGGTCATTTTGAAGCGTTGCAGTCCATGTGCTGCAGGAACACCCATAAGGCTGGTAGGGAGTGAGTTTCAGGATTTTGACCCCGTGACAGTGAAGGAACGGTGATATATTTCCAAGTCAGGATGGTGTGTGGCTTGGAGGGGAACTTGCAGGTGATACATCTGTTGCCCTTGTCCTTCTAAATAATAGTGGTTATTGGTTTTGACGGTGCTGTCTAAGGAGCCTTAGTGAGTTGCTGCAGAAAATCTTGTAGATGGTACATATTGCTGCCACTATGTGCCGGCAATTATACATGAATATCAAGAAAATTAAATGATGATCATTGCAAAACAGTGAAATCGGCTCAAGTTGTGGGTCAAAATCATCTGAGGGCTGAGATGGTGGGACGGTTTAGTGGACGACTCAATAGAACATCAATAATGGGAAGATTGTTGTGGATAGTTTGACTTTTTGGACTGGCTGACTTAATTTATTGTTTCTGGTGTTTTACTGATTCCACACACTAAAAGCAATTTTCATGTCGGAATACCATTTGTTAGTTTACGTAAACACTTCTTTCTGAAGTGTGAAAACAATCCTCAAACTGGAATAAACTAAAATAAACTATTTAGTTTTGACAATGTTTATTCTTTTCTTGAACTTATTAGTTCAGAAATTTGGAAAGCACACTATCGTGCATCACATCCATTCATTCAAAGTATCTGTGATTGTGCCTTGCAGATCTTTTGAAGATCAGGTATATGAATAGTAAATAGTATATGAAGTAGAAGTGAGATTTATTGAAATAACAGCAATAATGAAGCCCACGGGGTTTAAAAAGACAGTGTGCATATGAAATTGGCAAAGGGATGCAAAGCAGAAAGTTTTGATGAAGAGTTGTTTCTCAGTCTGGAAGGAAGTGTACAGTAATATTCCCAAGGGGTTGCATTTGGGATTTCTGGTTTTTTAATATATGCTAAAGACCTGAACTTGGGTATACAGGGCATAATTCCGAAGTTTGCAGATGGCGAAAAAAACCTGTAAATGTAGTGAACTATGAGGAGGATGGTAACAGGTTTCAGGAGGGCATAGATAAAGTGGTGAAATGGTCAGGCACACGGCTGATATAAGTTATTGCAGAAAAGTGTGAAATAATATATTTTCATAGAATGAATAAGAGACAAAAACCGAATCACATGATTGAATGGGGGAGATCTGATAGGAGTGTTCAGAGTCATGGACAATTTAAATAAGAAGAAACTTCTAACCCATTCCTAGTCACTAATGGAGCTAAGCAGGTAAATGTGCTAGCACTAATCTTCTTTAGCATGTTTTTCCCTACCACGGTCTCCGATGCTTTCTGTGATGATGATCCTGGCATTGTCGCTCAATCTGAGATGACTCCAAGCAAAGATCAAGGTCTCCAAGGACATACTTCACGATTTCCTGTTTGCTAATGACTGCAGTAGTTGCTTGTTCAGAGCTGGACATGGAACATAGCATGGACTTGTTCCACAATGCATGCAACAACTTTGGCCTTATGATCAGCATGAAAAAAATTGAAGTAATGTGCCAGCCTACTCCAGGAAAGCCCTACCTCAAGACCAAGGTTTCAGTTCATGACCCGAATCTATTAGCAGTGGATAAGTTTACTTATCTTGGCAGCACACCCTCTTGAGCTGTCTCTATTGATGACAAAGCACATGCAAAACTTCCCAAAGCAAGTATAGCCTTCAGCAGATTTTGAACATCAGTTGGCATACCAGCTTGGGTGAACACTTTGGTGTCTGGTATTTTGTCCTGCCATCTGATCTTCAGAAGCTTCTGAAGGTAGTTCAAGTGCAAGTGGTTTATCTTCTTGGCATAATGCTGGTGAGTTGACAGTGATGGTTCTGGACATCAAGGCAGCATTTGACCAAATGTGGCATCAAGGAGTCCTAGTAAAATTAAAGTCAATAGAAATTAAGTAAAAACTCGCCACTGGCTGGAGTCATTCCTAACACAAAGGAAGGTTTTTAAAAATTAATTCACGAGATGGGGGCCTCGCTGACTGGGCCAGTATTTATTGTCCATTCTTAGATGTCCTTGAAAAGGTGGTAATGAGCTACCTTCTTGAACTGCTGGAGTCCATGTGGTGTAGGTACGCCCACAGTGCTGTTAGGGAGGGAGGTCCAGGATTTTGACCCAGTGACAGTGAAGGAATGGCAATATATTTCCAAGTCAGGATATTGAGTGACTTGGAGGGGAACTTCTAGGTGGTGGTGTTCTCATCTATCTTCTGCCCTTGTCCTGCTAGATGCTAGTAGTCATGGATTTGGAAGGTGCTGTCAAGGGAGCCTTGTTGAATTCCTGCAGTGAATCTTTGGATGGTACACACTGCTGCTACTGTGCATCGGCGGTGGAGGGAGTGAATGTTTGTGGATGTGGTGCCAATCAAGCGGACTGCTTTATCCTGGATGGTGTGAAGCTTCTTGAGTGTTGTGGGAACTGCACTCATTAAGGCAAGTGGGGAGTATTCCATCACACTCCTGACTTGTGCCTTGTAGATAGGTGGACAAGCTTTGGGGAGTAAGGAGGTGAGTTACTCGTTGCAGGATTCCTAGCCTCTGACCTGCTATTGTAGCCACAATATTTATATGGCTAGTCCAGTTCGGTTTCTGGGCAATGGTGACCTCCAGGATGTTGATAGTGGGGGATTCAGTGATGGTGATGCCATTGAACATCAAGGGGCGATGGTTGGATTCTCTCTTGTTGGAGATGGTCATTGCCTGGCATTTGTGTGGCACAAATGTTACTTGCCACTTGTCAGCCCAAGCCTGGATATAGTCCAGGCCTTACTGCATTTGGACATGGACTGCTTCAGTATCTGAGGAGTCACGAATTGTGCTGAACATTGTGCAAGGTGGTAATGAGCGAATATCATCAGCGAATATCCCCACTTCTGACCTTATGATGGAAGGAAGATCATTGATGAAGCAGCTGAAGATGTTTGGGCAGAGGGCGCTACCCTGAGAAACTCCTGCAGTGATGTCCTGGAGCTGAGATGACTGACCTCCAACAGCACAGCCATCTTCATTTATGCTAGGAGTGACTCCGACCAGCGGAGAGTTTTTCCCCGATTCCCATTGACTCCAGTTTTGCTCAGGTCCCTTGATGCCACACTCAGTCAAATGCGGCCTTGATGTCAAGGGCAGTCATTCTCACCTCACTGCGGGAGTTCAGCTCTTCTGCCCATGTTTGAACCAAGGCTATAATTAGGTCAGGAGCTGAGTGCCCTGGTGGAACCCAAACAGTGCATCAGTGAGCAGGTTATTGCTAAGCAAGTGCCACTTGATAGCATTGTTGATGATCCGTTCCATTACTTTACTGATGATTGAGAGTATTCTGATGCAGCGGTAATTGGCCCCATTGGATTTGTCCTGCTTTTTGTGTACAGGACATACCTGGGCAATTTTCCACATGGCCAGGCAGATGCCAGTGTTGTTGCTGTACTGAAACAGCTTGGCTAGGGGAATGGCAAGTTCTGGAGCATAAGTCTTCAGTACTATTGCCGGAATATTGTCAGGTCCCATAGCCTTTGCACTATCCAGTGCCTTCAGCCATTTTTTGATATCACGTGGAGTGAATCACATTGTTGTGGTTGTTAGAGGCCAATTGTCCTAGCCCCAGTATATTACTGCAGGAGTCCCTCAGGACAGTGCCCTTGGCCCAAACATCTTTAGCTGCTTCCTTAATGTATTTCTTCTGTTCATCATAAATTCAGAAGTAGGGAAGTTTTCTGATGATTGCACAATGTTTGGTACCATTCACAACTTCTCATATAATGAATTGATCCATACCCACGTGTAGCAAGAGTTGGACAATATTCAGGCTTGGGCTGGTAAATGGCAAGTAACATTCACATCACACAAGTATCAGGCAATGACCATATCCAAGCAGAGAGAACCTAATAATCTCCAACTGATGTCCAACAGCATTACTATCATTGAATTGCCCACCAACATCCTGGGGGTTACCATTAACTAGAAACTTAACTGGACCATCTATGTAAATATTTTGCCTACAAGAGCTGGTCAGAAGCTGGGTAATTCACAGCAAGTATCTCACTTCCTAACTCCCCAAAGTCTTTCCATGTTCTGAAAGGCACAAATCAGGATCAATTACCTTTTTACAGTGAATGGACAATTTGTTGAAGTGTAAGAATGTGTGCGCTTGGTAAACTAACGGGATTGGGTTGTATGCAGCCTACTCAGGAACTTCCAGGAAACATTGGTCAGGATTGTGATGGAATACTCTCCACTTGGTGAGATAAGTGATACTCAAATCACAATCAAGCAGTTCAGCAACATTGTGGACTAAACACCCATCTGCCACCTTAAACATTTAATCATTTCAGCACCAGCATGCTGTGGCTGCAGTGTGTACCATCTACAAGATGCACTGCAGTAACTTACCAGGCCTCCTTTGACAAAACCTCACAAATGCCTGACCTCTACTGGCCAAAGATTCAAAGGTGGCAAGTGCATGGGAACACCACCACTTGCAGATTCCCCCTTTAAGTCATACACCATCCTGACTGGCAGATATAGTGCTGTTTCTTAATCATCACTGGATTATAATCATGGAACTCCTATATAACAACATTGAGAAAGTAGCTTCACTGCCACTACAATGGTTCAAGGAGGCAGCTCACTACCACCTTTTCAAGGGAAATTAGTGATAGGCAATAAATGTTGGCCTTGCCACCAATGACCATATCTCGTGAATGAATAGAAAATAAAATGAGATGAACAGCATTAGAGCAGAAGGATAGGTTAGGGTTTGTAAAATGCATAAATACACTCTATACAAATACAAAGCATAAAGAACAAATTCCAGGCACAAATTCAACTTAGAGGGTAGCCAGTACTTAAATATGGTTGCTAGGTTGTCAAGTTTTACAGTCTACAGGAAACATCGTGAATCTGGTAGACTGGGATTAAGGATGAAATTACTTTGATGATAAGAGATAATATAACAAGAGGTAAGCAGGCAGTGGAGACTTTATGGGCAGAATTTTGCCCTTGGCATGTGGGATTGGCAGGGGCGGGTGGAGGCGGTCCAGAAGCTGACCGCTGCCGCGATCCACAGCACACCGCAATTTCATGCTGGCGGGCCAATTAAGGCCCGCCCAGTGTGATACATGAATGGCAGCACTGAGTAATCTTCCTGAGGCCTCAGGGAGATGAAGAGATATTTTAAAAAATAATAAAGAGCAGAAAAATGTAATGAAACATGTCCCTCATGCTCTGTCACATGACCAGGGATATGTTTTTAATTTAAAAATAAAGTGTTTATTTTATTTGTATTTGCTTGGGATGAGATTTCCAAAAAATGCAAAGGCAACGTTGTCTTTTTGCCTGCCTGCCAACCATTAGGTTGAATGGTCAGTGAAAAGTTAAAGTCAGTTGATATCTTAATGGTCCTAATAGGCTTTTTAATTGTTGGCAGGCGTGCTGCCAACTCCGGCATGCACCCATTGACCAAACCATTGCGCAACTGCACGATGACGTCGACAAGCTCGGCTGATGTCATCGCGCGTCATTTCATGCTCGGTCAGGTCGGGCACGTGCCCACCCTCCAAGCTAAAAATTCTGGCCTATTTATGGAATTAATAAAAAGAAATAGATTTAAGGCTGAATTCAGAGGTGCATATAGGCCCCCTGTAGCGGCTGTGAAGTGGCAGAACGTATTTCTACAAAGATTATATAAGTAAAAAAGAGTGGTTCCTATATACAGATTTGGAAAAGCAGAGACTTTATGGGCAGAATTTTGCCCTTGGTGTGTGAGATCGGCAGGGGCGGGTGGAGGCGGTCCGGAAGCTGACCGCCGCCGCGATCCACAGTACACCGCAATTTCATGCTGGCGGGCCAATTAAGGCCCGCCCAGTGTGATACATGAATGGCAGTACTGAGTAATCTTCCTGAGGCCTCAGGGAGATGAAGAGATATTTTAAAAAATAATAAAGAGCAGAAAAATGTAATGAAACATGTCCCTCATGCTCTGTCATGCTAAGAAAGATAGCTATTTTCTTGACTGTGTTCAGGATACTTTTCCTCAACCACATGTCTTTGAACCAACTAGAGGCAAATCATATTAGATTTAATAATGAGTCTAGCTGGTTTGAAGACATGTGGTTGAGGACTTGAAACATTAATTCTGATTCCCTCTCCACAGATGCTGCCTGATCTGCTGAATTTTTCCAGCACTTTTTATTTTCATCTATGATCTTCCTAAGTTCTCTCAATTCAGGAAACATTCATTCAGATTGGAAAATTGCACATACCCACTCCACAATTTAAAAAGGGTGAGAAATGGAAACCAGGACATAATTGACAGTTAACCTAACTAACATCTGTTATCAGGTAAATGTGAGGGATGGAGTGAGTGTACACTTTGAAAATTTTTACTCAATCAGAGACAGCCAGTGTGGATCTAAAAGGGAGAACAAATTTGACTTAACTTTTTGAAGAGACAGCTAAAGTAGTGGACAGGAGAATGTTGATAGATATATATGTGGACTTCTAGAAGGCATTTGATAAAGTTCTTAAAAAAGATTGTTAGCTAAAGTTGAAAATGTAAGAACTAAGATAGGTTATTAACCTGACTGGTAAATTGGTTGAGTAGCAGGAGTTAGAGTAGTGTTATGATCAGGATGGGAAGAATGTGCAAATCATTGAATGCCACTACTCTGCAGGCTGTACCATTAATTTAAATGTTTAATTTTCCCACTGAAATGGCCAATTGTGTACCTATACCTCTAGTACCCAGAAGAAAAGAACTCTGATGAGGGTCCTCTGGCTACAGGTTGATAGCCACACACAATTTTAGGCAAGATAGAGAGAGGGGGGCTTTTTTCCTCAGCTTGCTGTCCAACAAGACTGTCTTCAAAAAAACAGGTTCACAACTTAAGCTTTTTTTCTCTTTCCCATTTGATTACCTTTTTTGTCTCCCAGCTTCTTTGATTAAAATTCTTTGCAGTTCAAACAAACAAAAACAACTCCTTTTCAAGTATCATAAAAGGCAGGTGATTTCTTGAAAGGGGCCTGCTTGACACATAGACACATAGAAACTACGAGCAGGAGTAGACCATTTGGCCCTTCAGGCCTGCCCTACCATTCAATATGATCATGGCTGATCCTCTATCTTAATGCCATATTCCCGCTTTCTCTCCAAAGGTCTTGATGCCCCTAATATTCAAAAATTTATCAATTTATTTCTTGAACATACTCAGTGACCCGGCCTCCTCAGCCTTCTGTGGTAGAGAATTCCACAGGTTGACCACCCTCCGAACAAAGAAACTTTTCCTCATCTCAGTCCTAAATCGCCTGCCCCATATCCTGAGACTATGGCCCCAGGTTCAAGATTCCCCAACCGGGGAAATCATCCTCCCTGCATCCAGTTTGTCTCGCCCTGTTAGAATTGTATGTTTCAATCAGATCCCCTCTCATTCTTCTAAACTCTAGTGAATACAGGCCCAGTCAACCCAATCTTTCCTCATACAACAGTCCTGCCATCCCCGGCATCAGCCTAGTGAACCTTCACTGCATTCCCTCTATGGCAAGTATATCCTTTCTTAGGTAGGGAGACCAAAACTGCATGCAATACTCCAGGTGTGGTCTCACCAAGGCCCTGTTTAACTGCAGCAAGACATCCCTACTTCTGAACTCAAAGCCTTTTGCAATGAAGGCCAACATACCATTTGCCTTCCTAATTGCTTGCTGCACCTGCCTGTTTACTTTCATTGAATGGTGTACAAGGACATCCAGATTCCTTTGTACATCCACATTTCCCAATATATCACATTTAAATAACACTCTGCCTTTCTGTTTTACACACTGAAGTGTATAACTTCACATTTATCCACATTATACTGCATCTGCCATATGTTTGCCCACATACACAACTTGTCTAAATTATGCACAACCCCGCTCAGCTTTGTGTTATCAGTAACCTTGGAAATATTGCATTTGGTTCCCTCATCCAAGTCATTTATATATATATATATATAGTGAATAGCTGGGGCCCAAGCACTGATCCCTGCAGTACACCACTAGTCACCACCTGGCACCCAGAAAAATACCCATTTATTCCCACTCTCTGATTCCCAATTCTCAATTCATGCCAGTATATTACCCCCAATCCCATGTGCTTTCATTTTGCCCTCTTATGTGGGACCTTATCAAAGGCCTTCTTGAAATGCAAATACACCACATCCACTGGTTCTCTCTTATCTATTCTACTAGTTACATCCTCAAAAAACTCCAGTAGATTAGTTAAGCCTCATTTCCTTTTCATAAACTGCTGCTGGCTTTGTCTAATCCTGTTAATGCTTTCCAAGTGTTCTGTTACCACGTCTTTTATAATAGACTAGCACGTTCCCCACTACTGATGTTAGGCTAACTGGTCTGTAATTTTCTGTTTTTTCTCTCCCTCTTTTTTTTATATGGTGGGGTTACATTTGTAGGAACTGTTCCAGAGTCTACAGAATTTTGGAAGATGACCACCAATGTATCCAATATTTCCAGGGCTACTTCCATTAGTACTCTGGGATATAGATTGTCAAGCCCTGGAAATCTTTCAGCCTTTAACCCCCTTAATTTCTCTAGCACCATTTTTTTTTACTAGTACTAATTTTCTTCACTACCTCCCTCTCACTAGACCCTTGGTTCCCTAACATTTCTGGGAAATTATTTGTGTCCTCTTTTGTGAAGACAGAACCAAAGTATGTGTTCAATTCTTCTGCCATTTCTTTGTTCCCCGTTATAATTTCCCCCATTTCTGACTGTAAGGGACCTACATTTGTCTTTGCTAATCTTTTTCTCTTTATACTTATAGAAGCTTTTACAGTCAGTTTTTAAGTTCCTTGCAAGTTCCCTCTCATACTCCATTTTCCCCTTCTTGATCAACCTTTTTGTCCACTTTTGCTGAATCCTAAACTGCTTCCAATCCTCAGGCTTGCTGCTTTTGCTGGCAATTTTATATGTCTCCTCTTTGGATCTAATACTATTCCTAATTTCTTTTGTAATCCATGGTTGAGCCACTTTTCCTGTTTTATTGTTGCGACAGACAGGAATGAATAATTGCTGTAATTCATGCATATGTTCCTTAAATATTATATTAGCCATTGCCTATCTACCGTCAACCTTTTTAGTAAGGTTCCCCAATCCATCATTGCCAACTCGCACCTTATACCCTCGTAGTTCCCTTTATTTAGATTCAGGACCCTAGTTTCAGATTCAAATTCTTCACTCTCCATCCTACTGAACAATTCTATCATTTTATGGTCACTCTTCCCCAAGTGAGCCAGCACAACAAGATTGTTAATTAATCGTTTCTCATTGCACAATACCCAGTCCAGGATAGCCTGCTCTCCAGTGGGTCCCTCAATGTATTGGTCTAAAAAACATCATGTTCACACTCAAGGAAATCCTCCTCCACAGTATTAATGCTAGTTTGGTTTGTCCATATGTAGATTATGCAGATTAAATTCACCCATGATTACAGTTGTACCTTTATTGCATAAGTCTCTCATTTCCTGTTTAATTCCTTCCCTTACATCACCATTATTGTTTGGGGACCCAGGGACAACCCCCACCAATGTTTTATGCCCCTTGGTGTTTCTTATCTCCACCCAAAAAGATTCCACATCTTTACAGCCTACTTTACAGCCTTCCGGACTGAATATTGAATTCAACAACTTTAGGTCTTGAGCTCCCTCCCCCATCCCCACCCCCTTTCTGCTTCCCCCTTACTTTTGTTTTTTTCCAATAAATTATATAGATTTTTCTTTTCCCATCTATTTCCATTATTTTTAAATATTTTAAAATCTTTTATGCTCTCCCCACCCCCTCTAGAGCTATACCTTGAGTGCCCTACCAGCCATTCTTAATTAGCACATTCGTTTCGATAATATCACCAACTTTAACACCTATGTGTTCTTTTGTTCTATTGTTGGTGACATCTTTTGATGATCTGCTTCTATCACTGCTTGTTTGTCCCTACAACCACACCAACCCCCTCCACTTCTCTCTCTCTCTCTCTCTCTGCCCCCCGCCCCCCCACACACCCTAAACCAGCTTATTTTTCAACTCTTTCTTGGACTCGAACTCAAGTTCTGTAGAAGAGTCATGAGGACTCGAAACGTCAACCCTTTTCTTCTCCGCCGATGCTGCCAGACCTGCTGAGTTTTTCTAGGTAATTCTGTTTTTGTTTTGGATTTCCAGCATCCGCAGTTTTTTTGTTTTTATCTCTATGTAGATTATTAATCCAGGCATCAGGTAAGAGACCTGAGACAGGAAGGGTAAATTAGATAGTAATGTTTTAGGCAGAAAAAGACCATTGGTCTATGTTCCTATTATAAAATTCAAAGGTCTGTTATTCATCAGAGAACAATTCTTAGTCCAGTATTTTAAATGATATCATCAAATTGATGCAGGTTAAACCTGGCCTTCAATGCACTAAAGGTCACAAAACACTCTGAAATTACCATTGTAGTTCTGGTGCTGTGAATTGTAAATTTACTTGACATTTTACAAACATGTTGTGCATTTCCAACAACTTGTCTCCTTGACATAATTGCAAAGTCTGACAATCTGACATAATGGCTATTAATAAATCATTCTTATTAGAGCAAACATTATGCACTGTTAAGTTCATCGCTGGCTATGATCCCTTCCGGTGGAACTGTGGCAGAGTTCTACTATATTGCAAACATGGGTTCTCAATCATTCTTAGAAAATATTTGGAATTAAATAACTTCTGGAGGTTTTTGAACTGAAGTACTTCACAAAGAAGAGAAAGTTCCTTTTGGCTACAATTTTTAAAAAGACACAGGACCAGAAAAGCTTCTCATTCTCCAAACTGAAATTTTGTTTGTGCTTTTGCATTATATTTGACCATCTATCACTAAATGTCTCATTCTTTTCTACCTCCAACTGGCGACAATGTTTGTTATAATTTGGCCCAATCACTTGAAGGCACATAATGCAACATTGGTTTGCATATCCGGTTATCCTTTAATGTGGATCCATGTAGCTTTTCATTTGTACCTTAAAATAAAAGTGCAATCTTTCCATTTTAATGCACAGAGAGACCAGCTGGAATCAACATAGTTAAGAAGTTGTTACCTGGGTCTCTATATTGCAGCAACTTTTAAACACTTCTTTGTAGTTCGAACCAAGGAGATCACAACATGTGCTACAGAGTGCAATGCTCCACCTATAGAAAAAATTGGAGCATTAATTCACAAGTACGGAATTCCGGAGCTGGGTGCAATTTAGATATAGCTAATGGCAGGTTTTATAGTGAAAGGAGAAGGCATGGGGTGAATTGCTCATTCAGAGTGCTGGTGCAGACACAATGGGCTGAATGGCCTCCTTCTGTGCTGTAACATTTGTGTGATTCTGGGCAGAATTTTGTCCTCGGTGGGCGGGCTCGACAGGGGCAGGTGGGGGAGTTTGGGAAGCCGACCATCACCCGTGATCGGCACTGGACCGTGATTTAATGCTGGCAGGCTAATAAAGCCCACCCAGATTCATCTCTACCTTCTTCTCTAAATTTGGAAATACCAAACTTAATCTTGTACGGAGGCAGTGTTTCATCAATAATTCAGACGGTGTTGAACCCATAGTTGAATGAGGTGTTGTACGAGAACCGAGAAGAAAGTGGGAAAGTCGAGTTTCTAGAGTTATCTTCGGATAACCTCTTTGTTCCAGGTTTGAAAGTTTGCACAGCTCTTTCAGCTAAACCATTTGATGAAGGATGGTATGGGGCCATTTTAACATGTCTAATTCCATTTAAGTTCATGAATGCCTGAAACCCTGTACTGGTAAAGACTGTACCATTATCAGAAACAATGATTTCCGGTAGGCCATGTATCCTAAAAAAAAACGCAGCTTTTTGATAGTTGTGCTTGATTTTGGTGATATGACTTCGTACACATCCATCCATTTAGAATGTGCATCTACGATCAACAAATCCAAGATTGGTGCTACGTAATCGATATGTGGTCTAACCCAGGGTCGGTCTGGCCACTCCCACAGATGTAGGGGAGCTGAAACAGACAACTTCTGTTGTTGCTGACAATGGAGACAGTGCTTGAGCATGCTTTCAATGTCACTGTCAATGCTTGGCCACTAGACATAGCTTAGTGCAAGCATTTTCACCCTTGATGTGCCTGGATGTGCAATGTGAATCTCTGTCAAGAGTGGTTCTCTTCCTTGTGAAGGGACGGCAATTCTTGATCCCCACAGCAAGATTCCATCTTGACCACTTTACTCTATTCCTCGGATGGTGTCATCTCTTCAGATACAGCTGAGTTTGGCCACCCTTGTAAAACAAGGTCTCTGACTTTCGACAAAATTGGATCTCTGTTCGTCTAATTTCTAATTTGCTTTGCACACACAGGCGAAGAATGCAAGAAATTCAGCACTAGCACAACATCTTGTGGCACTGGTAATGGGAGACGACTGAGTGCATCCACATTTGCAATGTATAAACCAGGATGATGCATAAAGATATTCTCATACGCAGATAATATCAGAGCCCAATGTTGAATTCTTGCTGACGCTATTGGTGGAATGGCCTTATCCTCGCTGAATAAACCCATTAATGCCTTGTGGTTTAACACAATGGCGAAATGTCATCCATGCAGGTATCGTGGAATTTCTTCATTCCGAATACCACCGATAACCCTTCCTTTTCTAGCTGGGAACAGTTCTTCTTGGCTCTGGAGAGGGTTCTCAAGGCATAGCTGGTGGATCTTTCTGATCCATTTTCAATTCTATGTGATAACATAGCTCCTACTAATAAAGAGATGCATCACATGTTAATGCCAATTCTTTTGATGGGTCGTAGTGTACCAATAAACACAATGAATGCAACAGTTCCTTTACTTTCACAAAGGCTCCTTGTTGTGACTTCCATGACCAATGATGATTCTTTTTTAAAAACAAATGTAATGGCGCTAACACTGTTGATAAGTTAAGCAAGAAGCGGCTATAGTAGTTGATCAGACCCAGGAAAATCTCAAGTTCGGTTACATTGGACTTGAGTGCGCATCTTTGCCCTAACATTCCCTTCTTCCAGATGCAAACTGATGTTGTCCACCTTGTGATCCAGGTAAGTAACTTCTGGCATTTGGAATGTACATTTTTCTTTCTTCAACTGTACGCAGGCTTCCATGAATCTTCTTAGCTCCTTCTCCAGGTTGGCCAAGTGTTTGGCCTCAGTTGACTCTCTGATCAGAATATTATCTAAGTATACTACCACATGGGGAAGTCCTTGCAAAGACTCTCCATTGTCCTTTGGAATATTGCACATGCAGACAATACTCCAAAGAATAGGCGAGTATATTGATAAAGACCCTTGTGTGTGTTGACAGTCACGTGTCCTCTAGATGTGCTGTCCAGCTTGAATTGTTGGGCAGCATGGCTCATATCCAGTTTTTTATGGGATTTGCCTCAAGCTAGCTTTGCATATAAGTCACCTCTCCTTGGAATGGGGTACTTATCCAGCTTGGCTGCCTTGTTCACAGTCAATTCATAGTCCACATGAATGCAGATAGTTTGGTCAGGCTTAACCACTGGAACTTTGGGTGCTGCCCATTCTGAGAATTGGATTGGTTGGATGATGTTCAGCTTTTCTAACTGGCACAGTTCTGCATGCACCTTCTCCTTTAAGGCATAAGGCACAGGTCCGGCCTTAAAGAAACATGGTGTCACCTGAGGGTCCACATATATTTTTGTTTGCAAGACTTTTAACTTCCCTAATTCATCCCAAAATACACTGTCGTATTTCCTTAGCCACTCAGGAACTCCTCCTGTTTTCAGGTTGAAGTATTTCACACCAGTCAAGCTTGATCTTACGCAACCAGTTTCGGCCCAGAAGACCAGGCCTTTCTCCTGCCATTATTATCACAATCATTATTATCACTGGAAGCTGAGCTGACTGCCTATAAGACACAAGTACTGAGGCAATGCCCTTTATCTGTATGGATTCTCCAGAGTATGCCTTCAATTTAGCATTGTCCACTCCAGATTCAGTGGCTGGGTACCTTCATTTAGGTATTTAAATGCGTGCTTTCCCACCACTGTGGTTGAGGCTCTTTTATTTTATTTATTTATCTCCATTATTAGTGGCTTCCCATTAACTTGGATTGTGACAGTGATAGGTTTGGTTTTCACAGCGGTGACGTTACACAGGGAATAGATGTCGGTATCAGCGGCTTCAGGTTCTGCTGTACTTTTCAATTTAATCTTGTTGATTTGCTGCTTTGTGGGCTGTTTCATCTTTGCCCTGCATTGCCTTACAACGTGACATGAAAACATAGGAACATAAGAAACAGGAGCAAGAGTAGACCATTCGGTCCCTCGAGGCTGCTCTGACATTCAATAAGATCATGGCTGATCTTGTTGTGTTTCGATTTCCAGATTTCCATCTACCCCCCCAATAATCTATGATTCCCTTGCCTAACAAGAATCTATCTACCTCTGCCTTAAAAGTATTCAATGACCCCGCCTCCACTATCTTCTGAGGCAGAGATCCAGGGAAGGAAGATGATGGTGTAGTAGGGTTGTCACTGGACTGGTAATCCAGAGACCCATCTTTAAATTCCACCATGGCAGATGGTGGAGTTTGAATTCAATTTTAAAACAAAATCTGGAATTAAAAGTCTGGAACCATTGTTGGTTGTAGTAAAAAAGCCATCTGGTCCACTAATGCTCTATAGGGAAAAGAATCTGACGTCCTTACCTGGTCTTGCCTACACGTGACTCCAGACCCACAATAATGTGGTTGACTCTTACATGCCCTTCCGACATGGCCCAGCAAGTCACTCAGTTTGTTAAAAAGTCAGAAAAAAGGAAGGAAACCGGACGACCAGCCAGCATTGACCTAGACACCGGAAACGACAACAGCAATCTCAGCACTGTCGACCCTGCAAGATCCTCCTTTCTAACATCTGGGGGCTAGTGCCAAGATTGGGAGAACCGTCTCACAGATGAGTCAAGCAGCAGTCTGACTTAGTTATCCTCTTGGAATCATGCCACACAAATAATGTACGAGACACCACCATCGCCATCCCTGGGTATGTTCTGTCCCACTGGCAGGATGAGGTGGTGGCACAGTGTTCCACAATCAGGAGGGAGTTGTCGTGGGAGTCCTCAATATTGGCTCCAGACCCCATGAAGTCTTGTGGCATCAGGCCTTACATGGGCAAGGAAACTTCCTGCTGATTACCATGTACTGCCCTCTCTCAGCTGATGAATCGGTGCTCCTCCATGTTGAACACCACTTGGAGGAAGGTCTGAAGATGGCAAGGGTGCAGAATGTCCATTACCGAGAGTGGCTCGGTAGCATCCTTACTGACCGAGCAGGCTGAGTCCTAAATGGCATTGCTGCTAGACTGGGTCTGCGGCAGGTGTTGAGGGAACCAACAGGAGGGAGAAACATACTTGGCCTCATCCTCACCAACCTGCCTGCCGCAGATGCATCTGGACATGACAGTATCAGTAGGAGTGACCACCGCACAGTCGTTGTGGAGATGAAGTCCCGCCTGCACATTGGGGACGCCCTCCATCATGTTGTGTGGCACCATCACTGTGCTAAATGGGATAGATTTGAAACAGATCTAGCAACTCAGGACTGGGCATCCATGAGGCACTGTGGGCCAACAGCAGCAGCAGAATTGTACTCAAACACAAACTGTAGCCTCATGGCCCGGCATGTCCCCCACTCTACCATTACCATCAAGCCAGGGGATCAACCCTGGTTCAATGAAGACTACAGAGGGGCATGCCAGGAGCGGCACCAGGAATACCTAAAAATGAGGTGTCAACCTGGTGAAGCAAAACAGAGGACTACTTGCATGCCAAACAGCATAAGTAGCAAGTGATGGACAGGGCTAAGTGATCCTATAACCAATGGATCTGATCTAAGTTCTGCAGTCCTGCCACATCCAGTCGTGAATGGTGGTGGACAACTAAACAACTCACTGGTGGAGGAGGCTGCACAAATATGCCCATCCTCAATGATGGAGGAGACCAGCACCTCAGTGCAAAAGATAAGGCCTAAGCATTTGCTACAATCTTCAGCCAGAGGAGCCAAGTAGAATATCCATCTCGGCCCCCTCGGGAGATCTCCAGCATCGTGGATGCCAGTCCTCAGCCAATTCAATTCACTCCATGTGATATCTAGAAACAGCTGAAGGCACTGGATACTGCAAAGTCTATGGGCCCTGACAATGTTCCAGCAACAGTACTGAAGACTTGTGCTCCAGAACTTGCTGTGCCCCTAGCCAAGCTTTTCCAGTACAGCTACAACACTGGCATCTACTGGCTATGTGGAAAATTGCCCAGGTATGTCCTGTACACAAAAAGCAGGACAAATCCAACCCGGCCAATTACCTCCCCATCAGTCTACTCTTGATCATCAGTAAAGTAATGGAAGGGGTCATCAACAGTGCTATCAGATGGCACTTGCTGAGCAATAACCTCCCCACTGATGCACAGTTTGTGTTCCTCCAAGGCCACTCAGCTCCTGACCTCATTGCAGCCTTGGTTCAAACATGGACAAAAGAGCTGGACTCCCAGGATGAAGTGAGAGTGACTGCCCTTGACAACAAGGCCGATTTGAGCCCTAGCAAAACTGGAGTCAGTGGGAATCAGAGGGAAAACTCTTCATGGTTGGAGTCATTTCTAGCACAAAAGAAGATGGCTGTGGTTGTTGGAGGTCAGTCATCTCCGCTCCAGGACATCACTGCAGGAGTTCCTCAGGATAGTGTCCTAAGCCCAACCATCTTCAGCTGCTTCATCAATGACCTTCCTTCCATCATAAGGTCAAAAGTGGGGATGTTCGCTGATGATTGCACAATGTTCAGCTCCATTCATGACTCCTCAGATACTGAAGCAGTCCATGACCAAATGCAGCAAGACCTGGACAATATCCAGGCTTGGGCTGACAAGTGGCAAGTAACATTTATGCAAGTGACAGGCAATGATCATCTCCAACAGAAGAGAATCCAACCATCGCCCCTTGATGTTCAATGGCATTACTGTCACTGAATCCCTCACTATCAACATCCTGGGGATAACCATTGACCAGAAACTGAACTGGACTAGCCATATAAATACTGTGGATACAAGAGCAGGTCAGAAGCTAGGAATAGTACAACAATAACCTCCCTCCTGATTCTCCAAAGCCTGTCCACCATCAACAAGACATAAGTCAGGAGTGTGATGGAATACTCCCCACTTGCCTGGATGAGTGCAGCTCCAACAACATTTAAGAAGCTTGACACCATCCAGGACAAAGCAGCCTGCTTGATTGGCATCATATCCACAAACATTCACTCCCTCCACCACCGATGCATAGTAGCAGCAGTGTGTACCATCAACAAGATGCACTGCAGGATTTCACCAAGGCTCCTTCAACAGCACCTTCCAAACCCATGACCACTACCATCTAGAAGGACAAAGGCAGCAGATAGATGGGAACACCAGCACCTGGAAGCTCCCCTCCAAGTCACTCACCATCCTGACTTGGAAATATATCTCCATTCCTTCACTGTCTTTGGGTCAAAATCCAGGAACTCCCTTCCTAACAGCACAGTGGGTGTACCCACACCACATGGACTGCAGCAGTTCAAGAAGGCAGCTCACCACCACCTTCTCAGGGGCAACTAGGGTGGGCAATAAATGCTGGCCCATACCCCCTGAATGAATAAAAAAAAAGTTGCACAACCCTTGAGAGAAAAAGAATTCTCCTCATCTCTGTCCTAGAAGGGTGACCCCTAATTTTAAAACAGTGTTCCCTAGTTCTGTACTCACCCACCAGAGGAAGCCTTCTCATGGCAGTAATGGCATTCTGCCTGTTTGAATCTGCAGGTGTCCGGTCTGTGGTCATCCCCACATTAATAACAAATTGACCTTGGAGTCACTGCTGACATGTCTCTACTAAGCCTTTTCATGTTTCTAACAGCGGACATTGCCTCTCACTTAATGGCTGTGTCTCTGGTTTTTGTGCCAGGCCCAATGGTAGGTTCCTGCCCCACATGAAGCATAGCGCCATATTGTATAGGTTGCAAAACCAGTGAGTTTCTCGCAGCACTTTCCATGGCGAGGGATATTTCCTCTTTATTCCACTTTAAATCAATGTCAACCTCTGTGAGAAATCAGCGTTGAATTGCGTCATCCTGAACTCCACACACTAATCGGTCCCACAGCATATCGTTTAGTGTGGCCCGAAGTTGCAGTGTTCTGTCAACTGATTCTGCTTCAATACATAGGTTGTGCTGGACTCTCCCGGGGCCCTAACTCTGGAATTAAATCTAATTATTATGGATGGCTTCAGCTGGAAATGGGCTTTCATTAGGTCCACTAATTCATTAAATGACTTAGAATTGGGCATGTTCAGGGCTATCAGGCTGCTGATGTCTTGTTGCCACATATTCTCAAAATGATGGCTTTCTGCTTTTCCTCCGTGGTAATTTTGTTTGCTACGAAATAAAAACCAAGGCGCTCTACATACTGGCTCCAGTCTTCCATAGTAGCAATGTAAGGATCGATTCTGCCGAAGAGTGGCATCACTGGTGAGTAGTCTTTTCTTTTTTCTTAAGATTTGATGTACGCACAGTAAGAAGGTGAGGTGCAGCGTCGGAGCTATTTTATCTTTGTCTTCAAATGTAATGACTTGGCAGTCCAGACAGGTTTCAACAAGAAACAGATAAGCTTTATTACAGAGATCTTTTCAGGTGCTACATGCTCGATCATGACCCTCATCAGGAAGTCTCACCTGCCGCCAGATTACATGCTCTAAGGGCTCATTGGTTGGTGCCTCCATGAACATCACATGACCCCTGATAGACAGCAGGAGAGGCTGTGGCACAGTGGCAGTGGCATAATGCTATTATCGCTGGGCCAATATTCCAGAGACCAGGGTAATGCTCTGTGAACCAGAGTTTGAATCTAATGGCAGATTGTGAAATTTGAATCCAATAAAAATCTGGAATTAAAAGTCTAACGATGACCACGAAACGATTGTCGTAAAACCCCATCTGGTTCACTAATGCTCTGTAGGGAAGGAAATCTGCTGTCCTTATCTGGTCTGGCCTACATGTGACTTCAGACCCACAGCAATTTGGTTGACTCTTAAATGCCATCTGAACAAGGGCAATAAATGCTGGCCCAACCAGCACTGCCCACATCCCATGAACAAATTAAAAAAAAGTTCTAATGGGGCAGGGCCTCTGTCAGCTTTTCTAAAATTATCCAAACCCATTAACTGTGTCAAACATCCAGCAGACCTTCTGCAGGATTCCTGCGGCCTATAGGAAGCAACTACAGCACCCCAGGTAGTGACAAGGAACCTTAAAAACCCAAGTGACTTATGAATGTTCTTTAGGGAAAGATATCTTTAACTAATCCAACTTTCTGCACCAACATGATTGACTCTTAACTGTCCTCTGAAGTGTCCTATCAAACTGCAACAGAGATTGTGGGAGCATCTTCACCATTTGGACTGCAACAGTTCATGAAAACAACTAATTTGAAATCATAGAATCATAAAATGGTACTGTATAGAAAGTGGCCATTTGGCCCAATATGTCTGTGCCTGTTCTTTGAAAGAATTATGCAAATACAGCCTAAAGTTAAACATGACGTTTTTATTATTTTCTCTGGTAACAGCTCACTTTACAAGCCTTCCATTTGTTTCCTCTGTCTCTTGTCTTTCATCTCTTGTTCTTTTTTTCTTTTATTCTCTTTCTCTTGTCATTACATTCAGCTTAAATTGATCTTTTGGTTTTATTTTTTATTCCATCCCACTGTACTTTTTCTTTCTCTTTGCTGTGTTTCTATCCCCATTCTTCTGTGCACGTGTTGTCTCTTGTGTAATGTTTCAGTTTTTTCTATATCTAATTTTTAAATTAATTTTAGACATAAATTTCAGTAGAACTGCTTATATCTCCCTTTTTGTATTTGTCATAGTCACTTCAAACTACTTTTGTACCTTGGGCCCATTGGCTTTTCTGTATTGATCACATTCATCATACAAGGCCATGAAGGTTTTTAGAAAACTGTAGAGTTTTAATATCTACAATGCCTTTTTCAAGGTTAATGAAGGGAGCTTAGAATTATATTCAGTATTTGTTTTTATAAGCTTCTTATGTGCAAAGATGCCATCAGTGTAACCGTGACCTCCTTTCAAATCTTCAGGAGCTTTGCTGATAAATCTAATCTTCTTTATAGGATTTTACACAAAATTCTATCTTCACAAGCAAATGGGAAGAAGTTGTCACCAAAGTTAGAAACTAAAATTTCACTTCATTTATCATCCTTAGAACAGTACAGCACAGAAGGAGGCCATTCAGCCCATCAAATCTGAACTGGATCTTTTGAAGCGCAATCCAGTTAGTCCGACTCTCCCATTCTTTGCCCATATCCCTATTTGTTTTCTTCAAGTACTTATCCAACTCCCTTTTGAGGGCTATGATTGAATCTGCATCCACCACCCGATCAGGCAGGGCATTCCAAATTTTAAACATTCAATGTGCACTAAAGCCTTGTCTTATGTTGCTTCTGGTTCTATTAGCAATCACTTTAACTCTATAGCTCTGGTAATTGCTACTTCAACCATAGGGAACAGTTTCTCTTTATTTACTCTGTATAAATCCTTTATGATTTCAAACAACTCTAGCAAATCTTCTCCCAGCCTTCTCTGCTCTAAGGAGCAGAACACCAGCTTCTACAGTGTATTCACGTAATTGTGATTCCTCATCCCTGGCACCCTTATAGTAAATCTCTCCTGTACCCTCTCACTTCACATCTTTTCTAAACTACAGTGAATTGGACCCCAGGGAAGATGGTAGCTGTTGTGTTGTTATAATGATATAAAGGCACCAATTGCTCATAAGGGATTGTGTAAACGTATTGTGGGTTCATTTATTTAGACTAGGCACACGGAAACATTTATACAAAGGTGGAGAAATTGAAGACATCAGAGCTGTGCTGTGTTTGCTCACAGGTAAAAGTGAAACTAAGGCTGCACTTTTTCAGCCCCATTGGTGTTGGGCATTATGAAACCAGTTTGCGATCGTCCGCTCCACCTGTCAATGGCGGACTGCATTTCCCACTGCTGCACATCAAAAACCTAATTTCAATACTTTGGCATCTCATTATAAGCCCTGCTCATTGGGATCATCCCCCCATACTGGATCATCCGGTCACATCAGCGTGATTGTACACCCACATGTTTCACAACTGTACATAAGCGATTTGCGCCTGGCGAGCAGCACTTCACTCGGGACTTCGAGGTTTGTTTGTCTACCTTGCTTCGGGCAGCCCTCGTAGTCATCAGCGCCAGGCTTCACAGGCAGCACCACATCACTTTTAGCGGGGGCTTATGGGCAGATCTCTACCTACCAGACCAGCCTAAGTCAGGGGTGGCTTTTCAGTGTCTGCAGGGATAGGGCTTGTTTGGGGAAGAGGAAGAAGTGGCCTCAGGCAAGAGAAAAGGCTGCATAACAAGGATTGTACTGGGGAAGGGGAGTATCCCAGGGTGTGTGGGGGAGCACATGTTGATCTGCGCAAGTGACTACAAGATGGTGAGGGCTGAGGAGGCAGTCTCCACAGGAGATGAGGCCAGATGGAGAAGTGAGGGTGTGTGTGAGAGAATGGGTGGTGATGTTTCTTGAGCTGGCAGTGAGTGAGATGCCAGTAAATGTGTCAGTTTAGAGTGATAAGATGGTTGCCTTACTCTGACAGGATGGCTAAGATCATTCATCCTTTTCCTGCACTGGATGGCCGACCTCTTGTATGCAGCATTGACACTGACCACCTCTGGTGAGACTGATGGGCCTCCTGCGGCCAGAACAGGGGTAGAAGACATTGCGGTGGGTCTCCATGGTGTCCAGAAGGTGCCCCAGGGATGTGTCAATGAATTGGGGGGAGGGCGGGGCTGCACTCTTCTTGGCTTTTGGGGCCATGTCTTCACCAGTGCCTTCCTGGGCTGCAGTCATTGAGAAGTGTGCGTGTGGCTGCAGTTTAAATATGGCACCCTGCATGAGGAAACAGCGAGGTAATGGTGTGGTGGGTAAATCGGAGGCTGCCTGCCAATGAGACGACATGTTTTACTATTCTCCTGCCTGCTAACACACTTTGTGCAAATCTGGGACAATTCCGCCTTAATATTGTATCACACTGCACACTTCCCTTCCAGTGATGTCATGCTGCTAGCCCTTAATGTATATTACAACAATAATGTAGTGGTAATGTCACTAGACCTTTAGTCCAGTGGCCCAGACATAGGCTTGGGGACATGGGCTTAAATCCCACCACAGAATTTGGTGCAATTGGTAATATGTGTAACAAGGCTAATGTGGGACTGAGCACAGTACCACCCACACAGTGATGTAAGAAGGCACATAGCCCAGACCCAGGGGAGTGTCATGTTGAGTGGAGTTTGTTAAAGGCTTAAGCATGGTGATTGCTCCTAGCCTGTACCCTTTACTGTACATGTGTAAATAGTTCTAGTTGTTAATAAAGACTTACAGTTAACCTACTGAAGACTTTTTAAAGACACACTGTTCTGTAACAAACACCCTCCCAACATTGTGGCAGCTGGTGATCAAAAAACCTCAACCTTGTTAAAACAAACCGAGATGTTGGAAGACTAAGACAAAACTTCAATGAAAATTCTGAACTGAGAGAAGCTCCCAAAGAAGTTAAATACACAGAGAAAATTCAACAGAAAACACTCCAGAGATAAGGCCAGAGAGCTGAAGGCAGAGACTTTACTTTGGCAGAAAACTCCATTGAATTGCCCTGGGAAGGCCAATTTCAGAGCACAGAGACCACAAATACTGCAAGGTTGAGCTAAATCTTTTAAAATTCCAGGCTGCAGCCTGCCCTGAGAACCCTCTCCCTAATTCAGTGTCAGAGGCACCGTTGAAGGAAAACCCATTGCTAAAACCTGATTCCCCAGTCAAAGCCCCAACACGTGGCCTCCAACCTCATAAGATCAGAAAAAGAATGAATTACTTAAATCTCTTGGGATTGTTGTGACTGTCCAGCTTGGAAAACGGCAAGCAAAACTTTAAATTTGAATGCCTCGTTACTCATCAGAGCAAACTGCGGAATAAAAGAAGTCAGTACACAGCCGTTGCTGAGAGTCTTCTTCAAGAAGTGCGCCATAACCATTTTGTGAGCCCATAAAAAACCGAGATGTGCGGATATCGCTTTGTCTTGGTGTCAATGGTGACGCCATCTTGAAAGACTGTATGCTTTTAAAGCTGCATATGCAGTTTAAAAATGTTTAACATGGATCACAATTCAACACATACAGCTCAATTTGGACTAACACACGGCCCAAACCAGTCGCAAAATTGGGGAATTTGGAAGAAAAGATTTTTAAGATACAGCATTGCTTCTGGTTTAAATAAAATGTCAGAGAAGGGCAGGTAAACACACTGCTTTACTCTATAAGCCCAATTGCAGATGACATCATTGTAAGCCAGGATATTAATGAGTCATCTGCCAAATTTGAGGAGGTTTTAAAATCTTTTGGTACTTATTTTAACTTGCAATTCAATAAAACATTGGAGAGAGCTATATTCAGTAAGAGAGTTCAACTGCCTGGGGAATCCATCGATTTCTTCATAAATGATCTCTGCAGTATGGCAGAGGGGTGTGAATATGGAAATTTAAAGCCTGAACTCATGAGAGATAGAATAATGCTAGATGTAACAGATGATGCACTCTTTGACCTTCTATAAACTAAAGAAGATCTAACCTGGATAAGGCAACCCAGATTGTTAGCTTGTCTGCGAGCAACACAGGACAATCTTAAGGCAAGAGAATAAAAGTGGGCAGACGCCAACCCTCAGTCCAGCTTTATCAGGCCACAAAGACACAGGGACAATCCAAGTCAGGGAACAATTCTCAAACCAGCCAGTAGAGTGGCCATGTGGTGTGCGAAGCATCCCCATAGGTGAGATCAATGTCCTGCGAGTACAGCCCAATGCTTCCAGTGTAACAAGATGGGACACTATGGCAAACTGTAAAAGTCAAAACCCCAGAAATACACAGAAGGAACAAAAGTAATCCAAAAGATCAAGGCTGAAAACCCGGAAGACACATAGCGACCCTTCTTGGATGAGGTCAGGAATTGTCATTTCTCATTCTGGAATGCAGAAATCTTTATCAATGGCCATCTGACAAATTTTAAATTAGATTCAGATGCCAGACTGACAGTCCTGTTGGACAATGAACCATGGCTCAAAGGCCTTTGGCTTCGAACAACGTCACTCCACTTTACAGGGCAGGAGGACTCCGAATTCCATCAATGGCATGATCTTGGAACCACTGAGGTATGATGGCAAACAGATCTTTGAGCTAATGTACGTCATCCATAGCCAGCCTCTCTCTTTCCTAAGCAGGGATGCCTGCATAGCCTTGAATCTCCTCCAGACGGCAGGACTGCACTACAGAGTTTTCAGACTCAGGCTTCAGCTTTTGAGCTCTCTTGAACTCTCTTCTCTCTTTGTGGAGAGGTTTCTCCTTTCTCATTGCAGGTCCCAGAAAACACCCAGTGGTCAAAAAAGCCTACTGTCCATGAGATAACCACAACCCCTCTTGTGGAAGTGATACAAGAGAGTGGTCAGCAGTCCGAGAAGCCTCTACCTCGAACTACAACGATGATACAGCTGCTCAACACAGCAACCACCATGCACACATTGCAGCTTCCAGCTAGCATGTCATGACCACAAGGGTGTTGGAGCCTGATATCAGTCTCTCAGCGTCAACAAGAAGCAGAGGTGAGTGTAGCGCTAAACCTTCTACTCGCCACAGGAATGCTGTTCCTCAGCCACATAGAAAAAATTTAAAAAGCTACATGGAGAGGAGCACAATTTTTGTTCACCTCGCAAGAAACAATTTAGAGTAGCAGCAACCACTGACCAACGCAACAGCCAGTTGTTGTCTGCACATATGTGCCTTAAAGTATTTCAGGTTAAATGTCCCTTTTCTTAAACTTCATAGATGATCATGGACTGAAGGAAGTAATGTCTTGATACTTTTTTTTATTCATTAATGGGATGTGGGTTTCACTGGCTGGACCAGCATTTATTGCCCATCTCTAGTTGCCCTTGAGAAGGTGATGGTGAGCTGCCTTCTTGAACCGCTGTAGTCCATGTGGTGTAGGTACACCCACATATTCCTGTCAGGACATAGGAATGCAAAATTTCCCTTTCATTAATAAGTTTACTGACTCAAAAACTCTTTAAGTAAAGATGTAAAATTGTAAAAATGTCATTTAGAAGTATATGTTCAATAATATAAATTCAGTTACTGAGAAGAAATTGATCCTTTCCAGAAAATATTTTGAGCGATTCATTTGATTCATGAACTAACTGTGGCGGTGAGATATTACTTATAACTTCTCCATTATAAAACGTCTACTTAGTTCCTCCTTTATAACAGTTGATATCTGGTCCTAGATTGTCTCGTTTTAATGCTGAAAGTTACCTATTTAAAATAAATGGGTGACTATAATTGGAAAATCTAGGTCATGGTTTTCTAATTATAATTGTTGATGTAAAAAGCTAACATTTGTGGATATGAAATGCATGCCTTTTAGTAAACTTTCTATAAATCATTGGATCATCCTTGATATTGCACATTGGGATCGTCTTCAGATGAAGCAAGGTGAGAGGGCAGGGGTAATTGCAGCTGGACACAAAGACAATTCAGCTCCAATTTAAAAGTAATATATTCTGTCCTTACTTTTTATAATACTTTGATTTTAAATGATTATTTATAGCTAAATTACAAAATGTACAAGAATTTAAGAAGCAGAGTAGGCTGGTTCATAGGGGAACAACAGTTATTGAAAATAGGTGCAGGGATTGCAAAGTGTGGTTAACCTGTGCCCTTCCTTCCAATGTACACAACACATCAACCTTGAACTGCTTGCTAATTTGCATGATTGTTGTGTGCAGCCAGCACTAAATGCACTATGGAGTGCACACCTCAACAGAGGGTCCAAATTTGTGAAAGGCCAGCACCACTTCAAGCCAGCCTATACCTCTCAAAGGGGAGGCTTATTCTGACTGAAGAAAGTGCTGGAATTGTTTGTGGAAGAGAGTTGAGAAGGAAGAAGTGTGAATTATGATGTGACAGAGAAGAGAGCATGCTCTATAGTTCTCTGATACTGCACTGGAGCACTTGGTACAGGAGGTGGAGAGGAGGAGAGATGACAGCTAACCACAGGGGGCCAGAAGGCCCTCCAGACAACCTTTGTGAAGGCACTTGGAGCAGATAGCTGTGGCAATCAATATCTGAAGTCAAGCTTTGAGGACCTAGATACAGTGCTGTATAACATTCAGTGACCTCACGCACATGGTCATGGTCAGTGAATACATCTTAAAATGCCATATCAATGGACCCACTAACTACACATGCTGCTCAGAGTATCCCACCCAGTCACTCAATTAGCAACAATCTCTATCAATCAAACTCATTTACCACATTATATGTTTCACCTCACTCTAATACACTTGGCACCACTGCAAAGCTCACATCCGCCTTTTGCAGTTTGTACATATGCCAGCTATTCAGTCACAACAGCCAAAGGTGGTGCAGGTATCAGTTTGCCAGACAGCAAGGTCACAGATGAGTGCTGCGGCAGAGTACTCAACTGATGACTTTTATGAGACAGGCTGCAGTAAAAGGCGAATGGATATACACATTGAAATGCTTGATGCATTTGCAGGCCGGCCAGAGAGCCTACCATTGCCAAAGTCAAGGAGCATGGAGGAGTCCGGCACTAACTTAGCACAGTGTTTTGCGCAGAGCTTGCAGCAGATCCTTTTAAGCATGGAAGTGGTGGCCAGCTCCATTAGGACACTTGCAGGCCCAATCTTGATGCAGAGTCTGACAGCTAATGTCTCAGCTTCCATTGCAGCACATGGAGACGCTGCCCATTGACTTGAGTGTTGGAGTGGAAGTCTGAGGTCATACAAGGTTAGCCAGAAGCTCAGATTGCTCTCGTGTAAACCCAGCTTGTTGTTACACAAACTGCTGTCAATGAAGATGTAGACTAATGTTCAAAGGGGTTTGCACTTTAAGGCTACAAGATATAATTGTCCTGCATTCTGAAAATCAATATTTGGGTCATAACAGTCAGACTCTCTTTCATTGTTTTAATGTGCAGTTGCTAGGATTAATTAGAGGTCATGGAGATTTTGATCCCTGTAGGTATTTTCTGATGCAAGGGATATTTCTCTGACATTGCAAATGTTTTGGCTTTCTCTTTATTTTGAAATGTGACAACACTTGCATTTGGTCAAGTGTGAAACCCAATTGTGATGTATTACCCTGAATCTTTTTCTAAATGTATATATAGATATAGATATAAATGAAGTACTGACATCGATCTGTGACCCTGTAAGGATGTTCCAGTGAATAGCTAAGTCATAAAGATTAGGAAAATCCCAAGTTTGATTCTCAATCAGTGGTGAATTAGTTAATTTCCAAGAAATGCAGTGTGACAATTAATTTCAATGCTCGTGTGTTTCATGGGGAGGGCAAGAAATGATCATGTACCCTGCTTTTGGTCATTGTCCAACAACACTTACTGGAGGTATGAATGATGTAAGGGCATGTCTGAGTTATCAATGATGCTCGCTGTGGCTACCTAATCTGCTGAGCCTCAAACATGAGCAATGGCATCATGGTTGGAGTAGATGAGGTTACTTGGCATTTAATTAAAATTGAATGATTTTCTCAAGTGACTCATTTGAAACCCACTGTATGGATCTGTCCAGCCCACTGACTGTCAGGGGATGAGACCCAGGAGAAGCTTGTTGAAAAATCATATTTGCAATAGAACAGAAAGCTCAGGCTGGAAGCAAGATATCCTTTCAGGTGAAAAAGAGGTCTAGCTAGTAAGAGAGATTAAGCTGAGAATCAGAACTAAGGACAAATAATACACATTAAAAGTGATGGATAGATAGCAAAAAGAATACCTGAGAACATTGCAGAAAAAATAACACTGGATAAGGGCATATTGCAGGAAAAGAAAAAAAAGCTGAATGGACAGTGCTCCTTTAAATCATAATGATATAATTGAGCGTAGTTTTAACAAATTATTGTTGTGTTGAATATTTAGGAAGTGAGATCAAATCATATGAACATATGAATAATATTCTTATCATATAACCCATTTATTTCTTACTGTTGGTTTGTGGTATTCCTTTAATATGAAAAAGGTACCTAAAGTACTCCATGTAAAAATACAAAGAAGTGTTTTGACACCAAACAGAAAAGCATTTGACTATGATTACTTACTGATTTTCCCTGTTCATCTACTCACAGTGATTGCACTATGAAGAAATTCATTACATGTGAAGCATCTAGAGATATCTTTGAAGAAGGTTGCAAGGCATAAAATAAATAAATGGTCATCCCTTTAAAAACAATGATAGTGCAAACATAGGTTCAAATGGAAAGTCTTTTTACTCATGGTCACGGTATTTGTCAACTGAAATACAGGCAACCACATGTCACAACTATTAATAGAAACTAATGTTTATTTTACTAAATGTTTCACAATCTAGTGGACAGTTGACATTCTAATTATCACTGCGGAACTGTTCTAAACTCTTTAAATTAGACAGCATTTTAATTTAATAGCAGTAAGGATGATGATGAGCATACTGAGCTTCAAAGCACGTGCTGCAAATTAGTAGAATGTAGGTTTATGTCTGTATTTCACTGAACGGTGAGTTTCTGTTGCTACAGCTCCCTGTAGAGAAGGACATCAAATTGAGGGAAATTACAGTTTAAATAGAAGAAGAGAAAATAGAAAAGTGACAATGAAGAAACAGTGAATGAGATTAATGATCCGTTAATCTGTTTTGGATACATGTAAGCCAGAACATCTGAAGGAATTCATTAAGCAGTGTCACAGGAAACTAATGCATCCACACAAAAAAAAGGTAGACTTGACCCATGAGTATAACATTCATGGGTAGATGGTGGCATAGTGGTAATGTTACTGGACTACTAATCCAGAGGCCTGGGCTAATGCTTTGGGGACATGGGTTCAGATCCTGCCATGACAGGTCCTGGAATTTAGTTAATAAAATCTGGAATTAAAAGCTAGCCCCAGTATTGGTGACAATGATAACAATTACCAAATGCTGTAAAAATCCATCTTTCAGAGAAGAAATTCTGCCATCCTTCCCTACCCTGGCCTGCTTCAGATTCCTGACCCTTAACTACCCTCTGGAATGGCCTAGCAGTTGGTCACTTAGTTTGAGCGGAAATAAGGATCAGCAGCAAATCCTGGTCTTGCCATGAGATAACAAAAAATGAGAGTAAGTGGGTGGCCAGTTGAGTCTGTTCTGACTCTTTTAAAGGTTAAACATCTTATCCAAGAGTTAGCTCCTCAAGATTCCAGCACTCTCAGTATTCCATGGAAATGCAAGGCCTGGATTTCCCTTGAACCCAGCCCTTTTGACTCAGAGGAGAGAGTGCTGTTGCTGCTGAGCAAAGCTGACACTAGTGAGAAAGAATAGTGAAAAGAAGCAAATCATAAAGTTGAAGAGTAGAATTAAATGAAAAGGGAAGTAAAAGGCAAGAACCTCATTCCAGACTCCAAGGGCAGAATTTTACGACCCCGTTTCAGCGGGGACGGGGCAGTAAAATGCAGCGAGACATTCTAAACCCCATAGACTTCAGCGGGAATGTAAAATTCCGCCGTTGTAAAATTCTGCCCCATAAACTCTTGGAGAGAGGAGAATAAGACAAACAGATGCGTTGTTAGGAAGAGGAAAGTTGTTGTGCTCTCTTACGGTCTGCTGCCACCATATATATATATATATATATATATATATAGAGGGTTTCAATGTAGACCACAAGGGATCTGTCTCTGTGCTATCTATGCTAAGCAAGATACTGAGACTGACAAGGGTTCTGGTCAAACACAATTACATGAATTTTATTACTAGCAACAATTACATACAACTCTGCATAGACCTTGATCTAACCTGGGTCCTGACAGTTACATAGGCTGGTTACTTGACTATATGCCTGACTCGTAAGATAAACATAAAGTCTTAATGATAGAGAGTCACAGGCAGTAGTGAACATATGCAGTAGAATCAATAGTGAATATATGTAACTTTTATCCTCCAGCCTTACACATGGTGATGTCATAGTGATGTCACTATGCAGCTTCTTAAAGGTACATGTCATGTCTGCATTGGCATGCATACAATTTCACTACAGGTGCTGAGGTATTATCAGTTTGGTTGAGAAATGTTTGGAGTTGCCCTATTAGGGTGGACTCTTGCCAAAACTTTAGTGAGAAATTGGCAGAGCTCCTTCAGAAACAACACAAATAGCTGAAAATGTTGGCTTACACCATTTCTCTGAAATCACCAGTTATGCACTAAAGCCATGGCAGGAGATCCCCATGTTTTTTATTATTCATTCATAAGATGTGGGCTTCGCTGGCTGGGCCAGCATTTATTGTCCACCCCTAGTTGCCCTTGAGAAGGTGGTGGCGAGCAGTCTTCTTGAACCACTGCAGTCTAAGTGGTATAGGTACACCCAAAGTGCTGTTAGGAAGGGGGTTCCAGTATTTTGACACAGCAACAGTGAAGGAACGCTGATATATTTCCAAGTCAGGATGATGAGGGACTTGGAGGGGAACTTCCAGGCGGTGGTGTTCCTATCTATCTGCTGCCCTTGTCCTTCTAGATGGTAGTGGTCATGGGTTTGGAAGGTGCTGTCGAAGGAGCCTTGGTGAATTCCTGCAGTTCATCTTGTAGATGGTACACAATGCTGCTGCTGTGCATTGATGGTGGAGTGAGTGAATGTTTGTGGACTGCTTTGCCCTGGACAGTGTCCAGCTTCGTCAGTGTTGTGGGAGCTGCACTCATCCAGGCAAGTGGGGAGTATTCCATCATGTTCCTGACTTGTGCCTTGTAGATGGTGGACAGGCTTTGGAGAATCAGGAGGGAGGTTATTGTTGCACTATTCCTAACCTCTGACCTGCTCTTGTATCCACAGTATTTATATGGCTAGTCCAGTTCAGTTTCTGGTCAATGGTAACCTCCAGGATGTTGATAGTGGGGGATTCAGTGACGGTAATGCCATTGAACATCAAGGGGCGATGGTTGGATTCTCTCTTGTTGGAGATAATCATTGCCTGACACTTGTGTGGTGAATGTTCCTTGCCACTTGCCAGCCCAAGCCTGGATATTGTCCTGGTCTTGCTGCATTTGGACATGGACTGCTTCAGTATCTGAGGGGTTGCAAATGGTGCTGAACATTGTGCAATCATCAGCGAACGTCTAACTTCTGACCTTATGATGGAAGGAAGGTCATTGATGAAGCAGCTGAAGATGGTTGGGCCGAGGACACAACCCTGAGGAACTCCTGCGGTGATCCCTGGAGCTGAGATGATTGACCTCCAACAACCACAACCATCTTCCTTTGTGCTAGGTATGACTCCAATCAGTGGAGAATTTCCCCCTTATTCTCATTTACTCCAGTTTTGCTAGGGCTCCTTGATACCAAGGGCAGTCACTCTCACCTTACCTCGGGAGTTCAGCTCTTTTGTCCATGTTTGAACCAAGGCTGTAATGAGATCATCAGCTGAGTGGTCCTGGTGGCACCCAAACTGGCCATCAGTGAGCAGATTATTGCTAAGGAAGTGCCGCTTGATAGCACTGTTGATGACCCCTTCCATTACTTCACTGATGATGAAGAGGAGACTGATGGGGTGGCAATTGGCCTGGTTGGATTTGTCCTGCTTTTTGTGTACAGGACATATCTGGGCAATTTTCCACATTGCCGGGCAGATGCCAGTGTTGTAGCTCTACTGAAATAGCTTGGCTAGGGGTGAGGCAAGTTTTGGAGCACAAGTCTTCAGTACTATTGCTGGAATATTGTCAGGGCCCATAGCCATTGCAGTATCCAGTGCCTTCAGTCGTTTCTTGAGTGGAGTGAACCAAATTGACTGAAGACTGGCATCTATGATGCTGGCGATTTTTGGAGAAGGCTGAAATGGGTCATCATATGGATATATTGATCTTTAGGACCTACAAAGCAAGTATTCTATATTCCAAATTTCAAACACCAATATCTTTTCTTAAAATAAACGGTAAGACATTCAGGTGCAATGGATGCATCCACACAAGTATTGGTAGGAATGACCACCACACGGTCCTTGTTGAGATGATGTCCCATCTTCATATTGAGGATACCTCTATCGTGTTGTGTGGCACTACCACTGAGCTAATTGGGATAGATTTCTATCTTTGTAGGTCCTAAAGATCCATTTGTCCATATGATGGGATAGATTTCAAACAACCTAGCAACTGAAGACTGGGCAACCATGAGGCGCTGTGGGCCATCAGCAGCAGCGAAACTGCACTCAACCACAATCCGTCACCTCATGGCCCGGCATGTCCCCCACTCCATCATTACCACCAAGCCAGGGGATCAACCCTGGTTCAATGAAGGATGCAGGAGGGAATGCCAGGAGCAGCACCAGGCATACCTAAAAATGAGGTGTCAACCTGATGATGATGCAGCGCAGGATTACTTACATGACAACCAGCTTAAGCGAGTGATAGACAGAGCTAAGCCATTCCACAACTAACAGATCAAATCTAAGCTCTGCGGTCCTGCCACATCCAATCGTCAATGATGGTGGACAATTAAAAAACCCATTGGAGGAGGGTGCTCCACAAATATCCCCATCCTCAATGATGGGAGAGTGCAGCACATCAGCGTAAAAGAGTCCCCAGCATCACAGATGCCATTCTTCAGCCAACCTGATTGACTCCACCTGATATCAAGAAATGGCTGAAGGCACTGGATACTGCAAAGGCTATGGGCCCTGACAATATTCCAGCAGTAGTACTGAAGACTTTTGCTCAGAGCTTGCATTTCCCCTAGCCAAGCTACTCCAGTACAGCTACAACAGTGGCATCTACCCAGCCATGAGGAGAATTGCCCAGATATGTCCTATACGCAAAAAGCAGGACTAATCCAACCCGGCCAATTTCCACCTCATCAGTCTACTCTCGATCATCAGTAAAGTGATGGAAGTGGTTATTAACACTGCTAGAGAGCAGCACTTGCTTAGCAATAAGCTGCTCATGGACACAAAGTTTGGGTTTTGGCAGCTCCTGACCTCATTACAGTCTTGATTCAAACATGGACTATAGAGCTGAACTCCCAAGGTGAGGTGAGAGTGGCTGTGCTTGACAATAAGACAGCATTTGACTGAGTGTGGCATCAAGGAAGACCTAGCAAAACCAAAGCCAATGCGAATCAGGAGGAAAACTCTTCACTGGTTGGAGTCATACCACAAAGCACAAAGGAAGTTAGTTGTGATTGTTGGAGGTCAGTCACCTCAGTTCCAGGACATCATTGCAAGTGTTCTCCAGGGTAGTGTCCTAGGCCCAGCCATCTTCAGCTGCTTCATCAATGACATCCCTTCCATCATAAGTTCAGAAGTGGGGATGTTCGCTGTTGATTGCACAATGTCCGGCACAATTCACAACTCCTCAGATACTGAAGCAGTCCATGTCCAAATGCAACAAGTTCTGAACAATATTCAGGCTTGGGCTGAGAATGGCAAGTAATATTTACACCACACAAACACCTTGCAATGACAATCTCCAACAAGAGAGAACCTAACCATTGCCCCTTGACCTTCAATGGCATTACCATTGCTGAATCCCCCACTATCAATTCTCTGGGATGAGAAACCATTGATGAGAAACTGAACTGGACTAGCCATATAAATACTGTGGCTACAAAAGCAGGTCAGAGGTTAGGAATCCTGTGGCGAGTAATTCACCTCCTTACTCCCCAAAGCCTGTCCCCCATCCACAAGGCACAAGTCAGAAGTGTGATGAAATACTCTCCACTTGCCTGGATGAGTGCAGCTCCAACAACACTCAAGAAGCTACACACCATCCAGGACAAAGCAGCTTGTTTGATTGGCACCCCATCCACAATCCTTCACTCCCTCAACCACAGATGCACAGTAGCAGCATGTGTACCATCTATAAGGTGCACTAGCGGAACTCACCAAGCCTCCTTAGACAGCACCTTCCAAACCCACAACCGCTAACATCTAGGAGGACTAGGGCAGCAGATGCATGGGAACATGACTAGCTGGAAGTTCCCCTCCAAGCCATTTGATATGGAAATATATCGCCGTTCCTTCACTGTCACAGGGTCAAAACCTTGGAAGTCCCTGCCTAACAGCACCGTGGGTGTACCTATACCACATAGGCTGCAGTGATTCAAGAAGGTGGCTCACCACCACCTTCTCAAGGGCATTTAGGAATGGGAAATAGCTGCTGGCCTAGCCGATGACGCTCACCTTCCATGAATGAATAAAAAAAAATCAGGTCCTAAACGTAGTTCAGGAAATATCTCATTTTTATTTTGATCACTAATTAGTAGCCACAGAAAGAAAATGATGTCCATGAGGGGAATAACTGAACAAGGATGCAAAAGCTTTGATAAAAAACTTTAAATAGATTTCTATCAAAGATTAATACAGTGTACAATTGATAATTCAATCATTTTAATGCTAAAAATGTGAATTATCTAGAAGTTTAAATCATGCAATACAAATAGGATTGCAAAAACACAATCAAGTGAAAATTTAGTGCTTACAAAATTATGATACTAGATGATTTGAACTAAATGACTTTGAATTACAAGGAGGAGACTATAAAGCCTTTCTGATAATTTTATGTTGCATTCTTCAAACTCACCTCAGTTTCATTTTTATCCTTCCCACCCCATTTTTTCTCTCTTGTCATTATTTCTCAGGACAGCCCACTGATGTTGCAGTCTGACAGAAATGTAACCGTGAATGCTCGCAATAACCTCGGACAGATTACTGGGCAACTGACAGTTGGTGAGTTTGCTACTCTCTGATTATGTATTTTGGTCAGAATCACTTTATCACTTTATTTAGCTATTTGGATGATATGCTTTTGTATCGAGTGGTTGCAGATTAATCCCAGCGTGGTCTCTCAACTCTTATCACATTTATATTAAGCATGTCCATAGCAATTCTGACTTAACATTTCTTTTTTTAAATAACAAACTAGTTTCACCTCCTTTTAACTTAAGAAATATCAGCTTTTGATTCTCTCCTTTTGAAGATGCTTACTACTAAACTTTGTTTCAAACAATTCGTAACATTTAATTAAAAGATACCTTTTTATCAGACTGATCATCAATATAATAGTTCTCATGACATGTTTATCCACTAGATTTATAATATGAAGGCCATTTTATATTCTAATGTACTCTTGGTACAGTGAAATTAACTGCAATGCCTAACGCTTATGTAAAAATTCAACAGAAAATCAAAATTGCACATTGTGCACGTTACTGCAGACTCCTAGTGAGTCAATTCATTTTTAAAAGGCTGTAATCTTCGGATGGTTTATATTTAAGTGAGTAAAACTTCCTTCTTTGTTCAGTTCAATTCTAGTGTCAAACAGGCTGAAACTAATGTCAGAATATTGCTGAA
Organism: Carcharodon carcharias; assembly: GCF_017639515.1. Taxonomy (NCBI): domain Eukaryota; kingdom Metazoa; phylum Chordata; class Chondrichthyes; order Lamniformes; family Lamnidae; genus Carcharodon; species Carcharodon carcharias. The sequence goes on along the minus strand of NC_054467.1, from coordinate 157,661,337 downwards.
TTATGGAAGGAGGCTTGTGAAGGAATTAAGTGGTTTGCACAGAGTTAGGTACATTTTCTGAAGAGTTTTTGTGAACATTAATGTGTATACAGAAGACTCTGAGAAATGGGCAATACTTCTTATTAAAATGGCATGCCAACAACTCCAATTATGGAATAAACTTGATCCTTCAGTAGCTCAGTTAATTAGATGAACAGTTAATTAGCTGAGTCATCCAGAGCAGAAGGTTCCAGTCTAATTCTAGGCCTGTGTAAGATAACTGACCTTAGCAGGTGACAGTCAAAGTGCTCCAATTGTGTTCCTTGGTTAAGGAGAGGAAAATCAGCCTGAGTGCTGACGGGTGATCACTGTCTAGAGTATGTGTGTGTATGGATGTCAAGGGAGATAGGGTGTGGCTCAGATGTGGTTTCCTTCCCCTAACCATAAAAACAACAACCCATGAACGAACTAAACATTTGGGCTTTACTTTTCAATTTTATGTTGCCCCAGGAAGTGCACCAGTGAACAGTTCCTAAAACTGTTTTGGTAGTTTACTTTTCCATGCAATTGCCAATTGTTCTCTCACCAATTAACCACATTTTTCAAATCAAATGGCAGACATTTTTAAATTACCACTTCCATATGTGCCAATCCTTCAAGGTCAGATGAAATATTGTAATTGAATCAAGTGGAAGGTCAAGGTTCATTCAGGTACCAGTGTTTAATTTGAGACAGTTTAGAGATATAATTTCAATTTAAGTTTGTTTCGTTCTTTAGAAGTCGAGAAGTACCTAGAATGGTCGGGGACTAATCACACTGCACGATTTAGTGCTGAGTCCAATGAGTTGGGAAGATCCCAGGCTCAGTGCCTAATCTACACTGAATCCACAGGAAGGTGTTGGGAGCATTTCAATCAACTTTAGTGCTCATAAAGTAAGGAGCAATGAATAATGAGCCCTTCATTAGTTATTGACCCCTGTGTGCTTAGACTTTGGGTGAGGGCAGGATCTTGTGTCACATGGAGCACCAGCATCTACTGTCTAAGCTAACAAAGAGTGGCCATTTGAGCATCTATACTCCAGCATGAGTTGCCTGGCGAGGAGAAAGAGGGAGCAAGAGTGAAGGGGAAAAGCCTTATGACATTTGTGTGGATAGCCCCTGAAAAAGAGCATGGGGATTGCAATGTGTGATTAACTTGTGGGCATTGATTGAAATGCAGGCAGCATACCATCCTCAGTGGTGCCTGGTCATTAGAATGATCCTTACATGCAGCCAGCACTAATTGCACTGCTTATTGACTGCATGCATCAGCAGGGGACCCAAAATTGTAACTCCCCAACACCACGAAAAGCTAACCTGCACTGCTTAAAGCTCAACTGAATGTCTTGAAGAGGCTGAATTGTGGCTGGAGCAGGTGCTGGCTGTCACGCAGGAAGGGAATCTGACCTGGCAAACAGTAGAGAATGGCACAACAGGGGAGAGACTGAGCTCCAAGATTTCTGGAACCTGTACCTTGGTAGGGAAGGTAGAGAGGAGGAGAGATATCCTGTACCTGCAGGAGGAGTCTGGGTCCTCTAGATATCCAGTCAAAAGGGACTGGGTACAGGTAGCAATGGAGCTCAATTCCAGGAGTCAAGCCCTGAGGACCTGGATGCAGAACCACAAGAGGTGACCTCGTGCGAGAGGCCAAGGTCAGTAAATGCATCTTCAAATGCCATAGCCTACCTACTGCACCATTAGCCTTAGCTACTGCTCTATTCAAAACAGTCTCATCACTTACCTACCAGAATTCCTATGAATTAGGACTCATACCTGACATTCATTTCTTCACCTCACCCTTACAAGCTTAAAAATGCTGTGAGCCTTACACCCACATCTCACTGCCCGCACATGCTGCTAGCTATTCAACCATGATAGCCACATCAACCGAAAAGATTGCACAACACTCACTGACACATTTCCCTCTCTCTTGCAAAATAAGGTGGTGTACAAACAGAGATAGCAGAAGCTAAGTGGAGTAGGACAGGTGAGCTTGTATGTCCTAACCCTCATGGAAGAGACAATACTGGTCAGTATTGGAATGGTTGAGGCCTTGGCTAGCTACAGGGATGAAATCATCGAAGATGATGGTATCCTCATGCCTAACCCTTCTTCTCACATCCCATTGCCCTTTATCCTTCAGAGTTTTTTGTTCCGTGTCCATATGTAACAAGACCTGGACAACACTCAGGCTTGGGCTGTTAAGTGGCAAGTGACATTTGTGCCACACATGTGCGAGGCAATGACCATCTCCAGCAGGAGAGTATCTAACCGCCTTCCCTTGACATTCAATGGCATTACCATCACTAAATCCCCCATTATCAACATCCTTGAGGTTACCATTGACCAGAAACTGAACACAGAGCTCAACACCACCCAGGACAAGGCAGCCCACTCGACCAGCACCACAGCCATTCCCTTAAATATTCACTCCCTGCACCACTGGCACACACTGGCAGTAATTGAATAAAATACAGTAGCGATGGCAAGGCGGGTGATGTGTTGTTGCTGCAGCATGTGGGATCTTCTGGATACCAAGGTGATCCAGGGCAAACATATCTGTAGTAAGTGTTTGCAACTCGGGAAACTTTGGATCCGAGCTGAGGAGCTAGAATCTGAGCTGCAGACATTGTGCTATATCAGGGAGCAGGAAAGTTATCTGAACACTTGGCTCCAGGAAGCAGTCACACACCACAGATTAGGTAATTCCAATTTGGTTTGTTATCAGGGACTGGAGGGTGTGACTGCAGGTGAGGCAGGTAATGGGGATCCAGGAGGTAGCGTTCAAGGAGCTTCGGCCCCTGCAACTGTCCAACAGTTACAGTTCTTGCAAGCTGAGTGGACGAGAGTGGGGACTGCAGGGAGGATGAACAAATTGACCATGGCATCGTGGTACACAGAGCCATTCAAGTAGGAGGAGGAAATAGGAATGTAGTAGTGGTAGGGGACAGTATAATTAGGGGGGGGTAGATACTATTCTTTGCAGCCTTGAACATGAGTCCTGAAGGCTGTGTTGCCTGCCAGAGTTAAGGGCATCTCCTCAGGGCTGGAGAGGATCTTGGAGTGGGAGGGGTGGGATCCAGTGGTTGTTGTCCACGTTAGTACCACCAACTAGTAGGACTAGAAAGGAGATTCTGCTGAAAGAATTTGAACAGTTAGGAGCTAAATTGTAAAGCAGAACCTCCAAGGTAATAATCTCGAGGTTACTAGCCAAGCCACGGGCAAACTGGCATAAGGTAAACAATGTCAAGGACCAGAGTTTTCAGGTCGGTGAGCAGGGATGTCCCGACGTCATCGCACGTCATTCAGACCCTCAGTTTGGCGGACGCACAGCAGAGTCGGCTGCGCGCCTGCCAAACTGTTAAAGGCCTATTAAGGCCATGTAAATTCCAATTAAAATGATTAACTGAGCTACCGTCCAACCTTAAGGTTGGCAGGCAGGCGAAGAGCCCAGGCAGCCTTCGCATTTATCATGAAACCTTATCTACGAGCGGGATGAGGTTTCATGAAGGCTTTTAAAGTTCAATAAAAATGTTTAATAAAATTCATTGACATATCCCAGCTCAAGTGACACTGTCTTAAAAATTTTTCTTTTCTTTATTAAAATTTTTAAAAATCAAACTAATCTCTGTGAGGCAGCTCTTTGCCTCAGGGAGATTTCTGTGCTCTTTTGCGCACATGCGCGAAAGAGCACAGGCCCCAACTCAGCCTACTTCCCCGCCCACACAGGGAGTGCTAAGCACTTCCGGCCGTGTGTCACGTTGGGTGGGCCTTAATTGGCCCCCCTACGCAAAATGGCAACATGCAGCCGATCAGCGGCGATCAGCTGTGCGCCCACTCCCGGTTAACCCCCCCTTGGGGGAAAAAATTCTCCCCAAGGAGTTAAATGCATGGCTCAGAGATTGGTTTGGGAGGAATGAGTTTCAGTTCATGGGACACTGGCACCAGTGCTGGCGCAGAAGGAAGCTGTTCTGGTGGGACAGGCTTCACTTGAACCGTGCTGGGATCAGTGTCCTTGCGAATCAATTAACTAAGGCTGTAGAGAAGGCTTTCAACTAAATAGAGGTGGGGAGGGGAGGGTTCTGGAGAGGGGATACTTAGGCTTACAAAGCGAAAGTATATGGCAGCATTGCAGGGCAGCTATTTAGGTACTGAGACCCAGATTGAGACAGGAAGTAACAGAATTTACAAACATAAAAAAAAAGCAGCAAATAGGGTCAAAGGGGGAAAAATGGTAAAAAGGCAAAATTAATGGCTGTTTACTTAGTTGCACATGGTATTCGGAACAAAATAAATGAATTAACAGACACATAGAGTTTAATGGGTATGATCTTATGGTCATTATGGGGACCATTATTAATGGTTACAAGGAGATCAAAGCTGGGAACTAAATATTCAGGAGTATGAAACTATTTGAAAGGACAGGCAGGTTGGAAAGGGTAGTGGGCTTTGTTAGTGTGAGGTGGAATAAGTACGATAGCAAGAAATGGTCTTGGATCAGAAGATGTAGAATCCATATGGGTGGAGGTAAGAAATAACAAGGGGAAGAAGCCACTGATAGGAATAGTTTATAGGCTCCTTAACAAAAGCTATTCTGTAGGACAGAGAATAAATCAGGAGATATTGAGGGTATGTAAAAAAGGCAGTACATTAATTATGGGTGAATTTAATCTTCATGTAGATTCAGAAAATCAAATTGGCAGAGGTAGCCATGAGAATGAACGCGTAGAGTGTATTCAGGACAGACGTTTAAGAAAACAATTCATGACTCATAACAGCGATATATCCCATTGAGCAAGAAGGATTCTAGGAAGGGGATAAACCAACCGTGGTGAACCAATGAATTAAGGATAGTATCAAATTGAAAGGGAAATAATACAATGTGGCAAAGATTAGTGGTAAGGCAGAGGATTGGGAAAGTTTTAAAAGCCAACAAAAGATACCAAAATATATCAATGATGGGGAAAATAAACTTTGAGGGCAAACTAGCAAGTATTATAAAAACGGACAGTAAGAGCTTCTTTAAATATATAAAAGGAAGAGAGAGGCCAATGTGAACATAGGCCCCTTAGAGATTGAGGCTGGGGAAATAACAATGGGGAACCAGGAAATGACAGAGGAGTTAAATAAATACTTTGCATCAGTCTTCACGGTAGAAGATACTAATAACATTCCAAAAATACTAAATAAACAAGGGTTAAAAAGGGGGAGGAAATAAATACAATAACTATTATTAAGAAAAAGTACTAGGGAAACTAATGGGGCTAAAGGCCGATAAGTCCCTTGACCTGATGGGTTGCATCCTAGGAAATAAAAGGAAGCAGCTACAGGGATAATGGATGCACTGGTAATAATCTTCCAAGAATCCTTAAATTCTGGAAAAGTCCCAGAAGATTGGAAAACTGCTAATGCAACACCCTTGTTCAAAAGGGAGGGAGACAAAAAGCAGGCCAGTTTGCTTAACATCTGTCATTGGGAAAATGTTAGAATCTATTATAAAGGATATAATAGCAGAGCATTTAGAAATCCAAAATATATTCAAGCTTCATGAAGGGGAAACTATGCCTGACAAATTTATTAGAATTCTTTGAGGAGGTAATAAGCAGGATAGATAAAGGGGAATCAGTAGATGTAATATATTTGGATTTACAAAAGGTGTTTGATAAGGTACCACACATAAGGCTGCTTAATAAGATAAAAGCCCATGGTGTTGGGGTAGTATGGATATAGGATTAGCTAACTAATAGAAGATAGAGAGTTTGGATAAGGGGGGTATTTTCAGGATGCAACCTGTAACTAGTGGAGTGCCACAGGGATCAGTTCTGGGCCACAATTATTTACAATATATATTAATGACGTAGGTGAGGGAAGTGAATGTTCTATCACCAAATTTGCGGATGACACTAAAATAGGCGGGAAGGCAATTGGTGAGGATGACACAAAGTTTCTGCAGAGGGATATAGATAGGTTAAGTGAATGGGCAAAAACTTTGCAGATATGATATAATGTGGGAAAATGTGAGGTTATGCATTTTGGCAGGAAGAATAGAAGAGCTGAATATTATTTACATAGAGAAAGACTTCAGAAAACTACAGCACATAGGGATATGGGAGTTCTCATGCATGAATCCCAAAAATCTAACATACAAGTTCAGCAGGTAATAGGGAAAGCAAATGGAATGGTAGCCTTTATTTCAAAGGGAATAGAGTATAAAAATTGTCACATCTCACTGGGGATAGTGTGCTATAATATCAAACCCCACTATTCCTTGGGTGGTGATAAATGTGAAAAATTGATCAACCCACCAGATTGCCCCAATTCTACCTGTTTAATTTATGTTAACAGAATACAAACACCAGGTTTATAATCTTAATAAGTAAACAACTGTTTATTGAACAAATTGTCTTTAGTGGCAGAAGAAAGAAATATGAACTGCTAACTTCTAACTCTATAACTCAAATTCTACCCCTTCTTAAACCTATCCGCGCGCGCACACACACACACACACTCACACACACGTACACACACAAACATTGAAGACACACCAAACATGGATTTTAAGGGTGAGATAAAACAGCTTAATAGCACCAATCTGGAGTACAGGATTAGACGGGTTGATTTTAGTTAACGTCTTCCAAATTCTTTGCAGCTTGTTGTTGATAACACCAGGTGGTCTCCCAGTACTTTCAGTCTGTGCTTCACTGGTTGAAAAACTTGCTTTTCAATGGGAAAAGTTTTCCCCCCCATTGATGGGGTTGTGCGGGAGTGGGCGTGAACCCGATCGGCACCCCTGATCGGGGCTGCGCCGCCATTTTATGTGGGCAGGCCAAATAAGGCCTGCCCAGCATGACGCTCACCCGGAAGCGCTGTGCGCTCGCTGTGCGGGTGGGAGGGGGATTCCCTGAGTCGCGCGGAAAAGCTCAAAAATCTCCTTGAGGCACAGAGGTGCCTCAGAGAGATTAGTTTGACATGTGTAACTTTAAATAAAGGAGAAAAAACCTTTTAAAACATGTCCCCTCATGTGACACTGTCACAGGAGCTGGGACATGTCAAATAACTAATGTAAAACATTTTATGAGATTTTAAAACACTTCATGAAACCTCTTCCCGCCTGTGGATGAGGTTTCATGAAAAATGTGAAGGGCACCTGGATTCTTTGCCTGCCTGGCAACCTTAAGGTTGGACGGGCAGCTTATTTAATTGAGTTAATTAGGTTTTAAATGGCCTTATAGGCTTTTGACAGTTCGGTGGGCGCACAGCCGAGTTGGCTGCACGCCTGCTGAACTGAAAATCTAATTGATGTGCGGTGACATCGGGATGCCCGCCCGACGTCACCGCGTGTCATTTTATGTGTCAGCGAGCAGGGGTGGGGCTCACTTGCTGACCAGAGAATTCAGCCCATTGTCTCCACTGGTGATTTTTCCCCTTTTCTTCTTGACAGGGGTTTTCAGAGAAAGCAGGTTACAGAGATGTGAGGGACAGTCAGCTATCTTTTGTTGCAGGTTTGTTGAAATCTTGCAAACACAGGAAATAGAGGTTTCAGGTCTTCCCTCTTTGCAGGCTAGGAGCTGCACAGTTACCACACAGAACCCTGGTCACCTGTTCAGGAGTCAATTAAAATGCTGTCCTCAGACAGTTTCCCCCTAGTCCAGAACTCATTTATGGCACCATCCTGTTCCTTTATGGCACCCTCTGTTCCAGGATAAGCAAGTTTATAAATAATCATCATCCTACTCCAGTGAACATGTCTTTCAACTGCAGCCACGGTAGTTTTTAAGGCCACAGTCCAATTTTAAAGCCACAGTCCAAGAAAAATTAAAAATAGGTTATTTACATGCCTCCACCTTTAATAGAGATGAAACGCCATTTCAAAAATGCGTTTCATCACAAAGTATGTGACACGTGGACAACAAAACATGAGACTTACATTCATTCATCCATCCTTCCCCCTTATTCTTATTTCAGTAATTTACACCTGGCACAGTGCATCCGCGATCATGTTATATTTACTGGCAATGTGAACAATCTTTACATTGAACGGTTGAAACAAATGACTCCATCTAAACAGTCTCCCATTTTGAGTTTTAAACTTCTCAATGAGCGCCAGCAGATTATGGTCAGTGTAGATTAGAGTTTCTTTGATATCGTGTCCGACATAAACTTCAAAGTGTTGAAGAGACAATAACAATGCTAGGGTTTCTTTTTCTACATTCTCTGGTATTTATTTGGTTTCTTGGAAAAGCACCCGACCGGTTTCTCTTTCCCTAATTTATCATCTTGTAATATAACCGCACCTACCCATAAGTCATTAGCGTCAACTGCAATTTTAAAAGGTTTGGAAAAGTCAGGGTCATCCAACATGGGTTCATTTATTAAGATTGCCTTCAGCTTTTCAAAGGCTGTTTGGCATTCTGCCGATCAGACCACTTCTGCCTGTTTTCGTAACAAATTGGTTAGAAATACAGCTATTGTGCTGAAGTTAGGCACAAACTTCCAAAAAACCCATATATTCCCAAAATCCTCATAATTTCTCATTTGGTTTTAGGAATGGGAAATTCTATTAGAGTGTTCACTTTTGCTGTTCTTGGCAACATCTGCCCTTGTCGAACAATATGACCTAAGTAAGTTACCCTTGCCTTTGCAAATTCGCTTTTGTCAAGATTTATGACTAAGCCAGCTAACTGAAATTGCTTAAACAGCTCCTCTAAGTTCTTTACATGTTCTTCCCATGCGTTACTATAAATTACAACATTGTCTAAATAAACCACATAGTTAGGTACTTCAGCTATGACTCGTTTCAAAGTCTCTGGAAGTAGCTGGGGCATTTAGAAACCCAAACGGCATGACAAGACATTGATACAGTCCACTTGGTGTAACAAAAGCAGATATTTCTTTAGCCTTTGATGTTAATGGCACTTTCCAATACCCCTTCAACAGGGCAATTTTAGAAAGAAATGAGGCACTGCCCACCCTATCGATGCAATCCTCTGACCGAGGAATTGGGTATGAATCTGTCTTTGTTCCTACATTCACTTTCCTATATCCTATACAAAATCGAGTGGATCTATCCGGCTTAGGTGAGCTCCAGTTCCTTTGGCTGGGCTGTATCAATTTATTTTCCGGCATATATTTGATCTCTGTTTCTAACTGAGACCGTTTTTCTGGGCTCAATTAATACAGATGTTGTTTTATTAGCACTGAGTCTGCTACGTCCACATCATGTTTAGTTAATGTTAATGTTTAGTTAATGTAGTATATCCAGGTGTATCCCTACAAATTTCCTTATACTTCCTAAGTAACCTTATTAAATCTTCCCATGGCCCTTTTATTAAATACAAGAACACAGTGTCTAACTGTTCCATTATTTTCGTATTGGCTCGTCGAATTGTAGGTGATTCGCTTTGTGCACTGTCTACTTCTTCCACCTGATTTTTACTGTCTTTCTCATCCTCTTGCTCTGGGACACTTGCTCTTTCTGATTATCTCCTCTGCAATGATACTGCTTCAACATAATTATGTGACATAACCGTTTTCTTCTTCTTACGCTCAAGAGTATCTATCAGATAAGTCACTGCACTAAATCTCCTAACTATCTGTAGGGGCCACTGAATTTCACTTTCAGGGGTTCATTCTGCAGAAGTAACAATACCAATACTTCATCACCTGCTTGGAATGTTTTACTTGTAGCATGTTTGTCTGTCCGTTCTTTCGTTTTCTCTTGGGAAATTTTTAAATGGTCTCGTGCTATTGTACACGCTCCTGTAAGTCTTTCTAGGAACATGGACACGTAATCCAACATAGAGGATTCATCTTTCGGCTTCAGAAACTTTTCTTTAATCAATTTTAATGGGCCTCTTATTTCATGACCATAGATCAATTCAAATGGACTAAATCTAGTAGATTCACTGGGAGAATCTTGGTAGCAAATAGCAAGAAATCTAATCCTTTGTCCCAATCCTTTGGGTATTCATGGCAATAGGTCTTAATCATGGTTTTGAGAGTCTGATAATATCTCTCTAAAGCTCCCTATGTCTGTGATGAGCAGTCAACTTTAGTTGTCTGATACTGAAACTGCTGATTATATCCTGGAAAAATTTAGTCATGAAGTTAAAACCTTGGTTAAATTGTATTTTAATTGGTAGGCCATAATGAGTGAAAGACTGAGTTAAATTTACTACTACCACCTTCGCTGTAATTGTCCTTAAAGGAATAGCTTCTGGAAATCGGATGGTAATATACATTATTGTAAGGATATACTGATATCGTGCTTTCGTTTTGAGTAATGATCTGACACAATCTACTAATTCATGACTGAATGGTTCTTCAAAAAGTGGTATGAGTATTAAAGGTGCTGGTTTGATTACAGGTTAAGGTTTACCTATTACCTGATATGCATGACATGTTTTACAAAATTGCACTACATCCTTAGCCACCTAGCCATCTTGGCTAGGTAAAGTGTCTGTTTATCGATGCTTGGGTTTTCCATATTCCTAAATGTCCTGCCATAGGGATTTCATGGGCTGCTCGCAATATCTCCCTAGGATATTCGGCTGGTACTACTATCTGATGAACAACCATTTATTCCTCATCTACAGGTCTGTGAGGCTGTCTCCACTTACTCATCAGAACTCCGTTTTTAGCCTCATCTTCAGTGTGAGCCGACTGTGCTAACTTGTTTCTGAGCCTCAATTAATGAAGACCTGCCAAACACTTCCTTTGAATTATCCTCAACCTTAAAGAAAGTTTTGGCTCCTCTAACATCTGCTCATGGTATTACTTTGACCTCTGGTGATGGACTTTGTTTAGCCATTGCTCTGGTCACCATACATGATGGAAAAATACCAGGAACTTGTTCTTGTAACTGCTCCGTCTCTTTAGCCTCTCTTGGACTTTCCGTAATTATGGGCGAAGCTATAACCTTCACTCCTGCCAAATCATTCCCCAGGAGTAAATCAACTCCATCCACGGATAATTTCTTAATTACTCCAACAACCACTGACCAGACAATAATTCGCATTCCAATTGTATTTTGTACAATGGAACTGGGATATACTCTCCACTTAAACCATTTACCAATATTTTAGCTTTCATTGAACTGACAGTGAAGCATAAATTTCCTGTGCTCTACCTGTCAATTTGCTCTGCATAGGCAATGCCCAGTTTGTCTTTGGCTAATTCATCTGTTTAGCTATCATCTTAAAGGAAATAAAAAATGCTTCAACATCCCTTTCCTCAAATTTTGAAAGAACTTGTACAAATTTAAACATCTCCGTACCGGGTTCAGATCTGGAAATAAGCCCTGCCTCACCTCCTAGTGTATCTTTTTTAACAGCCAGCATGTTAAGCTGGTATTCCCTTTCATTATCCTTCTCTCTTGCCTGGAATTATGCCTGTTCCCTTTGGAATGCCCTTTCTCTTTCCTTTTCTTTTCCTGCTGCCTCAAGCTCACGTTTTTTTTTTCATTTCATTTGCTTGTTCAAGTTCAAGCTTCTTCATTTCTAACTGAAGTCTCATTACCTCCAGCTGCGACTCACTAGTGTAAGGTATTATTGCCAACATTAAATGCTGTGCCATACTTTTGATTACCTCCACCTTCCTAGCTTTGGCAGGCAATCCTACTCTTAATTTACTTGCTAATTCGATTAACCTGGCTTTTGGGATCCCTTGTAAAATTGCCAGGGACATCTCTTCCACTTGCAGGAAATTTTTAGCAGTTTCCAGTGCCATCTTATTTTTGATAATACAAACCTGGTATTTCCTTTTAGATTTTATTACTTACTAAATCTACAAAATATCCCAGGTTTGAGCCCCCAAACTTTGCCACAACTCACTGGGGATAGTGTGCTCTAATATCAAGCCCTACTTTACCCTGAGCCGTGACAAATGTGAAAAGTTTGATCAAACCACCAGATTGCCCCAATTGTACCTAACTGTATAATTTAGGTTAACAGAATACGAGCACCAGGTTTATTATCTTAATAAGTAAATAACTGTTTACTGAGCAAATTGTCTTTAACTAGTGGTAAAAGAAAGAAATGTGAACTGCTAATTTCTAAATCTGTAACTTAAACTCTACCCCTTCTTAAACCCCTATACACAAACACATAAGACACACAAAACATGGATTATAAGGATGAGATAAAGCAGTTCAACAGCACCAATCCGGTGTACAGAATTTGATGGGTTGATTTTGATTGATGTCTTCCAAATTCCTTGCAGTTTGTTGTTAATGACACAGGGTGGTCTCCCAGCACTTTCAGTCTGTGGTTCGCTGGTTGAAAAACTTGCTTTTCAATGCCTCCACTGGTGATTGTTCTCCTTTCCCTCTTGACAGGGGATTTCAGATAAAGCAGGTTACAGAGACAAAAACAAAAATACCTGGAAAAACTCAGCAGGTCTGGCAGCATCTGTGGAGAGGAGCATAGTTAACATTTCGAGTCTGCATGACTCTTCAACAGAACTAAGGAAAAATATAAAAGGGGTGAAATATAAGCTGGTTTAAGTTGGGGGGAGGGTGGGACAAGAAGAGCTGGATAGAGGGCCAGTGATAGGTGGAGGTAACCAAAAGATGTTACAGACAAAAGGACAAAGAGGTGTTGAAAGTGGTGATATTATCTAAAGGAATGTGCTAACTAAGGGTGGAAAGCAGGACAAGCAAAGTACAGATAGCCCTTGTGGGAGTGGGGTGGGGTGAAAGAATCAAAAAAGGCTAAAAGGTAGAGATAAAACAATGCTTGGAAATACATTTAAAAATAATGGAAATAGGTGGGAAAAGAAAAATCTGGATAAATTATTGGAAAAAACAGAAAAACGGGGGAAAATTGGAAAGGGGGTGGGGATGGAGGAGAGAGCTCATGATCTAAATTGTTGAACTCGATATTCAATCCGGAAGGCTGTAAAGTGCCTAGTCAGAAGATGAGGTGCTGTTCCTCCAGTTTGTGTTGAGCTTCACTGGAACAATGCAGCAAGCCAAGGATGGACATGTGGGCATGAGAGCAGGATGGAGTGTTGAATTGGCAAGCGACAGGGAGGTCTGGGTAATGCTTGTAGACAGGCCAAAGGTGTTCTGCAAAGCGGTCACCCAGTCTGTGTTTGGTCTCTCCAATGTAGAGGAAACCGCATTGGGAGCAATGAATGTAGTAGACTAAGTTGAGGGAAGTGCAAGTGAAATACTGCTTCACTTGAAATGAGTGTTTGGGCCCTTGTACAGTAAAGAGAGGGGCAGGTGTTGCACCTTCTGTGGTTGCATAGGAAGGTGCTGTGGGTGGGGGTTGAGGTGTAGGGGGTGATGGAGGAGTGGACCAGGGTGTCACGGAGGGAACGATCCCTACGGAATGCTGCTGGGGGGGTGGGGGGGGGGTGAAGGGAAGATGTGTTTGGTGGTGGCATCATGCTGGAGTTGGCAGAAATGGCAGAGGATGATCCTTTGAATGTGGAGGCTGGTGGGGTGATAAGTGAGGACAAGGGGTACCCTATCATGTTTCTGGGAGGGAGTGGAAGGCGTGAGGGCGGATGCGCGGGAGATGGGCCGGACACGGTTGAGGGACCTGTCAACCACCATGGTTGGAAAACCTCAGTTAAGGAAGAAGGGGGACATGTCAGAGGAACTGTTTTTGAAAGTGGCATCATCAGAACAGATGCGACAGAGGCGAAGGAACTGAGAGAATGGGATGGAGTCCTTACAGGAAGCGGGGTGTGAGGAGCTGTAGTCGAGGTAGCTGTGGGAGTTGGTAGGCTTGTAATGGATATTGGTGGACAGTCACCAGAAATTGAGACAGATAGGTCAAGTAAGGGAAGGGAAGTGTCAGAGATGGACCATGTGAAAATGATGGAGGGGTGGAAATTGGAAGCAAAATTAATAAGTTTTTCCAGGTGCAGACCAGAGCATGAAGCAGCACCGAAGCAATCATCGATGTACCGGAGAAAGAGTTGTGGAAGGGGGCCGGCGTAGGACTGGAACAAGGAATGTTCCACATACCCCATAAAGAGACAGGCATAGCTGGGACCCATGCGGGTACCCATAGCCACACCTTTTATTTGGAGGAAGTGAGAGGAGTTTAAGGAGAAATTGTTCAGTATGAGAACAAGTTCAGCCAGACGGAGGAGAGTAGTTGTGGATGGGGATTGTTCGGGCCTCTGTTCGAGGAAGAAGCGGAGAGCCATCAGACCATCCTGGTGGGGGATGGAGGTGTAGAGGGATTGGACGTCCATGGTGAAGAGGAGGCGTCTGGGGCCAGGGAACTGGAAATTGTTGATATGATGTAGGGTGTCAGAGGAATCACGGATGTCGGTGGGAAGGGACTGGACCGGGGAGAGAGAATGGATTCAAGATGGCAAGAAATGAGTTCCGTGGGCAGGAATTGGCTGACACAATCAGTCTGCCGGGACAGGCCTGTTTGTGGATTTTGGGTAGGAGGTAGAAGCGGGCTGTCCAAGGTTGGGAGACTATCAGGTTGGAAGTTGTGGAAGGAAGATCTCCAGAGGAGATGAAGTCAGTTACAGTCCTGGAAACAATGGCTTGATGTTCAGTGGTGGGGTCATGGTCCAGGGAGAGGTAGGAGGAAGTGACTGCGAGTTGACGCTCAGCCTCTGCGAGGTAGATGTCAGTGTGCCAGACAACAACAGCATCCACCCTTGTCAGCGGGTTTGATGATAATGTCAGGGTTGGACCTGAGAGAACGGAGTGCAGTAAGTTCAGAGAGAGACAGGTTAGAATGGGTGAGAGGAGCAGAGAAATTGAGACGAGTAATGTCACACCGACAGTTCTCAATGAAAAGATCAAGAGAAGGTAAGAATCCAGAGGGAGGGGTCCAGGTGGAGGGAGAATATTGGAGGTGGGTAAAAGGATCCGTTGAACTGGGAGAGGACTCCTGCCCAAAGAAATGAGCATGGAGACGAAGACGGTGGAAGAAGAGTTCAGCATCGTGCTGAGCAGAAATTCATTGAGATGAAGGTGTAATGGTATGAAACTAAGTCTTTTGCTGAGCGCTGAACGTTCAGTGTTGGAGAGGGAAAGGTCAGGGGGTATAGTGAATACACGGCTGGGGCTGGGATTGGAAGACGGGATGGGGACAGAAGGACAGGCAGGGGTGGAGGGTCCTGGATGGGTGTTGGTGTCAGTGAGTTGTTGGAGCTTGTGTTCCATTGCACCTGAAAGAAAGAGACAAAGTTTCTTGTTGAGGCGTCGGATGAGATGAAGAATAAAATGAAACTAGGGGCACACGCAGCTTTGAAAAAGGGTACGGCGGTGCTGCTGAAAGAAAAGGTCGTGTGTGTTTATATAGCAGCGCATGGCACTGAGTGTGGATCTCAGAATGCAACGAGAACAGCAGTCCGAGGGGCGTTGTATGTCCCGGAGATACCTGTAATCCTGGGTGGGTTCGAAACATGAGGGATGGAACTTCAGTTGAAATCCAGGTGGGGTAAGTCAGAGAGGGAGACAGTCACTGAGGAAGGAAATATGGCTGTGAAAATGGGTTTTAGAAAACACCTTGTCAAACACCAGGAGAGAAATGGAAAGCAATGAAGGTGAACAAGGCAAAAGAGAGACAGGAAAATCCTGACGTAGAGAAGGGCAAAACTTCTTCAAGGAAGGCATTTCTTGAAGAGAAGTGGCAGTCAATTAAACACTAAGATAAAATCAAAAAACTGTGGATGCTGGAAATCCAAAACAAAAACAAAACTACCTGGAAAAACTCAGCTGGTCTGGCAGCATCTGTGGAGAGGAGCACAGTTAACGTTTCGAGTCTGCATGACTCTTCAACAGAATGAAGGAAAAATAGAAAAGGGGTGAAATATAAGTTGGTTTAAGGGGGGGAGGGGTGGGACAAGAAGAGCTGGATAGAGGGCCAGTGATAGGTGGAGATAACCAAAAGATGTCACAGTCAAAACGATAAAGAGGCGTTGAAGGCGGTGATATTATCTAAAGGAATGTGCTAATTAAGGGTGGAAAGCAGGATGAGCAAGGTATAGATAGCCCTTGTGGGGGTTATAGAGATGTGTGGGATAGTCAGCTGGCTATTATGGCAGAATTGCTGGAATCTTACAAACACAGGAGAGAGAGGTTTCAGGTCTTCCCTCTTTGTAGGCTAGGAGCTTTTCTGCCTGTACTGTTACCACACAAAACCCTGGTCACTTGGTCAGGAGCCAATTAGAATACTGTCATCAGGCAGTTTCCCCCTAGTCCAGAACTCTTTTCCAGCACCATCATGTTCCTTTTTGGCATCCTCTATTCCAGGATGGCAACACTGTAGATATTCCTCATCCTGCTCCAGTGAACATGTCTTTCAACTGCAGCCATGGTAGTATTTAAATCCACAGTCCAATTTTAAAGTCACAGTCCAAGAAAAATAGAAAATAGGTTCTTTACAAAATAGCGACGTCTTGCTAAAACTATACAAGGCACTAGTTAGACCACACCTAGAATATTGTGAACAGTTTTGGTCCCCTTATCTAAGGAAAGATATACTGGCATTGGAGGCAGTCCAGAGAAGCTTCACCAGGTTGATCCTGGGTATGGAGGGATTTTCTTATGAGGAGTGGTTGAGTAGGTTGGGCCTGTAATCATTGGAGTTTAGAAGAAACATATAAGAATCTTAGGGCGCTCAGGGTAGAAGCTGAGAGGTTGTTTCCCTTGTGGGAGAGTCTAAGACCAGAGAGCACAATCTCAGAGTAAGGGGTCGCTTATTTAAGACAGAGATGAGGAGGAATTTCTTCTCTTAGAGGTTAGTGAATTTGTGGAATTCTTTACTGCAGAGGGCTATAGAGGTTGGGTCATTAAGTATATTCAAGGCTAAGATAGACAGATTTTTAATCAATAAGGGAATCAAGAGTTATGGGGGAAAAGTTAGGAAAGTGAAGTTGAGGATTATCAGATCAGCCATGATCTCACTGAATGGTGGAGCAGACTTGATGGGCTGAATGGCTTATTTCTACTGTCTTATGGTCTTATTATCTGCACTGCAGCAACACACTAAGGCTCCTTCACCAGCACCTTCCAAACCTGAGATGTTTACCACGTACAAGGACAAGGGCAGCGGATGCATGGGAACTCGACCACCTGCAAATTCCCATCCAAGCTACACACCATGTGACTTGGAATTTTATCATTGTTCCTTCACTATTGCTGGGTCAAAGTCCTGGACCTCCTATCAGCACTGTGAGTGTATCTACACCACATGGTCTGCAACGGTTCAAGAAAGCAGCTCAAAACCTCCTGCTGAAGGGCAATTAGGGATGGGCAATAAATTCTGGCATTGCCAGTGACATCCAAGAATGAATGAGAAAAACAGTATGCAAGTGCTGGAAAACTCCATATACATTTGTGTCTCCAACCCTAATGTAACATCTGAAAGTTCATTTTGCAAATGGCTTTGCAGCAAAAGTAGCAGTCACCCAATGTCTGAGTTTGACATGGAAACTCGGACTTCTGTCAATGTCAGTTGTTGCCATGCAAGTGCAAACAGGTGTTGTACAAACACAGACTGGCCTCGTGCAGGCTCAGCCTGCTGGCTTTGTGGCCATGGATTGCAGTATTCAAGAGTTTTGCAGAATATCCTGTCAGTCCAGCAATCGGCCATCCAGCAGATTACCAGGATTGCTGAGGCGCCACCCCGACTGACCCTCAGAGAGTTACAGTGGCTTCATGGAACACTAACCTGCTGTCCTCTATCAGGATATCAGCATTTATCCTTCCACCCATATCACTCTGCCAGTGACCTTGGTGTTGAATGTCGGCCAGTGGTTGACTGATGTTGACCATATTGAGATGTTGCAGTTGGGCCTTCTAGGGTCAGAGCTGCTCGAGGTCATCATCCAAGGCCATCTGCAGTCTCCTACACTGAAAGGCAGCAACCTTCCACTGGGCATGCTGCAACTACTGGGCTGGCACTATATTGGGGCACTAGGCCATACAAAGGCACACAGAACACAGGCACTAAGTATATCTCGCAAGGGTGATTAGTTTATGTTTGCAATATGGCATGATTTCATTTATAGGTTTGAAATGTTTATTTTGTGGTGGCTTTTCTTTTGCATTGTGGCCGAGTGAATATTCAGTGAGAGAGGAAAAGTAAGGTGTGGGTCTGTTGGTGAATGGGGTTTTGGCATTGTGTTTATTGGTATCACA
Organism: Carcharodon carcharias; assembly: GCF_017639515.1. Lineage (NCBI taxonomy): Eukaryota > Metazoa > Chordata > Chondrichthyes > Lamniformes > Lamnidae > Carcharodon > Carcharodon carcharias. Next base: position 157,643,192 of record NC_054467.1, on the reverse strand, counting down.
GTTGAATTAGCTATTCACAGACAGCCCAAGCAGAAAGGGACACTTTCTAGGTATCCTGCTCCCTTCGATTTCCTCTTTTTCCTCCCCCTCCTCCAATTTCAGTTCCTCAGCTGCTTGTCATATAGCTGGTGGCAAGGCTGTCCCTACGTGATACTGAGTTTGTGCAGCAGACCACCATGAGTCTCACCAAGTACTGCAGTGCTCCTCCAGTGTGATCCAGACAGCACAAATGGTGTTTCAGCATGCCTGTGATTGGCTCCATCACATTTCATTTGGCATGAATGTTGCATTGGTGTACATGGTTTATGCACACAAGTCATGAGCCATGTTCTGAGCAGGTAACACTTGTTGTCCAGTATCTACCCTTTGGAATGCCATGATGGCTCAAATGCAGCTGGTATAATGAGCCGCCACAGAATTAAGGCATCATAACTAGTGCTATGACACCAGGTATTGACCTGCATGATCCACAGCCTGTGGTTGCACACCAGCTGAATATTGGGGGAGATTTCCTTCATTGTTCTAAGCTTTTGTTGATGGCCTATAAGTGGCTGATGTGGAGTTCTTGTGGTTCATTAGGTAGCGCCCGAGCATCTGAGCCAGAAGCTTCAGTTTCAAGTCCCATTCCATGTTTACTTGGCCACGAAAGAAGTGTTCATAATGTGGTTCAACAGGTTGACAATCAGCTTCATAATCCTTCCAACACTTCCCCACTATTTCCCAAAGGGACTAAAAGTGCGTGAAGAAATAAAATGAAGTGGCTAATGAGCCAGAACCAGAACCTTTATCACCGAATTTATAGCAATCCAAAACTCCTTCATAATACAAAAACTCTCTTTACATCATCTACAGCTATAGCATTTACTTTCTGTGCAGTGAGCAACATGAAAAATGAAGAGGAGCTCTGAGGCGAAATGGAAAAGTGAAAAGGAGGAGGGAAAAGAGCAGTGGCAAGAAAGGAAAATGATCCTTATTGGACAGGTAGCAACAGCAAAAGATACAAAGTGGCAAAGGGAAATAACAAAAGAGACAGCCATCATCACAGGGAGAGGAAAAGGGAACATCGATCATCACAGATAGAGGGACAAGGTAACAACATCGAGGCAGTCATCCATCATCACAGACACAAGATAACAATACTGAGAGACATAGTCATCGATCAGCACAGATAGCAGGGTAATTTTAACTTTCTCCAATAGTGCAAATGGGTGATAGCAGATCAGCTGCCAATTATACACCTCCTGATTTTCATTCCATAATAGTAAAGATTGGATAGTGCTGGCCTGCCAGCGCAAACTGGCTTCAGGGAATGCTCCCTGCACTGGACCAAATAGGCCTTGGGTCCAATCAAAATCATGGGCCTCATTTCAATTAGACCATGGGTTGTGGGTGCCTATCATGTGTCCACAGGTAATCTGTGGGCCATAGTGCAAATCAATTTCAAGCCTGTGCAACATTAACAAGCGCTCGCAGGTAGGTCCTGGGCGGGAGAAATTAATGGCAGAATCTGAGCAGGGACCCGTGATGATCTTTGGGACTGCTGTGGAGCTAGGAGAAGCGCTCCTCGGCTTCTCCAGCCACCACATTTAGGAAAGAATATTTTAATATACAATTCTTAATGGCGGCAACTTCTAACAATCCCTTTAAAAATTATTGAGTTGGTCGCTTCTTGACCTGGTTATCCTGAACACAGCTGGCTTGGTACAAACATACAAACATACGAATTAGGAGCTGGAGTAGGCTATTCAGCCCCTCGATCATGCTCTGCCATTCAATAAATTCATGGCTGATCTGATTATGGCCTCAAATCCACATTCCATCTACCCCCGATAGCCTTTTTCTCCCTTGTGAGCCAAGAATCTATCTACCTCTGCCTTAAAGATATTCATTGACCCCCACCTCCACTGCACTCTGGGGAAGAGAGTTCCAAAGATTCATGACTCCCTGAGAGAAAAAAATTTCTTCTTATTTCTGTCTTAAATGGGAGACCCATTATTTTTAAACTGTGTCGCTTAGTTCTAGTCTCTCCCATGAGGGGAAACATCCTTTTAGCATCCAACCTGTCAAGTTCCCTCAGGATCTTATATATTTCAATACAATCACCTCTCAATTTTCTAAACTCCAATGGATACAGGCCCAGCCTGTCTAACTTTCCTCAAAAGATAACCCCCCCATCCCAGGTATCAGTTGAGTGAACCTTCTTTGAACTGCTTCTGACACATTTATATCCTTTCTTAAATAAGGAGACCAAAGCTGTACACAGAGACCGCACTAGATGTGGTCTCACCAATGCCCTGTGCAACTGTAGCAAAACTTCCCTACATTTATATCCTACTCCCCTTGCAATAAACAACAACATTCCATTTGCCTTCCGAAACATTTACTGTACCTGCATACTAACTTTTCCTGATTCATGCACTAGGACACCCAGATTCCTCTGTACTGCAGAGTTCTGTATTCTCTCCCTATTTAACGAACATGCTGCTTTTCTATTCTTCCTGCCAAAATGTTCAAGTTCACATTTTTCCACATTATACTCCACCTGCCAACCTACCTAATTTCGGAAAGGGCTGTAAGACAGATGTAAGACCCCCTTATTAACATATGTTAGGATTCTAATGCCTGTCTTAGGTAGCTGGCATGGTGGCTGAAAAATCACCCAATCGAATCTGAGGTCGGATGGATTGCAGGCATTTCTGGAATATGGCATATAGCCCTGTGAAATTGATCCTTTTTGCATGTTAGTCATTCCAGAAAACAGGTGCAAGGAGGCCCAATTTCCAGGCCATTAACTTAAATGGAATAAAAAAAAACAGGAGAGTTATATAGGAGTGCCCATTCCAACATTTGACAACATCACTGAAAGCTAAGATTAATCCCAAGGTAATAATAATAAGAAAAACAACCATTCTTCATCAATGATTAAAAGAAAACAACAGCAAAAGAAATACCACCCATTATCACAGAGGGATTGACAAAAGAAAAATGCAGTTAATTGCCTAGAAAGTAAATGTTAAAGTTAAGGAAAATATAATATTTTGAGCAGAAGAGTATAAAGAAGCCAGTTGTAGTTTTTAATTTTGTGTTTTGTTCGATTTTTGGGTTTCTATAGGATATTTAATAAAAATTCTGGGAAGCAGGATTAATTCTAACCTCAGGCAAATTATGTTATGATTATGTTAATCACCTCCCAATAAAAAAAAGTAGTTGAAAAAAGGCAGACATCCTAGGAAGTAATCGCATAGGCTTCTATTGTCTCAGGGAAATCTTGGGGCAAGGTCAATGGAGGGTTTGAAAATGAATCATACATATTGCGGATCTGTCAGAATTTCATTGGACAACTGAACAAATAAGTAATTCCTGTTCTGCCAGGCAGTGCCTTCTAGGAAAAATCAGAGGTAAAGCTGGAAGAACTGAGCTTCCAAACTGAGTCTGTGTCTTGTTTTCGATTTTGGTTATGGGCTAAAGCAAAGCCTCTTGTTTCTGTAGAGTAGGTTTTCACATGTGCTAAACTCCACATATCCATATCTTGTATTACTACAGTGACCACACTTCAAAAATATTTTATTAGCTGTAAAATGCTTTGGGACATCCCAAGATCATAAAAGGTATGACATAAATTCAAATTCTTTCTTTTAGTTTTTTAAAAAAATACAGCACCGTTTAGTTCAGAGAAATCTCCACTTTATAAACTTCAACAAAATAGTCAACTGAACTGAGCCCTGTTGGATCATTCCACTTTGATCATTATGGCCCAATGAAACATTTCCAAGTTAGTTTTGCAGGATTTGCACTTAATTAATCAACATCCTTAAGTGCAGAGTTTTAAAATGCTAACAGGACTGGATAATGTGAATCCAAGCATGCCATTTATTTTGATCTATGAGAGCAGAGCTAAAGGGCCTGTGAGTAAAATTAACAAGCTACATACAAGACTTTGATTAACTTTTCTGCCACAAAGCAGCACATAACAGAATAGACCTTTAGCAGTTTCTTATTTTTCCTCATCTGTGCATAACAGCGCATCAAACAATCCATTTCTTCCACTGCTTTACATCCAGCATTTCCTGCACTGAGTTGTTTCCATAACAACATCGCTCTTGACATGCATAATTCATTAGCCTGATTTACAACTGCCTAGAAGGAAATCCAGCCAAATACAATTGCGAAGGTTAACTCCCATCTAACATGAGTATCCACCAGATGTCAATCCCATGTTCACAGGTTGGACTTCTGGTATGCTGCTAGTTGGGACTACAATAGGGCCAGATGGGGACACATAATGCCCATTGGACACAATCATCCAGATAGATGTCAACCAAGTATTCAGAGATCAGAGATCTAGGGCTGGAACAGAGGCAGGCAGGTGACGAAAATAGCAGTGCTTGTCCACATGTTGGCTTTCTGTCACCATTACCGCCATCAGCAAGTTTCATCAGTTGGGGGGAGGGGGGGCAGAGGCCAGCCCCAAGTAGATGCCTGATTCCCAAATGACTTCAGTAAGGTAGTTAAAGAGCTCATAGATGGCCATAACAAAAACAGAATTACCTGGAAAAACTCAGCAGGTCTGGCAGCATCGGCAGAGAAGAAAAGAATTGACGTTTCGAGTCCTCAGAAGGGTCATGAGGACTCGAAACGTCAACTCTTTTCTTCTCCGCTGACGCTGCCAGACCTACTGAGTTTTTCCAGGTAATTCTGTTTTTGTTTTGGATTTCCAGCATCCGCAGTTTTTTGTTTTTGTTTTTATATCATAGAGGGCCATGTTGAGATTTGGTGGAGGTGCAGACTGCATGCTGCATCACGGGCAAAGTAGGTGCATGGAGGTGGCAACACAGCGAGGAGCCCATTAAGAAATTAAGTGGGTATGCAAAAGGGACAACAGCTCAGAGGGAGATGCGGCCATTAGCACATGGGTGCCATCAGGTTTGTGCAGGTTATGGGGAGAGCGTCCTGTACATGTTTGGGAATTGCAGACGACTATCACCCCCCTGGCATTGCAGGGGCTTAAAAAGGGGAAAGGCATCAAGACACAATTGGGAGGCCACCTGAGTGCAAGGAAGACAGCAACTGGTAATGGGAGCTTGACTCTCAGATTTGAGTTCCAGTGGCGATGAGGCACTACAGTGGGAGAGGCAGAGCCCCGAGCATCAGGAAGGCAACAGAGGCCATTCCCTCAGCATAAGCCCTACTACGGAACATAGAGTTATCTAGACATGTCAGAGAAGCAATGCAACTGAAAACTGTTCCTATCCAAACAGACATTCACAGAGATGTGTGCCCTCATGGTGGAAGACATCGCACTTCACAGCACTGCTCGGTTTGCTCTGCTAGCAGCTGTCAGAGTCACTGTGATCTTGAACCTCTCTGCCTCTACCTCTGGCTCCTTCCAAGGATCAGCTGCAGGTCTTGGCGGCTTCCTTACAAATGCTGACACCATTATAACTCACAGATTATTGATGCCCTGTATGTGAGAGCTGGACAGTACCTTCATTTCCAGACAGATGAGGCTTCACAGGCACAGAGGACATTGGCTTTTGCCTCTATTATTGGATTGTTCAGCTGCGGAACATCATCAGTTGCCCCCATGTATCCATTAAAGCAGCACAGAATGAGTGTCCAGTGAGATTTAGCAACAGATAGGGCTTCCACTCCCTCAATTTTCTTCCCTGCAGCCACGACATGAGTTTTCTGCATGTGTGCATTCACTTTCCTAGCTGCTGGAATTAGCACATTCCAGGGCCTCTGAGTTAGTGACCTTGTCCTGCCAAGGATACATCTGAGACAGTGAAGGTAGAAACTGTTCAACCTTTTCTCCAGGTCCCACTACTGCCAAGGAGTGCACTGATGATGCAGGCCTGGTAGACTTGCAGTTTGGTGTTCTCAGTCAGGTTGTTGTTGTTCTACACTCTCTTACCCAGCTTGGATATAACAGCTGCAGCTTTTGCAATGCATGTATTGATTTCAGCATCAAGTGACAATTGCTGGTAATTGTGGAGCCTAAATATGTGAAGCTATCAACAGCCTCCAGAGTCACATTGTCAATGCTGATAGATGGCAGTATAGCAACTTTCTAGATCATGACATTTGTCTTCCTCATGATGATGGTCAAACTAGACTCTTTACAGGCATAAGAGAGTCTGTCCATTTATCGTGGAAAATGTTCCTTGGTATAGAATGCTAGTGTGGCATTGTTAGTGTGGAACAACTCTCTGAGGACTTGACGCACCATTATCTTGGATCTCAGGTGAGCAAAGCTGTCAGTTCCATATTTAAGTACACCTGTGGTTGACCTAAAGGCACATGACAGCAGCAAGGAGAGCAATATGCCAAAGAGTATCAGCGCCAGAACACAATCCAGTTTGACCTCCTGTGGTTTGCAAAATGTTCCAATGTTACCTCATCATAGCTGACCTTACTTATCATGTTACCATGGAAAGAGGAGATCATATTGAGCACCTTCAGTGGGCTGCAAGTTTTCTCCAGGAGCTTAAACAGACTACCTCTGCTCAATGGTCGAATGCCTTAGTGAGATCGTGAAGCCAGTATATAGCGGTCTCCTTTGTTTATGCCATTTATCTTGCAGCTGCCAGACTGAGAAGACCATGTCAATTGTAGGTCTTCCAGTTTTGAAACCACACTAGAATTCATGGTGGATGTGCTCAGTCAAGATCTTCAGTCTGACAAGGGCAACACAGGCAAACACCTATCCCATGATGCACAGCAGGGAGATGCCTTGATAGTTGTTGCAATTTCTGTGGTTGTCCTTGTTCTTGTACAGGGTCAGAATCTTTGCATCATGCATATCCTGAGGCATTGTCTCCTCCCTCCAGAAGAGACAAGGAATTTGTGCAGATGCTGCAGAAGGGCCGGTTTCTCATGATTGCTGAGTTCAAGTGGTACAGCATCAACACCTAAGGTTTTGCATATGACATGTGAGCCAATAGCTTTGCTAAGCTCCTACCCTGTGGGTTCAATATCCAGCTCTGCCAGACAGGCTTTCTATGGTGTTTAGAGCTTCCTCAGTTACAGTGTTCTGCTTAGAGTACAGTGCAAAGAAGTTTTCCACCGATCTCTTCAACTGTTTATTTCAGTCTGTATTGACCTCTCTATCCATGCTAATATGTTACCCCAATGCTATGACCCCTTATCTTGGAGAATAACCTATTGTTTAGCACCTTATTGAATACCTATCGGAAATCCAGATATACGACGTCTACTGGTTCATCTTTATCTACCCTACTAGTTACATCCTCAAAACACTCTAATAAATTTGAGAAACGTGATCCTTTTGTAAAACCATGTTGACTTTGTTTGATAGTACTAAGTGCATTGTTGAGACTTTCTTAATTATAGATTTAAGAACTTTCCCGATGACTAATGTCAGTCTAACTGGCCTATAGTTCCCTGTTTTCCCTCTCCTTCCTTTTTTGAATAGCGGCATTACATTAGCTAACTTCTAGTTTGCTGGGTCCATTCCAAAACCTTGGGAATTTTGGAAAATCATAACCAGTGCATCCAGTATCTCTGTAGCTATCTCTTTTAGAACCCTAGAATGCAAGCCATCAGGTTCTTAGGATTTTTCATATTTTCATCCCTTAAGCCTCTCCAATACTTTTTCTCTGCTGATATAAATTAGCATAATTTCATCTCTCACATCCCCTAGGCTACCCTACATTTCTGGAATGAAACTTGTGCCTTCTACTGTGAAGTGACTCACAAAAATATTTGCTCAATGTCTCTGACATTTCCTTATTCCCCATGATAATTTCTCCTGTCTCTGTTTCTCAGGAATCAACATTTACTTTAGCTACTGTCTTCCTTTATATATACTTATAAAAACTCTTACAATCTGTTTTTATATTTCAGGCCAGTTTACTCTCATATTGGACTTTTTTCCTTTTTATCAATTTTTTGGTGGTCCTTTGCTTGTCTCTAAAATACTCCTAATTCTCAGATTTACTACTATGCCTTGCAAGATTATAAGCCTCTTCCCTTATCTAGTATTATCCTCAACCTCCTTAATAAGCCATGGATGGATCTTTCTTACTGAGCTATTGTCTTTTTTTTAATGGAATATGTTTTTGTTGAAAATTTTGAATTGTTTCTTTAATTGTTTATTGTTTATTTACTTTTGGTCAATTTACCTAATCAACCATTGCCTTATACCTTTGTAAATGGCTTTATATAAGTTTAAGATTCTTATTTGGGGCTTGTATTTGTTACTTTCAAGCTTACTATGAAATTCAGTTATATTAAGATCACTATTTCTCATTAGATCCTTTTACTATGAGATTACTAATTATCCCTGACTCATTACAAAGTACTAGATCCAAAATAGCATTTTTTCTAGTTGGTTTGACAACATATTGCTCCAGGAAATCGTCGCAAAAGCATTCTACAAACTTCCATTGAAGACACAGGCTGGAATAGATCCACTCTGCCAATGAATGATCTGTCCAGAGGTTTCACTGCCTGCTATAGGTTGAATAGCTTGAGGCCTCTCATGCCATTGTACTCGCATTGCCAGGATAAATATTTTCAGTGAACTTTTTCCTGCACTGCTCCCTGTTCCTCCTGACCCAACTCTGTTTGCTGATGATCTCAACTATATCCATCCATGCCTGCATGGTTGGGAGGTTAGCCTGCCACCCTTTGGAAAGAGGACCTCCCTCCTCTCCCTCACTGCCTCAAGGCAGACCTCAAAGCAAGGGTCAGCCCTGCTCTGGATTCCAACCCTCTTGCTTTCCTGCTCCTTGAGTAATCCTGCAATTGAACTCGTGCATGGTCTGTTTAAATCCGGCGTGCACTCTTTCAGCTGTAGCTCTGAAGAAGGGTCATACAGACTCGAAACGTCAACTCTGTTTCTCTCACCACAGGTGTTGTCAGATCTGCTGAGTTTTTCTAGCATTTTCTGTGTTGGTTTCTGCACTTTTTCAGTCCCCCTCCATTCATATCCCCATGGCTGCCAATTGGCCACCAACCTGTCCTCCAGCCAATTAGCAGGCCATCGTAAGAAAATCACTGCCTGTGATTGCTTCCCCCCCGCCAGGAACAGGATTAGAACACAGACTCCTGACATCATTTCCTGACCCCAGAAGGAAAATCAGGCTCTTTGCCCCTGCTCAAGGAGCAGCTCAATCATTTCACACTTTCATGAAAACAGATGGAGAAAAGAAAAGCTTTGTATTTATATGACACCTTTCACAACCTCAGGATATCTGAAAGCAGTTTACAGCCAATTATGTGCTTCTGAAGCATAGTGACTGATGTAATGTAGGGAAAAGCAGCAACCATTTTGAACATAATACGTTCCACTAAAAGTAATGAGATAAATGACCAGATAAATTGCTTTTGTGATTTTGCTTGAGCGATAAATGTTGGCCAGGATACTGGGAGAACACCCCAGCCCTTATTTTAATAGTGCTATGGCATCATTTATGTTCACCTTGGAGAAATGATGGGAATTTGGTTTAATGTCTCATTCAAAGGACGGTATCTCCAACCTTGCAGCATTCCTTCAGCACTGCACTGAGCAAAGTCAAACACCTAATAAATTCCAGTTAGAAATGGGATTGAAGGATCAAAATCTCAGGTGAGGTCATGAGCATGAGCTTTACAAGTATGCACTGGAACAAGACAGAGTAGGCAAACCATGATGTCATTTAACATCAGCTAGAGCACTGAGCTCCAAAATAGCAAAATGAGGGAGTTTCTCCCAACAGGGACATCTGTTAAACAAGGAGTATCTCTCCAACAGGGACCTTGTTACAGAGGGAGTCCCTTGACATAGGGAAGTCTCGCTGCAGCAGGGACGCCTGTTAAAGAGGGAACCTATCTCCAACATAGACCCTGTTAAAGAGGGAGTCTCTCTCCAGCAGGGATGCCTTTTAAAGAGGGAGACTCTTTCCAACATAGACTCTTGTTAAAGAGGGAGCCTCTCTCCAACAGGGACATCTGTTAAAGAGGGAGTCTCTCTCCGACATAGACCCTGTCATAGAGGGAGTCTCTCTCCAACACAGACCCTGTTAAAGAGGGAGTCTCTCTCCGACACAGACCCTGTCATAGAGGGAGTCTCTCTCCAGCAGGGATGCCTTTTAAAGAGGGAGACTCTTTCCAACATAGACTCTTGTTAAAGAGGGAGCCTCTCTCCAACAGGGACATCTGTTAAAGAGGGAGTCTCTCTCCGACACAGACCCTGTTAAAGAGGGAGTCTCTCTCAGCATAGACCCTGTTAAAGAGGGAGTTTCTCTCCAGCAGGGAAGCCTGTTAAAGAGGGACCCTGGTCAAATCAATGTATCATGCCGATTGCCATAATGATTTGCCTATTCTGCTCACTTCTGGCGAACGTTAATGTGTGCCCAAATGCCTTTTCCAAGATGGCATCTAGTGCACTTTGGCCATTTTTGAACTCTAAGGGCACTTATAGCATCTAAAAAACAGGCAACATTGAGTCCAATTTCTTGTTCATCATCTTTTCTTAATATATTTAGAAAAAGTTAGGCCTTGCAAGAATTTTCATGTTCCCTTTTTGCACCTCCCTTTGCTGTAATTCCTTTGCTGCAGGTCTCTCAGTCTGCTGGATTCCCACATGCGTTCTTTTGTTTCTACATAAGCCCTTTGTTTAGTTAGGCAGCCTCTCTTACCTCATTTGTTGTCCATGGTTGCTCAACTACACAATTGGAGCTTTTGTCTTTTAGGGGCATGCACTGGTTTTGTATCATACTACTTTGAATACTTCCTGCTGTTTGCCTGTAAGTTTACCCACTAAAAGTTTAGCCCAATTTATTTGGATCGATTCAGTTCGTATCCCTTCAAAGTTTGGTTAACCAAAATTTGAAATGGTGTATATTGATTCTTGCTTCTCGCTCTCAAACATAGGCCTGAGTTTTCGCTCCCATGTTGGGAGCTCAGAGTCGGGATAATCCCCAGGGAAAAGTGTCCCAGATGGTTTGATTTTCATTCCAGGGTGGGCTGGGGTGAATTGGAAGTTGGGTCCGCCAATCCAGAAATGGTTTGGAGACAGCATAGGGGTTGTCGTGTGCGGAGAAGGCTGGGGCACAAAAGGCCTGCCTTGTTAAAAGAATCAATTACAGCTGTGAGGAGCGATGTTATACTAAATGAAGCATCAAATGGGGCCATATGGGTTGAGCTCAGAAATAGAAAAGGGACAGCCATATTGCTAGCAGTGTACTATAGACCCCCAAATAGTGGAAGGGAGTTAGAAGAGCAAATATGTAGACAGATTTCTGAGTGCATAAACAATAGGGCAGTAACTGTTGGGGACTTCAACTACCCTAATGTCAATTGGGATATTAATAGTGTGAAGGGCACAGAGAGCACACAATTCTTGAACTGGATTCAAGAGAACTTTTTCAGTCAGCAAGTAACAAATCCAACACAAGGGGGCACAACTCTAGATTTAGTCTTAGGAAATGAAGCTGGGGAAGTGGATGAAGTGGCAGTGGGAGACCATTTTGGAGATGGTGACCATAATATAGTTGGATTTAGCATCATTATGGAAAAGGACAAAGATAGAACAGAAATAAAAGTTCCAAACTGGAGGAAGACAAATTTTACAAAGCCGAGAGATGAACTGGTGAAAGTGAACTGGATACAGCTACTAGAAAGGAAAACGGTGTCAAATGAGTGTGACGCATTCGAAAGCGAGATTCTACGAGCACAGTGTAAACATGTCCCCACAAAGAAAAAGGGTTATACTGCTGAATTTAGAGCCCCCTGGCTATCCAGAAGCATACATTGCCTCATCAGCCCTTTCCCTCTTGAGGCCACTTGCACATATCAAAATGTACATTCACACACACACCCTAGCATACTTCCTTTCCTCAAGCAAGCCCTAGCCTTGTAGCTGCTGAAAAGCCACCCCCACCTTACAGCTGGTTTGGTGGGTAGACACCTGCCTGTGAAACCCCCTAAAAATGATGAAGTGCTGCCTGCGAAGCCTGGCATTGATGACCACGAGTGCTGCCCAAAGCAAGGTAGGAAAACAAACCTGGAAGTCCCGAGCGAAGTGCAGCTCACCAGGTACACGTTGCTTATGTTCAGTTGTGAAATGCAGATGATCCAGTGGGGTGGGGGGATGATTCCGGTGAGCAGAGCTTTGGAGAAATGCTAATATAACGCCCTTATTCAAAAAGGGGGGGAGGCAGAAAGTAGGAAACAATGGACCAGTTAGTTTAACAACTGTCATTGGGAAATTGTTGGAATCCATTATTAAGGAAGTAGTAATGGGACATTTGGAACGTCAAAATGCAATCCATCAGAGTTAGTATGGTTTTATGAAGAGTAAATCGTCTTTGACTAATTTGCTAGAGTACTTTGAAGATGTGACAAGCAAAGTGGATAACGGGGATCCTGTAGATATAGTATATCTGGACTTCCAGAAGGCCTTTGGTAAGGTGCCTCACAAAAGATTAATACACAAGATAGGATCAGACAGGGTTAGGGGTAATATATTAGCTTGGATAGAGAATTGGCTAACCAACAGAAAGCAGAGAGTCAAGATAAATGGATCTTTTTCTGGGTGGCCAGCTGTAACTAGAGGGGTGTCACAGGGTTCGGTCCTTGGGCCCCAACTATTTACAATCTATATTAATGACTTGGATTCAGGAATAGAAGGTACTATAGCTAAATTTGCAGATGACATGAAAATAGGTGGGAAAGTAAGTTGCAATGAAGAAATAAGAAATTTACAAATGGATGTGGACAGGTTAGGTGAATGGGCCAAAATTTAGCAGATGGAGTTTAACATGGGTAAGTGTGAGGTTATCCATTTTGGTTGGAAGAATAAAAAGGCGACTTATTATTTAAATGGAGAGAAAGTTCAGAACGCTTCAGTGCGGAGGGATCTGGGTGTTCTCATGCATGGATTACTGAAAGCTAGTATGGAGGTACAGCAGGTAATAAGGAAGACAAATGGAATTTTGGCATTCATTGCTGAACATTGTGCAAACATCAGTGAACATCCCCACTTCTGACCTTATGATGGAAAGAAGGTCATTGATGAAGCAGCTGAAGATGGTTGGGCTGAGGACACTACACTGAGGAACTCCTGCAGTGATAACCTGGAGCTGAGATGACTGACCTCCAACAACCACAACCATATTCCTTTGTGCTAGGTACGAATCCAACCAGTTGACAGTTTTCCCCCTGATTCCCATTGACTCCAGTTTTGCTAGGGCTCCCTGATGCCACACTCTGTTAAATGCTGCCTTGATGGCAAGAGCAGACACTCACACCTCCTCTGGAGTTCAGCTCTTTTGCCCATATTGAACCAAGGCTGTAATGAGGTCAGGAGTGACCCAGGCGGAACTCAAACTGAGCATTAGTGAGCAGGTTATTGCTAAGCAAATGTTGCTTGATAGCGCTGTTGATGATCCCTTCCATCGCTTTACTGATGCTCGAGAGTAGACTCATGGGGTGGTAATTGGCTAGGTTGGATTTGTCCTGCTTTTTGTGTACAGGACAATTTTCCACAGAGCCGGGTAGATGCCAGTATTGTAGCTCCACTGGAACAGCTTAGCTAGGGACGCGGCAAGTTCTGGAGCACGAGCCTTCAGTACTATAAGCCTTCAGGGCTTACAGCCTTTGCAGTATCCCGTGCCTTCAGCTGTTTCTTGATAGCATGTAGAGTTAAATCGAATTGGTTGAAGACTGGCATCTGTGATGCTGGGGACCTCCAGAGGAGGCTGAGATGGATCATCTACTAGGAACTCCTGGCTGAAGATTGTTGCAAATGCTTTAGCCTTACCTTTTACACTGCTGTGCTGGGCTCCTCCATCATTGTGGATCATCCTCTCCAAGTGAGTTGTTTAATTGTCCACCACCATTCACAACTGGACGTGGCAGGACTGCAGAGCTTCGTTCTGATCCGTCTTAGCTCTGTCTATCACTCGCTGTGTATGCTGCTTGGCATGCAAGTAGACCTATGCAATAGCTTCACCAGGTTGACATCTCATTTTTAGGTATGGCTTGTGCTGCTCCTGGCATGCCCTCTTGCACTCTTCTTTGAACCAGGGTTGATCCCCTAGCTTGGTGGTAATGGTGGACTGGGGGATATGATGGTCCATGAGGTTACAGATTGTGGTTAAGTATGGTTCTGCTGCTGCTGATGGCCCACAGCACCTCACAAATGCCCAGTCTTGAGTTGCTAGATCTGTACAAAATCTATCCCATTTTGCACAGTGTTAGTGCCACACAGCATGATGGAGGGTATTCTCAATGACTGTGTGCTGGTCACTCCTACCGATACTGTCATGGACAAATGCATCTGTGGCATGCAGGTTGTTGATTCCCTCATCACTTGCCGCAGATCCAGTCTGGCATTGATGTCCTTTAGGACTCAGCCAGCTCAGTCTGTAGTGGTGCTACAGAGCCACCCTTGGTGGTGGACATTGAAGTCCCCCACCCAGAGTATATTCGACACCCTTGCCACCCTGAGTGCTTCCTCCATGTGGTGTTCAACATGGAGGAGTGCTGGTTCATCAGCTGAAGGGGTGCGGTACATAGTAATCAGCAGGTTTCCTTGCCCATGTTTGTCCTGGTGCCATGAGACTTCATGGGGTCCGGAGTCGATGTTATCACCGACAGAAATGATTTTTATTCAGAGTATCCAGTTATGTAACCTGATTTAAAATCACTTGAAAACAGCTTGAAGGAGGCTATAATGAAACATTTAATAAGTTCAATGCTCTACATTTCAGTGTCTTACTAATTTTAAGACATGCCTACCTGTTCTTGTGCACCCAGAAAATGCGCACAACTTGAAGGGCCTTTCCGAACTAGCATAATTGGGGCAACATTGCAATTTTGAACTCGGGATGCGATCAGGTTCGTGGTTGGGGCCTGATTCAGCAAATCTGAATCTTGAACCAGCATTAAAAATCACAGTGAATATGACGGCAGTGGTTTTGGTTGTAATTCATGTTTAAAGTTTCTCAATCTTTTGTATTTGCTTGGCCGATTCTGCCAGGATTGCACAGGTATTTTTAATGGCAACAAGTGGAGCCTTGACCCTTTCAAGTTTATATATTCATCCTGTGAGTCCAAGCAGGTCCATGAACATAATCCTGGCATAGCTGTTTATATGTCTTACCCAGTAGAAAATCTTTTAAAACAATTGCTTATTGAATTAAAAACAAAAACAGAATTACCTGGAAAAACTCAGCAGGTCTGGCAGCATCTGCGGAGAAGAGCAAAGTTGACGTTTCGAGTCCTAATGACCCTTCAACAGAACTGAGTAAAATTAGGAGAGGGGTGAAATAAAAGCAAGTTTAAGGTGGGGGGTGGGGCGGGGGCGTGGGAGAGAAGTGGGGGTGTGGTGGTTGTAGGAACAAGCAAGCAGTGATAGGAGCAGATAATCAAAAGATGTCACAGACAAAAGAACAAAGAGGTGTTGAAGTTGGTGATATTATCTAAGAGAATGTGCTAATTAAGAATGGCTGGCAGGACACACAAGGTACAGCTCTAATGGGGGTGGGGTGAAATAAGACAAACAGGGCATAAAAGGTATAGATTTAAAAATAATGGAAATAGGTGGGAAAAGAAAAATCTAGATAAATTATTGGAAAAAACAAAAGGGAGGGGGAAGAAACAGAAAGGGGGTGGGGATGGAGGAGGGTGTTCAAGATCTAAAGTTGTTGAATTCCATATTCAGTCCGGAAGGCTGTAAAGTGCCTAGTCGGAAGATGAGGTGCTGTTCCTCCAGTTTGCATTGAGCTTCACTGGAACAATGCAGCAAGCCAAGGACAGACATGTGGGCAAGAGAGCAGGGCGGAGTGTTAAAATGGCAAGCGACAGGGAGGTTTGGGTCATTCTTGCGGACCGACCGCAGGTGTTCTGCAAAGCGGTCGCCCAGTTTGGGTTTGGGCTCTCCAATGTAGAGGAGACTGCATTGGGAGCAACGAATGCAGTAGACTAAGTTGGGGGAAATGCAAGTGAAATGCTGCTCCACTTGAAAGGAGTGTTTGGGCACTTGGACGGTGAATGAGAGAGGAAGTGAAGGGGCAGGTGTTGCATCTTTTGTGTATGCGTGGGGAGATGCTGTAGGGATTCCGTAGGGATCGTTCCCTCCGGGATACCCTGGTCCACTCCTCCATCAGCCCCTACTCCTCAACCCCTACCTACGGCACCTCCCCACGCATAAGCAAAAGATGCAACACCTGCCCCTTCACTTCCTCTCTCCTCACCATCCAAGGGCCCAAACACTCCTTTCAAGTGAAGCAGCATTTCACTTGCATTTCCCCCAACTTAGTCTACTGCATTCATTGCTCCCAATGCAGTCTCCTCTACACTGGACCAAACGCAAACTGGGCGACCGCTTTGCAGAACACCTGCAGTCTTTCCGCAAGAATGACCCAAACCTCCCTGTCGCTTGCCATTTTAACACTCCACCCTGTTCTCTTGCCCACATGTCTCTCCTTGACTTGCTGCAATGTTCCAGTGAAGCTCAACGCAAACTGGAGGAACAGCACCTCATCTTCTGACTAGGGACTTTACAGCCTTCCGGACTGAATATGGAATTCAACAACTTTAGATCTTGAACTCCCTCCTCCATCCCCAACCCCTTTCTGTTTCTTCCCCCTCCCTTTTGTTTTTTTCCAATAATTTATCTAGATTTTTCTTTTCTCACCTATTTCCATTATTTTTAAATCTATACCTTTTATGCCCTGTTTGTCTTATTTCACCCCACCCCCACTACAGCTGTACCTTGTGTGTCCTGCCATCCATTCTTAATTAGCACATTCTCTTAGATAATATCACCACCTTCAACACCTCTTTGTTCTTTTGTCTGTGACATCTTTTGATTATCTGCTCCTATCACTGCTTGCTTGTCCCTACAACCACCACCCCCCCACTTCCCCGCCCCCCCCCCCACCACCTTAAACCAGTTTATATTTCACCTCTCTCCTAATTTTTACTCAGTTCTGTTGAAGGGTCATGAGGACTCGAGACATCAACTTTGCCCTTCTCCACCGATGCTGCCAGACCTGCTGAGTTTTTCCACTCAGTTTTTTGTTTTTATGCTTATTGAATTATTTTGTTTACTTGCTATTGTTATTATTATTATTATTATTATTAATAATAATAAATAAATGCACCCTGGAACTATTCAACTTTTTAATAAATATACAAATTAGACTTGAGCTCAACGATGACACTTAATATTTCACTTTGTTTTGATTGCTGCTGCTTCTTGCCTGCTGATGTTTTGAATCTCCCGCTCTCCTTTTAAACTGTTCCTATGCTGCTATCCTCCTCCTGATCCAACTCTCAGCTTCTTTGCATTGCTTCAGCACTGGGCTCCCTCACCCGAGTTCTGTTCTTAGAATCAGAGAATGATTACAACACAGAAGAGGCCATTTGGCCAGTTGTGTCCATGCTGAATCTCTGCAGGAGCAACTCACCTAGCCTCGCTGCCCTGTCTTTACCCCTAGCTCTGCAGTAGTTTCTCTTCAGGTGCTTATCCAATTTTCTTTGGAAAGCATCGATTGAATCTGCTTCCACCACACTCTCAGGCAGTGCATTGCAGATGCTAAAAGAGGCCAGGTCTGAACAGTTCCTTGTTGCATTCCCACTGCCGGGGAAGATTCCCATGGACAGGCAGGAGGTGGCTTTGTGTGCAGATCGGCTTCCCGCTCCATTGAGACAGACAGCGAATTTGCATCATTTAAGGCCCTTACTAGAGGCCATTAAGCATGGTGGCCCCCACCCCCCAACTGCACGGGGAGGTTGTCAGCTTTGTGGAGACTGCCAGTCTTCAACAACCTGTGAAGCCATCAGAGCTAGAAGCTCCATGGCCCAAAGAGGTGACCTCAGACAGAAATGGTAGCCATTGGGGCTCCAATGATCCAGCTAGAGGGGTTTGTCCTATGATTGACAGGCCTATCCCCTCATTCATCATGAATCTTATATTATGTTTACCTCTTTGGGTGCCTCCATCTTGAAGTGTTCCCTAGGTACCTACCTGCCTTAGCAGTGCCCACCTTCCCTGGTGGTGCTACTGAGGCTTCAGAGCTACTGGCCCTCTGATTGAGCCAGCAGGATCAGAAACTCCTGATCCTGCCCCCCATCCTTAATTGGTCTGGTAAAATCGCCAAGCCAGTCCAGCTGCCGGCAGGTGTGGGCACAAGGAGAAGAAAACTTATTCTGAAAGCTGCTGAGTTGTTGTAAAAACTGAAATATTTCACTAATGTCCTTCAGGGAAAGGAATCTACCATCCCTACTTGGTCTGGTTTTCATGCAATTCCAGTGTCACACAGAATGGTTTACTCTAAATGCTTTCAAGGCAATGAGCAATAGGAAATGAATTCTGCCTTGCAATGGTGCCTACGTTCCAAAAACAAAATAGAATGATGGAAGTGGTTGAAATATTTGTTTTTTATCGGTATCTCTGTGTCTTATTTGTGTGTAGAATGGCACAATAATCTATGGGTAACAGTGCAGCATTAATCAGATGATATAGCAGCTTAAAGGTCAAATGCTGGAACAAATCTCATTC
This sequence comes from Carcharodon carcharias, assembly GCF_017639515.1. Lineage (NCBI taxonomy): Eukaryota > Metazoa > Chordata > Chondrichthyes > Lamniformes > Lamnidae > Carcharodon > Carcharodon carcharias. The sequence goes on along the minus strand of NC_054467.1, from coordinate 157,624,675 downwards.
TAGTGCTCGGCCTTTGGATCAATATGTTAGTGAGTGAAGGAAATCAGGGAACCAAAGACATCACTTTAATGGGTTTATCTTGAAAGTGACAAGGTTTAGATTTCGACTTCATCCATTCATCCAACTGGATACTTAGTCTTAGATTCAAGTTGTATTTTGTAGTCAGCTATATACTACAGCATTAATATTAACATCTGACAGATAAGGGAGCATTTATATTTTCATGCCAGTGGCAACAGGGAAGAACACAAGGTCAGGTTGAATGGTAGGATTTACTGCTCTGTTCCTGCTGGTTTTGTACCTGCAGCTATTTTAACTGTGCACCCCCTTTAGGTGTGCAAGGTGCCTGTCAGAAGCAGGTGAAATTTTCTTGAATGCATGAAAGTCAGGGTCCTCTGATATCATTCGGATTCCAGTGCTATTTAACTCTAAATAGTCCCATCCAGCACCAAATCCACTGGGTAAAACCATTTGTGATTGGTTTCCAGGCGAGGTTACAAGAAGTGTTTACAATGGCGCTCACCTGCAGACACCAGCAGAACATAAACATGTGTACTTTATTATGATTTTTGGATTTCCAAAAGATAATATAGGTGGTGGAAGGCTGCTGTTGTTCAGTGAGATACTTTAGCTGCTTGTTGCTGATGACCTCTGGAAGCTTGAATTTGGGAGATGCTGAATGGTGGCTGGAGCACTTCAGTCGCTGTTGGGGCAGTCTGGCCCAGCTGGCTTTCTGGTAGACACAGAAAATGTCAGAAAAACTCAGCAGGTCTGGCAGCATCTGTGGAGAGAGAAACAGAGTTAACGTTTTGAGTTCATATAACTCTTCTTCAGAGCTCTGATCCACTAGCATTTCCAAGGTGCTGAATATGTTGGAGCCCAGAAACAGGATAGCTGCTATTTAAATTTCCATCAAAGCTGCAAAAGCTGATAAAACAGATTCCATGTAAGGTTTAAGTTGAATAGAATATTGATCTTTTGAATAGGGTTCATACAAAGCGATAAATATGACTCAGGACTTAGACATCACATTGTGAGCAGCGACCTGAATAATTCATTTTTTCGTAGTTGAGAAAATGATCTAAGGGAAACAGGATCCAGGATGTGTTGATCTATTAGAGATGTTGGGCTTTAGATGAAATGTTAAATCAAGATCCTACCTACCTGCTAAGGTAGATATTGAAGTTGTGGTAGTGAAACAACAAGAATGGATTCTGGAAGAATGAGGTCAAATGGATTGAAGGGCCCTCTTCATTTGAAGCTACAGGGTGAGGTCTTTTGTATTATATAATAATTGCTTGTATCACATATTGTTTATATTATTCCTTAACTGACTGTTGAATATTATTTGCTAAAATTGTTAATCTGTGACTGCACTTGATGCATGACCGAGAGCACATTAATTGATGATATTCGCCACGAAAGCCATCATGATAGCCACTGTTGACAGAAGCTAAATAGCCCCAAAATAGAATAAAATACACATCTGAGTTTATATTAGACAAAAAAGATTAAATGCTAACAGCCAATGAGTTCTATTTATAATTTTTTGAGAGGGCCCACATTGCAGTCAGGCAGAGTTATCATGCTGAACCCTCTATGCTTTATTATCACCCCTCAGTTGGCACTTATTCTTCATACAATTAAGTAAACAAAACCTTGGCCAAGTTAAAATGTGATAGGTGTGTCACAAAAAGTGAATGTTCCACCTCAGGAAGATATTCTTTTCATCCACTTAAAAGGATGCATAAAAATTAGATTAGTCCTGGAATTACTTGTGAAATATCATTTCTTGTGTGTTGCCTCCAAGAATGTATTGTAATAAATTAGAACTAGGTAAATTCCTAATTCTAATGCTGCCTGTCTTTCGGCTTTGATCTATGTTGCTCTTTTTAGCTGCTTTGTTTCAGCTACTTTTAGCTATACAGTATAAAAGACTGTGATCTGACTTTTACACTCCCCAGCGAGTAGGTTAGCAGGCATTTGGGGGCGTGGGGCAGGGTGCATAAAATTCCAGATGCCTACCCACCCCATTTCACTGCAATTTTACACGTGCTGGGGAGGTGTCGGATGGGCACCCATGGGCCAGTTGAGGCCCTTAAGTGGTCAATTAATAGCCACTTAAGGACCTCTTCCTATGCCCACTGCAATTGTTCCTGCTTTCACTGCTTGGGCTGGTGGCTGGCAAAGTGAGGGGGGGACGGTGGGGGTTGCGGGGGTACCTCTTTTAAGGGCTCCATGGGGCCATCGGGAGCCCCCACCTCTGAGGTATAACTCTCCCTAAGTTTCCCTTCCACCCTGGCTCCCAGGCCTGGCTCCGGTGATGCCCCCATACCCAACTTACTTCAGTGCCCATCTCCAGTGACAATCTCCATTGGGAACTTGATGAATCCCAGCAGTGGTCACTACTCCCTGTGGCGATGCTGGGATCAGAGAACTGCTGGTAGTTTGATTGGCCAGCAGCTCTTGGAGGCCGCACTTCTCCCAAGATGGGGCGGAGGGCATGCCTCAATCAGCGACTGCTAAATTGCTGCAGGACAAAGTGCAGGTTCTCTCCAACGTTGTGGATGAGGGGAGGGGGACAGGGGAGCCCAGCATGGCATTAAATCCAGCCCTAGTTTTTTGTGCCAAAGCTGGTATTTGTATCAAATGTTAAGTTTAAAAATTAGAAGTTCTTGTCACCAGCACAAAATAGTATTTTCTTCTCATTTTACATGAAGACTGGAGCAAAACAACAGAATTGAAATACAATAAAATAATCAGTGCAGCTTTGCAATGCAGACTTTAGAATTTCCCCACTCCTACCAAATTACTGGAAAATATACCAGCAAAAAAAAATGATTGGGATTTTCAAAAAACTAATATTGTAAGCCATGATTCATGGTGTTTTCTTTGTAATTTTTAATAGGTAACCAACAGCTGTATCCACCCAGCAAACAAACAAGTAATTGTTATTCATGACATAAAGATTCCACCTACCTTACAGTCAGAAGTTCAGGATTGATCATGGAGTATCATGTAATTCCATTTAAACTCGAACAATTTTGAAAAGCCTGGCACAAACTGTGGGCTTAATCAGCTCGATGGTGGTCTCACCCACCATTCAGAAACCAGCAGGGAACCACTGCAGTTCCATGGGGGAGGCCCAAGAGTATTAAGTGCCCCTTCAGGCACTGAAGTAGCTATTGTGGATCTTCCCCAGGACTCAGAACCCTGCTGGGTGAAAGTTCTGCCTGCTGGGAGCTGATGGCCAATCAAAGGCTGGCAGTTCCTTATTGCTAGCTGCGCCTCTAGGAGTGGTGGCAGCTGCAGGCAATGCACCCAAGTAGAGGCTTAGGATCACTGAGGGGCCCAGGTCACAGGCTAGTGAGGGCGGGATGATGGTTATAGGGTGGGTGTTGCAGGAGAAAGAGGCAGGGGATCAGATGCAAAGGCAAGGGCTAGCTCTTTGTGGCCCACCACCCCCCCACCTTGATGCCAGGTCCGTTGATTGGGCATAGAATCCCTGGTAATAAGGGCCCCCCATCCCTTCCCCCTGGATGCTGCCACCAAAGCCAACAGGGTTTGTGGGCAGCCTTCGGGAGGTGCAGTCAAGCTGTATGGCTCCGATTTAATCCCTGAGGCACCACCGAATTGAAGATGGCTTGGGGATAATGGGTGTCAATTGACTCAGTCATGACTTAACTGACATACTGCTGCTGCAGCCAGGAATCTTGTGTCAGCACCTTCCACCAAAAGTTCCTATGCACTTCAAAAAAAAAATTAAAATATGAGTAAAAAGTGGTGAATCTTGTGTAGCAAGTGATAAATGACATTTTAAGGTTACCACAAGAATTTCTACACCTCCAAAAATGAATGAACAAATTGAGCAATCATGAGAAAGAAATCACGGCAGAAAGTGAATGTTGCCAATGTCAATCGTCTCTTATGTCACAAAGCCCTTCCAGATGCCAGACAATGAGTCCCATGTTTTGTCATGTGCAGCCCCATTAAGGTCACCAAATTGTGTTTTATTGGCTGAAAACACTTTGGGGTGCCTTGAGGATGTAAGAAACCCTATATAAATGGAAGGGCATTCTTCTTTCTTTCAATAGGCACTAACCTATCTACACATAAAGCATTGACTGCTGCAGCAGAAATGGCATTCCAAACTGGTCACTTTCCTCAGGGACAAGTCATCATCAACTATGCAAGTGCCCTTTATCAACATTTGGAATGTCTAAATGGAAGTAGCTAAAAGTTCTAGTCATGTACAGCTGTAGTAAGAATAAATTATATTTGTATTACACCTGAATATATTTCTCAGAAATGTATCACTGCATTTTACATACAATTGATTACTTTGAGGTGCTGTGATGGTTGAGAAATACTGTAGCCATTCTGAAGCATGATTGTTCTTCCAGGAGTGAGATTTATATTCCTTGTTCTTCAAAGAAAGCAGATATTACCTAAATAACTAAATAAACTCATTTATCCTTAGACATATTACATTGTTACTACATGACCTATTACACTTATGGTTTTTCAGCATGCTCAGACTACATAAGGACAAATATTGAATGTATGAGTTGTAAGGCATCGGCCATGAGTTTTGATCTTTCTCACCCCTACTGAAGACCACAAATGTTGCACCTTCTTTTTCCAGGCAAATAGTTAGCATTCTCTAGTCTGGGAATTGTGATTTGTTGCACTTTACAATTGCCTATTATTTGGCACTCTTTCCATTAAATGTTAATCCAAAAAGGTTTGGGACAAATCAGATTGGCCCATGGAAATTCATTCTGCCATGACTTCGTCTCTCCCACCATGAAGGCTATAATGCCATTTGCAAATCCTGCTATTTTCACTTCTAATACTTGCTTTCTTGCTAATATATCTTTAGTATTTTTCTGTCAGCATAGCTTTATGTTTTTATAAATACAATTTTCATCTTGTGCAACGCTATGTTGGTGCTCATTTTTGAATGGTGTTATGTTCCTTCCTAGTGAAAGGTCTTTTCAATCTTACTGACTATGAAATTAGACATTATTGCACCTGTTTTAGGGTGTCAGACAAGTGAAATGATGGCCAGTTTCAAGGAAGAACACCCTACTTCCAAAGATTCTTGAAAGACCCCAGCCAAAAATCAGGCAGCTATCTAAGAGAGGAGTTATGTCCCTCACAGGTGTAAATAAGGGGCCTAATTCCTACATTCAGACCTCTCTGGTTATTAGGTCTAAGCAATGGCCACCAAGATATGTTCAGGAGAAGGAATTTTGAAAATGTCTTTGTGGATCTGCAGGAAAAACAAGACTACTCCCCCACTTTCACAATATCTCAATTGCTACATGCACTCCAGTTACCTCTCCACCACATGACCTCACTACTTTTTTAAAAATTCATTTACAGGATGTGGGCGTTGTTGACAAGTCCAGCATTTATTGCAAGGAGCATAAATATTCATTTTTTGAAATGGGACATGCAATCTGTGGTCCAGGAGACTAGAAATCTGCTGAGCCTGAGTCAGATGAGGAACCTCTGGACTCTATCATACCTCAGTTACTGGAGCTGCAAAGGCAAGCTTGGGAACATTAGGAAGGGATATCCGCTCCTCAGGTTGCAAGGCCCGATGGAGAAGTCTGTCTACCTTCAGCCTGAGGTAATAGCACAGGCATGCCAACACACTGAGTTCAACAATGGTAGGATGGCGGCCGCCATGGAGACTTTAGTCCAGGACTTGCACTGCTACGCGGGCTGAACTCCACCTCTGATGCTATAGTTGGCCGCCAACAATGTCAATGCAAGAGAGGTGTGGGGCAGCTCGATCTCACTCCAGCTTCCCCTTCTCCTCAAGGAGTCAGCCGGGGCCCTCAGGCACCCACAGGGAGGAGGCTCAGCGGGTGCATACCCTGGGGACATCCACCGAGGTGACTCTGTGTGTGTCCGGTCCATCTGAATCCACTCTTGCTGTAACCCCAGCAAATCCAGCTCCACAGACCGAGGAGGGTGTCACTGCCACATGGCAGAACCCTGAAAACAGGCCAGGGCCCTCCAGGTCTCGGCCCTCCAGATGAAGTCCACCAAGGTCATTGCAGATAGGGCGTAGCAGTCAGTAGGCTGCCTCCACCTCCTCTGTGGATATTGGGAGAACAACAAGACATAGTGGCAGGGTTAGGAAGGTTAAGAAGATGTAGTTGCACAGCCTGGGCACATGTGTTTATCACTTGTACATATTGTAAATAAACTCCCAAGAATGTCTCCTTGTTCTGATAAGCAGCGTCCGTATCACTCAGATGTGAAACCTTGGTCCCTGTACAGGATTAAGGCAGGTGTCTCAGCCCAGGGCCTCTTCCCTGTGCTTTGTGCAGCCTTCCCAGCACACTGATAGTGCACCTTCACTGTCACTGGACCCATCAGTCATGCCTGCACCTCGATGGAGCTTATCATTGCTGCCAGAATGTCCTGGGCTGGTGGCACAGAGTTTCATCATTTGCTCTGTGTACTCTCAGCACCTTTGAGGTGCATCTGGCCCCCATCTCATCAACACCTGTGTCCTGTGACAGTGTGGTCCTGAAGGGTTCAGTTCACAAAGGATGTCATAGCATCAGGAGAAGTTAAAGTTTCCCCACTGCATCTCCATGATATGACCCTGTTCACAGAGCGCAAGTGATCTGCCATCAGCCAGACAGGAGTCAGACATTCACATAAGCTATGTGAGGATCTATGGAGTGGCCCCACTGCATGTCATCATCATCCCGCTGGAATGTAGGGATTATGGGCATCCACATGACAGGAGCTTTATCACTAAGGGTATGTGCACTGCTATAAGCCAGAGAGCAGACAAAAGTTCACAGAAACAATGTGAGGATCAGTGGTGTCTCCTCACTGCATGCTGTCATCATCCTCTACGAACCTAGCAGCCGTGAGGGTTTCCCAAACACACCTGCATCATCTGGCCAGTGTGATGGCCTCACCGCCATAATCATCAACTTCAAGGACCTCCTCACCCTCATCCCCATTGACATCCTCCTCATCGGAGGAGACATGCAGCTCCTCCATCTGTTCCTCAGCCAGCTCCTCTCCCCATTGCAGCGCCATGTTGTGAAAGGCGCAGCAGGTGACTACGATGTGTGACATACTCTGTGGATTATATTGCACGGATCCACCAGACCGATCCAGGCACCAGAACCTCATTTTCAACATTCCACCAAGGTGAGAGTTACAGAATGAGCCTCATTGTACCTTCCCTCTGCTGCATTCCGAGGGCGGAATCATCCCAGATTTGCACTAAGTGCGGTAGCGGGCGGGAAAAATAAGTTTTACCCACCGGCCACAATGGTGGCTTTTCACGCCGTATGGTTCCATCATTAATCATGAATTCCTGGGAAACATGCCATTTTGATGGCACGCGGGCTCTCATTTGCCATGCCATCACCTCGCCACTTCCTCATGCCGGGCGCTTTAAAGTGCAGCCCTGCGCATACTTCTCAATGCTTTCAGCCAGGACTGCTGCACAAAAGGCATGGCCTCAAAAGGCTGCAGCCCCCTGATTCAGTGATGCATCCCTGGAACACCTTTTGGATGCTATGGAGGCCTGCTGTGATGTCCTCTACCCCTGCTCTGGCTGCAGGAGGTCCTGCAACCTCACCACTCCAGCTCAGTAAGCGATGGCACGGGTGACCGGTGCCAAGGCTGCACAGGAGAGGTTGGCCATCCACTGCAGAAAGAGAATGAATGATCTCACCTGTGCCACCAAGGTAAGGCAACCATCTCATCACTCTAAACTCACACACTCACAAGCCCATCACACATTCCCTGGCATTTCACTCACTGCCAGCTCAATGGACATCACCACTCATTCTCTCACCCAAGCCCTCACATCTCCATCTGGCCTCATCCCTTCTGGAGACTGCCTCCTCAGCTCTCACACACACCCTGGGATACCCCTCTACCTTGATACAACCCTCGCCCTGCAAACTCTTCCCTTGCCTGAGGCCACTTCTCCCTCTTCCCCAAGCAAGCCCTAGCCTTACAGCCATACAAAGCCTTATGGCTGGTCTGGTAGGTAGAGACCTGCATATGAGCCCTCCTAAAAGTGATGTCGTGCTGCCTGTGAAGCCTGGCACTGATGACCACGAGTGCTGCCCGAAGCAAGTTGGCAAACAAACCTCGAAGTCCCGAGTGAAGTGCAGCTCGCAACGTACATGTCGCTTATGTACAGTTGAGAAACATGTCGGTGTACAATCATGCTGACGTGCCCAGATGTTCCAGCATGGGGGGATGATTCAGGTGAGCTGGGCTTATAATGATATGCCGATGTATTAAAATGAAGATCCTGAAGACCGATAGTGGGAAGCGCAGCCCGCCATTGACGGGTGGAGTGGATGATTGCAAAATGGTTTCACGATGTCGTGGAGCCGATTTTTGGCCATCTCGCCCTATTGTCCGCTCACGTCACCAAACACGCCCGCCGCCAATGGGAAGGGAAAATTGTGCCCTGAGGCGCCCGCACGTGTGTCATCAGCTATGTCCTGTGTGGGTAGCCTTTTTCCCTGAGGAGCCAACCCTGCAGCCTCTGTGGACACTGGAAGATATCAGGGATCTGAGACCCACTGAGGATGTAGGCATCGTGGACACTCCTTAGGAACTGTACGCAGACCTGCAGGATGCGTTTGTGATGGACGCACACCAGCTGCACATTCAGCAAGTGGAAGCCCTTGCAGTTGATGGAGTTGATTGCTTGTTGCCATGGAGATGTGAGCACCACGTGAATGCAAGAGATGGCACCCTGATCTGTGGGAAACCTGAGATTTGGGCAAATCCCAGTGCTCTGGCTTCCTGGCTTTCCTGATCCCGGGCAAAATGCACAAAGTTGTGTGACCTTGCAAGGATGGTATTGGTGACCTCATGAATACATTTGTGGGTGGAGGCTTGTGAGATCCCACAGAGGTCACCTGTGAAGTCCTGAAAGGAGCCATTGTTGTAAAAATTGAGCGTCATGGTCACTTTCACGGCCACTGGCAGTGGATACCCTCCATGTCCCCATGGCACCAAATTCTGCAGTACCTGGCAGAGGTGACTGACTTGTTCCCTGGACATGCACGGTCTTCAGTGATACTGCTTCTCAGTCATCTGCAGAAATGACAAGTGCCATCTATAGACTCTGGATTGAACCAGTAATGCGCAAGAGCCCCAGCCACCCCTTCTTCCTGAGGGTGCTGCTCGTCCCTCTGCCCAGACATGCACCTCTGTCACTCTTGTCTCCTTCAACTTCGCTCTCTGTACACCATGAGACATACAGCTAGGTCACCATCCTCCATGCTCCTGATGTACTTCTCCCGCAGGATAAAAAAGAGACATGTGGGTTAGCTTGAGTGTACTGAGAATGTCTCTTGGTTAAGTCTGAGGACCCTTAGTGCATCCCAGAGAGTGTTGGCCACCATTGGATGGCCAGAGTTTAGTGCGCTGCATGGCTGCCCGAAACCCTACCCACCTCTGCCCCACTCTGTCTGACCAATGGGCAGCAGCTTTGCTCATTGGACTGCATGCTATGCTTTCAGATCAGGTGCAGGCATTCTCCTAACCCGCATTGCAAGGCTGCGCTGTTAGCTTGAACCATAGGGGAAACTGGTCTAAACCAGGCTGATGCCCTTGCAAGGGGCTATGTGTGCCTCTACCAGTGACTGCTCCATGGCCAGCTTTTAGCAAGGAGATTATACAACGTGCCCGGTTGTCCAGTTGTTCCGCAGTCTGCTAAAATGCTCATTAGTTTTCAGTCTGCGCCCAAGGGGTGAAAAGCTATGGAGCACTTGATGGCACTTTCATGCCTCTGAGTTGCTTGAGTGGGCAGGTAAGCTAGAGGCCCGAATCCAAGCATGTCAATGATGAAAGCAAAATACTGCATATGCTGGAAATCTGAAATAAAAACAAAAAATGCTAGAAAACTTAGCAGGTCTGGCAGCATCTGTGGAGAGAGAAACAGAGTTAATATTTCGAGTCTGTATGACTCTTCTTATGTCAAGCATGTCAATGTGGCTGCGCCTGAACTGTCTCAGCTGCAGAAGAATGGTCATTTTATACAAGGTTTCCTTAGTGTGTGGCTGCTTCCTGGCACCCCCCACCACCTCACCCCACCGTCCCCACACATGCTTGTGCACTACAATCAACTGCAGTGCAGCCCTTGCCCTGGCACTGCACTGTCAACCAGCTTGGAAAATGCGATGTGCCTGTGCCCGAGCCTGAAAGCATGGCACCTCAACCTTGAGGTCCAACAGATGACTCTCACGAGCACTGTGAAGTTACCCTCGAAGTGGAGCTTGCCAGGTGCACGCCTTATAAATGCTGTTGTGAAACATGTCAGTGTGATGGCTGGGATAATCCAGCATGGTGGGATCAATCCGGCGAGCTGGGCTTATAATGATATACATATGAAGTTCCCAATGTGCAGCAGCAGGAAACATGTTGTGAAACTGATTTTTGGCCTTCCTACCATTTTGTCTGCTCATGCTCGCTATGATGCCTGACACCAGTGGTCAAGGAAAATTCTGCCCTATGTCTTTAACTATTAATATTGCATTTCTGCAATTCCTTTTTTGCGGCTATAGCTTCTACCCAACTCCAAACCCTACTCTTCCCCCTCACCAAGTCACAGCTGTATGGGATTTAATCTCCCACAGTATTCTTGGCTCTTCAGGAAGACGCCTTGGAGACATGCAGGTTTCTGCTTTGACTTGGAAGACATCATCATTATCAGCAGAATGAGACAGCAAGTGAGCACCATTGCTGGGAAGCAGAGTGTAGGGTTCAGGATGATTGACCTGCAAGAACATCAAGGACTTTTCAATAAAAGACTGATCCAAGTGAGAAGACTGAAGGGCATGAACCTTTGGGGTAGAAGAGAAGATATCAGCACTCTCTGAGGAACTGTTTTCTCCCTTGAAGTACACAAGCAAAGACCTTTAGAAGGCAATTGATCTTCAACTCCAGGGAAGCCTGTCACAGTCATATCATTCAACACTGCATCGAAGACAGAAAAGGTATTGAAGATCTGAGATTCCAATGAATCTGGTCAAGGAAAATTCCTGCAAGCCTTTCAGATATAGAAGAGCTGATTTCTCAATCAAATTTCAGAAGAACTGTTTACTTTCTAAGGCAGTGGTAAGAAAGTTACACATTTCTCTGAGTGAGGCTGCTCTGCTCTGGGCAATGGGAATGATTGCTGAGGATAAGGAGACAAGACAGCACCACGTCCTGTAATGGGATGAATTTCAATAACAAAATGAAGATGAATTTCCTGTAGATGAATAACTCGGACACAAGATTCTGCAGCTTCAGAAGTGCTAAAGATTCTGCTGTAGTTTCTGTGCAATATAAATAGTTAAAGACATAATGCAGAATTTTCCGTGATCATTGGCGTCAGGCATCATGGCGAGCCATGATTCCTGCCGCTGCGCATCAGGAACTTCATATGTATATCATTATAAGCCCAGCTCGCTGGATTGATCCCGCTATGCTGGATTATCCCAGCAATCACGCCAACATGTTTCACAACAGCATTTATAAGGCGTGCACCTGGCAAGCTCCACTTTGAGGGTAACTTGAAGGTAAGTGCACAGTAACGTTTCACAGCACTCGTGACGGTCGCCTGTTGGACTTCAAGGTTGAGGCGCCATGCATTCAGGTGAGGGAAGAAGATTTTCAGCTGAATTATGGGTTTCATTTAACTTTTACCTCCCGGAAACTACCATCTCTTTGGCAGTGTGATCTTCTATGGACTCTACGATGGACTCAGGCAAAGCATTGTCTTTGGAAGATTCTTCATGGACAACAAGAGTTGGACTAGTTAATGCATTGGTAGGTTCAGTGGAACAAAGATTTGAATGCTGCTCAGCCACTAGAAACACAACAGACTCCACAAAAGACAGCAGAGACTTAATACGGTGTATTTATCAATTGGAAAGATGGACTTACCTCGAGGGCCTCATCCTCCAACAGATCACTCAGTGCTGCAACAAAGTATTTCCTAAATGGTAAGAAATTAGGAAGTGTAGATGTACAAAGGGACCTGGGTGTCCTTGTCCATAAGTCACTGAAAGCTAACATGCAGGTGCAGCAGGCAATTAAGAAGGCTAATGGAATGTTAGCCTTTATCACAAGAGGATTTGAGTACAGGAATAATGAAGTCTTGCCTCGATTGTACAGAAGCTTGGTTAGACTGCACCTAGAGTACTTGCACCTGCAGTTTTGGTCTCAGAAAGGATATTATTGCCATAGAGGGAATGCAATGAAGGTTCACCAGACTTGTTCCGGGGATGGCGGGACTGTCTTATGAAGAGAGAATGGGAAAACTGGGCTTGTGTTCTCTAAAGTCTCGATGAATGAAAGGTGATCTCATTGAAACCTACAAAATATTTAAAGGAATAGACAGGGTAGATGGATGTAAGATGTTTCCCCTGGCTGGGGAATCTATGACCAGAGGATACAATTTCAAAATAAGAGGGAAGCCACTTAGGACTGAGTTGAGGAGAAATTTCTTTATTCAGAAGGCCATGGAAACTCAGGCATTGAGTATGTTTAAGGTAGAGATTGATAGGTTTCTGATTAACAATAATGTAAAGGGTTATGGGGTTAGTGTGGATAAAAGGCATTGAAGTGTTCGATCAGCCATGATTGTATTGAATGGTGGAGCAGGCTCAGCGGGCTGAATAGCCTTCTCCTGTTCTTATGTTCCTAACAGATTCTTCCTCATCACTTTTTTCTGGAAAGAGCCAATTCTGGTCCAGCAGGACTTCATGCAAATGATCACCGTCTGCTGCTGTGCCTTCAGTATCCATGACCTCTGGTTTTACTTCATGAAGAACTGAAGAATTTAAAACTTCAATCCCTGGTCGGGGTCTGCTGGATGGAGTCTTTGTGAAAGAAAGGAACTTGGTGCGGAATGAATACATTTTCTCAACTTCCTTAGGCTGAAATTCCACTGGTTCTAAATAAAAGGTTTAAGATTGTTCCTTAAACAGCATTCAAATGCTGGGCATCATCTGTTTTTTTCAGGATTCCTAGAACTATGTCAACATCGCCACTCAATACGGACCTGCGCTGATTGTGGATAACATAGAGAGAATAAATGATCTGCCACCCCTTGTAACAAAGAGTAGCAAAAACCCTGCATTTAATACCAAGATCGGTGCCACCTGGTCCTTGTAACTTGATGTCTGATTGATGGAGGGGTATTGGTTAAAGCCAGTCGAGATTGTCTGCTAAAATGTTAATGTCTGTTCCAGTATCAATCTTAAAGGTGGTATCAAAACCTTTAACTTGCACTGTGATTGACCAATAGTCTGGACTAAGACTATTAACTTCTCCTAGGAACTCTGTAATTTTGTCTTTGTGTTGATTTCCAGTTTCTTAGATGGAAGATGTTTCATGAATAATTTATTGTTTTCTATCTCTATTAAAGTTGTTGGATTTGCAGAAATGCTTGAAATGTCCAGTTTTGCCACACTGGAAGTGTTCCACACCCCCTACTTGGCTATCCTTACGTCTATGTTGGCTCTTCGGGCCACAATGCAAGCATCTCAAAATGGCTGCTGCTGTAGAATCTCCCACCCTTTCACCTGCTTTGGCAGGCTTTCTTATTGGTGAGCCACTACCTGTGGGTCTACCCAATCAACGGAGTCATGTGAATCCTCTGAGTAGCGCCAAGTTATAGCCTGATTAAATTTGCTAAGCTCGGCCCACCTCACATTCCGCTTGATCTAAAGTAAGGTTATCTTTAGTCTGCAGAAAGTAGGAGAGTTTTTAGTCTCAGACACCCACAGCTATGCGATTAGGGATAAGCTTGTCCTTCAGTGCCCCTCATCTGGAAGAACTAGCTAGGTCATGGAGGTCAGTGAGAAATTTAGTTGATTCTCCAGGTCATTGTGGCCTTTGGTTAAAACATGCTTGCTCTATTACTAAGTTTCGCTTTGAACTAAAATAGCTGTCAAAGGCTTTGAGAATAATTGCAAAGTCCGCAGTGGACTCTTCCACACCCTACCTCAGGAGAACATCGTCTGCCACTGGACCTACAACATAAAGAAAGGAACTGATGCTGCTTGATATCAAAAGAAACGGTGTTTCCATAACTCCCACTTCTGGCCTCTCTGCAGGCCCTCGTCAAACAGGTGGGGTAGTGGCAGGGACTGCTTCCCGGGTACAGTCATTGTTACCTCTCTCCAGTTTGCCATATCCTTCTGTCGAGCCATAATTAAGAGCCACTATCAAGTTTTTCTTCACTCTGTGGTTCCATTGATAACACCAATGCAATTTTTACATTGATGTCTCCACTGCTGCCACCATGTTCTGAGATGGTCCTTTTTATCTGAGGACTCTAGGTGTGGTTCTTAGTTATTGGACAGACTGTAATCATATTCTGGTACTTGCTTAATACTTGTTTATTAGTACTACATCCAAACAGGTTACAAAGTTGGCATGTTGCTCCTAGGCATGGTGTGCCAACATCTCTCCATGGAGTCTAACACATGACTGACTGTTAACCGTGACGCTTCATCATATACGTCACACATTAGCATATCCCTTCTATTAATGCTTTCTCCTACACATTTATCATTAAGGATTTAATTGTCAGAATAATGAGCTAACTGATCTGAAAAGAGATGAAACTTGATGGATAATAGTGTAAAAAAAATAATTTGTTGAAGTGGCAATGAAAAACTATGAAAAGATCAAAATGGTGACAAAATAGCTAAAGTATCTGCGAGAAAGCCATGGTGATGTGCCTTTAGATAGACCTTTAAGGAAAATGCATTCCCAACATGGAGACAATCAGACAAAATTCACAAGTAACTGGACCTGATGTATATTTTGATTTCTAAATCCAACATATTCGCAAGCTCCAGAAAATTATGACCATATGACAATGATGAGAACAAAAGGGTAAGATTAAAAGGGAAAGAGAGAAATGCCACTGAAAGAAGGGGGGAAAAAATAGTAGACTTGATATATGATGTGTTCTCTTCTGCTCCTCAAATAAGGAAGTTCTGTGCCCTACTCAATTTTTTGCTCTAAAAATGTCTCCATGTTTGCTATTTAAACTGTAGCAGTGAGTCAGACAACATTGTTGTTATCACACATGTAAAATGCTTGGAAGCGGAAATCCCATTATCATATTGAAATTTAAAAAGAGCAATATAAATCTATTGCATGCTTTAAAAACCAGGGTACCTTGAATGCAATTGTTAACTAACAATGGTGCGTTGTTAGACATACCAATGATGGAAGTATTCTATTGTTTTCATTTCTTAAAATTTAAATTAAAAGCTATTCAGAAATTATCAATAGGACATTGAACTGTAAGCATGTTTTTGAATTTTCTTTACTAACTTTCTTTTAGATGATGACTATGTTCCAAACAGCACACTCATAATGTGGACTTGTTTAAAGTTGGACAGCTTGTTAGGATTAAAGAGAATCTTTCCATTTCATGGTGGTGGCATTAATTATCCTTCTTATCACTGCAGATGCAGGTGGTTACTCTGAGAATGAGGTATCAAAGTAATTCTATTTAAAGAACTAAGACATTGAATTAATAATATTGTGCAGCTGGTTGCATGATCAACAGGACCTTGGCCTTCATTTCGAGGCTTGTAAATGAAAAATAACTGTTCAATTTTGAGTTACTATTACATTTTTGGCATTCATTTAATGTAGGGTTATCTAAAGAGATTAAACACTTATGTAGATTATAATGAGGCTTTTATATGTAATATTGGCAATAATTGTATTAAGCCAAGTTTTTAATTCAGCACAGTCAGCCTTGCTTTATTTGAAAGTGCATGTGGCATGCAAGAACACAATTGACGCTGTTCTGATAAGACACGGCTATAAGAAATAATCACTTGATAATGCATCCTCGATTCCATTGCCCCAGATTGTAAGCCATTATTAAACTGCACTTCATTCCCTGATTTTTGGTAAATGGTGATTAACATTTTTATTCCACCACTGTGAACAGAATTGCTTCTAATAAAATAGTTATCTCAGTAAGCTATTACTTATGGATTTCCTGTGAGAAATCACTTAAGAGCAGCTGAACAAAAATGAATTATTAATTAGATTTTACACAAATATGCAATAAAGAGACAGCTCACAAGCTGTAGACCATTTCATTTTGCTATTTAATGAAGATCAAAAAGCATCTCTGGTTTGTGGAGCTCAATTTCATTTACAGTGGAAGTTGAATTATAAAGGCAGGAAGACTGCTTCAAAACAGCTGTTAAAGGCATCAATTCTGAAGTAGAAGGGAAGAAAAGTCAAAATACACATTTATAATATCCAAGCTTTCAATACCAAGTCGGAGGAGGCAGAGTGGTAGCCTCTAAATGATCCCCTTTAGCATTCTTGCTCTGCAGTTATGAAGAAAGGAAAACCTTGCATTTATGTCACATCTTTCAAGACCACTGGATATTTCAACCAATGAATACTTTTGAAGTGTAGTCATTATTTTAATGTAGCAAACACGGCAGCCAATTTGTACACAGGCAAACTCCCGCAAACAGCAATGTGATAATGACCAGGTAGCCTGTTTTTGTGACGTTGATTGAAGGATAAATTTTGGCCAGGACACCAGTGAAAACTCCCCTGTTCTTTGAATAGTGCCATGGGATCTTCTCTGTTCACCTGAGAGAGCAGGCAGTGCCCCAGTTTAACATCTCATTCGGCAGACGGCACCTCCAACAGTGCAGCACTTCCTCAGTACTGCACTGGAGCATCAGTCTTGAATTTAATACTCATTTCTTGGACTAGGCTTTGAACCCAGAACCTTGTAATTCAGCAGCAAGAGTGCTACTAAGTGAGCCACCACTGATAACTTGATACAAAAGGTTCACAAAAGTCAAAACTAAAATTAATTCAATCTTTTAATATAATTAAGTGTCTAAGTAAAACAATATTATGAAAAGATTCAGTTAGTGATTCTGAAGTCGTTAAGAGATGGATAACTAAGAAATAAGAACCACAGGAATCAATGCATTTTTAAGAAGTTAAATGATACCGTAATAAAGTATTCATTATCTATCACATTCATTGAGGCTGTAATTGTGTCAAGTCTATCAACATTTTTTCCTTCCTCTTTGGGTCCCGATATTTTTCTTGCCTCTAACTGACTATTGGCTGATTTCACCATTTATGCAATAGCAGCTCAGAAGCTGGGAATTCTGCAGCAAGTAACTCATTTCCCAACTTGCTAAAGCCTGTCCACCATCTACAAGGTGTAAGTCATCAGTGAAACACTTTTTTTGACTGGATGGGTGCTGTTCTAACAACACTAAAGGATCTGGATAATTTTAGAATAAAACAGTCTGCTTGATTGGCAACCTATCCACCACCTTACTCTCTCCACTACCAGCACACAGTGAAAGCAATATGTGCCATTTACAAAGTGTACTGCAGCAACTCACCAATGTTCCTTCAAAGGAACTTCCCAAACCCATGACCTGTACTGCCTAGAAGGATAAGGACAGCAGGTGCATGGGAACACTACCACCTGCAAGTTCCCCTCCAAGTCGCACAACATCCTGACTTGAAAATATATATTTTTTATTCTTTCATGGGATGTGAGCCTCGCTGGAAAGGCCAGCATTTGTTGTTCATCCATAATTGCTCTTGAAAAGTTGGTAGTAAACTATCTTGAACTGCTGCATTCCATCTGGCATAGTGCTGTTAAGAAGGAAGTTCCAGGATTTTGACCCAACAACAGTGAAGGAATGGTAATATATTTATCTCCTGACTCCCCAAAGCCGACCTATAATCTACAAGGCACAAGTCAGGAGTGTGATGGATTAATCTCTACTTGCCTTGATGAGTGCAGCTCCAACAACAGTCAAGAAGCTTGACACCATCCAGGATAAAGCAGCCCATTTGATTGGCACCCCATCCATAAACATTCACTCTCTCCACAACCAATGCACAGTAGCAGCAGTGTGTACCTTCTACAAGATGCACTGCAGGAACTCACCAAGCCTCCTTGAACAGCACCTTCCAAACCCATGACCACTACCATCTAGAAGGACAAGGGCAGCAGATACTTGGGAACACCATCACCAGGAAGTTCCCCTCTAAGCCATTCACCATCCTGACTTGCAAACATATTGCTCGCTGTTCCTTCACTGCCGCTGGGTCAAAATCCTGGAACTCCCTCCCTCAAAGCACTGTGGGTGCATCTACACCACATGGCTGCAGCAGTGCAAGAGTGCATCTCCTTCTCACCACCAGTTTCTCAAGGGCAATTAGGGATAAGCAATAAATGCTGGCCAAGCATATGACACCCACATCCTGTGAATGAGTATAAAAAAATATAGTTCCAAGTTTAGATGGTGTGTGACTTGGAGGGGAACTTGCAGGTGGTGTTGTTCCTATGTGTATGCTGCCTTTGTCCTTCTAGATGATAGAGTTCATGTGTTTGGAAGGTTTTGTTGAAGGAGCCTTGGCCAATCGCTGCAGTTTATCTTGTATATTGTACACACTGCTGCCACTGTGCATTGGTGGTGGAAGGAGTGGATGTTCCTGGTGGTAGATGGGGTGTCGATCAAGCTGGCTGCTTTGTCCTGCATGGTATCGAGCTCCTTGATTGTGATTGGAGTTTCACTTTACGTCGAGAGTACCTCATCATACTCTTGACTTGTGCCTTGTAGATAGTGGACAGGCTTTTCAGAGTCAGGAGGTGAGCTACTTGCTGCAGAATTCCTAGGATGTTGATAGTGGGGCATTCAGCGATGGCAATGCCATTGAATGTCAAGGGGAGATGGTTAGATTCTCTCTTAATTGCCTGGCACTTGTGAGCTGTGAACATTACTTATCAGCCCTTGCCTGAATGTTGTTCAAGCCTTGTTTCATTTGGACCCGGACTATTTCAGTGTCTGAGGAATCAGGAATGGTGCTGAACATTGTGCAATCATCAGCAAACATCCCCACTTCTCACCTCATGATGAAGGAAAGGTCATTGATGAAGCAGCTGAAGATGGCTAGGTCTAGAGACATTACCCTAAGTGTTGCAGGGTCCAAGTCCTGGAACTTCCTCTCTAACAGCACTGGGGTGTATTGCAGTGGTTCAAGAAGGCTTCTCAAAGACAATTAAAACTTGCCTATAAACGCTGTCCTTGCCAGCATGCCCAGAGCTGATGAGTCAATAAGAAGCAAAAGTGCTCTTCCCAGTTTCAATTTTCCCCTCAGTCACATTCCAGAAAAAAATAAATCTTTAGGATGCAGTGATCCTATTGCCATTGGCAATATTGCCATAGGATCAGCGTGTTTGTGGAGGATAAACGGTAAAGTGGCCCAATTGGCCAAATGCCTTGTTTCAGTGTTGTAATTTCTATTTAATGCAATTGACCTATACAGGATTATAAATCCTAGAATATTCCCCAATGATGCACATTCTCTCCTAATCTTCCTTGTGCATTATACACACCCAATACTTATTTTTTTTGCATGATCTGATATCCCTCCCTTGCTTGAAATGCAAACAGGTGAGAGAGACAACTCAAAAGTAAGAATGAGGGAAACTGGAATTTGAAAATAAATGAGAGGAAAGAAATATAGTGAAAAAGAGAATTTAAGGGTGAGTGGAAAATAAACATGACAGAAGGAGGAAGAAGCAAGGGAACATGAAGGAGGAAGGGGATCAAGTGAGAGAGAGAAAGTGTAGACTAGGGGAAAAGTATCCTCTTTGAGATCTGGTTGACGAGAGAGGCAGCAAGAATGAGACAATTTGTTGAGCTGGGGAAGGAAAGAGAGAGGAACAGACAGAAACCCAATTCAATGTGTATATATGTCTAAGGCAAGATGATATGTGACTTGATGGAAACTTGGGCATGATTATGTTCTCACAGTTATGTTTCTCTTGCCTTTCTCAGTGATAGAAATCATGTGGCTGGGAAGTACTGTCAAAGTAATCCTGGTGTGTTGCGGCAGTTGCATCCTAAATTTCATACACACTGCAGCCAGAGTGCACTGGTGATGGAGGGCGGAGTGGATATTGGGTCCAGTGGTCCAGTGCCGGGGTGGGGCTAGGGTTGGGGTGTGGTGGACAATGATTCAAACTGCTTCTTCCTGAATGATATAGATTTTCTCATACCTGTGATCATACCCATCCAGGCAACTAATAAGTCTTCTATTACCCTACAGGGATTAAGCTGCTGAGCAATTCTTTCCTGCACACCCATTGTCAGTCTTACTTTTGTAGTTACAGAGCTAATATAGCTGGTCCAGGTTAGTTTCTGGTCAGTGGAGACCTCCAATATTCTTGGCAAACACAGCAATAGTACTGTTGTTGAAGATCTGATGGAGATGGCTGGTTTTCTCTTGTTCAAGATAATTGTTACCTCGTACTCCTGTGGAGCAAATGCTACCTGCCATTTATCAGCTCAAGCTTGGATGCTATCCAAGTCCTGCTGCATTATTGAAGGAGTTGTGAACAACTGTGTGTTTACAATCTATCAACTTTAACTCCAGGGAGCATATAATTTCTTCATCTCATTGCAAGGCCAGTATTTGTTACCCATCCCTAGATGCCCTTGAGGAGATGGTTAGGGGCTTTCATGTTGAACTGCTGCAGTCTATGTGAGGAAGATGCTCCCACAACGCTGTTAGGTAACTACATCCTTGACCATGCTTTAGGTCACCCAATCTAATCTCACCTCCTTTGGATTGATGTCTGTTTTTCCTTTGTGAAGCGCCTTGAGATGCTTTTCTGTGTTATGGACAAGTGTATATAATTATGATATATTTGACTATAGTCAAGTAAATAGGCCAGGATTTTCCTCTATGGTGGCAACACCATCAGAAGTGTGGCAGCTAGAGCAAGACCTGTGGCTACAATCCAGACTCAGCACTAACACTCTTGAATTTCTTGGAGTCAGCAGTATTTTGACAAGCTTCAGAGGTCCAAAAAATCAGTTCTACTGCAGGACTATTGCACCTTCAGGAGAGAAAAAGAGACTAGTTGCCACCAGAAAAGAAAAAAAGAATAATTCAACTATCTCAATAAAGAAAGAAAACTTTTATTTATATCGTTCCTTTCACGACCTCAGAATGTCACAAAGCGCTTTGCAGCCAATGATATACCTAAGCCGAGTGCATGTACACAAGAGCTTTCCCTATTCTCGCATGATACAATGCTTTAAATAAAAAATCAGATTTGTTTTACCACATTCCATGTTAGATATTCTTATGCCCAATGTTCGCACTAAGCTGTGCGCATGCATGGCTGTGCAGAAGCCTGGAGGGTACTGGACAGGTCTTGTTCTGTGTTAAGTACCTTGGGTGCATGGCATTTAAAACATTTAAAGTTGCCAAAGCATTGAAAAAGTTGACCGCGCTCAACAATGACATTTTAAAGGAAATATTGCCGATGTCCTCTTAAGGTGAGATTGCCAGTTTGTGGGAAATTATGGACCCACAGTCTGTGCTGCATTCAAAGGTAGTTTTCCGAGGTGAAAGAACAGCATGCAGACACATTGCATCATCCAGTTCAAACTTACACCACAGAGTTCTAGCAAAAATTTACACAGCCTTTCAAATCAATCTTTTTTAATGATTTAATAGAATGTAAATTTGAATATTAGATAATTTAACAAAGTTATTGGAACATTTGGAGTAGTTACAGAAAAGGGCGCGGGAAAAGTTAAATGAGAAAATACTCCACAGTGAAGGCTCTTATTTCAATGAGATGAAAAGGCATCTGGTACAGATGGATTGGAAACAAAGATTGGCAGATAAAACAGCAAATGAGCAATGGGAGGCCTTCAAAAAGGATATATTTAGGAACAGTATAGATGGATTCCAATGAAGGACATCAAAAGCTAGAGCTCCCTGGATGGCTAAAGAAATGGAGGTTAAAATTGAACAGCAAATGGAGGCTTATGATAAAAGTCAGCTCCATAATACAGTAGCGAAGCTAAATACACAAAGTACGAAGGAAGACTGATGAAGAAAATAAAAAATGCAAAGAGATTATATGAGAAAAGATTACCGGGTGACATTAAAAAGTACACTGAAGCCTTTTATAAACTAATACATATTAAGAGAATAGTTAAAGAAAGGAGGGGCCGATTAATGACCACAAACTTTTAAAGCCCCTTGGAAACAGGAATGGGACCAGTGGACTGAGGGAATGCAAATGTGGCACCCTGTTCAAAAAGGGTGAGAATAAAAAACAAGTAATTTACCAGTTAGTGAGCCTAACATCAATGATGGGGGACCTTCTGGATACAATAATCCAAGACACTTGGAAGAACATGATTATCTGATTAACCTGACTGAGTCCTTTGATGTACCAACAGGGAGGGTGATGAAGTCAGTGTTGTTGCTGTGTTGTATATGGAATTTCAAATGTAGCAGCAAAGGTCAGCGGGACCTTGGTTTCCTGAACTCTGACTTTGAAGTGGGGCCGGATGCTGGGAGCACCAGGTCCCTGCCAGCAGATGCCGTTGGCCCAGAAGATGTCGGGGTGGGGAATTGCTTGGCCCTAGGATCCCCCTCAGGACAAGAGGCGAAGCCCTCAGGACAAGAGGCGAAGCCCTCAGCAGGCTGGGGGTGGAGCCTGAGTCTGGAGCCCTTGCTGAAGCAGGAGGGGGTGGACCTTGGAAACTCGTGGGGAGTGAGATGGAGAGCAGGGCAGCAGCAAAGAACTGGAGCAGAAGTTCAAGACTGGTGTGTTGCAGCATCGAGGAGCCAAGGCCATGAATAGGGCCCACCAAAACCTCTGATGCTGGCTAGTGACCCGAGTAGTGGCAGTGGAGCAGGCAAGCTGAGGTTGAGAAGCCATGAGGAGAGGAAGATCCTGATTGTGTCTGGGAGACAAGGTAATGTGAGTCATGTGGTCACAGGAAGTTAGCAGTGGGAGCTCTGCCACCTGTGATGTCCTTTAGGGAAAGAAATCTGCTATCCTTACCTGGTCTGGCCTACGTGTGACTCCAGACCCACTCAATGTGCTTGACTCTTAACTACCCTCTGAAATCACTTTCTCAAGTGCGATTAGGAATGGGCAATAAATGCTGGGATTGCCAGCGATGCCCACATCCCACGAATGAATAAAAAAACTCTGCAACCTGGCTGATTAGAGATCAGGAGTTAAGCTCTTGATGGTGGATCTGGTGGATTTGGTGGATCGGCAGCATCAGCTGTGAATGTCCATTGTAAATAGTTAATTCCTCTAAGCTCAGCTCTTCATTAATGTTTATAAAGATCTGATGCCAGTGGAATGAATAATCCCTGCTTTAAAATCTTCTTGCAGTTCGTGTTCTTGAATCTCAAATTACACAAGACATTTGATAAATTGCTGCCTAATAGACTTGTTAGCAAAATTGAAGTCCATGGGATTAAAAAGGGCCCTAGTGAGCAATTGTTTTCAAGATTGCAAGGAAGTAAACAGTGATGATTTCCAGGGCTCAGTATTTGCACCATTACTCTTTTTGATATCTATTAATGACCTGAACTTGGGTATGGTTTCAAATTTTTGTAATTTCAAAGTTAATGAATGATACAAAGTGCACAAATGTTGTAAACCTTGAGGAGGATAGTAGCAGACTTCAGGTCATAGAATAGTAGGAAAAACATACTTGGCCTCATCCACGCCAACCTGCCTGTCACAGATGCATCTGCCCATGACGGTATTGGTAGGAGTGACCATCACATAGTCCTTGCAGAGACAAAGACCTGCCTTCACATTGAGGATACAGCTGGAGTACTGTGTGCAGTTCTGATTGCCACATTATAGGAAGGATGTGATTGCACTGGAGAGGGTGCAGAGGAGATTCACCAGGATGTTGCCTGGGATGAAACCTGAAGAGAGGTTGGATAGACTTGGATTGTTTTAGTTGGATCAGAGAAGACTGAGGGGCAACCTGTTCGAGGCATATAAGATTATGAGGGGCATGGACAGGGTGGATAGAGAACAGCTGTTCCCCTTAGTAAGGGTCAGTCATGAGGGGACACAAGTTCAAGGTGAAGGGCAGGAGGTTTAGGGGGAATGTGAGGAAAAGCTTTTTTACCCAGACCGTGGTGACGGTCTAGAATGCACTGCCTGGGAGGGTGGTGGAGGCGGGTTGCCTCACATCCTTTAAAAAGCACTTGGAGGAGCACTTGGCATGTCATAACATTCAATGGGCCACGTGCTGGTAAATGGGATTAGGTAGGTAGGTCAGGTATTTCTCACGTGCCGGTGCAGACTCAATGGGCCGAAGAGCCTCTTCTACACTGTGTGGTTCTGTGATTCTGTGATACTCTCCATCTTGTTGTGTGGCATTACCACCATGCTAAATGGGATAGATTGCAAATAGATCGAGCAACTCAAGACTGGGCATCCATGAGGTGCTGTGGGCCATCAGCAGCAGCAGAATTGTACTCAAATGCAATCGGTAACCTCATGGCCCGGCATATGCCCCACTCCACCATTACCATCAAGCCAGGGGTTCAAAAAAGCGTACAGGAGGACATGGCAGGAGCAGCATCAGAAAAACCTAAAAATGAGGTGTCAACCTGGTGAAGCTATAACACAGGACTACTTGTGTGCCAAAAAGCATAAGCAGCAAGTGATAGACAGAGCTAAGTGATCCCACAACCAACAGATCAGATCTTAGCTCTGTAGTCATGCCACATCCAGTTGTGAATGGTGGTGGACAATTAAACAGCTCACTGGAGGAGGAGGCTCCACAAATATGCCTATCTTCAATGATGGAAGAGCCCAGCACATTAGTGCCAAAGATAAGGCCAAAGAATTTGTTACAATCTTCAGCCAGAAGCGCTGAGTGGATGATCCATCTCGGCCTCCTGCGGAGGTCCCCAGCAACACAGATATCAGTCTTCAGACAATTCGATTCACTCCACGTGATATCAAGAAATGGCTGAAGGTAGTGGTTACTGCAAAGGCTATGGGCTCTGATAATATTCCGGCAATAGTAATGAAGACTTCTGCTCCAGAACTTGCGGTGCCCCTAGTAAGCTGTTCCAGTACAGCTACAACACTAGATCTACCTGGCTATGTGGAGAATTGCCCAGGTATGTCCTGTACACAAAAAGCAGGACAAATCCAACCCGGCCAATTACTGCCCCATCAGTCTACTCTCAATCATCAGTAAAGCAATGGAAGGGGTCAACAACAGTGCTATCAAGCAACACTTGGTTTGCAAAAACCTGCTCACTGGTGCCCAGTTTGGGTTCCACCAGGGCCACTCAGCTCCTGAGCTCAGCTCCTTGGCTCAAAGAGCTGAATACCCAAGGTGAGTTGAGAGTGACTGCCCTCAGCATCAAGACCAAGTGTGGCATCAAGGAGCCCTAGCAAAACTGGAGTCAATGGGAATCGGAGGAAAACTGTCTGCTGGATGGAGGCACACCTAGCACAAAGGAAGATGGTTGTGGTTGTTAGAGGTCAGTCATCTCAGTTCCAGGACATCAATGCAGGAGTTCCTCAGGGTAGTGTCCTCAGCCCAACCATCTTCAGCTGCTTCATCAATGACCTTCCTTCCATCATAAGATCAGAAGTGGGAATGTTCACTGGTGATTTCACAATGTTCAGCACCATTTGTGACTCCCCAGATACTGAAGCAGTCCATGTCCAAATGCAGCAAGACCTGGACAATACCCAGGCTTGGGCTGACAAGTGGCAAGTAAGACTCACACCACACAAGTGTCAGGCAATGGCCATCTCCAACAAGAGAGAATCATACCATTTCCCCTTGACGTTCAATGGCATTACCATCACTGAATCCTCCACTATCAAATTGACCAGAAACTGAACTGGATTAGAAATATAAATACTGTGGCTACAAGAGCAGGTTGGAGGCTAAGAATTGTGCGACTAGTAACTTGCCTCCTGTTTCTATCATCTACAAGGCACAAGTCAGGAATATGTACCTAGGCCTCATGGACTGCAGCGGTTCAAAAAGGCAGCTCATCATTACCTTCTCAAGGGCAACTAGGGATGGGAAATGAATGTTGGCCCAGTCAGTGAAGCCCACATCTCGTGAATGAATAAAAGAAAATCAACAAACCACAAGGTGGATGAAATTTAATGCACAAAAGTGTGAAGTAAAGGTATCGAAAAGGAAAAAATGAGGAGCAGCAAAGTACTAAATGGTTACATTTTAAAGGGGGTGTCGGCACAGGAAGACTCAAGGTGTATGTTCACAAATCATATGATGGTATCAAATCAAAATCATTGAAATATTTGGTTAACAACTTGGAAGTTTCAACACCCTGTCTCGGTATCAGTTCTCCTACACATTTTCTGAGGCCCACCTTTGCTGTCCATTGGTGCTGTATGGAAATATGGGGAGATGGTGGCATTGTGGTAACATCACTGGGCTTGCAATCCTGAGGTACAGCCTAATTCTCTTGGGACATGGGTTCAAAATTCACCATGGTGGACTTTAAATTTAATTAATACAAATCTGGAATATAAAGCCATTTTCAGTGATGATGACCATGAACTATTATTGATTGTGGTAAAAATCCACCTGGTTCATTCATGTCCTTTAGGGGAGGAAACCTGCTGTCCTTACCTGGTCTGTTGGATGTGACATGTGACTTCAGACCCACAGCAATGTGGTTGACTCTTAGCTGCCTTAATCCTAATTGCCTTCAGTTCAAGGGCAATCAGGGATGGATGGGCAACAAATGTTGGTCTTGTCAGTGGCACCCACACCCCATAAAACAATATTTAAAAGATGGGAAAATTAGAATCTCAGTTTTGGGTCCTTTAGCTGGTTTGTTGCATTTTGTAATTGCTCCTGTACTTAATGTGGTTTTATAGAACTAGAAGAAAAAGTCAGTGAATTAGAGAAAAATGCTGTAGTGTTTCCTATGGGCAGTGTGTGGGGAAGTTCCTACAGGCACATGCTGAACTTCCTGCTTTTGGTGACCATTGTTTCCTCTAATTTTCTTCTGGAATGCACAAGTGTTTTATTTTTGCGTGTGGTCCTTTAAACTTTTTTTGCACGGTTGCGCATGCGTGATAACTTAAAGGAGCTGATTTGTGCTTAGCTGCTGATAATCATCATCCAGCCTGGTCCTGACTTATAGCTATCCATCTTGTGAATATCTTGGATGACTCCCAAAATGTCAGCTGGGTTGCGATTTTTGCAAATAAATCAGTACTTTTTGGAGATAAATGGTCATTGTAGTTCACTTTATAATGGCCAATTCTTTACTTTTTGATTTGCCATCACGCGTTTTATTGGGCCAGAATTTCCAAGGAGTGGCAATCACATTCAGATTGCCACTCCATTCCTTTTTACTTACCCAGGTTGGGAGTTGCAGATTTGTCGCCCACTCTTCTGACCTGGGAATGGTGAGAAATGTGCAGCGTACCTTATTCCCGAGGTCTTCCAATGTAGGGCGATAGCGTCAGGGCACATGCAGCCATGCCCTCGTAAACCAGCTAAGTTTAAAGGTCCCTGTGTTTGAATGCATTTTGAGAAACCAGGTGAGTATGTAAGGTAAGTGGGTAGGGCCGGAGGGTGGGGCAAGATGGGTTGGTGGGATAAGATGAGTCGCTGGGGGGGGGGTTGGGGGGAGCAAGGGGGGGTGCTGGGCAGTTAGGATGGGTCAGGTGGCAGGATAGTTCAGAGGGGTCAGTTAGTCACTGAGGGGTTGGGGGATAGTCAGGAGGGTTGGGGTGGTCAGGGGCGTCAGCAGGGTAGTTGGAGGTTGGGGGTATTCAGGTAGTTGGGAGGGTAATCAGGTGTGAGGGGGGTTAGTTTGGGGTTTGGGAGGCGCGGTGGTTGGCTGGGATAATTTACTTAATTTATTCTGGCCAGAATTTTCCAGCCCTGCCAACAGCTGGTGTCATCACGGGCGTAGATTTGAACTTTTGAATTTTTCATTATTTGGGTCTTTTCCAGATATTGGCATAATGTAGATATATTTGCATTCACAATTTTACATCAAACATAAAATCATAGTTGGTTAAATACAATATTCTTGTCATCAGTGTCTCATCATGTCTTCAGAAAGGAACTTTGGAGTTGGGTATTTAGGAGGTTAACTTCATTAAAGTTTAACTTGAGGGAGGTGTCATTATTCGATATTGTGCATCTCCAGCATTGCTATGTACGTTTGTGAGTTTTCTGCCAATTAATTGAATCCTATCTAAATTGAGTGCAACATCCATTGGCAAAGATGAAACAGCAAGGTCAGACCGCTGCACACTGCTCAGAATAAAGATATAAAGATCCAGCTCTTGTACAATGCTTCTTTGAATTGAAATTGCTCTGCAGTTCTGTGCCTTGTGTTGCTGTAGGTTGAAGAGTTGATAGAGGTGTTCCAAACGTAATACACTTTTTTTGTCTAACCATCAGTGTGTGGTAATCCCTGCCACTAGTCTGAAGCTAGTTCCCAATAAGATAAGCTGATTCCAACTGCTTATATACAGAATGTTTCCACATAAATCCTATAAAATTGGTTTTGCTGGATTGACCTTATAGGGTACCTTGAATTACCTTGATCTAGTTGCAAGGTATGAAACTACACAAAGAAAGGGTGAAAAGTGAATCATTCACATATCATAGACATGAGTAATAATCTGAGTCATGTACTTGAAAGTTTGCCAGTTTGTTCACATCTTGAAAGCAAATAAATACAAAATAAATAATAATAGAATTGGAAAGAGAATGGGCACTTTAGAAGTATTATATGAATAGAAGAAAGGAAGAGGGAAACAGTAAAATATATTAATGAAGCTACAATGTGAAATTATATAAAGAAAGATTTGCATTTGTATTGTGCCTTTCAGCATTATCAGATGCCTCAAAGTGCTTTAAAGGCAATTCAGTACTTTTTGAAGTGTAGTCACTGTTTTAATGTAGGAAACATGGAAGCCACTTTGTGCACGACAAGCTCCCACTAATGTGATGATAATGTGATAATCTATTTTTACAATGTTGATTAATGGATAACTACTAAATATTAGTATAATACTATAGTGGAGAAAACTCCCCTGCTCTTCTTTATAATTGTGCCATAGGACCTTTTATGTCCACCTGAGAGGGTAGATGGGGCCTCAGTTTAACATCTCACCTGAAAAATTGCACCTTTAGCAGTGCAGTACACCCTCAGTACTGCACTGGAACAACAGCTTAGATTGTTGTGTTCAAATCCTGGAGGCGGGCTGTGAAACCACAACCTTTGGACTCAGAGGCAATAGTGCTTCCAACTGAGCCATAGCAGCTGATACACGCATAATTTATGTTCAAGTAATCTTGCAAGCATGTGTTACTGTAACTGTCCAAGACACCAAAGTGTTTTCCATTTACACCTATCAATTTCAACTAGAGTGAGAAAAAAGAAACATTTAAATTTATAAAGCATCTTAACATAATGTATTCATGACTTATTATTTATGGTATATTATGTTACTCTACCAATAACTGTGGTACTGGGCTGCTCCTGATTATAACTTTTTTTGTATTGCACGTAAGTCCTGGAACTTTGAAAGCAAGATGGGATAAACCAGCTTTATTTTAGCAAATGTTTATGCAAACTGCTTTGCTGACTTGAATTTGAATATCTGAGATCGAAAAGTGAGGAACTATGAAGTATCTGCAAGTGGAACTCAGAAAATGGTGACATCCAAAAGCAACCTCTGTGAATAGTGAGTTGCCTGAGTAGTACAAGGATTACTACTTAATTTAGAATAACTTTCCTTTAAACATAAAAATCTCCTCATGGTAGTCCAGGAGCTTTGGCAATTTTAATTTGTTTTAGACACACAGCAGGAGTTGCAATAAGGTTTTGAGGCTGAGCCTAATGAAGGAAATGTGTCTTATGCTTATTTGGCTGTCAGTCTTTTGTGTTGTGTTCCAGTAACTGATATTAAGGCTGTTGAAGTTTATTGTTGCATTTAAGTAGGAATCATGGACCTGGTATTAGAGACCATGAATAAATGTAACTTGCATAGCAGGTCAACTTAGAAATTCAGAAACGACCATAACCTTAAATTTAGGTTTTTGTTATTTTTAACTCAATGAGTAAAAATAACAAAAACAATTCACCTGTTTCAGAGAAAGTTATAAATGTGATTTTGCTTTCTCTTGTGATTATCAGCAAAAAAAATATTTGCCATAAAATGTGTTTCCTGTTTCTTGTCTAATTTCAGGTTCTAATGCTGTGGAGGCCCAGTGCCGAAGGTTTGAAGTAAAAGCACAGGATGGCAAGAAGATACTGTTTTCTGCAGATGAAAATGAAATTGCCATTGGCGTTGAAAAACTGCGTGTAACAGGTAATACTCATTAAAACATAAAACTATTTTTTGTAATGCATTTGTTGTTCATGTGATATTCAGGCATTACTGTTAAGTCAAAAATGCGAAAATGATCAAGAACACTGAAATTGATAAGAATGATTCAAGATCCAAGCAGAAGTAAACAACATATGGTGAAGGATAGGCCCTGAAAGGGATCATGTATCATTTAGTTTCTAACTGAAAGCATTCAGAAGTAATTTTCACTCTAGTTTCATTGTAATATATACATAAAAGGTTCCTTCAAGTGACATATTGCTAGTAATCTGCTACCAAAATATGGCACAATCTCATGTCACTTTCTGCAGCAAAGTTTACGTGATCATCTTTTGCGGTTCTCTGCTTCTCATACTCAGTTTTGTTGCTGTATAATGGTCAAACGGAAAAAAATAAATTTTTTGAGCTAAGGTGTTCAGATCCACAATTACAAAAAACCTGAAACAAAGGTTACAGCATCTTCAGAACCTTTTGGTTGGATTTGTCTTTTGAATCATTTGCAGTCGAATGTCCTTTTTAACTTATAATCCATTTATCGAGGGACAATTTTCTCTGTCACTTGTAAATGCAGTTGTAAAACTGAGTATAATTAAGTGTTTATGATTTTGCTAGGAAAAACAAACAAGAGAAATCTTTCCTGTTACATAATAAAAATGTATGCCTGAATAATGAAACCCAGCGTAATTTGTGTTACATTTTTACACATTTACACTGTTCTATGTCCAAGCAAAAACATTGTTAAGACATAGATTACTCAAAGCCTTCTGTGCACACAGCTCTGATGCCATAATTGTGCATCACCACAGGCCATTTTGCAGAGTTCTTCCCATCTCATTCAGTACAGTATCATTATAAGCCTGCTTGCTACATCCCAAATCCACTTTGTACAGCTGCTCTAAGAGTGCCACCTGGTGTCTTTTCATTGTCTTCTCAAACACCAAAGGCTAACTTATATTTTAAAATGAATAAGTATATTTCATGTTCTGTGCTATATGGTGACACAGGCAATTTTGAACACCTTTGTGTAATATTCTGAAGTTGTGCTATGTGTTTTTGACATGCCTGAAAATGTTATTGATTCATAAATGCAGCAGTTTGATAAGTTGTACTATTCTGTTTATGATCCTCGATTTCCAGATGTCTGCTTTCTGTGCCTTGACTTTTTGCTTGTAGCTTTTGTAAGCAGCTTTACAGGGTATGCAGGTGCTTGGTTGGTTTCACACTGGTAAACAGTAAATGGTAGAGGTGACATTCATATTGTGCAAAGCAACCTCTCTCAGGATTTACAGATGTTTTGCTATATGACTCCAAAAAAAAGTTGCCATTATTAACAAAAAAATGGGGAGCTACTGCAAGAAATATTTGGAAATGTTAATTAAACAAAATAAAAAATTATGGCATTTATTCTTAACTGTTGATTCATATGTCTATGTGTCTTCCCATTACACAAGGGCGTCTCTCAAAACTCCTGACTAGGTGTAAAATGGGTCACACGTAGCGGGCAGCATACAGTCATTTTGCACTTCCCATTCGCTGTGAGACATATTAATGAAGATTTCACCAGGATATGGAACAGGCCATTTAGGATTGAAATGAGGGAAAATTTCTTCACTCAGAGGGTGGTCAACCTGTGGAATTTTCTACCGCAGAAGGCTGTGGAGGCCAGGTCACTGAGTATATTCAAGAAAGAAATGGATAATTTTTTGGATATTAGGGGCATCAAGGGCTATGGAGAGAAAGTGGGAGTATGGCATTGAGATAGAGGATCAGCCATGATCATATTGAATGATAGAGCAGGCTTGAAGGGCTGAATGGCCTGCTCCTGCTCCTAGTTTCGATGTTTCTATGGTTCATATTTGCCTAGTGAATTAGGTGCAAAGGCCAATCTTGCTGCCCAGGGGTACCCCCTAATCCCTGCCTCATATCCCAGGGCCAAGTAAGGTGTCTCTGGGACCACAACTGGCTGCAACAGTTCCCCAGTAATAAGTAAGTGGGACTGGCAGGCCAAGTTACTGTGGGTACTACTGATGGTCTCATTAGGTACATGCAATGTCAGCTTCACACAATCAACTGCAACCTAATCTGCAGGCCTGTATTTGAGACCCTCCAAGTGGGGCATGCAATGCTTTTGGCCACAGTCAGTGCAGCAACCAATGCTGGCCAGATCATGGCATCAAACAACTGATTTGAAACGCGATTTACAAATTTGAGCCTTGTGGTACCATGTGGACCATCAACTCAGTGTGTTTGCTTGTCACTCCTGAAAGGAGATTTGTGCAGCTGTAAACCCAAGACCACTACCATCTAGAAGGACAAGGGCAGAAGATAGATGGAACACCACCACCTAGAAGTTCCCGTCCTAGTCACTCACTATCTTAACTTGGAAATATATCGCTGCTCCTTCACTGTCACTGGGTCAAAATCCTGGAACTCCCTCTCTAACAGCACTGTGGACTGCAGTGGTTCAAGAAGGCAGCTCACCACCACCTTCTCAAGGGTAACTAGGGATGGGCAATAAATGCTGGCCCAGCCAGTGAAGCCCACATCCCATGAATGAAAAAAAGAGTGTCACTAAATTTAGGCTGTTAACACTAACTTCTGCAAAGTCTGTGGAAAAGCTATGGAGTGTTTTTTGGAGATGCTGGATTGTTTTTATTCTTTCATGGAATGCAGGCATCACTGGCAAAGCCAGCTTTTGTTGCCTTTGAACTGAGGGCTTGCCATTTCAGAGGGCAGTTAAGAGTCAACCACATTGCTGTGTCACACGTAGGCCAGACCAGGTAAGGATGGCTGATTTCCTTCCCTAAAGTGCATTAGTGAACTAGGTGAGTTTCTATGGCAATCAACAATAGTTTCACCATTACAGACACCAGCTTTTTGATACCAGATTTATTAACTGAGTTCAAATTCCAGCTGCCAAGGTTAGATTTGAACCCATGTCCCTAGAGTGTTAGTCTACATTTCTGGATTATTAGTCTAGTGACATTACCACCATACCACTATCTTGCTCAGGAGTGTTGTAGTATCCATACAGAAGTTGGCAGAGGATCTGATGACCTGTGCACCTAAAACCTGCAGCAGGTATGGGGCTGCAGTTGCAGCACCCCTGGGTCTGCAGCTTGACAGGGAGATGGAGCAGAGGCTGTGAGCTGCCCTCTGCCAAGTCAGAGCCAAATTCCCCCATGCTCCTTGCCAGTGATAGGTGGCAGTCTGGCAGTGCAGTCAATGCACCCAGCATCTTGATGTTCAGTGTTCTCCCAAATGCCACCCCATTGAAGCCCTTATCTGAGTTTCCTATAGCAGAACTCAACTGCAACCTTGTCCTCTGGTGAGGCACAAACCATCCTTTCCTCCTGGCCTGGCTACAACCCACGCCTACCTGGTGACTCACCCACATGCTGATCCCAACTCTATACTAACCTCTGAGCTACGTGGAGTGCCAATATCTGAGCTGGAGGTTGCGATTGTCAGATCAGCTGACATCTTTATCAGTGCTGTGTTGTTGCTATCTCTTCCTTCTGGGGCTGCTGCAAATGGACAGGCAACAGTTGATGGTTGTCTAAAAGCGGGAAATCAGAAGGGGAAGTTTTGCCTGAGTGAAGTTGGGAGGGGAGATGGTGAGAAGCAAGAGGTTCATGGTCACACCATCAGTAACTTGTTGATAGCAGCATGAGAGTAAACTAGGCGTTGAGAAGGGGCTTAAGGCAGGAACCTACCATCATCCTCAATGTCCTTAGTGATGCCAGATGCTAGGGGCTAATAGCAGCTGGACTAATGATGTAATGAATCATCTCCTCTCTACGGCTCTGGAGTTGCAGGCATCTTTATTTCTCAATGGTTCTGCTCTACTTTCAGTTGTTATGGACGTGCTTGTTCCATAAGATAGAAAATTGTCAGTGATTGTGCTGCACTGTGTTTGGGTGATATGCCTGGCACAGCTGAATAATTGGAGGTATGTGGAGGCAGCAGAAGATGTGGGTCTGAGGTGTGGGTGAAGGTGAGGAGGACTATCTGAATGTCAAGCGTGAACCCTGAGTGCCAGCTGCTTCCACTGAGTGAGTAATGGATGTATAGCATGTTTAACCTATTGAAATGGTGGTGCGATGGGTATGAAGTCCTTTGAAAATCCATTCACTGACCTTGACCACACGTGTGAGGTCATCAAACTTCTTCTAGTACTGCTGCAATGCTGTGAACACAACCCTAGGAGGGGACTTCTCTGGCCACCTGCTCCCATGAACTTTGGCGGGTCGTTCTCAAGGGCCTTCTGGCCCACTGCAGAAACATGCCCTCTCTCCTCCTGTTCTGTGACTAAGCCTCCGTTGATGTATCTGTGAACCTAGGAGGCCTGTCTCCTTTATAGTGCTCCATTTGTGCAGTCCCTTCATGTACCCAGTATCAGTATAGGGAACTAGCAGCAACTCCTTTCCACTGAGTGCAGCTCCCCTTTAAAAGGGTCAGATTGCCTTTAAGAGGAACAGGTTGACTGCACCATGTGAGATAAGCAGCCATGACTTGACCCCAGTGTTAAGGCAGCCAACAGCATGGGCCCCGCTTAGACTAACTCTGCAATCAGGTGGGAATAATTGGAATAATAACAAATTCTAACTCCAGGACCTGTGAAGTGCTCCTTTGTGCTGCCTTTACTCTTGTAAGGTGTTTCTGAATTGCAAATTGCAAATTAACCTAAAGCTCTGACCTGTGTCGATTTTGTTATTGCATCACCATGCTTTTGACTCCAGTTATATCTGATTTGGTTGGTAGAGGTACATATGTGACAGCAGAGTGTGTACCAAAAGGATAATAACATATTTGGATATGTACCATATTGAAATTTTTTATGAGAAAACCCCACAGCAAACACCTAACCAGAAGATAAAACCAGTAGAACCTATACATCTAGGTGGATAAAATGCTTTTAACATCAGATGACAGGACATTTTGTTCCCGATTTTCTTATCTCCATAAGATATTTTATAATCGCAATCATCAGTATTTCTTAGTTCCTGTGTGCAGAGTATAATGGGAGAAGCTTGGGAACAAATCATCCTCTTTGCTTGGAAATTAGGATGGGCACCTGTACAGTAAATGCTTTGCTTTAATAAGATTTAATCAGCCAAAAAAAAGGGAAGATGCCAGAGTGTAAGGTGATTGTTAATTTTTTCTCTCAATAGTTCCATTCTTAATTAGAATAGACTTTTAGGGCTGAATTTTCAGGTCCCACATCTGGTGGGACGCAACAGAGGCAGGCAGTGGAAGAAAATACTAGCGCCAACCACCATGCCAAATAGTCAATGCTGTTCCCAGTGCAGACAAATTTCACCAGGGTGGAAAGATGGCAGCTCAGATCCCGCCTGATGTATTACAGCACCATTCAGTGAGAGCTCATTAAGGAGCATGTTCTGATTTTGATAGGGGTGCATGGGTTGCACACATTGCCTGGTTTAGGCCAGGTGAATGAAGGCAGACAAGGACACTCCAGGGAATTAGGTAGGCCCATGAAAGAGTGAATGGTGTAGAGGACGACTCAGGCACTGGGACACAGATGCTGTTAAGCCAGTAAAGGTTGTTTGGAGAATAGGGAGCAAGTAGACGGGCATTTCGGGTGTAGGGGGTGAGGGTGATCACCTTCCTGACATCACAATGCCATAAGAGGGAGGAAGGTTTCCAAACACTGGGAGGTCACTTGAACACAAGAAAGACAGTAGTTGACAATGGGGACACAACCCTCAGGTTTTGGGTCCAGTGGCAATGAGGAGCAACATCCACTTCAGGAAGGGCAGAACCCTGGACATCAGGAGGGCAGAGGAGAAAGCTGAAGGGAGGTAAGGATATGGAGATCATAAATGGTGATCATACCGGCGAAGATGGAACTACCTTGAGATGACTGAGGGCCAGTGCCACAGGAGACTGTGACTTTCCAGGCAGATGGTCACAGAGTGCCTTGGGATGTTCAAGGTGTATAATTCTTAATTGTTTTTGTTATCAGTGCCCTTATCACTGAAAACATCACACCTCTCAGTACTGTTGCCAGTAGCCCACTAGTACTGTTGCCAGTAGCCCACTAGTAACTGTCAAAGTCATTGTGATGTTGGACTTCTTCGCCTCTTGCTTCTGGAGGGAAAATACCCTGAGGCGTGTCCTGATGGTTGGGTTATGTTTCCAGAGTGTATCTGCTCATTAAACCTCTTCCAACACTGTATACAAGTTCTGTGCATCTTCCTTCTGCTATCCCCATCCAGGTCTGCTTCGCCTGAGTGGGGGCCTCTTCCTGACATCCTCCAGGCAGAGGACCTCCCTCCACTCCCTTAGAGCTTTGAGGAGGGCCTTCAGGTCCACATCAGCAAATTGAGGAGCTGCCCTGCCCCAGGTTCTGGGCCTCGACTCTCGACATTTCAAGTTGCCCTCAGTCTCATATCTTCCAAAGATAAAACACGAAAACAGCTAGCCGCTGCAATGGCTGCTGTGATCTGTCTAAATCAGGTCCTCACTTAAGGAATCCGGCCTCTGTTCCCACCCTGCAGTAGCTAATTGGCCACCAAACCCGTTTCCAGGCCGATTAAGGAGGCGCCTCTGTGGACCGATGACCATTTCTCCCCAGGGGTGGCTTTAGGACCTGGAAATGGTCCCAACTTCTTTTCCCTGCCTTTGGAAAGCAACTCCTGCCCTCTGTTGCTGTGCAGTAAGATGATCTCAAAACACAGAACTGGTATCCTTCTGTGCTGGATAACCCAGCATCAATTCTGTTATTAGAAAGATGAATATATATCTCATGTGTACTTTGAACCCATCCATTGTCCAGATCTGGATGCAGTTTTTCCTTCTGTTACCTATCTGTTCAATCCACAAAAACACAGTTGTGAAAGCCTGTATTGTAATTAAAAATACAACTGGCAGCATATAGAAGAATGTAGGTTAATGCTGTCTGGAGTGCAGTTTGTCCTATATGTAGGTTTGTCTCAAGGAAAAATTTAAACATATCCTGAAAAGATACAAATGACATTGAATTAAATAGAGTGACATTAGTACATTAGTCGTTCCCCCGCTGCAAGGAATTAAAATGACGAAATGCTTTCTTTGTAAAATGAATAATGAAGCCAAATAGATTTTGGTGTGTAAGGGAGAATAATCCAATGTTAAATGAAGAAGGAACTCGTCTTGGGCTTCAGGGTTCAGACTGATGCTGGATTTAGCACTTGAAAGTCACCTTCCAAAAGGCTGATGGACTCCAAGTACAGGAAAGCATTGATGTGCCAGAAAAAATCCGGCAGGTTTGCACTTCTTCTGTCCCTGTTCACATAACAACTACACCGTTGTGGGGTCCACTCGCATGGAAATTCAATTTTGCAAAAGAGGAGCCAAAATATAGAAAATGATGGCACAATAAATCAGAAATGAAGCATTCAGTGTATGACAGTGCATGCAAGCCATAAATAATGGAGGGTAAAATGCAATCAATATTTACAGCCAGCAGAGGTATTCAGAATTTTCTATTTTTTAATTATATTACATTTATATTAAAAATACATTTATAATTGCTTTTTAAAAGCATTAAAAACTGCTGTCATGCTCCAACCTGTTGTCAACAGTAGAAAATAATAGTCACATTTTTCTTTTTTAATGATTTAATGCATTACAGCCTATATTCTTCTTAAAAAAATGACTTCAAGCTTTTTGATTTTATTTTGTTTCTCAGTGATGACTTTTGAATGCCTCTCCAGTGTTAAGCTGCTGGAGGTTTGATCTTTTGTGCCTTTTCTTTATTTCCTTATTCTTTATTTCCTCTGGCCAGTATTAAATAATAATTGCAGATGCAGATTAGACTTTTTAACTATTTCCCAGTTTCTCTATTTTTGTTTTGCTTCACGAATTATAAGGTCAACTGCCCTTCCTTTTTAAAAAAATCTCAAAGTGAAACAAGTTGTACTGAAAGCCAAGATAGATTTTAATCCTCAACCTATTATTCGAGGGAAACTGCTTTGGCATGTTATTTCCCCACCTGCCTAAGGCAACAAGAAATGGTCTCTCCCCCCACCCAAACCGCGCCCCCCCCCCCTCTCCCCACACACCTTAAACCAGCTTATATTTCACCCCTTTCTTGGACTCACTCAAGTTCTGTCGAAGGGTCATGAGGACTCGAAATGTCAACTCTTTTCTTCTCCGCCGATGCTGCAAGACCTGCTGAGTTTTTCCAGGTGATTCTGTTTTTGTTAACTGCAGGGCTTTTTAACTGCAGGGCTTCTTTTAAATGCTGCTGGTCCACTTCCTGCATAGATAGAGCTACCTGCAATGGAATATCAGGTGGGATTTGGCAGGTCACTGGCTTCCAGGTAAATCGCAGGGTGGGGGTTTTTGGGAGTGTTTCACGTGAGGGATAGGTTGCGGGTGGAGTCCAGGGTAGAGGAGACTGCAACATTCCTTTCTGAGCTCTGAGCCTCACTAACACATATCTTTGAATTATCTGGTGTGCCTCTTCATCCTTCCTGCCAGCTGATGGTTCATTTCAGGCTGACAGGGAAGTGATGGCAGTTTCCCTGCTGAAGGCCCTCTTAAAAGTGCCATCAGGATCCTATGATATAATACATATGCAGTTTTTACAAATTCGTGAGACTCTCGCCGGCTTTAGGCAGTACCA
Organism: Carcharodon carcharias; assembly: GCF_017639515.1. Taxonomy (NCBI): domain Eukaryota; kingdom Metazoa; phylum Chordata; class Chondrichthyes; order Lamniformes; family Lamnidae; genus Carcharodon; species Carcharodon carcharias. The sequence goes on along the minus strand of NC_054467.1, from coordinate 157,585,772 downwards.
GGTAAACATCAGAAGCAGCAGGAAAGAGGTGAGTCCCAAGTGGGTGGCTAACCTGCTTGTTTTGAACTGCCCAGCAGCTGGAGGATGGGTAGGTTAAAATTAATTCCTTTGTTTGTACAGGGGGAGAGGTACATGAGGTGAATTAGGGAAATGTGGTTAACTTGGGAAGGAATTGGTGAAAAATCTGGAAATGTTGGTCCTTTCTGACCCCCAGCCCCCAACAATGAAGCAACATTTTTTGGAAGTTTCATCCCACAGGGGCTGGTTTAATTACTACAGCTGTCACTTTAAATCCATAAAACTCTTGTGATTTTCTTTGATCTCACTCGTCACAGAATCCATTTGAAATATCTGAGACAGCATGGTAGGTTACATTTGAGCAATCTCAAACACAAGCTTTCATGATCAGTACAAGGGTTTCTCCCCCAACTAAAATCTAGTTACGTTATGATCATTAGCAGAGTAGGAACAACCGATTTGCACAGAGCACCAATGAACAAAAAGGAATGTGAGATTATTAATACCAGTTGGGACGAGGCAGCATTCACTGTTAATGACCACTGTGCAGTATCTCTTTTGCATTCAATTTCTGATTACATATGGAGATACTCTTAACACCAATGAAGAGCAGGCTGGTAGCAATCATCCTGCTCTTCACAGGTATTTTTAAAATCTCATCTTATCATGAGCACCATAAAAGACAGGATTATCTTTAATGCCTCTCTTGCTTAGCTAGTTCTTACTAAAGACGGAATCATCCCAGACTTGCACTGTGTGTGGTAGTGGACGGGTTTTCACGCTGTATCATCCCAATGCCACTGCATTAGTTATACATTCCTGGGAAACACACTGTTCCGATGGCAGGCAGGCTCTCATTCGCCCGCCATGCCATCACCTCACCGCTTCATCATGCCGGGCGCCATATTTAAAGTTCAGACATGTGCACAGATCTCAGTGATTCCAGCTCAGGACTACTGCAGGGAAGATGTCCATGAAAGGCAAAAAGACATGCAGCTGCCAGGTTTAGTGACGCCTCATTGGAACACCTTTTGGATGCCGTGGAGACCTGCTGTGATGTCCCCTACCCAGCTCTGGCTGCAGGATGGGCAGCAGCGTGACCAAGCAGGCTTGGGATGTGGTGGCAGTGGTGATCAGTGCCAATGCTGCACAGAAGAGGTTGGCCTTCCAATACAGATAGAGGATCAATGATCTCATTGCAGGCAGGGTAAGACAGCCATCTCATCACTCTAAACTCACACACTCAAGCTCATCACACATTCACTGGCATTGCACTCACTGCGAGCTCAAGGGACATCACCACGCATTCTCACGCACATAACCTCACATGTCAATCTGGCCTCAACGCCTCTGGGGATGGCATCCTCAGTCTTCACCATCTTGAGGCCACTTGCGCAGACCAACATGTGCCCTCACACATACCCTGGGATACCCTCCTTCCCCAGTGCAGCTCTCATCCTGCAGCCTTTTCCCTGGCCTGAGGCCACTTCCCCCGACTTTACCAAGCAAGCCCCAGCCCTGCAGACATTGAAAAGGCACCCACATGAGATCTGGTAGGTAGAGAATTGCTATAAGCTTCCCTAAAAGTGATGTGGTGCTATCTGTGAAGCCTGGCGCTGATGACCGCAAGTGCTTCCCGAAGCAAGGTAGGCAAACAAAACTCGAAGTTCCCAGTGAAGTGCAGCTCACCAGACACAGATCACTTATGTGCTGTTGTGAAACAGTCGTGTTTTCCCACCAACGTGGGCTGATGATCCAGCGGGCTGGCCTAATACTGATATGCAGATGTATTACAATGAGGTTCCCGATGTCTGATGGCTGGAAACATGGCCCACCATCGGCGGGCTGAGTGGACAATCACAAACTCATTTTGCGCCGTCGTGAAACCAATCGTGCCATATCGTCCGCTCATGCCACCGAACACGCCCAACGCCGGCAGGCAGGGAAAATCCCTAAATTTCCATGTAAAATTGGTCTGCATCACACCACTCATCAATGATTATTTTGGCAATTGTTGTTAATGACTATGCCATTCTTTACTGATTCACTGCTATTAATTACCTTCACTGATTTCAACAATGACCTTGTGACCTTGGCAATATCAGAGTCAGGTAACTGAAAAACGTATGAACTTTGCTCTCTGAAAGCTTGTAACTTTTTTTGAATATGCAGTAGGATTTTGTGTGTATCAGATCTAGGTTTAATAAAGAAAGCAGCTCAGTTGACTCAGCTGAAAAAAAAATCCATGAGTTATATCAGGATGCATGACTGGAAAGTCAATTGGAACTGATATGGTCAGGGTATGTCAAAGAAAACCTGGCCCAAAGAATATGTACATCACATGCTTGTTATGTGAAAATGGTTATCAGTTTAACGTGACAGTCACATTAGATGCCCATAAAGCTTATTATGTGCCATTAAAAAAGCAACATGGAATATGGGCATTGTACCTTCACAAAATGGTCTCTGGAGAGTCAGACGGTTTCTGTACAGAGACTGACATGTCAGTGGGAAGTTACTTAAAATGCGTATGGCCTTCCCAGTTGCTGATTGATCGCCCCTCACCATTTCAATGAAAGAGATTTAAAATGACAATGGCTGCTATGTCTTCTCATGAAGATGTAATTTCAAGTAAAGATATTTCAGAGGCTAATCATAGCTGGAATGTTGATGTGATAACAAACACCCTACATTGTGTCACAAATTGCTCAGCTGTCAACTAACTTTGTGCACAATAGGATAGACCAGGGCAGGTCAGCTGGGGATACAAAAACTTGAGGGAAGCCATCTCTTGCCCAACACAAAGGGGGACCCATGCTTCAAAAGCCACCTTGAGCAGAGAATTGGGCCCTATTTGTTTCACCTATGAGTTAGAGGGGCTCAGCCAACTTTGACTGGTAAGCCAGAAGCTTGCTGTTGTTTGGAGTGAACCAGTGTAAATTCATCACCAGAAACCTCAGCCTTTCATTTTACTTCAGAGCATCAAGAGATTCTTCATGCCAGCAATGTTTCTACTACCATCTTAAGGACTGATTAGAAGTGATTTTTTTTTAGTCTTTAAGAAATTTAAGTACACGTTACATCTTTAGAAACCATCTGTTCTTATGCGCGTATATCTCTTGTGCGTGAGGAGTGAGTATAGTTCCAGTTACATTTTGGGTGTTGTGAGAAACAAATGCTTATCCTTTCTTTTGATTTAAACTTACAAGAAAGCCTGCTTCATGTCTGTTCTTTAAAGTCATGGCACTCAACGGGTTTAAATATATCCTTTTGTGGTTGGCTATGGGATGAGCAAAGGGGGAAATTTATCCCATATCATCTCTCCCCATCTGTAACAATGGTTCATTACTGTATCTTTTAAAAGGTCAAATGTAACCATATGCTAAGCTTCATTCTTTCTATTGCCTCAAATACATCCTATAGACAGAGGATTTTCTATTTAAATTTCTCAACGGTCATTTACATTACTGACTAATAATAGTCAGCGATATGAAAATACTCCTGCCATACTCAATTAATAAATAAGCCTACTCTTCAAATGACCCTGTGTGTACTTTCAGAAACTGTCATGGATAACTAGTCTTGTTTTCTTTCTTTAAATAATTAAAAAACATTGGGCGGAATTTTCTGAGCCAGCTGGCGGCGGTTATGATAGGTGGTATGCACGGAAAATATGGCGGGACCCACTTCACGATGGAGTGAAGGCAGGTCGCAATCTTCTGCTCAGCCCGCCGACGTTGGGCCACGTTTCCCACCATCGGTCAGCAGGGAGCTAATTGTAATACATCAGCATATAATTGAAAGGCCATCCTACCAGGCTTTTGGAATCCCATCGTATCATCCGTCCACGTCAGCGGGAAAGCACGCAGACGTGTTTCACAACAGCACGCAGGCAACATGCACTTGATGGCCTTCACTTTGGGGGAACTGAGATGAGTGAGCAGCAGCGTTCCCCATAGCTCATCCGTTGTTTACAGGCCTCAGGGGCTCCGGGGGTGCAGGGGAAACTGATGCCTGTCCCCGTAGGTGACTGCTGAGGTGTGGGGGGGTGTCAGGGGGCAAGGGCTGGCAAGCCTCTGAGGTGACTGCTAAGGGGTGGGGAGAGGGTCAAGTGCTGCCCTGGTGCTGCATCCCGCGCACAGTTGGGGGGTACAGAGTAAGCAAGGGGAGTTGCCACGCATTGGGGAGACCTGTATAAACTGACCATGTCTCTGCAACTGAGACAGATCAGGCACAGCCACAGTGATATGATTGGGGTCAGGCTCCTGGCCTGACCGCCCATGCAACACCTTGAAGGCACCAAAGGGCCACCAAGTGCTCCATACCTTACCCCCCCCCACCCCCCCCCAGCCCCCTGCACTCCCCACCTCGTACAATCTCCTCACCAACACTGGCCATGTAGCAGTCACTGCTGGAGGTGCTCATAGCCCCTTGCAATCTCAGCATCCCAGTTTGGACCAGTGTCCCCCATGTCACAGGTTGACAGGGCAGCCATGCAGCGCACTCATCTCTGGCCATCCAAGGGGTGCCCAGCACTCTCCGGGAAACATTAAGGGGTGGTAACACAGGGCCAGGAAAGGTGCTAAGTGTAGCCATGATAACCATGTCTCTCTCTCTCTCTCTTTCTTTCATGCTGCAGAAGGACCATGTCAGGATCATGGATCCTGGTGACCTAACTGTCTGCTTGATGGCCTACGGAGATTGTGGAAGATGGAGGAAAGAGCGACTGATGCACCTGGCCATGCAAAGGCAGAAGCAGCACCTCATGAAGAAGGAGCAGCAGGGGCTTCTGCACACACTGCCCAGAGGCGACAGCCAGTTGTGGCTGGTTTGCACCTAGCGACACCCAGGGTCTATAAATGCCACCTGCCATTCCTGCTGATGACTGAGAACCAGTGTCACTGACGATTGCACATGTCTAGGGTCCTGGTGGCTCATATCTGCCACTTACTGCAAGAATTGGTGCCAAGGGGACATGGAGGGCATCCACTGCCAGTGGCTGTGAAAGTGACCACGGCGCTCAAATTCTATGCCAGTGGGTCCTTTCAGGGATCCACAGGTGACCTCTGTGGGATTTCACAATCCGCCACCCACAAATGCTTCCATGAGGTCACAGATGCCATCTTCTCCATGGCACACAACTTTGTGCTTTTTGCCCGGGACCAGGACACCCATGCGGCAGCTTCAGACTGCAGCAGAGCGAAGGTATAATGGGGCTCATGCAGCAGCTCGCCACTTGGTGGAGCAGACCATTGGTGCTGAAGATGTGGTTCTGGTGCCTGGACCACTCTGGTGGAGCCCTGCAGTATAGTCCGCAGAGGGTGTCACACATCGTCGTTATCTGCTGCGCCCTTTACAACCTGGTGCTGCAATGGGGAGAGGAGCTGGCTGAGGAGTAGATGGAGGAGCTGCATGTCTCCTCCAATGAGGAGGACACTGGCGGGGATGAGGGTGACTACGATGGGGATGAGTCACTCACACTGGCTAGATGAGGCAGGCATGCTCGGGAGGCCCTCAAAGCTGCCAGACTTGTGGAGGATGATGACGACATGCAGTGAGGCGTCATCATAGATCCTCACATCGCAGCTGTGAACATTGGACTCCAGTCTGGCCCATTGCAGCGCCAATACTCTGTGAGAATACTCCTGTGATGGAGATACAGTGGAGGCCCTAATAGTTGCTCGATTGCAGGAGGATGATGACAACATGCAGTGAGGACACTCCATAGATCTTCACATAGCCTCTGAGAATGCCTGATTCCTGTCTGGCCGAGGGCAGCTCGCTTGCATGATCAGGGCCATTTCATAGATGCTTCCATGAAACTTCAGACGCATCTGATGCTGGTGCCTGCCTTCAGCACCTCAGCCCTTCAGGAGCTGATGCACATCATCACTGGTCACAGATGCTGGTGATGGAGGCCAGCCCCCACCTTAAAGGTACTGAGAGCACACTGAGTGTATGAGAGAATTCTGTGGCGCCTGCGCACTATATTCTGGTAGCAATAACCAGCACCATTGAGGTCCAGGGATCAGTAATGTGTCCAGGGAGTGTGAGGCTGGACCATCACTGTGGTCTGAAGGCCACACAAAGCACTGGGAAGAGGCCCTGGACTGAGACTGCTGCCTTTTATCTTGTGCAGAAAGGTTTCACATCTGAGTGACAAGAACACTGCTCATCAGGACAAGGAGCCACAGGCAGGGAGACATTCTTGGGAGGTTATTGATGATAGTGAACATTATGTACAAGCGATCAACACCCGTGCCCAGGCTGTACAACTAATTCTCTTTAACTTTCCTAACCCTGCCGTTACGTCTTGGTGCTCCCCGGACATCCACAGCGGAGATGGAGGCAGCCTGCTGACTGTAACACCCTGTCTGTGATGACTTTGGTGGGCGTCCACTGGAGGGCTGAGACTTGGGGGTCCCTGCCTGCTTTCAGAGTCCTGCTGTGTGGCAGTGGCACCCTCCTCGGCCTGTAATGCTGGATCTGCAGAAGTCACAGGAAGAGGGGATTTGGGTGGGCCGATCACTCCTAGAGTCACCTGGATGGATGGCCCCGGGGTGTGCACTTGCTGATCCTCCTCCCTATGGGTGCCTGGGGGCCCCTGGCTGACTCCATGAGCGGAAGGAGTAGCTGGAGTGAGATCGAGCTGCCCAGCACCCCTCTCACATACAAACTGTTAGAGGTCAACTATGGCATCAATGATGGATTTAAACCCGTGCAGCAGTGACGTCCTGGACCAAGATCACCATGGCAGCCGCCATCCTGTCAGTGTTGACCTCGGTGCATTGCAATGCCGGCGCTATCATCTCAGCCTGAAGACGGACGGACTCCAACATCCTGCCTTACAGCGGACATCCCTTCCCGATGTTCCCCAGTTTGCCTTTGCAGCTCCAACAACCGTGACATGACCGAGTCCAGAGGCTCACCATCTGACTCGGACTCAGCAACGGCCTGGCCTCCAGCAGCCCTTCGAGTGCTGGGTGCCTGGGAAGTCCCTGCCTCCACCTGCTGTGGATCAGAATGTGTGATGTGCTCACTCTAAAGCTAGGCCCCACCGAGTTGTGTCTCTCTGTGCTGGTGGAGGCTGTGGGTGAGTGCTGTGACAGGTCTTCAGGGAGGATGCCTTCAGATTCTTCTTCAGAGGTTTCTTCGGAGCTTGTTTGGAGGCTCTGGGTCATGGATTCCGTTGGCTGCTTCCCAGATGTGCCTGCAAAAACAAAGTGAGATAATTAGTGCGTGAGCAGAGGCCTGTAAAAGAGGACACATCACTCACAGCATGGTTGTCTGATGGATGTTGCACTGCTGGATCCTCACTTGGTAGAGCAGTGCCAATCTCACCATCAGTACAGGGCCGGTCTCGGTCATTGCCAGCCAGCTGGATGGCTGCATTTTCAAATTCTGTGAGAACTTTGAATTCTGGCATTCCTCCACCTGCCTGCAACTTTTCCCTCCTGTTCTGTGCCGGTTTATCCTTCTTGGATAGAGAAGGGGAGAGTGTATCAAGACTCCTGCCAGGCCAGATGATAAGTATACCTGTCCTGCGTGGGCGGTGAGTGGTCCCATGGACAGGATGAGGACAGTGACGGTGTGCTCGAAAGAGTGAATGGTAATGTTCCTTGCACTGGCAGTGAGTGAGGGCCCTGTAGATGTGTGATAGGTTTGCATGCATGTGAGTTGGGTGTGATGAAAAGAGTAACTTACCCTGGCGGAACGGAGGAGATCATTCATCCTTTTGTGGCACTGGGTGGCTGTCCTCCTCTGCAGGGCATTCGCAGTGACCACCACTGCCACTGCCTCCCAAGCCGGGCTGGTGAAATTGCTGCCCATCCTGCGGCTGGAGCGGGGGTAGAGCACATCCCGGCGGGCCTCCATGGCATCCAGCAGTTGCTCGAGGGACCCACCATTGAAGTGGGGGGGGCGGCTGTAGTCTTTTTTCCTTTGCTGGCCATGTCTCCCAGGCAGCGGAGGTGAGCTGGTGGTGATGAGGGCTTTGCTGGCGGCTGCTTTTTAAAGATGGCAGCCAGCATGATGCAACAGCAGGGCGATGGCAAGCTGACAAATGAGAGCTCGCCCACCATGGAAACGGCATGTTTCACAGGAGTGAATATATAATGAGGAGGGCTCGGGAAGATATGGCGTGAAAACCCGTAATTTTCAATCGGTGGGTAGGAAACCATTTCACCTGCCTGCTACCGCACTTAGTGCAATTCTGGGAAAATTCTGCCTATTGTTCAAAAAATCTCCAATTTGTGAAATTCCAGCTCGGGCCCATTCTTGTTCTTTACTGAAAATGAATTAATCTAAAAGTAAAATATACATGTGGCTTGCATCCAAAATTGGATGTCTTTTTAAATGCTGGTTTTTTGGAGTGCACCTAACAGAATGTAACCAGTGTGCTTTTGATGTATACTGGCTTGATGAACTAAATAAACTACTTGGACTAGTAACAAAGTGGAAATTCATTAGTCAAATGAAGCTCTTGTGAAACTGAAGGCTAACACAATACTAACAGGATTTTTAAAAATTCTGGTTTGCTGCTAGGTATATGTAGGCTCTCCATGAAGGAGATGCTTACTGTCAACCAGGTCCTGCAACCAGCCATCGGGAGCCAGAGCTGGCCACTTAGCCCCGTGAATGAGATGATGGCTGATCTGTACCTCAGGTGTATTTGTCCATCTTTGTTCCACATCTCTTAATACCCTCACCTACAAAAAAAGCTATTGATATCAATCTTGAAAGTTCCAATTGCTGCAGTGTTCACACCCTTTGAGATTGTAAATTCCAGAATTCTATTATCCTTTATGTGAGAAGTACCCTTTTCCTGACTCCCATTGTAAGAATATGTCCCGATGTAAAAACAAAAACAGAATTACCTGGAAAAACTCAGCAGGTCTGGCAGCATCGGCGGAGAAGAAAAGAGTTGACGTTTCGAGTCCTCATGACCCTTCGACAGAACTTGAGTTCGAGTCCAAGAAAGAGTTGAAATATAAGCTGGTTTAAGGTGTGTGTGTGGGGGGCGGAGAGAGAGAGAGAGAAAGAGAGAGAGAGAGAGAAGTGGAGTGGGGGTGTGGTTGTAGGGACAAACAAGCAGTGCGCCCCCCCCACACACACCTTAAACCAGCTTATATTTTAACTCTTTCTTGGACTCGAACTCAAGTTCTGTCGAAGGGTCACGAGGACTCGAAACGTCAACTCTTTTCTTCTCCGCCGATGCTGCCAGACCTGCTGAGTTTTTCCAGGTAATTCTGTTTTTGTTTTTGTTTTGGATTTCCAGCATCCGTAGTTTTTTTGTTTTTATCTATATGTCCCGATGTTCTTGATTCTCCACTAGAGGAAATAGTTTCTCCATATATACCTTATAAAATCATTTTAATGTTATAAGCAGCTAGATCAGATCAACCCTCAATAATTTGTAGTCAAGAATATAGATTTATGTTACATAGATTTTGTGTCCCAGTATCATGCTGGTGAATCTGCACCTCACCCACTCCAAAGTCAATATACCCTGTGATGTGGTTTCCAAAATGGAACAGTCCTCCAGATGGGTTCTGGCCAAGGTTCTATACAACTGAAATATCACTTCCTTCATTTTGTCTTCCAGATCTCTTGAGATAAAGGCTGGGCATTCCATGAGATTTTTGTTTACTATTTTTTATAATTATTTGTGTTTTTGATCTACTAAATGGGAATATTCAAATTTATCTTTTTTTACCTTGGCCCAAAGTGGATGACCTTACACTTGCCTACTTTGAATTGTGTTGGGCACTCACTTAATTTGTCTATGACCCTTTGCAATTTCCTGCTCCCATCTGCACTACTTACACCTGTTAGGAAATAGAGATAATTTAAGTATTGGCATTTGTAGGTGTTAGGAATGATTTTTACTTTAAAGTTTGCGTTTGATTTTTATTTCTATGTCTGTATTAAGAAAGGTCTAATGAAGTTTTAGTTTCACTTCAAAAGGGTGCTTGCATTTCTAATGAGGTTTTTTACAACTGTTGCAGCAAAGTTAAACAAACAAGGGTTGAAGAATTGAACTGTTGCCTAGCAACAGAGGCCCAGGTCCCTCCCACAGACACACACACACAAGAGAGACAGCAGTTTTGATTTGGAATCTGTGGAGTTGTTGGTTTTTTTGTAAGCAACTGCCAGGAGAGACTGGAGCAAAGAGGACAGATAGTCAGTCCCAAGCTAAGGAAAACCCCAAAAATCCACAGGCATGGAAGATGGGAAAATCCAAAGATGACCTTCTAATCAAAGGAAAGACAGGAATTTGGAAAAGGTCCTGTTAAGTGAAGTTATGAGAAAGGGGCAGAGTAAAAGGCTCCAAGCTTCAAATTTAAAGAGACAAAAGCTGCAGGAAGCAAATTTAAAGTGAGAACAGTTTGCAAGAAGCAAGAAAGTCCAAAGAGATGGCTGAAGGTTTGTAACTCTTTGCTATTTGCATGTGAAACAGTGGTGTATAGATGGCTGAGCTGGTGAGAGAGAATGCATGGAAGACAGCTTGAATGCATGTGATTCTCCTAGGTAAGAGGAACATCAGACAGAGAGTTCAAAACCCCGGAGGTGAACCCTTGCGGAAGGTGTCTGAGAGAAAGCATTGGTTTGGGAGAAGATTCCATAGTGAGGTCTTGGAGAGTGATTGGAAACACTTATGTGAAAGCCCGAGTTCAGTGAGAATGGTTGGTCCATGATGTGACAAGTGTCTGAGGGGGTGCGGGGGGAGTTGAAGAGTGATCCATGGCACCTGGTTGAGTTGACATCTGTCAATTTGTTTCAGAGTTTGGTGTGTCTGACCAAAGCTGCTATAGGTTTACATGGACTGTGTATTTACTGTGAAAATTAAAGTATAAGATAGCTTTTGTAACTTGTGTTTTCCTTGCAAACCTGTATATACCTGCAAAGGTATAGTTGTGGGTGAAGGAGTATTGTAATAAAGTTCACCTTGTCTTGTTGAATAAATGTGATTTTTTTGTTTAAAGTTCAACAGCTGACTTCAGTGACTCTGTTCAGTAGCCACTCTCCACGTACCTGAACAAATAAATAAAAGTTAGGATCTATTGAACTGGGTTCCACCCTGGGATTAGGCTTGTCCAGGGTTAACCTCAGCTGGGGATCGTAACACACCCCTGTACTATTCTAATATCTAACAACCATCACCAGCTTTAGTTAACCACTAATAATAATACAAATACTTATGATATACTTTTAGTGGAGTTGTCCATAAATGCTAATATGGAATCAGTATATATAAACTGTAAAGAGAATTGTAATTATATAACTTTTAAGACCAATATGTTGATGTATATTGACAAATAATGTGGATAGCTGAAGCAAACTTTTTTTTGTAAATAAAAAGATCAAAAAACATTTCACAGCATAAATAAAATTTTTCCTCTGTCTGTTAACCTTCCATGTGGAATCAACACCCCAAAAGTAATGCTTCTTAAATTGTAATTCTACAGCTTTGTTTAATAGTACAGCTGATGGGATTAAAGTCTCAGATTTCATGATTCTAAGTAATTAAATAGTAGCTGCAGGAAACAGGATTCTTTCTTATCTGTGCTGTCCTGACTCACCCCAGTGAGGAATTAAAATTTTATTTTTGAAATACATTGCTCTCTCTCACAATCATCCAGTTATATTTTTGATTGCTGTTTAAGTTATAAACAGAGGATGGGGCCTGCAAAGATTTATGTTGTATAAGTTGGTGGAATTTAATGCTCTTTGCAGGAGCGGGTTGGAGGATGGGGGTTTGCTGATAATCGGGTGCTGATTATGGGAGAGTCCATTGCCTTACTGACTCTCCACCCCCCCCCCCCCATTTATGTCAGAGCCGGAACTAGTTGAGGTCGACCTTCCCACTCTTAGGCCACTTGAGGCCTTGAATTGGCCAAATAAGAACCACTTGAGGGCCCCATAACCTGGCCTCTGGTATTCGCTCAGCATTCGGGTGGGTGTGTGGCCTTATAGCACATGGGGAGGGTATACCCTGGTGTCTCCTAGCAGGCTCAGGGAGAGCCCTCCTGATTGGACACCCTGTTTGCCACAGGCAAGGGCTGCTATTGCTGAAAGAACACCCCTAGCTCTCTATAGTAACCCCTCCCGCTATCCTTGCTGACTGACCCCAGTGCGTGCACCGCACTTATCCCTCTTCTAGCCCTCCCATTGTTGCTGCTGCTCTGGTTCTTCTGCAGTACTAGCAGTGGCCATTGCTCCCCTTGGCACTTCTTGGACTGTAGAGCTGCTGGCCCCCTGATTGTCTGGCAGCTCTTGGAGACGGGCTCCTCAATTTCAGCGGCCTAGGAACCCTGACAGTAGGCAGTTAACTGCCTGATTGACATTTAATCCCATCGGGGCTCCCCGTAATGGCTGCAGTGCAGTACCGCCAGATTTCCAGCTGGTGGATGCAGTCATCTCCCCCACTATTACTTTCAACACAATAAGTCCAACAGCTAGTTTGCTAAATCACCCACTCTGGTGGGTGTAAGTGCGTTACATAACCCTTGAATAGTTATGTGTGTGTAAGAAAGAGATCAGTAAAAAAAAAAAGCAACAGGTACTTGGAGAGATTTGAGTTAATTAGGGAGAGCCAGTGTGGATTTGTAAGGGTGCTTGACTAATCTAATTGATTTTTTGATGAAGTAACAGAGAAGGTTGATGAAGGGAATGTGGTAGATAGTGCCTGCAAGGATTTCAAGAAAGCATTTGACAAAATACCACATAAAAGGCTGGTTAACAAAATTGAGGTGTCTGGAATATGAGGGTCAGTATCCAATTGAATAAAAAATGAGCTTAAGGACAGAAAGCAGTGAGTCTTGGTAGATGGTTCTTTTTTGAACTACAGTGTAGTAGACAGTGGTGTTCCCCAAGGGTCAGTGCTAGGACCACTGCTTTTTCTTGCTAAATAAATAAATTGGATCTTGGTATGCGGAATAAAATTTCATAATTTGTTGAGATCAAACTTGGAGGAGCAACAAACAATGAGGATAATAGGAATTGCCTGTAACAAAGCATTGATAGGCTAGCAGAATGGGGAGACATGTGGTAGATGGACTTTAATACACAGAAATGTGAGGTGATGCATTTTATCTGAATGGACAGAGAGAGGGAATATAGACTTAATAACACAATTCTAAAGAGTGTGCAGGAACAGAAGGACTGGTGGTGGGGTGGGGTTGCATGCTTAAAGGTGGCAAATCATATTGAGAAAGTGATTAGCATAGGCTATGGGATCTTGGGCTTCATAAATAAAGGTATTAAATATTAAAGCAGGGAATTTCGGTTGATCCTTAATAAAGCTCTGTGTAGGCTCCAACTAAATTATTGTGTCCATTTCTGATCACCACCCTTTGGGTAAAATATGAAGGTCCTCTAGAGAGTGCAGAGGTGATTTACTAGAATAGCTCCAGGATGGAGCGTTTTAGTTACAAGGTTAGGTTGGAAAAGTTTGGCGTTGTTCTTCTTGGAGCAAAGCAGATTGAGGGGAGATTTCAGAGATGGGACTAAGATTATGACAGGCTGAGATATTGTAACCAAGGATAAACTCTTCCCATTAGCTGATGGTACAAGGATTAGTGGGCACAGATTTAAGTTTTTGGGCAAGAGATGCAGGAAGAATGTGACAAGAACTTTTTATACACAGTGATTGGTAATGACCTGGAGCTCACTGCCCATGAGAGTGGTGGAAGCAGAGCGAGTTAATGATTTCAAAATGAAATTGTATCCCTGATGGAAATAAACCTGCAGGGCTATGGAGAGTGAACGGGAGAGTGGGCCTGACTGGATTGTTCCATGGGAGCTGGCATGGACTTGATGAACTGAATGGCCTCCTTCTAGGCTGATAATGACTCGATAACTCTGTAAGTTTATACAGGGAAAAATTAAATTAGTCACCTACACACATTTTCTTCCCACTCTTGTTCATTCACTTTTTAAGATTGTTTTCATTCATTCATGGGATGTGATTGCCCTTGAAGGTAATGGTGAACCCCCTTCTTGAAACTATAGAGTATGTGTGATGAAGTTGTCCAGTGGAGGTGAAGGAATGGTAATATATTTCCAAGTCAGGATAGTGTGCGGCCTGGAGAGGAATTTGCAGGTGGTGGTGTTCCCTACTGTCCTTGTCCTTCTAGATGGTAGAAGTGGCACATTTGAAAGGTGCTGTCAATGAAGCTTTGGTGACTTGTTACTGTGCATTGATCAGCAGCTGAAAACAACAATTCAAGTCTGAAGCCCAAGTTGAAATGCTACGACTGGATCACAGCTCTCACATCAGGAGAGCAACATTGTGAGTAGAGATTGAAGGCAATTTGGATGCCCTCCTTGTTTTACCCTGAGCTGGCAAGACAAAAAAATCAATAGGAGCTTCAGTGCAGAGATCAGTGCTGTATTGTGTTTTGGTGCGGATTCCTTCCCACCATCGCTGCACTTACGCGCCTTCAGCTGACCCCAGTGACAGAGCCCCTCTTGCCTGCTTGAAGCTTGCAGCTGTGGCAATACAGCTCAAGGCATGGCTTCTGCTCAGCTTTGCAGATATCACAGCTTGCTACAGATTCAAAGCAAGGTTTGTTCCCCAGGGGGAGAAAACAATAGAAGGCTCTGGCTATGGCTGCCTAATTTCCAAAGATGAACTGGAAAGCACCTGATGTCCCAGACGAACTCAAACTGTTTAGGCAGAGGATTGAACTACAGTTCCTAAACCATGAGGTTTTGGATGCAGAGAAGATGGCTATGAAAATTAAGATCGCCCAAGGAAATGAAGGTCTGTGCAAAATCAATACCACTGGTGTGTCTGATGATGACCAGAAGGATCCATCAAAGCTGCGGGCTGCATTAGAAAATCAGCTTAGAATTAAAGTCCATTTCAGAGTACAGTGTCTGGATTTCATGTGGTTGAGACAGAAAGCCAATGAGAGCTTCAACAACTTTGTTAACCGGTACAGAGAGAAAACAAAATAATTCTCTAATGCTGAGTTCTCAGAATGGATTATGGAGTTGGTTATTATCTCCATTCCTTTTGAAGCATTCCAGAAAGGCCTCCTGGAAAAGCTAAAAGGACATGGCATGCAGAGCATTCTACATGATGGACGCAGATACAAGACAATTATTGCAATTACTGCCTTAGGCTCTGGAATGTCTATTGGTACAGTAACTGCAGACTGCCCCACAAACCCTGATTCCCCGCATACGCAGACACATGTAAAGCTTGCAGGCTTAGAGGGCACTGGGCCAAACTTTGCAGATGGTCCAGCAGCAGGAATGCAAAGTGGGCAGCAAACAACCTGTGGAAATATGCCACCCAGAGGTTAAGGGAGGCAAGATGCATTGCCAAAAGCATAGACCCATCTCGAAACAGGCGAATGTCTGACCAAAATGGATACGGTGGATTGAGATGAAGACACCACAGGTGAACAGCTATTTCACATAATCACCTTAGTTGAAGCTTTTGCAACACTCCAGATTGTCTACCCCAATAAGACTGACAGTATTGACTGAGAATGAAGATTGATATAGGTGCCAGTGCCAACACTCTACCTTTCCACATTCTTAAATGTGAAGTATGGAAGTTTCTGGTCCAAGAAAGAGCCAACATGGTATACTCAGATGTTCTACACAGTGTGTGTACCCTGTGGACTGTAGTAGGGCTACCAGTATGCAATAAACTTAACATAGTCACTGTTCTTGAACTGACCCAGTCAGAAGGTCAGAGCTGTCAAAACAGGTGCATGCTCACCGTATCTGTACAAGACCTCCAGAGGTTGTAGCTGGACTGGTTTAACACAGTTGGGAATTTCCACAGGGCTGACACCCTATACCTTAAAGAAGGCACAATGCCATCCATCAATCTGCCACAAAAATGCAGCGTACATGTTCGAGAAAAGTCAAGGATGGAATGGAAAAACAATCATTCAACGAGTGCAACATCACATGGATGAATACAGTTCTGTCACTACCACAGTTAAAAGGACAGTTCAATTTGACTATGTTTAAACCCGAGAAAGCTAAACAAAGCCTTAATGAGATATCTTCATACCAATAATAGAAGAGTTAAATCCAACATCTGCTGGAGCGAAACACTTTTCCTAATTAAACACAGAAAATGGATGTTGGTCTGTACACTTGTCAAGAGAGTCACAGGAGCTAACAGCATTTTGAACTAATTTTGGCAGCTCTTTTACCCCAATTTACCACTTGGGCTGCTGATCTTCCAGGATATATTTCAACAGCAAGTGGAGCAGATAGCAAAAAGAGGCTGTGTGTATTAGAGACAACATCGCCATTGTAGGACACACGGAAGAAGAGTATGACAGAAACCTACACTTGTTCATGGAGACTACTAGATGTGAAGGTTTGATTTTCAACAGCAAGATGTGCTCCATTATGACAGATCACATAAATATTTTTGGCACTTTTTACTCAAGCTCAGATATCTGCTCGGATCCAGGAAAGGTTGAAGACATGCAGTCAATGCTGACATCGCAGAACAAGGATGACCTCCAAAGGTATCTAGGCCTATTCAACTTCCTTGCTGCACATATACCAAGCTTCTCAGAAAACACATCTCCATTAAGAGAATTACTGAAGAAAGACACGCCATTCCAATGGCAGGATGATCACCAACATACGTTCAATGTATTGAAACAAGCGCTGTCAGCCTAAACATGTCTTCAATACTATGACCCTCAGAAAGCAACAACATTACAAGTGAATGCACCACAGAAGGGTCTCGGTGAATATTTTCTTCAAAATGGCAAGCCTGTCACATTTGGTTTGAAAAGTCTGTCACCAGCACAAGCAAATTACACAAATATTGAATGAGAAACTCTCACGACTGCCAGGTTCCACACACATTTATTCGGGAAAGAGTTCACAGTCGACACAGATCATAAACCACTGGAGATTATCTGGAGAAAATCACTCACAAGTGCACCACCTCGACTCCAGAGGTTACTTAGCAAGATTTTGGGCAAGAACTGGGATGTTCGGTGCAGACACAGTCATTAGATGGTCCTATCAGACACTCTAAGTAAACTGTCCAACCCTAGGAACATGTGAGACACACCACTCAACATCCAGGTTGATGAAGCCTGTACAAGCTTGGAGGGTGTCTACAAAATAGGTCTCGTGCTTCGGTCAAAACAAGAAAGAGGAACTCCAGAGGGAGATTTCTCAAGACCCCATACACCGTGGCCAAACCGAGGTGAAATTGGTAAATCCAATGGAGTACTACTCAAAGGATGCCAGTTTGACATTTTTGGACAACTCCATAAAGGACACATGAGAATAGAGAGGACAATATGACTTGCTTATAAGTTCAGTATTCTGGCCCAGTATTAACAAGAACATTGACCAGGTGGTGAGAGCTTGTGATGCATGCCAGGAACACCAAGCTATTCAACAGAAAGAACCTCTCATTCTCTCATCACCATGGACAGAGAAGACTAAATGCTAGTGACTGACTGTCACACCAAATTTCCTTTAATGCTGAAGTTTTGAGATTCCTTGAGTACAGCAGTGGTCAACACTGTTAGTACCATCTTTAGTCTTTTTGGTGCCCAGTAGAAGTATCCAACAACAGTCCACAATCACCGGAAAACCTTTCCAGGATATGTGTGAACAATGGTCCATCAAACATGCCACATCATCACCCCAATATCCTCAGTTGAATGGGATGGTTGAACGTATGGTCAAAACAATCAAGTCCCTGATCAAAAGTGTTTGGAAACCAGGCAAAATATCCAAGTTGCATAATTGTATCTTTGCACAAGACCATTAAAGTCTAGATTACCATTACCTGGTAAGATTCTGTTTGGCCAACCAGTGAGACCTATACTAACAAGCTATCATCTCAGTAAGTCATCTTTCATCACAGACTGGTCAGATCAGAAACAAGGTGTGAAGAAAAATGCACATGATGTGTATGCGAGTGCAGAATTATCACTGCTATACTTTAGCCAGAAGATAAGGGTCCTACACTCACAAGAACAGACATGGATCCCAGCAAAGGTGTCCAAACTTGCAAAGAACCATGTCTGTATGAAGTTCACCCAGCACTGGAAGGGGATAATCCAGCCATTCGTGTCTGTCTTCTTTATTTGTGCCACCCAATATGTAACACCAATATAAGCCCTGTATGAAAATCAGCCCCTCACATCACACTTGCTTTTGGTGGCAGGCCACACCAGACTATAGCATTAGCCTGCATTCACCCCAGAAATGTGGTGCTGCAGCTATCATAGAATAAATGCACATAAAAGACTATTTGTGCAGAATTTTCCTTGGGAGGTCAGCTAGATGAGGTGACATGTAGGAGTGGGCAGTTTGTATTCTTTACCAGGTTGTTTACTGGAATGTTTCCACGAATGAGGGATTACAGTTACGCAGATAGACTGGAGAAGTTCTGGAGGAGATTTGATAGAAGTGTGTAAAATCATGAGGGGTTTAGATAGGGTGAGTAAAGAAACACTGTTTTCAATGGCCAAAGGTTGCTAGCCAGAGGGCAGGTTTAAGGTGATTGGCAAAAGACCCAGAGAAGACGTGAGGAAAAGCATTCTCACAAGTGGTTAGGGTTTTGAATGAACTGCTTTATGTGGTGGTGGACACTGATTCAATAGGAGCCTACAAAAAGGAATTTGATAAATAATTAAAGAAGAAAAAAATTGCAGGACATTGGTAAAGAACAGAGGAGTGAGACTAACTAGATTGCTCTTCAAAAGAGGTGGCAAGGACTGGATGGACTGAATGTCCTCATTCTAAATATCAATGAGTTAATACGGTTATATATGAGAGGACATTCTTGATGAGCTGAATGGACTTTTCATTTTTTCCTTCCACCCTTCCTAATGTTCCTGTATAGAACTGTTCAAAATGATAATAGGATGTTGTGTTTGTTTATGTCAATGATTATTTTCAAATTAAATTTAACCTTGGGGAGATCTGTAGTTAACAGGTTTGTCCTCAAATTTCAATTTTGGTTGCTAGACCACTTTAATTGCATCAGTCTGTTTATCCTGAATTGAGTCACATGTGGAGGGCATCAACACTAATTTCATTCTCTGCATCTGAGACCTGTGCCATGCTGCATGGCCTGAATTCAATAATAAAAGCTGTCTAGCTGAGGAAAGGTCTAAATGGGGAATCTCCATGTTTACCACAAGCAGGATCTGGTGTTAGTTAAAGTGATTTAATTTGCAGGGTACAAAGATATGCCGAAGTACACATAAGGCACACAACCTCCTCTTCAGCCCAAATCACCTTCTGCTTCATCTCTGATGTGTTTGATAAACTTATTCCGAGGAGGCTGGTTTTGGTTCTTCAGTTACCGAGAGCACACATAAAGCTATTTCATTGGGATCCTTAAAAAAAAACCCACAGTATTTGTTGTTTACATCTGATTAATATATGGATAGCTAGGTACAAATTGATTTAGCTGATGTTTAATTCTTTCAACCATATTTAAATTTGAACGCTTGCCATTTGCGTAGCAAGCAAAAGCTTCATGGGGGGTACATCAGAAAGCAAAGAAATTAACTATATTATAGATGTCATCACACTTATCAACATCGTACATATTTATGAATATGTAAGTTGTCAATAGTGGGAAGAAATATAATAGGAAAACATTTGGTGTGATTTTGCTTATTCATTGAGCCATTCAGACTACTGTAGATTATTTAGACAAAAAAAGGCATTCTGTGTTGAAAGAATAAAATATCAAAACATATTAGACACTGAGTAAATGAGATTTTAAAAAATAGTTGATAATGATTCTTCATGTATATGGTATAAAATTTTTAAGCAGATGATGCAAGTGTACTGCAAGGTCACAAAACAATGAATGCATATATTTGCATTTGTATCAAGCATAAAGAAAGCATTCAGTCTTTTGAAAATTTGATTCCATTTAAACGGAAGAAGCTGGAATGATTTACCATGTCACTTCATTAAACCTATACTCAATTATGGAATATTGAATCATTAGCTATGGTTCTGCTTGGGCAAATGACAGGAAGAAGAAAGAAGTGTGATGTGACCACTGTCTTGTTTACCTTAATAATTAATAAATCCATAACTACTACTGTTACAAAAGATAGAATCATATGATTAATTTGAAACATCATAGTAATGATTATGGAAATTAGATATGATTTGTATATTTCATTTATGTTGATTAGAAAATCAACTTTTAATTAAATTATTAAGCACTATTTTTTGAACTGCAGGCTTTGTCACCCTAATTTGATTTGGGATAGTGATTCTCTCTAAACATGTAATTAATCAGTTTCTTGGCAACATTGCTTGAGCCTAAGATAATTTCTGAGCTCCAGAGCAATGTAACTTGCGGGTACCCCAAAGATGTGCTGGGTCACACCCCCCCCCCCCCCCCCCCCCCCCCCCCCCCCACCCACCCCCTGGAAGTCTGGAAGTTCCCAGGTAAGGTTTGTGCATGGCAATTGCCCGGAAGTGCAAACTTTCCCTGAGCAATTGCTCTGCGTAGGGAACCATCAGAAAAGGTGACTTAAATCGCAAAACTTCAGATGTTTCTTACTGTATTATGTCAATAGCTACCCAGAAAAGTTTAGAAGGATTAAAACCACTTCTATTGTCCGGGTAGCAATTGTTCAAACCCACACCAACTTCCCCTCGGGACTCCCCCGACCTTCTGGCTATCCCACTTCTGACTTTCACCGACCCCCACCCCACCCACTTGGGGCCCAACTTAACCTGATCCTCCCCCCTGAGACCTGACCCTACTGTCCTAAAGGCCACCCGAGGCCCAACTAGACCCACCGAACCTCCTGCCGATGCAACCTGACCTGACCCTGCATCCCCCTCAAATCCTACCCACTTACCTTATGTGCTTCTGTAGTAATTATAGTTTTGATAAACGTAGGACTGTAGCTTTAAGAATAATCCTGTGTTGTAAAATCACAATGATCTTTGTAAACCAATCAGTTTGTAGTGCAGGGAACCTCTAGGAGAGAGTTCTTCTTTAGTTATACAGTTAGCAATAGCAGCTACATGTCTACATCTGTCTTGTAAATAAAGTTTAATGTTTCCACCAAGAAAAATTGCCTAGCAAATTAGTTCTATAACAGCTTATCTTCTCCCTGGCCTGTCAAGGCTCTTTAAACTTCACTGGACCTTTAAATATACCTGCTTTACAGCAGCTAGAGCTGTAAAAAAGGGGCCATTGTCTCCTTACATCCACCTGAGCTGCACTTGATGCTAGGCCCCAGGGATGCCCTGTACTGCTCCAATCTCATCCAGCCTGAAGAAGGCTGGGCAAAATAGGATTGAAAAAATTTTGGGTAATAAAGTAGGACTGGAGTGGCAATCCGATTCTGATTGCCAATCCAAGGAAGTTCAGGTCCAAGCTTTATCATGTACTGAAAAACAAGTTTTCAGCTGATGTGTCAGCCCATTGTTGGACTGTTACTACCATAGTTAACAGTATTATTAATTACACTCAAGGGCAATTAGAGATGGGTAATAAATGCCAGCCTTGATCATGATGCCCATATCCTAAGTTTTTTTACAATTGGAGATCATGTTTATATCAAAGCCACATGATAACACATGCATTAACTGTACAAAGTGCAGACTGTGCTGCACGAGAAAATACCACCAATAGCCATGGTTAGATATATACACATTGTTTTTGAGTCATATAGTGAATCTACTGAATTTAACATGTAAAAATTCTGCATTTAATCTCTTCAGAAAAATGCACCTTTCTTGTTTATTGAGGAGTCCAAACATGAAAACACACGTTGAAAAGGAGTGAATTGCGCAAATGACAGCATAGCCAGGATTTCACGACCGCTCCGGCCCGGCGGGATATTACAATCCCACCAAACTGAATGGGGATTTAAAAGGCTCACCACATCTGCTGGGGGTAGACACCCCATAGCGGGGCCGTAAAATCCTGGCCCACGGTTATGTGCACAGACTATTTCAGGAGAAAGTTGACCTTTCATTATACCTTTAAAAAAGATTTTATTATTATTCTTTTGTGATCATAAATTAATTGTCATAAAATGTTATTTTATATTTAATAAGGTAGCATATGTGAATCTTTTAAAGTTGCGCAAAGTTTATAAGATTAATAGCAATTAGCTAAAAGCTGATGATAAAACAATAACTCTGGAGTTAATAATCTACAAGTCTTGTTTCCTTTACTATCTTGTGTTTTTTGTTCCAATTCTGGGCATTTCAAATAACTTTTTTTCTCTCAGTGAAGCAGTTTCCATTGGCAGGTTTAGCTGTCTTTGATCCAGAAGTTGTATTTTTGATAATCTTGCTGTTACGGATGCAGAATTATTTGCTCCTATCTTTAACTGAAGTGTAGTAATTCATCTACTTCATGTACATGATAACACGCCTTTCAAAATGGTAGAATATTGATTGCAGGTCAGAAATCTTACAGACTTAACAAAAAATATTTATTTACATTTAAATGGATACATAAAGCACAAAACAATTTTTAAAATTGTAGAGTATGAAGGTGAAATTGTTAAAAAAGATGGGTTTCCGTTTCAAGAAAATCTTTGGTAAACAGTAAATTTTTGGGCAACTCACAATGACAAATGTTGAAACTCATGAGTGTGCTTAAGAATCTCTAAATCAAGATTCTGGGAATTGCAAACAGATAGAGTTTCACATTACAAAGTATGCACTCTGTTTGTGTTGGGATACATATTAGCTACCTAAATTCAGAGAGCTAGAAGCAGTTCGGCATACCTAAGGCTAGGGACCTCCAAGTATTCCCAGGATAACTTTTCTGCCTACCAGTACAGAAAATTGGTCATCTTTCTACTACTTACACAAAGTAAAAACATAAGGAATAGGAGAAGGAGTAAGTCATTCAAGCTCTTGAGCCTGCTCCGCCATTCAATAAGGTCATGGCTGATCTGATTGTGGCCTTAACTCCTCTTTCCTGTGTGCCATCCATTACCCTTTACTCCTTTGTCAATCAAAAACTTGTCCAATTCAGCTTTGAATGTATTCAATGACCCAGCCTCCACTGCTTGCTGGGTAAGAGAATTCCAAACATAAATGATGGTCTGAGAGAAAAATTCCTCTTCATCTCCCTGTCTTAAATGGAAGGGCCCCTAATTTGAAATTGTGTTGCCTAGTTCTAGATTTCCCTACGAGGGGAAACATCCTCTCAGAATCTACCCTGTAAGCGCCATCAGAATCCTATATGTTTCAGTATGATCACCTCTCATTCCTCTAAACGCCAATGGGTATATGCTTAGCCCATTGAAATTTTCCTCATAAGACAAATCCCTCATTCCAGGAATCAGCCTAGTGAACCTTCGCAGAAGTGTTTCCAATGTAAGGGTGCACCTTCTTAAGTAAGGTGACCAAAACTGTACACGGCACTCTAGGCACGGTCTCGCCAATAGTTGTAGCAAGGCTTCCCTACTTTTATACTACAATTCCCTTGCAATAAAGGCCAACATTTCATTTGCCTTCCTAATTGTTTGCTGTACATGCTGACTTTTTGTGACTCGTGTACAAGGACACTCAGGTCCCCCTGTACTGCAACTTTCTGTAGTCTCTCTTCATTTAAATAATATTCTGCTTTTTTATTCTTTCTGCCAAAGTGGGCAAACTCACACTTTCCCATACTGTACAGCATTTGCCAAGTATTTGCCCATTCACCTATCTATATCCCTTTGCAGACTCTTTGTCCTCCCCACCATTTGCAATACTACTTATGTGTCTTCAGCAAATTTGGCTACAATACAGATGATCCCTTCATCTAAGTCATAAACATGCATTGTAAGTAGTTGAAGCCCCAGCACTGTGGTACTCTGCTAGTTAGTGTGCCATACTAAAAATGATGCATTCTTCCCAACACTGTTTCCTGTTAATTAGCCAATCTTGTATCCACGCTAATTTGTCAACAGCAAAACCATAAGCTATTATTTTCTGTAGTAACCTTTTATGTGGCACCTTATTGAATGCTTTTTGGAAAACAAAATACACTACATCTACAGGTTCCCCTTTATCCACCCTGTTTGTTACATTCCCAAAGAATTCTGATAAATTTGTCAAACACGATTTCCCTTTTGCAAAACCATGTTGACTCTGCCTGATTGTATTATGATTTTCTAAATGTTCAACTGCTACCTCTTTAATAATGGATTCTAGCAGTTCCCCAGTGACAGAGGTTAGGCTAACTGGCCTATAGTTTCCTGCTTTCTCTCTCTCTCCTTCCTTGAATAGAAGTAGTTTTCTAATCCACCGGTACGTTTCCAGGATCTAGGAAATTTTGGAAGATTACAACCAATGTGCCCGCTATCTTTACAGCCACTTCTTTTAAGATGCTAGGATACAGGTCCAGGTACTTGTCAGTTTTAAGTACCATTGCTTCCATTATATAATTGCCTTTATTTGAAGTCTAATTTGTCTATCTAAGACCACCCTGCCCCCTAGAGTATTGATGTGCAGGGTTAAGGGGACAAGTGGAATGCCTCTCAGTTCCTAATGATAGGTCTATCCCGTCAGGTTCCATTTGTGAACCAGGCTGGATAGTTATTCATCAACAATGTCCTGAAATATTCCAGACTTGTCGACAAGTATTGGATTACTAAACCTGTTATAGGGGATTAACTTGATTTCAAATTTCCATTATCTGATGCATTATCTTGAGCCACCACAGCCCCCATGAGACATTATTGATCAGCTTGTCAAGAAGGATAGTCACAAGTTGTCAACAGATAACTTGAAAGTGGAGGTTTGCGCCTCTCCACCAGGATTCCAGGAGCTCCTCACAAGCAACAAACTGAATCATAGGCCTGAATTTTATGTTCCGAGATCGGCCAAGCGCCCAACCTGAATGCATGTAAAATTGCACAGGCATGTAATATTGAGGTTGGCAGGCGTGCACAGGAGTTGGAGTCACATCCGATAATTAAAGGGCCAATTAAGGCCTTTAAAAAGCCTATCAACCGAGATTTTACGTTGCCCATGCGATGTTGTGTTCATTGCACAGGCAAAACGGGCAAGTGGGCAATGCCTTTTTATCAAATTGTCATCCAAGGGTAGGGTAAAATGGGCCCGGAGCATTGCCATTATGAGTAGTGAGGAGTTTAGGAGATAGTTTGCTCCTGGTTGCTGAGTGAAATTTGACAGCTTTATCGCTGTTTTTAGCTTCAGTCTTTGCATTGCTAGCCTTCATTTCAGGACTCATTGGTGTCTCCAAGGTGGCTGGAGGATTTATAACATGTGGACCCTTCTGGTCACCAGGCAGTCTTCTGTTTCTCTGATAATGGTGATTGTCTACCCCACTAGTGGCACCTTGTCTGAGGAGGAAGAGAGGAGCAGAATGGAGAGGACGCCAGGTGACCGTAGGCAGCGCCCAAGGGAGGATGGGAGGAGAGATGCAGGCACAAGGGGTGCAAAGCCAGCATGGAGTCCAAGGTGGAAGGGGCCGCAGAAGATGCCACTATCCTGCTGCCAGAGTGCACAGGCAGAGATGCAGTTACCTCAACATGCCAAAGGTGCAGTGCCGAAGGTGGCTCTGCCTCTCCAGGGAGACTGTGACCTCCATATGTCAGATGATTAGGCCGGAGGTCACCTCCAACTGTATGGTTGGACTCCCCATGACAATGACTCTAAAAGTCACAGTGACCCTCAACTTCTATGCCTCGGGTTCTTTCTAGGGATCAGTGGGGGATCTGTGTGGAGTCTCCCAATCAGCTGTCCATAGTTGCATCAAGCTGGTGACAGAAGCCATGTTTAGGTTGGTGATGACATTTATTCATTACTGGATGGGCGAGGCCAGCCAGGCTGAGCGAGCCAGAGGCTTTGCTGTGGTTGCTGGGTTCCCACGCACCCAAGGTGCTATCGACTACACTCGTATAGCCATCAAGGCACCAATGGGTGAACAGGAAGGAATCCACTCCATGAATGTGCAGATAGTTTGTGACCACAAGATGCAGATTCTGCAAGTCTGTGCAAGGTACCCAGGCAGCTCCCATGATGCATACATCCTCCAAGACTCACAGGTGCCAAGGCTGTTCATCTCTCCAGCTCGGCTGGATGGATGGCTGCTGGGTGACAAGGACTATCTCTTGAAAAGTTGGTTTATGATGCCTCTCCTGCCTTGTTTTTTGTTTCAATGGTTCCAGGAATGGTTTCACAGGCCGTCAACATGTAGCTGAGCTAACTTTATTTATAACACATTTTCCTAACATAAACACATATCTCTGCAGTAACTGAATTCTGTGCTATCTGACCTTCAAACCCCAGGTCAGGTGCCCCCCCCCCCACCCCCCCCACCACCCCACCCCACCCCTTAGCTAGTACAGAGTATCATATAGTACCTAACACTGGAGTACACTACCACAATCAACTATTATCATCACCTCTCCGGTATCTAAGGACAGAAGCATAGCAGACGCATAAAAGGGGTCATGCCTCCACAAGGGTGGTGATAGAGCAGACCATTGGTCTCCTGATGATAAGATTCAGGTGCCTGGACTGTTCAGGAGGAGCACTGAAATATCCTCCAGAACGAGCGTCTATTATAGTCATTGCATGCTTTGTTCTCTACAATCTGGAGTCCCACTGGAGGATGAGGATCTTGATGTAGCTCCACAGGCCAGAGGTGATGACTCCAGTGGTGAATCATAAGAGGATCCCAGGGAAGAACACGGTTAGGACGTGGAGGCAGACCTCTGGAAGCTTCAGGGAGGCAGGGACAGCAGGAAGACCTTGATTCAAGGTTCCTTCAGCTAGGCTGCCAAGGCATTGCTCCCACCTCATGCCAGGGGTACCGCCTCCTTACTGAATGTTTGCAATGACCTGTTCGATTGAAGCCAAAGTCCACTCAGTATCTGTGCAATAACGTTTAGAGCCCCTCAGGTCCAGCATCACACAATAGCGTGCCCTGCACCTGTAAAACAAGTGAAGCATACTGAGGTAATTAACACAAAAGCAAAATTTATATGCTCTTGGCACTTACAGACAATGAACATAACATTATAAGATGTTAACAGTCACACTAGTAAACAACTCAACAAATAACGGCAGAATGGAAGATTGCCCATGAAAAGTCCCTCTTGTGCTCACAGTGATTTAAACAAATGTTTGTGAGTGCTGTGCCTTGATGCACACCCCACCCTTCCACACACACACATCTCCCCCCCCACCCCCACCCAGCCCCCCTACCCTTGCTGACAGCAGCATAGAAAATAGGAGCAGGAGTGGGTCATTTGGCCCTTGAATAACTTCACACTTGTCCATGTTATACCACATCTGCCATGTATTTGCCCACTCACTCAACCTGTCTAAATTGCCTTGAAGCTTCTTAACACCCTCCTTGTTGGAGGCAACATCTGACTTTGGTGTCATGTCAGTCCTGATGATCTTGGCGATCGTCCTCTGGACGGCAGAGCTTGCATAGCCATTCCTGTGCAGGTGTATCCAGCGCCATGTCTGGACATTCCTCAGTCATCGCGGCCTCATCAGCTGCAGAGGGGCAGAGTGGCTGTCGCCACAATCCAGAGCACACTGAGAGGAGCCTGCTGAGACAGCATGAAACTCGGCCACCAACGTGAGTTCAGTCTGGACCTCTCTTCTTGCCAATGATGGACGGGCACCTGACAGAAGTATTAGGTGCCTCATCCATCTCTCACACTGGCAGTGACCTCCTGAGGTCATTGTCTGTGTGAGATCTTGCAAGGCCAAGCACAACCTTAGAGACCCCTTACTCTGTTCCGGGAGTTGCCTCTCCATGAGAGTCGCCACTCTCTCAATGGAGGAGGTAGTGTGCTTGGTGCTGAGGGTCAATGCAGTGCTCATGCTTCCCAGGATTCCTCCATAACAGAGACCATGGCACGCTGCCCCTCATGAATTTCCATTGAATCCTCCCACTCATCCTGCTGGACATCCAGCATCTACTGCCTAATAGATGTTTCCAGAGGCTTGTCATCTTCCTTGGACTCGACATGGTCCTGGTTTCCAGCAGTCCTCCGACTGCCAGCACCCTGGGCATTCTCTGCCTCCACCAACTCCTCATGCAAGTGTGCTGTGCCCTCACCACTGTGCACCGACTTTGTAGCCGGTGATCTAATGCCCATTGAGGTGTTGATATCTGTGCTGGTGCCTGGTGAAAAGAGGGGTGCGATGCATCTGACAGGCACTGGTCCTCCAGTGACCTCCTTGGGGTCCTGCAATTGTTTACTGGTTGGCAATTCTAGGGGAGGAAAATGACATGTCCGTAGTATCAGTTGTAAGGAACATATGTTTTTATTTTCTGTTGGATTAGAATTACAATGGCTTTAAGTTGAAAGACTGGAACAGGATAAGAGATATATACAATGTTGCAGTCTTGGAACAGTGCGCGCCATGAAAGACAGGATGGTGCTGGGAAGTAGTCCTGGACCAAGGCCAACAGGACCTAGACCTGACAGCAGCATTTTAACCAGCTCCTGACCAGGTGACCAGGTTTTTGTGAGAGCAGAGTAGAATAGCTCCTGGTCTGAAAGGAACAAGACTTAAAACCTTTTTCTCGTGTACAGAAGATACCAGTAATTCCACAATATTAGCTGGCTGTTTTTTTTCTCCTCATAATTCAATAACCTGCTGTCTCTCTGAAAACATCTGTCAAGAGGCAAAGGGGAAAATCACTGTTAGAGACATTGAAAGGCAATTGCTAAACCAGTGAACTAAATACTGAAAGTGCTGGAAGGCCACCTTATGTCATCAACAAGAACTGAAAGGAATTTGGAAGACATTGATCAAAATCAACCCATCGAATCATGTAATCCAGAACTGGTGCTATTAAATTGTTTTATCCCACCATTAAAATCTATGTTTTTGTGTGTCTTGTAAGTGTGTGTATTGGGATTTAAGAAGGGGGTAGAGTTTAAGTTACAGTGTGAGAAATTAGCAGTTCATTTTTTTTTTGCCGCTGGTTAACAACAGTTTGTTCTTTAAACAGTTATTTACTTATGAAGTTTACAAACCTGGTGCTTGTATTCTGATAACCTAAATTAAACAGTTAGGTCAAATTGGGGCAATTTGGTGGTTTGATCAAATTTTTTCACATTTGTCATGGCTTGGGGAACCGTGAGGCTTGCTGTTACAGGACACTATTCCCAGTGATTCACAACACTGTCACCACACTGTCACTGTGCACACTAGGCGGGCTGGTGAGACACTGGATATCTGCACCATGGTGCCATCGTCTTTCAATGAACGATAGAGACTGCAGGTTTGAGGTTTCCATTTCAGATGAGACAACAAAACAATGTTTATACACTCCAACATTCTCGCATCTATGCACTGCACTCTTACCTTCATCAGAGACTCCTGCCTGTCCACAACTGGTGGACTGCACTGGGCATCGGCATTCTACCTCCAGAGCATCCATCTCATACCTCATCAGAATCATCAAGTTTGGGGAGGCCCTGCCTGTCCTCGATGGTGTTATAGCTTCTATTCTCCTGAAAAGACAGAGGACCATTGATTAGTCCGCTCTCTACCTGCAATTGCAGTCTGGCCAACCCCACCTGCTGAACACCTTGTAGGGCACATCCGAGTTGTGGCCCTCAACCCGCAAAGCAATCAGGCCAAGCAGCCAGAGCTGTCCATCTTGGCCGGTGCCGATGTCAGTGACAGTTGTCTCTTATACCCTGAGCACCGGGGGAGACAGCCAGCTGTTAACACTTCTCCACACAGATCCATGCCAACTTGATACTCACCCTTGCTGAGTGCAGCAGATCATTAAACCTTTTACAGCACTGCACCCAAGTGCGCTGCATGACATCATGGCTGCTGACCTGGGCTGCCACCTCTGCCCATGCCTTCTTGGTGAGGTGTAATGGCCTCCTGTTGCCATCCCTGGTTATCAAGATATCCCGTCTGACCTCCTCCACAAGAATTCCCAGGCAGTCATCCGAATACCGGGGGAACGAGTGCCCACTGGACTTGCCCTCCCACCTGGCAGATGCAGATGCCATTGCTATTCCACACACATTTTTCTTCCTCGAGCTTGACAGCTCTCTCTGTATCCCTGGCAGCCTTCAGGGAGCTGCCTCTGGTGCTCGACCGGCTCCCACCTCCACCTGGCCCTTCTGACCAGTGAAAAGACATGTTTCCCGCTGGGTAGGTCTTAATTGGCCACCCAGCGTGAAATTGCATTGAAAACGCGATCTTGCCCGGGAGCGGATTCCACATCCGCTTACTGATCCTTGGACTTTGTGCGCACACCAAACGTGAAAGTCAGGCCATAAAATTTGGGAGTATGTTTTCACCATCTTCCGAACCACAGCATGGTCATCCAGCATACCCCATCAAACAGTAGATCCACCACAAACAATTGGTGCATTGTGTTATTTGGTACACTGCTTGAAAGGAGCTCCTGAAACCTGCTGTTTACCTAGCAAGGTTCAAACCCACATTTGTCTTTTGTCTCGTCAGTTCATGACTAACCTATTTGAAGATAAGGGAAATTTCTTTGTTGTTGAGATGGCTCCAGATAACACTGAAATGTGGTGCTTCAATAGGATCGGGCTCCTTTTTCACCCCAAGCATGATACATACTTGACCCTGGATATGTGGGTTTATAACCTCATGCCAGGTATGTCAGTACATCTTTCAGCAGTTGTCATACAGAATCTTAGGGAAAAATTTTCCCTTCCTCCATCTGGTGTTGGATAATCTGGTATTGGATCCGTTATTAGATTATCTGGGCATACTACATAAAGGAAAACTGAACAGGGAAGAACAAAAATCCACAAATGTACTTTGTCCCATTTGATCAGGCGCAGAGGGATCTGGATCTCTGGGAAATTAGATGAAAAAATGACAAATTAATCATAATGAAGCCAATGCAAGGTGATGTGACCAAGGATGTGGAATGAATATTAAAATGTTTATAACATTTTTTTGCTCTCTTACTAAAACACATTTGTTTCATTCATCACATTACATTCAAATATTGTTTCCTGTTGATAGCTAACAATGTAACGTAGCTTCAGCAGACATGTTCCTAGCTGTTTTGGAAGATTTACGTGGGTCACAGTTGGTAATATCAGTTTTTCTGCTTCATGAAATTCAGATTTTGAGGCTTCAAAAGTCAAAATTGAATCATAATATTGCGTGCCTATTTCTCACTATGCTTCCTCTTTCAGTTGCACAGCCAACATTAAAGATTATTCTTTGATCAGTAAACAGGAGCTCTGGAGAAGACAGATAATGTCAGTTTTTGGCCTTCTTTGTTCCTTCCATACACACGCACACACACACAAATGCTTCACACTGCATTCTGTTGAGAACTGATGAAAATTACCTAAACTGTTACAGATTTATTTTTAAAAATTATACTTTTTATTATTCAACCATTAAAAAAGTATAGTTTTGGATGTGTGCAATATGATTATTTTTCTTTAAGCATACATTTCACAGAATCACAGAATTGTTACAGCACAAATGGAGGCCTTTCAGTCCATTGAGTTTGCACTAACTCTCTGAATGAATAAATCACCTCATGCCACTTCCCTGACTTCTTGAAACCCTGTGTGTTATTTCTTTTCAGATATTAATCCAATTCCCTTTTAAATATCTCGATTGAGCCTGCCTCCACCACACTCTCAGGCAATGTATTCTAGATCCTACCCACTCACTACATGAAAAAGTTTCTCCTCATGTCGCCACTGCATCTTTTGCCCATAGCCTTGTGTCTGTGCCCTATTGTTCTCAGTCCTTCAACCAGTGGAACAGCTTTTCACTATCTACTCTATCCAGACCCCTTGTGATTTTGAATATCTCTATCAAATATTCTCTCAACCTTCTCTTTTCCAATGAAAACAGTCCCAACTTCTCTGATCTATCTGTGTTACTGAAGTTCCACATCTATGGATCCGTTCTCGTGAATCTCCAACAAAAGCCAGACACAAAAATAAAAACAAAAAAACCTTCTCAACTATTTCAACTCTTTCTTGGACTCGAACTCAAGTTCTGTCGAAGGGTCATGAGGACTCGAAACGTCAACTCTTTTCTTCTCCGCCGATGCTGCCAGACCTGCTGAGTTTTTCCAGGTAATTCTGTTTTTGTTTTGGAAAGCCAGACACTGTTATTTTCAGCAGCCACAATTGGGGATAAATTTCTCTATCGATTTAGCATTGGCTGAGCTGTCCAGTTCATAGTTACTTTTTGTCACTTTACTCATTTAAAACAAGCATTTCAGTGTGGTTCATTTGATGTTCATTTCAAACAATAAAATGACTAAAATGGGAAGTCCTCGAAAACAAGCACAGAAATTGCAATACCTGATTAACCTGCACCTGTTTGATGTAATGTGGGCAGCGCGGCATCTTTGTGATGCTTTCTCATTTATTTATTTCATGAGTGGCACCAAAGTTTTCCATCACTGCACTGGGGGTCTTGATGGAAGAGGTATAATCAAGGAGAGCTGTCCTGAATCCCCTTCATACATATGCTGAAAAAGCAATGGAAACAGATAGCTACAGAGGTCAATGCCAAGAATCTAGCCCTGAAGACCTGAATTGAGAGCCTCAAGAATTTTTTTAGCCTCACAGGAGTGGTCAAGGTCAGTGAATACATCTTCAGTTATACCCTATCATACCCTACCAACTACACCTCTGGCCTCAGCCACTGCTCAAATCACCACACCCTATCATTCCCTATCAGAAATCTCTGACAATCAGGACTCATGCATATATTTCACTTCACCATCGCACACTTAGCAAGCCTCACAGCCACATGTCAGCTTGCACACACTGCCAGCTATTCAACCATGACAACCACATTAAACAAACACATTGCATGACACTCACTGATGCACATTCCTATGTCTTGCAGGAGAAGGCAACACACAACCAAAGGCAGCAACTGAAGGAGGAGAGGATAGCCTGCTTGTTTTAACCACATGAAGGAGAGTGCTGGCCATTGTGGCAAGGGCTGAATTTCTGGTCAAAGATGGACCTGAATTCATTGAAGACATCTGTAACCTCATACCTAATCAGCTTTCTCACATCCCACCCTCCACTGATCTGACATTTCTTTTTCTGATTTACAAATTGCACATGGTGTAAGCAAGCACTTGTTACTTACCCCTCCTCCCCTCACCTAACCTTGCCTTTGTGCCTTTGCCCTTTCAGATAAGACCTAGGCCCAACAATCTTCAGTTGCTATCATCAGTTGCTTTCCATCATAAGGTCAGAAGTGGGGATGTTTGCTGATCATTGCACAATGTTCAGCACCATTCGCAACTCCTGAGATATTGAAGCAGTTCATGTCCAAATGTAGCAAGACTTGGACAAAATGCAGGCTTGCCCCTTGACAAGGTCAGCAGTCACATGGCAACACAACCACCTGGAAGTTCTCCTCCAAGCTGCTCACCATTCTGACTTGGAAATGTATTGTCATTCATTCACTGTCGCTGGGTCAAAATCATGGAACTCCCTCGCTAACAGCACCATGGGTGTACCTACACCACATGCACTGCAGTGGTCCAAGAAGGCAGCTCAGCACCACCTTCTCAAGGGGAATTACAGATGGGCAATAAATGCTGGCCCAGCCAGCGGTGGCCACATTCCATGAATGAATAAAAACATCAAGGATATGATTAGAATAGTTAGGTACTAGTTTGACTGGTGCAGACTCGATGGGCCAAAGAACCTTTTTCTGTGCTGTAGACCTCTATGACTCTATGACATCACTGCAGGAGTTCCTCAGGGTAGTATCCTAGGCCCAACCATCTTCAGCTGCTTCATCAATGACCTCCCTTCCATCATAAGGTCAGAAGTGGAGAAGTTCACTGATGATTGCACAACGTTCAGCAGAATTCGCAACTCTGCAGATACTGAAACAGCCCATGTCCAAATGCAACAACAAGTGGCCAATTTTCAAGCTTGGCCACTTGGCTGACAAGTAGCAAGTAATATTCGCACCACACAAGTGCCAGGCAATGATCATCTCCAACAAGAGAGAATCTAACCACCACCACTTGACATTCAATGGCATTATCATTGCTAAAACCCCCATGTCAACATCCTGGGGGTTACCATTGACCAGAAACTGAACTGGACTAGCCATATAATTATGTGGCTATGAGAGCAGGTCAGACGCTAGGAATCCTGCGGCGAGTAATTCACCTCCTGACTCCCTGAAGCCAGTCCACCTTCTACAAGGCACAAGTCAGGAATGCAATAGTATATTCTCCACTTGCCTGGATGAGTGCAGCTCCAGCAATACTCAAGAAGCTTGACACCATCCAGGACAATGCAGCCCGCTTAATTGCCACCCCATCCACAAACATTCACTTCCTCCACCACTAATGCACAGTAGCAGCAGTGTGTACCATTTACAAGATGCACTACAGGAATTCACCAAGGCTCCTTAGACAGCAACTTCCATACCCACGACCACTACCACCTAGTTGGACAAGGGCAGCATATTCATGGGAACACCATCACCTTGAAGTTCTCCTTCAAGCCACTCACCAGCCTGACTTGGAAATATATTGCTTTTCCACTGTCGCTGGGTCAAAATCCCGGAACAACTCCCTAACAGCACTGTGGGTGTACCTACACCACAGGAACCACAGCGGTTCTAGAAGGCAGTTCACCACCACCTTCTCAAGGGCAATTAGGAATGGGCAATAAATGCTGGCCTTGCCAGCGATGCCCACATCCCATGAACAAATAAAGAAAAAACCCAAGAAGTGCAACCTGGCCAATCAGTGCGGAGGACGTCAATGGGCCAGACAACAGAAGAAAGCTGATGGGGTTACACATCCAAATGCTTGGTGCACTGGAAAATCTAAAGGAAAACCTGCATTCAGTCTGAAGGTGCAAAAAGCAACCAGCATCAACTTGGCACAGACCTTTGCCCACAGCTTGGAGCCCATGCTTTTCAGCATGGACGTGGTGGTTCACCCCACTTGTACACCTGTGGAGCCAACATGATGCAGCTTTTGAAGGGCAATTGCTGCAACAAGTAGTTTCCACCAAAAATCTGACTGCTGCACTGGGAGCTCAGGTTGAAGTTATATAAGCTCAGCTCGTTACCATGCAAGCTCAGGCTGTTTGCATCATGACTGTGGATACCAGTGCTCAAAGGAGTTTCACAGTAACACAGCAAACTGTCCTCCAATGGACTACTAGATTGCAGTAGCTTTGTGGAATGCAAACCTGCTATCATTTCTTAGCATAACAATATTTATGCTTCCACTCTGCCACTGATGTGTTGTTTTTGCCTGTCAGCCAGCCAACCTATGGCAAGATGGTGCAGTCTTAAATTCAGCCTCCCAGGGCCAGAGCTGCTCAAGCATGTCCTCCAAGGCTATCTGCAGTCTTTCCAAGTGAAAGTCACCAGTATTTCATGCTGTAGCCACTGAGGTAGCACTGCACAGCAGGACAGGCAAGGGTCCAACAAGACAGACATGAAAGCAGATCTGGGCAATCTACTGTCTGAGAGCCACATCAGGATTGCTGGAGCTTCCAATCTGTCCTGTGACTGTAGCAGGGAAAGCACACAACATGTACTGGTGAATTCACGGTGTGCCAAGTAAGCATGCGCAACTGCTTCTGATGTCTGGCCAATCAGCATTGGAAGCTGTGAGTGAAATGCAGATGTGGGACAGCTTCAAGGAAAGTACTCCAAAGCCAAGGAAAGTAATTCCAGGTAATTTTGGGTTAACCAATGACCAGAGGTTTGAGGCAGGCTTTTGTTGGAGAGTGCGGAGGCATGTTAAAGCAGGCAAGCACACGTGGATCACCAGTTAGCACTGGGTATATTTAAAACTACTTACTAGATTACTGAATTTTTGATTTGCTTTTTGGTTTTGCAAATAGACTGTTATTTCAAAACTTCAAATTACAAGACTTCTCATACAGAAAATTTAAACTTAAGACAACTCTTATGTTGAGCTGGATTTTCATTTAATCAGGGAGACTCCGCTGGTCTTTAAAAATGGCTGCTGGGAACCGATTCCAGGATTCCCAGCCCCTTTCCCAGTGCACCCAATTTTTACAAGTAGAGGATAAGAGTGGCGGGGTCTACGGTGGGAGTCAGACCAGCTTTTCAAAGACTCGTGGTTCACGGCTCCTTAGAGGTTTCATGAACCATAGTTTGGAAGAGTGAACCTTTAGAAAGTTAAGTTCAAAAGGTTCTACCCATGCCCCCTTGTCAATCTGTGCCTTTCTGCCTACCCCTGCCCAAGGGCTTTCATACCCTCCATGTGCTCCAAGTTTCATTATGCATTATTTACTTACAGCCTAGACACCCTTTAGTCTGTTGAAACAGCCAGTACCCAGGGGAAAACATTGCTTAATAAAAACAAAAAAACTGCGGATGCTGGAAATCCAAAACAAAAACAGAATTACCTGGAAAAACTCAGCAGGTCTGGCAGCATCGGCGGAGAAGAAAAGAGTTGACATTTCGAGTCCTCAAGACCCTTCGACAGAACTTGAGTGAGTCCAAGAAAGAGGTGAAATATAAGCTGGTTTAAGGTGTGGGGGGTGGGGGGGTGGGGAGAGAGAGAGAGAAGTGGAGGGGGTTGGTGTGGTTATAGGGACAAACAAGCAGTGATAGAGAAAACATTGCTTGATTGACAGTCCTTTCTCTGTGATCTGTTCTGGCACTTGCAGAATGTTTACTTACACAAGATAAAGAAGTATCAAGTGCTTGTAGTTTCTGCCAATGATACTTTAAAAGGTCTGGATTATTGACACTTTTATAGTGTAGAAGCACTATTTTAAGAAAGTAGGAAGTTATGAGTGAATGACTTTTTAAAAAAAAAAGTTTTCCACACATGCCAATGTTGCTATAGGGTTCATTGGTTCTGTGTGAATGGACATGGAAGTGCCAGAAGTTGTCATGTAGGGTATGAGGGGCTATACAGAGGTGGATGGAGTACATATGTTGGCATGGAGGGTATGAGTGGCCATAGGGTGGGCAGGTGAGGGATTGTGACGGCTGAAGGCTAGAGGGCTGTTTTTTTGTTTTACTGTTATTATTATGACAAAGTCCCAGAGCAGCAAGGCAGGCCTTTTAACCAGCCAGCCTCAACACCCAGCAATCCCTGTGGCTGCCTTCAAACTCTTACCAGGGCAGTTACCCTGACTCTAGTCATTATCTGTGCCTCCAATCCCTGAAAGAAAATCCCACCTTTCCAGGCACTTTCTCCCGGTGGGGCAAGCCAGTAAATTCCCTGACTCCTGCTGTATGCCTCTAGAATGAAAATTCAGCCCATAGTTTTGTTTCCCCACTTCTCTCATTCCCTCACTGAAGGTGCTGATTCTTGCTGAAATTTGGTGCCAAGGTGCTGGCAGTCCAGTGTTTGAATCTGGAATCTTCAGGTCTGAATTGGAATAGTAATACACTGAAGAATGCCTTTACATACTAGAATGATTATAATTCTATAATCTGTCAAAACAAATCTTGCATCTATGTGTGCATGTCCTGTCAACTTTTTTTTTATAAATTCCTATAGCACATTTATAATGGTACCACAGATCTGGAACTTTGATTACATGGGGAGATGGGAAAAGCTGGGGTTGTTTTCCTTGGAGCAGAGAAAGTTAAGACTAGATTTAATTGAGGTGTTCAAAATCATGAACAAAGTTGAGATGGATCTAAATATAAAAACTCTGAAAAAAATATAAATTTTTCATCAGTGGTTGACATGAAGCATTTTTCCACTTTGCCCCATCTGAATTCGAAGCTAACCTCACAACACAATTGTCAGTCAGGGCTGTATTTGTGAGCTTATCCATCACAGCTTTGTAAGTGAAAGGGTTGACACCCCAACTCGAACTAACCGAGAGCTGCATTCTTTCAGCAGTGGCAAGTGTTTTCAATGATCCAGGTAAATGATGAGAAACTTGTTCTGCTGGCAGAAGGGTCAGTAACCAGAGGACACAGATTTAAGGTAATTGGCAAATGAACCAGAGGTTAACAGATTTGTAGACCAGGCAAAAACTAAATCGACAATTCTGCTTATGGAGAAAGGATTGAGATATTGAAGCATAAATGCTGCTAACCTGCTGTGAATCCCAAGATATGTATGACGAAAGGTCTCCACAAGCAATCTCAGTTTAACATGGAGATAGGCATCTCACTGATTAGTTGTTTGTGCACTTCTGAAAATTAGAGCTGTAAAAACATCTTCTGTTCCTTTGGGGTTAATATTTTTAGAAAAAGGATGATGAATGTAATAAAAAATGAAAAGTGTGGTTTTAGGATAGGTTTTTGTGTTTTGAAATAATTGACAATTAGGATCATGTTCCCTAACGTGCCGAACAGAATACTGATGCACTTAGTAGCATTTTTTAAATATGTGCTGGGAGGTTATTAAGTCCCAGCTCTAGGAACGAGAGAACGAGAGAGGATACAGATCACTGTACTCCACACAAGTAACTGCCTTTGAGAAGCCTTTTGGTTTCTCCACATTTTCTTTACTGTTTTTTGACCTTGGTGGTTCTTGTAACACCGGATCACAATATTGCATCATTTAAATTGGCAAGACAAAAGCAAAATACTGCAGATGCTGGAAATCTGAAATAAAAACATAAAATGTTGGAAGTACTCAGCTGGTCAAGCAGTATCAATGGTGAGAGAAAAAGTTACACCGGAATTTGATGCCATTATAAAGTGGGATGACCAACTGCATTGTTCACTTTAAACCAAGTTTGGCACATTTGGTTTTATTATTGTATGTAACACATCTTTATCATAGTATAATTATCATAAGAGGTTTTATGTTTATTTGTATCAAAATGTATTGTCATTAGAATTGTTAATTTCTTGAGCATTTATGGCCACGCTGCCAGACAATTTCCATACCTAGATGTGGCCATCCAGCCAAAAAGTTTGCCCACCTCTATAGCAAGGGAATGCACAGGGTGATTAAATTAGATTTACAAAATGGCATAATTCCATTTATAGATTTGGTTTGGTTTGTTTTGGCTTTTATTTTTGCATTGTGGCCAAGAAGACAATGTGATTGGCAGTGAAAAGGGGAAGTAATGGCTTGGGCAGAAGTGGGCTGTCTAGGTTCTTGCCTTTCTCTTCCTCCTCTTCTAATTCCTCTTCCTCCTGTTGCTTTTCAGCTTCTTACCTGATAGCTGATGGCAAGGCCTTACATCGGGATACATGAGATAGATGGTCCAGAAATAGGCCATTTGGCCCAATCAATCCATTCTGGCATTTATCCTCCACTGAAGCCTCCACTCATCTTTCCTCCTCTAAATCTATTATTGTAACCCTCTATTCCCTTCTCCCTCAAATGCTTGTATATCTTTCCCCTTAAGTGCATCTATACCATTTGCTTCAAAAACACTCTGTGTCAGCATGTTCCACATTCTCACCACTCTGTGTAAAGAAGTTTCTTCTGAATTCTCTATTGGATCTTTTGGTGAGTGTCTTAAAAGATGCCTTCTAGTTATTCCCTTCCTTACAAAGGGAAACCTTCTCTCTGTATCGACTCTATCAAAAACTTTCATCATTTTAAGGATCTCTATTAGGTCACTTCTCAGTCTTGATTTTTCAGGGGAAAAGTGAACCAGCTTGCTAGCCTTTTCCTGATATGTATACCTGCATTTCTGGTGTCATCTGCTGGTAAATCTTCTCTGCACCTTCTCCTGTGCCTCTATATCCTTTTTATAATATGGCAGCCAGAACTACATGCAGTACTCTTAGATGTGATCTAACCAAGGTTCAATTCAGGTTCAGCATAACTACCTTACTTTTCAATTATATCCCTTTAGAACTAAAGCCTAGTGTTTGGTTTGCTTTTATATGGCCTTGCTAACCTGTGGCATAGCTTTTAGTGATAATAATGGAAATGTTGTACAGCATGCAGCATACCACCATGGTTCTTGAGGATTGCTCATCTGATTACTGCAGATCTCCTCCAGATTGGCATCATTATTTCGGCATGCCAATGGTCTGTTCTATGACATCTCCTGTGGTTTTCATTGTATGCATGCTGCATACGTGTGTTTGGGTTCCACATTGGAATCATCAGCCATGTGGTCAGTAGATAGTCTTTGTCATTAGTAGCCACCTTTTGGTTTGCTGCTTTGATTGAAATGCAGCTAGCACAGTGGACTGCTGCAGAATGAAGGCATCAAGACTGGCTGCTAGGAACCAGGTATTGATCTGCATGAACTGCTGCCTTTGGTCACACACCAATTTGATATTGAAAGAGCAGAATTCATTTCAGTCCCAGAATAGTGCAGAGTTGGCATGCAACATCCACAAAACAATGTCAGTGGCATCCTGCACTATAGGGAAACTGAGCTAAAGCTTATGCTCCATCTGTCCAGTTGTTTCTGGCAAAGGAGGACTAAACGAAGTTACCTCTCTTTGAATACAGAGCCTCAGTGAACTCCCTTGTGCAATTATTGATGGCAAACTGCAAGATGTTTTTAACATCTCTAACTCCAACAAAGAAGGGGCCAGACACATAAAAGTTTGCTGCTGTGGAGTTGTGGCTGCAGCAGTCACCCATTTCAGCGAGGACATCCTTAGCCAAAGGTAAATGTCCTTACTGATCTTCAGGTAGGAGAATTATTCCCCAAACACCCTGGATGGGTATAGCTCCCTGCTGAGAGCCCTTCATTACTTCCTCCTCCTCTCTTTTCCAGCAGCTTCCCCTGCTCTGCATGATCTCAGGGTTTGCAATAGGAATGCCTTCTGCTGTACCTAATTCTGGGAGAATCTGTTTTGAGCAGAAGTCAACAAAACTTCCATAAGTATTGTGGTTAACTGATGTGTAATATACCTTTAAGAGGAATGATATAATGAAAGATCACATGATCTTAGTATTCAATAGCAGAGTAGCACGGGCTACGTCTGTAGTTTGTAGCCTGTAGTCAGTAGTTAGCAGTTGGAGTCGTATAGAGATAGAGTTTGAAGTGTAAGCACATGTTTAGTTGCTGCTGAGTACCTTTGTAAATAAACACAGAGTTTCTACCTATGAAGTGTCTGCTACTCAACTCTATCATTAATACCAAATCAACCACCCCTTACAACAAGCGAGTGAACAGGATCCAACAAACTGGTAACTAGGATCCAACAAGCTGGCGACAAGGATTCAACAAACTGGCAATGAGGATTTAAAACGTTAAACAGAAGCAAGAAAGAGAAACAAAATCTGCACTATACTTCTCACAGCAATTGTAAGTAGAAGTTCCACTCAAATCATCGAAGTAACTCCCTCATAGCATGCTGCAATTTGGAAGAATTGATCCTTTCCATCCAGCAATAGATGATTGGTCCCATTATATTGAGCGTTCTTTTTCCAAGCAAATGAGATTTTGAGGGAAAAGAAGAGGTGGGTGATCCACTTAAGTACATGTGGGAATAAGGCTTATGGCTTGATTCAAAGTTTTATGGCACCCAATGCCTCAAACTCGAGAAATTTTGATGAATTAATGGACCTGGTGAAGGGCCATTACCAACCAAAGCCCTCAGTAATGATACAAAGGCTCAAGTTTAATTCAAGAATTAGAGCCTTGGGGGAGACCGTTGCAGGCTATGTGGCAAGCTTGAAGCAATTAACAGAGCACAGTGAGTTTGGTACATCCTTAAAGGATATGCTTAGAGATCGTTTAGTGTGCGATTTGAATGAGGACATGATTTAGAAGCGATTGTTATCCAAAACAAATCTGGATTTTAAGAAGAATGCTAGAGTTTGCACTGGCAGTTAGAGATTCGAAAGCCATACAGGCCAAATGGCACTGTCCTCCACATCAGGCCCCAGCTAAAAAGGGAGTGAAAATGTAATAATCTACTGAGAAGCAGGAAACAGCCCCCAACAGCTGGAAAATGAGAAAAAATGGCTTGGCAGCGAAAACAAGGAGTAATATCAATAGAGGTGGAAATAAACAATCTTTTAACAATTGGCACTTTAAAAAAATAGAACGTTTTTATTGTCATAAATCAGTCACATTATGAGACAGTGTAAGAAAAGAATCCAGCAGACTTTCAAACAAAAGAAAAAAAAATGAGATCTACAATGTAGAAGGGCCTGAGGCAACAGATTCAGATATTTATTCGCTGTATAACTTGAAGGTTGTAAGAACAGCACCAATCTATGTAACAGTGAAAGTGAATGGTAGACCTGTTCGAATGGAAGTGGACACAGGAGCTTCCACTTCAGTAATTGGGGAACATATCTTCAAATATCTGAGTAATGGGGAACATCAATTAAATTTGGAAGAAACTACTGCCCAATTAAAAACATACCCAAGTGAAAACATCCGAGTCAAAGGGATAAGTAGTGTAACTGTTAATTATGGGAGCATTTTGTTAAAGCTACCCTCGATGATAGTAGCAGGCAAGGGGCCAAGCCTCTTAGGTCAAAACTGGCTAAAAGAGATCAAGTTGGAATGGGCTGAAATTTTCCAATTGAGAGCAAGTGGGTTACTGGAGCTACTACAAAAGTACACCACAGTCTTCAAGGATGAACTTGGGAAGATCCAGGGGCTGCAGGCAAAAATTCATGTGGATCCAGAGGCCACTCCCTCATTCATGAAGGCAAGACCAGTACCTTATGCATTGAGAGAAAAGGTCCACACCGAATTGGACAGACTAGAAAAACTGGGTGTTATACAACCTGTGCAGTTCTCAGAATGGGCAGCGCCTTTGGTCCCCGTCCTTAAACCTGACCAGAGCGTCCATATTTGTGGAGACTACAAATTGACGGTTAATAAAGTAGCTAAGCTAGACAGGCACTCCATACCAAAAATTGAAGATTTGTATGCCAAGCTGGCAGGTGGAACCACCTACATGAAGTTGGAAATGAGTCATGCTTATCAACAATGAGAGCTAGATAATGCCTATTGGGAATTCATCACAATTAATACCCACAAAGGGTTGTACCAGTACACTCAATTGCCTTTCAGCGTCTCCTCAGCTTGTGCCATCTTCCAGAGAACAATGGAAAGTTTACTGTAGGGACTGCCCTAGGTTGTAGTCTCTTGAGATGATGTTTTGGTGACAGAGTTCACTGAAAAAGAGCACATGGCAAACTTAGAAGAAGCCTTAAAAGGTTTCGTGCAGGCTGGAGTTTGTTTAAAAAAAGAAAAGTGAATGTCCCAAGCAAGGGAGGTAATCTATTTGGGTCACCAAGTAGATTCATAGGGCCTCCGCCCAATTGAGGAGAAAGTGA
Organism: Carcharodon carcharias; assembly: GCF_017639515.1. Taxonomy (NCBI): domain Eukaryota; kingdom Metazoa; phylum Chordata; class Chondrichthyes; order Lamniformes; family Lamnidae; genus Carcharodon; species Carcharodon carcharias. Next base: position 157,542,583 of record NC_054467.1, on the reverse strand, counting down.
GACCCATAAGAGAGGCACCTGCACCAAAGAACACCTCAGAGCTCAAATCAGTCCTAGGAGTGATCAATTGCTATGGATGGTTCTTACCAAATTTGTCTACAGAACTAGCACCCCTATATTATCTACTTAAAAAGAACCAACGTTCTTGGAGGTGCCCCAGAAAGAAGCTTTCAAGAAGGTCAAACAATTGTTGCACTTATCCAACCTATTAGTACATTATGCCAGAGGAAAAAATTAGTGTTGACTTGTGATGCATACTCCTATGGAGCGGGAGCAGTGCTCTCCCATCAGATGGATGATGGCACGGAACGGCCAATGGCTATGCATGAAAAACACTCACCAAAGTGGAAAAGGGTTACACACACGTAGAAAAAGAAGGCCTGTCAATCATCTTTGGAGTTAAGAAATTTCATCAGTACGTACATGGCCGCCATTTTACTATCATTTCAGACCACAAGGATTGTTCAGAGAAGACAGGACTATACCAACCATAGCCTCAGCAAGAATACAATGATGGGCTTTATTCCTGGCAGCATACAAGTAGACTTTCATACATAGTCCTGGTAATCAAATTGCAAATGCTGATGCACTTAGCCATTTGTCTATACAAGAAGAGGATGTGGAAGTCCCGGTTCCACAAGGACTTATTTTGTTGTTACATTTCTTAGATTCATCACCAGTATGTGCTCGACAGATCAGAAACTGAACAAATAGGGACCCAGTCCTATCACAAGTATGAGGACAAGTACTTCATGGTTGGTCACAAGAGTATATATCTGACGAAATGAAACCGTACGTTAACAGACGACATGAAATAGCCAGCCAGGATGGTATTGTTAGGGGGAAGAAAGTAAGTAAGAATTTATGGTAAGGGAGAATTTATTGAAAAGGAATGAATTACTTAAAATCTCCAGGCAACCAGGGCTACCAAGCACATTGTCAGTGAAATGTTACCAGATGAACCTTGCACAGCCTTAGGGCTTGCAAACAACAGAAAGGCCTTGGGAGCTGGACTGCAGTCACAGCATTAGCAATAACAACTAAGATTAAGTGTGCTCTTCAACAGATAGGGGAAGAACAGATGGTCCTAGTTTAGGTAGGAGGGAAGGCCTCTGCCTGGGTGAAAAATAGGGACATACTATGCATGTACCTGTTACCAGAGATGTCTGTTTAATGTAAATCTATATGTTGACGAGATCGGAATCTGGAAACTGTTCTTGTAGGTGACCAATAACGTATAAATATGTTGAACACTTGTAATTTAGCAGTGTTCTATCTCAAGCTGCATTGAGATGGTTCTCCGCTTGCAATTGCTCAAAGAAATGATCGTGACCTGTGCCTGAGACTCCTGTGGTCCGATTGTCAAAGTGACCACAACAGTATCTTATTGTAGGGGGCATGAGTGATAGTACTTCCAAAGGGTAGAGACCCAATGCTAATTGAACTGCACAGCTCGCATCCAGGAATATCCTGAATGAAGACCATAGCACATAGCTACCTATGGTGGCCTGGGATGGATGATGAAATAGAGAGTTTAGTGAAGAATTGTGTGCAATGTCAGCAACTGCAAAGTTGCCATCAACAGCTCCAATACACCCTTGGGAATGGCCAGGAAGACCATGGGTGGGGTTACACATTGACTATGTTGTAACTTTCATGGGAACAATGTTGCTGCTCATTGTTGATGCCCACTCAAAATGGATGGACATACATGAGGTGAAATCACTAATGACTTCTGCTACAACTGAGAAGTTATGTCAAAGTTTTGCCATTAACGGACTACCAGAAATAGTAGTTTCTGATAATGGCACGGCATTTATGAGTGCTGAGTTTCAGCATTTATCAGCCTCAACGGTTTCGCTCATGTAAAAATTTCACCGTCCCACCCTTCCTCAAATGGACTGGCTGAAAGGCCGGTTCAAAAATTCAAGGCTGGCATGAAGAAATTAACTGGAGATTCCTTAACAACCAAGCTACCACGCTTTCTTTTCCACTATAGGACCACCCCTCACACAACAAGAGGTGTCATACCTGCAGTATTATTGATGAACCACCATCTCAGGACGAGATTGAGCTTAATAATGCTAAATTTAGGGGGGAAGGTGGAAAGGAGTCAGGAAAGCCTGAAAACCGCACATGACTGGCATAGTCGTGAGAGGAAATTTACTGTGGGAGAGACGAAATGTGTGAAGAACTTTGAAGAAAGACCAAAGTTGTTACCGGGTAAAATAAATGCAGTGACTAGACCTCTATCTTACCACATGGAGGTGGAAAGCTGAGTCATATGGAGACATGTGGATCATCTAAGGAAGAGAGAAACAAATCACCAAGAAATTATTCCACCAGTGTTCACGACTGAATCAACATTTCCTGTTGAGAGAACTCAATCTAGAACAGATGTGTCAGATGTATCTGTTGTTTCTTCAAGAGTGGAGGACACAGATCTGCAGGAGCCCACCGAAGCACCTGATGTTCAGGCAACTCCAGAAAAGGAGGTTCCTGACAAGACATCTGACGTTGTGGAGCTGAAACACTCTACACACGTAGGGAAACCCCCAGAAAAACTGAATTTGTAAATTTCTTATCAGTGTAAATATTTTGCTATTTTGAGAAGATTGTAATTGTAAATATAAAATGTATTTCTGAGTAAAGGGGGAGGGATGTGGTAATCTGATGTGTAATATACTTTTAAGCAGAATGTTATAATGGAAGATCACATGATCTTAGTATCCAAAAGCAGAGTAGCATGGGCTACCTTTGTAGTTAGTAGACTGTGGTTAGTAGTTAGCAGTGGGAGTCGTATATAGAGTTTGAATTGTATGCACATGCTGCTGAGTACCTTTGTAAATAAAGACAGAGTTTCTACCTATGAAGTGTCTGCTACTCAACTCTATCATTAATGCCAAACTGGCCACCCCTTACAACAAGCGTGCGAACAGGATCCAACAAACTGGTGACTAGGATCCAACAAGTATTTAACACATCACTCCAAAAATGTGTAGAATTATAGAACAGTGAGAAGAAATCAACCCTTAAACTAACCTGTAAGTAACTCTTTCGAGTACAAACACGTTTCCATCTGTTTCAGATTAAGTTACGTTGTTTCATTGCCATTGTGAGATTTGAACTCTTGATCTTGGGGTTACAAACCCAGTACCATAACCACTTGGCTATTTAGGCCAAGCCTAACCTGTAAGTAGTTGGTGGTCCTTTTAAATAGCACTAATAAGGGGGTTCTTCTTGTTCTCAATGTGTATTCAGCTGTGTGAGTTTAACAGAGAGTGTTGGCTAGATCATTGAGTGCTAAATGGTGGTGTTGGTGTCAAATCAGTGTTGCTTGCAGATTGACAGCATGATCTCCTCTATTTCCACTAGACATTCACAGTATGCATGTTACCACCTGCTGCAAGAGGGCCTCCATATGCCTCAGAACACAAATGTGCACACATGTTACAGATAATTTGTTGGAACTCTAAGGGCCCTTGTAGACCCCCACTATTGAACTCTATCAAGCCCAATATACTTGAATCCAGTCTGTGGTAATTTGTCATTTTTTTAATCCTATTGCTTTTAATGGACAAGCAGCTTGTACAATTCCTGTATGACTGGCCTATAATTGCAAAAAAATTAGAATTATAGTATCATTGAACGGTTACAGCACAGAAGGACGTCATTTATCCCATTGTGTTCATGCCGGTTCTTTGCAACAGCAATTCACATAGTGCCACTCCCCTGCCTTGTCCCCATTGATTTTGTTAACATTAAAATTGAACATCAAAAATATACTTTAAAATCAAAAACTCAAGACTTAAAATTATCAAGGATATGTTGCCTAGATTTCAGCATGCTTTCTTCTGAAATAAGAGTGTGAAGTAATTACTGTTGTATGAATACCTGATTAAGAAAATATTAGTATCTGCAGCTGTTATCTATGAAGGAATTTATTTGATAATCTTGTGTATTTTCATTTAGAGCTAACAACTGATAATATAAATGGAATCAGGGTTTCTCTGTTTCTGAGTAGGAACAAAAAATAATTTATGTATGCTGATGAATCACCTATTTTATTGTAGTGTCATTAAGTTGCAATACATGATTTCATTTTTTACTGATTGTATATACTTCTAATTTTATAGTCTCAGTAAATAGGACTTTGAGTAAGTTTTCAGTGCTCAATAAGAAATTCAGCAATCCCAGCAGTTAAATTGGGATCGTGGCCATTGTTGAAAGTTTACTGTGAGTTTGTTGGGTTGGAGAAATGGTTCACTGAAGGGATTGCAGATGGCAGGTCCCAACACCATTAGGGATGCCTGCCAGGGGAACACCTGAGAGAGTTTGGTGGGTGACTTGCTTGAAACATATAAGATCCTAAGGGGTCTTGACAGGGTGGTTGTGGAGGGGATGTTTCCTCTCGTGGAAAAATCTAGTACTAGGGGTCACTGTTTAAAAATAAGGGGTCACCCATTTAAAACAGAGATGAGGCGAAATATTTTTCACGCAGAGGGTTGTGAGTTTTTGGAACTCTTCCTGAAAAGGTGGTGGAAGCAGAGACTTTGAATATTTTTAAGGCAGAAATTGATAGATTCTCAGTAAGCAAGCGGGTGATAGGTTATCGGCGGTAGGTGGGTTGCAGATTTCAAATTACTATCTGATCAGCCATGGTCTGATTAAATGGTGGAGCAGGCTCGAGGAGCTTAATGGCTTACTCTTGCTCTTTGTTCGTATGTTATTATTGCCACAATAAAGGTGCATTTTAGCTTTTTGATAGCAGACCTATGTATGTCATAGAACTATGATTTGAATGTTAATTAAGACCTGTGAGGAGAAACAGACAGACATTTCTCCTGCACACCAGTAAGCCCTTGTAAAAAGAACAGCAGCCAGAGTGTCAGCATTACTGGAGCAGTAATGTTTATTGAGCCCATTTTGAGGTTGCAACCACACCCAATAATGCTAATTTTGGCAAGTTAAGATTGCTACTAGATTCCCCTGCTGCCTCTTGTTTTAAAAGGGCTAATGTAAAAGTTATTGAAAAAATACCCAGCTATGCAGTTTTTGGGCTCAATGTTACGTGAATCTGGAGTTGGTGAGCTGCAACAGCATGGGCAATAAATGCTGATCTAGCCAGTGACACCCACATCCCATGAAAGAATAATAATAAAAAATGGGGTGCTTGCAGCCCTCCAGCCATATGGCAATGGGACCAGGCCTTCAACATAGCTCCATCAGCTGCGCCATCAGGTGGCTGGCCAGCACAATCCACCAGCTAATCATCCAATAGTTAAAATCTAGCCCTTATCCCCAACCATTTGCTGCCAATCATTCCAAGACAGCTGCTAACGTCAACACTTAACTGTGGCTTTCAAACCCATGTTCTTCACTTAGTCGTTTGAAGGACAACAAAAATAATTGCATACTTCAAACTGTGGGGGGGGGGGGGGGTCCAGAGCAACATCAGCTGCTTGCATTGCCGACTTGAAATTTCATTCTGCATGGGAACGTCACCTTCATAGGGCCTTTAACTGAAAATAGTTGGCCTCAATTGGCTACCTGCCGCTTCCTGGCGGGTATCTGATCCAACCCTGAGCTGCCCTCATTCAAAGTAGCTCAGTGCAGGATTGTGTCAGTGCACTGGCACAGGGACCAGTGGCACCAAATCGTGTGCCTGCTCGCATCTGATCCAGACCTCGACCCTTTTGAAAATCCAGCCCCAAGAGTCTTATTATGAAATATAGCAAAAACAAAGTCTTAGAGTTTCATATGTGATGCAACAACTTGCATAATACAGTTCAGGTAGTTTGATTTTATTAAATGAGTGCGCACGTAACTATTTCAATCTTAAGTTAATATTTTGTCATAACATATATGGCTGTTTGGTCCTTGAATTATGATTTCCCTTATGTTTCTCTCACAGGTCCAGAAGGTGCAGTGTTTGAACAATCAGTGGAAACACCTCACATCAGAGCTGAGTCATCACAAGAACTCAAGTATGTAAATGACTTGGAAGTTTAGCAATCTTTGATTTGACTTTGTGCTTCTAGTTTAAATCTTTATTTCACGTACAGCTGATTTACAGAGCAGTCAGGATGAGCATTTGGGTAGCCTTTGTGAGAATGAGAACTTTACAATCATGGGTTTAAAACTTCAGATCCTCTGATTCCAAAATTCAATTTTGATGTTTTAGAGGCTGAATAGGAAGATTGCTCAGTACCCTATCAGAGACTCAAATAATACTGCACAGTAACAAATGTATCTGCCCTGAATGACTGCCAGAAATTGGATGAAATCTAGCAAGTTCAAACCCATGAATGTAAAAAAATGCTACCTCTACCCAGCTTATACAAACCCTTCCAAATTCATGACCTCTACCACCTAGAACAAAGAATGCAGCTGGTGCATGGGAAAAACACCACCTGAAATTTCCCCTCCGAGTCACACACCAGCTTGACAATATATTGCCATTTCTTCATTGTTGCCAGGTTAAAATCTGAAACCCCAGATTCAACTGCCTCCAAGTTGAAACAGCTTCTATGGGAGTACCCATGCCACATGGACTGCAGCAGTTCAAGAAGGTGGCTTACCATCACCTTCTCAAGGGCAATTAGAGGTGGCTAATAAGTGATACCCACATCCCATGAATGAATGAAAAAAAACAAAATTGAGAAAATAAAATACTTTGCACGTTCAGGTGGAGATTGTGACCATTTTGCACAGAAATAAACACTTCTTTGCACAGATCAAAACGATCTATTAAGTTAACAAACTCTGATACACAAAAGGAAGGTTATCTTGGAAGATGCAGAATATATAAAACAATGGACGACTGAAAAGAGAACATAATCTAGGGACGGCAATGACATTTAAAACCAACACAAGCTTTGATTTGACAACTCACAGGGCTGAATTTTCAGGTACTGCCAAGGAAGGGAATGGAGGTGAGCTGGGCACAAAAACACTGGCACCAGACAGTGTGCCGGTTTCCTGACCCTCTTCATAGCATAGAGGAGAATTTTCGGCTTGCCGAAGCTTAAAATGACATAGGGGGACGTCAGGCGTACGTCCCGACATCACCGCGCATCATTTAGATTTTCAGTTCGGCGGGCGCACAGCCAAGTCAGCTGCGCGCCCGCCGGACTGTCAAAGGTCTTTAAGGCCATTTAACTTTCAATTCAGATAATTAGTGGAGCTGCCCGTCCAACCTTAAGGTTGACGGGCAGGCGAACAGCCCAGATGGCCTTTGCACTTTTCATGGAACCTCATCCACGGGCGGGATGAGGTTACATGAGTGATTTTAAATTTTCACAAAAAATTTCAATAAAATTAATGCACATGTCCCAGCTCATATGACAGTTTCACATGAGGGGACATGTCATGAAAACATTTCTGCCATTTTATTAAGCTTTTTACACTTTAAACTTATTTCCTTGAGGCAGGGATTTCTGCGCTCTTTGGCTCAGGGAACCCCACCACCCCCTCCCCCCGCCCGCACAGGGAGCACATAGCGCTTCCGGGTGTACGTCACGCTGGGCGGGCCTTACTTGGGCTGCCCACGTAAATGGCAGTGCGTACCCGAATGGGGGCATCGATCGGGTCCGCGCCCGCCCACACCCGCCCACGTCCGTCCCTGCACAACTCCCCCGATGGGGAGAAAATTCTCCCCATAGCGCTGGCCACTTTTACCAAAGCAGGTTTGGGCCGACAGGGCCACCTGCCCCCTGTTTTCCAGTCGGCCTCCAGTTTTCCGATGTGATGGCAGGCACCCAGCGGCAGGTTGGGGTGCCTAATCTCCAGACAAGTCTACAGGCCCTCCTTGTCTGCTTGTTTGCGGTTGCAACTAAAGGCTTCCATGTAGAGGGATTCTACCCAGTCACCCATGCCGCCCCGGCCCTGATCTGTCACCACCCCAACAATGATGAGCTTGCTGCTGTATCTGTTTTTTTTAAATTTAAAGTTTTACAAAGGTTGTTGAGAGGTCATCTCCATTTTGAAGTACTCTCTCAGTTACTTACCTTCTTCTACATCCTGCTGTTCCTCTTAATCTGAAAGGCCTCAGATTGGCCCTCCAGCTTCAAAAATCTGCCAGCTACCGTGAATTGGGCAGGGACCCTATATCCAAACCTATTAAAGAGGCACCTCCATGAAAATCCCAGAGTGACTGTTTCCCCTCAGGGGCAGGTTCAGGTACTGCAAACAGTACCAACCCCTGTTTCATGCTCTGGACAGAAAATCCTGCCCATGGTGTCACTCTTCAATATTTATTCTTTACACATTTACCATTGTTGTACCGTGCTGCTTGAGATACACAAATAACACATAACATTATGGAATGACGGTATACTGCAACCTTTTAAATTGGGTTCTGACAACATATAAAATATTTCATAATTGGAACAGATGCGACGGAGATGAAGGAACTGGGAGAATGGGATGGAATCTTTAAAGGAAGCGGGGTATGAGGTGCTGTCGTCGAGGTAGCTGTGGGAGTCAGTCGGCTTGTAGTGATTATTGGTGGACAGTCTATCACCAGTAATTGAGACAGAGGGATCAAGGAAGGGAAGGGACATGTCAGTGATGGACCATATGAAGGTGATGGAGGAAATTGGAAGCAAAATTGATAAATTTTTCCATGCCCAGACAAAAGCACGAAGTGGTGCTGAAACAGTCATCAATGTACCAAAAAAAAGAATTGTGGGAGGGGGCCTGAGTAGGACTGGAACAGGAAATGTTCCACATACGCCATAAAGAGACAGGCATAACTGGGGCCCATGCGGGTAACCATTGCCACACCTTTTATTTGGAGAAAGTGAGACAAGTTTAAGGAGAAATTGTTCAGTGAGATAACAAGTTCAGCCAGGCAGAGGAGCGTGATGGTGGATGGGGATTGTTTGGGCTTCTGTTCAAGGAAGATGCAGAGAGCCCTTAGACCATCCTAGTGGGGGATGGAGGTGTATAGGGATTGGACATCCATAGTGAGGAGGAGGTGGTTAGGGCCAGGAATTGGAAATTGTTGATATGAGCCTTGGTGAATTCCTGCAATGCATCTTTGTAGATGGTACACACTGCTGCTACTGTGCGTCGGTGGTGGATGGAGTGAATGTTTGTGAATGTGGTGCCAATCAAGTGAGTCCGCAAGGCAAGAAAGAATAAGACCTGCCACTTCACCTGCCATTTCACCAGTATTACTGATGAAAAGTTCAGTAATCCGTCTATGAAAGGCATAACAGTTTCTGCAAAGGCTCAGCAGACAATTAATAAAGGATGAAACAAAATCAGAAAATGCTTGAAAAACTCAACAGGTCTAACAGCATCTGTGGAGAGAAATAAAACAGAGTTAATGTTTTGAATCTGTATGACTTCTTCAGAGCTAGAGTCATATGGACTCGAAGCATTAACTGTATTTTTTTTCTCCACAGATGCTGTTCAACCTGCTGAGCGTTTCCAGCATTTTCTGTTTTTGTTTCAGATTTCCAGCATCCACAGTATTTTATTTTTTTCTGTATTCATAAAGGATGTTTTTCTCGCCACATTCCACTGGGCCACTGCTAGGAGCATGTCCTCTCAACATTCTGTAAAAGCAATAAGCATGGAAATAGGTCATGGATAATTTGAGCACTGTATTTGTCACTGCGAAGACTTGGTAGGAGGTGTCAAACGGAACAGAATCAAAGAGCCCCAGGTAAGACAATAATATTATGTAAAATGGTAGCTTAGGACAAATATGTCGATGTAGAAGAGTATTCCTTGTGCTCCAGTGCAGTGTTGCCACAGTGACTGCAGCATGACTGGTGGAAGCCTGCTGGCTTTCAGAGGTGGAAACTACAGATGGCCTTGTCGGATGACCTTGAACAGTTCCTTTATATTGGAAAGTTGCTCATGATTTTTAACAAAAGTGAGAGACGGAAACTAAAGAATTTTAAACAGTTAGCCTAACATCTGTTGTCAGGGAATTACTGGAGCCTATAATTCAGGATGAGTTACTGATAACTCAGATAAGAACATTTTCAGCTGATCAGAAAGAGCTAGCATGGATTCATAAAGGATAGGTCATGGAACAGGCTCACGAGGCTAAATAACCTACCCCTGTTCCTCTGCTCCTAGAACACCTGGCTTTGGACTGTGCTTTCTTTGCTTGGGTGGCAGCAGATTTGGCTGGCTGGTTGATGGGCAGCAGCAAGAGCACTGATGTGGTGGAAGTGGTGGGAGGACAAATGCTGTCATTCTGAGAGAACAGCAGGTTTGCTTCAAGCTATGGCCATTCATCTGGGGTGGTGCCTCTGCAAACTTAGCAGTGTGTTGGGGAACAGATTGTTGGACTGCTGTGAGATCTTGCAAACCCCTTTGAACACTAGTGTTTGCAGCAGGTAAGGTGGCAGCAGGCTGAGCCTTCTTGGCAGCAAGCCAAGCTTGCGTGAAAATGGCTTAAGCCTGAATGGCATCAAACTGATATTGCTTATCAGAAGTTTTAGCTTCCAATCTAGAAGCTATATATTGGTTGACTATTGCTTGTTCTGCCAAAGAAACTGAGACTGTGGTAATCAAATGCTGCATCATGAATGGGTCCACAAGTGTTCTTATGGAGTTGGCTGCTGTTTTAATGCGGTAAGGGTTGGGCTCCGAGCTCTGCACAAAATCCTATGCTTAATTAGTGCCAGACTCCTTCAGATTGACCGCAGCCCTTCTGGCAGGCCTGCCAATGCACCAAACGTTTCAGCCTGTATATCTATCAGCTTCTGTATACCACCCATTGAGCTCCTCATCTTTGTCCTTGGCAGTAGAGCATGTGTGCAGCCTTGCCTTCTGGGTAGCTATCACCTGTGTTACCCTTGTCCCCTGCCCTGACAGCAACCCACTCATGCCCAAGGAAAGGTCCCAACTCTAAGTTATCCTCTAAAGAATGAGCTGTGTCAGTATCTGAGTTGGTATCTGTATGTGTGAGAGTGGGGTTCCATCATATCCGTGTCGCCCTGCTTTTCCACCTCATCTTCCCCCTTCGCCATTGCCTGGCTAGGTTGCAGGTTTTGGCCATCTGAAAGGAGAAAGGCACAAGATTAGGGTTGCAGTGAGGGAAGGGGCAGAAAGCAAGAGGGGCGTGCTTACACAATCTGCAGCTTGGAAATCAGAACTGAATGTGGGGTGAGGAAAAAATGGGATCTGAGAAGGAGAATTAGGTATGAGCATGCCATCATCTTTGATTGTTTTAGCCCCGCCCTTGTCCAAAGCCTCACACGGCTGCTCCTGTAGGCCATCATTTCCTGCATTACAGTAAGGACTTGCAGCCTGGCCCCCATCTGTTAGGTACAGCTGTAGGTCCTGGAGCTAGACTCCTGACGCTAATCTGGCATGCAGCCACTCACTAGCACAATTGGTGTTGGGCCGAACTACCATGTTTAAAAGAGCAAGCAGCACCAAGTTTAAGTGCTGCCTGCATCAGAAGCAACAGGCATGAGTTGATCGAGCATTGTAAATCCCGCATCCATTTTGGCCTTTATATCCGTGAATAATTAACACAATACTATTTTTAAAAATTGCAAAAACGAATTAAACAAACGGCAAAATATCTATCAACAAAACAGATGGAGCTTAGTCAAGAGAGACTAAGATGTTCAAAATATATTTTAAGGCGCCTGTATCTAAAAAAAAATGTACAATGTTGATTAATGTGTTAAGCTTTTATTAAAAGAATATTGCAGGCTTTATTGCACAGATACCCTCAAACCACAGAGTTCTACTGCAAGAAAGTGAAAAGTAAATTTTGTAAGAGTAAGAAAGTATGTTTCTCATATCGGCATCTAAAATCATGTTTCATCTTAACCTGCCTCTAGCATCGTTCATCCTTATTACAAACCTACTCAGAGCACGGAGGTTAATGCTGTTTTATTTTCCACCTTATTTCACATGGTTTTAATAATTAAATGGTATCTCAAGTTTATCCCTGATATATAAAACTATAATCCTTATAAGACATCAATAATTCTTAAGGTAAAGCCAAAGGATTATCATGGGACTCAAAGAGCTTCTTAGAAATGCAACCTGTATAATGAAGGTTGTAGTAACTGTATGCAGAATTAATGAAAATGAAGGAATCCTGGTATTATTTTGTATATGTGTGTATTTAATTACCTGTGAACTAACTGCAACCTTTAAAAGCTGTTGTTAAGGATCTCGTCCACAGGCTTACCAGCTTTGTAGCAGACCATAAGTATGGATGAGTAAGGCCACTCAGCCCAATTTAGCTCATCTCTGTTCAGAGTAATATAAACTTTCCTATCACAGAATCCAACTACTTCTTAAATGATTCCAGGGTTTCCAAATGAACTGCCTTACCTGGAAATCCATTCCAAGTATCTATCACCCTTAGGATGAAAAGCAACTTGCTGACCTCATTCCTAAATCTTCCTTTCTCCAGTTTGAATCTGTGCCCCTTCTCTTCCTCTCTTGGTTTCACTTAGATTATTGTTTTTAATTTTGCTATGCTGCTTTCTCTGTACCAATTCCATGGCTTAACTGAATCTTCAGTGACACAGTGATCAAAACTAGTTCCAAGATATGGACTGACCGAAGCAGTAGAACAAACCATTCTCCAACTCGATCTCCTTGTCACCTCAAATTGAGAGAATTCACTCCTGGTGCAGTGTCATTCCTAATGGGAGGTCAGATTAGAGAATCTTGCACAGAAGTCAGTATGCCTGATTTGCTATCTTCCCAATTCTGAGATGGTTGCTCACCTTTGCTTTCTGATTGTGGTTCCACAGTAATTGGTCATCATTCGCACTTGAGATTACCTACCTATACCGTGATGTTTAATTCCAACTTTATGACATCCTTTTTGTTTCTCTTCCTGAAAAGTCAGAAAATGAAAGGGAACTGCAGTTGTAACACTTGCATTCACAGCCAGGATATGAAGACAGAAATAGGAAAAGAAATAGGCCATTTTAACCATTGAGCCTATTCCACTATTCTATGAGATTGAGGATGATCGGTACTTCAACTTCCACTTACCCTCTTTTGCTCTACATCCCTGATACTCTTACCTTAATAAAACACTGACAATCTCCATCTTGAGAATTTCAATTGGCCCAACATCATGGCCTTTTGAGGGGAGAGAGCTTCGGATTCCTTTTTTACATGAAAAAACTGCTCCTTGGTTTCACTCCCATGGCCCAACTCGACTTATAAGATTGTGCCTCTTGTTAGATTTCCCCACCAAAAGAAATTGTTTATCTGTACCTACCCCATCAAATCCCTTTTGACCATTTTAAGGGAAAGAAAATGAGAAGAAACAGGAGACTAAAAAAATAGGAAAATGAGAGAGAAACAAAGAAAATAAGGAAAGATGAAAAAAAAAGAGGGTGAAAGGCTAGTTTTAACTTTTGGTAGTGACAGACAGTGGGTGGCAATGAATTGACTGCCCGCGATTAATCAACACAATTGAATGGAAAAAGAAGTCAGGCAGACACTGAGCCATTGTTCCTGTGTGCACCATTGCCTGTTTTCCAACACTGCTGAAACTGAAAATCAACTCCAAAGAAAGTAGGCCAGAAAAAAAAAGTAACAAGAACAGAAAATGCTGGAAAAACTAAGCAGGTCCATCAGCAACTGTGGAGCGAGAAACGGAATTCATGTTCTGAGTCCCTCTGAAGAAAGATCATGCAGACTCGAAACGTTAACGCTGTTTCTCTCTCCACAGATGCTGCCAGACCTGCTGAGTTTTTCCAGCATTTTCTGTTTTTGTTTCAGATTTCCAGCATCCGCAGTATTTTGCTTTTATTTTTTTAAAAAGTAGACGTGGACTGAAGAATGAGAAAGTAAAGGAAGAAAGAAGGAAGCATGAAAAAAGAAAGACAAATGAGAATACAATACTAGCTTCATTTTGTAGTAATGCCACTGCCAATCACATTTTCACTGCCTGCTCACATCATCATGAAGTAAAGGAATGCAGAGCAGAACTGTTTGCATATGCACCAGTACAAGAATCAATTTTACTGACCATGGCACACCTGATTTTTAATAATTAAAAATGGCAAGATTTTTCTTTTTGTTAATTCACTAAATGTGAATAGTGGTATAGTAGGGTACTAAACTGTGACTTAACTAAAATCTTGCCTTTTGTACAAGATTACTTATATCCCACACTGAGGAAATGAGCAAAAAATATCATATCCTGTTAAATCTTTTGGAAATCATGAGGGTTATCATCCCAACTGTGAAATACACTCAGAAAACTCCACGGACCATGACACTTGGGCAGAAGTTACTAAGCTTTTGCACCTTTCCAGGTCAAAAAAAGGTGCCACAAACTTGAAATCTGCATTGTGACATTTGCATTTGCACTAATGCCATATTGGTTCAGCTCCACTCATCGGTATCCCTGGAGCACGTGAAGCAAATGCAGGCATCATTTAAATTTGTTGTTAAGGTTCCTACACCTAAATCAGGATCCTCTAATGAAAGTGGTGTCCATGTGCACCTGTGATGTCCCTTCTTAATGTTGCCCAACAAATCACTGCAGCTAAGCAATTTAAGCAGTTTTCATAAGTGGCATTTAAAGGGATCCTCATCTTCATTAAGGTAAATCTCTGGTTAGGCTCTTTAGACTTCTAAGAGTGCTTTTGGGCCAGGTTTTTGACTGTTTTAGCAAGTGTGAGTAGGTGGAGGGCAGGAACTGTTTCACAGCTTTGAATTGTTCTCTGTGATCGAACAGCGGATTGCTATTGGATCGAGCAGAGTCCCCAGATAAGGAGAAGTAACAGCAAGTAAGGCAGGAAAAACATGAACATGCTGTAAGGATAATGAGGAAAAGACATTTTCTCATTGCAGCTGAACCACAGAGGACTAGTGCATAAGATGACTGCGTTTCACCAGAGAAACAGAGACTTAATGGTACCACCTGCTGAAGCAAGACTTAACAGCAGCTAGGGCATGCACAATGCTGCCTTTGTCAGTGCAGGTCACCATGTGGCTAAACCTTTATGCCTCTAGGTCCTTTCAAATTGCTCTGGTAACATTTTTAAAAATTCGTTCATGGGATTTGGGCGTTGCTGACTTGGCCAGCATTGATTGCCCATCCCTAACTGTCCTTGTTTAGAGGGCATTTAAGAGCCAACCACATTGCTATGCATCTGGATTCACATGTAGGCCAGACCAGGTAAGGATGGAAGATTTCCTTCCCTAAAGGATATAAGTGAACCAGATGAGATTTTACAACAATCAACAATGGTTTCATGGCCATCATCAGACTTTTAATTCCAGGTTTTTATTAATTTCAAATTTTACCACCAACCATGGTGGGATTTGAAGCCAGATCCCCAGAGCATTACCCTGCAACACCACTCAGTTTGCTGCGTAGGTGGCAATCCAACAGATCGCTGAGGCACTGTTTGTGAAGCCAACATACAAGAAGAGTGAGCACTGAGATTTCTTCCTTGCTGGATTCCCATGGTGCAAAGCACTGCAGGGTGCACATACGTAGCCCTGCATGCTTCATGTCAGGGACCAGCTCTAATTCTCAACAAGACGTCTTCCATTCATTCAACTTGTTTTTGACCACAAATGGCAGATCTGTGCCTGGTTTTCTAGCAGCTGCATAATACTTTCCTATTGTAGCATTCTACCCAAACCATCAAGCAACAGGCTGGCTGCTGCGGCATAAATGGGCTATTTCATCACCAGTAGGCTCAGATCTCCTCCGATGGATGTGACACAGTTACAAAATGCCAATGTAATGAGAGCCATACAAAACCAAAGGTTTTGATTGAGTGAACCAATCCCTAATGAATCTGCTGTCTTGAGAAGAATCTTTCAGTGCAGCTCAGAGGAAGTGTCAAGATTCATAATCATTTGCTGTATGGTCCATGGATTTGTAAGACACAAGTGAGTTGCCTTGCAGGTTCCTGAGGAGCAAGAAGTGGAGCAGGAAAATGAGGGGATGATGAACCAAAAGCTGCAGAAGCATAGGAAGAGCCAGTAGTACTGCAAGCTGCCAGAGCTGTAAAGCAGCAAATTATCAAGGCGAGATAATGCTGAAGCATCTTTACCTTCTCCAGAGCAGCAACACTCCCTTTTTCTATCTGAATCTGATCCATTCCTTACACACACCATATCAGTGTCCTCAAATGGTAAAACTTCATGTGTTCCCATTACCCCGCGAAAATTATGAACATCAGCTGGACCAAAACAAAACATTTTACTTCACTGCTTCAAAGAACTCTTGTCTGGATTTGGCAAATGGTTATATGAATCATGCCTGTCAACAAAATCACTCTTCTGCCATATGTGTGCTCCATTACCTATTCTAGTCCTTCTATGAGATATTGCCTGGTGGTTACAGTTTGGGAGGTAGAATGCTGCTGAGCTTCAGCTTCAGATTGCCATGATGAGCCAACCTCAAGGAGCTATGGCTGTCGAGGATCCAACTGTAGGCTGCTGGAACTCAGCATCCCACCAGTGCAGTCTGATTGGCTGCCTGGCAGCAGTAAGAGCACTGGTTGAGACATGGGCAGGGATAGGCAGGGATAACAGACATGCCATCATCCTGATAGAGTACAGCAGGTGTCTCTCCCATGGAGCCAATTCAATCTTCAGGGGCTTGAGCCTCATTCCCACTAATCCCACTCTTCGCCACAAGAACAGAATGCAGGCATATTGGGAAGTGCTCAAAGCCCCAAGCCACATTCTCCTTCAGACATTGTAAGTTACAGGAGATGCTGGACCCCCAGAGCCCAGATGTAAGCAGTTTGAAATTGCACTGAAACCTGGGAGGGTTATCAGCAGAGGCTGCAGTGTTAATACAGCTCACCTCTCACTCTGTGTTTACCTGTGTGGTATGGATGCCATGGGAAATGGCAACACACCAACTGGTGCTAAACTCCCTGATGATTGCTGACATTTTACACAACATGGTTGGCAGACAGCCCATTGCATCTAGCAGGTCCCTGTGGATTCCCTTGAGGCAATCCCACCCGTCCATTTTTTACTTACACACCAATGATTTTGAAATAACAAGTCCAGAATATAACTTCAGGATTAAAATTACTATCAGGGTTTGGTACTACAAGGAAAGAGAATACGTTTCTCATGCTCCATCTAAATTCCAAACACACCTGACACTGGTGAATTTATCTGACCTGCATTCTCATCACTGCACATGCAAGATGAAGCTCTCAGAAGAAATTATGTTTGGCCATATGAATTGACTCTTCAGGTTGAATTTTTCCAGTGCAAACCTTTGCACGATGGGAATCCGAATTGTAAAATTTGCCCATCAGCCAAGTATTGAAATTCCATAATAAAAGCAGAAAATACTGGAAAAACTCAGCAGGTCTGGCAGTTTTTGTGGAGAGAAAAGCAGAGTTAATGTTTCAAGTCCATACGACTCTTCTTCAGAGTTAAAGAGAAGTAGACATGTGATGGATTTTATACTGTTTAAGACGGGGTGGAGAGGTGGAGCAAAATAGAATGTTAGGGATAGGTGGGAGCTCAGAAGAGATTGGCAAAGATGTCATGGACACAAGACAAAGGGAGTATTAATGATGGTGTTAAAGAGTAAAGATAGTGGCATAAATGTAAAATAGCAGAATGTGCTAATAACAGAACAAAGGTCAGCGCTCTGGAAATGCACAACATAAAAACAAACGATAGATGGCCCTGTTGGGGAGGGGGGTTGGGGTTGGGGGAAAAGGATAGAAAACACATACCATTTTAAAAAAGATTAAATAAAAATAAGTAAATAAATAAAACAATTTTTTTTAAAGTTGGATTAAAAAGGGCTGAAGATGGAGGAGAGAGTTCATGATCTGAAGTTGTTAAATTCAATGTTAATTCCAGAAGGCTGTAAAGTGCCTAATAGGAAGATAATCGGCTGTTCCTCCAGTTTGCATTGCGCTCCACTGGAACATTACAGCAGGCCAAGGTTGGACATGTGAGCATGAGAGCAAGATGATGTGGTGAAATTGCAAGTGACAGGGAGGTCTGGGTCATGCTTGCGGACTGAGCTATGGCAGGTTCCAAAATAGCAACCCTAATTGAAAAGGCTGCAGGATCTATAAAAGATTGAGCGACCTGAATTATATTTTTTTGTTTCATTTACAGTGCTGCCATGAGTTAATTTGTCAGAAATTCCTTGACTTTGATGAGCTTATCTTTTCAATCTGGTAATTTAATTTTGATAATGCAATGTGCTTAGAAATGGTTTTACTATTACAAATTGTTTTCATGCAGACATTCAATTATTGGAAATCAAATGCTATTTAACCAAATGTCTTAGCAAAAATCATTCTAGTTAGTTCATTAATTTTGGTAATACATGTGCCTTAAAACTCCAATAATGCTTTAGAGTAAGCAGTGAAATTATTTTAATGTATAGCCAAGAACTTGCAGCTTGCAATATTAATTTGCAAGTAATTATGAAACGTATGTGACATTGCTCTCATATTTTAAAAAGGAAAGGTGCCATTTCCCAAGAATACATGAAATGTTTGTACAGTATCATCACAAATAATCATTTCCAGACTAATGTCAGTATATACTTTTTCACACTAAATTCAAAATCTATTGCAGGAACAAACAGCATTTGTTTATTTACATACAAATTTTGATGGTTTATGTTGTTCCCGGTTGGACTGATTACACTATCTATGTCTCATTTTCATCCTTTAAATCTTTCTTCCTTGTGTACTGTCACGCTCACGCAATTAAACTCATGGATTTATGGAATATAAATTCAAAGTGGACATGTTTTGAAACAAAATGGAATTGAGAGGTCAGGTAACCATTTCTTTTTCTGTCAATATACATGGAACTACACAAGGCTCTGGAAGCTACCCTGTATGCCTGGATATACCTTTCCTGTTGGCTAATGGTTACAATTATCCAAATAATTACAAAAATTAGTTCACAATAGACTTGCAGGGTGGAATCATCCCAGATTTGCACAAAGTGTAATAGCATGTCTAACAAAAGTAGTTTTATCTGTCGGCCACAATGGTGAGTTTTCACGCCATATCATTCCCTCCCTGCCTCATAAATTATGCAGTCACGGGAAACACGCCTGATCGCTGGCAGGTGGCCTCTGATTGGCCCACCGCACCGTTACCTCGCTGCTTCCTCATGCTGGGTGCCATATTTAAATTGCAGCCATCCGCATAGTTCTCAATGCTTGCAGGCCAGGACTGCTCCAGTCAAAACATGTCCCCAAAGGCCAGGAAGAGTGCAACCCTACAATCTGGTGACACATTCCTGTGACACCTTCTGCACGCCGCAAAGTCCTGTACCCCTGCTCTGGCCGCTGGAGGCCCATCAGTCTCACTACTCCAGCTTGGGAGGCAGTGGCAGAGGTGGTCAGTGCCAACACTGGACACAAGAGGTGGGCCATCCAGTGCAGAAAATGGTTGAGCGATCTCATCCATGCTGCCAGGGTAAGTCAACCACATCATCAATCTCAACTCAGCAACTCACAAGCCCATCGCACACTCACTGCCAGCTCAAGGAACATCACCACTCACTCTCTCTCACACACCCTCGCATCTCCATTTGGCCTCATCTCGACTGGAGACTCCCTCTCTCAACGCCACTCTGAGTCCACTGTTCTGTTCAATGCAGCTGCCAAGTACAAGAAATCTCCACTTTCTATCCTAGGCAAATCTGACATGTCGCCTCCAGGGAACTGTAGCCCCGATCCGAGTACCGACAGCAACCTCAAACGAGGACCCGAAGGGCTGCACCGTTGAAGACCTGTCACGGCGCTCACCCACACCCACATCCTCTACCAGCGCAACGAGACACAGCTCGGTGGGACCTACATTTGGAGTAGCCTCAGGGTCACAATCTGGTGAGCACACCACACAATCTGTTCCACAGCAGGCAGAGGCAGGGACATCCTTGATCGCTGGCACTCGGAGCACTGCTGGAGGCAAGGAATCTGCTGAGTTCAGTTCAGATGATGAGCTTCTGGATTTGGTCCTCAATGAGTTGGTGGAGCTGCAAAAGGAATCACGGGACCATCAGGAAGTGATGTCTGGTGCACTCCTCAGATTGCAAGGGATGATGGAGGAGTCTGTCCACCTTCAGTCTGAAGTAATAGTGCCAGCATGCCAACATATCGAGGCCAACACTGGCAGGATGGCGGCCACCATGGAGACCTTGGTCCAGGACATTGGTCCTGCACAGCTGTGCGGGCTGAACTCCATCGTTGACGTCATAGTTGGCCTCCCACAGTATCAATGTGAAAGTGATGTGGGACAGCTTGATCTCATTCCAGTTTCCCCTTCTCCTCAAGGAGTCAGCCAGGAGTCCTCAGCCATCCACAGGGAGGAGGACCAGCAGCTTGACACCCCAGGACCTTTCACCTAGGTGATTCTGGGAATGTCTGGCCGATCCAAAGCCCCTCTTCTTGTGCCCCCCATAGCAGCAGCTCCACAGGCCAAGGAGGGTGCCGCTGGCACACAGCAGGACACCCAAAGCAGACTGGGGCCCTCTATGTCTCGGCACTCCAGAGGATGCCAACCGAGCTCATCACAGACAGGATGTAGCAGTAAGCAGGCTGCCTCCACCTCTGCTGTGGATGTTGGGGGAGCACCAAGACATAGCAGCAGGGTTAGGAGGGTTAAGGAGATGTAGTTGCACAGCCTGGACATGGGTATTGATCACTCGTGCATGATTTTCACTATTGTAAATAAACTCCCAAGAATGTCTCCCTGCCATGGCTCCATGTTCTGATGAGCAGTGCTTGTGTCACTCAGATGTGAAACGTTGGTTCCTGCACAAGATAAAGGCAAGTGTCTCAGTCCAGGATCTCTTCCCTGTGCAATGAGTAACCTTCAGACCAAAGTGATGGTCCGGCTTCACACTTACTGGTCACATTACTGATGACTGCACCTCGATGACGCTGGTCGTTGCTGCCAGAATGTTGTGGGCAGGTGTCACAGAGTTCCATCATTCTCTCTGTGTGCTCTCAGCACCTATAAGGTGGGGCTGGCCCCCATCTCTTCAGCATCTGTGACCGGTGACGCTGTGCTCCTGAAGAGATCAGATGCTGAAGATTGACAAAGTAAATGCACCTGAAAAGTTTCACAGCTACCTATCTATGATATGACCCTGATCATGGAGCGCAAGTGAGTTGCCCTCAGCCAGGCAGGAGTCAGACATTCTCAGAGGCTATGCAGAGACCTGTGAAGTGTCCTCCCTGAGGGTTATAATCCTCCTCCTGGAACCTAGCAACTATTAGGGCCTTCGCTGTGTCTCCACAACATGAGCATGAGCAATGAGGGTATGTGCACTGCCATCAGCCAGACTGGAGTCAAACTTTCACAGATGCAAGGTGAGGATGTCAGAACTGTCCTCGCTGCATCTTGTCATCATCCTCCACAAATCTTGCGACTATGAGCCCTGCAGCCCTCAGCACCCTTCCCCACCCCAGGTGTGTGCCTGCCTTGTCTGGCCAGTGCGATGGCCTCATCACTGGCTCTTCATCTTTGAGGACCTTATCCCTATCATCCCCTTCAATGTCCTCCTCATCAGAGGAGACATGCAGTTCCTCCATCTCCTCTTCAGCAAGGTCCTCCCCTGTTGCAGCACCAGGTTGTGGAGCGCGCAAGAAACTACAGTGATGTGTGACACCCTCTGGGGACTATATTGCAGTGCTCCACCAGACCTGTCGAGGCACCAGAACCTCATTTTCAAAATGCCTATTGTTTGCTCCACCAAAGCCTGTTTCGCAGCATGAACCTTGTTATACTGTCGTCCTGCTGCAGTCTGAGGCTGCCGCACAGGCGTCATCAGCCACATCTTCTGTGGGTAGCCTCTTGTCCCTGAGGAACCAACCCTGCAGCCTCTCTGGATCCTGGAATATGTCAGGGATCTGAGACCTGCTAAGGATGTAGAAGTTGTGGACACTCCCTGAGAATTGTGCACAGACCTATAGGATGTGTTTGTGGTGGTCGCACACCAGACGACCATTCAGTGAGGTTGACGTAGTTGACTGCTTGTTGCTACGGAGATCTAAGTGCCATGTGAGTACAATTGATGGCACCCTGCACCTGTTGAAAACCAAAGATCTGGGCAAATCCCAGCCCTCCTGTTTTCTGCCTTTCCTGATCCTGGGCAAAATGTACAAAGTTCTGTGCCTTTGTGAAGATGGCGTCCATGACTTCCTGGATACACTTGTGCATGGAGGCTTGCAAGATCCCACACAGGTTACTTGTGGAGTGTGGAAGGAGCCACTGGCATAAAAATTGAGCACCGCGGTCACTTTCATGACCACTGGCAGTGCATATCCGCCATGTCCCGTGGCGTCAAATCCTGCAGCTGGTAGTTCCCTAGACATGCGCAGTCTTCGGCAACACCTTCAACTGCTGGAATGACAAACGCTGTCTATAGACCCTGGGTCTAGCAAGGCACCTACTGGCAACGTTGTGGATCTTCAGCTGCATGCGCGGCAGCCCCTGCCGCCCCTCATCTTCCGGGGGGCGCTGCTCCCTTTGCCGAGCCAGACGCCTTCACTGCTCTCCTCTGCTTCTTCTTCTCTGCTCCCTGTGAGCCATGAGGCATACTGCTAAATCATCAGGCCCCATGATCCTGATGTTCTCCTGCAGGATCAAAGAGAGAGACATGTGGGTTGGCATATGTGTCCTAAGAACCTCTCTTGGTTAAGTCAGATGGCCCATCTAAGCAAGTGATTGCTGGCCACTTGGATGACCAGTGTGCAATGCGCTCATTGGCTGTCTGAAACCCCGCCCAAATCCGCCCCATTCCACTTGACCGATTAACAGCAGTTTTGGCCATTGGACTTCATGTTCATCTCAGCTCAGGTGCAGGCATTCTCCTAACTTGCACTGCAAGGCTGCACTGTTAGCTTGAACTATGAGGGATACTGTTCCAAAACTTAATAAAGACATTGCAAGGGGCTGTGTGTGCCTCCATCAGTGACTGTGACAAGGCTACCTTTCGCAAGGGGATTCTACAACTTGCCCAGACGGCCAATTGTTCTGTTGTCCCCTAAAACCCACGTCAATTTGCAGTCTGCACTTGAGGGATGAAAAGTTCTGGAGCATTTGGTGGCACTTTCATGCTTTTGCGTTGCTTGAATGGTCTCAGCTACAGAAGAATGCTCACTTTTGACAAACTTTTCCAAGTACTTGGCTGCTTCCCTGTCACCACCCCTCTGACCACCCCCCCCACCCTCAATCCCACCACCCCCCCGCCCCAACTGCACCTCTGGCATGTGCTTGTGTACTCCCTTTTGTCTGTCTGTGTTTCATGCCCTCTGCACCCCCACCTGGGTCTGATCCACACTTGCCCTGGCACTGCACTGAAAGCCAGCTGGGAAAAAGCGACTTGCCTGTGCCTATGGGTGATGCCCATGTGCGTTGTGCAAGGTTGTGTGCACACACCTCCAAGTTCTCCTCGAATCTCAGGTCGCCAGATACATGTCTTTTAAAGGCAGTTTTACAGCACAGTGTTCTCAAGTCACGCCGATGTGGGCAGCTTGTTTGATGTGGGGAGATGATTCCAGTGAGCAGGGCTTATAATGAGATGATAACGTATTGACATTAGGTTCCCAACGTGCGGAGGTGAGAAACGCAGCCCACCATTAACAGGTGGAGTGAGTGATCACAAACTGGTTTCACAATGGTGTAAAACCGATTTTTGGCCTTCTTGCCATATTGTCCACTCATGAATGCCATGAAGCTTGCCACCAATGGTACCGGACCATTTCCCCGCAGACATCTCAGCTTCAGAGTGAAATTCCAAAGAATGGGTGTGAAGAAACCCCATTCTATTACAAGGATATGAGAATAGCTGAAACTTGAACAGTATTGTGTGTAAATGGCCAAGACATCAGAGACCATTTATGAGGACAATGTAAAAATATATGCTATGGTCACATGAAAAAAACAGGTCTCTGATGTGGGATGATTAATAAGACACAGTTTTATAAGATGAGAACAGATCCAGACCAGCAAAAGAACCGGAACCTGTCTGAGATCGATCAAAAGGCGGAGAACTCGGGGTGGCTTTTACCTATCTACTAGGAAACTTAAAACATGATTTCGCTGCAGGGACTTGACTGGAGTGAAGCCTGCTACTGCAAGCAGTAACTATGCATCCATCTTCACAAACCTCTAACGCCTATTTCTTCACTGCACCAACAAGGAATCATAGGCCTGCAATATTTCAAACTTTCGTCTTGAGAGAAAAATGTGTGACTGAATTTTTGGACTTATCAGACCTATCTGCACACTATCTTTTTGTAATTATTTTTTCTTGTGTGAGTGTGTATCTGTGTGAGTGGGTGCTGTTGCAAATCCATTTCAGGTTTTGAGTCATAAACTTCTTCCTTTTTCAAAAAAATCCTACGAGAAAACTTATCATTTGTCTGTTCTTGAGAGTTACTGCACTTGGGGGTTAATATGCTTTGCCAACAAAAACACATCTGTCTTTGGTCAGTCAAAAAGTGGAAAAAGGGGGGACAATCTAACCATCTCTCCCCTGTCTGTAACAGTACCAAAGATAAAATGGCTTTGTGATTCATTATTTATGATTGACAAGTTTATTGTGATAAGAGTCTATTGATTGGGCATTAATTTAATTTCTGGATCATTAATGGAAAATTGCAGGAATTAATTCTGCTGTATCATATCTTTTGAACTCAGCACTTTATTATCTTCGAGCAATTCTTTACCAGTTTTATGCAATGTGATGAAATTATGGAAGCTGCATTGTCAATATTAGGGTAGAAGGTTTATTGATGATGATGACATTAATCTAGAAAACAAACTTCCCTAATGGCTAATATCTATTCAAAGAAGGTACAACACAACTCTAGTCAACAGTGCAGTTTGAACTTGAAAGGTGAGATGAGAGTGAATGCCCTTGACACCAAGACAGCATTTGACCGAGTGTGGCATCAAGGAGCCCTAGCAAAGCTGCAGTCAATGGGAATCGGGGGAATACTGTCCGCTGGTTGGAATCATACCTGGGGCAAAGGAAGATGGTTGTGGTTGTTGCAGGTTAATCATCTCAGTTCCAGGACGTCACTGTAGGAGTTCCTCAGGATAGTGTCCTAGGCCCAACCATCCTCAGCTGCTTCAACAATAACTTTCCTTCCATCATAAGGTCAGAAGTGGGGATGTTCGCTGATGATTGCACAATGTTCAGCACCATTCGTGACTCCTCAGATAGTGAAGCAGCCCATGTCATATGCAGCAGGAACTGGATACTATTCAGGCTTGGGCTGACAA
The DNA here is from genome assembly GCF_017639515.1 of Carcharodon carcharias. Classification (NCBI taxonomy): domain Eukaryota; kingdom Metazoa; phylum Chordata; class Chondrichthyes; order Lamniformes; family Lamnidae; genus Carcharodon; species Carcharodon carcharias. The sequence goes on along the minus strand of NC_054467.1, from coordinate 157,517,348 downwards.
GTAGCGAGTAACATTTGTACCACACAAGTACCAGGCAATGACCATCTTCAGCAAGAGGGAATCTAACCATCGCCCCTTGACATTCAATGGCATCATTAGATCCCCACGATTAACATCCTGGGTGTTACTATTGACCAGAAACTGAACTGGACTAGCCATATAAATTCTGTGGCTACAAGAACAGGTCAGAGGCTAGGAATCCTGTGGTGATCAACTCAATTCCTGACTCCCAAAGCCTAACCACCATCCATAAGGCACAAGTCAGGAGTGTGATGGAATACTCTCCACTTGCCTGGATGAGTGCATCTCCACCAATAGTCAAGAAGGTTGACACCATCCAGGACAAAGCAGATTGGCACGACTTCCACAAACATTCACTCCCTCCACCACCGATGCACAGTAGCAGCAGTGTGTACCATCTACAAGGTGCATCATGAGAACTTATCAAGCTTCCTTAGGCAGCACCTTCCTAACCCTTGACCATTACCATCTAGAAGGACAAGGGCAGCAGATACATTGGAACACCACCACCTGGAAGTTCCTTTCTAGGCCACTCACCATCCTGACTTGGAACTGTATTGCCATTCCTTCACTATCGCTGGGTCAAAATCCTTGAACACCCTTCCTAACAGCACTATGGGTGTACATACACCACATGGACTGCAGCGGTTCAAGAAGGCAGCTCACCACCACCTTTTCAAGGGCAATTAGGGATGGGCATTAAATGCAGGCCTAGCCAGTGAAGACCACATCCCATGAATTAATAAAAAAAAACTCTTTAATAAGGGGGAGAATTATTTTGGTGAGTTTACTTTCTCCTGAATCCTTTGGGAGGGCCAGCAGATCAGCTTCAATAGTTTATTTTTGCTTCTGAGCAGAAGTAGAATGGTGTCTGATTAATTCTGCTACTCAGTACCAAGTATAATGAGATGGAAATTGATCCAGTTGTGAAGAGCAAACACAAAATGGTCGAATTCCAACCTTGCTGGTACCTGTATTTTGCAGCCATGGTTTGTTATTAATTGATTCCAGCTGCCTATGTTCAGCTCAGCCTTTAATCAAATTTCATTGCTTTCTGTTTAACTTGTTCAACCAAGCCGAGGGACAACTGATCCATGTGAGATAATGCAGACACACTGGGCAGAAACCTGTGCCCTGCCCCATGGCATGTTTGGTTGATGGGGCCTTTGCACCTTCTCACCTCCACCCTGATTAAGTCCGTGGCTAGAAGGCTTCTGGATACCTCCCTGCCCAGTCACAAATTGAGGTCCTGAAGTGTCACATTCCGCCGCCATCATATTATTCCAGTGGTAGGCAGGAGGAAAGCACAACAAGCAAACATGTGCAAGTTTACTTGCAGGCTTCTGGGTAGGGTCCCTCATTCAAAGGCACTCAGTGAGGCATTCAGGTGCCACTGCGAGCCCTTGCTATTAACCCACCTCCCCCACCACCCTGTGAACTCACACCAGCCAACACTCACCTGTGGTCTGAGATCCCAGGAATGATATGAAGCCTCAAGTGGATGTGGCACCAGCAGCAGCCACCACCTTTTTGGTGCTGCTGCCGTTCAATAGAGCTGCCAGATTTCGATTGGCTGGCAGCTCTCAGCAAGCGGTGTTTCCGTCCCGGGGGGTGTTAATCCCAAGGGAAGGGCGGCAACTGTCAAGTGCCTGAGCAGAACAAGATGCAGCAGGCCTTCCCAAAACGATGCGACATTGGGCTCTCACCTGTTCTTCAGCCAGCAGCCGAGATCCCATCACCTCCACAAGATTCTGCCCATTATTGCTTGTGTGATTGTCTCCAACCTTTCCCAACCGAGGGTGGTGGTGGTGGTGGAGATTGCTCAGGCCTCCATTCAAGGAAAAAGCGGAGAGCCCTCAGACCTTCCTGGGGTAGGGGATGGAGGTGTAGAGGGATTGGACGTCCATAGTGAAGAAGGGACAGGAAACTGGAAATTGTCGAAATGACATAGGGTATCAGAAGAATCACAAATATAGATGGGAAGAGTTTGGACAAGGGGAGAAGTAATCAAGATCAGAAGCAATAAGTTCAGCGGGGCAAGAACAGGCTGAAATGATGAGTTTGTGGATTTTGGGAAGGAGATAGAAATGGGCTGTAAGGGGTTGGGGGACTATGAGATGGGAAACTATGGAGGGAAGATCTCCAGAGGAGATGGGGTCTGTGACAGTCCTGGAAACAATGCCTTGATGTTTGGTAACGGAGTTATGGTCCACAGGAAGGTTGGAAAAAGTGTCAGAGTTGGCACTCAGCTCCTCCAAGATAGAGGTTGGTATGCCAAGCAACAACGGCACCACCCTTCTCAGCAGGTTTAACATACATATGGAGGTGCATAGCACTGAGTGTGTCTCTCCGAGATACTGATAATATTGAGCAACTCTGTGGCTGCTAATTGAATAATATGATTTTGTAATGAAGTAAAACTTGTTTGTTTCTCACCAAATATATTTCAATGTTAATTTCAAAGTACAGCAGATCTCTGGACAACAGTGGTGTCTAAAGTAAAACAGAGGTTAGGATGCTGTACATTAAATTACCAAAACAGTAGAATTATTTTGTGTATTACAACTGGTGCACATGCTAAATGTACATTAAGGTGTAGAAATTTGTGCATTAGAACTAATGGAGGAGTTATAAATTATTGTTCTTGTTCTAAGGTTGTACTGGGAGTAAACTATTTTAACATGGATTAACATATCGCAGTGTTAATGTTTTGTTTGCTTCTTAATGGTTGATTATGCAGCAACTGATGGGAGGGTCATCCAAATTCACTCAAGCTTGTCTTCAAAGTTCACCTTGTATTAATAATGCTCACATGAAAGCATAGTTTGTTGAAGCAGAGAAATGTCAGCGTGTCAGCAAAGAGCAGAACAGGGCACATTGGAAGGAGCAACTCAACTGCCTTTCTGCTGTAAGCATTAGTGGAGAATGGCATTTGGAGAAAGTCCAAATTGTAACAATCTTTGGCAGCTAAAGTGGATTAAATAACACGCTCAGCTCATCTGGGCATTTTAAAGTTTAAAGTACTAGAACAAGCAGCAATTACTATGATTACAAGTGCACACAAAGATATGTGCTGAATGTTTCAATTGTTGATGAAAGCCAAACCATTGTGCAGCTAAAATGCGTAGATTGAAAACAGGAGAAATAAGAATATGTAGACATAAGGAGCAGTAGCAGAAGCTCGGAGCTGAAGAAAAGGAGTAACAATGTCACCATAAGGAGGTGCATTACAGGCATGTGGCAAAGGAAAATGAGAAACATCATATATGTGCACACAATTTAGATACCTGTAATGTGACCAATGAGTGGGGGTCCAAATGATTAAGCCCATAGCCCAAGCTTTTGTTCTATGGTGGCGAAAGTAGCAGAAATGGCCAAAAATCCCATATCCCGCCCTCTGGACAAGGCATTTCCTATTTTTGTCGGGGCAGAACTGTAGTCGGGACAAGTTTCACACATGCACGTATTACGGAGGCAGCTGGCCATTGAAACCATCAGTTGCTTGCATTGAAGTGGGTTTTTGGTAGGCCAGGAGTGTGAAACTGGAGGTGTGTAGATTAAACCAGGTAAAAGCTGGTCTGACCTTGGTGGTTTCATTTGGATTGGCTGGGTTACCCCTTTGCAAAGGTAGGGTACCCCTTTGAATGTGTTCCCGAGGCACCTTTGGAAGAGGTAAGACACATTTTGGAGGAGGTAAAGCACACTTTTGGAGAGGTAAGGCACCCTTTGGGATTGGTAAAATTAGACATGATTGTGAGTAAAAAGTGCATAAACTCTTTGGAACTGTCAAAGAACTGTGAAAGCTGTAAAGAACTGTCAAGCTGTCAATGAATTTAACTCTGTTGGGCTTTAAATTTAAAAAATGCGTGGAGTTCAAGAAAATTGGTGGCTGATATTTCATTCTGTTTATTGACAGAAGCCTGAGGGTTGTCATTACAGGATTTGTGCTATAATGACTGACTTTTTAAAACTCATTTTACAGGAAGTTGGGCTTGGCTGACTAGGTTAGCATTTATTGCCTATCCCTAATTGACCTTGAGGTGGTGGTGAGCTGTTTTTTTTTTTGAACCACTGCAGTCCATGTGGTCTAGGTATACCCAAAGTGCTGTTAGGGAGGGAGCTCCAGGATTTTGACCCAGGGACAGTGAAGGAATGGCGATATATTTCCATGTCAGGATGGTGAGTGGCTTGGAGGGGAATTTCCAGGTTGTGGTGTTCCCATCTACCTGCTGCCCTTGACTTCCTAGATGGCAGCGGTTATGGGTTTGGAAGTTGCTGTCGAAGGAGCATTGGTAAGTTTCGGCAATGCATCTTATAGATGGTACACACTGTTGACACTGTGCATTGTTGGTGGAGGAAATGAATGTAATGGAAGGGGCGCCAATGATGTGGGCTGTGTTGTCCTGGATGATGTCAAGTTTCTTGAGTGTTGTTGGAGCTGCACTCATCCAGACAAGTGAAGAGTGTTCCACCACACTCCCAACTTGTGCCTTATAGATGGTGGACAGGCTTTGGGGAGTCAGGAGGAGAGTTACACACCACAGGATTCCTAGTCTCTGACCTGCACTTGTAACCACAGAATTTATATGGCTATTCCAGTTCAGTTTCTTGTCAATGATAACCCCCAGGTTATTGATAGTAGGGATTCAGTGATGGTAATGCCAATGAATGTCAAGGAGTGATGCTTAGATTCCCTCTTGTTTGAGATGTCACTGCCTGGCACTTGTGTGGTGCAAATGTTACTTGCCACTTGTCAACCCAAACCTGGATATTGTCCAGGACTTGCTGCATTTGGACATGGACTGCTTCAGTATCTGAGGAGTCGCAAATTTTGCTAAACATTGTGCAATCATCAGCAAACATCCCCACTTCTGACCTTATGATGGAGGGAAGATCATTGACGAAGCAGCTGAAGATGGTTGGGCTGAGGAAACTACCCTGAGTGGAGAGTAATGTCCTGAAACTGAATTGATTGACCTGCAACAACCACAACCATCTTCATTTATGTTAGGTATGACTCCAACGAGCAGAGAGTATTCCCCCTGATTCCTATTAACTCCAGTTTTGCTAGGGCTTCTTGATACCACACTCGGTCAAGTGCTGCCTTGTTGTCAACTCTCACCTCACTTCTGGCATTCTGCTCTTTTGTCCACGTTTGAACCAAGACTCTAATGAGATCAGGAGCTGAGTGGCCCTGGTGTAACCCAAACTGAGTGTCATTGAGTACATTATTGCGAAGCAAGTGCCATTTGATAGCACTGTTGATGACCCTTTCCCTCACCTTACCAATGATCAAGAGTAGACTGATGAGGCGGTAATTGGCAATTGGATTTGTCCTCCTTTTTGTGTGCAGGACATACCTGGGCAATTTTCCTCATAGCCAGGTAGATAGCAGTGTTGCAGCTGTACTGGAACAGCTTGGCTCGGGGTGTGGCAAGTTCTGGAGTGCATGTCTTTAGTACCATTGCCAGAACATTGCCAGGGCCTGTAGCCTTTGAGGGATGCAGTGCCTTTAGCCATTTTTTGATATCGTGTGGATTGAATGAATTGGCTTAAGATTGGCATCTGTGATGCTGGGGGCCTCGAGAGGAGGCTGAGATGGATCATCCATTCGGCTTCTGGCTGACGATTGTTGCAAATGCTCGGCTTTATATTTTGTGCTAATGTGCTGGGCTCCCCCCGTAATTGAGGATGGGGATATTTGTGGGCCTCCTCCTCCAGTGAGTTGTTTAATTGTCCACCACCATTCACGACTGGCAGGACTGCAGAGCTGAGATCTGATCTGTTGTTTGTGGAATCACTTAGCTCTGTCGATCACCTTTTGAGGGGTGGGGGGGGGGTGTGCGGTGGTGTGGGTTGGCGGGCTGCGACGGCATAGTGGTATTATTACTGGACTAGTAATACAGAAACCACCCAGGGTAATGCTCTGAGGACCTGGGTTTGAATCCCACCACAGCAGATGGTGGAATTTGAATTAAATAAGAACCTAAAATTAAAAGCCTACTGATGACCATGAAACCATTGTTGATTATTGTAACAACCCATCTGTTCACTAATGTCTTTTAGGGAAATAAATCTGCTGTCCTTACCTGATTTGGTCCTACATGTGACTCCAGACCCACAGCGTTGTGATTGATTCTTGAATGCCCTCTGAAATGGCCTAGCAAGCCACTCAGTTGTATCAAACCACTACAAAATCTCAAAAAAGGCCCATGTGGTTGCTGCTTATGCAAATAGTTATTTGTTATAGCTTCACCAGATTGACACCTCATTTTTATGTATGGCTGGTGCTGCTCCTGGCATGCCCACCTGAACTCTTCACTGAGCCAAGCTTGATCCCCTGGGTTTGATGGTAACGATAGACTGGTGGATATGCTGGGCCATGAGGTTACAAATTGTGGTTGAGTACAATTCTGCTGCTGCTGATGGCCACAGAGCCTCATGGATGCCCAGTCTTGAGCTGCTAGATCTGTTCAAAATCTATCCCATTTAGCATGGTGCTAGTGCCGCTCAACACGATGGGGGGTATCCTCAATGTGAAGGCGGGACTTCGTCTCCACAATGATTGTGTGGTGGTCACTCCTACCGATATTGTCATGGATGGATGCAGCTGTGGCAGCAGGTTGGTCAGGATGAGGTCAAGTGTGTTTTTCCCCCTTGTTGGTTCCCTCACCACCTGCTGCAGACCCAGTCTAGCAGCTATGTCTTTTAGGACGCAGTCTATTCAGTCTGTGGTGCTGCTACAGAGCCACTCATGGTGATGGTCACTGAAATCCCTCAACCAGAGTACATTCTGGGCCTTTTCTACCCTCAGTGCATCTTTCAGCTGTTGTTCAACATGGAGGAGCACTGATTCATTAGCTGAAGGGGGTGCGGTAATCAGCAGGAGGTTTCCTTGTCCAAGTTTGACCTGATGCCATGAGACTTCATGGGTTTCGGAGTCGATGTTGGGGACTCCTAGGGCAACTCCCTCCTGACAGTATACTACTGCTGGGCCTGTCCTGCCGATGGGACAGTACATACCCAGGGATGGTGAGGGTGGTATCAGCGACATGATCTCTAAGGTATGAATCTCTGAGCATGACTATGCCAGGCTGTTCCTTGACTAGTCTGAGAGACAACTCTCCCAATTTTGGCACAAGATTTTAGTAAGGAGGACAAACTAACATTACATAGCGGGATGCTTGTTCTATGAGCAATTTGTTTGAAAGCTCCAAATGGTTATAGATTGGAAATATTTGTTTTTATAAGGGATTGGTCGAAGGAATTTCCAAGTATTGATTTTTTTTTATCAACAAGAGTATTTTTTTGTTTAAAATAATGACATCATCAATAGACACCTTACTTTATTTTATGTCACCAACCTGGGTCCTGAGATTTGTCCATGGTGTATACTAGGTGAGTTGGCATAAAGGGGATAAGGGCAAAGAATGGTGGGTGAGTGCATGGGTTGGCACTAAGTTAGCATAAGGGTTCATGAGGATGAATGGGGGCCTATGTTGGCATACGGGGTACGAGGGGTCATCGGGTTGGGTAGAGGGTCATGAGTTGGCATAGAGGGTATGAGAGGCCATGGGGTGGTAGGGTGGAGGGAATGAGGTGGCATAGGTTGGCATGGATGGGGCAAGGGGAGCATGTTCGGGGGGTTGCAAGGTGAGGGATGGAGGGCTGTTTTTTGATGTAATCATTTTTTAATGAAATTCAACATAGTGCTGGAGCACAGAGCTAAGCCTTCGGCCCAGCCCACCTCCACACCCGGCAGCCTCCAAACTTGTCTGGAGATGACAGGCTCAACTTCTAATCCAGCCCAACCCTTGGAATGAAAATTGGAGCTTCGGTCGGCCGTTTTTAAAGGTTGGGTTTACAGACCCTGGAATTCTCCCACCCCTGTGCACCCGACACAGGAGCCAAGATCTGGACTCATATCTCTGTTCAAAAAAACATATCAATTCTAATCTAATTCAATTTAGGAAAGAGGACACAATATATATTAGGACTGATTTTGGTCTCGCCATTGACTTGTCTTTCTGTGGGAACAAGGAAGTAGTGAGACCAAAATCACCATGTGGTACCTACCATCCCATTGCCACAGACATACTGCCCACCATGCTGTGCAAGGCTCATCCAGAGAGTCAACATAGAGCACCCTAGCAAACATTTCTTTAAGGGACTAATGGAGGCCACTTTGAATGCACTCTTTTAACAAATGCCCCTATTGCACCATCATAAATTGTCCCATTGGCTGCCAGAAGCTTACTGATCTGCCTTCTCCCTATGATCATCTTCCCCCATTAAACTGAATACTGCTAGTTTAACCCCGTGGCGGATTTGACAGATTCCTCAACACCTTCACCTCTGCCTTGTGAGCTGTGTTTTAGTACTCAAAATGCATTGGCAGCTCACCACTCATGTTTAAATGAGGCCCAATCAGCATAATCGATCAGGCCATGCCTTGATCAGCCAAAAGCAAATTGACACTGAAGGTTATTCAGGATTTTTGAATTGTTAGCAAAATGCAAAAGCAGTGGGGAATGTGGGCCAAAATATGGGTCAGCCGGTTTGTGTTGGAAATTGAGCTTTCATAAGTAGATCTGAATTTATGATTGACCATCTGACTCCTAATGGAAAGAAAATTTCAGAAAGAAGTATAACTGACAGCTGACCCAATGTAAAAACAGAAAATACTGGAAGCGCTCAGCAGGTAAGGAATCATATGTGGTGAGAATCAGAGTTAATATTTCAGTTGGATGACCTTTTTATCAAGAAATGAAGAAAAATAAACATGTAATAGGTTTTAAGCCAGTGGAAGGGATGAAGTGGCAGGAAGAACAAAAGGGAATAAAAATAAGAAAAACTTAGCTGGAAAAATCTGGAAAAACTCAGCAGGTCTGGCAGCAGCTGTGGAAAGAGAAACAGAATTACTGGGTGATATCATCCCAGATTTGCACTAAGTGCGTAGCAGGTGGGTAAAACGACATTTTTCCCACTGGCCACGATGGCGGGTTTTCGCACCGTATCGTCCCAAACCCACCACATTATTTGTATTCCCGGGATACACTCCATTTCCATGCCGGGCAGGGTTTGATTCATGTTGTCACCTCCCTGCTTCATCATGCCAGGCACCACATTTAAAGTACAGCTGACCCTCAGTGCTTCCAGCCCAGGACTGCAGCAAAGAAGGCATAGCCCCAAAAGGCAAGAAGACTGTAGCTCTCAAGTGCCCTTTGAATGCTGTGATGTCCTCTACCCCCCTCTGGCTACAGGAGGGGCAACAATATTACTACTATGACTTGGTAGGCGATGGCAGTGGTGATCAGTGGCAATGCTACAGAGAAGAGGTTGGCCATCCAATGCAGATAGAGGATGAATTATCTCATCCGTGCAGTCAGGGTATGGCAACCATCTCAGCACTCTAAACTCTCACACTCAAGCTCATCACACATTCACTGGCATCTCACTGCCAGCTCAAGGGACATAACCAACCATTCTCACACACACACATCCTCACATGTCCATCTGGTCTCATCTCCTCTGGAGACTGCCTTACCAGGCATCATTATCCTGAGTCTATTTGCATAGATCAACATGTGACCCCACACACACCCTTCTTCCCAAGTACAGCCTTCATCCTGCACTTTTCTCCTTGCCTGAAGCCACTTCTCCCCCTTTGCCAAGCAAGCCCTAGCCCTGCAGCCATTGAAAAGCCACCCACATGTGGCTGATATTGTGGATAGAGACCTGCCCATGAGCCCCCTAAAAGTGATGTGGTGCTATCTGCGAAGCCTGGTGCTGATGACTACGAGTGCTGCCCGAAGCAAGGTAGGCAAACAAACCTTGAAGTCCTGAGCGAAGTGCAGCTCGCCAATTTCATGTTGCTTATGTGTTGTTGTAAAACACGTCAGTGTGTTTTTCCACCAACTTGGATGAACAATCCCGCAGTGGGGGGACGATTCCGGTGGGCAGGCCTAATAATGATATGCTGCTGCATTACAGTGAGGTTCCCGATGTTTAGCAGTGGAAAACGTGACCTGCCATTGGTGGGCTGAATGGAAGATCACAGAAGAACTGGTTTCACGCTGTCATGAAACCGATTGCTCCATATTGACCACTCGTGCCACCGCACACGGCCGATGCTGTGGGTATGGAAAATCCCGGCCAAAGTTTCAAGTCCGTATGACTCTTCTTCAGAGAACCAAAGGAAAGGTCTGTGATAGGGCAGAGGGCAAGGGAGATTAAGTGACAAAAGGTGGAATGGTACAAAAGCCAACGAGAGTGATAATGGGTACATTATGTCTCCAGATGAGGTATGAAGCAGCCATTTGAATGCAATATGAAGGAATAAAGAATGAGAGGAAACAAGACTGAACCAGCAAAAAGGAACACTTAGAACAAAATGGAGGCAGATGTTATCATCTGAAATTGTTGAACTCAATGTTGAGTACAGAAGGCTGTAGAGAGGTCAATTGAAAGATGAGGTGCTGTTCACAGTGGACCAAGATCAGACAGGTCAGTGTGGGAACATGACAAATGACAGGGAGCTGGAGGTCATGCATGCAGACTGAACGGAGGTGTTCTGCAAAGCAGTCACCCAGTTTGCGTTTGGTCTCCCAGTATAGAGGACACCAAACTGTAAGCAGCAAATATGTTATACTGATAGTCATATTGTCGGACAGAACTTGACTATTACTGAAAATAAGAGACATATTTGGTGAAACTTTTCATCTTGCATTCATCAGGACATTTTGCGAGAATACAAATCCAAGGAAGACAACAAATGTGTACTGCATGAGAAGAGAACGCTAATTGATTGGCAAGTGGACTCTAATTGGTAGAGGCGTTACCATGGAAAATGCACCAGTTGATGGTGACTGACAGTTAATAGATAAGATTGGCCTTAATGGAACCTCGTAAATAGGGCCCAAGCCATTTGTTCACCATGCAAGCTTGATGCTGAAATAGAGTGCATCAAAGGCATCCTACGGGATTATGGCTAACCTAATCAGATCATTTTGTGCTGTATGTTATGCAAACTCATGAACAGCCTAAGGCCATCACTTTCGGCCTGAAAAGTGTCCAGTCTATCTCAGATTACTCTGGTATCTCAAAACTTTGAGCAACAGTTTCACGTTGCTATTATACAGGAGCAACATGACTGGTATTTGGCACTATCAGGATGCTGCCATCAAGACAAAAAGGCGTTCTGCCTATAATACAAATGAGTAACGTGGTATATGAATTTCAGTGCCAGCATGATGCTAGCTATGTGGGCCATACATCCAACAACTGGTGGATCATATCAAATGTCCCTTCCGCAGTTCACAACAGGCGAGGTACAGATCGTGCCCAACCAGCTCATGCTTGCAAAACTCAAAACACAATGTCTAACATTAGATGTGATTCCATAACTGGATGACATTTTCTAAATAATCCTCAATGTGCTAAGAATTACGCTGACAACCAATTTAAGATTGCCAGTCTGGCTTGCAGTTTGTGTACTGGAAGCTACATATATTACTACACAGGGCCCTGTTCTTTGCAGGCAGAAAGAACATGTACAAACATTGCGTCTATTTCAGCTAAACAAGGTAAGTGACAGCTATTTGCTGGTTCATTCCTCAGGGCAATGCCTAGGCCAATCAGAGTCAAGCTGCTTGGTTTAAATTTCAAACAATGCTTGACAGTTAACCATCAGTCACCATCGACTGATGCATTCTACATGGCAACACCTCTACCAATCAGAGTCCATTTGCCAAGCAATCAGCACTGTCTTCTCATCCAGTATAAATTTGTTGCCTCCTTGGATTTACACACATCAGGACATTTTGCAAGAATACAAGATGAAAAGCTTTGACAACAAATGTCTCTTTTTATGGCAATACACAGTATATGAAATTGAATGAAATACAAGTATATTGTCTTTTCACATGGAGGGAGCGTTTGGGGCCTTGGGCGATGAGAAGTGAGGAGGCAAAAGAATAGGTGTTACATCAGCTGACCCAATACTCATTTTGCCTTTCACCCAAAGTTAAAATCGCCTTTTGGCCCTTGTAACATATATTCTATTGCAGCTTCATTGCAATATTTCAGCTATGTAATTGAAACATCTTTTAATTATTTGATTAAAAATTTCCCCTGGTGCAATGTCATCTGTGGAAAAGGAACAATACACAGAATGAACAGATTTACCATCTTAGAAAACATTTACTGTTGGATGCAGTAATCTTTTATAATTGATTTTGTAAGAACTTTACTTATTTAGGCTGGAGGAAAAACTAATTGAACACAATTACGTTTCAAACGTTATCTTCACAATGTGCCATAGAAATGAACCAAGCTTCACTGATAAATGTGGGACAAAATCATTTACTACAAAGGAGGGTCAAACAACATGAACTCTATATGTGTAATTCAGTACGGCACTACAACCAGTGAAGGAAGATCACAATAAGTAGAAAAGGAAAATTTAATGGAATGAAATGTCTTGCAACAACCAATTTGTATTACAATGTCTGGCTTCATATTTGATGCTATTGTATAGATGTAAGTGGAGGGGGATCCAGAATCCTACAATCTTTCATTTCTATAATGGTATTAAGTATGCAGTGGACACAATAATACAAATTGCTTCTGGCTAGAAGTTTCATTCGATTAAAGTCTACCTTTCTATTTAATTGGAATCCTTTTTCACTACTAGAGCTCAGTAGAGCACTATAGAGTTCATATTATTTGCCTTTCCTGTGCAATAAATTACTTTGTTCCAAATTTATCACTACTTCTGTGGCATGTTATACAGATAAAGTTTAAAATGTAATTGTGTTCAATTAGTTTTTCCTCCAGCCAGAATTAGTAATGTCTTTATAAAATCCATTGTAAAAAATGGCTGCATCTTGCAGTAATGGTTTTTTTCTAGTGGCTTCCTTCATCCGATTGACTGTTATTGTGTTTGAAAGAAGAAGAAGGTTGTCTCATCCCACATATTTCTCCAGGCTGTGCACAGAAGCAGGGGATAAAGAAACCTAAATTGATAAAGAAGCTCATCATGTATATGAGGAAACTTTCAGTGTTCTACCTATTCAAAAAGATTTACTCAGATTATACTGGAAATGGGAGGTTAAAGCGATCAAGAAATATTGGATGCATGGGGGATCTTTTCTTTAGAAAAGAAAAAAATTGAGGAGTAACCTGATAGATATAAGGTCCAGTTGGAAATTCAGGACCAGCTTCTTTAATCAAAGGATGATTAGAATAGATCTCTCTAACACAAGGGCCTGAATTTTCCCATCAGCGATTTGGGGGCGGGGCCCGCTCGCTGAGGGGAAAATAACGTGGATGACGTCGGGAGGAACCCCTGACATTATCCCGCTCCATTTAAATCTTTAGGAAGGCGGGCGGACAGCGAAATCAGCTGTCCACCCACCGACCTGTCAATGGCCAATTGAGGCCATTGACGGGTAATTAAGATAATTAAAAATGCTGCCTGTCCAACCTTAAGGCTGGCAGGCAGGCCAGGAGCCCCAGCGGGCTTCTGATAATACATGAAACCCCATCCACTGGCGGAATGAGGTTTCATGTCCGTTTTTAAAAACTTTAATAAATTTTATGTGATATTTATTAACATGTCCCATCTCGTGTGACATTGTCACATGAGGGGGAACATGTTAATAATTTTTTTATTTTTCTACTTTTTAACTTTGTAACACTCTCACTGATCTCCCTGACACAGCACTTAATCTCAGGGAGCAGTGCGCTCTTTTGCGCACATGCATGAAAGAGCACACTTCAACAGATGGAGAATCCCTCCTCCCCACCCCCCCACCACCTCCGCATAGCGCTTCCCGTAGGACAGGCCACTGGGTGGGCCTTAATTGGCCCACACACTTAAAATGGCGGCGGGGCCTGCTTTGGCAGCAGAGTTCAGCTGCCTGCCCGCCCGCCAACCAAGGGGAAAATTCTACCCAAGGAGTAGTTGAGGCAAACAGCACAAATGCATTTAAGGGGAAGTTAGATAAACGCATGAAGGAGAAAGAAGTAGAGGGTTATGTTGAGGGGGTTAGATGTAAATAGGTAAGAAGAGGCTCCCATGGAGAATAAACATTGCTGTGAATCTATACACTCAAGTTCTGTCGAAGGGTCATGAGGACTCGAAACGTCAACTCTTTTCTTCTCCGCCGATGCTGCCAGACCTGCTGAGTTTTTCCAGGTAATTCTGTTTTTGTTATTGCTGTGAATCTGTTTGGCCAACTGGCCTTTTTCTGTGCTGTAAATACTGTGGAAAACTTATATCTTTAAATATTATGATGGGTTTGCACCTGGTCAGTCCCCAGTTGAACACCCCAGGTGAGGTGAGAGTGACTGCCCTTGACAGCAAGGCAGCATTGGACTGAGTGTGGCATCAAGAAGCCTGAGCAAAACTGGAGTCAATGGGAATTGGCGGAAAAATCTCCACGGGCTGGAGTCATACTTAGCATAAAAAAAGATGGCTGCAGTTGTTGGAGGTCAGTCATCTCAGCTCCAACATCACTGCAAGAGGTCCTCAGAGTAGTGTCCTTGGCCCAACCATCTTCAACTGCTTCATCAATGACCTTCCTTCCATCATAAGGTCAGAAGTGGAGATATTTGCTGATGATTGTACAATGTTCAGCACTATTCATGACTCCTCAGATACTGAAACAGTCCATGTCCAAAGGCAACAAGACCTGGACAATATCCAACATCCAGGCTTGGGCTGACAAGTGGCAAGTAACATTTGCACCATACAAATGTTAGGCAATGACCATCTCCAACAAGAGGGAATCTAACCACCGCCCTTGACATTCAATGGCATTACCATCGCTGAATTCTCCACTATCAACATCCTGAGGGTTACCATTGACTAGAAACTGAACTGGACTAGCCATTTAAATACTGTGGCTACCAAAAGCAGTTCACAGGCTAGGAATCGTGTGATGAGTAACTCACCTCCTGACTCCACAAAGCCTGTCCATCATCTACGTGGCACAAGTCAGCAGTGTGATGGAATACTCTCCGCTTGCCTGGATAAGTGCAGCTCCAACAACACTCTAGAAGCTTGATACCATCCAGGGCAAAGCAAACTGCTTGATTGGCACCCCTTCCACAAACATTTGCTCCCTCCACCATCGACTAACAATGGTAGAAGTGTGTACCATCTACTAGACACACTACAGAAGCTCACCAAGGCTCCTTAGACAGCACTTTCCAACCCCACGACCACTACCATCTGGAAGGACAAGTGCAGCAGATAGATGGGAATACCAACACCTGGAACTTCCCTTCTAAGTCACTCACCATCCTGACTTAGAAATATATCACCGTCCCCTCACTGTCGCTGGGTCAAAATCCTGGAACTCCTGCCCTAACAGCATGATGTACCTACATCACATGGACTGCAGCAGTTCAAGAAGGCAGCTCAGCATTGTCTTCTCAAGGGTAATTAGAAATGAGCAATAAATGCTGACCGAGCCAGGGATGCTCATCCCATAAATGAATTAAAGAAAAACCATAATGTTGTACCTTTAAATCATATTATCTTAATATATATCTTCTTTTCCATCTCTCTTTGGTCATCCCTTTGTTGGTTCCCTTACTTTTTTATATTCTTATTGACTGAAGTCTCATATCACATGAATCCTAAGTGTCTAAAGCATGTCAGCATCATCCTAACTCTTTCAGCCCAAGGCAATACTGACAGCCTCCCATGGTGATTCAGTTCACTCTTAGGGCTTTCTGTCAACCAATTCACTTCATATTGTGGTATGACCAAGTCTGG
Organism: Carcharodon carcharias; assembly: GCF_017639515.1. NCBI lineage: Eukaryota > Metazoa > Chordata > Chondrichthyes > Lamniformes > Lamnidae > Carcharodon > Carcharodon carcharias. The sequence goes on along the minus strand of NC_054467.1, from coordinate 157,501,540 downwards.
TGGGGTGAATAAATTCCTCTCTTTTCCACTCCTGAGTTTGGTTATAAGGGTTTGAATTTTAGGAAAATTGTGACTTTTCAATTCAATATATACTTGACTGTATGTAAAAGTATATGAAGAAATAAGCCAGCCAGATCTCTTGAGTTAACAAGCAAGGAGTTAGTTTTATTGTTAGAAAATCACTGAGATCAAAGTATAAGACATATAACATAAGTACAGGATGAAAGAGGTAGAATTGGTGAGCGTTAAAGTCCATAAGAAGAAAAAAATAAACGTTCTTATGTTTCTTTTGTGGTCTTGAAATTCCAGTGGTGTTGCAGTGAATGTGAGCTGGTTGGGAGACTTTTTTAAAACTCTTTTTAAACTTTTTAAAATTTCTTTTAAACTGTAATCCACCTTTTTCCCAAGTGGATGTGGTGACACTTGAAGTTCCTTCTGATTAAGATTCTCTATCTTTGTGATGTATTCCAAATGTTTGAGAGTTGGGATCTCAAACTTGAAAATAGTAGAGTAAGAGAGAGATAATGTTATATTCTCCAGTCATCATCTTAATATTACTGGTCCATTCTGCAACTCCTTTCTTACTTTAACAAACAGACATGCTTATTATCATAGCTTTTCTCAGTGAGGTTCCGATCATGTGACAGCTGGTTATTGGCACACAGTGGAGGGCAATCCATGTTAACGAAGGAACTTTGATCTCCCAATATCAAAGCTATCAAAATGCCATCAAAACAGATAGGGGTCCTTAACACCCCCCTTGCATAATGAGTTTTGTTGGTCTCAAACGAGTTTGTTCCTGGCAGTTTCTGGAGTTAGGAAGTCAGGTGGGCTAGTGTCCTGCTATTTTGCAGAGAGTTCAGACAACAGCAGGTGTGCAGCCCATCAGGGTAACTGCCTAGAATGTCCCTGGTAATCTATTTCAGACGCTTCTAGAAACTTGGCCAATTTGTAGTTCAGGTGACTTCTGCAGCCATTTTAAAAGACATTATCTTTGCAGTTCTAGCTGTATCTTTTCCTTTTTAAAAACAATCCAACGCATTACACCAACCGATGAAACAAACAATTAATGTTTCACATTGCAAATGACACATGGTGAAAATTGTTACTCCATTTATTAGGGTGAGGGATACCTTCCCCCAAAAGAGCTGCATGCCTTAGGGTAAAGGTAAGCTACAAAGTATCCTTTTGGAGTTGTCCAGAAAGGCAGTATTTCAACCAGCCAATCCAGTTTAATAATACATACCGCAGCTAATTCAGTGCTTTGAAGATTTCCATTAGAGATTAACAAATAAACCAAAACTACAGTTTGTAAGCTTTGCTTCAGATTGCTCGTGGGGTAAGGGATGACTTTTTATTTGGTAGAAATTCACACAATCTACACAAGTATATACAAAATATAGCACTGCATATAAATTCCATGGCAGGTACTATTTTTCAATTCATGTGCTGTTACTTATACAACTCAACACAAATAACTTAATTAATCATATACATGGCTTAGGGAATACCTTTGATCACAAAATAAATCACCAAAAACTGCAAGGAAGCTAACAGTGGGGTAGCTAGCAGAATCATCAAACATTCTTATTTGTCTTTTTTTAAGGTAGTACCAATTGCCTCCCTCCAAATTAAAAGTAACATCCATCATCAGATCTTTTCAAAGAAAAGCCATTCTCTAGGTTCCTTTCCTTATCCATTGCATTACTGTGGTGAGTTATACTGCTTCACACATTCCATGAGCATTGTAAAACTATTCATGGATAGTCAATTTAGTTTTCCTATTTAATGTTGGGGGTTGGTAGCTGAGTGAAGGATGTGCTGGTCCTGGAGAGGGTCCAGAGAAGGTTCACGAGAATGATCCCAGGATATCTGAAAGGCCTGGATATAGTGGACGTGGGGAAGATGTTTTCATTAGTAGGAGAGACTGGGACCGAGGGCACAGCCTCAGAGTAAAGGGAAGACCTTTTAGGACAGAGATGAGGAGGAACTTCTTTAGCCAGAGAGTGGTGAATCTATGGAATTCATTGCCACAGAAGGCTGTGGAGGTCAGGTCATTGAGTGTATTTAAGACCGAGATAGATAGATTCTTGATTGGTAAGGGGATCAAAGGTTACGGGGAGAAGGTGGGAGAATGGGGTTGAGAAACTTATCAGCCTTGATTGAATGGCGGAGCAGACCCGATGGGCCGAATGGCCTAATTTCTGCTCCTACGTCTTATGGTCTTATACGTCATTACTAACCCATCCCTATCATTACCCAATATTCATAAGCTTACAGCTCCAGTAGGCATCACTGGGTAAAGAAGGAAAGGGCTTGTATTTTATGTAGCTTCTTTCATGATCTGAGGATGTCCTACAGGGTTGGACAGCCAATGCAGCAATTTTGAAGGACAGTCATTGAGGGTAGCATTCAATAACAGGAACTCAGCTTAACTATTTCATGAAATAAAGCAGAAAATACTTCAAAGACTGAGCAGATGAGATAGCATTTGTGGAGAAAATAGAGAAGTTAACATTTCAAGTGTGAACACGTCATTGAAACAATTTTTCCTTTCTTATCTGGGAACACTGAAGCCAATTTCGCAAGAGATGAATAAATTTAACACAGACCAGGGCCTGAATTTTGCACCTGCTGGGCATGCGCGATCGGCGGGCTCAAAGCAGACGTGGAAGCCGCTCCTGGCTGACATCAGGGAAGAAACGTGATTTCACCAATTAACTGGGCGGCCAGCGTGAAATGGGCGCTGAGAGAGGCTCAGGGGGCGTGGGAAGAGGGCACCGAGACAAGTGAGGGTGCAGGCGAGTGGTTTGCAATGAGCTTCCTGAAGACTGCCAGCTGGTGTGGAGCTGCTTCAGGGAGCTGCAGTACTGTTCAAAGGATATTTGCACACAGAAAATATCACAAACTGTCTCTAATGAACTAGAAACAACTGATAGCAATATTCCTAACTCCCCAACCTTCAAACATTTTCTGGGCATTTTATCCTGCCCTGGATCGAGAATGATGAAAAAATGTGAAGGCCACCTAGCTGATAGTTCCATGTGCCAAGCGTAAAAGTGCATGGGACACTAAAAATCCCAGTCAATGGAGCATTAGTTGGCACGTTTGGGAGTTTAATTGTCGGCGGGTGTACTTTCGATTCCCAAGTGCGCCCACCGGCCATAATATGGCACAACATCGCTGTGACGTCAGGACGCCCATCGGCATTTTCTTGCGTGATTTCATGCTAGTTCAAGTCGGCCATGCATCTGATTCTGGCGCATAAAATTACAGCCAAGGAATTGAATCTTGGACCTTTAAACCCGTCAAGGTTTAGCAGCCGATAGGGTGTTCCACGGATCTATTGGCCAATCTCATGTGTTTTGGTATTACTTTTAGCTATTCATTTCCAATGTATTTCATTTTCCTTGAATTTCTATTCAGTGATCATGCTTTCCAATACTGTTTGATGTGCTCCACACTTTCCAGCTTCTTTGTTTTTAAGCAGTAAAACAGCCAAGAGCACCACTATCACCTTACATTCTAGACCACCTCACTTTGCTTAATCAACCAACGGTCAAGTGAAATATGTGCTTTGGAGGTGTAGTAGAAGCTTTCGTTTAGTTCCCAACCTAGTTGCTGTGAGAAGGTGCTGATGGGCCTTCTGCTGGAACCTTGTGATGGTGCCCCCACAATGCTGTTAGGTAGGCTATTTCAGGATATTGATGATGCTCATGAAGGAATGGCAACATTTCTCTGAGTCAGGATGGTACATGACTTGAAGGTGATGGTGTTCCCATAACTTTGTAGCTCTTGTTGCTCTTGGCATTAGACATGGTGTGACAGGAAGGTCCTAATGAAGGGAGCTTATTGTGTTGTTGCATGGTATTCTGTAGATAATGCAGCTACCACTGTTGATGGAGGATTTGGTAATTATTCGGACTGAGGGGCAGCAAGTTCTTAAACTCTTTCCAAAACACCCAAAACAAATTACAGTCTCCTTTATCTACAGTACCGCTAAAGACTGGTACTAATCAGGACAACAGACCATTTGATCTTATTACAGGTCACATAAAATCTAAAGAATGTCTGAGGCTGGATCTTCCTTAATACATTCCAGGACCCTTGGACTTTTTTTTCTGCATTTACCTTCTACATCCAGTGTCTTCCTAGAGAATGGAAGGAATATTTTCATGCATCCAATACTGGTTCAAATTTTAACATTCTCAAATTATGTCTGGCACGTTAACATATAACATCATGCAAATAGCCATTATGATTTTCATAAATCAGAAATGGATTTAAGAATAATTTTACATTTCTTCACCAAATTGGTAATGATTGGTGGAAAAATTTAAAAACAATAATTTGACAAAAATCTGCAAATAGCAATACAAATATCAGTGAAACATTAACTTTATCAATGTATTTTTACAATCTTTTTAAAGAACATTTTCCACAATGAAATCAAATTGAAGATATAAAACCCTTAATTATTTACAAAAGTGGAATTTTCAAGCCACATTGGCCTAACTGAGGGTAATTAAGCCAACACTGACAGCTGAATACAAGCTGTATAATACTCAATATTTGTCCACTGAAACTTAAATTGCCAAGCACAATTTAAAAAAAAACATCCAATTTTGAGGATGCCACGCTTGCAGGTGGATTAACAGAAGCTCCACGGTTGGATGGTTCTGAATTCTCGGTATTGACTTGATCATGTTTCTGAACAATTCCACTGCTCCTTGAACAATTGGGTGTCCCATTGTTTCCTAAAGAATTGCTATTTATTTTTCTGTCTTGAGTAAGCTATTATGTCCCAAAATAAAAACAGATAGTTTTTTATTTTTATTCATTCATGGGATGTGGGCATCGCTGGCTAAGCCAGCATTTATTGCCCATCCCTAATTGCTCTTGAGAAGGTAGTGGTGAACTGCCTCTTGAACCGCTATTGTCCATGTGATGTAGGTACACCCACAGTGATGTTAGGAAGGGAGTTCCAGGATTTTGACCCAGCGACAGTGAAGGAACAGCGCTATATTTCCAAGTCAGGATGGTGAGTGACTTGGAGGGGAACTTCCAGACGGTGTTGTTCTCATGTGTCTGCTGCCATTGTCCTTCTAGATGGTAGTAGTTGTGGATCTGGAAGGTGCTGCCTAAGTAGGCTGAGTGAGTTCCTGCAGTGCATCTTGTCAATGGTACACACTGCTTGCCACTGTTTATTAATTGTGGAGGGAGTGAATGGTTGTGGATGGGGTGCCAATCAACCACATGGACTGCAGTGGTTCAAGAAGGCAGCTCATCACCACCTTCTCAAGGACAATTAGGGTTAGGCAATAAATGCTGGCATAGCCAGCACCAAGAAACTTGTAGATCACATCACCAACTTGAAGAGCTAGTTCGTAAAGTTGACATGAAGTGGTGCCGCACATGGTTCTGACTTCAAGAGTTCTGTCAGACTACTTGCTCGCAGTCATAGGTGTTGCTGTTACCATTCACCTTGGCGTGCAGCATGAGAAGGTGATTGAACAGAGTGGCATAGAGGAGGACAAGCTGTTCACAGAAGTAGGGTGAAGGGCTCTCAGCAGGAGCCCCATATCTACCTAGAGTTTTCAGGAACATTTCTCTTACCTCATTCTTAAACTAGGACCAGCATGTGCAATGTATCTGTTCTTATATGGATATACTCACAGAAATCTACCAGTTCTTGCAGACAGACCTGCAGCCTCAGAGCAGAGCAAGAATGATGCTGCCAGTGGCTGTGAATTTGACTGTGGCCATGACTTTCTTTGCATCAGGGGCCTTTCTGGCTGGTACAGGTTGCCATAACTGCAAGCTATGGATTTGTGTGAATCACATCTAAGCCTTGAGACATATCACAACTGCATTGATTTGTACTCCCCAAATGTGCAGTCAGTGTTATATCAAACCCACATGGAAAAATCAAATAGAATTAAAATAGGATGGACTACCCACATTGACCTAGGCATTAGATACAGCAAAGGCACACCCTTTTGACTATGCAAAGTCCTTCATCTGGGGACTTGTGCCAAAATGGGGAGAGCTGCAACACAGGCTAGTTAAAGAACAGCGTGACATAGCTATACTCACAGAATCATACCATACAGCAAATGTCCCAGACTCCTCCATCACCATCCCTGGGTATGTCCTGTCTCACCTACAGGGCAGACCCACCAGATTTGGAGGCACCGTGGGATGCAGTCAGGATGGAGTCGTCCTGGAAGCCATCAACATTGACTCCAGACCCCATGAAGTCTCATGACATCAAGTCAACCATGGGCAAGGAAACTGATTACCACCTAACGCCACGCCCCCCAACTGATGAATCAGTGGTCTTCCATGTCAAACAATTCTTAGGAGAGGTGCTAAGGATAGCAAGGGCTCGGAGGATAGCAATGTATTCTGAGTGGGAGACTTCAATGCCCATCACCAAGAATGGTTAGATAGAACCAGTATTGACCAAGCTGGCCAATCCTGAAGAACATATCTTGCCTGACTGTGCTAGTGGCAGGTACTGAAATAACCAACACTATGGAAAAGCCCATTTGAACTTATTCTCACCAATCCACCCGCAGAAAATGCATCTATCCATTACAGTAGTGGTAGGATTGACCACTGTACAGTCCTTGTGAATACAAAGACCATCTTCATCTTGAGGATACATTCCATCATGTTGTGTGGCATTATCACTGTGCTAAATGGGATAGATTCAGATATGATCTGGCAGCTCAAAACTGGGCATCCATGAGGATCTGTAGGCGTGCCACATTCAGTCATGAATGGTGTTGGACAATTAACTAGCTAATAGGAGGAGAAGGTTCCTCCAGCACCTCCGCCCTGAATGATGATGCGGTCCAACATGTCAGTGCAAAGGGTAAGGCTATTACAACCATCTTCAGCCAGAATAGCTGAGTGGATGGTCCACCTCAGCTTCCTCTTGTGATCCCCAGCATCACAAGTGTCAGTCTTCAGCCAATTTGATTCACTTTATGTGACATCAAGAAATGGCTGAGTGTACCAGATACTGCAATGGCTACAGACCCTGACACCCTAACTATAGTACTGAAGACTTGTGCTTCAGAACTAGCCATGCCCCTAGCCAAGGTGTTCCAGTACAGTTACAAATCTGGCATCCAGCTGACAATGTGGAAAATTGCCCAGGTATGTCCTGTTCACAAAAAGGACACATCCAACCCGATCAATTACCACCCCATCAGTCTACTCTCAGTCATCAACAAAGTGATGGAAGGTGTTGTTGTAAAGCAACACTTACTCAGCAATAACCTACTCACTAATGTTCAGTTTAGCTGCTGCCAGGAGCACTCAGCTCCAAGCCTCATTATAGCCTTTGCCCAAAGGTGGACAAAATAGCTGAATTCCAGCAGTGTAGTTAGAGTGACTGCCCTGACATCAAGGTTGCATTTGACTGAGTGTGGCATCAAGGAACCCTAGCAAAATTTAAGTGAATGGGAAACGGGGGGACAACCGTCCCATGGTTGGAGTCATACCTAGCACAAAGGAAGGTGGTTGTGGTTGTTTGAGGGCAATCATTTTAGCCCCAGGACATCACTATATGAGTTCTTCAAGGAAGTGTCTAATCATTTTCAGCTGCATCCTCAATGCCATTTACAACTTTATAAGGTCAGAAGTGGAAATGTTCATTAATGATTGCGCATTGTTCAATTCCGGTTTGAATGGCCTCTTTCTATGCTGCATCTTCCTGTGATTCAATCCTGGCCATTTTTGGGCCATTGACTGGGACCTCACCTTTGTTCAAGTGATTGCTTGATTCTCTTTCCACATTTGCTGGCCATTTGTTAGCATTTCATAAGCACATCAGCTTTTATCCTTGAGAATGGAGTTTGCCATGACCAACCAATCAGATCAGTCATTTGTAGTCCCATCTGTTTTAGATAAGGAAGTGTTTGAAATGGACAGAAATGTGACCAGCATCAACAAGGGAAAAATTGAACAATGCTTGAATGTAAACCTTCATCGTATTTCGACCCAAAAGTTTTGATTTAATAATATTAAAACCTTAACCTTCCTGAGCCATGATGAAAAAATGTTTACTTAACATATTTAATGCTAAATAATTGTGTGAGACTTGCACAGTATTCTCACTCTTCAGGGGTTTAAGGCCAATTATGGCCTTGTGCACATAATCCAGGCTGACACTACTGTGTCTGACTGGGGGACTGCACTGCTGTCAGGGGTACTGCCTTCCAGAGGGTATGCAGATTTGAAGTCAGTCTGTATGTTCAGATGGAAATAAAAGATCCTGAGGTACTAAGATCTGGGTAATCTCCTGGTGTCCTGGCCAAGTAGCTATAGGTCCATGAGGGTGAGAGGGTAGCGGGATCTTGGGAGGAGAGGCAGCCAGAGAATTAACACTGCTGTGCCTCCAGCTCTTACAAAAATACAGCAAAGTTTGCTTTGGCTGGTCTACCAATTGATACGTGAAAGAGCATGCATGGCACCCAACTCCCCACAGTGCACCATGGGCACTCAATTTGCATATTAAAATTGCTTGATTCAACTGGTATCCAGCAGCAGGGCTGTGAGAAGATTGTGCTCACAGCAACTATTGTAAACAGGGCCAAACATCATTTCAACCATTTTCAGAGTGTTACTATGTCATTTCCATGATCTGGAGACCTCAAAATATATCCTCCGCTATGTTCCTAAGAAAATACAGTGCTAGAATAATAGCACTATGTCATATTTATGTGCAAGAGCACTTATGTGAAGTTCTGTCACCTTCCCTTGATAGTAGTGTGATTAGCTAATTTAACTTGGCATTTTTTCTGTGCTCCACTACACAAATACAGTCACTGATGTACTGTCAAGACCAATGTAATAATGATATTAATTCATGTGTTTGACCAGAATTTCATACCTAAATTTATGCCTGGAACAGAATAAATGCAGCCTGAAAAGCATACTGCACAGCAGCAGAACTGAATTTTGATTAGTTTGCTCTACTTCCATCAAGATCAACATCGTAGGTGGTGTGTTAGTGAAGCAGTACTGAATGGTCAAATTGAAATGCTACTATTTAAGTACTGACATACCCCCCACTCCCCCACAGGCCTTTCTGACCTTCAAGCCTAGCTCACTCACTGTGGACTAATCTCACCAACTAGCTTCCTGTTTCAGTCACACCACTCACATTGTCAAATCTGATTCTGAGAGCAGATTAAAGATCACTGTGAGTCTCTGTATTGCTCTGCAGAATGCTCGTTCACTCATAAACAAGTTATTATCTACAACACTGCTGTGGATGATTGGACTGACACCCTGGCTTTTGGTGGTGACTGCTTGTTCTTTACTGAACCCTCCTCACTGGACTTTTACTGCCTGCCCACCCAAACCACTACAGTCATGGTGTGACCCTTAGCATCACTTTGCAACTTGGTTTCTCTTGAATTTTATTTGATAATGCTCCTGTGAAGTACTTTGGGGCATTTTTATTACTTTAAAGACACTGGGCTGAATCTTCCTCAGGACATGGGAAAACCTGACCTCTGCACATTTGCAGCTTGCAAGCTGCACACCCAACCCATGTGTGATTTTACTTGCCATTTTTGTCTTTTCATAGCGGGGTCAGATTCGCAGTGCATTTTGCGAGCCATGCTGGAGTGCATAAGGAGTGTGGGTGCAGAGGCAGGCTGGTTAGAAGGCCCACCTCGGTTCTCCAGCACAGAATCCCAGCTCCCAACAGTGTTTAAAGTCACCCTAAACCTCACCCATCATCTCTCTCAACCCCCAGCCACCCATACCACTCCATACTACCTTTATGCCCCCATTGTATCCTCCATGCCTCCTCAGAAGCAGAGAGAAGCAGGATGAGCAGGCACGTGGCTTTGCCAGAATGGCACAATTCATAATGGTGGAGGAAGCCATCAACTTCACACAGTTATCTCTATGGACCCAACAAGAGGAAGAGATACAGGAATCACAGCGGCCACCACTGTTATGCAAATCAGTGTGCAATTATGCACAAATCATTATCGCAATGAATGCCTGCTATTCTGGCAGGAGCCAAAATGCCTTCATCCTGAGGCAGTCTGACATTCCCACTATCTTCCGGACACCAAGAAGAACCAGAAGCTGGCTGATTGAAGAAAAGGGATAGCCCCTCTACACATGGCTGATGATCCCACTCCACCATCTGAAGACGCAAGGTAAACAGGAATATAAGAGCCAAGCTGCTGCTACAAACATCATGGAGCAGACCACCAGCCAGCTTAAACAATAGCACCCATAATACCCCTACAGTACTATCCAGAGTCTGTATCAAAGTGTCCTCCACAACCTCGATATCATGAGGGCACAACCATTGCCATCAAGCATCTGGATGCCATCTCCTGGGGAGGAAGAGAAAGAGGAATAGGCAAGGAGGAGGTACCCTGTACTCATTTTCCCCAGACTGGCTGTCTGGGAGTTTCTGCCCAGTCCCCGCTTCCCTTAGAAGATCATCCCTTCACCATCATAGCTCCACTATTCCCCACCTTCCCATCCATCTGGAACCTGCATGGCAGCAAGCATAGATCTCATGACCTCCACATGAGTGTCCCCTGCAGCACCCAGATGTTCAGTGGCTTCTGCCCATGTTACATTGGATATGAGACAGCAGCCAAGAATGCTGCATCAGGCCTGGGTCCTCAGGTGCTGCCATGAAGTAGACCAACATCTCCATGCTGGAAAGGATGGACACTAAGCTCTGTGTGATAGCCTCTGCCACATAGAGGAGCTGGACTGTTTCATGCTTCTTCATAGTGGCAGATCTGCCAATTCCAAGGATCTCGGTATGCATGTTCATCAGCATTCTCTTGTAGGTTCCTCCATTGAAATCTTCATCTGAATCATCTGCAGTAGAACTTGTGTGCAATTACCTTAATTTCTGGTGAGCTGGCACATAAGATACCATTCCCCCTGGCCTTGCTGCAGCCCACTTGTGTCTGGTGATTCATCACATTAGATGCCCATGCCAGACTACACTCTAAAGTTCACGCAGTGCCAAAACATGAGCTGGTGGCTGCGAGTGTCAGACCAAGTGATGAGGCCTCTTTATTACATATACGAACAAGGAGCAGGAGTAGACCATTCGGCCTCTTGAGCCTGCTCTGCCATTTAATAAGATCATGGCTGATCTGATAATAACTTGAAATCTGCATCCCACCTACCACAAATAACCTATCACCTCCTTGCTTACCAAGAATCTATCAGCCGCTATCTTAAAAATATTCAAAGACTAGCATGGAACTTGGAAGTATTATGAATTTTGAGGCAAATAGTGTTAAACTTCAAAAGGACATAGATTGATAGAATGCGTGGACAAGTAATCACAGAGCCACAGAATCACGCAGTACACAAGAGGCCCTTTGGCCCATTGAGCCTGCACCAACACATGAGAAACACCAGACCTACCTACCTAATCCAATTTACCAGTATTTGGCCCATAGCCTTGAATGTTATGACGTGCCAAGTGATCATCTAGGTACTTTTTAAAGGGTGTGAGGCAACCCTCCTTCCACCACCCTCCCAGGCACCGCATTCCAGACCGTCACCACCCTCTGGGTAAAAAAGTTTTTCCTCACATCCCCCCCTAAACCTCCTGCCCCTCACCTTGAACTTGTGTAATAGATGAAATTTAATGTAGAGAAATGTGAAGCGATTCATTTTGGTAGGAAGAATGGGGTGAAGCAGAAGAGCAAGGAAGTTACAATAAGTAGCATTTATAGAATTAATACACAACAAATTTATATTCCTTTGAGTCACAAAAACCCAACAGGAAAGGTGGTCTAAACTTAACTAACAAGAGAAGTTAAAGATTGTATTAGATCAAAGGAAGAGGCTTAAAAGTTGTCAGAAAAGTAGTAATCCTGAGGATAGGGATCTTCTAAGAATTCAGCAAAGGACAAGCAAGAAACTGACAAAGAAAGTGAAAATAGAATATGAGAGTAAACTAGTGAGACACATAAAAGTACACTGTAAAAGCCTCTATAGGTGTGTAGAAAGGAAAAGATTAGCAAAGACAAATGTGGGCCCACTACAGGCAGAGACATGAGAATTAATGATGGGGAATAAAGAAATGGCAGAGAAACTATACAAATACTTAGTGTCCAGAGAAAGATATAAAAAAAACTCCCAGAAATACCAGAGAGCCAATGGACTAGCAGGAATGAGGAACTGAAATAAATTAGTTTTAGTAAAAAAAATAATAGTGGCGAAATAAATAAAAGTTGATAAATCCCCTGGATCTGATGATCTACATCCCAAAGTGTTGAAAGAGGTGGCTATAGAGGTAGAGAATAGACTGGCGGTCATCTTCCAAAATTCTAGAGATTCTGGAACGGTTCCTGCAAATTGGAAGGTAGTAAATATGACCCCACTACTTAAAAAAGGAGCGAGAGAGAAAACAGTGAACTACAGATCTGTTAGCCTGATATCAGTAGTAGGGAAAATGCTAGAATCTATGAAAAGGATGTGATACTTGAACTTATAAAATAATGGTAGAATTGGGCAGAATAAACATTGATTTATGAAAGGGAAATCATGACTTACAAACCTGTTGAGTTTTTTGTGGATATAACTAGTAGCATAGATAAAGGGGAACCAGTGGATGTGGTGTATTTGGATTATCAGAAAGCTGTTGACACGGTCCCTCACAAGAGATTAGTAAACAAAATTAGAGCACATGGGATTGGGGGAATATACTGGTATGGATTGAGGTTTGGTTAACAGACAGAAAACAGAAAGTAAGAATAAACGGATCATTTGCAGGTTGGCAGGCTGTGACTAGTGGGGTACTTCAAGGGTCAATGCTGTTCACAATCTATATCAATGATTTGGATGTGGGGACCAAATGTAATATTTCCAAATTTGTTGATGCACAAAACTGGATAGGAGGGTGAATTCGGAGGAGGATGCAAAGAGGCTTCAAGGGAATTTAGACAGGCTAGGTGAGTGGGCAAGAAGATGGCAGATGGTATATTATGTGACAATGTGAAATTATCCACTTCGGTCGCAAAAAATAGAAGATTGAGAAATACTGATGTCCAAAGGGACCTGGGTGTCGCTGTTCATGAGTCAGTGAAAGTGAGTGTGTAGGTGCAGCAAGCAATTAGGAAGGCAAATAGTATTTGGCCTTTATTGCAAGAGGATTTGAGTACAGGAGTAAAAATGTTGTTCTGTGATTATATAACGCCTAAGTGAGACTGCACCTGAGGTATTGCATACAGTTTTGGTCTCCTTACCTAAGGAAGGATATACTTGCCATTGAGGGAGTGCAACAAAGGTCCACCAGACTGATTCTTGGGATGGTGGGATTGTCCTGTGAGGAGAGATTGGGAAGACTGGGTATAGTTTCTCATGAGCATAGAAGAATGAGAGGTGATCTCATTGAAACATATAAAATTCTTACAGGACTCGACAAGGAAGGATGTTTCCCCTGGCTGGTGTGACTAGAACCAGGATTTTTGAATAAGGGTGTTACATTGGCAGTTTTCGAATCCTCTGGGACTGTTCCAGAATCTAAGGATTCTTGGAAGATTACTACCAATGCATCTACAATATCTGTAGCTATTTCCTTTAATATCCTACAGTGCAACCCATCAGGTCCAGGGGACTTATTGACCTTTAGCCCCATTAGTTTCTCTAGTACTTCTTCTTTAGTGATAGTTATTTCCTCCCCCGCTTTTTCCCTTGATTATTTAGTATTTTTGGTATGCTATTCATGTCTTCTACCGTGAAGACTGATGCAAAGTATTTATTCAACTCCTCTGCCATTTCTAATTTCCCCATTATTATTTCTCCAGCCTCATTCTCTAAGGGGCCTATGTTTGAAGTCTCTTCCTTTTTATATGTTTAAAGAAGCTCTTACTGTCCATTTTCCTATTATTGCTAGTTTACCCTCAAAGTTTATTTTCCCCCTCTTTATTTTGCCTTGGTCATCCTTTGTTTGTTTTTAAAAGATTTCCTGATCCTCTGGCTTATGACTAATCTTTGCCACATTGTATGTTTTTTCTTTCAATTTGATGCTATCCTTAACTTCCTTAGTTAACCTTGCAGAGAGTCAGCACAGACACAGTGGACCAAATGGCCTCATTCTGTGCTGTAACTATTCAATGATTACTACTGTGCTGGTGCTCTCGCTCCTGAGGCTGCTGTGGCTGGGGAGACAGCAGCACTTAAAAAGCAGAAAGCGGAAGGGGAAGGAATGGGTGGCATGAAAAACAAGGATTCCATGATTGCAGCATCAGCATAATCACCACAGATAGCAGGATGGGAGTGAGGAGAGAACTTAGGAGGGCATAAGGCAGCAACCAGCATGATGCTGTTCTGCGTTCCATGGCCACATTTCACCCTCATTTGTGGACAGATTTAGTTGCTGTCATCTGCAGTGCCCACTTGGTTACTCATGAGCATGCAGGTACCTCATGTTGGCTTATGCTTACAGTTTGTGCCAAATATAATGGGTCTCAATCAAAAGCATTGCCATGACATTAGTACAGAATGTCCTGCAAAAATGATATGTTTGCCCTGTTTTTTTGTCTCTCTCTGATTCTGCAACTAGTTACAGTCAAGTGCTGTTAAAATGCATTGTAACATTGAATTGTAAAGATAAGCAAAATTAGTACTTACTTATCTTTATAACCTTGCAGAGACCAGCAAATTTAGTCTTCACCTGCCCCAGGATCATTACAGTGGTTAAACAGAAGTACATCTTTCAGCCACCTTCATCCAACTTGTTTTAGTGCTGAGATTCATTGGAAGATGTCCCTACAGTCCAAATAATACCCTTTTTTCAGTTCTTCCTGGACAATCTCTGAAACTGCACCCCAGTATGATGCTCTTCTGCGTTCCACGGCCACAACTCACCCTCAGTTGTAGACAGATTTAGTGGCAGCTAACAACCTTGTAAGTCATTGACACTGGATAACTGTCTCTTTACCAGCTGCACACTGCATGCATCGTACTCTGTGCAACATTATATAAATCAAAACAAAAACAGAATTACCTGGAAAAACTTAGCAGGTCTGGCAGCATCGGCGGAGAAGAAAAGAGTTGACGTTTCGAGTCCTCATGACCCTTCGACAGAACTTGAGTTTGAGTCCAAGAAAAAGTTGAAATATAAGCTGGTTTAAGGTGTGTGGGGGGGGGGGAGGGGCAGAGAGAGAGAGAGAGAGAAGTGGAGGGGGAGTGTGGTTGTATGGACAAACAAGCAGTGATAGAAGCAGATCATCAAGCAGATTATATAAATCAACATGAATAAATAATTTTTTTCTAATAACTAATGCACCGTCAGCTAAGAGCACTGCAATTAAACTCAACATCCAAAAAGCAATGGTCTTGCTTCAATTTATGATTGCATCATTGACCCCTTAATGTTCAGCCAAATGGATGTGACACACCAAATTCCCTGCTGTCCTCCAAAGCTCAATGAAAATGCACAAGCCTAAATGCAATAAGGAGCAATCAAGGTGCTTGAATTGTCATAATAGAATCCAAATTTAAGCAAGAAAAATATGTTCAAGTAAGTCTAGCAGAGCTTCACAAACTGACTGCTGATTCCTCAGTGTCATATAACTCTCACAGACAGTTTAAAAGTTGTTTCTCCAAAGTCGTCTGTGAACAATGTATTTGTAAGTGAGTGTGTATTTTCTTACCTGTGGAGTGAGAATGGTCCATCAGTAAAAGCTTTTTACTTAAAAAAGAAAAGGTTAGTTTATTTCACTCTGTTGTTCTGGAAGTGAATCGAATGCCTTGATGTCAAGAGCAGTCACTCTCACCTCACCTCAGGAGTTCAGCTCTTTTGTCCATGTGTGGAACCAAGGCTGTAATGAGGTCAGGAGCTGAGTGGCCCTGGCAGAACCCAAACTGGGATCAGTGACTGCCCTTGAGATCAAGGCATATGATTCATTCCACATGATATCAAGAAATGGCTGAAGACATTGGATACTAAAAAAGGTTATGGGCCCTAACATTATTCCGGCAATAGTACTGAAGACTTGTGCTCCAGAACATGCCCAACCTCTATCCATATTGTTCCAGTACAGCTACAACACCGGCATCTACCCGGCTATGTGGAAAAGTGCCCAGGTATGTCCTGTACAGAAAAAGCAGGACAAATCCAACCTGGCCAATCACTGCCCCATCAGTCTACTCTCAGACATCAGTAAAGTAATGGCAGGGATTGTAACAATGCTATCAAGCGCAACACTGCAGGGGTTACTCAGGGTAGTGTCCTCAGCCTAGCCATCTTCAGCTGCTTCATCAATGACCTTTCTTCCATCATAGGGTCAGAAATGGAGATGGTCGCTGATGATTGCACAATGTTCAACACTATTAATGACTCCTCAGATACTGAAGCAGTCCATGTCCAAATGCAGCAAGACCTGGACAATATCCAGACTTGTGCTGATAGGTGGCAAGTAACATTTGCGCCACAAGTGTCAGGCAATGATAATTTCCAACAAGAATGAATCCAACCATCGCTCCTTGATGTTCAATGGCATTGCCATCACTGAATCCCCCACTATCAACATCCTAGGGGTTACCATTGACCAGAAACTGAACTGGTCGAGCCATATAAATACAGTGGCTACAAGAGCAGGTCAGAGGCTAGGAATCATGTGATGAGTAATCCACCTCCTGACTCCCCAAAGCCAGTCCACCATCTACAAGGCACAAGTCAGGAGTGTGATGGAATACTCCCCACTACCTTGGATGAGTGCAGCTCCGACAACACTGAAGAAGCTGGACACCGTCCAGGACAAAGCAGTCCGCTTGATTGGCACCACATCCACAAACATTTACTACTTCCACCACCGATGCACAGTAGCAGCAGTGTGTACTATCTACGAGATGCACTGCAGGAATTTGCCAAGGCTCCCTAGACAGCACTTTCCAAAGCCACGACCACTACCATCTGGAAGGACAAGTGCAGCAGATAGATGGGAATACCACCACCTGCAGGTTCCCTTCCAATTGACTCACCATCCTGACTTGGAAATATATTGCTGTTCCTTCACTGTCGCTGGGTCAAAATACTGGAGCTCCCTTCCCTACACCACATGGACTGCAGTGATCCAAGAAGGCAGCTCACCACCACCTTCTCAAGGGCCACTAGGGATGGGCAATAAATACTGGTCGTGCCAGCGAAACCCACATCCTGTGAATGAATAAATGAATAAAAAAAAGTTACCTAAAAAAAGATAAAGGGCAGGATTTTCTGGCCCCACAATGGGCGGGCACATGGTGGTGGGACCAGAAAATTCAGAGTGTGGCCAAATGTCAATTTCCCACAGGAGTAAAATTAGGTTGAAATTTTCCACCCTGACTTTCATGGCAGGTCCAGTTGCCCATTGCGCCATGTTGGGAACTGCATTCGCAAGCATTTGGTTCTCATGAATACTCTTTAAAAAATCCAGCTTGCAGGAATCATGCACCCATTCCAGATCAAATGACCATGCCGGCGGCTAATTAGTCTGACATGATTCATGATTGGATGTAAATGTCGTACACCTGGTGAACTGCACTGCACTCATGACTTCGAGGTTTGCGCGCATAGCGCACATCTAACCTTTCGTTGCACTGCATCTCCGTGCCAGGGTTCTCGGCAAGACCAGAGGGAAGGGAAGGGTGTGGGTGATGTTCTGGAGGCAAAGGCTTGACTGGGAGGGGTTAGGACAAGACAGACGCATGGGAAGGTGCTAGAAAGCAAAGAACTGATGGGAAGGGTGGGAGGGGGTGGGGGCGGGCGGAGTAGTAGAGCAATGAGGAAAGGGTGCAGAGAGACACGTGGCTGGGATGGTGACTGGAGAAGAGTGCACAGAGACACATGACTGGGAGGAGCGACTGGGGAAAAGGGCACAGAGACACATGGCTGGGGCGGTGACTGGGGAAGAGTGCACAGAGACACATGGCTGGGAGGAGCGACTGGGGAAAAGGGCACAGAGACACATGGCTGGGGTGTTGACTGGGGAAATGCACAGAGAAACATGGCTGGGTGATGACGGGGGAAGAGTGCACAGAGAAACATGGCTGGGTGATGACGGGGGGAGAGTGCACAGAGACACATGGCTGGGTGATGACGGGGGGAGAGTGCACAGAGACACATGGCTGGGTGATGACGGGGGGAGAGTGCACAGAGACACATGGCTGGGTGATGACGGGGGGAGAGTGCACAGAGACACATGGCTGGGTGATGACGGGGGGAGAGTGCACAGAGAAACATGGCGGGGGTGATCACTGGAGAAGAGTGCACTAAGACCCATGGCTGAGGGGGTGACTGGGGAAGAGTGCACAGATACACATGGCTGAGGTGGTGACTGGGGGAGAGTGCACAGAACCACATTGCTGGGCTGCTAACAGGGGAGGAGTGCACAGAGACACATGCCTGTGGTGGTGACTGATGAAGATTGCACAGAGACAAATGGCTGGGGTGGTGAGTGGGGAAGTGTGCACAGATACACATGGCTGGGGTGATGACTTGGGAAGAGTGCATAGAGACACATGACTGGGAGGGGGTGACTGGGGAAGAGTGCACAGAGACACATGACTGGGAGGAGGTGACTGCGGAAGTGTACACAGAGACACATAACTCGCGGGGTGACTGGGGAAGAATGCACAGAGACCCATAACTGAGAGGAGGTGACTGGGGAAGAGTACACAAAAACATATGACTGGGGTGAGTGGTCAAGTGCTCGGGGCAGAATGATTGACATTTGTGGAACATTTATGACAATTTAGAGGAATGTGATTGTCATGCCTCCATGTTCCAGACCAGGAAGGGGAAGAGCCTGTCCATCCTATGTCAGTCATGGCCTGCATCTCCTTGCCAGAGTTCACGGCAAGACCAGAGGGAAGGGAAGGGTGTGGGTGATGTTCTGGAGGGAAAGACCTGACTGGGGGGGGTTATGACAAGACAGGGTCATGGGAAGGTGCTAGAAAGAAAGGCCTGATGGGAAGTGTAGTTGGGTGGGGGGTGGGGGTGCAGGTGGAGTAATAGAGCAATGGTGAAAGGGTGCAGAGAGACACATGGCTGGGATGGTGACTGGGGAAGAGTGCACAGAGACAGATGACTGGGGTGGTGACTGGGGCAGAGCGCACAGAGACACATAGCTGCGTGGTGACTGGGAAAAACTGCACAGAGCCACATGGCTGGGGTGGGGATTGTGGAAGAGTGCACAGAGACTCATGGCTGAGGTGGAGACAGAGGAATAGTGCACAGACACTCATGGCTGGGGTGATGTCTGTGGAAGAGTGCTCTAGACACATGGCTGTGGTGCTAACAGGGGAAGAGTGCACAGAGACACATGGCTGGGATGGTGACTGTGGAAGAGTGCACAGAGACACATGGCTGAGGTGGAGACAGAGGAATAGTGCACAGAGACTCATGGTTGGGGTGGTGTCTGTGGAAGAGTGCACAGAGACACATGGCTGAAGTGGTGACTGGGGAAGAGTGAACAGAGACACAGGCAGGGGTGGTGACTGGGGAAGAGTGCACAGAGACACATGAATGGGGTGGTGACTGGGGAACAGTGCAGAAACACATGGCTGTGGTTGAGACTGCGGAAGTGTGCACAGAGACACATGGCTGTGTTGGTGAATGTAGAAGAGTGCACAGAGATACATGACTGTGGTGGTGACTGGGGAAGAGTGCACAGAGACACATGGTTGAGGTGGTGACTGAGGAAGAGTGCACAGGAATACATGGCTGGGATGGTGACAGGGGAAGAGTGCACAGAGACACATGCCTGGGGTGGTGACTGGGGAAGAGTGCACAGAGACACATGAATGGGGTGGTGACTGGGGAAGAGTGCAGAAACACATGGCTGGGGTGGTTACTGGGAAGAGTGCACAGAGACACATGGCTGGGTGATGACGGGGGAAGCGTGCACAGAGACACATGGCGGGGGTGATCACTGGAGAAGAGTTTACTAACAGCCATGGCTGAGGGGGTGACTGGGGAAGAGTGCACAGATACACATGGCTGGGGTGGTGACTGGGCAAGAGTGCACAGAGAACCATGGCTGGGGTGGTAACTGGGGAAGAGTGCACAGAGACACATGGGTGGGGTTGTGACTGGAGAAGAGTGCACAGAAAAACATGACTGTGAGGGGATGACTGCGGAAGAGTGCACAGAGACACATGACTGTGGTGGTGACGGTGGAAGAGTGCACAGAGACACATGGCTGGGGTGGTGACTGGGGAAGATTGCAAAGAGACACATGACTGGGGTGGTGACTGGGAAAGAGTGCCCAGAGATATATGGCTGGGGTGGTGACTGCGGAAGTTTGCACAGAGACACATGACTGGGGTGGTGACTGGGGAAGAGTGCACAGATACACATGACTGGGATGGTGACTGGGGAAGAGTGCACAGAGACACAGGCTGAGGTGGTGACTGGAGAAGAGTGCACTAAGACACATGACTGGGGTGATGACTGGGGAAGAGTGCACTAAGACACATGACTGGGGTGATGACTGGGGAAGAGTGCACAGAGATACATGGCTGGGGTGGTGACTGCGGAAGTTTGCACAGAGACACATGGCTGGGGTGGTGACTGGAGAAGAGTGCACTAAGACACATGACTGGGGTGATGACTGGGGAAGTTTGCAAAGAGAAACATGACTGGGGTGGTGATTGAGAAAGAATGCCCAGAGATATATGGCTGGGGTTGTGACTGCGGAAGTTTGCACAGAGACACATGACTGGGGTGGTGACTGGGGAAGAGTGCACAGAGACACAGGCTGAGGTGGTGACTGGGGAAGAGTGCACAGAGACACAGGCTGGGGTGGTGATTGGAGAAGAGTGCACTAAGACACATGACTGGGATGATGACTGGGGAAGATTGCACAGAAACACATGACTGGAGTGGTGACTGGGGAAGAATGCACAGAGACAAATGACTGTGGTGGTGACTGGGGAAGATTGCAGAGAGACACATGACTGTGTTGGAGACTGGGGAAGAGTGCACAGAGACACATGACTGTGCCGGTGACTGCGGAAGTGTGCACAGTGACACAGGCAGGGCTGATGACTGGAGAATAGTTAACTAAAAAACATGGCTGGGGTGGTGACTGGAGAAGCTTGCACAGAGACACATGGCTGTGGTGCTGACTGGGGAAGAGTGCACAGAGACACATGGCTGGGGTGGTGACTGGAGAAGAGTGCACAGAAAAACATGACTGTGAGGGGGTGACTGGGGAAGAGTGCGCAGAGATACATGGCTGGGGTGTTGACTGGGGAAGAGTGCACAGAGACACAGGCTGGGGTGGTGATTGGGAAGAGTTCACAAAGACGCAGGCTGGGGTGGTGATTGGAGAAGAGTACACTAAGACATATGGCTGAGGTGGTGACTGGAGAAGAGTACACTAAGACATATGGCTGAGGTGGTGACTGGGGAAGAGTGCACAAAGACACATGACTGGGGTGGTAACTGGGTTAGAGTGCACAGAGACACATGACTGTGGTGGAGACTGGGGAAGAGTGCACAGAGACACATGGCTGGGGTGGTGACTGGGGAAGAGTGCACAGAGAGACATGGCTTGGTTGGTGACTGGGTAAGAGTGCACAGAGACACTTGGCTTGGGTGGTGACTGTGGAAGACTGCATAGAGACACATGCCTGGGGTGGTAACTGGGGAAGAGTGCACAGAGACACATGGCTGGGGTGGTGACTGTGGAAAAGTGCACAGAGACACATGCCTGGGGTGTTGACTGGGGAAGATTGCACAGAGACACATGACTGTGTTGGAGACTGGGGAAGAGTGCACAGAGACACATGGCTGGGGTGGTGACTGGGGAAGAGTGCACAGAAAAACATGACTGTGAGGGGGTGACTGGGGAAGAGTGCACAGAGATACATGGCTGTGTTGGAGACTGGGGACGTGTGCCCAGAGACACATGGCTGGGTTGGTGACTGGGGAAGAGTGCACAGAGAGACATGACTGTGCCGGTGACTGCGGAAGTGTGCACAGAGACACAGGCAGGGCTGATGACTGGAGAATAGTTAACTAAAAAACATGGCTGGGGTGGTGACTGGAGAAGCTTGCACATAGACACATGGCTGTGGTGCTGACTGGAGATGACTGCACAGAAAAACATGACTGTGAGGGGGTGACTGGGGAAGAGTGCACAGAGACACATGACTGGAGTGGTGACTGGGTAAGTTTGCACAGAGTCACATGACTGGCGTGGTGACTGGGGAAGAGTGCACAGAGACACATGATTGGGATAGTGACTGGGGAAGAGTGCACAGAGATACAGGCTGGGGTGGTGATTGGAGAAGAGTGCACAGATAGACAAGCTGAGGTGGTGACTGGAGAAGAGTGCACTAAGACACATGACTGGGGTGGTGACTGGGGAAGACTGCACAGAGACATATGACTGGAGTGGTGACTGGGTAAGTGTGCACAGAGACACATGACTGTGGTGGTGACTGTGGAAGTGTGCACAGAGACACAGGCAGGGCTGGTGACTGGAGAATAGTTAACTTAAACACATGGCTGGAGTGGTGACTGGAGAAGCTTGCCCAGAGACACATGGCTGTGTTGGTGACTGGGGAAGAGTGCACAGAGACACATGTCTGGGGTGGTGACTGGGGAACAATGCACAGAGCCACATGACTGGGATGGTGACTGGGGTAGAGTGCACAGAGAGACATGACTGTGCTGGTGACTGCGGAAGTGTGCACAGAGAAACAGGCAGGGCTGATGACTGGAGAATAGTTAACTAAATAACATGGCTGGGGTGGTGACTGGAGAAGCTTGCACAGAGACACATGGCTGTGGTGCTGACTGTGGAAGAGTGCACAGAGACACATGGCTGTACTGCTGACTGGGGAAGAGTGCACAGAGACACTTGGCTGGGGTGGTGACTGGAGAAGAGTGCACAGAAAAACATGACTGTGAGGGGGTGACTGGGGAAGAGTGCACAGAGATACATGGCTGGGGTGTTGACTGGGGAAGAGTGCACAGAGACACAGGCTGGGGAGGTGATTGGAGAAGAGTACACTAAGACATATGGCTGAGGTGGTGACTGGAGAAGAGTACACTAAGACATATGGCTGAGGTGGTGAGTGGAGATGTTTACACTAAGACATATGGCTGAGGTGGTGACTGTGGAAGAGTGCATAGAGACACAGGCTGGGGTGGTGATTGGGAAGAGTTCACAAAGACACAGGCTGGGGTGGTGATTGGAGAAGAGTGCACTAAGACATATGGCTGAGGTGGTGACTGGGGAAGAGTACACTAAGACATATGGCTGAGGTGGTGACTGGAGAAGAGTACACTAAGACATATGGCTGAGGTGGTGACTGGGGTAGAGTGCACAAAGACACATGACTGGGGTGGTAACTGGGTTAGAGTGCACAGAGACACATGACTGTGGTGGAGACTGGGGAAGAGTGCACAGAGAGACATGACTGTGCTGGTGACTGCAGATGTGTGCACAGAGACACAGGCAGTGCTGATGACTGGAGAATAGTTAACTAAAAAACATGGCTGGGGTGGTGACTGGAGAAGCTTGCACAGAGACACATGGCTGTGGTGCTGACTGGGGAAGAGTGCACAGAGACACACGCAGGGCTGATGACTGGAGAATAGTTAACTAAAAAACATGGCTGGGGTGGTGACTGGAGAAGCTTGCACAGAGACACATGGCTGTGGTGCTGACTGGGGAAGAGTGCACAGAGATACATGGCTGGGGAGTTGACTGGGGAAGAGTGCACAGAGATACATGACTGGGGTGGTGACTGGGGAAGAGTGCACAGAGATACATGGCTGGGGAGTTGACTGGGGAAGAGTGCACAGAGATACATGACTGGGGTGGTGACTGGGGAAGAGTGCACAGAGGTACATGGCTGGGGAGTTGACTGGGGAAGAGTTCACAGAGATACATGACTGGGGTGGTGACTGGGGAAGAGTGCACAGAGACACAGGCTGGGGTGGTGATTGGAGAAGAGTACACTAAGACATATGGCTGAGGTGGTGACTGGAGAAGAGTACACTAAGACATATGGCTGAGGTGGTGAGTGGAGAAGAGTACACTAAGACATATGGCTGAGGTGGTGACTGGGGAAGAGTGTATAGAGACACATGCCTGCTAGGGCGTGACTGGGGAAGAGTGCACAGAGACACAGGTTGGGGAGGTGATTGGGGAAGAGTTCACAAAGACACAGGCTGGGATGGTGATTGTAGAAGAGTACACTAAGACATATGGCTGAGGTGGTGACTGGGGAAGAGTTCACAAAGACACATGTCTGGGGTGGAGACTGGGAAGAGTGCACAGAGACACATGGCTGGGGTGGAGACTGGGGAAGAGTGCACAGAGACACATGACTGGAGTGGTGACTGGGGAAGAATGCACAGAGACAAATGACTGTGGTGGTGACCTTGGAAGAGTGCAGAGAGTCACATGACTGGTGTGGTGACTGGGTAAGGGTGCACAGAGACACATGATTGGGGTGGTGACTGGGAAGAGTGCACAGAGACACATGACTGTGTTGGACACTGGCAAAGAGTGCTCAGAAACACATGGCTGGGGTGGTGACTGGGGAAGTGTGCACAGAGAGACATGACTGTGCTGGTGACTGTAGAAGTGTGCACAGAGACACAGGCAGGGCTGATGACTGGAGAATAGTTAACTAAAAAACATGGCTGGGGTGCTGACTGGAGAAGCTTGCACAGAGACACATGGCTGTGGTGCTGACTGGGGAAGAGTGCACAGAGATACATGGCTAGGGTGGTGACTGGAGAAGAGTGTACAGAAAAACATGACTGCGGGGTGGTGACTGGGGAAGAGTGCACAGAGATACATGACTGGGGTGTTGACTGGGGAAGAGTGAACAGAGATACATGACAGGGGTGGTGACTGGGGTAGAGTGCACAGAGAGACATGACTGTGCTGGTGACTGCGGAAGTGTGCACAGAGACACAGGCAGGGCTGATGACTGGAGAATAGTTAACTAAATAACATGGCTGGGGTGGTGACTGGAGAAGCTTGCACAGAGACACATGGCTGTGCTGCTGACTGGGGAAGAGTGCACAGAGACACTTGGCTGGGGTGGTGACTGGAGAAGAGTGCACAGAAAAACATGACTGTGAGGGGGTGACTGGGGAAGAGTGCACAGAGATACATGGCTGGGGTGTTGACTGGGGAAGAGTGCACAGAGACACAGGCTGGGGAGGTGATTGGAGAAGAGTACACTAAGACATATGGCTGAGGTGGTGACTGGAGAAGAGTACACTAAGACATATGGCTGAGGTGGTGAGTGGAGAAGTTTACACTAAGACATATGGCTGAGGTGGTGACTGTGGAAGAGTGCATAGAGACACAGGCTGGGGTGGTGATTGGGAAGAGTTCACAAAGACACAGGCTGGGGTGGTGATTGGAGAAGAGTGCACTAAGACATATGGCTGAGGTGGTGACTGGGGAAGAGTACACTAAGATATATGGCTGAGGTGGTGACTGGAGAAGAGTACACTAAGACAAAACAAAAACAGTATTACCTGGAAAAACTCAGCAGGTCTGGCAGCATCGGCGGAGAAGAAAAGAGTTGACGTTTCGAGTCCTCATGACCCTTCGACAGAACTTGAGTTCGAGTCCAGGAAAGAGCTGAAATATAAGCTGGTTTAAGGTGTGTGTGTGGGGGGCGGAGAGATAGAGAGACAGAGAGGTGGAGGGGGTTGGTGTGGTTGTAGCGACAAACAAGCAGTGATAGAAGCAGATCATCAAAAGATGTCAACAACAATAGTACAATAGAACACATAGGTGTTAAAGTTAAAGTTGGTGATATTATCTAAACGAATGTGCTAATTAAGAATGGATGGTAGGGCACTCAAGGTATAACTCTAGTGGGTTTTTTTTTTATTTTATATAATGGAAATAGGTGGGAAAAGGAAAATCTTTATAATTTATTGGGAAAAAAAAAAAGAAGGGGGAAACAGAAAGGGGGTGGGGATGGGGGAGGGGACTCACGACCTAAAGTTGTTGAATTCAATATTCAGTCCGGAAGGCTGTAAAGTCCCTAGTCGGAAGATGAGGTGTTGTTCCTCCAGTTTGCGTTGGGCTTCACTGGAACAATGCAGCAAGCCAAGGACAGACATGTGGGCAAGAGAGCAGGGTGGAGTGTTAAAATGGCAAGCGACAGGGAGGTTTGGGTCATTCTTGCGGACAGACCGCAGGTGTTCTGCAAAGCGGTCGCCCAGTTTACGTTTGGTCTCTCCAATGTAGAGGAGACCACATTGGGAGCAACGAATGCAGTAGACTAAGTTGGGGGAAATGCAAGTGAAATGCTGCTTCACTTGAAAGGAGTGTTTGGGTCCTTGGACGGTGAGGAGAGAGGAAGTGAAGGGGCAGGTGTTGCATCTTTTGCGTGGGCAAGGGGTTGTGCCATAGGAGGGGGTTGAGGAGTAGGGGGTGATGGAGGAGTGGACCAGGGTGTCCCGGAGGGAGCGATCCCTACGGAATGCTGATAAGGGGGGTGAAGGGAAGATGTGTTTGGTAGTGGCATCATGCTGGAGTTGGCGGAAATGGCGGAGGATGATCCTTTGAATGCGGAGGCTGGTGGGGTGATAAGTGAGGACAAGGGGGACCCTATCATGTTTCTGGGAGGGAGGAGAAGGAGTGAGGGCGGATGCGCGGGAGATGGGCCGGACACGGTTGAGGGCCCTGTCAACGACCGTGGGTGGAAAACCTCGGTTAAGGAAGAAGGAGGACATGTCAGAGGAACTGTTTTTGAATGTAGCATCATCGGAACAGATGCGACGGAGGCGAAGGAACTGAGAGAATGGGATGGAGTCCTTACAGGAAGTGGGGTGTGAGGAGCTGTAGTCGAGATAGCTGTGGGTGTCGGTGGGTTTGTAATGGATATTGGTGGACAGTCTATCACCAGAGATTGAGACAGAGAGGTCAAGGAAGGGAAGGGAAGTGTCAGAGATGGACCACGTGAAAATGATGGAGGGGTGGAGATTGGAAGCAAAATTAATAAATTTTTCCAAGTCCTGACGAGAGCATGAAGCAGCACCGAAATAATCATCGATGTACCGGAGAAAGAGTTGTGGAAGGGGGCCGGAGTAGGACTGCAACAAGGAATGTTCCACATACCCCTTAAAGAGACAGGCATAGCTGGGGCCCATGCGGGTACCCATAGCCACACCTTTTATTTGGAGGAAGTGAGAGGAGTTGAAGGAGAAATTGTTCAGCGTGAGAACAAGTTCAGCCAGACGGAGGAGAGTAGTGGTGGATGGGGATTGTTCGGGCCTCTGTTCGAGGAAGAAGCTAAGGGCCCTCAGACCATCCTGGTGGGGGATGGAGGTGTAGAGGGATTGGACGTCCATGGTGAAGAGGAAGCGGTAGGGGCCAGGGAACTGGAAATTGTTGATGTGACGTAAGGTGTCAGAGGAATCACGGATGTAGGTGGGAAGGGACTGGACAAGGGGAGAGAGAAGGGAGTCAAGATAACGAGAAATGAGTTCTGTGGGGCAGGAGCAAGCTGAGACGATCGGTCTACCGGGGCAGTTCTGTTTGTGGATTTTGGGTAGGAGATAGAAGCGGGCCGTCCGAGGTTGGGCAACTATCAGGTTGGAAGCTGTGGGAGGGAGATCCCCAGAGGAGATGAGGTCAGTGACAGTCCTGGAAATAATGGCTTGATGTTCAGTGGTGGGGTCATGGTCCAGGGAGAGGTAGGAGGAAGTGTCTGCGAGTTGACGCTCAGCCTCCGCGTGGTAGAGGTCAGTGCGCCAGACAACAACAGCACCACCCTTGTCAGCGGGTTTGATGACAATGTCAGGGTTGGACCTGAGAGAATGGAGTGCAGTAAGTTCAGAGAGAGACAGGTTAGAATGGGTGAGAGGAGCAGAGAAATTGAGACGACTAATGTCGCGCCGACAGTTCTCAATGAAAAGATCGAGAGAAGGTAAGAATCCAGAGGGAGGGGTCCAGGTGGAG
Organism: Carcharodon carcharias; assembly: GCF_017639515.1. Lineage (NCBI taxonomy): Eukaryota > Metazoa > Chordata > Chondrichthyes > Lamniformes > Lamnidae > Carcharodon > Carcharodon carcharias. The sequence continues at coordinate 157,473,572 of NC_054467.1, read as the reverse complement.
GGAGAATATTGAAGATGGGTAAAAGGATCCGTTGAACTGGGAGAGGACTCCTGCCCAAAGAAGTGAGCCCGGAGACGAAGACGGCGGAAGAAGAGTTCAGTATCATGCCGAGCCCGAAATTCATTGAGGTGAGGGCGTAAGGGTATGAAACTAATTATGATTGGGGAAGAGCGCACAAAGACACAGGCTGGGGTGGTGATTGGAGAAGAGTACACTAAGACATATGGCTGAGGTGGTGACTGGAGATGAGTACACTAAGACATATGGCTGAGGTGGTGACTGGGGAAGAGTGCACAAAGACACAGGCTGTGATGGTGACTGGGCAAGAGTACAGAGAGACACATGACTGGGGCGGTGACTGGGGAAGAGTGCACAAAGACAAAGGCATGATGGTGACTGGGGAAGAGCACAGAGAGCCACATGAATGGGGCGTTGACTGGGGAACAGTGCACAGAGAAACTTGATTGGTGTGGTGACTGGGGAAGAGTGCGCAGAGACACATGACTGGGGTGGTGAATGGGGAAGAGTGCACAGAGACACATGACTGGGGTGGTGAATGGGGAAGAGTGCACAGAGACACATGACTGGGGTGGTGACTGGGGAAGAGTGCACAGAGACACATGGCTGGGGTGGTGACTGGGGAAGAGTGCACAAAAACACAGGCAGTGATGGTGACTGTGGAAGAGCACAGAGAGCCACATGAATGGGGCGGTGACTGGGGAACAGTGCACAGAGACACATGATTGGTGTGGTGACTGGGGAAGAGTGCACAGAGACACATGACTGGGGTGGTGACTGGGGAAGAGTGCACAGAGACACGTGACTGGGGTGGTGAATGGGGAAGAGTGCACAGGGACACTTGAATGCGGTGGTGACTGGGGAAGAGTGCAGAGAGACACATGGCTGGGGTGGTGATTGGGGAAGAGTGCACAGAGACACATGATTGGGATGGTGACTGGGGAAGAGTGCACAGAGATACAGGCTGGGGTGGTGATTGGAGAAGAGTGCACTAAGACACATGACTGGGATGGTGACTGGGGAAGATTGCACAGAGAGACATGACTGTGTTGGTGACTGGGGAAGTTTGCAGAGAGACACATATCTGGGGTGGTGACTGGGAAAGAGTGCACAGAGTCACATGACTGTGGTGGTGACTGGGGAAGAGTGCACAGAGACACATGACTGGAGTGGTGACTGGGTAAGATTGCACAGAGTCACATGACTGGCGTGGTGAATGGTTAAATTGCACAGAGTCACATGACTGGGGTGATGACTGGGGAAGATTGCACAGAGACACATGGCTGGGGTGGTGACTGGGGAAGAGTGCACAGAGACACATGATTGGGATGGTGACTGGGGAAGAGTGCACAGAGATTCATGCTGGGGTGGTGATTGGAGAAGAGTGCACTAAGACACATAACTGGGGTGGTGACTGGGGAAGATTGCACGGAGACATATGACTGGAGTGGTGACTGGGTAAGTGTGCACAGAGACACATGACTGGTGTGGTGACTGGGAAGAGTGCACAGAGACACATGACTGTGGTGGTGACTGTGGAAGTGTGCACAGAGACACATGGCTGGGGTGGTGACTGGAGAAGCTTGCCCAGAGACAAAGGCTGTGTTGGTGATTGGGTTAGAGTGCACAGAGAGACATGACTGGGCTGGTGACTGCGGAAGTGTGCACAGAGACACAGGCAGGGCTGGTGACTGGAGAATAGTTAACTTAAACACATGGCTGGAGTGGTGACTGGGGAAGCTTGCCCAGAGACACATGGCTGTGTTGGTGACTGGGGAAGAGTGCACAGAGACACATGACTGGGGTGTTGACTGGGGAACAGTGCACAGAGACACATGACTGGGGTGGTGAATGGGGAAGATTGCACAGAGACACATGTCTGGGGTGGTGACTGGGGAAGAGTGCACAGAGACACATGACTGTGTTGGAGACTGGGGAAGAGTGCACAGAGACACATGGCTGGGGTGGTGACTGGGGAAGAGTGCACAAAGACACATGACTGGGGTGGTGACTGGGGAAGATTGCACGGAGACATATGACTGGAGTGGTGACTGGGTAAGTGTGCACAGAGACACATGACTGGTGTGGTGACTGGGAAGAGTGCACAGAGACACGTGACTGTGGAAGAGTGCACAGAGACACATGGCTGGGGTGGTGACTGGGGAAGTGTGCACAGAGACACATGGCTGGAGTGGTGACTGGAGAAGCTTGCCCAGAGACAAAGGCTGTGTTGGTGATTGGGTTAGAGTGCACAGAGAGACATGACTGGGCTGGTGACTGCGGAAGTGTGCACAGAGACACAGGCAGGGCTGGTGACTGGAGAATAGTTAACTTAAACACATGGCTGGAGTGGTGACTGGAGAAGCTTGCCCAGAGACACATGGCTGTGTTGGTGACTGGGGAAGAGTGCACAGAGACACAGTCTGGGGTGGTGATTGGGGAACAGTGCACAGAGACACATGACTGGGGTGGTGAATGGGGAGGATTGCACAGAGACACATGTCTGGGGTGGTGACTGGGGAAGAGTGCACAGAGACACATGACTGTGTTGGAGACTGGGGAAGAGTGCACAGAGACACATGGCTGGGGTGGTGACTGGGGAAGAGTGCACAAAGACACAGGCTGGAGTGGTGATTGGGAAAGAGTACAGAGAGCCACATGAATGGGGCGGTGACTGGGGAACAGTGCACAGAGACACATGCCTGGGGTGGTGACTGGGGAAGAGTGCACAAAGACACATGACTGGGGTGGTGACTGGGGAAGAGTGCACAGAGACACATGACTGCGGTGGTAACTGGGGAAGAGTGCACAGAGACACAGGCTGAGGTGGTGACTGGAGAAGAGTGCACAGAAAAACATGACTGTGAGGGGGTGAATGGGGAAGAGTGCACAGAGACACATGACTGGGGTGGTGACTGGTGAAGAGTGCACAGAGTCACATGGCTGGGGTGGTGACTGGGGAAGAGTGCACAAAAACACAGGCAGTGATGTTGACTGTGGAAGAGCACAGAGAGCCACATGAATGGGGCGGTGACTGGGGAACAGTGCACAGAGACACATGATTGGTGTGGTGACTGGGGAAGAGTGCACAGAGACACATGACTGGCGTGGTGACTGGGGAAGAGTGCACAGAGACACGTGACTAAGGTGGTGAATGGGGAAGAGTGCACAGGGACACTTGAATGCGGTGGTGACTGGGGAAGAGTGCACAGAGACACATGGCTGGGGTGGTGACTGGGGAAGAGTGCACAGAGACACATGATTGGGATGGTGACTGGGGAAGAGTGCACAGAGATACAGGCTGGGGTGGTGATTGGAGAAGAGTGCACTAAGACACATGACTGGGATGGTGACTGGGGAAGATTGCACAGAGACACATGACTGTGGTGGTGACTGGGGAAGTTTGCAGAGAGACACATATCTGGGGTGGTGACTGGGAAAGAGTGCACAGAGTCACATGACTGTGGTGGTGACTGGGGAAGAGTGCACAGAGACACATGACTGGAGTGGTGACTGGGTAAGATTGCACAGAGTCACATGACTGGCGTGGTGAATGGTTAAATTGCACAGAGTCACATGACTGGGGTGATGACTGGGGAAGATTGCACAGAGACACATGGCTGGGGTGGTGACTGGGGAAGAGTGCACAGAGACACATGATTGGGATGGTGACTGGGGAAGAGTGCACAGAGATTCATGCTGGGGTGGTGATTGGAGAAGAGTGCACTAAGACACATGACTGGGGTGGTGACTGGGGAAGATTGCACGGAGACATATGACTGGAGTGGTGACTGGGTAAGTGTGCACAGAGACACATGACTGGTGTGGTGACTGGGAAGAGTGCACAGAGACACATGACTGTGGTGGTGACTGTGGAAGTGTGCACAGAGACACATGGCTGGAGTGGTGACTGGAGAAGCTTGCCCAGAGACAAAGGCTGTGTTGGTGATTGGGTTAGAGTGCACAGAGAGACATGACTGGGCTGGTGACTGCGGAAGTGTGCACAGAGACACAGGCAGGGCTGGTGACTGGAGAATAGTTAACTTAAACACATGGCTGGAGTGGTGACTGGGGAAGCTTGCCCAGAGACACATGGCTGTGTTGGTGACTGGGGAAGAGTGCACAGAGACACATGACTGGGGTGTTGACTGGGGAACAGTGCACAGAGACACATGACTGGGGTGGTGAATGGGGAAGATTGCACAGAGACACATGTCTGGGGTGGTGACTGGGGAAGAGTGCACAGAGACACATGACTGGGGTGGTGACTGGGGAAGATTGCACGGAGACATATGACTGGAGTGGTGACTGGGTAAGTGTGCACAGAGACACATGACTGGTGTGGTGACTGGGAAGAGTGCACAGAGACACATGACTGTGGTGGTGACTGTGGAAGAGTGCACAGAGACACATGGCTGGGGTGGTGACTGGGGAAGAGTGCACAGAGACAAAGGCTGGGGTGGTGATTGGGTTAGAGTGCACAGAGAGACATGACTGGGCTGGTGACTGCGGAATTGTGCACAGACACACAGGCAGGGCTTGTAACTGGAGAATAGTTAACTTAAACACATGGCTGGAGTGGTGACTGGAGAAGCTTGCCCAGAGACACATGGCTGTGTTGGTGATTGGGTTAGAGTGCACAGAGAGAGATGACTGGGCTGGTGACTGCGGAAGTGTGCACAGAGACACAGGCAGGGCTTGTGACTGGAGAATAGTTAACTTAAACACATGGCTGGAGTGGTGACTGGAGAAGCTTGCCCAGAGACACATGGCTGTGTTGGTGACTGGGGAAGAGTGCACAGAGACACAGTCTGGGGTGGTGATTGGGGAAGAGTGCACAAAGACACAGGCTGGGGTGGTGATTGGAGAAGAGTACACTAAGACATATGGCTGAGGTGGTGACTGGGGAAGAGTGCACAAAGACACAGGCTGTGATGTTGACTGGGCAAGAGTACAGAGAGACACATGACTGGGGCGGTGACTGGGGAAGAGTGCACAGAGACACATGACTGGGGTGGTGACTGGGGAAGAGTGCACAGAGACACGTGACTGGGGTGGTGAATGGGGAAGAGTGCACAGGGACACTTGAATGCGGTGGTGACTGGGGAAGAGTGCACAGAGACACATGGCTGGGGTGGTGACTGGGGAAGAGTGCACAGAGACACATGATTGGGATGGTGACTGGGGAAGAGTGCACAGAGATACAGGCTGGGGTGGTGATTGGAGAAGAGTGCACTAAGACACATGACTGGGATGGTGACTGGGGAAGATTGCACAGAGACACATGACTGTTGTGGTGACTGGGGAAGTTTGCAGAGAGACACATATCTGGGGTGGTGACTGGGAAAGAGTGCACAGAGTCACATGACTGTGGTGGTGACTGGGGAAGAGTGCACAGAGACACATGACTGGAGTGGTGACTGGGTAAGATTGCACAGAGTCACATGACTGGCGTGGTGAATGGTTAAATTGCACAGAGTCACATGACTGGGGTGATGACTGGGGAAGATTGCACAGAGACACATGACTGTGGTGGTGACTGGGAAAGAGTGCACAGAGACACATGACTGGACTGGTGACTGGGGAAGAGTGCACAGAGATTCATGCTGGGGTGGTGATTGGAGAAGAGTGCACTAAGACACATGACTGGGGTGGTGACTGGGGAAGAGTGCACAGAGTCACATGACTGTGGTGGTGACTGGGGAAGAGTGCACAGAGACACATGACTGGAGTGGTGACTGGGTAAGATTGCACAGAGTCACATGACTGGCGTGGTGAATGGTTAAATTGCACAGAGTCACATGACTGGGGTGATGACTGGGGAAGATTGCACAGAGACACATGACTGTGGTGGTGACTGGGAAAGAGTGCACAGAGACACATGACTGGACTGGTGACTGGGGAAGAGTGCACAGAGATTCATGCTGGGGTGGTGATTGGAGAAGAGTGCACTAAGACACATGACTGGGGTGGTGACTGGGGAAGATTGCACGGAGACATATGACTGGAGTGGTGACTGGGTAAGTGTGCACAGAGACACATGACTGGTGTGGTGACTGGGAAGAGTGCACAGAGACACATGACTGTGGTGGTGACTGTGGAAGTGTGCACAGAGACACATGGCTGGAGTGGTGACTGGAGAAGCTTGCCCAGAGACAAAGGCTGTGTTGGTGATTGGGTTAGAGTGCACAGAGAGACATGACTGGGCTGGTGACTGCGGAAGTGTGCACAGAGACACAGGCAGGGCTGGTGACTGGAGAATAGTTAACTTAAACACATGGCTGGAGTGGTGACTGGGGAAGCTTGCCCAGAGACACATGGCTGTGTTGGTGAATGGGGAAGATTGCACAGAGACACATGTCTGGGGTGGTGACTGGGGAAGAGTGCACAGAGACACATGACTGTGTTGGAGACTGGGGAAGAGTGCACAGAGACACATGGCTGGGGTGGTGACTGGGGAAGAGTGCACAAAGACACAGGCTGGAGTGGTGATTGGGGAAGAGTACAGAGAGACACATGTCTGGGTTGGTGATTGGAGAAGAGTAAACTAAGACATATGGCTGAGGTGGTGACTGGGGAAGAGTGCACAAAGACCCAGGCAGTGATGGTGACTGGGAAAGAGTACAGAGAGCCACATGAATGGGGCGGTGACTGGGGAACAGTGCACAGAGAAACATGCCTGGGGTGGTGACTGGGGAAGAGTGCACAAAGACACATGACTGGGGTGGTGACTCGGGAAGAGTGCACAGAGACACATGACTGCGGTGGTAACTGGGGAAGAGTGCACAGAGACACAGGCTGAGGTGGTGACTGGAGAAGAGTGCACAGAAAAACATGACTGTGAGGGGGTGACTGGGGAAGAGTGCACAGAGATACATGGCTGAGGTGGTGACTGGAGAAGAGTACACTAAGACCTATGGCTGAGGTGGTGACTGGGGAAGAGTGCATAGAGAAACATGACTGGTAGGGCGTGACTGGGGCAGAGTGCACAGAGACACAGGCTGGGGTGGTGATTGGGGAAGAGTGCACAAAGACACAGGCCTGGGGTGGTGATTGGAGATGAGTACACTAAGACATATGGCTGAGGTGGTGACTGGAGATGAGTACACTAAGACATATGGCTGAGGTGGTGACTGGGGAAGAGTGCACAAAGACACAGGCTGTGATGGTGACTGGGCAAGAGTACAGAGAGACACATGACTGGGGCGGTGACTGGGGAAGAATGCACAAATACACAGGCATGATGGTGACTGGGGAAGAGCACAGAGAGCCACATGAATGGGGCGGTGACTGGGGAACAGTGCACAGAGACACATGATTGGTGTGGTGACTGGGGAAGAGTGCGCAGAGACACATGACTGGGGTGGTGACTGGGGAAGAGTGCACAGAGACACGTGACTGGGGTGGTGAATGGGGAAGAGTGCACAGGGACACTTGACTGCGGTGGTGACTGGGGAAGAGTGCACAGAGACACATGGCTGGGGTGGTGACTGGGGAAGAGTGCACAGAGACACATGATTGGGATGGTGACTGGGGAAGAGTGCACAGAGATACAGGCTGGGGTGGTGATTGGAGAAGAGTGCACCAAGACACATGACTGGGATGGTGACTGGGGAAGTTTGCACAGAGACACATGACTGTGGTGGTGACTGGGGAAGTTTGCAGAGAGACACATATCTGGGGTGGTGACTGGGAAAGAGTGCACAGAGTCACATGACTGTGGTGGTGACTGGGGAAGAGTGCACAGAGACACATGACTGGAGTGGTGACTGGGTAAGATTGCACAGAGTCACATGACTGGCGTTGTGAATGGTTAAATTGCACAGAGTCACATGACTGGGGTGATGACTGCGGAAGATTGCACAGAGACACATGGCTGGGGTGGTGACTGGGGAAGAGTGCACAGAGACACATGATTGGGATGGTGACTGGGGAAGAGTGCACAGAGATACAGGCTGGGGTGGTGATTGGAGAAGAGTGCACTAAGACACATGACTGGGGTGGTGACTGGGGAAGATTGCACGGAGACATATGACTGGAGTGGTGACTGGGTAAGTGTGCACAGAGACACATGACTGGTGTGGTGACTGGGAAGAGTGCACAGAGACACGTGACTGTGGAAGAGTGCACAGAGACACATGGCTGGGGTGGTGACTGGGGAAGAGTGCACAGAGAGACATGACTGGGCTGGTGACTGCGGAATTGTGCACAGACACACAGGCAGGGCTTGTGACTGGAGAATAGTTAACTTAAACACATGGCTGGAGTGGTGACTGGAGAAGCTTGCCCAGAGACACATGGCTGTGTTGGTGATTGGGTTAGAGTGCACAGAGAGACATGACTGGGCTGGTGACTGCGGAAGTGTGCACAGAGACACAGGCAGGGCTGGTGACTGGAGAATAGTTAACTTAAACACATGGCTGGAGTGGTGACTGGAGAAGCTTGCCCAGAGACACATGGCTGTGTTGGTGACTGGGGAAGAGTGCACAGAGACACAGGCTGGGGTGGTGATTGGGGAAGAGTGCACAAAGACACAGGCTGGGGTGGTGATTGGAGAAGAGTACACTAAGACATATGGCTGAGGTGGTGACTGGGGAAGAGTGCACAAAGACACAGGCTGTGATGTTGACTGGGCAAGAGTACAGAGAGACACATGACTGGGGCGGTGACTGGGGAAGAGTGCACAAAGACACAGGCAGTGATGGTGACTGGGGAAGAGTACAGAGAGCCACATGAATGGGGCGGTGACTGATGAACAGTACACAGAGACACATGATTGGTGTGGTGACTGGGGAAGAGTGCACAGAGACACATGACTGGGGTGGTGACTGGGGAAGATTGCACAGAGACACATGACTGGGGTGGTGAATGGGGAAGAGTGCACAGAGACACATGACTGGGGTGGTGAATGGGGAAGAGTGCACAGAGACACGTGACTGGGGTGGTGAATGGGGAAGAGTGCACAGGGACACTTGACTGCGGTGGTGACTGGGGAAGAGTGCACAGAGACACATGGCTGGGGTCGTGACTGGGGAAGAGTGCACAGAGACACATGATTGGGATGGTGACTGTGGAAGAGTGCACAGAGATACAGGCTGGGGTGGTGATTGGAGAAGAGTGCACTAAGACACATGACTGGGATGGTGACTGGGGAAGATTACACAGAGACACATGACTGTGGTGGTGACTGGGGAAGTTTGCAGAGAGAAACATATCTGGGGTGGTGACTGGGGAAGATTGCACGGAGACATATGACTGGAGTGGTGACTGGGTAAGTGTGCACAGAGACACATGACTGTGGTGGTGACTGTGGAAGAGTGCACAGAGACACATGGCTGGGGTGGTGACTGGGGAAGAGTGCACAGAGAGAAAGGCTGGGGTGGTGATTGGGTTTGAGTGAACAGAGGGACATGACTGGTTCTGGTGACTGCGGAAGTGTGCACAGACACACAGGCAGGGCTTGTGACTGGAGAATAGTTAACTTAAACACATGGCTGGAGTGGTGACTGGAGAAGCTTGCCCAGAGACACATGGCTGTGTTGGTGACTGGGGAAGAGTGCACAGAGACACAGGCTGGGGTGGTGATTGGGGAAGAGTGCACAAAGACACAGGCTGGGGTGGTGATTGGAGAAGAGTACACTAAGACATATGGCTGAGGTGGTGACTGGAGATGAGCACACTAAGACATATGGCTGGGGTGGTGACTGGGGAAGAGTGCACAGAGACAAAGGCTGGGGTGGTGATTGGGTTAGAGTGCACAGAGAGACATGACTGGGCTGGTGACTGCGGAATTGTGCACAGACACACAGGCAGGGCTTGTGACTGGAGAATAGTTAACTTAAACACATGGCTGGGGTGGTGCCTGGTGAAGAGTGCACAGAGACACATGATTGGGATGGTGACTGGGGAAGAGTGCACAGAGATACAGGCTGGGGTGGTGATTGGAGAAGAGTGCACAGATAGACAAGCTGAGGTGGTGACTGGAGAAGAGTGCACTAAGACACATGTCTGGGGTGCTGACTGGGGAAGAGTGCACAGAGACACATGGCTGTGGTGCTGACTGGGGAAGAGTGCACAGAGACACATGGCTGTGGTGCTGACTGCGGAAGAGTGCACAGAGACACATGGCTGGGGTGGTGACTGGAGAAGAGTGCACAGAAAAACATGACTGTGAGGGGGTGACTGGGGAAGAGTGCACAGAGATACATGGCTGGGGTGTTGACTGGGGAAGAGTGCGCAGAGACACAGGCTGGGGTGGTGATTGGAGAAGAGTACACTAAGACATATGGCTGAGGTGGTGACTGGATAAGAGTACACTAAGACATATGGCTGAGGTGGTGAGTGGAGAAGTTTACACTAAGACATATGGCTGAGGTGGTGACTGTGGAAGAGTGCATAGAGACACATGCTGGGGTGGTGATTGGGAAGAGTTCACAAAGGCACAGATTGGGGTGGTGATTGGAGAAGAGTGCACTAAGACATATGGCTGAGGTGGTGACTTGAGAAGAGTACACTGAGACATATGGCTGAGGTGGTGACTGGAGAAGAGTACACTAAGACATATGGCTGAGGTGGTGACTGGGGAAGAGTGCACAAAGACACATGACTGGGGTGGAGACTGGGGAAGAGTGCACAGAGAGACATGACTGTGCTGGTGACTGCAGAAGTGTGCACAGAGACACAGGCAGGGCTGATGACTGGAGAATAGTTAACTAAAAAACATGGCTGGGGTGGTGACTGGAGAAGCTTGCACAGAGACACATGGCTGTGGTGCTGACTGAGGAAGAGTACACAGAGACACATTGCTGGGGTGGTGACTGGAGAAGAGTGCACAGATAAACATGACTGTGAGGGGGTGACTGGGGAAGAGTGCACAGAGATACATGGCTGGGGAGTTGACTGGGGAAGAGTGCACAGAGATACATGACTGGGGTGGTGACTGGGGAAGAGTACACTAAGACATATGGCTGAGGTGGTGACTGGAGAAGAGTACACTAAGACATATGGCTGAGGTGGTGAGTGGAGAAGAGTACACTAAGACATATGGCTGAGGTGGTGACTGGGGAAGAGTGCATAGAGACACATGCCTGCTAGGGCGTGACTGGGGAAGAGTGCACAGAGACACAGGCTGGGGAGGTGATTGGGGAAGAGTTCACAAAGACACAGGCTGGGGTGGTGATTGTAGAAGAGTACACTAAGACATATGGCTGAGGTGTTGACTGGGGAAGAGTTCACAAAGACACATGACTGGGGTGGTGACTGGGAAGAGTGCACAGAGACACATGGCTGGGGTGGAGACTGGGGAAGAATGCACAGAGACACATGACTGGAGTGGTGACTGGGGAAGAATGCACAGAGACAAATGACTGTGGTGGTGACTGGGGAAGATTGCAGAGAGTCACATGACTGGAGTGGTGACTGGGTAAGAGTGCACAGAGACACATGATTGGGGTGGTGACTGGGAAGAGTGCACAGAGACACATGACTGTGTTGGACACTGGCGAAGAGTGCACAGAGACACATGGCTGGGGTGGTGACTGGGGAAGAGTGCACAGAGAGACATGACTGTGCTGGTGACTGTAGAAGTGTGCACAGAGACACAGGCAGGGCTGATGACTGGAGAATAGTTAACTAGAAAACATGGCTGGGGTGGTGACTGGAGAAGCTTGCACAGAGACACATGGCTGTGGTGCTGACTGGGGAAGAGTGCACAGAGATACATGGCTAGGGTGGTGACTGGAGAAGAGTGCACAGAAAAACATGACTGTGAGGGGGTGACTGGGGAAGAGTGCACAGAGATACATGACTGGGGTGTTGACTGGGGAAGAGTGCACAGAGATACATGACTGGGGTGGTGACTGGGGAAGAGTGCACAGAGACACAGGCTGGGGTGGTGATTGGAGAAGAGTACACTAAGACATATGGCTGAGGTGGTGACTGGAGAAGAGTACACTAAGACATATGGCTGAGGTGGTGACTGGGGAAGAGTGCATAGAGACACATGCCTGGTAGGGCATGACTGGGGAAGAGTGCAAAGAGACACAGGCTGGGGTGGTGATTGGGGAAGAGTGCACAAAAACACAGGCTGGGGTGGTGATTGGGGAAGAGTGCACAAAGACACAGGCTGTGATGATGACTGGGCAAGAGTACAGAGAGACACATGGCTGGTTTGGTGTCTGGGGAAGAGTACAGAGAGCCACATGAATGGGGCAGTGACTGGAGAACAGTGCACAGAGACACATGACTGGGGTGGTGACTGGGCAAGAGTGCACAGAGACACATGACTGCGGTGGTGAATGGGGAAGAGTGCACAGAGACACAGGCTGAGCTGGTGACTGGAGAAGAGTGCACAGAGACACATGACTGGGGTGATGACTGGGGAAGATTGCACAGAGACACATGACTGGGGTGGTGTCTGGTCAAGAGTGAACAGAGATACATGGCTGGGGTGGTGACTGGGGAAAAGGGCACAGAGACACATGACTGGGGTGGTGACTGGGCAAGAGTGCACAGAGACACATGGCTGTGGTGGTGACTGGGGACGAGTGCACAGAGACACATGGCTGGGGTGGTGACTGGAGAAGAATGCACAGAAAAACATGTCTGTGAGGGGGTGACTGGGTAAGAGTGCACAGAGATACATGGCTGGGGTGTTGACTGGGGAAGAGTGCACAGAGATACATAACTGGGGTGGTGACTGGGGAAGAGTGCACAGAGACTCAGGCTCGGGTGGTGATTGGAGAAAAGTCCACTAAGACATATTGATGAGGTGGTGACTGGCGAAGAGTGCGTAGAGACACATGCCTGGTAGGGCGTGACTGGGGAAGAGTGCACAGAGACACAGGCTGGGGTGGTGATTGGGGAAGAGTTCACAAAGACACAGGCTGAGGTGGTGATTGGAGAAGAGTACACCAAGACATATGGCTGAGGTGGTGACTGGAGAAGAGTACACTAAGACATATGGCTGAGGTGGTGACTGGGGAAGAGTGCATAGAGACACATGACTGGGGTGGTAACTGGGTTAGAGTGCACAGAGACACATGGCTGTGGTGGAGACTGGGGAAGAGTGCACAGAGACAAATGCCTGGGGTGTTGACTGGGGAAGAGTGCACAGAGAGACATGACTGTGCTGGTGACTGCAGAAGTGTGCACAGAGACCCAGGCAGGACTGATGACTGGAGAATAGTTAACTAAAAAACATGGCTGGGGTGGTGACTGGAGAAGCTTGCACAGAGACACTTGACTGTGGTGGTGACTGGCAAAGAGTGCACAGAGACACATGGCTGGGGTGGTGACTGGCAAAGAGTGCACAGAGACACATGGCTGGGGTGGTGACTGGAGAAGAGTGCACAGATAAAATTGACTGTGAGGTGGTGACTGGGGAAGAGTGCACAGAGACACATGACGGGGGTGAAGACTGGGGAAGATTGCAAAGAGACACATGACTGGGGTGGTGATTGGGAAAGAGTGCCCAGAGACACATGGCTGGGGTGGTGACTGGCAAAGAGTGCACAGAGACACATGGCTGGGGTGGTGACTGGCAAAGAGTGCACAGAGACACATGGCTGGGGTGGTGACTGGAGAAGAGTGCACAGATAAAATTGACTGTGAGGTGGTGACTGGGGAAGAGTGCACAGAGACAGATGACGGGGGTGAAGACTGGGGAAGATTGCAAAGAGACACATGACTGGGGTGGTGATTGGGAAAGAGTGCCCAGAGACACATGGCTGGGGTGGTGACTGGCAAAGAGTGCACAGAGACACATGGCTGGGGTGGTGACTGGCAAAGAGTGCACAGAGACACATGGCTGGGATGGTGACTGGAGAAGAGTGCACAGATAAAATTGACTGTGAGGTGGTGACTGGGGAAGAGTGCACAGAGACAGATGACGGGGGTGAAGACTGGGGAAGATTGCAAAGAGACACATGACTGGGGTGGTGACTGGCAAAGAGTGCACAGAGACACATGGCTGGGGTGGTGACTGGCAAAGAGTGCACAGAGACACATGGCTGGGGTGGTGACTGGAGAAGAGTGCACAGATAAAATTGACTGTGAGGTGGTGACTGGGGAAGAGTGCACAGAGACAGATGACGGGGGTGAAGACTGGAGAAGATTGCAAAGAGACACATGACTGGGGTGAAGACTGGGGAAGATTGCAAAGAGACACATGACTGGGGTGGTGACTGGCAAAGAGTGCACAGAGACACATGGCTGGGGTGGTGACTGGAGAAGAGTGCACAGATAAAATTGACTGTGAGGTGGTGACTGGGGAAGAGTGCACAGAGACACATGACGGGGGTGAAGACTGGGGAAGATTGCAAAGAGACACATGACTGGGGTGGTGATTGGGAAAGAGTGCCCAGAGACACATGGCTGGGGTGGTGACTGGCAAAGAGTGCACAGAGACACATGGCTGGGGTGGTGACTGGCAAAGAGTGCACAGAGACACATGGCTGGGGTGGTGACTGGAGAAGAGTGCACAGATAAAATTGACTGTGAGGTGGTGACTGGGGAAGAGTGCACAGAGACAGATGACGGGGGTGAAGACTGGGGAAGATTGCAAAGAGACACATGACTGGGGTGGTGACTGGCAAAGAGTGCACAGAGACACATGGCTGGGGTGGTGACTGGCAAAGAGTGCACAGAGACACATGGCTGGGGTGGTGACTGGAGAAGAGTGCACAGATAAAATTGACTGTGAGGTGGTGACTGGGGAAGAGTGCTCAGAGACACATGACGGGGGTGAAGACTGGAGAAGATTGCAAAGAGACACATGACTGGGGTGGTGATTGGGAAAGAGTGCCCAGAGATATATGGCTGGGGAGGTGACTGTGGAAGTTTGCACAGAGACACATGACTGGGGTGGTGACTGGGGAAGAGTGCACAGAGACACAGGCTGAGGTGGTGACTGGAGAAGAGTGCACTAAGACACATGACTGGGGTGATGACTGGGGAAGAGTGCACAGAGATACATGGCTGGGGTGGTGACTGCGGAAGTGTGCACAGACACACAGGCAGGGGTTGTGACTGGAGAATAGTTAACTTAAACACATGGCTGGAGTGGTGACTGGAGAAGCTTGCCCAGAGACACATGGCTGTGTTGGTGACTGGGCAAGAGTGCACAGAGACACAGGCTGGGGTGGTGATTGGGGAAGAGTGCACAAAGACACAGGCTGGGGTGGTGATTGGAGAAGAGTACACTAAGACTTATGGCTGAGGTGGTGACTGGAGATGAGTACACTAAGACATATGGCTGAGGTGGTGACTGGGGAAGAGTGCACAAAGACACAGGCTGTGATGGTGACTGGGCAAGAGTACAGAGAGACACATGACTGGGGCGGTGACTAGGGAAGAGTGCACAAAGACACAGGCAGTGATGGTGACTGGGGAAGAGTACAGAGAGCCACATGAATGGGGCGGTGACTGGGGAACAGTGCACAGAGACACATGATTGGTGTGGTGACTGGGGAAGAGTGCACAGAGACACATGACTGGGGTGGTGACTGGGGAAGATTGCAAAGAGACACATGACTGGGGTGGTGATTGGGAAAGAGTGCCCAGAGACACATGGCTGGGGTGGTGACTGGCAAAGAGTGCACAGAGACACATGGCTGGGGTGGTGACTGGCAAAGAGTGCACAGAGACACATGGCTGGGGTGGTGACTGGAGAAGAGTGCACAGATAAAATTGACTGTGAGGTGGTGACTGGGGAAGAGTGCACAGAGACACATGACGGGGGTGAAGACTGGGGAAGATTGCAAAGAGACACATGACTGGGGTGGTGATTGGGAAAGAGTGCCCAGAGACACATGGCTGGGGTGGTGACTGGCAAAGAGTGCACAGAGACACATGGCTGGGGTGGTGACTGGCAAAGAGTGCACAGAGACACATGGCTGGGGTGGTGACTGGAGAAGAGTGCACAGATAAAATTGACTGTGAGGTGGTGACTGGGGAAGAGTGCACAGAGACAGATGACGGGGGTGAAGACTGGGGAAGATTGCAAAGAGACACATGACTGGGGTGGTGACTGGCAAAGAGTGCACAGAGACACATGGCTGGGGTGGTGACTGGCAAAGAGTGCACAGAGACACATGGCTGGGGTGGTGACTGGAGAAGAGTGCACAGATAAAATTGACTGTGAGGTGGTGACTGGGGAAGAGTGCACAGAGACAGATGACGGGGGTGAAGACTGGAGAAGATTGCAAAGAGACACATGACTGGGGTGAAGACTGGGGAAGATTGCAAAGAGACACATGACTGGGGTGGTGACTGGCAAAGAGTGCACAGAGACACATGGCTGGGGTGGTGACTGGAGAAGAGTGCACAGATAAAATTGACTGTGAGGTGGTGACTGGGGAAGAGTGCACAGAGACACATGACGGGGGTGAAGACTGGGGAAGATTGCAAAGAGACACATGACTGGGGTGGTGATTGGGAAAGAGTGCCCAGAGACACATGGCTGGGGTGGTGACTGGCAAAGAGTGCACAGAGACACATGGCTGGGGTGGTGACTGGCAAAGAGTGCACAGAGACACATGGCTGGGGTGGTGACTGGAGAAGAGTGCACAGATAAAATTGACTGTGAGGTGGTGACTGGGGAAGAGTGCACAGAGACAGATGACGGGGGTGAAGACTGGGGAAGATTGCAAAGAGACACATGACTGGGGTGGTGACTGGCAAAGAGTGCACAGAGACACATGGCTGGGGTGGTGACTGGCAAAGAGTGCACAGAGACACATGGCTGGGGTGGTGACTGGAGAAGAGTGCACAGATAAAATTGACTGTGAGGTGGTGACTGGGGAAGAGTGCTCAGAGACACATGACGGGGGTGAAGACTGGAGAAGATTGCAAAGAGACACATGACTGGGGTGGTGATTGGGAAAGAGTGCCCAGAGATATATGGCTGGGGAGGTGACTGTGGAAGTTTGCACAGAGACACATGACTGGGGTGGTGACTGGGGAAGAGTGCACAGAGACACAGGCTGAGGTGGTGACTGGAGAAGAGTGCACTAAGACACATGACTGGGGTGATGACTGGGGAAGAGTGCACAGAGATACATGGCTGGGGTGGTGACTGCGGAAGTGTGCACAGACACACAGGCAGGGGTTGTGACTGGAGAATAGTTAACTTAAACACATGGCTGGAGTGGTGACTGGAGAAGCTTGCCCAGAGACACATGGCTGTGTTGGTGACTGGGCAAGAGTGCACAGAGACACAGGCTGGGGTGGTGATTGGGGAAGAGTGCACAAAGACACAGGCTGGGGTGGTGATTGGAGAAGAGTACACTAAGACTTATGGCTGAGGTGGTGACTGGAGATGAGTACACTAAGACATATGGCTGAGGTGGTGACTGGGGAAGAGTGCACAAAGACACAGGCTGTGATGGTGACTGGGCAAGAGTACAGAGAGACACATGACTGGGGCGGTGACTAGGGAAGAGTGCACAAAGACACAGGCAGTGATGGTGACTGGGGAAGAGTACAGAGAGCCACATGAATGGGGCGGTGACTGGGGAACAGTGCACAGAGACACATGATTGGTGTGGTGACTGGGGAAGAGTGCACAGAGACACATGACTGGGGTGGTGACTGGGGAAGAGTGCACAGAGACACATGACTGGGGTGGTGAATGGGGAAGAGTGCACAGAGGCACAGGCTGAGGTGGTGACTGGAGAAGAGTGCAGGAGACACATGACTGGGGTGGTGACTGGGGAAGAGTGCACGGAGACACATGATTGGGATGGTGACTGAGGAAGAGTGCACAGAGATACAGGCTGGGGTGGTGATTGGAGAAGAGTGCACCAAGACACATGACTGGGATGGTGACTGGGGAAGATTGCACAGAGACACATGGCTGGGGTGGTGACTGGGAAAGAGTGCACAGAGTCACATGACTGTGGTGGTGACTGGGGAAGAGTGCACAGAGACACATGATTGGGATGGCGACTGGGGAAGAGTGCACAGAGATACAGGCTGGGGTGGTGATTGGAGAAGAGTGCACAGATAGACAAGCTGAGGTGGTGACTGGAGAAGAGTGCACTAAGACACATGTCTGGGGTGGTGACTGGGGAAGCTTGCACAGAGACACACGGCTGTGGTGCTGACTGGGGAAGAGTGCACAGAGACACATGGCTGGGGTGGTGACTGGAGAAGAGTGCACAGAAAAACATGACTGTGAGGGGGTGACTGGGGAAGAGTGCACAGAGATACATGGCTGGGGTGTTGACTGGGGAAGAGTGCACAGAGACACAGGCTGGGGAGGTGATTGGAGAAGAGTACACTAAGACATATGGCTGAGGTGGTGACTGGATAAGAGTACACTAAGACATATGGCTGAGGTGGTGAGTGGAGAAGTTTACACTAAGACATATGGCTGAGGTGGTGACTGTGGAAGAGTGCATAGAGACACAGGCTGGGGTGGTGATTGGGAAGAGTTCACAAAGACACAGGCTGGGGTGGTGATTGGAGAAGAGTACACTAAGACATATGGCTGAGGTGGTGACTGGAGATGAGTACACTAAGACATATGGCTGAGGTGGTGACTGGGGAAGAGTGCACACAGATACATGACTGGGGTGTTGTCTGGGGAAGAGTGCACAGAGATACATGACTGGGGTGGTGACTGGGGAAGAGTGCACAGACACATGGCTGGGGTGGTGATTGGAGAAGAGTACACTAAGACATATGGCTGAGGTGGTGACTGGAGAAGAGTACACTAAGACATATGGCTGAGGTGGTGACAGGGGAAGAGTGCATAGAGACACATGCCTGGTAGGGCAAGACTGGGGAAGAGTGCAAAGAGACACAGGCTGGGGTGGTGATTGGAAAGAGTGCACAAAAACACAGGCAGTGATGGTGACTGGGAAAGAGTACAGAGAGCCACATGAATGGGGCGGTGACTGGGGAACAGTGCACAGAGACACATGCCTGGGGTGGTGACTAGGGAAGAGTGCACAAACACACATGACTGGGGTGGTGACTGGGGAAGAGTGCACAGAGCCACATGACTGCGGTGGTAACTGGGGAAGAGTGCACAGAGACACAGGCTGAGGTGGTGACTGGAGAAGAGTGCACAGAAAAACATGACTGTGAGGGGGTGACTGGGGAAGAGTGCACAGAGATACATGGCTGGGGTGGTGATTGGAGAAGAGTGCACAGATAGACAAGCTGAGGTGGTGACTGGAGAAGAGTGCACTAAGACACATGTCTGGGGTGGTGACTGGGGAAGCTTGCATAGAGACACATGGCTGTGGTGCTGACTGGGGAATAGTGCACAGAGACACACGGCTGTGGTGCTGACTGGGGAAGAGTGCACAGAGACACATGGCTGGGTGGTGACTGGAGAAGAGTGCACAGAAAAACATGACTGTGAGGGGGTGACTGGGGAAGAGTGCACAGAGATACATGGCTGGGGTGTTGACTGGGGAAGAGTGCACAGAGACACAGGCTGGGGAGGTGATTGGAGAAGAGTACACTAAGACATATGGCTGAGGTGGTGACTGGATAAGAGTACACTAAGACATATGGCTGAGGTGGTGAGTGGAGAAGTTTACACTAAGACATATGGCTGAGGTGGTGAAAGGAGATGAGTACACTAAGACATATGGCTGAGGTGGTGACTGGGGAAGAGTGTATAGAGACACATGCCTGGTAGGGCATGACTGGGGAAGAGTGCAAAGAGACACAGGCTGGTGTGGTGATTGGGGAAGAGTGCACAAAAACACAGGCAGTGATGGTGACTGGGAAAGAGTACAGAGAGCCACATGAATGGGGCGGTGACTGGGGAACAGTGCACAGAGACACATGCCTGGGGTGGTGACTAGGGAAGAGTGCACAAACACACATGACTGGAGTGGTGACTGGGGAAGAGTGCACAGAGCCACATGACTGCGGTGGTAACTGGGGAAGAGTGCACAGAGACACAGGCTGAGGTGGTGACTGGAGAATAGTGCACAGAAAAACATGACTGTGAGGGGGTGACTGGGGAAGAGTGCACAGAGATACATGGCTGAGGTGGTGACTGGAGAAGAGTACACTAAGACATATGGCTGAGGTGGTGACTGGGGAAGAGTGCATAGAGAAACATGACAGGTAGGGCGTAACTGGGGAAGAGTGCACAGAGACACAGGCTGGGATGGTGATTGGGGAAGAGTGCACAAAGACACAGGCTGGTGTGGTGATTGGAGAAGAGTACACTAAGACATATGGCTGAGGTGGTGACTGGAGATGAGTACACTAAGACATATGGCTGAGGTGGTGACTGGGGAAGAGTGCACAAAGACACAGGCTGTGATGGTGACTGGGCAAGAGTACAGAGAGACACATGACTGGGACGGTGACGGGAAGAGTGCACAAAGACACAGGCATGATGGTGACTGGGGACGAGCACAGGGAGCCACGTGAATGGGGCGGTGACTGGGGAACAGTGCACAGAGACACATGATTGGTGTGGTGACTGGGGAAGAGTGCACAGAGACACATGACTGGGGTGGTGACTGGGGAAGAGTGCACAGAAAAACATGACTGGGGTGGTGAATGGGGAAGAGTGCACAGGGACACTTGACTCCGGTGGTGACTGGGGAAGAGTGCACAGAGACACATGGCTGGGGTGGTGACTGGGGAAGAGTACACAGAGACACATGATTGGGATGGTGACTGGGGAAGAGTGCACAGAGATACAGGCTGGGGTGGTGATTGGAGAATAGTGCACTAAGACACATGACTGGGATGGTGACTGGGGAAGATTGCACAGAGACACATGACTGTGGTGGTGACTGGGGAAGTTTGCAGAGAGACACATATCTGGGGTGGTGACTGGGAAAGAGTGCACAGAGTCACATGACTGTGGTGGTGACTGGGGAGGAGTGCACAGAGACACATGAGTGGTGTGGTGACTGGGAAGAGTGCACAGAGACACATGACTGTGGTGGTGACTGTGGAAGAGTGCACAGAGACACATGGCTGGGGTGGTGACTGGGGAAGAGTGCACAGAGAGAAAGGCTGGGGTGGTGATTGGGTTAGAGTGAACAGAGAGACATGACTGGGCTGGTGACTGCGGAAGTGTGCACAGACACACAGTCAGGGCTTGTGACTGGAGAATAGTTAACTTAAACACATGGCTGGAGTGGTGACTGGAGAAGCTTGCCCAGAGACACATGGCTGTGTTGGTGATTGGGTTAGAGTGCACAGAGAGAGATGACTGGGCTGGTGACTGCGGAAGTGTGCACAGACACACAGGCAGGGCTTGTGACTGGAGAATAGTTAACTTAAACACATGGCTGGAGTGGTGACTGGAGATGCTTGCCCAGAGACACATGGCTGTGTTGGTGACTGGGGAAGAGTGCACAGAGACACAGGCTGGGGTGGTGATTGGGGAAGAGTGCACAAAGACACAGGCTGGGGTGGTGATTGGAGAAGAGTACACTAAGACATATGGCTGAGGTGGTGACTGGAGATGAGTACACTAAGACATATGGCTGAGGTGGTGACTGGGGAAGAGTGCACAAAGACACAGGCTGTGATGGTGACTGGGCAAGATTACAGAGAGACACATGACTGGGGCGGTGACTAGGGAAGAGTGCACAAAGACACAGGCAGTGTTGGTGACTGGGGAAGAGTACAGAGAGCCACATGGATGGGGCGGTGACTGGGGAACAGTGCACAGAGACACATGATTGGTGTGGTGACTGGGGAAGAGTGCACAGAGACACATGACTGGGGTGGTGACTGGGGAAGAGTGCACAGAGACACATGACTGGGGTGGTGAATGGGGAAGAGTGCGCAGAGGCACAGGCTGAGGTGGTGACTGGAGAAGAGTGCAGGAGACACATGACTGGGGTGGTGACTGGGGAAGAGTGCATAGAGACACATGATTGGGATGGTGACTGAGGAAGAGTGCACAGAGATACAGGCTGGGGTGGTGATTGGTGAAGAGTGCACCAAGACACATGACTGGGATGGTGACTGGGGAAGATTGCACAGAGACACATGACTGTGGTGGTGACTGGGGAAGTTTGCAGAGAGACACATGGCTGGGTTGGTGACTGGGAAAGAGTGCACAGAGTCACGTGACTGTGGTAGTGACTGGGGAAGAGTGCACAGAGACACATGACTGGAGTGGTGACTGAGTAAGATTGCACAGAGTCACATGACTGGCGTTGTGAATGGTTAAATTGCACAGAGTCACATGACTGGGGTGATGACTGGGGAAGATTGCACAGAGACACATGGCTGGGGTGGTGACTGGGGAAGAGTGCACAGAGACACATGATTGGGATGGTGACTGGGGAAGAGTGCACAGAGATACAGGCTGGGGTGGTGATTGGAGAAGAGTGCACTAAGACACATGACTGGGGTGGTGACTGGGGAAGATTGCACGGAGACATATGACTGGAGTGGTGACTGGGAAGAGTGCACAGAGACACATGACTGTGGTGGTGACTGTGGAAGAGTGCACAGAGACAAAGGCTGGGGTGGTGATTGGGTTAGAGTGCACAGAGAGACATGACTGGGCTGGTGACTGTGGAATTGTGCACAGACACACAGGCAGGGCTTGTGACTGGAGAATAGTTAACTTAAACACATGGCTGGGGTGGTGACTGGGGAAGAGTGCACAGAGACACATGATTGGGATGGTGACTGGGGAAGAGTGCACAGAGATACAGGCTGGGGTGGTGATTGGAGAAGAGTGCACAGATAGACAAGCTGAGGTGGTGACTGGAGAAGAGTGCACTAAGACACATGTCTGGGGTGGTGACTGGGGAAGAGTGCACAGAGACACATGGCTGTGGTGCTGACTGGGGAAGAGTGCACAGAGACACATGGCTGGGGTGGTGACTGGAGAAGAGTGCACAGAAAAACATGACTGTGAGGGGGTGACTGGGGAAGAGTGCACAGAGATACATGGCTGGGGTGTTGACTGGGGAAGAGTGCGCAGAGACACAGGCTGGGGTGGTGATTGGAGAAGAGTACACTAAGACATATGGCTGAGGTGGTGACTGGATAAGAGTACACTAAGACATATGGCTGAGGTGGTGAGTGGAGAAGTTTACACTAAGACATATGGCTGAGGTGGTGACTGTGGAAGAGTGCATAGAGACACAGGCTGGGGTGGTGATTGGGAAGAGTTCACAAAGACACAGGCTGGGGTGGTGATTGGAGAAGAGTGCACTAAGACATATGGCTGAGGTGGTGACTGGAGAAGAGTACACTGAGACATATGGCTGAGGTGGTGACTGGAGAAGAGTACACTAAGGAATATGGCTGTGGTGGTGACTGGGGAAGAGTGCACAGGGACACTTGACTCCGGTGGTGACTGGGGAAGAGTGCACAGAGACACATGGCTGGGGTGGTGACTGGAGAAGAGAGCACAGAGACACATGGCTGGGGTGGTGACTGGGGAAAAGTGCACAAAAACACAGGCATTGATGGTGACTGTGGAAGAGCACAGAGAGCCACATGAATTGGGCGGTGACTGGGGAACAGTGCACAGAGACACATGATTGGTGTGGTGACTGGGGAAGAGTGCACAGAGACACATGACTGGGGTGGTGACTGGGGAAGAGTGCACAGAGACACGTGACTGGGGTGGTGAATGGGGAAGAGTGCACAGGGACACTTGACTGCGGTGGTGACTGGGGAAGAGTGCACAGAGACACATGGCTGGGGTGGTGACTGGGGAAGAGTGCACAGAGACACATGATTGGGATGGTGACTGGGGAAGAGTGCACAGAGATACAGGCTGGGGTGGTGATTGGAGAAGAGTGCACTAAGACACATGACTGGGATGGTGACTGGGGAAGATTGCACAGAGACACATGACTGTGGTGGTGACTGGGGAAGTTTGCAGAGAGACACATATCTGGGGTGGTGACTGGGAAAGAGTGCACAGAGTCACATGACTGTGGTGGTGACTGGGGAGGAGTGCACAGAGACACATGACTGGAGTGGTGACTGGGTAAGATTGCACAGAGTCACATGACTGGCGTGGTGAATGGTTAAATTGCACAGAGTCACATGACTGGGGTGATGACTGGGGAAGATTGCACAGAGACACATGGCTGGGGTGGTGACTGGGGAAGAGTGCACAGAGGCACATGATTGGGATGGTGACTGGGGAAGAGTGCACAGAGATACAGGCTGGGGTGGTGATTGGAGAAGAGTGCACGAAGACACATGACTGGGGTGGTGACTGGGGAAGATTGCACGGAGACATATGACTGGAGTGGTGACTGGGTAAGTGTGCACAGAGACACATGAGTGGTGTGGTGACTGGGAAGAGTGCACAGAGACACATGACTGTGGTGGTGACTGTGGAAGAGTGCACAGAGACACATGGCTGTGGTGGTGACTGTGGAAGAGTGCACAGAGACACATGGCTGGGGTGGTGACTGGGGAAGTGTGCACAGAGACAAAGGCTGGGGTGGTGATTGGGTTAGAGTTCACAGAGAGACATGACTGGGCTGGTGACTGCGGAAGTGTGCACAGAGACACAGGCAGGGCTGGTGACTGGAGAATAGTTAACTTAAACATATGGCTGGAGTGGTGACTGGAGAAGCTTGCCCAGAGACACATGGCTGTGTTGGTGACTGGGGAAGAGTGCACAGAGACTCAGGCTGGGGTGGTGATTGGGGAAGAGTGCACAAAGACACAGGCTGGGGTGGTGATTGGAGAAGAGTACACTAAGACTTATGGCTGAGGTGGTGACTGGAGATGAGTACACTAAGACATATGGCTGAGGTGGTGACTGGGGAAGAGTGCACAAAGACACAAGCTGTGATGTTGACTGGGCAAGAGTACAGAGAGACACATGACTTGGGCGGTGACTGGGGAAGAGTGCACAAAGACACAGGCAGTGATGGTGACTGGGGAAGAGTACAGAGAGACACATGAATGGGGCGGTGACTGGGGAACAGTGCACAGAGACACATCATTGGTGTGGTGACTGGGGAAGAGTGCACAGAGACACATGACTGGGGTGGTGACTGGGGAAGAGTGCACAGAGACACAGGCTGAGGTGGTGACTGGAGAAGAGTGCACTAAGACACATGACTGGGGTGATGACTGGGGAAGAGTGCACAGAGATACATGGCTGGGGTGGTGACTGCGGAAGTGTGCACAGACACACAGGCAGGGGTTGTGACTGGAGAATAGTTAACTTAAACACATGGCTGGAGTGGTGACTGGAGAAGCTTGCCCAGAGACACATGGCTGTGTTGGTGACTGGGCAAGAGTGCACAGAGACACAGGCTGGGGTGGTGATTGGGGAAGAGTGCACAAAGACACAGGCTGGGGTGGTGATTGGAGAAGAGTACACTAAGACTTATGGCTGAGGTGGTGACTGGAGATGAGTACACTAAGACATATGGCTGAGGTGGTGACTGGGGAAGAGTGCACAAAGACACAGGCTGTGATGGTGACTGGGCAAGAGTACAGAGAGACACATGACTGGGGCGGTGACTAGGGAAGAGTGCACAAAGACACAGGCAGTGATGGTGACTGGGGAAGAGTACAGAGAGCCACATGAATGGGGCGGTGACTGGGGAACAGTGCACAGAGACACATGATTGGTGTGGTGACTGGGGAAGAGTGCACAGAGACACATGACTGGGGTGGTGACTGGGGAAGAGTGCACAGAGACACATGACTGGGGTGGTGAATGGGGAAGAGTGCACAGAGGCACAGGCTGAGGTGGTGACTGGAGAAGAGTGCAGGAGACACATGACTGGGGTGGTGACTGGGGAAGAGTGCACGGAGACACATGATTGGGATGGTGACTGAGGAAGAGTGCACAGAGATACAGGCTGGGGTGGTGATTGGAGAAGAGTGCACCAAGACACATGACTGGGATGGTGACTGGGGAAGATTGCACAGAGACACATGGCTGGGGTGGTGACTGGGAAAGAGTGCACAGAGTCACATGACTGTGGTGGTGACTGGGGAAGAGTGCACAGAGACACATGATTGGGATGGCGACTGGGGAAGAGTGCACAGAGATACAGGCTGGGGTGGTGATTGGAGAAGAGTGCACAGATAGACAAGCTGAGGTGGTGACTGGAGAAGAGTGCACTAAGACACATGTCTGGGGTGGTGACTGGGGAAGCTTGCACAGAGACACACGGCTGTGGTGCTGACTGGGGAAGAGTGCACAGAGACACATGGCTGGGGTGGTGACTGGAGAAGAGTGCACAGAAAAACATGACTGTGAGGGGGTGACTGGGGAAGAGTGCACAGAGATACATGGCTGGGGTGTTGACTGGGGAAGAGTGCACAGAGACACAGGCTGGGGAGGTGATTGGAGAAGAGTACACTAAGACATATGGCTGAGGTGGTGACTGGATAAGAGTACACTAAGACATATGGCTGAGGTGGTGAGTGGAGAAGTTTACACTAAGACATATGGCTGAGGTGGTGACTGTGGAAGAGTGCATAGAGACACAGGCTGGGGTGGTGATTGGGAAGAGTTCACAAAGACACAGGCTGGGGTGGTGATTGGAGAAGAGTACACTAAGACATATGGCTGAGGTGGTGACTGGAGATGAGTACACTAAGACATATGGCTGAGGTGGTGACTGGGGAAGAGTGCACACAGATACATGACTGGGGTGTTGTCTGGGGAAGAGTGCACAGAGATACATGACTGGGGTGGTGACTGGGGAAGAGTGCACAGACACATGGCTGGGGTGGTGATTGGAGAAGAGTACACTAAGACATATGGCTGAGGTGGTGACTGGAGAAGAGTACACTAAGACATATGGCTGAGGTGGTGACAGGGGAAGAGTGCATAGAGACACATGCCTGGTAGGGCAAGACTGGGGAAGAGTGCAAAGAGACACAGGCTGGGGTGGTGATTGGAAAGAGTGCACAAAAACACAGGCAGTGATGGTGACTGGGAAAGAGTACAGAGAGCCACATGAATGGGGCGGTGACTGGGGAACAGTGCACAGAGACACATGCCTGGGGTGGTGACTAGGGAAGAGTGCACAAACACACATGACTGGGGTGGTGACTGGGGAAGAGTGCACAGAGCCACATGACTGCGGTGGTAACTGGGGAAGAGTGCACAGAGACACAGGCTGAGGTGGTGACTGGAGAAGAGTGCACAGAAAAACATGACTGTGAGGGGGTGACTGGGGAAGAGTGCACAGAGATACATGGCTGGGGTGGTGATTGGAGAAGAGTGCACAGATAGACAAGCTGAGGTGGTGACTGGAGAAGAGTGCACTAAGACACATGTCTGGGGTGGTGACTGGGGAAGCTTGCATAGAGACACATGGCTGTGGTGCTGACTGGGGAATAGTGCACAGAGACACACGGCTGTGGTGCTGACTGGGGAAGAGTGCACAGAGACACATGGCTGGGTGGTGACTGGAGAAGAGTGCACAGAAAAACATGACTGTGAGGGGGTGACTGGGGAAGAGTGCACAGAGATACATGGCTGGGGTGTTGACTGGGGAAGAGTGCACAGAGACACAGGCTGGGGAGGTGATTGGAGAAGAGTACACTAAGACATATGGCTGAGGTGGTGACTGGATAAGAGTACACTAAGACATATGGCTGAGGTGGTGAGTGGAGAAGTTTACACTAAGACATATGGCTGAGGTGGTGAAAGGAGATGAGTACACTAAGACATATGGCTGAGGTGGTGACTGGGGAAGAGTGTATAGAGACACATGCCTGGTAGGGCATGACTGGGGAAGAGTGCAAAGAGACACAGGCTGGTGTGGTGATTGGGGAAGAGTGCACAAAAACACAGGCAGTGATGGTGACTGGGAAAGAGTACAGAGAGCCACATGAATGGGGCGGTGACTGGGGAACAGTGCACAGAGACACATGCCTGGGGTGGTGACTAGGGAAGAGTGCACAAACACACATGACTGGAGTGGTGACTGGGGAAGAGTGCACAGAGCCACATGACTGCGGTGGTAACTGGGGAAGAGTGCACAGAGACACAGGCTGAGGTGGTGACTGGAGAATAGTGCACAGAAAAACATGACTGTGAGGGGGTGACTGGGGAAGAGTGCACAGAGATACATGGCTGAGGTGGTGACTGGAGAAGAGTACACTAAGACATATGGCTGAGGTGGTGACTGGGGAAGAGTGCATAGAGAAACATGACAGGTAGGGCGTAACTGGGGAAGAGTGCACAGAGACACAGGCTGGGATGGTGATTGGGGAAGAGTGCACAAAGACACAGGCTGGTGTGGTGATTGGAGAAGAGTACACTAAGACATATGGCTGAGGTGGTGACTGGAGATGAGTACACTAAGACATATGGCTGAGGTGGTGACTGGGGAAGAGTGCACAAAGACACAGGCTGTGATGGTGACTGGGCAAGAGTACAGAGAGACACATGACTGGGACGGTGACGGGAAGAGTGCACAAAGACACAGGCATGATGGTGACTGGGGACGAGCACAGGGAGCCACGTGAATGGGGCGGTGACTGGGGAACAGTGCACAGAGACACATGATTGGTGTGGTGACTGGGGAAGAGTGCACAGAGACACATGACTGGGGTGGTGACTGGGGAAGAGTGCACAGAAAAACATGACTGGGGTGGTGAATGGGGAAGAGTGCACAGGGACACTTGACTCCGGTGGTGACTGGGGAAGAGTGCACAGAGACACATGGCTGGGGTGGTGACTGGGGAAGAGTACACAGAGACACATGATTGGGATGGTGACTGGGGAAGAGTGCACAGAGATACAGGCTGGGGTGGTGATTGGAGAATAGTGCACTAAGACACATGACTGGGATGGTGACTGGGGAAGATTGCACAGAGACACATGACTGTGGTGGTGACTGGGGAAGTTTGCAGAGAGACACATATCTGGGGTGGTGACTGGGAAAGAGTGCACAGAGTCACATGACTGTGGTGGTGACTGGGGAGGAGTGCACAGAGACACATGAGTGGTGTGGTGACTGGGAAGAGTGCACAGAGACACATGACTGTGGTGGTGACTGTGGAAGAGTGCACAGAGACACATGGCTGGGGTGGTGACTGGGGAAGAGTGCACAGAGAGAAAGGCTGGGGTGGTGATTGGGTTAGAGTGAACAGAGAGACATGACTGGGCTGGTGACTGCGGAAGTGTGCACAGACACACAGTCAGGGCTTGTGACTGGAGAATAGTTAACTTAAACACATGGCTGGAGTGGTGACTGGAGAAGCTTGCCCAGAGACACATGGCTGTGTTGGTGATTGGGTTAGAGTGCACAGAGAGAGATGACTGGGCTGGTGACTGCGGAAGTGTGCACAGACACACAGGCAGGGCTTGTGACTGGAGAATAGTTAACTTAAACACATGGCTGGAGTGGTGACTGGAGATGCTTGCCCAGAGACACATGGCTGTGTTGGTGACTGGGGAAGAGTGCACAGAGACACAGGCTGGGGTGGTGATTGGGGAAGAGTGCACAAAGACACAGGCTGGGGTGGTGATTGGAGAAGAGTACACTAAGACATATGGCTGAGGTGGTGACTGGAGATGAGTACACTAAGACATATGGCTGAGGTGGTGACTGGGGAAGAGTGCACAAAGACACAGGCTGTGATGGTGACTGGGCAAGATTACAGAGAGACACATGACTGGGGCGGTGACTAGGGAAGAGTGCACAAAGACACAGGCAGTGTTGGTGACTGGGGAAGAGTACAGAGAGCCACATGGATGGGGCGGTGACTGGGGAACAGTGCACAGAGACACATGATTGGTGTGGTGACTGGGGAAGAGTGCACAGAGACACATGACTGGGGTGGTGACTGGGGAAGAGTGCACAGAGACACATGACTGGGGTGGTGAATGGGGAAGAGTGCGCAGAGGCACAGGCTGAGGTGGTGACTGGAGAAGAGTGCAGGAGACACATGACTGGGGTGGTGACTGGGGAAGAGTGCATAGAGACACATGATTGGGATGGTGACTGAGGAAGAGTGCACAGAGATACAGGCTGGGGTGGTGATTGGTGAAGAGTGCACCAAGACACATGACTGGGATGGTGACTGGGGAAGATTGCACAGAGACACATGACTGTGGTGGTGACTGGGGAAGTTTGCAGAGAGACACATGGCTGGGTTGGTGACTGGGAAAGAGTGCACAGAGTCACGTGACTGTGGTAGTGACTGGGGAAGAGTGCACAGAGACACATGACTGGAGTGGTGACTGAGTAAGATTGCACAGAGTCACATGACTGGCGTTGTGAATGGTTAAATTGCACAGAGTCACATGACTGGGGTGATGACTGGGGAAGATTGCACAGAGACACATGGCTGGGGTGGTGACTGGGGAAGAGTGCACAGAGACACATGATTGGGATGGTGACTGGGGAAGAGTGCACAGAGATACAGGCTGGGGTGGTGATTGGAGAAGAGTGCACTAAGACACATGACTGGGGTGGTGACTGGGGAAGATTGCACGGAGACATATGACTGGAGTGGTGACTGGGAAGAGTGCACAGAGACACATGACTGTGGTGGTGACTGTGGAAGAGTGCACAGAGACAAAGGCTGGGGTGGTGATTGGGTTAGAGTGCACAGAGAGACATGACTGGGCTGGTGACTGTGGAATTGTGCACAGACACACAGGCAGGGCTTGTGACTGGAGAATAGTTAACTTAAACACATGGCTGGGGTGGTGACTGGGGAAGAGTGCACAGAGACACATGATTGGGATGGTGACTGGGGAAGAGTGCACAGAGATACAGGCTGGGGTGGTGATTGGAGAAGAGTGCACAGATAGACAAGCTGAGGTGGTGACTGGAGAAGAGTGCACTAAGACACATGTCTGGGGTGGTGACTGGGGAAGAGTGCACAGAGACACATGGCTGTGGTGCTGACTGGGGAAGAGTGCACAGAGACACATGGCTGGGGTGGTGACTGGAGAAGAGTGCACAGAAAAACATGACTGTGAGGGGGTGACTGGGGAAGAGTGCACAGAGATACATGGCTGGGGTGTTGACTGGGGAAGAGTGCGCAGAGACACAGGCTGGGGTGGTGATTGGAGAAGAGTACACTAAGACATATGGCTGAGGTGGTGACTGGATAAGAGTACACTAAGACATATGGCTGAGGTGGTGAGTGGAGAAGTTTACACTAAGACATATGGCTGAGGTGGTGACTGTGGAAGAGTGCATAGAGACACAGGCTGGGGTGGTGATTGGGAAGAGTTCACAAAGACACAGGCTGGGGTGGTGATTGGAGAAGAGTGCACTAAGACATATGGCTGAGGTGGTGACTGGAGAAGAGTACACTGAGACATATGGCTGAGGTGGTGACTGGAGAAGAGTACACTAAGAAATATGGCTGTGGTGGTGACTGGGGAAGAGTGCACAGGGACACTTGACTCCGGTGGTGACTGGGGAAGAGTGCACAGAGACACATGGCTGGGGTGGTGACTGGAGAAGAGAGCACAGAGACACATGGCTGGGGTGGTGACTGGGGAAAAGTGCACAAAAACACAGGCATTGATGGTGACTGTGGAAGAGCACAGAGAGCCACATGAATTGGGCGGTGACTGGGGAACAGTGCACAGAGACACATGATTGGTGTGGTGACTGGGGAAGAGTGCACAGAGACACATGACTGGGGTGGTGACTGGGGAAGAGTGCACAGAGACACGTGACTGGGGTGGTGAATGGGGAAGAGTGCACAGGGACACTTGACTGCGGTGGTGACTGGGGAAGAGTGCACAGAGACACATGGCTGGGGTGGTGACTGGGGAAGAGTGCACAGAGACACATGATTGGGATGGTGACTGGGGAAGAGTGCACAGAGATACAGGCTGGGGTGGTGATTGGAGAAGAGTGCACTAAGACACATGACTGGGATGGTGACTGGGGAAGATTGCACAGAGACACATGACTGTGGTGGTGACTGGGGAAGTTTGCAGAGAGACACATATCTGGGGTGGTGACTGGGAAAGAGTGCACAGAGTCACATGACTGTGGTGGTGACTGGGGAGGAGTGCACAGAGACACATGACTGGAGTGGTGACTGGGTAAGATTGCACAGAGTCACATGACTGGCGTGGTGAATGGTTAAATTGCACAGAGTCACATGACTGGGGTGATGACTGGGGAAGATTGCACAGAGACACATGGCTGGGGTGGTGACTGGGGAAGAGTGCACAGAGGCACATGATTGGGATGGTGACTGGGGAAGAGTGCACAGAGATACAGGCTGGGGTGGTGATTGGAGAAGAGTGCACGAAGACACATGACTGGGGTGGTGACTGGGGAAGATTGCACGGAGACATATGACTGGAGTGGTGACTGGGTAAGTGTGCACAGAGACACATGAGTGGTGTGGTGACTGGGAAGAGTGCACAGAGACACATGACTGTGGTGGTGACTGTGGAAGAGTGCACAGAGACACATGGCTGTGGTGGTGACTGTGGAAGAGTGCACAGAGACACATGGCTGGGGTGGTGACTGGGGAAGTGTGCACAGAGACAAAGGCTGGGGTGGTGATTGGGTTAGAGTTCACAGAGAGACATGACTGGGCTGGTGACTGCGGAAGTGTGCACAGAGACACAGGCAGGGCTGGTGACTGGAGAATAGTTAACTTAAACATATGGCTGGAGTGGTGACTGGAGAAGCTTGCCCAGAGACACATGGCTGTGTTGGTGACTGGGGAAGAGTGCACAGAGACTCAGGCTGGGGTGGTGATTGGGGAAGAGTGCACAAAGACACAGGCTGGGGTGGTGATTGGAGAAGAGTACACTAAGACTTATGGCTGAGGTGGTGACTGGAGATGAGTACACTAAGACATATGGCTGAGGTGGTGACTGGGGAAGAGTGCACAAAGACACAAGCTGTGATGTTGACTGGGCAAGAGTACAGAGAGACACATGACTTGGGCGGTGACTGGGGAAGAGTGCACAAAGACACAGGCAGTGATGGTGACTGGGGAAGAGTACAGAGAGACACATGAATGGGGCGGTGACTGGGGAACAGTGCACAGAGACACATCATTGGTGTGGTGACTGGGGAAGAGTGCACAGAGACACATGACTGGGGTGGTGACTGGGGAAGAGTGCACAGAGACACGTGACTGGGTTGGTGAATGGGGAAGAATGCACAGGGACACTTGACTGCGGTGGTGACTGGGGAAGAGTGCAGAGAGACACATGGCTGGGGTGGTGACTGGGGAAGAGTGCACAGAGACACATGATTGGGATGGTGACTGGGGAAGAGTGCACAGAGATACAGGCTGGGGTGGTGATTGGAGAAGAGTGCACTAAGACACATGACTGGGATGGTGACTGGGGAAGATTGCACAGAGACACATGACTGTGGTGGTGACTGGGGAAGTTTGCAGATAGACACATATCTGGGGTGGTGACTGGGAAAGAGTGCACAGAGTCACATGACTGTGGTGGTGACTGGGGAAGAGTGCACAGAGACACATGACTGGAGTGGTGACTGGGTAAGATTGCACAGAGTCACATGACTGGCGTGGTGAATGGTTAAATTGCACAGAGTCACATGACTGGGGTGATGACTGGGGAAGATTGCACAGAGACACATGGCTGGGGTGGTGACTGGGGAAGAGTGCACAGAGACACATGATTGGGATGGTGACTGGGGAAGAGTGCACAGAGATACAGGCTGGGGTGGTGATTGGAGAAGAGTGCACTAAGACACATGACTGGGGTGGTGACTGGGGAAGATTGCACGGAGACATATGACTGGAGTGGTGACTGGGTAAGTGTGCACAGAGACACATGACTGGTGTGGTGACTGGGAAGAGTGCACAGAGACACATGACTGTGGTGGTGACTGTGGAAGAGTGCACAGAAACACATGGCTGGGGTGGTGACTGGGTTAGAGTGCACAGAGAGACATGACTGGGCTGGTGACTGGGGAAGTGTGCACAGAAACACAGGCAGGGCTGGTGACTGGAGAATAGTGAACTTAAACACATGGCTGGAGTGGTGACTGGAGAAGCTTGCCCAGAGACACATGGCTGTGTTGGTGACTGGGGAAGAGTGCACAGAGACACAGTCTGGGGTGGTGACTGGGGAAGAGTGCACAAAGACACAGGCTGGGGTGGTGATTGGAGAAGAGTACACTAAGACATATGGCTGAGGTGGTGACTGGAGATGAGTACACTAAGACATATGGCTGAGGTGGTGACTGGGGAAGAGTGCACAAGACACAGGCTGTGATGGTGACTGGGCAAGAGTACAGAGAGACGCATGACTGGGGCGGTGACTGGGGAAGAGTGCACAAAGGCACAGGCAGTGATGGTGACTGGGGAAGAGTACAGAGAGCCACATGAATGGGGCGGTGACTGGGGAACAGTGCACAGAGACACATGATTGGTGTGGTGACTGGGGAAGAGTGCACAGAGACACATGACTGGGGTAGTGACTGGGGAAGAGTGCACAGAGACACATGACTGGGGTGGTGAATGGGGAAGAGTGCACAGAGACACATGACTGGGGTGGTGACTGGGGAAGAGTGCACAGAGACACGTGACTGGGGTGGTGAATGGGGAAGAGTGCACAGGGACACTTGACTGCGGTGGTGACTGGGGAAGAGTGCAGAGAGACACATGTCTGGGGTGGTGACTGGGGAAGAGTGCACAGAGACACATGATTGGGATGGTGACTGGGGAAGAGTGCACAGAGATACAGGCTGGGGTGGTGATTGGAGAAGAGTGCACTAAGACACATGACTGGGATGGTGACTGGGGAAGATTGCACAGAGACACATGACTGTGGTGGTGACTGGGGAAGTTTGCAGAGAGACACATATCTGGGGTGGTGACTGGGAAAGAGTGCACAGAGTCACATGACTGTGGTGGTGACTGGGGAAGAGTGCACAGAGACACATGACTGGAGTGGTGACTGGGTAAGATTGCACAGTCACATGACTGGCATGGTGAATGGTTAAATTGCACAGTCACATGACTGGGGTGATGACTGGGGAAGATTGCACAGAGACACATGGCTGTGGTGGTGACTGGGGAAGAGTGCACAGAGACACATGATTGGGATGGTGACTGGGGAAGAGTGCACAGAGATACAGGCTGGGGTGGTGATTGGAGAAGAGTGCACAAAGACACATGACTGGGGTGGTGACTGGGGAAGATTGCACGGAGACATATGACTGGAGTGGTGACTGGGTAAGTGTGCACAGAGACACATGACTGTGGTGGTGACTGTGGAAGAGTGCACAGAGACACATGGTTGTGGTGTTGACTGTGGAAGAGTGCACAGAGACACATGGCTGGGGTGGTGACTGGGGAAGAGTGCACAGAGACAAAGGCTGGGGTGGTGATTGGGTTAGAGTGCACAGAGAGACATGACTGGGCTGGTGACTGCGGAAATGTGCACAGACACACAGGCAGGGCTTGTGACTGGAGAATATTTACCTTAAACACATGGCTGGAGTGGTGACTGGAGAAGCTTGCCCAGAGACACATGGCTGTGTTGGTGATTGGGTTAGAGTGCACAGAGAGACATGACTGGGCTGGTGACTGCGGAAGTGTGCACAGAGACACAGGCAGGGCTGGTGACTGGAGAATAGTTAACTTAAACACATGGCTGGAGTGGTGACTGGAGAATCTTGCCCAGAGACACATGGCTGTGTTGGTGACTGGGGAAGAGTGCACAGAGACACAGTCTGCGGTGGTGACTGGGGAAGAGTGCAGAGAGACACATGGCTGGGGTGGTGACTGGGGAAGAGTGCACAGAGACACATGATTGGGATGGTGACTGGGGAAGACTGCACAGAGATACAGGCTGGGGTGGTGATTGGAGAAGAGTGCACTAAGACACATGACTGGGATGGTGACTGGGGAAGATTGCACAAAGACACATGACTGTGGTGGTGACTGGGGAAGTTTGCAGAGAGACACATATCTGGGGTGGTGACTGGGAAAGAGTGCACAGAGTCACATGACTGTGGTGGTGACTGGGGAAGAGTGCACAGAGACACATGACTGGAGTGGTGACTGGGTAAGATTGCACAGAGTCACATGACTGTCATGGTGAATGGTTAAATTGCACAGTCACATGACTGGGGTGATGACTGGGGAAGATTGCACAGAGACACATGGCTGTGGTGGTGACTGGGGAAGAGTGCACAGAGACACATGATTGGGATGGTGACTGGGGAAGAGTGCACAGAGATACAGGCTGGGGTGGTGATTGGAGAAGAGTGCACTAAGACACATGACTGGGGTGGTGACTGGGGAAGATTGCACGGAGACATATGACTGGAGTGGTGACTGGGTAAGTGTGCACAGAGACACATGACTGTGGTGGTGACTGTGGAAGAGTGCACAGAGACACATGGTTGTGGTGGTGACTGTGGAAGAGTGCACAGAGACACATGGCTGGGGTGGTGACTGGGTTAGAGTGCACAGAGAGACATGACTGGGCTGGTGACTGCGGAAATGTGCACAGACACACAGGCAGGGCTTGTGACTGGAGAATAGTTAACTTAAACACATGGCTGGAGTGGTGACTGGAGAAGCTTGCCCAGAGACACATGGCTGTGTTGGTGACTGGGGAAGAGTGCACAGAGACACAGGCTGGGGTGGTGATTGGGGAAGAGTGCACAAAGACACAGGCTGGGGTGGTGATTGGAGAAGAGTACACTAAGACATATGGCTGAGGTGGTGACTGGAGATGAGTACACTAAGACATATGGCTGAGGTGGTGACTGGGGAAGAGTGCACAAAGACACAGGCTGTGATGTTGACTGGGCAAGAGTACAGAGAGACACATGACTTGGGCGGTGACTAGGGAAGAGTGCACAAAGACACAGGCAGTGATGGTGACTGGGGAAGAGTACAGAGAGCCACATGAATGGGGCGGTGACTGGGGAACAGTGCACAGAGACACATGATTGGTGTGGAAACTGGGGAAGAGTGCACAGAGACACATGACTGGGGTGGTGACTGGGGAAGAGTGCACAGTGACACATGACTGGGGTGGTGAATGGGGAAGAGTGCACAGAGACACATGACTGGGGTGGTGACTGGGGAAGAGTGCACAGAGACACGTGACTGGGGTGGTGAATGGGGAAGAATGCACATGGACACTTGACTGCGGTGGTGACTGGGGAAGAGTGCAGAGAGACACATGGCTGGGGTGGTGACTGGGGAAGAGTGCACAGAGACACATGATTGGGATGGTGACTGGGGAAGAGTGCACAGAGATACAGGCTGGGGTGGTGATTGGAGAAGAGTGCACTAAGACACATGACTGGGATGGTGACTGGGGAAGATTGCACAGAGACACATGACTGTGGTGGTGACTGGGGAAGTTTGCAGAGAGACACATATCTGGGGTGGTGACTGGGAAAGAGTGCACAGAGTCACATGACTGTGGTGGTGACTGGGGAAGAGTGCACAGAGACACATGACTGGAGTGGTGACTGGGTAAGATTGCACAGAGTCACATGACTGGCGTGGTGAATGGTTAAATTGCACAGAGTCACATGACTGGGGTGATGACTGGGGAAGATTGCACAGAGACACATGGCTGGGGTGGTGACTGGGGAAGAGTGCACAGAGACACATGATTGGGATGGTGACTGGGGAAGAGTGCACAGAGATACAGGCTGGGGTGGTGATTGGAGAAGAGTGCACTAAGACACATGACTGGGGTGGTGACTGGGGAAGATTGCACGGAGACATATAACTGGAGTGGTGACTGGGTAAGTGTGCACAGAGACACATGACTGGTGTGGTGACTGGGAAGAGTGCACAGAGACACATGACTGTGGTGGTGACTGTGGAAGAGTGCACAGAGACACATGGCTGGGGTAGTGACTGGGTTAGAGTGCACAGAGAGACATGACTGGGCTGGTGACTGGGGAAGTGTGCACAGAAACACAGGCAGGGCTGGTGACTGGAGAATAGTGAACTTAAACACATGGCTGGAGTGGTGACGGGAGAAGCGTGCCCAGAGACACATGGCTGTGTTGGTGACTGGGGAAGAGTGCACAGAGACACAGTCTGGGGTGGTGATTGGGGAAGAGTGCACAAAGACACAGGCTGGGGTGGTGATTGGAGAAGAGTACACTAAGACATATGGCTGAGGTGGTGACTGGAGATGAGTACACTAAGACATATGGCTGAGGTGGTGACTGGGGAAGAGTGCACAAGACACAGGCTGTGATGGTGACTGGGCAAGAGTACAGAGAGACGCATGACTGGGGCGGTGACTGGGGAAGAGTGCACAAAGACACAGGCAGTGATGGTGACTGGGGAAGAGTACAGAGAGCCACATGTATGGGGCGGTGACTGGGGAACAGTGCACAGAGACACATGATTGGTGTGGTGACTGGGGAAGAGTGCACAGAGACACATGACTGGGGTGGTGACTGGGGAAGAGTGCACAGAGACACATGACTGGGGTGGTGAAAGGGGAAGAGTGCACAGAGACACATGACTGGGGTGGTGACTGGGGAAGAGTGCACAGAGACACGTGACTGGGGTGGTGAATGGGGAAGAATGCACAGGGACACTTGACTGCGGTGGTGACTGGGGAAGAGTGCACAGAGACACATGGCTGGGGTGGTGACTGGGGAAGAGTGCACAGAGACACATGATTGGGATGGTGACTGGGGAAGAGTGCACAGAGATACAGGCTGGGGTGGTGATTGGAGAAGAGTGCACTAAGACACATGACTGGGATGGTGACTGGGGAAGATTGCACAGAGACACATGACTGTGGTGGTGACTGGGGAAGTTTGCAGAGAGACACATATCTGGGGTGGTGACTGGGAAAGAGTGCACAGAGTCACATGACTGTGGTGGTGACTGGGGAAGAGTGCACAGAGACACATGACTGGAGTGGTGACTGGGTAAGATTGCACAAAGTCACATGACTGGCGTGGTGAATGGTTAAATTGCACAGAGTCACATGACTGGGGTGATGACTGGGGAAGATTGCACAGAGACACATGGCTGGGGTGGTGGCTGGGGAAGAGTGCACAGAGACACATGATTGGGATGGTGACTGGGGAAGAGTGCACAGAGATACAGGCTGGGGTGGTGATTGGAGAAGAGTGCACTAAGACACATGACTGGGGTGGTGACTGGGGAAGATTGCACGGAGACATATGACTGGAGTGGTGACTGGGTAAGTGTGCACAGAGACACATGACTGGTGTGGTGACTGGGAAGAGTGCACAGAGACACATGACTGTGGTGGTGACTGTGGAAGAGTGCACAGAAACACATGGCTGTGGTGGTGACTGGGTTAGAGTGCACAGAGAGACATGACTGGGCTGGTGACGGGAAGTGTGCACAGAAACACAGGCAGGGCTGGTGACTGGAGAATAGTGAACTTAAACTCATGGCTGGAGTGGTGACTGGAGAAGCTTGCCCAGAGACACATGGCTGTGTTGGTGACTGGGGAAGAGTGCGCAGAGACACAGGCTGGGGTGGTGATTGGAGAAGAGTACACTAAGACATATGGCTGAGGTGGTAACTGGATAAGAGTACACTAAGACATATGGCTGAGGTGGTGATTGGAGAAGTTTACACTAAGACATATGGCTGAGGTGGTGACTGTGGAAGAGTGCATAGAGACACAGGCTGGGGTGGTGATTGGGAAGAGTTCACAAAGACACAGGCTGGGGTGGTGATTGGAGAAGAGTGCACTAAGACATATGGCTGAGGTGGTGACTGGAGAAGAGTAAACTGAGACATATGGCTGAGGTGGTGACTGGAGAAGAGTACACTAAGAAATATGGCTGTGGTGGTGACTGGGGAAGAGTGCACAGGGACACTTGACTCCGGTGGTGACTGGGGAAGAGTGCACAGAGACACATGGCTGGGGTGGTGACTGGAGAAGAGAGCACAGAGACACATGGCTGGGGTGGTGACTGGGGAAAAGTGCACAAAAACACAGGCATTGATGGTGACTGTGGAAGAGCACAGAGAGCCACATGAATTGGGCGGTGACTGGGGAACAGTGCACAGAGACACATGATTGGTGTGGTGACTGGGGAAGAGTGCACAGAGACACATGACTGGGGTGGTGTCTGGGGAAGAGTGCACAGAGACACGTGTCTGGGGTGGTGAATGGGGAAGAGTGCACAGGGACACTTGACTGCGGTGGTGACTGGGGAAGAGTGCACAGAGACACATGGCTGGGGTGGTGACTGGGGAAGAGTGCACAGAGACACATGATTGGGATGGTGACTGGGGAAGAGTGCACAGAGATACAGGCTGGGGTGGTGATTGGAGAAGAGTGCACTAAGACACATGACTGGGATGGTGACTGGGGAAGATTGCACAGAGACACATGACTGTGGTGGTGACTGGGGAAGTTTGCAGAGAGACACATATCTGGGGTGGTGACTGGGAAAGAGTGCACAGAGTCACATGACTGTGGTGGTGACTGGGGAGGAGTGCACAGAGACACATGACTGGAGTGGTGACTGGGTAAGATTGCACAGAGTCACATGACTGGCGTGGTGAATGGTTAAATTGCACAGAGTCACATGACTGGGGTGATGACTGGGAAGATTGCACAGAGACACATGGCTGGGGTGGTGACTGGGGAAGAGTGCACAGAGGCACATGATTGGGATGGTGACTGGGGAAGAGTGCACAGAGATAAAGGCTGGGGTGGTGATTGGAGAAGAGTGCACGAAGACACATGACTGGGGTGGTGACTGGGGAAGATTGCACGGAGACATAGGACTGGAGTGGTGACTGGGTAAGTGTGCACAGAGACACATGACTGGTGTGGTGACTGGGAAGAGTGCACAGAGACACATGACTGTGGTGGTGATTGGGGAAGAGTGCACAGAGAGACATGACTGTGCTGGTGACTGTAGAAGTGTGCACAGAGACACAGGCAGGGCTGATGACTGGAGAATAGTTAACTAGAAAACATGGCTGGGGTGGTGACTGGAGAAGCTTGCACAGAGACACATGGCTGTGGTGCTGACTGGGGAAGAGTGCACAGAGATACATGGCTAGGGTGGTGACTGGAGAAGAGTGCACAGAAAAACATGACTGTGAGGTGGTGACTGGGGAAGAGTGCACAGAGATACATGACTGGGGTGTTGACTGGGGAAGAGTGCACAGAGATACATGACTGGGGTGGTGACTGGGGAAGAGTGCACAGAGACACAGGCTGGGGTGGTGATTGGAGAAGAGTACACTAAGACATATGGCTGAGGTGGTGACTGGAGAAGAGTACACTAAGACGTATGGCTGAGGTGGTGACTGGGGAAGAGTGCATAGAGACACATGCCTGGTAGGGCATGACTGGGGAAGAGTGCAAAGAGACACAGACTTGGGCGGTGACTGGGGAAGAGTGCACAAAGACACAGGCAGTGATGGTGACTGGGGAAGAGTACAGAGAGCCACATGAATGGGGCGGTGACTGGGGAACAGTGCACAGAGACACATGATTGGTGTGGTGACTGGGGAAGAGTGCACAGAGACACATGACTGGGGTGGTGAATGGGGAAGAGTGCACAGAGATACAGGCTGGGGTGGTGATTGGAGAAGAGTGCACAGAGACACATGACTGGGGTGGTGACTGGGGAAGAGTGCACAGAGACACGTGACTGGGGTGGTGAATGGGGAAGAATGCACAGGGACACTTGACTGCGGTGGTGATTGGGGAAGAGTGCAGAGAGACACATGGCTGGGGTGGTGACTGGGGAAGAGTGCACAGAGACACATGATTGGGATGGTGACTGGGGAAGAGTGCACAGAGATACAGGCTGGGGTGGTGATTGGAGAAGAGTGCACTAAGACACATGACTGGGATGGTGACTGGGGAAGATTGCACAGAGACACATGACTGTGGTGGTGACTGGGG
This sequence comes from Carcharodon carcharias, assembly GCF_017639515.1. Classification (NCBI taxonomy): domain Eukaryota; kingdom Metazoa; phylum Chordata; class Chondrichthyes; order Lamniformes; family Lamnidae; genus Carcharodon; species Carcharodon carcharias. The sequence goes on along the minus strand of NC_054467.1, from coordinate 157,431,757 downwards.
AAGTTTGCACAGAGACACATATCTGGGGTGGTGACTGGGAAAGAGTGCACAGAGTCACATGACTGTGGTGGTGACAGGGGAAGAGTGCACAGAGACACATGACTGGAGTGGTGACTGGGTAAGATTGCACAGAGTCACATGACTGGCGTGGTGAATGGTTAAATTGCACAGAGTCACATGACTGGGGTGATGACTGGGGAAGATTGCACAGAGACACATGGCTGGTGTGGTGACTGGGGAAGAGTGCACAGAGACACATGATTGGGATGGTGACTGGGGAAGAGTGCACAGAGATACAGGCTGGGGTGGTGATTGCAGAAGAGTGCACTAAGACACATGACTGGGGTGGTGACTGGGGAAGATTGCACGGAGACATATGACTGGAGTGGTGACTGGGTAAGTGTGCACAGAGACACATGACTGGTGTGGTGACTGGGAAGAGTGCACAGAGACACATGACTGTGGTGGTGACTGTGGAAGAGTGCACAGAAACACATGGCTGGGGTGGTGACTGGGTTAGAGTGCACAGAGAGACATGACTGGGCTGGTGACTGGGGAAGTGTGCACAGAAACACAGGCAGGGCTGGTGACTGGAGAATAGTGAACTTAAACACATGGCTGGAGTGGTGACTGGAGAAGCTTGCCCAGAGACACATGGCTGTGTTGGTGACTGGGGAAGAGTGCACAGAGACACAGTCTGGGGTGGTGATTGGGGAAGAGTGCACAAAGACACAGGCTGGGGTGGTGATTGGAGAAGAGTACACTAAGACATATGGCTGAGGTGGTGACTGGAGATGAGTACACTAAGACATATGGCTGAGGTGGTGACTGGGGAAGAGTGCACAAGACACAGGCTGTGATGGTGACTGGGCAAGAGTACAGAGAGACGCATGACTGGGGCGGTGACTGGGGAGGAGTGCACAAAGACACAGGCAGTGATGGTGACTGGGGAAGAGTACAGAGAGCCACATGAATGGGGCGGTGACTGGGGAACAGTGCACAGAGACACATGATTGGTGTGGTGACTGGGGCAGAGTGCACAGAGACACATGACTGGGGTGGTGACTGGGGAAGAGTGCACAGAGACACATGACTGGGGTGGTGAATGGGGAAGAGTGCACAGAGACACATGACTGGGGTGGTGACTGGGGAAGAGTGCACAGAGACACATGACTGGGGTGGTGACTGGGGAAGAGTGCACAGAGACACGTGACTGGCGTGGTGAATGGGGAAGAATGCACAGGGACACTTGACTGCGGTGGTGACTGGGGAAGAGTGCAGAGAGACACATGGCTGGGGTGGTGACTGGGGAAGAGTGCACAGAGACACATGATTGGGATGGTGACGGGGGAAGTGTGCACAGAGATACAGGCTGGGGTGGTGATTGGAGAAGAGTGCACTAAGACACATGACTGGGATGGTGACTGGGGAAGATTGCACAGAGACACATGACTGTGGTGGTGACTGGGGAAGTTTGCAGATAGACACATATCTGGGGTGGTGACTGGGAAAGAGTGCACAGAGTCACATGACTGTGGTGGTGACTGGGGAAGAGTGCACAGAGTCACATGACTGGCGTGGTGAATGGTTAAATTGCACAGAGTCACATGACTGGGGTGATGACTGGGGAAGATTGCACAGAGACACATGGCTGTGGTGGTGACTGGGGAAGAGTGCACAGAGACACATGATTGGGATGGTGACTGGGGAAGAGTGCACAGAGATACAGGCTGGGGTGGTGATTGGAGAAGAGTGCACAAAGACACATGACTGGGGTGGTGACTGGGGAAGATTGCACGGAGACATATGACTGGAGTGGTGACTGGGTAAGTGTGCACAGAGACACATGACTGTGGTGGTGACTGTGGAAGAGTGCACAGAGACACATGGTTGTGGTGTTGACTGTGGAAGAGTGCACAGAGACACATGGCTGGGGTGGTGACTGGGGAAGAGTGCACAGAGACAAAGGCTGGGGTGGTGATTGGGTTAGAGTGCACAGAGAGACATGACTGGGCTGGTGACTGCGGAAATGTGCACAGACACACAGGCAGGGCTTGTGACTGGAGAATAGTTAACTTAAACACATGGCTGGAGTGGTGACTGGAGAAGCTTGCCCAGAGACACATGGCTGTGTTGGTGATTGGGTTAGAGTGCACAGAGAGACATGACTGGGCTGGTGACTGCGGAAGTGTGCACAGAGACACAGGCAGGGCTGGTGACTGGAGAATAGTTAACTTAAACACATGGCTGGAGTGGTGACTGGAGAAGCTTGCCCAGAGACACATGGCTGTGTTGGTGACTGGGGAAGAGTGCACAGAGACACAGTCTGGGGTGGTGATTGGGGAAGAGTGCACAAAGACACAGGCTGGGGTGGTGATTGGAGAAGAGTACACTAAGACATATGGCTGAGGTGGTGACTGGGGAAGAGTGCACAAGACACAGGCTGTGATAGTGACTGGGCAAGAGTACAGAGAGACGCATGAATGGGGCGGTGACTAGGGAAGAGTGCACAAAGACACAGGCAGTGATGGTGACTGGGGAAGAGTACAGAGAGCCACATGAATGGGGCGGTGACTGGGGAACAGTGCACAGAGACACATGATTGGTGTGGTGACTGGGGAAGAGTGCACAGAGACACATGACTGGGGTGGTGACTGGGGAAGAGTGCACAGAGACACATGACTGGGGTGGTGAATGGGGAAGAGTGCACAGAGGCACAGGCTGAGGTGGTGACTGGAGAAGAGTGCAGGAGACACATGACTGGGGTGGTGACTGGGGAAGAGTGCACGGAGACACATGATTGGGATGGTGACTGAGGAAGAGTGCACAGAGATACAGGCTGGGGTGGTGATTGGAGAAGAGTGCACCAAGACACATGACTGGGATGGTGACTGGGGAAGATTGCACAGAGACACATGGCTGGGGTGGTGACTGGGAAAGAGTGCACAGAGTCACATGACTGTGGTGGTGACTGGGGAAGAGTGCACAGAGACACATGATTGGGATGGCGACTGGGGAAGAGTGCACAGAGATACAGGCTGGGGTGGTGATTGGAGAAGAGTGCACAGATAGACAAGCTGAGGTGGTGACTGGAGAAGAGTGCACTAAGACACATGTCTGGGGTGGTGACTGGGGAAGCTTGCACAGAGACACACGGCTGTGGTGCTGACTGGGGAAGAGTGCACAGAGACACATGGCTGGGGTGGTGACTGGAGAAGAGTGCACAGAAAAACATGACTGTGAGGGGGTGACTGGGGAAGAGTGCACAGAGATACATGGCTGGGGTGTTGACTGGGGAAGAGTGCACAGAGATACAGGCTGGGGTGGTGATTGGGGAAGAGTGCACAAAGACACAGGCTGGGGTGGTGATTGGAGAAGAGTACACTAAGACATATGGCTGAGGTGGTGACTGGAGATGAGTACACTAAGACATATGGCTGAGGTGGTGACTGGGGAAGAGTGCACAAAGACACAGGCTGTGATGGTGACTGGGCAAGATTACAGAGAGACACATGACTGGGGCGGTGACTAGGGAAGAGTGCACAAAGACACAGGCAGTGTTGGTGACTGGGGAAGAGTACAGAGAGCCACATGGATGGGGCGGTGACTGGGGAACAGTGCACAGAGACACATGATTGGTGTGGTGACTGGGGAAGAGTGCACAGAGACACATGACTGGGGTGGTGACTGGGGAAGAGTGCACAGAGACACATGACTGGGGTGGTGAATGGGGAAGAGTGCACAGAGGCACAGGCTGAGGTGGTGACTGGAGAAGAGTGCAGGAGACACATGACTGGGGTGGTGACTGGGGAAGAGTGCATAGAGACACATGACTGGGATGGTGACTGGGGAAGATTGCACAGAGACACATGACTGTGGTGGTGACTGGGGAAGTTTGCAGAGAGACACATGGCTGGGTTGGTGACTGGGAAAGAGTGCACAGAGTCACATGACTGTGGTAGTGACTGGGGAAGAGTGCACAGAGACACATGACTGGAGTGGTGACTGAGTAAGATTGCACAGAGTCACATGACTGGCGTTGTGAATGGTTAAATTGCACAGAGTCACATGACTGGGGTGATGACTGGGGAAGATTGCACAGAGACACATGGCTGGGGTGGTGACTGGGGAAGAGTGCACAGAGACACATGATTGGGATGGTGACGGGGGAAGAGTGCACAGAGATACAGGCTGGGGTGGTGATTGGAGAAGAGTGCACTAAGACACATGACTGGGGTTGTGACTGGGGAAGATTGCACGGAGACATATGACTGGAGTGGTGACTGGGAAGAGTGCACAGAGACACATGACTGTGGTGGTGACTGTGGAAGAGTGCACAGAGACAAAGGCTGGGGTGGTGATTGGGTTAGAGTGCACAGAGAGACATGACTGGGCTGGTGACTGTGGAATTGTGCACAGACACACAGGCAGGGCTTGTGACTGGAGAATAGTTAACTTAAACACATGGCTGGGGTGGTGACTGGGGAAGAGTGCACAGAGACACATGATTGGGATGGTGACTGGGGAAGAGTGCACAGAGATACAGGCTGGGGTGGTGATTGGAGAAGAGTGCACAGATAGACAAGCTGAGGTGGTGACTGGAGAAGAGTGCTCTAAGACACATGTCTGGGGTGGTGACTGGGGAAGAGTGCACAGAGACACATGGCTGTGGTGCTGACTGGGGAAGAGTGCACAGAGACACATGGCTGTGGTGCTGACTGCGGAAGAGTGCACAGAGAGACATGGCTGGGGTGGTGACTGGAGAAGAGTGCACAGAAAAACATGACTGTGAGGGGGTGACTGGGGAAGAGTGCACAGAGATACATGGCTGGGGTGTTGACTGGGGAAGAGTGCGCAGAGACACAGGCTGGGGTGGTGATTGGAGAAGAGTACACTAAGACATATGGCTGAGGTGGTGACTGGATAAGAGTACACTAAGACATATGGCTGAGGTGGTGAGTGGAGAAGTTTACACTAAGACATATGGCTGAGGTGGTGACTGTGGAAGAGTGCATAGAGACACAGGCTGGGGTGGTGATTGGGAAGAGTTCACAAAGACACAGGCTGGGGTGGTGATTGGAGAAGAGTGCACTAAGACATATGGCTGAGGTGGTGACTGGAGAAGAGTACACTGAGACATATGGCTGAGGTGGTGACTGGAGAAGAGTACACTAAGAAATATGGCTGTGGTGGTGACTGGGGAAGAGTGCACAGGGACACTTGACTCCGGTGGTGACTGGGGAAGAGTGCACAGAGACACATGGCTGGGGTGGTGACTGGAGAAGAGAGCACAGAGACACATGGCTGGGGTGGTGACTGGGGAAAAGTGCACAAAAACACAGGCATTGATGGTGACTGTGGAAGAGCACAGAGAGCCACATGAATTGGGCGGTGACTGGGGAACAGTGCACAGAGACACATGATTGGTGTGGTGACTGGGGAAGAGTGCACAGAGACACATGACTGGGGTGGTGACTGGGGAAGAGTGCACAGAGACACGTGACTGGGGTGGTGAATGGGGAAGAGTGCACAGGGACACTTGACTGCGGTGGTGACTGGGGAAGAGTGCACAGAGACACATGGCTGGGGTGGTGACTGGGGAAGAGTGCACAGAGACACATGATTGGGATGGTGACTGGGGAAGAGTGCACAGAGATACAGGCTGGGGTGGTGATTGGAGAAGAGTGCACTAAGACACATGACTGGGATGGTGACTGGGGAAGTTTGCACAGAGACACATGACTGTGGTGGTGACTGGGGAAGTTTGCAGAGAGACACATATCTGGGGTGGTGACTGGGAAAGAGTGCACAGAGTCACATGACTGTGGTGGTGACTGGGGAGGAGTGCACAGAGACACATGACTGGAGTGGTGACTGGGTAAGATTGCACAGAGTCACATGACTGGCGTGGTGAATGGTTAAATTGCACAGAGTCACATGACTGGGGTGATGACTGGGGAAGATTGCACAGAGACACATGGCTGGGGTGGTGACTGGGGAAGAGTGCACAGAGGCACATGATTGGGATGGTGACTGGGGAAGAGTGCACAGAGATACAGGCTGGGGTGGTGATTGGAGAAGAGTGCACGAAGACACATGACTGGGGTGGTGACTGGGGAAGATTGCACGGAGACATATGACTGGAGTGGTGACTGGGTAAGTGTGCACAGAGACACATGACTGGTGTGGTGACTGGGTTAGAGTGCACAGAGAGACATGACTGGGCTGGTGACTGCGGAAGTGTGCACAGAGACACAGGCAGGGCTGGTGACTGGAGAATAGTTAACTTAAACACATGGCTGGAGTGGTGACTGGAGAAGCTTGCCCAGAGACACATGGCTGTGTTGGTGACTGGGGAAGAGTGCACAGAGACTCAGGCTGGGGTGGTGATTGGGGAAGAGTGCACAAAGACACAGGCTGGGGTGGTGATTGGAGAAGAGTACACTAAGACATATGGCTGAGGTGGTGACTGGAGATGAGTACACTAAGACATATGGCTGAGGTGGTGACTGGGGAAGTGTGCACAAAGACACAAGCTGTGATGTTGACTGGGCAAGAGTACAGAGAGACACATGACTTGGGCGGTGACTGGGGAAGAGTGCACAAAGACACAGGCAGTGATGGTGACTGGGGAAGTGTACAGAGAGCCACATGAATGGGGCGGTGACTGGGGAACAGTGCACAGAGACACATGATTGGTGTGGTGACTGGGGAAGAGTGCACAGAGACACATGACTGGGGTGGTGAATGGGGAAGAGTGCACAGAGATACAGGCTGGGGTGGTGATTGGAGAAGAGTGCACAGAGACACATGACTGGGGTGGTGACTGGGGAAGAGTGCACAGAGACACGTGACTGGGGTGGTGAATGGGGAAGAATGCACAGGGACACTTGACTGCGGTGGTGACTGGGGAAGAGTGCAGAGAGACACATGGCTGGGGTGGTGACTGGGGAAGAGTGCACAGAGACACATGATTGGGATGGTGACTGGGGAAGAGTGCACAGAGATACAGGCTGGGGTGGTGATTGGAGAAGAGTGCACTAAGACACATGACTGGGATGGTGACTGGGGAAGATTGCACAGAGACACATGACTGTGGTGGTGACTGGGGAAGTTTGCAGAGAGACACATATCTGGGGTGGTGACTGGGAAAGAGTGCACAGAGTCACATGACTGTGGTGGTGACAGGGGAAGAGTGCACAGAGACACATGACTGGAGTGGTGACTGGGTAAGATTGCACAGAGTCACATGACTGGCGTGGTGAATGGTTAAATTGCACAGAGTCACATGACTGGGGTGATGACTGGGGAAGATTGCACAGAGACACATGGCTGGTGTGGTGACTGGGGAAGAGTGCACAGAGACACATGATTGGGATGGTGACTGGGGAAGAGTGCACAGAGATACAGGCTGGGGTGGTGATTGGAGAAGAGTGCACTAAGACACATGACTGGGGTGGTGACTGGGGAAGATTGCACGGAGACATATGACTGGAGTGGTGACTGGGTAAGTGTGCACAGAGACACATGACTGGTGTGGTGACTGGGTTAGAGTGCACAGAGAGACATGACTGGGCTGGTGACTGCGGAAGTGTGCACAGAAACACAGGCAGGGCTGGTGACTGGAGAATAGTGAACTTAAACACATGGCTGGAGTGGTGACTGGAGAAGCTTGCCCAGAGACACATGGCTGTGTTGGTGACTGGGGAAGAGTGCACAGAGACACAGTCTGGGGTGGTGATTGGGGAAGAGTGCACAAAAACACAGGCTGGGGTGGTGATTGGAGAAGAGTACACTAAGACATATGGCTGAGGTGGTGACTGGAGATGACTACACTAAGACATATGGCTGAGGTGGTGACTGGGGAAGAGTGCACAAGACACAGGCGGTGATGGTGACTGGGCAAGAGTACAGAGAGACGCATGACTGGGGCGGTGACTGGGGAGGAGTGCACAAAGACACAGGCAGTGATGGTGACTGGGGAAGAGTACAGAGAGCCACATGAATGGGGCGGTGACTGGGGAACAGTGCACAGAGACACATGATTGGTGTGGTGACTGGGGAAGAGTGCACAGAGACACATGACTGGGGTGGTGACTGGGGAAGAGTGCACAGAGACACATGACTGGGGTGGTGAATGGGGAAGAGTGCACAGAGACACATGACTGGGGTGGTGACTGGGGAAGAGTGCACAGAGACACATGACTGGGGTGGTGACTGGGGAAGAGTGCACAGAGACACGTGACTGGGGTGGTGAATGGGGAAGAATGCACAGGGACACTTGACTGCGGTGGTGACTGGGGAAGAGTGCACAGAGACACATGGCTGGGGTGGTGACTGGGGAAGAGTGCACTGAGACACATGATTGGGATGGTGACTGGGGAAGAATGCACAGAGATACAGGCTGGGGTGGTGATTGGAGAAGAGTGCACTAAGACACATGACTGGGATGGTGACTGGGGAAGATTGCACAGAGACACATGACTGTGGTGGTGACTGGGGAAGTTTGCAGATAGACACATATCTGGGGTGGTGACTGGGAAAGAGTGCACAGAGTCACATGACTGTGGTGGTGACTGGGGAAGAGTGCACAGAGACACATGACTGGAGTGGTGACTGGGTAAGATTGCACAGAGTCACATGACTGGCGTGGTGACTGGGGAAGAGTGCACAGAGACACATGATTGGGATGGTGACTGGGGAAGAGTGCACAGAGATACAGGCTGGGGTGGTGATTGGAGAAGAGTGCACTAAGACACATGACTGGGGTGGTGACTGGGGAAGATTGCACGGAGACATATGACTGGAGTGGTGACTGGGTAAGTGTGCACAGAGACACATGACTGGTGTGGTGACTGGGAAGAGTGCACAGAGACACATGACTGTGTTGGTGACTGTGGAAGAGTGCACAGAAACACATGGCTGGGGTGGTGACTGGGTTAGAGTGCACAGAGAGACATGACTGGGCTGGTGACTGGGGAAGTGTGCACAGAAACACAGGCAGGGCTGGTGACTGGAGAATAGTGAACTTAAACACATGGCTGGAGTGGTGACTGGAGAAGCTTGCCCAGAGACACATGGCTGTGTTGGTGACTGGGGAAGAGTGCACAGAGACACAGTCTGGGGTGGTGACTGGGGAAGAGTGCACAAAGACACAGGCTGGGGTGGTGATTGGAGAAGAGTACACTAAGACATATGGCTGAGGTGGTGACTGGAGATGAGTACACTAAGACATATGGCTGATGTGGTGACTGGGGAAGAGTGCACAAGACACAGGCTGTGATGGTGACTGGGCAAGAGTACAGAGAGACGCATGACTGGGGCGGTGACTGGGGAAGAGTGCACAAAGGCACAGGCAGTGATGGTGACTGGGGAAGAGTACAGAGAGCCACATGAATGGGGCGGTGACTGGGGAACAGTGCACAGAGACACATGATTGGTGTGGTGACTGGGGAAGAGTGCACAGAGACACATGACTGGGGTAGTGACTGGGGAAGAGTGCACAGAGACACATGACTGGGGTGGTGAATGGGGAAGAGTGCACAGAGACACATGACTGGGGTGGTGACTGGGGAAGAGTGCACAGAGACACGTGACTGGGGTGGTGAATGGGGAAGAGTGCACAGGGACACTTGACTGCAGTGGTGACTGGGGAAGAGTGCAGAGAGACACATGGCTGGGGTGGTGACTGGGGAAGAGTGCACAGAGACACATGATTGGGATGGTGACTGGGGAAGAGTGCACAGAGATACAGGCTGGGGTGGTGATTGGAGAAGAGTGCACTAAGACACATGACTGGGATGGTGACTGGGGAAGATTGCACAGAGACACATGACTGTGGTGGTGACTGGGGAAGTTTGCAGAGAGACACATATCTGGGGTGGTGACTGGGAAAGAGTGCACAGAGTCACATGACTGTGGTGGTGACTGGGGAAGAGTGCACAGAGACACATGACTGGAGTGGTGACTGAGTAAGATTGCACAGTCACATGACTGGCATGGTGAATGGTTAAATTGCACAGTCACATGACTGGGGTGATGACTGGGGAAGATTGCACAGAGACACATGGCTGTGGTGGTGACTGGGGAAGAGTGCACAGAGACACATGATTGGGATGGTGACTGGGGAAGAGTGCACAGAGATACAGGCTGGGGTGGTGATTGGAGAAGAGTGCACAAAGACACATGACTGGGGTGGTGACTGGGGAAGATTGCACGGAGACATATGACTGGAGTGGTGACTGGGTAAGTGTGCACAGAGACACATGACTGTGGTGGTGACTGTGGAAGAGTGCACAGAGACACATGGTTGTGGTGTTGACTGTGGAAGAGTGCACAGAGACACATGGCTGGGGTGGTGACTGGGGAAGAGTGCACAGAGACAAAGGCTGGGGTGGTGATTGGGTTAGAGTGCACAGAGAGACATGACTGGGCTGGTGACTGCGGAAATGTGCACAGACACACAGGCAGGGCTTGTGACTGGAGAATAGTTAACTTAAACACATGGCTGGAGTGGTGACTGGAGAAGCTTGCCCAGAGACACATGGCTGTGTTGGTGATTGGGTTAGAGTGCACAGAGAGACATGACTGGGCTGGTGACTGCGGAAGTGTGCACAGAGACACAGGCAGGGCTGGTGACTGGAGAATAGTTAACTTAAACACATGGCTGGAGTGGTGACTGGAGAAGCTTGCCCAGAGACACATGGCTGTGTTGGTGACTGGGGAAGAGTGCACAGAGACACAGTCTGGGGTGGTGATTGGGGAAGAGTGCACAAAGACACAGGCTGGGGTGGTGATTGGAGAAGAGTACACTAAGACATATGGCTGAGGTGGTGACTGGGGAAGAGTGCACAAGACACAGGCTGTGATGGTGACTGGGCAAGAGTACAGAGAGACGCATGACTGGGGCGGTGACTGGGGAAGAGTGCACAAAGACACAGGCAGTGATGGTGACTGGGGAAGAGTACAGAGAGCCACATGAATGGGGCGGTGACTGGGGAACAGTGCACAGAGACACATGATTGGTGTGGTGACTGGGGAAGAGTGCACAGAGACACATGACTGGGGTGGTGACTGGGGAAGTGTGCACAGAGACACATGACTGGGGTGGTGAATGGGGAAGAGTGCACAGAGACACATGACTGGGGTGGTGACTGGGGAAGAGTGCACAGAGACACGTGACTGGGGTGGTGAATGGGGAAGAGTGCACAGGGACACTTGACTGCGGTGGTGACTGGGGAAGAGTGCAGAGAGACACATGGCTGGGGTGGTGACTGGGGAAGAGTGCACAGAGACACATGATTGGGATGGTGACTGGGGAAGACTGCACAGAGATACAGGCTGGGGTGGTGATTGGAGAAGAGTGCACTAAGACACATGACTGGGATGGTGACTGGGGAAGATTGCACAAAGACACATGACTGTGGTGGTGACTGGGGAAGTTTGCAGAGAGACACATATCTGGGGTGGTGACTGGGAAAGAGTGCACAGAGTCACATGACTGTGGTGGTGACTGGGGAAGAGTGCACAGAGACACATGACTGGTGTGGTGACTGGGTAAGATTGCACATAGTCACATGACTGTCATGGTGAATGGTTAAATTGCACAGTCACATGACTGGGGTGATGACTGGGGAAGATTGCACAGAGACACATGGCTGTGGTGGTGACTGGGGAAGAGTGCACAGAGACACATGATTGGGATGGTGACTGGGGAAGAGTGCACAGAGATACAGGCTGGGGTGGTGATTGGAGAAGAGTGCACTAAGACACATGACTGGGGTGGTGACTGGGGAAGATTGCACGGAGACATATGACTGGAGTGGTGACTGGGTAAGTGTGCACAGAGACACATGACTGTGGTGGTGACTGTGGAAGAGTGCACAGAGACACATGGTTGTGGTGGTGACTGTGGAAAAGTGCACAGATTCACATGGCTGGGGTGGTGACTGGGTTAGAGTGCACAGAGAGACATGACTGGGCTGGTGACTGCGGAAATGTGCACAGACACACAGGCAGGGCTTGTGACTGGAGAATAGTTAACTTAAACACATGGCTGGAGTGGTGACTGGAGAAGCTTGCCCAGAGACATATGGCTGTGTTGGTGACTGGGGAAGAGTGCACAGAGACACAGGCTGGGGTGGTGATTGGGGAAGAGTGCACAAAGACACCGGCTGGGGTGGTGATTGGAGAAGAGTACACTAAGACATATGGCTGAGGTGGTGACTGGAGATGAGTACACTAAGACATATGGCTGAGGTGGTGACTGGGGAAGAGTGCACAAAGACACAGGCTGTGATGTTGACTGGGCAAGAGTACAGAGAGACACATGACTTGGGCGGTGACTGGGGAAGAGTGCACAAAGACACAGGCAGTGATGGTGACTGGGGAAGAGTACAGAGAGCCACATGAATGGGGCGGTGACTGGGGAACAGTGCACAGAGACACATGATTGGTGTGGAAACTGGGGAAGAGTGCACAGAGACACATGACTGGGGTGGTGACTGGGGAAGAGTGCACAGAGACACATGACTGGGGTGGTGAATGGGGAAGAGTGCACAGAGACACATGACTGGGGTGGTGACTGGGGAAGAGTGCACAGAGACACGTGACTGGGGTGGTGAATGGGGAAGAATGCACAGGGACACTTGACTGCGGTGGTGACTGGGGAAGAGTGCACAGAGACACATGGCTGGGGTGGTGACTGGGGAAGAGTGCACAGAGACACATGATTGGGATGGTGACTGGGGAAGAATGCACAGAGATACAGGCTGGGGTGGTGATTGGAGAAGAGTGCACTAAGACACATGACTGGGATGGTGACTGGGGAAGATTGCACAGAGACACATGACTGTGGTGGTGACTGGGGAAGTTTGCAGATAGACACATATCTGGGGTGGTGACTGGGAAAGAGTGCACAGAGTCACATGACTGTGGTGGTGACTGGGGAAGAGTGCACAGAGACACATGACTGGAGTGGTGACTGGGTAAGATTGCACAGAGTCACATGACTGGCGTGGTGACTGGGGAAGAGTGCACAGAGACACATGATTGGGATGGTGACTGGGGAAGAGTGCACAGAGATACAGGCTGGGGTGGTGATTGGAGAAGAGTGCACTAAGACACATGACTGGGGTGGTGACTGGGGAAGATTGCACGGAGACATATGACTGGAGTGGTGACTGGGTAAGTGTGCACAGAGACACATGACTGGTGTGGTGACTGGGAAGAGTGCACAGAGACACATGACTGTGTTGGTGACTGTGGAAGAGTGCACAGAAACACATGGCTGGGGTGGTGACTGGGTTAGAGTGCACAGAGAGACATGACTGGGCTGGTGACTGGGGAAGTGTGCACAGAAACACAGGCAGGGCTGGTGACTGGAGAATAGTGAACTTAAACACATGGCTGGAGTGGTGACTGGAGAAGCTTGCCCAGAGACACATGGCTGTGTTGGTGACTGGGGAAGAGTGCACAGAGACACAGTCTGGGGTGGTGACTGGGGAAGAGTGCACAAAGACACAGGCTGGGGTGGTGATTGGAGAAGAGTACACTAAGACATATGGCTGAGGTGGTGACTGGAGATGAGTACACTAAGACATATGGCTGATGTGGTGACTGGGGAAGAGTGCACAAGACACAGGCTGTGATGGTGACTGGGCAAGAGTACAGAGAGACGCATGACTGGGGCGGTGACTGGGGAAGAGTGCACAAAGGCACAGGCAGTGATGGTGACTGGGGAAGAGTACAGAGAGCCACATGAATGGGGCGGTGACTGGGGAACAGTGCACAGAGACACATGATTGGTGTGGTGACTGGGGAAGAGTGCACAGAGACACATGACTGGGGTAGTGACTGGGGAAGAGTGCACAGAGACACATGACTGGGGTGGTGAATGGGGAAGAGTGCACAGAGACACATGACTGGGGTGGTGACTGGGGAAGAGTGCACAGAGACACGTGACTGGGGTGGTGAATGGGGAAGAGTGCACAGGGACACTTGACTGCAGTGGTGACTGGGGAAGAGTGCAGAGAGACACATGGCTGGGGTGGTGACTGGGGAAGAGTGCACAGAGACACATGATTGGGATGGTGACTGGGGAAGAGTGCACAGAGATACAGGCTGGGGTGGTGATTGGAGAAGAGTGCACTAAGACACATGACTGGGATGGTGACTGGGGAAGATTGCACAGAGACACATGACTGTGGTGGTGACTGGGGAAGTTTGCAGAGAGACACATATCTGGGGTGGTGACTGGGAAAGAGTGCACAGAGTCACATGACTGTGGTGGTGACTGGGGAAGAGTGCACAGAGACACATGACTGGAGTGGTGACTGAGTAAGATTGCACAGTCACATGACTGGCATGGTGAATGGTTAAATTGCACAGTCACATGACTGGGGTGATGACTGGGGAAGATTGCACAGAGACACATGGCTGTGGTGGTGACTGGGGAAGAGTGCACAGAGACACATGATTGGGATGGTGACTGGGGAAGAGTGCACAGAGATACAGGCTGGGGTGGTGATTGGAGAAGAGTGCACAAAGACACATGACTGGGGTGGTGACTGGGGAAGATTGCACGGAGACATATGACTGGAGTGGTGACTGGGTAAGTGTGCACAGAGACACATGACTGTGGTGGTGACTGTGGAAGAGTGCACAGAGACACATGGTTGTGGTGTTGACTGTGGAAGAGTGCACAGAGACACATGGCTGGGGTGGTGACTGGGGAAGAGTGCACAGAGACAAAGGCTGGGGTGGTGATTGGGTTAGAGTGCACAGAGAGACATGACTGGGCTGGTGACTGCGGAAATGTGCACAGACACACAGGCAGGGCTTGTGACTGGAGAATAGTTAACTTAAACACATGGCTGGAGTGGTGACTGGAGAAGCTTGCCCAGAGACACATGGCTGTGTTGGTGATTGGGTTAGAGTGCACAGAGAGACATGACTGGGCTGGTGACTGCGGAAGTGTGCACAGAGACACAGGCAGGGCTGGTGACTGGAGAATAGTTAACTTAAACACATGGCTGGAGTGGTGACTGGAGAAGCTTGCCCAGAGACACATGGCTGTGTTGGTGACTGGGGAAGAGTGCACAGAGACACAGTCTGGGGTGGTGATTGGGGAAGAGTGCACAAAGACACAGGCTGGGGTGGTGATTGGAGAAGAGTACACTAAGACATATGGCTGAGGTGGTGAC